>NC_134545.1:93633728-94917062 GCF_050624435.1 Tenrec ecaudatus
CAGTCGGGTGTCCATTGGCTGCCATGGGCCCTGTCACAAATTCTCAAGAACCTGAGCCCACTTGGGCTAGGTCATGCTATAGGCTCAGGTTCCACACAACTCATTAAACTACTGACCAGCCAACCCTCTCATCTTCTCCTCTAGCCCCTATGAACCTGGTCCTCGGGTGTCAATGACCAGAATCAACCTGTCTCTTCATCGCTGTGTTTCTCCCACTTCCACTCAGCAAGTGGATCCAGGTGGTCACCTAGCAAGCCACAGGCTGCCCACGGGCTTCCTTTAACATTCACTGCTAGAGAGGAGAGTTTCTTCAAGACTCTAAATTTTTCCAGCTTCAGGTACAAACCACTATTTCAAATTTCAAAAAGCCAAAGGGCTCCTTTTTCTTTCTTCAGTCTGCTAACAGCTCTCTCAGCACGTCTTTTCAAATCCAAATGTAGTAAGCATTCAAGGAACTGGGTGGGGCTTATGTTTTCAGAGCCTTCTGTGTAGGCCTGTCCTACACCCATTTAAAGATCTAATTTAGTGGCTAGAGGTGGTGGGCTTACAAATTCTCTATTTCCATACTTCCCAATAATCATTTCTAGTACACATTATGTCAATAACAATAAGTAGAAGAAAACTGTATAAACCTAGTACAGCCAGATCCTAACCTCATTCTCAAAACAGTCAAGTTTAATTCTTATCTAAACTACCCCATTCATATGCAATATGGCCTTAGGCCTCTGGCTGAATCAAGCCAAGGTGGGCCTTCTGTCAACCATTCTGACTAGGCAGCATGGCCTCAGAGAAGTTCAAGGGGCCATTTTGCCCCCTGAGCTCTAAATTTACATTTATCACATGCACTTTTGCCATTTCAGACTGAAATAACCAAAGAAAACAATCAAAGAAGTGAATCAAAACATTAACTTCCCATAATCTTTGCAGAAAAAAATCGAGTAAATAATGTGGCCATATCTGACCTCCAGCTAGCCAAAGAAAAACTACCATAAGGAGAGGTCAAACAATCATCCACTGTCCATCTTCAGGATTTGTTTCTCTAGTACCCCTCTCCGAAGGTACTCTAATGGGCTAGGCCAGGTAGACTAGAGACACAAATTCAGTGACACTCGTATCTGTATAGGAAAGAGCTGTAATATTAAGAAGAAATTGTATATCAAGGAAACATCCCAGCTCAGTCTAGAACAAGTCCAAAAGTCTGATACTAGTCCATAAGTCCAATACTAGTCCATTAGTCCCTCTTCAGACTCATGCAGCCAAATGCAATGATGCAGAATGCAGGGAGATCACAGGCCAGTGGGTGCAGAGTCGTGTGATCCAGTGCTGTGTCTCTGGCAGTCTCTGAGTGACTGGACAGCAGGAAGATAAGGCGGGGGTGGGAGAGGTTCCCAGGACCCTCCTGATGAGAAGGTCAAGCCCACAAGAAGGTACCATCAGGCTGTGACCTGGTTGACAAGCTAGATTCCTCCCCGACACTTCAAGTTGACATGAAGTTATGTAACAACCACAAATGGTATGGTTGTCATAAGGTCTTCAAGTGAGCAAAAGCTGCTCTCCTGAGATCTCGGGAGGAAGATCACATCTTCTAGCAAGAGAAGTGCAAAGAACCGGAGGGGCTGGGAATGCTCAGTCATCTGAATCTGCCAAATACCCCATTTTTCAGGATCTTCATCTTTCCAGTACAATGCCCTGTCTTCAGTAAGGGAAACAACATGTACCACAATCGAATGTGGGGTATGATTTTCCACAAAGTTAGACCCAATGCTATAAGAAATGAAAGATTATTCTAGAGACCTTATTAGGGTGTGTTGAGAAACTTTTAATTCTTCTGGAATATAGATTCCTGGCTCCATGCAAATGAGGTGGCTGAACAGGCCATGTCTTTAGATGTCCTTATGAATTTTGAGCTTTTAATGAACGATTTTTCTAAGATCACCTTCAAGTCAAACAACAGCCCAGTGAACAGCTTAACTAAGATTGTTTTATCTTAGGCATGAGACGCTTTTGGAAAATTACAATTCTGGTAAAGTGAAATGGAGGTGGACATCTCTGGCTCCCTCTGCCTCCCTATTGCTATGAGGCAGAAGTCAGACATGCCCCCCATTCCATCCTTCGTTACTTACTCTGACATCCGTGGTTCTTCCCATGACACTCCATTTCTAGGCTGGGTTCAATAACTGGTTGCAGTGGCCACACTGAACTCACAGTCCATACTCACAATTAAGGGGATGTATTAGGGAAGTTAATAGATTGCCACAAGTCAGGATCAGCAAATAGTAAGGATCCAGTCATGAGTCCACAGCAACATGGCTCCTCAGCCTGCAGCCAGATCTCCCTCAGGGCCTCAGCCACAGAGTCCCTT
Source organism: Tenrec ecaudatus (assembly GCF_050624435.1). NCBI lineage: Eukaryota > Metazoa > Chordata > Mammalia > Afrosoricida > Tenrecidae > Tenrec > Tenrec ecaudatus. Next base: position 93,636,091 of record NC_134545.1, read on the forward strand.
GACCTTTGCCTCCATGAACCAGGAAGACAGCCGGGCTATCACTCTGTCTCCCAGTTTCATTGACTGGGACCATATTAAATACATTCTGTTGCTCTAAGTTTTGGTTTTCAGAGCATTTATGTTTTTGATTGTATGCGCATGTGTGCATGGGTGGGATAGCGGGTTACACATTGGGGTGCTAATAGCAAGTTCAGGAGTGCAAAATCACCAGCCACTCCATCGGAGAAATATAACACTTTCTACCTCTGTAAAGAGTTACTGTCCCAGAAACCCGCAGGGGACAATTCTACTCTGTCCCATACTGTCACTATGAATTGGCATTGAGTCTATAGCTGTGACTTTGGCTAGGAGTTTGACACATATTTTGTATTTGAACTTGAAGAACTTTAATTACATACATATTCATCTTAAATTATTACTTTCTTAAACATTTAGAAAACTGCTTTTCCTAAATAAAATGTGGTGAATGTGATAGATGGCTATTAAGATATTAAAGATGTTTAAAACTATGAGATAGTAGGAGCTTATTGAAGTTTCTTATTATATGTTTTCCTTTTTCAAGAAGGTGTCACAATGTATAAGAAAATAGTATGTTGGAACCCAAATGCAATAAAACATCCAATTTGTTCATAAATAAGAGTACAGACATTTTTCCTGGTTGTAGTAAAGTATTTTTATGAAAAAGTAGTTCAATTCTTCCTTTATAGCATAGGTTCCCAACCTTATTTGGCTGACTGACCCCTTTTCAGAAAAATTATATTACCCAGCACCCACCCCTCCCCCAAAGAAATTTAAAACTTTTACACTATACCCCATAATAAAAGTATTAACTTCTGTAGCTTCCCCTGCCCCCTCCTGCATTATTCTAGTGTCTATCAGTCAGCTGTATCACTCCCTTTAGGAAACACTACTCTATAAGCAGTGGAAGGAACCACGAGACAAAAGGATTTGGGTATGAACCTGCTCCAGGAGCCATCCTGGTGGCACAGTGATTCAATGCTTGGAAACACCAAAAGGTTAGTGTTACCCTCCAGCTGCTGTGCAGAAAAAAAGGACCTGCAGATCTGCCCCCTTGAGACCTCGTAGAGCCACTCTGCACTGTCCCGTAGGGTCATTGTGCCTTGGAACCGATTCAATGCCATGCAACGTCAACACCGTACACGTGCATTACTATGCGTATATATTCCCCAAGTTCTTGGCAATCTAGACAAAATATAAAGAGGGTTGGTCCGAAAAGGGTACAGACAAAATAATTAGAAGGGAGCAAAAGTGAGAAACACTAGCTTTAGAAATCTAAACTGCAAATTAACGGCACAAACCAGGGGGTTCATAAAAGTTTTTAATAGGAAAACAGTTACACACACCCCACTGCCAACCAACTGCCATCAAGTTAATTCTGACTCGCGGCAACCCTATGCAATGCTTTACAAGAGTAGTCTCATCTCTCTCCCACAGAGCAGTGGGTGGGCTTGAACCTCCTACTTTGTGAACTTCCTACTCAGTCCAATGCCTGACTCACAATGCCACCACAGCTTCTTAATTACACCAGGAATTGCCAATGAATCTTGAATAATCACAAAGAAGGATGGTTGAAAGTGTCTGAACTTAAAAAGCAAAGCACCTTGCCAATGGTCTTTGGTTGGCTGAAATTTTTCCCTAGAACATTTGACGGTGGCATATGCTTTGAAAAGCCCTTTCCACATATTCCCTGATTGATGAATAATTTCAGGGGATTCTGAAAAGAACTGAAAGAGATAAGGAAAAAAACTACAAGCGAAAGCGAGCTTCAAAAGAGGATATTTTCTCAATTGGTGGGGGGAGAGTTTGGATGCCTTTGTCTTTGTCCTGGAACTAGATCTTTCCAGAAACATTAATGTGGCCACCGCAGTAAGGGTTTTTCTGAAAACCTAACTGAGAAGATGAGAATTGAATCCCACTTTCATGTTTGTCGCTCTTGGACAGGGAGAAAGACAAGGAGATCAGAACACAGTAAGCCTGCACATTTCATCTTCTCACATTTGCCCAAGACCCAGCTTCTGGGTGGCAAGATTTTTTTTCATTAAAAAAATTATTAGGGAGTGCTTATTTCTCCCACACAAGGTTCCGTAAGAAATAATGAGCTTGGAACCACATGAAGGGGATAGAATCAAAGTCAGCTGCCATTGGTACGATTTGGAGTTTGGCTACTCCACAGTTGTTCAGTCCCAGGGCCCTGGAGATAGGAGTGTGTCGCCAGCTCGCATGCCAGAAAATGCTCAGTAGCAAACTGGACCTTCTAACAATCTGGAAACGGATAGCCTCCACCCCGCCAAGATATATCAGTGCCCAGCAAACTCCTTATCTCTGGCTACTCATACTTGTTCCTACTAAAGCTGAGAGCTGATGGCTCATAAATTTATATGGGAAGCTCATGTACACTGAACATCATAAAAATAAAGAATGGTATGGAGAATTGAAATTGCTTAGCATGGCTTTTCTATCCATGATCTTTGTAACTCCCAACCAGTGAATAAGTGGAAGCTTGTAAATAGTTGTAGAAGGCTCAAATTCTGAGATTGGATAGTTTTGTTATTCCTTTGGGTATAAAAATGAGCCCTCTCAGAAGAAGGACAAGGAATCCCATGACCATCAAAAAAGAAGAGCCATCAGTGGAGCACATGTAAGACCTCTCCTTGTCTGATGTGGCGGAGCGCCCAGAGCAACCAGAAGCCATGGCATAGAGACCAGGAGCAGAGCAGTGGGCTTCCCTGCCCATGGAATAAGGCAAAGGCCAAGAGACCACGTAGCTGAGAGGCCAAGGACCAGAGAAAAACATAGCTGCTAGCATGGCTGAAAAGAGGTGATATGTACAAAAGAAATACAACCTAAATATTATGCAGTATGCTAGCTTCCCAGTGATAGTTACATAATTTCCTATCAGCTTGATAAATAAGTATAAGGGTGGAGTCTAGCCTGTCAATAAGGTCACAACCTAATGATACCTCCTTGTGGATGTGGCCTTCTCATGAGAATTCTGGGAAGATCCTCTCTATCTCTGGGCCACACTCTCTGTCTGCCTTCATCTTCCTGTTGACAAGCCACATGGAGCCACAGACCTTGGGCTGGTGTGGAGTTGACTTCTCCTTCCCCCTAACAAAGTCAGGAGAGGTGAGACATGGCTTCAATCCATTTCCTCAGAAGGGCCCACAGGATCTAGAACTAAGTGCAGCAAAAGTAGACGGTTCTGAAGAATGTCTGCCTAGAGCACTGTGTGTTTTGAAAACTCTATGATGAAATTGGTAACTGTAACTGGAAAGATTCTATAGGAACCTTAGTGGGCAGGGAGTAACAACTCAGAGACGGAGGGTGAGAATGGTGATACAAATCAACTATGACCTCCGGTCAAAGAATTGAACACATAGGAACTGCTGACCTGGTATAAGCTTTGCTGTGTATATTCTCAACGACGAATAACTTGTTTTTTTAGTAGAGGATTCAGAAGAGGAAGGCAGTAGACTCCATTGTTGTCTCAATCCATAGAGCAGCCAGGAAAAGTACTGGGCATCCCAGAGTGAGATCAACTGTAGTCCCAGAAACATGAAGCGGCTGCCCCTGTCTGGCCAGGTGCCCAATACCATGCTCACCAGATAAACTCTGCAGGAGGCATTTGCTGGTGGGGGGAAGTTCAGAAACATGTGTGAAGCAACTGATTGCAGCAACTGCCTAGCTTCAAGTATCTGAAAACTGAGACTTTCACCTAAATAATTTATGAACAACTGGATTGGGTCCCCTAATGGGCATAATTTGTGTTATGTATCTGGGAATTTCAATAATTAAATATAGAATTTTCGTGGATCCAAGCAATACTCCTCTATGCCCAAGGCCACACATTTATCAGAGGTAGAGCCATGGGGTCCCAGGCCTCATGGCATACAATTATGCAGATATCTACCAAATAATATTGCCTGCCAGCTGTGTTGGGGTCTGAGAAGACATCAAGGACATGGCCAGAGACTGTCTCTGTCATCATGGAACTTATACTCTGGAAGACATTAATTTAATAATTACCAAAATTTAGCGTTATAGCACTCGGCCATGTGGTGTCATGGGAGCCTGTAATTGAAGAGATTGGCCTTTTCTGAGAGAGTCACTGGCCCAGAGGGGTTGACAGCAGGCTGGTGACTGCAGGTGGAACAGCAGGAGAGAGATGATCTGGCAGTGGATCAGGTGGGAGGACCCACGGCAGGAGGGAGTCTGATTCACAGGAGGAGCATAAAGAAGGCAGTGTGGTTAGTGAGCTTTGAAGTAAAGAGAAAAGGTAGGCTGTAGGGTGAGACTTGACTGGAGTAGGAGAAAGCCGCACAGCCTCTTAGAATCGCGTGACAAATGGTGATGTAGTCCTGGGTATAATGAGAAACCCGCAAAATGTTTTAAACAGGGGGAGGGAGAAGGACAGGACCATATTTTCTTTTTCTTTTTTTTTTTGAAAGGTCCCTTTGATTATAGCAGAGAGAATTGTTTAGAATGAAAAGGGTGGGGGGAAAGACTTATATGGGCGAGACCATATTGTGAGGCGGCTCTGGCAATTTTTCTGTCCAGAGAACATTGTAGATTAGACTACACTGCCAGTGGGGGAGAGTCATGCATTCAACAACTGTTTGTTAAATGTTTCTGTGGGCCCCAGCCCCTTCAGTTTGTCCTCGTATGGCGTGAGTGATGAGCGCTGCTACGAGACCGGGACCAATGCCACCAGGACTATCAGTCCCCATGAAATCACCCAGGGTGGCCAGGTTTGGGCAGAGATTAAGACCGACTAGGAAACAAGGGTCTGGGGATCTACTTCCAAAAATTCACTCCTGAATGCCTTTCGGCTCACCTCAGAACAAGTCCAACTCACTTGCTTGGGACTCGTCGTCAGAAGGGATTCTTTTCTGCAGGAAAGCATCGTGTTTGCTGAAGGCGTCCGTGGAGAGGGTGAGGAAGGCCATGGGTGAGATGGATCCGTATAATGGTTTTGACAATGAATCTTAACATCCAGCAGTCGCGATGCAGGACTGGACAGCATTTCATTCTGCTTTACCGAGGCCCGCCTGATACAGCGTCAACGCAACAGCAAATAGCTCTCCCTAGATGGCAGGTCTTGTGCCAGGGACTGAAGATGGAAAGTAGTAAAAAGATCAGACTAATAGTGGACACATGAAACAAATTTAAAAAGCTGATACATTTGGCCATGAAGGGCAATGACAGGAAGCTGTTGAGATGAACTTAGTCCCAGACTCATGGAACATAAAATTGATAGTGCAGCTAGAAGTGACCCTCTCAATGTTTAGAGAAGCCTGAACATTCGAACCTGGACATTCGGGGTTTGCAATGCCTCCAAGAACTCCTGTGGAGAAGTCCGTGGGAGAGATGGGTAAGAGCAAGTGTCTGAGTGCTCTGTACCCAGATGACTGTGGAAGTCTCTTTCAGGGAGAGGGTGAAGTCTGAGGCAAGAACAAGACCAGGACTAAGCCTCAGAGGACAACCAGTAAGTACCTACCTCATGGCTGAGGCTAGGAGAGAACCAGAAGGCAACGAGGCAAGTCCCACCCACGGTGGCCTCCTGTGTCGGAATAAAATCGTGCTCCCCTGGGCTTTTAAGTGCTGGTTTCTCAGAAATGGATCACAAGTCCTGGCGTGTCTCTGGGCACATCTGGCCTGCCGGCCATTCTGTCACAGCTGAGCATGTTAAGGATTGGCAAGGCCAGGCGAAGATGAGCCTACCACGGATTCCAATCAAGAGTGGCAAGACCACACTAAGGAAAACAAGAACAGTTTGGAGCCACCGAAACCACGAAGAGCAGGCACCGATACACAGTGGTTTGAAATGTCTGCTAAGGGGTCAAGTGAGAGGAGGATGAAAAAAGATTCACTTGTTTCAAAATACGGAGGTCATGGGTTATTTCTGTGAAATCAATCGGTGATGAGACTGTAGTCAATTGGGAGCAGGGAGCAAGCGAGGGAGAGGCACAAATGTAGAAGAAACTCATTGGTGGAGTTCGGCCATGAAGAGAAGGAGGAAGGGCTGAGGCTGAGGGGTGAGTTATTGTTAGGTGCCATCCTGTTGACCATGACTCTTAGTGGCCCCATGGACAACAGGACAAAACACTACTTGGTCCTGCCCAAGCCTCAAAGGTGCTAGTTTCATGCCATTGTTTCAATCCATCTGCTTGAGGGACTTCTTTTTCCCTGACTCTCTACAAAGCATAGTGTCTTTTTCCAAGGACTGGTCTCTTCTGGTAAACGTCCAAAATCACCATCCTCACTTCTAAGAAGCAGTCCAGCTATACTTCCTTCAAAATGGATTCGTTTGTTCTTCTGAAAGGCCATGGTACTTTCCATTTTTTTCGACAACACTTTAGTTAATATGGATAGATTCGTCTCTGATCTTTCTTATTCATGGTCCAGTTCATGGGCATATGAGGCAACTGAAGAAACTATAGTGTGGGACTGGATCACCTTAGGCCTCAAGGGACACCTTTGATATTTAACACGTTAAAGCAGACTTGTGCCACAGATTTACCCAATACAGTATGTCCTTTGAGAGCTTGAGTGAAGCTTCCATAAGCACTGATTATAAATCCAAGTAAAATGAAATCCATGATGACTTCAATCTTTTCTGCACTGAATATAGAGCTATCTGTTGATCCAGTTGTGAGGATTTTATTTTTGTATTTACGTTGAGTTGTAAAACCCATAATGAAGGCTATAGGTAGTTTTTTCCCAACAGTTTTATTGGCAAGTAATATAATTATCATATAATTAATTCATATTTCATATTATATAATTCATTAGTTTGATCACTCAATGATATCAAGGAGAATTATACAATCACCCCACATTGATTATTTTAGAAGATTCCCCCTCCCATGGTTAAATCGTCTCCAAGATGAGTCATGCAAACAGAATCCAGTCTGGTGCTCCCTTCCCCCTCCAGTCCCCACCATTTACTCCCCAGATCTCCATACCCTCCCCCTCACCTGCCCCCCATCCCTGTATTCCATACAACTCTTTGTATCAGTTATTCTCATGATGCATAGACTCCTCCTGTGCTTCATAGCTGGGAGACCAACAGAAAACAATAAAAAAACAAAATCGTGCAAAAGTGGTAAGGATAAAAACATAATAGTATACAGACAATGATACAAATAATGCTTAGAAGAGACGGACCCCCAATAACATTCAAAAAGCCAGGGAAGATATTTCTGTCATGGAACCGTAAGAGATACGTGCACCCAGAACATGTTCAGGTCCCGTCTTTAGGGTAGTCGTCTCGAGTATCAAGGTCGATCCAGCATAATCAAGATTCCAATGGCCTCTGCCTGCGAGGAAGGCTGTTCGAGGTTCTTGCCTGTGGCTAGAGCAGATCAGCCAGTGGCTCAGCCTAGCTAGACACTCTGCAGATGGGTTTCGGGCTCCCCCCGTCCCCCATCGCCCCCCACAAGTTGGATGTTCATAATTTTGCTCTGATGCTTTCCTCCTCACCATATTCAATTTTGTAATTGTCATCTCTGGACCATGCAAGCTGGTGAGCTTCTCTGTCTGGAGTTGGTTGACTCCTTACTTGTATGGCTGCTGTTTGAAGACAAGCCTTTAAGACAGTAGGGTTCTCAACCTTCCTAATGCCACGACCCTTTAATACAGTTCCTCATGCTGTGGTGACCCCCAACCATAACATTATTTTGTTGCTACTTCATAACTGTAATTTTGCTCCTGTTATGAATCGTAATGTAAGCATCTGATATGCAGGATGTATTTACATTGTTACAAATTGAACATAATTTAAGCATAGTGATTAATTTAAAAAGAATATGTAATTATATATTGTGAAATATTTATTTCTAATTACAAATCAATGAAATTTTGTTGTGTAGCATGGGTAACAGTCTTCACGCTGGGTACTCATAGGTGGGTGTATCTGCATGTGAGCAGACCCGACTGGAGATGGATAGAGAAGTGATGTCTCGGTTCCTAAGACCATGAGAAATAATGTGTTTTCCGATGGTCTTAGGTGACCCCTGTGAAAGGGTTTTTCAACCCCCAAAGGAGTCACCACCTACAGGTTGAGAACCAATGCTGTAAGACCTCTGACACTATTCCAATTGATAGCCGGGCACTATCTGATTTCTTCACCACACTTTGCTATATCACCCTTATCTTCAGTAATCATTTCACAAAGGTGAGTTTTGAGCAGGCCGTGATGTAAGAACTGATTGTTATTAAATTGGAGCTGGGGTTTAATGCGAGCCCAAAGCCCTTTCCTCGATCTATGTCTGTGGCAGCTACATAATCTCCAGTCCACTTGAGTGAAGGGGTGGAGTCTAGTCTAGATCTGGAGTCTAGCCAGATCATAGCCAATCATACCTCTGTGTGGGCATGGCCTTCTCCTGAGGATTCTGGGAACTCATGTCTTCCTCCCTGGAGGCGGGAAACACCCTCTCTTTTTCTCTCTGATCCTCCTCCCTGTTGACAAAATACCTGGAGCCACACGTATAGAAGCCAGAGCCCTGGAGATGCTTCCACTGCCATTGGACCCACAGGACTTTCCACCCACAGAACTTTCCACCTACATTTAACATCATTGCATGTGTTGCATGAGTCTGAAGAGGAATTTATAGACTGGTATCAGACATAGGGGCTAATATCGGACTTAGGGACTTAATCTGGACTGAGCTGGGGTGTTTTCTTAATAATACAATTACTCTTTGATATAGAATTATCTCTTACACATAGATGAGTGTCCATGAGTTTGTTTCTCTAGTCCACGTGGACTAACACAATGCCTTTCCTTTTTCTTTTTTAAATTTGTAGTAACTTAGGTGAAGGCTATAGGTTTTAATCTTCCTCAAGACGTCCTCTTGTGTAATCTGCAGGCAGATTGTTAATGGGCCTTCCTCCAATCTGTGATGCCATGTTTTTCTTCAGACACTGCACCTTCTCCAATTATTTTCTCGGTATACAAATGCAGTAGGAGTTGAAAGGATGCAACCCTGAGGCATAACTTGCCTGATTTTAAACCATGAAGTAGCCCCTTGCTTGTCCAAACGAATGCTCTTCTACATAAGCACGATGGTGTGCGCTAGAACCCCTCTCTTCTTAGTGTTTTCCATAGTGTGTTATGACCCATAGTTTGATATCAACCTGAAATCAAATATACAAACCTTTGATTAGTCAATAAAGTGCAAGTAAACATCTTTCTGGCATTCTCTGCTTCCAGCCAAGTTCCATCTGACATCAACAAAGGCATTCCTCATTCCATGTCCTCTTCTGAATCCAGCTGGTGTTTCTGGCAGCTCCCTAACAATGGATTGCTGCAACAATTTTTGACTTAACTTCAGCAACATTTTACTTGTATGTTATATTAATGATATTGTTGAATGATGTCTCCATTCTGATGGACAGCCTCTATTTGTAATGGACACAAATATGGAACTCTTCCAGGCAATTGGCCAGACTGCTGTCTTACTTTTTTTTTAATTTTAGCATGAATTAGTGGATTCTTCCAGTGCTGCATCAGTTTGTTGAAACATTTTAATGGGTATCCTGTCAATTTATGGACACTGGGTTATTGCGATTGCTTTCAGTGCAGCTTTGACCTCTTTCTTTAGTGCCATTGGTTCTTGATCACATGCTTCCTCTTGAAGAGATTAAACATCAAGTAATTCTTCTTGGTGCAGTGATGATCCTCCGTTATTCAATATATATTTTCCCATAGAATCCTTCAATATTGCATTTTAATCTATAGTTTTTCTTCAGGGTTTTCAGCTTGAGATATTCTAAGCATATTCGTCCCTTTTGGTTTTCTAACACACTAGGCCTTTGCACATTTCATGACAATGTTTCACTTTGTCACCTTGGGCTGCCTTTTGATATTTTCCGTTCAGCTTTTTTGCTTCATCGTCGCTTCCATTTGCAAGTTTCAGAGTTGCTTCTGGCATCCATCTTGGTCTTTTCTTTCTTTTCTCTCTCTTTTCTTTTTAAAGATCGTTTGCTGTCTTCGTGTATGATGTCCTTGAGGTCATTAGTGTTTAGTGTGTCAAAGCTGTTCTTCAGATGGTCTCTTAATTCAAGTGGTATAAACTCAAGGGTGTATTTCAACTCTTGTGGACTCATTTTCATTTTTTCCACTCAGCCTTAACTTTCATATGTGCAATGATGGTTTGTTCTGCAGTCAGCCCCAGCTTTGTTTAGGCTGAGGATCTTGAGCTTCTCCATTGTCTCCTCCAACAAGTGTAATCCGTTTGATTCCTGTGCATTCTACCTGGTCAGGTCTATGTATGTAGCTGCCATTTATGTTCATGAAAAAGGTATTTCCAATGATGGAGTTATTGGTCTTGTAAAATTCTGTCATGTAATCTCCGGCTTTGTTTCTAACACTGTGTCAGGCTGGGTAGACAAGAGGGAAAAAATGCATAGACACTCATCTGTGTGTAAGAAAGAGCTTTATATAAAGAGTAATTGTTCATTAAGGAAACATCCCAGCCCCGTCCAGATCAAGTCCTTAAGTCTGATATTAGCCAATATGTCCAATACCAATCTATAAAGTCCTCTTCAGACTCATGAAACACATGCAATGACGCTACATGCAGGAAGATCACTGGCCAGTGGGTGGGAAGTCTTGTGGATCCAGTAGTGTTGCAAGCATCTCAGTGCTGGCAGGGTTCTCCATACGACTCCTTCAGCCCCAGGGTTCTAGCATAGCTCCATGTGTCTTGTCCACAGGAATGCCTTGCAGGGAGTGAGCATTTATCCTGCCTCCAGTGAGCTATTTATCTCCCTAGCGCCTTCAAATGAGGTCATCAAGCTGCACCCTGATTGACAGGCAAAACTCAAATTGACAACATTAGTCTCAAATTGACAACAGATTACGTAACTTCTGCAATCACCTAGGGCATATTTTCCAACTATCTTTCTTTCTAACTTCATTTCCACTCACCGGTGATTTTCAATACATCTTGATTTCAAGATTTCTCTATTTCACACTAAAGACATTGGTAGTATTCTTCAATTTCTTCATTATTGTCTTTAGTGGTTGGTGCATAAACTTGAGGATATTTGTATTAACTGGTCTTCCTTGTAGACATATAGATATTATCCTATCATATACAACATTGTACTTGAAGATAGATCTTAAAATATTCTTTTTAATCATTGTCTTAGGCTGGATCCTCTAGAATAGTAAAACCAGTGAAGCTAATATATTTATATACAGAGAAAAATCATATCAAGAAAATGACTCACAGTTGGAGGAGTAGGAAAGGCCAAGTCTATGGGTCAGATGTTAGGCTGAAGGGGTCTCGTGACTTGCATAACTACAAGGGCTGATGAACCCAAGATCAGCAGGGCAAGACAGGCTAATGACTGCAGAGGGAAATGAATACAATGTCAGCAGATCAAATGGTAGGCGGCTGACAGCTCCCAGGATCGGCAAGCCATATGGAAGGCTTTGGCTCACATCCAAAGAAATGGAGGTTGATGCAGGGTCTCTCTAGACCAGCGGTTCTCAACCTGCAGGTCGTGACCCCTTTAGGGTCTCAACCCCGAATGACCCTTTCACAGGTGTCACCCAATTCATAACAGTAGCAAAATTACAGTTATGAAGTAGCAACGAAAATACTTTTATGGTTGGGGGTCACCGCAACATGAGGAACTGTATTACAGGGTTATGGCATTAGGAAGGTTGAGAACGTGTACTCTAGATCCAGCAAAAAGGAAGTCAATCTTTGCCACAGTGTCCACTTATATTGGAAGCAGGTCACACCCTCAAGGAATCATCCATCAGTTGCTGAAGGACTTAAACCTGAATAGGGGTGTTTTATTCCACCATAATCTTCATATAACTGATTACTGATCATAGCAGGTCCCACTATAGGGATGATTTCAGTGTATTAAGTCACATCATGGGGAATTACATTGGGGAATTAAGTCTTAATTGCCAAACTACTGAGAATTCAGACCCAAGCAAGTTGCCACAAACCTAACTCACACAATGATAAATGTGACACCATTCCTCTTGAATTTTCCATTCCCAGCAAGTAAATTATATGATTGTCTGACTCAAAATAGCCAATAGTAGTCCATTTCAGCTCACCGCTGCCTAAAATAGCGATCTTTATGCATTGCATTGCATGTATGACGACTTATCATTTTCTTAGGTCCATACTTGGTGCAGTCCACATCCCAATTACTTATGGGCATTTGTACCAGTTTCTTCTCATTTTAAGTGGCCTCCACTGATGGGCAAATGAAGGCCCTGAAAGCATCGTTCCATTCTTGTGTCGAAGGTCAACTCTACATTAAGGAGGCAGCTCTTCCCCAGGTATATTTTCAATGTCTTCCAACCTGAGGATCTCATCTTTAGGCATGCTATCAGAGAGTGCATTGCTGCTGTTCATAAAGGTTCAAGAGCTAAGCCCGCAGAAGTGGACCTCCTTTTCCTTCTTCCTAGCATGCTCTTAATCTAGAAGCTCTGCTGAAACTTACTCACGGTGGTGCCCTGGCTGTTTGAAACATCAGTGGTGAAGCCTCTTGAGTCACAGCAACACACAAGCCACCACAGTGTGATAAACTGAGAAAGGAGTGGAATACATCGCTGGGAATGTTCCCACCAGACATGCATCTCCACTTCCCTCTGGGCTGCAAGCGCTGTTGTGTTCCCTATTCCACCTCACATCATCACAGGGGCGTCCTGGGGCTCAACGAAGAGCATCCACCTGGGCTCTGAAATGCAAGTTACCATACCACCTGAATCGAATCATCTCAGGGAATAAGCCCCGAGTCAGAAAATGACATGGAAGAGTTTCCAGAATGGAAGGAAAACATGAAAGCCAATGTACGGCCTTTCTCTTTATTAACAAACTCGCTGTTCTGTGAAACATCTCAATGTGAGCAAACAATATTTCTGTGAGCGCATTTACATTCACAATTACAAATCGACTGCTTTACATGGCAAGCAATGGTGAGAGATGTGTGCTCCTAAATACGTCATTTCACTAGCCGCAGTTGTCCACTTCCTTAAGCCTAAAGTCGCTGAATCCTGCCACTTAGATAAATGGCCTGAAGGTGACCTATATTTTTTAGGATCCCACAAGTCTTGCTTCTCTAGAGTCCCTTTTTTATTTTACTGCACAAGCTTTATGGTGCAAATTGCCACTTGTCCCTTTCTGGTGGCAATAACTTAGCATTTAATGAGCAAAGCTTACAAGCTACCCTATCTCCCACTCTCCCCCAGGAAGTGCAGAAGCTCAGAGACCGATGCTGGTGGCACAAATGAGAACATCTTTTAAAGAGAATCCATAAGCATAATTGAAAGTCTGAAATGTAAATCCTCCCCCACCTCATGCCCAATCAAAGATTTATTTAAGAAAAAAGAAAAGTTCATATGCAAAGAGGAAAAATAAAAGAGAAAGCATATGGCTCAGACATGAAAATCAAGTTAAGGAAACATGCTTCACACTACTTGGGAAGGAAATAAAGGGGAGGGCACTTAAGAAAAGACGCCTGAGAAATGCTGACTAGACAAAAGGAAGGCAGCCGATGCTGTGATCGTAGCAGTAATAGAAGAATCATAATGCTGATGGATGTTATTGTTAGCTACTAGCCAGTTGACCCCACCCCCGCATCCTCCCCAGCTCTGACTCGTGGAGAACCCATGATGTTTATGATCCACACAATTTTCATTGGCTGATTTTTGGAAGTAGGTCTGTCTTAGTCTAGAAGCTTCCCTGAAGTTGGCATCCTGGCAACATGCAGGCCCCACAGTCAGACAAGTGGAGGTGACGCTTAAAGTGCGTTGGCCAGGAATTTTGCCCAAGTGGCCCTCATGGAAAGTGAGCCTTCTCCATATTGATAGTCTCCACATTGATCGAGTGCCACATACTGGGGTCCATGCACTGGGCATGGACATGGAAACATGGCCTCGTTTGGTCGTTACAGCCACCCCATGCATTGTGAAAACAATCCGACTCCTCTGAATTGGAGGAACTTGGACTGGGTCTTCTCAGAACCAACACTACCCATCTCACTGGCATGCCCGCCCATCATTTGGCTGAATCATTGTGTAAAGTTCGCTTTTGAAAGAGCAGGAGTGTTGATGGTAAAAGGCGCAGCTGGTCACGGAAAGGGCTAAGGTTTGGACCTACCAGGCCCAAGAGAGAAAAGCACGGCAGTGTGCTTCCTTGAACACTTGCCACCTTAGAAGCCCTGTAGGGCAGTGCCCTGTCCTATCGGGGCACCATGAGCTACAATGAACTTGACAGAAGTAGGTTGGTTTGGGACAGGGAAAGAGGAGACCCATGCCATTTTCAAGAATAGAACAGACAGCTTGTACCACAAGTATGATGAAATTGAAATACCTGATTAACCTTCTTGAAGTTTTGGCTGTGGTGATCACATATTCCTTCTCGCTTTTTCATTCCAATTGATAACAGTTGCAAACAAGAAGCAAGTAAACATTAAATTGATCCCTGTACCACTTTTGTCACTGGTAACGCTTTGAAGCTGTGCTGGCTATAGAGCCGTAGTGGTTCTCAATCCAGGGCTAATTTTACCTTTACTACCAGGGCAAAAATCATCAAGGGCTCTTACGATGTCCCATGGATGATGACACGTCCTACTTAGTTGATGGGGACAGTAACTATGCCTGGCCCTGTGTGAACTCTGAGCTTATTCCTATAATCCTATCAATGGTCCTTTCCCTAGATTCCAGTTGTTTCTTCCTACAAAGATAAAGACTGTAGGAGAACACTGCAGATTTGTGGCATTCTCTCTGTGTGTGGCTCTCTCCTCACAGGTGTTCTGCTCTGGGAACTCCAGACACTTTGACCTCCCAGATTCCCAATGCCATCTTCTCAACTCTACAAGGCCACTTCAGCCCACCTGGGTCTCTTCTCTTTGCCCTGCAGCTTGGAAACCCCCCAAGGGTAATAAACCGAGGTCATCAGAGGGTTCACCTCATGTGTTTCTGGTCTCTCAGGGTTCGTTACCCAGGTCCATATAGTCTATTGAATTTGGTTGCGGTTGTTGTTTGTTTCTGCTTTTGCTTTAGGATAAAACCAGTCCCTGATACTTTGTGCAGAAAGCAGAAGCTCACGAGATAGGAATAGCCATAATCAAGAACGCAAGAAACATGTGGAGGAGTGTGGGACACGTTTTTGTCAACTCCTATCCTTGATAGGAAGACAAGGCTAGTGTCATATTTTTCATATTTGCTATAAGTCATCTATTATGTTAGACCCAATTTTCATTGTATTTTAATCCTAATAACTTATGATCACTTTTTTTAAAAAATGAAGGCAGACTGTCCCCATCTTGTCAATTCTAATTCACAGCAACCCCTGTGTCTCATAGTATCTGGAATTTAGTAATATATATAGTATATATTTTTTAAAATACAGTGGCTCAAATGGAAGCCATCTCTCTGTAACACTTAGAATACAATGCACCATTAACAAAATCCCAATAGCGGTGCCACAAAGCATCTCATGGTGTGGATGGCCTTGGAGAACGTTATGCTGAGTGAAAGAAGTCAATTGCCCAAGGGCGGAGCGCATCTAATACCACTGTTATACGGCAGAACAAGAACAGGACAAAGACTTTCATCCCAAAGGGAACAGAATTTGGAGACTCTCAAGGGGTCGGGGCAAAGGAAGGAAAATGAAGCAGTAGGCTAGAGGTTACAGATATTAACTTGGGTGAAGGGGACACAGTAATCCACAAGATATAGGGACACAAAGGAGGGGGGTAAGGTAAGCTATTGAGGGGTTGGCAAGTAGCTCAAACTTGAAAACAAAATTGATGATCTGAAATAATAAAATCCCGCCTCATTCACAATAAAATTTGTTTTTAAACGGCCTTCCTTTCAGAAAGATGTGCTGTCACCGGATTTGTTCAAGTCACTGGGATGTGTGGGGCCTGAGCCAGCTTTGGGGAGACTAGAGAGAGTATGAAAGAAGACACTGTCCTTACACTCAAGTAGTTTATAACCCGTTAGGCCAGGTGAAAATGAAGTGCCAGACTGGATTCTGTGCTCGGCTAGAAAAGCCAATACAAGAAGGATAAAGAAAAACCTTGGCAGCTGGTGTCTTCTCCTGGGCGTCTTTCAGACAGGATGTTTGTTTGTTTGTTTGTTTGTTTGTGGCCTTCCTCTCTGATGAAGTCTACATCCTCCTCCGCAAGACAAGTGTTTTCCTTTTCAGAAAAGCACAGCCGCTTGGTCGGCCTCTGTCTGTAAACAAGCCCTCAGTGTCCCTGAGCAAAGTAAGCATCGCCAATGTCAGATCTGACCCAGGCAGCTACAGAGGGGCTGCAAGGGGATATCCTTGACTTGTCTCAAGGAGTAATGGAAAGCATCCCCAAAACACCAGGATTTGGATGCAAAATAATTAATGATTTCTGATCCATATTATATGAACGACGTAATGAGTCTGTGGTATCAATCATCAGGATTTTTGTGGAAAGATATTAAACTCAACGAAGATGTAAACACCACAAAAGAGGCACTTGAAAACAGAATCTGTGGCCATCACTGAGGATTTCGATGGTGGCAAGAATGGCACTGATTCGGTTGCTGGCGGCTTCCGTCAACAATGCAGACCTGGGTCCTTCCTGCTCTGACCTCCAGGTCACACAGAGCTGGATGGTATCGCTGGGATTCAGACCAAGAACAAATGAGGCTGAGGTCAATGCTCTCAGTAATTTAGCTCCACTGGGCGCTCACTGGCCCATTTAATTAATTTCATTAAATTCACAGTTGATGGTACATTTTGTTTTGACCTCTAAGGTTCAAAAACACAAGTCTTGACCCTCCAATGTTCTCTCACCACCTCTCCCACCCCCAAGTTCTTTTAAGGTATCCTGAGGACTGGGCCTGTTGCCTGAGCATGGCCCCCACGAAGCAACAAGCCAGGTGCCCTTGAAAATCATTCTCTAGATGACACTGAGCCCCTGCAAACCTTTGCAGTCAGAGCAAAGACAGATCAACCACACTGTCTTACAGTGAAAGGGGCAGATAGAAGGAGAAAGGCCAGAATGAACTACAGCCCCAGGTCCTAAGTACGAGATCCTTATCTGTCACAAATGTATTATGTGTGAAAATTCTGGAGTTCAAGGAGAAACCACACAGAGACCTGGCAATAGCTGCTCAGGGCGAACAACTCGGGCTGTGTATTTAATGCATGAGAATGCAAAACTGAGAATTGTACAAAAGAGGTCAAATTCCCATTCTCTGAAAGAAGCAAGCTTTCTGTCGTTCCAGCAATAAATAAATGGCTGTTATTTATCTTTAAATATTTTAACAACACCCCAGACATCCATAAAACTGGGTTTTCCCGGATTCCTTTGTTGCAAGGCTGTCTCCTAATCGCCTGCATAAGTGATGTTCTGCGCCCTTCTAAACAGTGGGCACCGCAGCTCTAATTCCTACACAACGGGCTGCCATGGTGCAATTAGAGACGAGATGACTCTCACCATCTGATGACAGCCCAAGCAGCTGAAGCCAGCAGAGATAGATGGCTCGGGGAAAATGGCATCTCTGACAGCATAATTTTAACACTGTCAAATTATTCAGCTTTTCTTAAAACTCACTTAATACTTCACACAGATATTATTTTTACCATCAAATAGCACTTTGGGAAAAGTTAATCATTTAGGAACTTTTTTAGTTTTTTAATCATTTTGTTGGGGGCTCATACAACTCTGATCACAATCCATACATCCATCCACTGTCTCAAGCACATTTGTACATTTGTTGCCATCATCGTTTCCAAAGCATTTTCTTTCTACTTGAGCCCTTGGTATCAGCTCCTCATTTTTTTTCTCCCTCCCTCCCTCCCTCCCTCCCTCCCTCTCTCATGAATCCTTGATAATTTATAAATTATTATTTTTTCATGTCTTGTACTGATCGATGTCTCCCTTGACCCCCTTGTCTGTTGAACACACACACCCCCCTGAAAGGGGTTTTAGGAAGTTCACTGTGATCAGTTTCCCTCTTTTCAATTTAGGAAGTTTTATATGTTTTTTAAATGGCTAGGATAAAAAATAAGGTGGCCCTGGTGGCGTAGTGGGTTACAAGATGAGCTGCTAACCACAAGGTCAGCAGTTCAACTCCTCCAGTGCCTCCACAGGTGAAAGATGAGGCTTTCTGCTCCCATAAAGATTTACACCCTCAGAAACCCAAGGGGGTTAGTTCTACTCTGACCTCTAGGGTCACTATGAGTCAGAATCGTCTCTGAGACAGTGGTTGAACTTGATTAATATGAATGAGATCCCATTACCAGATAACCCTGCCACTGTGAATTGTGTGCCGTTGAGAGGCACCCGAGAGAAAGGAGAGCCAACGCAGGGACATCTTGGGAATCTGCAACCAGACGCTGAGTAGCAGCGCTGGAAATGGTTTAGGGAGGAGCACCTGACTTTCACTCGTGTGTGTTTTTTTTCTTTTCCAGCAAGTCTTTTATTACACTTCATATCTTTCCAAGCAAACCCTAAATCAAAAATCTTATTGATGTAAAGACTTTAGTCCTTGGGCTAAGTAAAGGTTGTTGATAAGGGAAAAGTGCATTTCAGATTCAATGATGACGATGAAGATACTGATGAAAGACAACTGAGCTGACTAGGTGTTTATCATGCACCTGGCACTGTCTAGGTGCTTGCCACATACTACCTCGCTCAATTCCCTCTTGTGCCACACGAGGTAGGTAACATCATTAGTCCCATATTACAGAGATAAAGATGGAGGTACAGGTGAACTTGATGACCAAGTTCATGCAGCTAATAATAGTCATGGTTCTGTCAAGTCATAGAACCCACCATTACACCAACCAAAGAATTTTTTCTGATATATGAAGTATTTACTCATTTTCTATAAAGACTATTGGATGCCTTTCTTTCTGACTAAGCTATTCGTTATTTGAGGAATGGGCCATGTGTTCTCCCCATATTGTCATGGCAGAAGTGGCTTGATAAATATTTATTGGTTAGCTCTTAATGACTGCTATATAAATAAATGCTGCAACTTGTATAATAATTTGTCAACCTTAATACTTCGCAATAAATCCCCTTCTCATCTCTTCTCTTAAGGACACACATATTTAATCTAAAGGGGCTCTGAGAGAGTCCTTATCTAATTGCCTCACCCTTCAGATGAGCCATTGGAACGAAGGGGACTGGAATGACGTAAAATCACTCAAGAACCAGGACCAGTGGTGAGAGCGGCGATGCTGGGAGGGTGGAGGGAAGGGGGGGTAGAAAGGGGAAACTGGTTACAAGGATCTATATATAGCCTCCTCCCTGGGGGACAGACAACAGAAAAGTGGATGAAGGGAGATGTTGGACAGTGTAAGATATGATAAAATAATAATAATTTATAAATTATCAAGGGTTCCTGAGGGAGGAGGGTGGGGAGGGAGGGGGGAAATGAGGAGCTGAAACCAAGGGCTCAAGTAGAAAGCAAATGTTTTGAGATTGATGATGGCAAAAAATGCACAAATATGCTTGACACACTGGATGGATGGGTGGGTTGAGGTAAGAGTTGTACAAGCCCCCAGTGCAGTAATTTTTTAAACATTCGTCAAGAACCAGGGTCTAGATCTGCAGATTTACAGTGATGTGACCTTCCTGGCATACTACACAATGCACCTGGTTACACTGTGTTTATAACATGGTCACCGGGATGCAGTAGGTGGAAAACTAGGGTAGGAGCTAGCTGGTATGGGACCATGTTCTCCCTCATTCACTATTCATGGTGTGACCTTAGGAAAATCATCTACCCCTTTGGGGCCAGAGTCAACCACTGCAAAAGGTGAAGCCATAAACCCTGTGTCTTCTAACTTAGAGTTGGCAAACTGAAGGCCATCTGCCCGTGCCAGCCTGCTGGTTATTTTCATCCATCCGTCCACAGCCATATCCACTTCTTTGTACATTGTTGTTGCTACTTTCCTGCTACATGGACAAGCTCAGTACTACTTAAGACCAATAAAAAAACAAAAAAACCTCAAAACGAACCCCTCGACCCCCATGTCCATTCTGAGTCATAATACCACATAGGACAGAGTAGCACTGACCTCATGGCTTTCCGAGCTGTAACTCTTTACACGAATACCAAGCCTCTTCTTTCTCCCAAAGAGAGGCTGGTGGAGTCGAACTGTTGACCTTTTGGATAGCAGCCCAACATGAAACTCACCACACTAAAATACCTTTAAGAGAAAAAAATCTGCCTGCTCCTGTTCTCTCACTCATGATGTGATTGTGCAAATCTAATACAGTTTAATAGGGTTTGAAAATACTCTATTAAGCTGAGAAGTTTTATATTCACATTTTTTAAAAGACGCTGTTATTGAAAATAGCAGGAGGACTAGCGATCATGAGAGATCGTTGCAGGAAGGTGTGGTTAACATGGTCGGTGTAATAGGTAGCATCTCAACAGCAGGCAGCTTGATGTAAGACCATCTCTCAGTTGTTCAAAGTCTTATGTTTGGATAGACCCAGGTTATCCCCTGAGCAAATTCCAAGAACATTCCAGAGATAATTAGAGCTTAGATGTATTGAATAAGGAGCTCTGGGGGCACTGTGGGGTCATCATTGGACAGCTAAGCAAAAGGTCGGTGGTTCAAGTCCACCAGCCATTCGATGGTGGAAAGATGGCCGTCTGATCCCTAAAGATTTACAGCCTTGGAAACACTATGGAACGGATCACTCTGCACTGAAGAGCGGCTGTGAGTTGGAATCGAGGTTGAAATACAGTTGGTGTTGGAAGAGCAAAGTGGATCTTGTCCAAGGAATAAGAGTCTCCCTGGAGGACCTGGACTATAACCAGACTTTGATAACTCCCATCTGACTGATGGCTGTTATTCAAAACCTAACTTTATATAAAATCTCTGTTTGGGGCATTAGTAAGGATAGTAGGCATTTGGTAAAAGTTTAAATAAGGGCTTATTTCAATTTGTCTACATAGTTACCAACTTACATGAGGATTGGTTCAAGAGTGTTGCTAAGGAGCCACAGGAACATTTATTAAATAAAAATATCAAAATGCGAAGCTGCTGTTTCTCAACATAGGCTCCATCCTGTATTTCCATACTTTTCACCCTTTCTGAGAATTCTACGCTGCACCCTTTGATTGACACCACATCTAAATGGCAGTGTGGGTGTGCTTGGTGGTGGGCTTCGGGGGGTGGGCGTTGTGGGGGGCCTCCGAAGATTTCCTTCTAAATATCTTTCTAGTTTTTAAAAGAAAAAGAAGTCAGATGCAGCAAGATCTGGACTGTGGGGTGGGTGGGAAAAAGGCCTCCAAATGGGATTCTCCTAGGAAAGCCTTTGCTGCCGTCAGAGTAGGAGCAGGTGCGTTGTCGAGAGAAATTCTTCAACACAACCTTCCTGGCCTTTCTCGCCTGTTTTGATTGTCTTAAAGCTTGTTCTTAATATGCCTTCATTGTTGCCCTGTCTCCTTCCAGAAAATCTATCAAAATGATTGATTTGAAACCTCAAAAAACAGTCCCCATCACCCGCAGAGCTGACCTCTCTGCCTTGAATTTACCTCCCACAGAAGCCACTGTGTTAATTGGGCCCCCCCTTTTTTTAAGAATCCTAACAAGACCTATCTGCAGTCATCCACTGGTCACAGACAGAAACGTGTTTAAATTTGTTTTGTGGGGACAAACTTACGCAGGTTGGAAGGCAGGGTGTGTTTACATTTTTTGGGGGGGACAAACGTACACAGGTTGGACGTGGAACCTTGGTTGCAACACTTTCTGACTCCCCCTTCTCACTTCTGAAAGCGGGTCATAGGGGTAAAAGACAAAAGCCCCCCAAGACCCAGGAAAAGAACATGCCACTTTGCTGAGCAGGGTGTACAGTGTTTTTTTTTCCCCAAACACTACAAAGACCAGTCGTCTGGGCACTTAGGGGGGATTGCACAAGATAAGTACGTGGGTGGGCAGAGGTGACAGATACTCTGCAGGGTGTGATGGCTATAGGACATGTAGGATTTTATCCTAAGAGCTGCGCACAGGGAGCCACTGAAGGGCTTGAGATGCGCTCTTGCTCTGCTACGATCGCGAAAGTGCTTCCAAAAAATACCTCTAGTCGCAGGGAGGAGAATGGACTGGAGGAACCAAGGAGGATGAGGAAGAGGAGCTAGAAAGCTGGTCCGCTGTCTGCCCCATCCGGGCAGGCGGCTCTGGGGCCGCTGACTGGGGTCCACGTGGAGATGGGGAGATGGGCACATAGGGGAGCAGCAAGAACAAGCTTGTATGAGTTCAAGTTCAACCGAATGGGGGTTAGAGAGAATCCAGCCCGCCCCTCAAATTAATTGTCCCCTTTTAAAAATGGACTTCGAGGCCCATAAAACTAACTCCATTGGGTGGTTTTCATTCCTCTCCAGTAAAACGTAACACTGTCACCCAATCCAACAGAATCTTTAACAACATCATTTTAT
Source organism: Tenrec ecaudatus (assembly GCF_050624435.1). NCBI lineage: Eukaryota > Metazoa > Chordata > Mammalia > Afrosoricida > Tenrecidae > Tenrec > Tenrec ecaudatus. The sequence continues at coordinate 93,658,541 of NC_134545.1, forward strand.
TTCCCCCTTTAAAAAACCATTTGGACATGGTCAAAGCCTAATAATTATTTGCTAGTGTCAATCATATTCCTAATTACACCTTTAGTATATGTTATCAACTGGAAAACTTTGGAATTCTGAGATCTGTCAGAAAATAAATGCTTTTATTTATTTACTGTCTGGTGGTGTAAATAAAATCATGATTTAGGAGATAAATAAGGACAAGATCAGCTGAGGCATATTTTTAGACCTGATCTCCCTGGCACAGATGAGACAGAATTGATTGCTATACTAAGAAACAGAACTGATTAGGCACTAAGGCCAGTATTCACATTTCCTCTGATATAACATAGTCCATGTGCTTGTACATGTATGTTCATGTATGTGCATATATATGTCTGCATGTACAGTGAATTTGTCCATAAAGAGAAGAAGTACTTAGGAAACATGAAATCTCTCCCATCCTCATCTCTAAAATAGTTCTTTGAAAGCTGTGTGTCAGAAAAGAGCTTTAAACCCCAATACGTTAAAGGCAAATGCTTCTCAGAGAGCTGACACTGGATACTTTGATCAGCTCTCAGAGACTCCGTGGGAACATAACTGATGAGATATTTCATCTTTCCAGCAGCTGAGGATGAATCACCAGGGCAATGGGAACTTTGAAACGTAATAGCTGGCATTTTCAGGCACCACAGTGGAAATATCTGGAGCACAGTGCACTACCTGACTGCTGGGTGAGGGGCAAGGTAGCCAAAGACCAAATCTACTAGCTCTGACTCCTGTCTGAAATATGCAGCCACAGCTGGGCTTTGTTCCAGATAGATACACTGCCCTGTACTTTCTTGCCTTGGCCCTCCCCTCTGTCTTAGAAATTGGTTTCTTTATATTAAGAAGTGAGGGCAAAAGCACATATTGTTGAGAATAAGGCAGGTCAGAGCAGAGACCCAAAACGCATCTGTAGACAAAGCGACATCCACTCACAGAAGGGTCACAGGGAAGGAATGAGTCAACCAAGGTGCAGCACAGCACAAGTGAAGCACACAATATTCCTCTGGTCCTTTATGGCTTTCTCATCCCCCACTATCATGATCCCAGTCCTGCCTTTCACTACAGGCTAGACCGGAGCATGCACACAGGCACAGATAAGAGCTCACAGCACAAGGAGTCCAGGTCAGATAAACTCCTCAGGAACAGAAATGGGAACAGCTTGCCAGGAGAGTAGGAGGAAGGTGGGCAGAAGAAGGGAGGAAGGGGGGACAGTTAGCAATGATCAACACATAATCCACCCTACCCCCGCCCCCCACAGGAGGACGAACAACAGAGACGTGGGTGAAGGGAAACAGCAGTGGAAGATATGAAAGTAATAATATTTTATGATTTATCAAGGGGTCACGGGGGGGCTGGAGATCTGAAACCAAAGGCTCAAATTGAAAGTAAATATTTAGAAAATAATGATGGCAACATACATACAAATATGCTTGATACAATGGATGCATAGATTGTTATAAGAGCTATACAAGACCTCAATAAAATAATCTTTAAAAAGAAGAAGGAGGAGGAGGAGAAAGGGCACTAGTAAAATAGGACATGCACTTGTCCTTATGAACTTCTTTTCCAAAAGCAGGAGTCAACTGCTGCAGATCCATCCACACCTTCTTGCCTAAGATAACTCAAGTCCAAAATCAACATGAAGAAGTAGGATGTGCCGCCTAGGCTGTCTGGGGCCGTGGATGAATGACCTTCATCTGTTGTCATGCTGTTAGAACATTTATCCATCTGCTCATTCTTCTTGTCAACGACTCAACTGCTACTTTCTGAGGACCCCAATGCTGGACACTATTCTGGAGATTGGGGTGTGTTAGGCCAGGTTGACTAGAGAAACAAATTCAGTGACACTCATAGATGTGTTAGAGAGAGCTTGTGTTACAAAGTAATTATATATCAACCAAACATCCCAGCCGAGGCAAGAACAAGTCCATAAGTCTAATACTAATGCATAAGTCCCTCTTCGGACTCACGCAGTCACATGCAATGATGAAGAAGGCAGGACGATCATAGGCTGGTAGGCGCAGAGTTATGTGGATCCAATGGCAGTGTCTCTGGCATCTCTCCAAGTGACTCAGCAGCAGGAAGGTGACGCATAGAGAGAAAAAGGGAGAGGGAGAGATCCCAGGACCCTCCTTATGAGAAGGTCATGCCCACAAGGAGGAAGCATCAGGCTGTGAACTGATTGACAAGCTAGACTCCACCCATATCTTCTTACAGGTGACATGTTGGCACAAAACCAACAACTAGCAATCACACGGAGATAGAGGGGTGAATGAGAGAGCCCTGGCCTTGCTCTCCTAACGCCACAGCCCAGGGAGTGGTGAATGGGCCACAGCTAAATCTCATTGTCTTTTGTCTTTCTTAGAAGGACAGTGGGTCTAGCCCCCTGACCCAGCACCACTGTGTGAGCTCAGGAAACCCCCTTGCCCTCTAGCTTTCAAGTACTGCATCTAGACTTGACAGCAGGTGTCCTCCCAGGTCTATAATTCTGTGTCTTCCTATGAACGGAAACCACATGTGACCTAGAGATTGGCCGTCCTGCTCCTGTCGGACACAGACACGTCTGGCCTCCTGAGAAATGCCTCTGAGAGTGTGGAGGGTAGGTGAACTGTGTCCTTGTGAGTGGTGTCATGGGGGCGCTGCCTTTTCTATTCCACTGTGTTCTAAATGGCTGTGCACGGACTGGAGAAAGGGAGGTACCTGCCTCTGGCACGCTCCGTGAAGCCGTTTTACTGAGCCTCGGAATGATAAGATGTATAGATCCCTCGCCGAGTCTCTTTACTTTCCAGGGAAGGCACCTGAAACTCAGAGGGGCCCTTGGTGGTGCAGAGATTAAGCATCCAGCTGCTAAGTGAAAGGTGGGCGGTACTAACCCACCAGGGGCTCCTCGGGAGAAAGATGTGGTGGTCTGCCTCCATCAAGATTGCAACCTTGGGGGCCCAATGGGGCAGCATAGCTCTGTCCTCCAGGGTCACTACAGGAGCCCCATCCTTGAGGGCCACTTAGTCGGCATCTACTCGATGGCAGTGGCAGGGCCACTGTGAGTCAGAGTTGACTCAGTGGCTATGGGTTTGATTTGAGTTGGGGACTCTAAAATCCTGGGAACATGAGATGATTTGACTAAGTAAAACCCCACAGCGAAAAGAAGCCAGTCTGGGATCACCAGGTGTTTTGCCAGATTTGCAGTGGCCCAATGCCAACCTACTGCCAGGTTGTTCTTCTGTCGGGTCATTTATTCTCCACGGTCCAGTGGGGAAAGAGCAGACAGGAGTCCCTGATCCCTCACTGATCTGTGTGGCAGAATCATTTAACTGTCGCTATGCCCACCGCTGCCAGGACAAGGCTGGTTCTGGCACCACTGAGTGGATCGTGTGGTTCCGTGAAACAAATACAAGGCAATGGTCGGAGAAAGGAGCCCTTAAACTGTACCTGGCGGTCCTCGCACAAAGCGCCACAATGATAGCTACTGGTGATGACAAGAGTGGTGGTCAGAGTACATCACTAAAGATCAACTTTGCACAAGCTCATTAGGATTTTTGTCTCTTCAGTGAGTGGCATCCAAAATGTTCTAGGGATGACTGGTTCACGTGCACCTCACACATGGATGTTGTCAGGTCGGGGTTCACCCACGGACTGCATCCTCCATCATCTCCATCATGGGCCTTGGGGGAGTAGCACTCACCTGGGACACAGAGTCAGTCACAAAATGACTCTTCATGTTTAGGGATTTTGTCTAAGGCATCAGGTGTCTTAGTATTATTAGCATTGACATTGTTGAGAAAGACGTTAGTGTTTCCCAAGTTTTATCTGGGGGTTCCATAGACATAGCTATAGTTGTAGAAGGAGGAAGAGGAGAAGGAGATGACAGGAAATTAGAATGTGAACCATCCACCCAGCCCCCTGCCCTTCTAATGCAGGGGGGAAGACTTGCTGTGGAAAGTACCTTGGTTTAGTGTGTCCAGCAGCCCCAGACGATCTCTCTGGCTCTTGGTTTCCTCAAGAAACACACAGAGTCAATACTACTTTTTCCACCTCAGGGAGGGTTCTGAGGAGAAAGTGAAAAGAAAAACAACAAAGGTTATTACAAACATGAAATGTTGAAACGGAACAAAACACCAGCTAACTGTGTAATCTATTTTGGTAGGGAATTACCATCTAATTGTGTGATCTATTTTGTGTAATCTATTTTGTAGATACTCCCCGTCCTTATTTTGTGCCAGACCCCATGCTAGCTACTTCACATAAACTAAGCATGGCTGACCAGTAATAAGAATGGAGGGCTAAATGTAACAGAAACTCCGCTGTAAGACTACTCACAATTTTCAAGCAGTGTCAGCACTTTTTGCCTCCCTGCATGCACCTTGGTTCCAGGAAGGAAGAGGACATGGAGGACTCTGCTACATGCCTTGTAACCAAGGAAAAGTCAGGGAAAAACGCTTACTTCTAAAGTCCTTGAGTGAATGGTTGCTGGTCTTTAAGATCTTCTGCTCAAAGAACAAAAAATCTAAGTCATTGCCATAGGGGAAGGGGGTCATTGTATATCCTCTTGCTCTGATATAGCCCCACGTCAAGAGTAAGGGATTGGCTGCAACTATAAATCCTGCAGATGAAACAAAAACTTAAGATTCACATTTCATTCTGCATGTGGGTATTTCTAAGGACGCCAGGGTTGATCAGAGGACAACAGGCAGTGACATGGTAGTTATTTAGAGAACATCGGACGAATGGGGTTCCAGGGAAATATAAATTGGAACAACCAGCAATCCTGGTAAAGTTGAAGATATACATCCCCGATAAGCCAGCACTTCCCCTCCTCCAGATGTAATCTGCACCCTTCTGTCCAAAGTGACCTAGGCACACCTGCAGCCTTCTGTCCAAAGCGACCTAGACACACCTGCAGCCTTCCGTCCAAAGCAACCTAGACACACCTGCAGCCTTCCGTCCAAAGCAACCTAGACACACCTGCAACCTTCTGTCCAAAGCGACCTAGATCCTGGTAACATTGTGTATAAATGTGAAAACTGAGACTGGCTGCTAGATTTATATCAACATGAAAATGGATAAATTAGTTACGACATAATCATACAAGGAAAATCAACAGAGAAGAAGCCTGAACAAGGGTGACCTGTATCAACATGCATTTGTCTTAAAAATCTACCTTTGTTTATAAACACAAGTTTATTGAAGAATACAGCATGGTCTTATTTTGAATTCTGAAAAGCTTAAAAATAGGCAAGGTTATTTTTGTTGTTGTTAGGGATGCCTGTGCAGGTAGTGAGACTATCAAGAGATGCACAGGAATGACCAAGTTCAGTCTAGTGACTCCCCTGAGAAGGAAGAAGGGGAATGTAAGGTAGGAGGGACAGGAAGCAGTCACTACATGAGGGAGGGAGGGAGGGAGGGAGGGAGGGAGGGTGGTGGGCGCAGTTATTCATCATGTTAATCTTTACACCTCTGCAGCTCATGGATTTTTTTTATTTCATCAAAAGAGAAAATTACAGTTCCTTCACTCGTCCATGGACCCATATGGTCATGAAGTCAATAAACATGAATGGGCTGTGATTCTGGGACAAGTCCCCTTCCAGGAGCGAAAGAGAATAAAAGGAGAACTTAAAGGAAGAGCCAGTGCCCTGAACGCTCACAGCCCAGTGGGAACGCAGACAGGCCAGGGCAAAGGAGATGACCTGTGACAATGGAGCATCTGGGTCAGAAGCGAAGATGGCTTGCGGCAAAAAGGACACAGAGAACCTGTCTCCGAGGAGCAGTCAGCTTAAAGATGAGGGAGACAGACGAGAGCGAGAGCGAGAGCGAGAGAGCGAGAGCGAGCGAGAGAGAGAGAGAGAGAGAGAGAGAGAGAGAGAGAGAGAGAGAGAGAGAGAGAGAGAGAGAGAGAAGCAAACTCAACTTCGTGGGAAGCTGGGCATCAGTCCCACACTGGATCCCTGCCTCCCTCTAAAACAGATTAGCCAATCAACAAAGCAAGCATGGGTTTCCTTCTGCTTATTTATTGATCTTCATGTGAAATTGTTTGCTACAGATTAGTAAATAAGCACAAGAAAGCCCATGCTTGCCGTACTTATTGGGCACTCCATCCCTGTCAAGAATTACAAATTTGAAAAGAGACTTTGATTCTGTAGAGAGAAGCTATGGGAGAGACCAATCCCAGTCATATCCTGGAAGCAGAATCTTTGATGTAGTGGGTGGGGGCGGGGAGGCATGTGAAATGGTTCACTACAAATTAGTAAGGAAGCACAAGGAAGCCACGCTTACTTCCCTGATTGGGGAAGCCACCAACAGAGTTTCTTTCTCACCTCCAATGAAATCCATTGACTGGGGAGCGCTGACTCCACCCTGGCTGGTTTCTCAACCTTGTTTTCAACTGCTCACCAGGGAATTCCTGTGTTATGCTTCTTTTTCAATGGACGTGTCATGACTCTTCTCATGGCGTTTTAAAATTATTATTTTATTTTATTGGGGACTCTTACAACTTTTACAATATTCCATAGTATATCAAGCATATTTGTATATATGTTGCCATCACCATTTTCTAAACATTTACTTTCTATTTGAGCCCTTGATATCAGCTCCCCTTTTATCCATCCCTCCCCCTCCTTGATAAATTATAAATTATTGTTGTTTTCATATCATACATCAACGCTGTCTCCCTTCACCCATGTTTCTGATGTTCATCCCTTGGGAGGGGAGAGTACGCATTGATCATTGTGATCGTTCCCCCTTCTTCCCCTCCTCTCCCCGCCTTCCCCCTACCCTCCTGGTATTGCTACTCCCATTTCTGTTCCTGAGGGCTTTGTCTGACCTGGATTCCGTGTGTTGTGAGCGCCTGTCTGTACCAGTGGACATGCTCCTGTCTAGCCTGAACGGAAAGAACCAGAGGAATATTGTGTGTCTCATCGGTGCTACAATGAGCCCTGGTTGATTCATCCCTTCCTTGTGACCCTTCTGTGAGGGGATGTCCTTTTGTCTATAGATAGGTTTGGGGTCTCTGTTCCTACTCCCCTCGTTCTCAGCAATATGTTTTTTGTTTTGTTTTGGGTCTTCTGGTACCTGTTACCTGATCTGTCAACACCTCCTGATCCCACAGGCTGGTGTGGTTCTTCTATGTGGACTTGTTGCTTCTCGCTAGATGAACACTTGTTTAATGTCCAGCCTTTAAGAGTCCAGATGCTCTATCTTTTGCTAGCTGGGCATCTGTCCGTGGCGTCCCATGCCTTGTGTGTGGAGAAGCACTATGTGGCTATGTTCTTTAGATGAGAGCATACTGTTCCCGCTTAGAACCTGTGCTCGTGGAGGAGCCAAGGGGTGGTTTGTAGGAGGGCACATGATTCTTGCTGACAGCCATAAGCATGGGACTTGGCGTGTCACAGGGAGCCCTGGTGGTAAGCGGGCTAAGCATTGGGCTGCTAACAGCCCACCGGCTGTTACAGGAGAAAGATGAGGTGTGTGCTCGCAGAAAGATATGCACTCTCATAACCCCTAGGGAGCCATTCTTCTTCCCTAGAGGGTCTCTGTGAATCAGAATCAACTTGAGGGTGGAGGTGGGTAACATTTGCCTGAGGGAGGGGAGTTACTGGTGAGTGCAGGATACCAGAAACTGGGGCGGGGGTGGAGGGGGAAGGTGGGACAGGCTCTGTCCATTCTGACAAGCCCAAAGGAAAGACATAACTTGCAACAGATTTCAACTGCCTATCTGATACTTAAAGAGCCCCGCTGGTATAGTGGTTACCTATTGAGATGTTAACCACAAGGTCAGCAGTTCAAACTCCCAGGCACTTTCCAGGGGAAAGACAAAGCTTTCTACTCCTCTAAAGAGTTCCGGCCCTGGAAACCCACAGAGGGAGTTCTGCCCTGTGCTCTAAGGCAATTAAGAACCAGAAGCAACTGAATGACAGCAAGTGTGTTTTGTTTGATCTGATGCTTATGAAGTTTCAGGGAGCTGAAGAGGGGCTGAGATACAAACATATTTTTGAGTCTAATGCCAAAGATGGCACTTCACCGACATTAAATAGAACACAGAAAGGTCCTAAATTGTTTATGGTGAGAATCATATTACTCCTGTATTAAATGCCTATTAGACATTTGGAACAATAACAACTAAGTCTGATGAAGATGCCCCACATGGAGGACTCTAAATGCTTGAGTAATGTGCATGTGTGTGTCCATCAACACTTTACAACTGGGCATCTCATTAAGGGGGGACGAACTCTAACTCCAAGGACAGGTGCAGATGAGGAAACTGGGGCAGAGAGAAGTGAAGAAGCAGAATCTGTTTGTGGAATAGCGGGGTGGGAGGCCGGCTCTCTTGCCTCCTAGGCTCAGTGCTTCCATTTAGCAGTGGACGGACCACAGCAACGTTGAAGCACGGGGTTAGGCACCACCGGAGAGAGAGGGAAACGTGAAGAATCCTTGAGAGCCTGCCTAGCTCGCTGAGACAAGTGTCGCAGAATCGCTCCTGGGAGATAGCAAGTTCCAAAGATACGCAGCCTTCGCCCCTCCGGGTGTAGAGCTGGCTTCCATCTTAACTCCACTTGAGAGATTTTAGCCGATCTGAGATGCACCAAGACTCCAGCAGGTAGAAAGCACAGCGAGAAGTTGCTTTCTGCCATGATGTGTGAGTCATTCAGTCACATCTCTAAGTTATTCACAGGAAATTATCCATGAAGTGTATCATTCGTTCAAATGCCACTGCCGTTGTTGGTTTTGAGGTGTTTTTTTTGCCTTATATCAAGTACCGTTTTAAGTCACGTAGGATCATTAGTCAGGAAAAGATATTTGAAAGGCATATCACTACTTGCACACTTTTGAAATTTGAATTTTAGAGAATATTTGCCCTTTCATGGAAGCCAATGGCGTCCATGAGGTTGAGATCCAAGCCGGTCCTCTCGTGTGGTTTTCCACAGCTCTCAGACACCCTCCCCAAAGCATTTCCTTCGTTTTTTTTTTTTGGCTCCAAGAAAGGACACTCCCACCCTAGTCTGTCAGAAGACCAGTGGGCGGTGTGAAGTTTGACCCGTCTGCCCTGGAGGCTGGCATGCCGCGGGTCGCCTGAATCTCCCAGATGGGGCTCCGATTTGCACACAGAACTTAGTTCTCCAAGTTCGACATGACATTCACTACCCCTTGGCCCTGCGGACAGAACTGACCCCCCTGATAAAGTGCAAATAAAATTGAAAGGTAGACATTGGGAGTTTCAACCCAAGAGAGCATCTTTTAATGAAAGACAGACAGACAGAGAGATCCTTCAGGGAAGGTCTGTTTTGAGTTTAGAGATGCAGATACATGTTTCGAGCTTTCTATGAGGCTAGTAAAGAAGAGGGGGTGAAGCATCCGGCTGCTAACTGAAGGGCTAGAGGTTCAAACCCACAGCTGCTCCAAGAGGAAGGTGGCGGCATCTGCTTCTGTAAAGGCGTGCAGCCGGAGCAGTGCCGCTCTGCCCTGTGAGACAACCATGAGCAGGAACCACTCGCTCAGCGCGGGCTCTACAAAGGGAGCCATCGGTCACACTGTGTACGGTGTCGGCCTGCATGTTGCTGGGATGCCGGAAGCGGCGGCACCTATATTACGTGTACTTCAAACGCCGGCAGCGTCACCCACCCAGGTTTCCATAGAGCTTCCAGACTGCGAGTAGCTAACTGAAGAGGCTTGGCAACCTACTTCTGAAAATTAGCCATTGAGAAGCTGACACTGAAAGTCTGACTTGTCTGCTTTGGACATGTCGTCAGAAGATGTCCGCCTCTAGAGAAGGCGTCATGCCTGGTGACCTGGGAAGCGGGCAGGAATGAGAGCTTGAACCTGCCAGGGATGCTGAGACCAGGTAGGCTGGCACCAGTTTGGTTCTGCTGTACATAGGTCTCCACGAGTGGAGTGCCCTCACCAGCAGCTGGCTGTCTACCCGCCTGCCTTTCAAGGGGAGAAGCGTGGGCATTCTCTCTTGCCAAAGGTAGTGGTGTCGTGGGCAGCAGCCGTGGTGTTGGTATGACTGTGTGCTGGCGTGGCCCCAGCCTTCCTCAGGCACTTGACCTCTAACAGCCTGCGAGGCCACGAAAGGAGGCTGTGGTATTCATGAGCCGTGTGGTTTGGGGGACCAGAAACGATGGGCATTGTAAACAAGGCACTGTGGTTATTAATTTTTTAAAGAAAGATGAGTTAGACACCTTTTCCTAATGAACTGAGCTACTGTCACACTCAGGTGTGCCACAACAACTGCCACGTTTTTACCATTACTGCTGCCCCAGAGAACCAGCCTACATAAGCCAATCCGCTAACACACCTTCCTTGCACCGCATGCACTGGCAAAGTAAGCAGGAGCCCTGGCCCCTGCAGTCAGACTACCTGGGCTTCAGTCTACGTTTGCTGGCTGCATACCTCTGAACAGCCCGGATTTTTTACCTGAAAAATGAGATTGATAATACTACCTGTCTCTGCAGGTGTTTTTGTTTTGTTCTGTGGTTACAAAAAATCAAAGCACATTGTAACGTAGGTTTGCTAATAATGTTATTGCGCTTACTGTTGGCACCTTCATTTTACAGATGAAGAGCTGAGGCTCACAGAGCTGAAGTGAGTTCATTCATTGAGTTCACTCGTTTACTAAATGCAAGAATCGAATATTTCCCCAACGATTTACATCAAGTACTAGCAACTCAACCTATTTACATATATTTACATCTGTACACACCTTATATGCCCACATGTAAAGCGACATCTGTAAAAAACACATATTGTTTTAATATAAAATGGGCACTATGCTGAGCACGCTGTCTAATTTCTATTAAGTTAGCAAAGAGCTAATATCATTATTACTATATTTCTTCCGGAGGATTTTGTGATTAAGTTTTAAAATTGGTTCCCTCCTGGAAATACAAAACAGCCCCCTCCAAGAGTCTGATTTCTATAATTATGTAATCATCAAAACATTTTAAACCATCTCACTTTCCCCAAACCCAGTGTTAGACGTTAACCCCATGTAAGCCGATGGCACATTCCCACGGAATCTGTTGGCTCTCTAGGACAAAGGGTAGGTAAATGTCAAGATGGAAAGTGGCCGTGGGGCTGGCTGCTGCAGTTTCTTGTACTTCCTCTTTGTAGCAGAAAGCAACTCTGTGTACTAGATCCAAAATGTGTAAGAACAAGAATACCATCTAGACGATCAATGGGCAAATTCGAATCTGTGTTCCATTTGGTGGCATTTTTCTTTGGACTCTTTCAACGCATAGTAATTCCTCTGTGTTTTCTTGTCTTTCTTATCCAGGACTTTTTAAAAGAAGATAAGCTTCTACTTTGGAAAAGTCTCCTTTATTTTAGGTTTTTCTACTCTTCCTTCCTAAATTTTGTGGGTTTTGCCAGAAATATCACCAGTAACACTGAGCTTGTCTCTTGTGCATTGGATCAGGAGACACACGATATCAGTGAGCACCAGAACGGGAGATGCTACCTTTCTGTCACTGGACACGGTGCCTGCCAGGTTTCCCCATCATAGATGTAAGTGACAAAATGTCATACTTAATTGAAGTTATGTCTTAAGAATTTTTGGTTCTTAATCATGATCTCTTCCTGCTCAGAGAGGGGAGAAGGAAAAAAATGGTCCCCTAATTCTTTGAAAATGGTTGGTTAATTATTGTTTAAATAATAATAAATAAGGATAATTTAAATGAATTAATAGAAGAATATGACTTGGCCTATTAATTAACCAGATTCATTAAACCTGCTGCCACTGAGTCACTCCGACTCCACGTGATGCTATAGAACTGCCCTGTAGTGTTTCCAAGATTGTCACCTTGTCACACAGAAGTAGACTGACACATCTTTTCCTTGAGGAGCAGCCAGTGAATTTGAACAGCTGACCTTTCGGGTAGCAGTCAAGCCCTTAAGCAATGCACCAGCAGGACGCTGTGTTGTCAGAATCAGTAGGTCCTATCTTTACCAGTGTACATGCTCCAGCATAGCCAGAACTAAAAGGTACAGCTGGAGTCGTGATCCTGGGCTGGGGGAAGGGGGATGGTGGAGAAGCCCCAAAGAACAAGAGCAATATTGTGTGTTTCATCAGTGCTTTACTGAGCCCTGGTTGACTCATCCCTTCCTTGTGACTCTTCTATGAGAGGATGTCCTATTGTCTACAGATGGGTTTGGGGAACATGTACACTGGTACAGATAAGAGCTCATGACACATGGAGTACAGGTCAGATAAAGCCCTCTGGAACAGAAACTGAAATAGCAATACCAGGAGGACGGGGGGAGTTAGGGGGAGGAGAGCAAGGGAGAACTGACACAATGATCGACGCATAACCTTCCTACCCCCACTCCCCTAGGGGGACAAACCACAAAAATAAGGGTGAAGGGAGATAGCAGTTGGAGTACAATATGAAAATAATTTATCAAGGGTTCATGAAGGTGGCAGGGTCGGGGTAGGAGGGGAAAAAAGAGGAGCTGGTACCAAGGGTTCAAATAGAAAGTAAATGTCAAACTACCAAGGGCACATGAGGGAGGGGGGAGCGGGGAGGGAGGGGGAAAAAAAGAGGACCTGATGCAAAGGGCTTAAGTGGAGAGCAGATGCTTTGAGAATGATTGGGGCAGGGAATGTGCAGATGTGCTTTATACAATTGATGTATGTATATGAATGGATTGTGATAAGAGTTGTATGAGCCCCTAATAAAATGTAAAAAAAGAAAAGGAAAAAAAAGAAAATGATTAGGGCAAAGAATGTACAGATGTGCTTTATACAATTGATGTATGTATATGTTTTGATTGTGATAAGAGTTGTATGAACTCCTAATAAAATGTTTTTTTAAAAATATCTTCTAAGGGGAAAAAAAAGAAAGTAAATGTCTAGAAAATGATAATGACAACATATGTACAAATATTCTTGATACAATTGATATATGGATTGTTCTAAGTGCCTCCAATAAAATGATCTTTTATAAATAGATAGATAATCAGTCGGTAGAATTGGATCCTCTCCTTACACACCATCTTAGTAACATTGGACATTTTTATCATCTCCTTGTGAAACTTCCATTTTCTTTTCTGGGATGTTGCTCTCTAAAGTTTCTCCTCCACTTGGCTGGCCAGACCTGCTTCTCTGGACTTTTAAGTATCTCCCTAGATCTCTACAGTTATGATGATACAATGTAATAAATGCATTTTCAGATAACTACCTTTTTAACCAAAAAAAAAGTAGCTTATCCTGCCGAACATAATTTTATGTAGACTTTCCCACTAAGTGTTACATTGGGAGCTTTTCCCTGTACCTTTAAATATTCATAACACTATTTTTATTGGGGGCTTAACATTCCATCGTAGAAATTTCCATTACTTAGCTATCTCGTTTGGGAATATGTAGATTGTTTGCTTTAAAAATAAATAAATAAAATGTAGTAATGCTATCTCAGACAACAAGAAAAAAATACAGACACCACAGAGCAAAGAGAAATTATTTCCCCTCTGCCCAAATTAGCATGTACACACACACACACACACACACATAATGGTTCAGGAGAATATACACCAGCATTTTTATAACTGTAATTGCCTCTGCATGGTAGACTTGGAGATTTTATTTTTCAAAATAAGCTCAAAATTAAGACAGTGTTAGTGTTCCTGGCTGCCCAGTGCCTGGGAGAGAAAGAATAAATATGAGACAGATGAAACTAAAATAACTGAGGGACCCAGGATGGGAAGATGTCCTGTCCACAATGTTCATGAGTAGTCCGGATCGGCATTTAGCAGGCAAGCATAGCACAGCATCTCTCTGTGGATATCCATATGTACACCCAAATACATCCATAATCTATTAAATTAGCCTCCTCTTCACACCGAATACTGTGTTCTTGGAAGCTTCCAAGAGCAGAAGATTGCTTATTCAGACCTGAGGGGATGCTGGAGGAAATGGAGGGAAGTGGGATTGAGTGTGAGCAGACGTTGTGTGTTTTGGGAGCAGGAGACGGATGCAACAAGTCTTTCCCACCTCACTGTTTGCACGATGAACCTCCAAGGTAACAGGCTAATATGAAGTATGACCTTACAGAAAAGGCTCCTGCAGAACCACGCACCCGGCATGCGATCCTCTGTCTGTGCCACGGTCTAGGGCAGGCAGAAGCACCTGTTTCGTGGCCTGCATTCCCACTGCCCAGCATTTCAGAGGTGGCTGTTCTTCTGGACAAAACAATAAATCTGCAGGAGGGCCTCTCATAAAGCCTCCCTCAAGACGCTTAGTGGGAAGGACTTGGGTGCAAATGGAAAATTCCAGCGACATTATCTCTCAGTTGTTTGAGAAATGGGAAATTGAGTCTTGATTCATGAGCATTTCCCACATCGTTTATGCCCGGCATCTCTGCTGTTTACTTCTGAATATGCTCATATGTCCTCCCAGGGAAAATACCGTTGTCTCTGCTTGCGAGATCTCTTTGCATCCTGTGTCTCATACAGTTCTCTGGGTCACATAGACAGCAGCCAAGTTGGCAAAGGAGGAAAAGGAATATTAGGTTCTGACAACAGACAACGGAAGGAAGAAGGGAAGAGAGAGGGGAGGAGGGAGCAGGGAATCCCCAATATAAAAGATCTACTTTAAATCTTAGCCACAATGATCTGAAAATTTGGGGGAGATTTGCTGTGTTGTGTTGTGCTGTGCTGCTGTTGTTAGGTGGATTTTTCTCCTGTGCTGGATATATATATTCCTTTCCTCAGACTCCCATAACAAAGTACCGCAGACAGGATGGTTCAAACAACAGAACTTTATGCTCTCAGAGTTCTGGAGGCTGGAAGACTGAAATAAAGGTCGCAAAGTCATAATACGCCACCTACCACCTCTTCTCTCTCTATCAAGTTGAGAGACGAAAGTATTGGTACCCATGGCATAGAATGCCAGGTATAGGTTAATTGACATGCCCAGATGAAGCAAGGGAAAATAAATCTAAATCACACCCCAGAGTACGTTAGCTTATAAACCCAATATACAATTTATTATTTTCCCAGGAAAAAAGTCACAATGATCCATGTATTGTCTTGGGAAATGATTACCTGCCTATTAATTCCGTAAATGAAAATGTCAATGTGCTTGAGAAACCCTATGTCAAAGTTATGACAGAGAAAGGGGGCCTGTATGCCTGATCTGACCCTATAATCTCAAAATGAGCAATCAATATAATGTTTTCCCCCTCAAATCTCTGAATATCCATCTGGCTCTCTATAAATATTAAAAGACTAAATGGTTTCCCAGGTGAAGTTCAAATATCTTCTCAGTCACAGGAAGCTCAGTCTTCAGTCCACAAGGCAAATCAAATTTTCTACCATCAAGAAGGTTCCTCTTTCCTGGCTTAGCGAGGTTTTATGGACTATGACAACGGAACTCCAGTCCCTGCTATCAAGTCCACTCCAATCTAGCGACTGTGATTGCAGGTGTGTGTCAATTTGGCTGCACTTGTAAGTGAATGTGAGTGGAACTTGATGCTCACTCAGCCCACAGCCTAACAGCATGTCCTTGGAGGGGAGGCGTGTCAGATAAAATGGATGTGACACACAACAGTTTCTCTCCTTGTTGATGCAGATCATGAATCTGCCACATCTGTCTCCGAGCCATGGCTGAACTTGGGCCATGGCTGGAGTATCACCTGCCAATCCTGGCAGCTACCAGTGGTCTGGAAAATATCTGATCTTCCTCCACCGGGCTGTGATCTCCCTGCTTCCTGACTTCCCAGCCCCACGCAGACACAAGAGTCAGGAAAAGCCTCTAGCTTAATATGTGGCACATAGACTTGGACCAAACTGAACTTCCACAACCTCTGCTGTGCACAGTGTCCTTGTCAGTCAGAACCAGCTGGATGGCACCTAACAACAACAATGGAACGATGTGAACTATTTTTCTTGATATATACTTATATATACAAGCGTATATCTGCCACCAAGTCAGTTCCTACCCATAGCGACCCGATGCCAAGAGAACAGCATCCTGCCTGGTCCTGCGCAGGCATCCTCACAATTGTGCTAAGGCTTGAGCACTTTGTTGAAGCCACTGTGCCAGTCCATCTCCTTGCAGGTCTTCCTCTTGTTCACTGACCTGTACTTTACCAAGCAGGATGCCCTCCTCTAAGGACCGGCCTCTCCTGACAACATGTCCAAAGTATGTAAGACGAAGCCTCGCCATCCTTGCCTCTAAGAAGCACTCAGGCCGTACTTCTTGCAAGACAGATTGGTTGTCCTTTCAGCAGTCCATGGGATTCTCACTATTCCCCTCTGGCACAGCAACTCAAATGCATTGATTTGCTTTCCCTTCGGCCTTCCTTATTCCGTGTCCAATTTTCACAAGCGTATGAGGCAATTCAAAATATGATTGCTTGGGCTGGGCAAGCAATAGTCCTTAATCCTCAAAGTAACAACCTTGCTTTTCAATCCTCTAAAGAGGTCTTGTGCAGCAGGTTCCCCTAAGCAACTCTTCTTTTGAACTCGGGACTGCTGCTTCCGGGAGCTTTGATTGTGGGTCCCAGCAAGGCAGAGTCCTCGACAACTTCAGCCTTTTCTCTGTTTATCATGATGTGAGCTTTTGGTCCAGTTGTGAGGATTTGGGTCTCCCTTACATTGAGTTGTAAACCACACTGAAGGCTGCAATCCTTGATCGTCATTAGCAAGTGCTTCAAGTCCTATATATATACCTATATTTATCACTGGTTTTGCTTCTCTGGAGAACCCAGCTTAGCACAGAGACTTTAGCTTGTTTTTATTTAAACTCATACACACAACTGTAGAATAATATTTCATCTTAAGCACTGTACTAAGTTGCTATTAATTGACACAAAAATGGAGATGAAATTCTAGGACGTGACATATTACATCTGGGTATTCTGCCACTAAATTATGCCAATATATTAATAATAGTACGATGAGAGACTTTAGAAACATTAATGAACAGATTAACTGTTGATGCTATCCCATGACAGATGTACTTAATCTCCATACCCCAGTGCCGGTTGTTGCTGAGACAAATAAATAGAATCATGACAGCTAGAGATATTATTCTTAATGAAGCTATCTGTATCCTCTTCCCGGTATACTTCTCACTCCACAGCTGAGTGATACCAGGGGAAAATGTAAAAAGGAAAAATCTGACTTCAGCTTCTTTCATTCCCACCTCTATCGCCATGCCACACCTCATGACAGTTAAGTCAAGCACCTTCACAGAGTCGTAGATGCCAGGCCTCTCCAAGCAGTGCCTACCTATGAATGGGTCCCTTTTTCTATGTCAACACAACTTTCCTTCTTCCTAACCGTGTGCCCACTGAATGATGACCTCTCAGATGGCTCAGGGAATCTACCATTCTAAAAATTCCCAGAAAGGAGCGGGGGGAAAGTGTATCAGAAGAATACTTCCTGGCCTGCAACAGCTCCTTCTTCTTCTTGGGCATTGTTCGGTGCTCTCACTGAAGTCAACTCATGGGTGGGGAGTGACCTCTCTGATTAAAGGCATCTCTCTGGGCTTGGGTTCACCGCTATTTGGCCTCTGGAGAGGGAAGCGAACAAGCCCAATATTCTTTGATTGATGTGTTCCATCTGGTAAGTTGATCAGACTAGGCCTTCCTTGGGAAACTCTCCATCTTCCATTTCATCCTGTAAAAGTCACACGTAGAGACAACGGTGTGGATGTGCTCTTCATTTCAGCCCTCACCTTAATAAAGCTGGTATTTTGCTCCACGAATGACTCGTGCATCCCTTCTTGGATAAAAATAGAAATGGGGTGGGGGAGGGGCAGTTATGAACAAAGCCTTCCTTAAACTTTTCCCACTCAGGTGTTGATTACTGAAACTTATAGATGGCTTGCATCCCAACGGGACTAGGATGCCGACCTTCACCCAATGGAAGCATCTTTCATGGAGACATTTTATTGATCATTGATAGTCCAGTGAATAAATGACTTGAGGCCAGGGGTCCTTTCGGTGTACCTCAGGATATCAATTATTATCCATTATCACCCCTACTGCCACTAGGAGATGCTTGGTGGTACAAATGGCTAAGGTGGCCATCTCCTAACTAAAAGATTGCACATTAGAATCCACCCAGATAAGCCTCAGAAGAAAGGCTTGGTGATTTACTTCCCAAAAAATCAGCCGTTGAAAACCCTATTGTGATAGTTTTATTGTGCCAACTTGGCCAATAGGAACATGTGGGATTAATAAGGTCACAGTTTGATTGGAGAGCAAAGAGATCGATGCCTTGGCAAGCCCCGCCCCTCTCTCTTGCTCTCTGGTGATCAGACCAGCAAATGGAGACTTTAGCTAGTTCTCTGCCTCAACTTGTGAGCTATACTACCTGTGGGACAGCCAACTCATGGATCGTGTAGCTACAGCTTGAAGTTTCTTCGAGACCTGCTTGGCCACAGTGCTAGTGTATACATCACTTAAGTGCAAGGCTGTCGGATCATGTTGGCTTGCATTGCTTAAGTTCCACATCCCATACAGGCCTGTTTCACTAAGTTCCTGAGCTCCTGACTGTTGATAACCCACCCTGCTGTTTGCTGCTTATGGCCAGACTACCTGCATTGTTCTAGGGAAGACTCAGCTGTCTGCTTCCTTGACCTGGGACCCAATAGCCCTTGTGAGTTGAAGGACATCCAGTATATTAACTGTTCCACAGAAGTGAGTTGAACTGATCCCTCTGTACTGCTGTGTGGACTAATTAGCTGTTATATTCCTTTGTGTTGTATATCTCTATCCATATATATATATACATATATATATAAACTCATAAGTGTCCTGGTTTTGTTTCTCTAGAGAAGCCTGTCTAACACATCTATGGAACACAGTTCTACTCTAACACACATGGGTTGGCCATGAGTCCAAATCAGCAATTAGTTATCCCCACCTATGTTTGACTTACTATTGATCCCAAATATATAACATGTTGCTTAAAAGCGGACTTCGGAGCCAGTCTGCCTGGATTTGAAGGCCTGCTTCAACACTTCCTTTTGATGCAAACCTAGATACAAACGTTTAATTTTATGCCTCTGTTGTCTCACCTGTGAAATGGATATAATAATTTCACATACTGCATTGGACCTTCACGAGGTTTAAGTAAGAACTAGTAACTGGGGCAAACAGTGTTTGGTGCAGTGGTTACGCAATGGACTGCAATCCGAATGGTTGGCCTTCTGAAACCACCAGTCGCTCTGAGGGAGGAAGACTGGGCTTGCTATTCCCGTAAACAGTTACAGCCTCAGAAACCCACAGGGAGTCACTATGAGGGAGTGCTGACTCCATAGGAGCAAGTTTGGTTTTTTTTAATTTTCAGATAATAAATTTAGATCCTGAAATAACTAATAAATTAAATATCTATTTATTTATTTACTTATTTTAAATATTGATAATTTACTCAGTTCATATCATGAGCATGTCTTCATCTTTTACTCTTCCTTAGCGCCTCCTACCTTTACTCTATCTGCCTGTACTCCCCACTCCCATTTCTGCCTCCTGTGTTTCCATCTATCATTATTGCTACAAATATAAATCGTCTCGTGTTTTCCTGGGCTGGGTTGTTGTTGTTCTACCTGCAGTCTGTCTTTCTCTGGGTTTGTCGTGTGGTTGGCATTCACAACTTAATTCACAGCTCACAGATTAGCTGGACATGTGGGATGCACAGAGCTACTAAACTTCAGAGAAACAGGAAAACATCAAAGCTAATTTCTCCAGCTGGATTTTATTCAGAACAGCGAGGGAAACTGCATCTTGACATCTTTGTTGACTGTCAGTTGCCAGGACCTTGATTGTATGCTTCCTCTAAATGACAACAGTGCCTGTTTCCCAGTGGTCTTCCAGAAAGAGAAGAAGGACGGCCGGGCTCCCAGGAAGGCCGTTTGTGCCGGCAGAGCTGCAGATCTCGTCGTTCCCAAGAGTAGCATGAACCTTTTCTGTCATTTGGGAAATGGTGCTGTAAAGATGTAAGTCAGAGGGCTTGGGATGCTCAAATTCTGCACATTCCAAAGAAAGGGTCGGCCCTTGGCTTCTTCCTGGAAAACCCCTGATCATCCTGCCTGCGACGAGAATCTGTGTATAGCTGTGACTTTGAACCATTCCAGGTAGTTTATGTAGCAGCATGGTGCACACTGCTTTAGTATGCCTGGGACTTCGGGCCATGCTCTATGGGTTCACCCTCTGTGGAGCTTGGAGACAGACTGCTACAGTCAAGTGGTTGCCACATGCCTACTTGACTGGCCTCCAGTAAAAACCATGGACATAGCAGTGAGTGTCTTTGTCGGCAACTTACCACAGGTGTCAGACATTACTGCTTTGAGAAGCAAGATCTGCTCAGGTAACTCCTTTTGGAGCAGACAGCTGGATTCTGTCCTAGTCGCCATGGTAGGGCTGATTCAAATCGCTGTGTGCCGGGTACTGGTTGTGCAGTAGGAAGCCAAGCAAAGTCCCTGTTCTTATGGAACTGACCCTCTAATAAGGGCAGATCAAATAGATACATAGATGAGAATGAGCTTGGTCAAAGAAGGGAATTTAAACACAGCAACCTCAAGGACAACTGGCTTGGAAGAGTGTCAGAGCAGACAAGGAGAAGACCGTAAGCCCTTGCAGATCTTAGGGCGCCTGCATTGACACATATGCAGGGAGAATCAGTGGAGAATCTGCACGCAAAGAATGGGCTGATCTGGATCGTGATTTTAATGTGTTTGGGTTGTATTGTTTGGCTTTTTAATTCTCTGTAGCTCATAAGAAAAAAATCACTCAATATTAGATTCGGAAAAAACCTAAGTAGTCTCTTAAACCCAAATTTCTCATTTTAGGAATGAGAAATTAAAAGCACATAAAGAAGTGCAGTCCTGCTTCAGTGACAGAGGAGGGAGACCAGGATGTAAACTATCACGTTCCATGAGGACATCTCTCTACTCTTCTCCTTCTCCCTCCTGTCCATGACTTGGCTCTTGAAGCCACCAAGGTCTCTGCTTAGGAGACAGTTCCCCAGGATACCAGGTTTAGAAGTGATAGAGGGTTCCCTGGGGCCCTGGTGGATTGATCATTGGGCCGCCAATCACAAGGTCAACAGTTCAAAACCACCAGCCACTCCACATGAGAAAGATGCGGCTTTCCGCTGCCATAAAGATTTACAGTTTCAGAAACCCACAGGGACAGCTCTGCTTTGTCCAATAGGGTCACTTAGTCACCATTGATTTGAAGGCTATGAGTGAGAGAGTTCCCTACAAAATTGGGAAATATGGTCGAGGTACAATTCTGTGCTACGTTTGGTCTCTTGGGTCCCAAAGGGAGAGCTACTTGAACCTAAGCATCCAAGATCCCCTGCAACAACTCCATCACTGCCTCCTCCAACCCTTCCTGGATAAAGAGCATCTTCACCCTGATTTCTCTCCCTTTGCTGTCTACTCAGTCTTTCAGCCTTCCTCCTGATTAGCTCACAAGTAAATACTCTTTGCCCAAATAACCATAATAAAGTATGTGTGGGGAGCAAGAGCCTGGGTGGCACTTGGCTTATAGCCACAAGAATAACAGTTCAAGACCTCCCAGAGGCACCTCAGAAGAAAAGCCTGTGCCTGAAAGCTCCGCCACCACTCAGCCGGCCATGAATCAGCATCTCCTCAACAGCCACGAGATGCAGACCTATACAACCCACCAGCCATGCCGATAGGCGCCCTGGCCCTGCTGAGTGGGGTCTGAAGGAAGCAGGGCTGCCTGAACTGAATCTGCTGACCTTCCCCCAGGCTCCCCTCCTGAGACTCGCTCAAGTACAAATTTGCTTTTTAGGAAGTGCCATGACTGCCAAGGGCAGTGAGTTGAGCGAGGTCATTACCGCTCAGAGAATGGTGAGAGAGGGGATTTACTGCTTAAAAGGCTTCTTACTAAGTCACTGGCCTCAGCAGAGGTGCATATCCATAATTTATGGAGGAAGTGATCAATCACTAGAAAATATATCCTGACCATTAAAGTGTGCTATTGATCTCCTGCCAGCCCACCCCGCTGAAATGGCGGGTCTGGACCAAGGGCGCCTGGGACAACCGTTCTCTGCCATTGGTTTTCAGAACAGACAGGAGTCTGCAGATGGCTCAGAGGACTTGAGGCTTTTAAGCAAATGGGCTTTGGGAGGTTCTGGGTGATATAAATGGCTAACATGTTCAGCCACCAACCAGAAGGTTGGAGTCTGAAGTCCATCCAGGGGCCCTTAGAAGGAATACTACCAAAAAAATCAGCCATTGAAAACCTTGTAGAGCCAAGTTCAATGCTACATGAGATCATTACAAGTCAAAACCAACTTAACAGCTTCTGGTCCCGGCTGGTCTGTGGTCTGGGGTTTAGAAAGCAGATTCCTATAGAGGGGCCATAGGAGAAGAGAAAGGGTCTAGCCTTCATCACATGGCTCTCACAGGAAGGCGCCCTTTGGGGCAGTGGCTCGGTGAGTTATGGGCTGGACTATTGACCACGAGTCACACCTGCCACTCTGTGGGAGCCAGATGAGGCCTTCGCTCCCAAATAGAGTCACAAAGAGTCACAATTGATCCGATGGCAGTGAGCTTAAGTTTTGAGGCTTCAAGGAAGAAGAGGCAGCGATTCCCATAGGTGATGGGCATGCACATTAATTATCAAGTCTCATAGCCGTGGCCAGATGTGTAAGACAGGAAGGTGTAAGGTTGGTGGTCAGGCTGGGGATACAGGAGTCGAGACATGCAGTGAGCACGGGGCTAGCTAATGCACTTGCAGGATAGAAAGAAAGGGCAGGAGGGCGACTGAGGGAACATGAGCATCGAAAGGACAAAAACCCCTAAAACTAACAACAACCAAGAAGTGGGCAGAGGTGAGGGACGCTAGTATTTTTTTCTAATCAAAGAACCAAACGGAGGCCGAGGACATTGAATTCTCGAATCATACTGTGTCTGCAATTACTCAGCAGTCTGGCTAACTTGGTCTAAATCTAATGTTATTCCTCTTTTCAAACACTCAAGGATTCTCAGAGATGCCCCGTTCTGTCCCCTGTAATTATGAACATGGAAAACCAAAGCACAAAGGAGGCTCCACTGTCACATGACAGACTGTGTCACTCTGGCTTGAAGGGATCTCACTGGGTCTCCTGATGCTAATGAGGCTACTTTGGGGGCTCTGTTACCTGGCTTTCCAGAGAGGAGGGTTTAGCCAATTAGACCAATGGGGGATGTTCCACTCTTCTACTCCCACCAAGGTGCTGCTCTGAGTGTCTGTCTAGACAGACAGTTGAAGAAGCCCCCAAGACTCCTGTCTGCACCTCTCATTCAGAGTCCTCATAGGGGAAAGCATCCAGTCCTCCCCCAGCACAACCGTGTACACTGCGATGCAGTGCACTCTCCTTCCCACTGTTGATACATCTTAACTGATACCACGCCCTGAGTCTAAAAGAATGAACTGCTAAGAGTGGAATTTCCGTGACTAGCCAGTCTCAAAATGGCTCAAATCACCGGGACCCCAGTAAAATCTCTTTAGTTGTGGCCTATGAGATCCTGAAGGATCTAGCCTCTGCCTGGTTATCTGGTTTATATTGTACTAGGTAGCAATCCTCTCCCAACCAGCTCATCAGCCACAGGGCCTTTGTACATGCTCTTCTTTCTATCCCTCCTGCTACGCTTCACAGAGTTGAGTCCACCTTGGCCTTCACATCTCAGCACAATCCCACTCCTTCAGCGAAGTCCTGTGTATTGGTTTCTTAGGTCTACCCATAGAAAGTATCACAAAGGGAGTGTAGTTGATGTGGTTAGGTTCCAACTCATGGCAACACTATATGGAGAACAAACCAGTGTGCAGTCCTGCACCATCCTCACAGTCATTAGACTGAAGTCACTTTGTCAATCCACGTCCTTGATGGCCTTCCACTACAGCATTACCAATCTTGTTGGGTTTTTGCCCCAGAGGCTGGTCTCTCCAGATAACGTGTCTACAGTACATTAAATGGCATCTCATTAACCTTTTGTTTCTAAGGAGAATTCCAGCTGTATTTCTTCCAAGACAGATTTTTCTTTTTCTTCTGGCAATCCACAATATTTTCTTTTTTTAATTTATAAGCATTTTATTAGGGGCTCATACAACTCTTATCACAATCCATACATACATCAATTGTATAAAGCACATCTGTACATTAATTGCCCTCATCATTTTCAAAGCATTTGCTTTCCACTGAAGCCCTTTGCATCAGGTCCTCTTTTTATTCCCCTCCCTCTCCGCTTCCCCCCTGCCTCATGAGCCCTTGATAATTTATAAATTATTATTCTTTTACATCTCTGAAATTAAAAGTGAGTAGTAGCTGAACACAACAGAAATGTATTCTCTCATAGTTCCAGAAACTAGAGGTTCAAATTCAGTGTCCATGATGCCATGCTCTGTCTGAAGGTTTGAGGCGGGGAGGGGGTCTCTCCTTGTTTCTTCCAGCTTCTGGGGTCCTCAAAGTGGCCCTTGCTTTGTGGCAACATAACTCTACCTCCATCTCCACAGGGACATCATCCCTCTGCATCTGTCTGCCGCTCCGTGTTTCTGTCTTCTCTTTTTAAGGACACCAGTTACAAAGAGTTTAGGGCTCGCTCTACTCCAGTAAGACTTCATTCAACTAATTATATCCAAAATTACCATCCCAACAGAAAAGCTGATTTCTAGGGTTCTTGAAGTTGAAACTTGAACATGTGTTTTGGGGTAGACATATTTCAACCACAGTAGTCTCCATGATGCCTCCTAGAGACTGCCCCCACACTATGCATCACTTAGTAAGTCTTAACATTTGTTCCTCTTTGTCCTGAAGGTCGTAAGCTCAGAACAAGCTTGACAGTTTCCAGATACCTAAAGAGGACCAGCAGGGTTGGTCGTGGGAGGGAAGGATGAGCAGGTCAGAGAGGCAGGCAGGTCAGATTAGTCGGGCCCTTGAATATTTTACCCAAAATTCTCTCCTGAGGACAATCCGGAAACACCGGAAGGTTTCAAGCAGAGTGGTGTGATGTGATCCGACATCTATGGTAAATGATTACTCTAAAACTGTGTAGAAATTAATAGAAATATTGGGGGGGGCTAGAAGCCAATAGGGTTGTAGTAGGGTATTCCTGGGATCATACTCGGGGTATTTAAAGGCAGTTCAGAGGAGTAGCTTAGTTGCCTTTAGCGTGTAGGTAAGAAGAAGACACCACATGATGTGCGGATAGACTTAATGTAGTGTTTGAGAGAAAGGGAAGAACTAGCTTTGGGCTGGAGTCACTAGATAAGTGGAAGCATGATTTATTGACGTGAGAAAGATTGGAGAGGAATAAATAAGGGAAAGAAGTCAATATTGTTTAGGTACGTTAAATTTGAGATGTCTTCTAAATATCCAGGTGGAAATGTCAAGAAAGCAGATGGAATTGCTAGGAAAGGTCAGAGCTAGCAAAAGAAAACATTGCGGAACGACTGGCATATAGATCAGGCTTGTCGTTTGAGTGTAATAGAAGAAGGGGCTGGCGTCGCTGATGTTTGCAAAGCAGTGAAGGTAGTGAGCCAAGGGACGTCACTGGAAATGCAGGGAAAGAAAGACCCAAACATGAGAAGAGGGGAAGCGTAATAAAGTACCCGGAGTGAAGGGAGTAACGAGGTTGTCTGACTGTGAACGTGGAAGGGTTAGAGCCGGTGCGCACGCTGCAGCTCCCAAGCCATCTGTGACTCTTTCAGTATGTACATGTAGCTCTGAAGTAAAATTGAAAATGAAAATTAATATATCATTTCAGTTAGAATATTACATGGAATTTTCCTCATTTGTAAAAATAGATTTAAGGTTCTCAAATAAATGTTAAACGGTTGTGAAGGACAAGATTGACTCTTCGGTCTCAAAAGATTGCCGGCCCCTGATCTAGAGTAAGTAAGACAGCAGGCTAGAGGAGGGCGGATTGGAGAAGGCAGACCTACCACGTGAGCTCGCACATTCCCAGTCTCCAGCCTTTATCAGATTAACAGGTAGGTCCCTGATCCAAAACATCTTCCCTCTTGGGGTTTATTCATACGCTCTATAGCATTGTACCGCCATGGGCTGGACAGACGGACAGACGGCATGTGGAGGTTCTACAGCCATCTGAGAGCATCTTCTCAAGACCCTATCTTCTATGGCTCTGCTTGAATTCGGTTCCTGTGAACTCTGCTGGGCGGCTGGCCTCCTGGCTGTAGTCTAGCTCCTTGACTCTGATGCCTCCGCCCTAGACTCTGTTCGTTGACCATTACTGCCCCTATTAGCCCTTGGGCACTAAATCCCTGGCTAAGGTAGCTCCACAGCTGGCTCCTCCTGTTGTCCATGAGAGAGGATTAGAAAAGCAACCACATTCCTTTACCACCACATAATAGCTGCTCGAAGGACCTGTCCCCTGCTGATAGGTCTCTCCTCCTGATTCTATAGATTCCCATCTGTTTGGTGAACATGTTCCTCAGGCTGTCTCGATTGTCGGTAGGAATATTAATTCCGCTCCTTATTCCCTTTGTTATTTTTAATAACTTTATATGGGATGTTGTCTCAGTCTTTTGTTGTTTATTTTTTATCGGAGCTTGCTTTCTCCTTTTACGTTTTCTGTAACTTCACGGCTCTAGGGCTCCCTCTTCTGTTTCTGTTGGATGTGTTCCTGATGGGATGCCTTCCTTTCTGACCTCCCTAGCTCTGTTCCTCTTGGCCCTACCTCTATCGGGACCGGCTTTTTTCTTATTCTCTGTTTAGTCCGTGCTGCTCACCTGGAGCTTATTTCTGGTGGTTTCGACTCACTCCAGGGCTCTGTCTGAGGACAGTTGATCTGGTGAGTGTTGTGCATTCTCACCACTGAACATGCACACCAGTCGCACGTGGAAAACTGGCCCCACTTTCAGCAACTGCTCCTTAGTTGGCCCTCTGAGGTCTCCGGGGGATACCTGTCTGCACGTCATAGCCATCCGATGCGCCGAAACTTTTCTTTTCTCTTTCAGATAGTTGCTAATGCCATTCAGGGCTTGTGACATCGGTAGTTTGTCCAACGCTGATATTTGAGGTTCGTGGACATATTTGGTCTCCTAGTTTTCCTGTAGTTGATCATTCATTGTTCTTCTGTTTTTATTATGGTAACTATGTATGTGATAAAGCATTGGACATTTCCACAATTTTCATATGTACAGTTCAGTTACATAATTCAAGTGTATTATGTTGTGTGGGGTTTGGGTGTTTCCTTTGTTTCATTCCCTGGAGTTCTGGGAGAAATTTTCAATGCTTCCACCATTAACATCTTCCCAGGTGCCCTGCCGAAAGCCCTTTCACAACCTCCTGACACACGTACCATTGTTAGTCCCATGTGATAAATGAGGAGATTCAGGATTAGAGATGTGACATAAATTCCTAGGGGTCAAACATTGTCCATGGTAGAAATCAAATACAGACTCAGAGACTCTGCCTACAAGGCATGCTCCATTAACCACCCTGCAAGGCTGCATCTGAGCGTGACCATGCCGACATCAGACGGATGAGCAGAAATTAAATCAACAGCAAGGAGAGGACTGCTCTGGGTGGAGATAGGCAAAGGCTTGAAAGCTTCACCACCTTGGACGACTCAAAAGAAGGCCAACGTGCTTGTTTTGTGGTGCACGGAGGAAATCATGAGCTGTCACATGAGAAGCAGGCCAGAGTAGATGGTTCAGGACATTGCAGGTCATGGATCGTACAGGGTATGCAATGCAAAGCTTCATAACAGAGTGAGGTGCATACAACATTCCCAGAGAGCTCAGAAGAGGGGTCTGTGTACTCCACTTTAAAGTACTGAGTTCAGTACCATCAGCTTTGAAAAATACTTGATCCCAGAGCTGATGGATGGATGGTGTGGTGTAAGGCCATCGTGGCTCAGTAGGAAATCAACCAAGGCAGGAATTAAGATGGTCCCAGGAAGGGGAAATCGGGAGAATTGTCTCGAGAGTGTTTGAGAGGGGTCCTGGGAGGTCCTTGCCCAGGGGCACCTGGAAGCAGTGGCATTTCTCCCCTTCAGTTGCTACTGGGAGAGAAGTGGTGCTGGATGGAACCCGAGGGACTGCGGCATAATCAACGACTGAAGAGAGCTGCAGTGTTCAGCCAGGAACAGTGGTGCCCTGGTTCAGAGAGTACGTCTAATCTCACAGTTCCCAAAGCTCAGCATCAGGTCAGCCACATCCACCTGTCAAGCTATTTGGGGCATTGATGACTCCCCTTTCTTGCTTTTCATATCAGTTGTCTTTGGTCATATTCCCCGAGGCTTGGTGAGCCGGCTTTGTGGTGAGCCTTCAGTACCAGGTAATGTTCGGCACTTGTCCTATTTTCATTCAAACTGCAGGAAAATATCAGCGAAAATGGTGGGGAGGGGTGCGGACAGTGATGCCCACAACTCAGGTATCATTTACATCTACCTTGCATGGAGTGACGTTCTTCTAGTGCTGAGAACTATTTTCAGGGGTATTGTACATTTAACAAGTACAAACAGCAGAGTCCCCTTTCTGCACTTCGGTAAGTATTTAACTTCTAGAGCTGCTCTAGGTTTCCAGTTTACATTCTGCTTTCTAAGGCTAAGTTTGACATTCTTAGAAATTATTTGTGGAAAGGCCACTGGGCGAGGTGGCATAGACTGGAGGTAGCGCAGGACCCTTCTAGTCCGCTAAGGACCATCGTCTGGGGAAGCTTGCAGAAGGTTGGGATGAGAACACGTGTCTGATCAAGAAAATCTTGGTGGGACTCCATAGCACTTCAGTGACGTCCCTAAGACTTCTAGAAACATTTTTGTCTGGCTAAACTGGTCTACTAAGTCATGCCTTCCGCTTAGTGGGAGTGTTTACAAAGAGAGAGATGCACACTATTAACTATGGGAGGCCTGGTGGCATAGTGGGCCATGTGTTGGGCCGCAAGGTCAGCAGTTTGAAACCACCAGCTAATCTGAGGGATAAAGATGAGGCTTTCTAGTTACAGTCAGGGAAGCCCTCAGGGAAGTTCTACACATACACACACACACACCTGCTTTCTATGGTCATGGTGAGCTAGAATCGACTTGATGGCAGTGAAGGAGGAAGCAGCATGGAGGAGCCACTAAGCCTATATAATAATCCTGTCCAGGGGAAATTCATAGGTGAAGACTGCTTTTCATTAGGAGAAATAAAAGACATTGCTTCAAGACTTCCCAATGTCTAATCATCTCTATATTAGTCATCCAACTCCTACCCTGGAATTACAGCCATTCCATGCTTCCCAAAGCCTTTGGAATTGGTAGTGTCGCCTTCCAGTGTTAGAACCAGAAAAATCCTTAGAGTTGGCTCCCTTTAATGCAACTCTTTCGTTTCACCGGTGAAGAAACAAGGACCACAAGAGTTGAGAGAGCTCGCTCAAGATCACTCAGCTAGGTGCAAGGTGAGTCAGCAAAAATTAAAATTACTTCCACTCATCTTCCACATCACGATCTTACCCAACGACTGAAAATTAAAAACACCGTAGGTGTCTCCTGGTTGGCTTCCTGCTCAGTTTTGATCTGAAGAAAGAGAAAGGATGTTGGCTGATTTTCCTACTTCTCCCGCTCCTAGATTTTGCACTTTAGTGTTAAATCAGACAATAAAGCAATAGGCCTGAGCAGCAGAACAATCCCATGGGGCCCACGTATCTTTAAGAAGCAGTGATGGCTAAAGAGTGCACTCAGGTGCCAGGAATGGAAAACAAGAGCCCTTCTGACCACCCACATAGCCAGCATCTGGGAACCCCCAGGGGGTACCAGCGTGGGACCCAGCAACAAGGCTCGTGAAAGCACAGTGCAGGGAGTGAAGCTGAGCCACCTGCAAGGCCGAAGCCCAGTGTTTGCTGAAACAACTGTAGCATGGTGTGAACACCGAGGAAAGAAAAATAGAGACCATCTCGCTCAGGTGACTGATTGCAAGAGAAGCCAGCTATCAGACTCCCAGCCATCAGTCAGATCTGGAAACACACAGCTGGTCAATTCGGAGCCCAGCACTGGAATCAAACAGTATTCAGGAGGGGTCGATCAGTCTGCTCTGATGGTTTCAAGAAGTGTGACGTGGATCTTGAGCAAGGCGGTTTTCACCCTTCAGGCTCCCCTCAGCAGTGTTTGTTCATGTGTAGACACGACTAAGAGAGAGGCAGAAGGCAGACAGTGGTCCCCTCGATCTAGCTAGAGAGACAAAGCAGTTGCAAACTGTCTGTCACAGCCCCCAGAGTATCAACGCCCGCAGGGCTGTGTGTGCAGCAGGCAGCGGGAGCGGGAGTCCAGAGAGACCCCGGGAGATCATTCTAGCTTTGGCTCTTCCGGGCACAGGGGTCCCGTCGGTGCTTTTCCCCAACTTTCTGACCACTTCGTAAGCCTGTCGGTGTTAACACTGGCATGGAAATTCAGCCTGGGCCATCGGGGAAGCGTGCACTGCCAGCCTTTCCTTGCTTCCCCTCGGGGCTTTTAGAAGGTTTGCAAACGTGAGCTCCAGCTTCTGTGCGGCCTTTGTGTCTCCACTGCTGAACCAGGCCGTGTGGGATGCTCTCCTCCAGCTCAGCCATCACGTGAATGGTGATGGTGCATTTTGCACACTTCCAGAGCTCAGCTCTCGCTCGCCGGTCCTTAGCCCCGTCCGCACCCATTCCTCCACGCAGTCACGACCCCTTTTCCTGGCAAGGCCTCGGAAACAATCTCCCTCCTCCTCAAATCACGAGCTGGCTCCCGTGTCTTAGTAATTGCAGAAACCACGGGACACGACTCGTGGCTTTGAATGCTACGCCGTCTGAGTGTCTGAGGGCTCTTGCTCATCTGTCCAACCCAGCAAATCTCTTCCCTCCGTCAATCCACATTTAACTTGGATTTAACTATCCCGGGGAGCTACCCACTCTATAAGAAAAATAAAAAGGTTCTCTAAGAGCCTCTTAATTTCCCCGAGACATATGCTGTGGTTGTTAGCCTTAAGTATTGCGGTAAGCCTTATTTAACAGTGCACAGGCTTCTGTGAGAAAGCCAAGATGCATGTGCTCTGCTCTCAGGGAGCTAGCAATTTAAAGAAGAAAAACAAACAAAATAAGACAAATGCATGTATACGTGTATATATATATTTGCCTTCTTAGAATATGAACCTATAAGAATATATACATCTATTCCCGTTCCTAAGTAGGCAGAGAGACACAGCAGGCAAGAAGACACAGGGCCCGGGAGATAGGTAATTCCTCTACAGAACTGTTTCAGTGTGTGTTTCTGATCACACGTTTCAGAAACTCTGAAACCCCTTTGACCAGTGGTTCTCAACCGTCCTAATGCCTGACCCCTTAATAAGGTTCGTCATGATGTGGTGACCCTCCAACCATAAAATTATTTTCGTTGCTACTTCATAACTGTCATTTTGCTGCTGTTATGAATCTGGCGACCCCAGTGAAGGGGTCATTCAACCCCCCCAAAAGGGTCGCGACCCACAGGTTGAGAACCACTGCTTTACTCAATCTACACACTGGGTGTTAATTGCTCTAATCCCTCTGAGCAGCCACCACAGGTTGCTCCCTGGCCATGCCCGGGTGGGTCACACCTTGTGTCAAACAGGTTTGTGAATGTAAGAGTCAGAAAAAAAGTCAAGTTTTCCGTGTGCACAGGTACTCGTA
The DNA here is from genome assembly GCF_050624435.1 of Tenrec ecaudatus. NCBI lineage: Eukaryota > Metazoa > Chordata > Mammalia > Afrosoricida > Tenrecidae > Tenrec > Tenrec ecaudatus. Next base: position 93,690,146 of record NC_134545.1, read on the forward strand.
GGCATTGGGGATATAATTGGTTGAGGGGGGGCGCGGAAAGGCGACTGGGTCACTGTCTTCAGTTCAGTGGATGGACAGACAGAAAGACCAACTGCACAGATGAACAATGGAAGAGGTCACTAGCCCACACGCTGCAGTCATGGGCCCAGGAAGCCAACCAACCCCCTGGTACCGATCGCCTCCAAATGGCCAGGCCTTGATGAATACTTGAAAGCCTCCCTAAGGTTTACCCCATTGCAGCTCTGGACCAACCAGAGAAGTCAAAACGGCACGCTTAACCAACCACGGAGGCTGTCTCACTGCTATTTAGCCGGACTCCCGCATCCTCACGTCAACGCAAAGGGCTCCTGAAGTCTCCCCTTTTCCTTCTCAAGCCTTCCCATTCCTCGGCCTCCTGCCCTTGCGCCTCGGCCAGAGCACGCGAGAGTGCCTGACGTCCTTGATGTGCTAGCAAGTTCTGAGTCAACAGCCTTTGCTTGCTCTCATTTGGGTGGCCTCGCCTCCCCAGTCTCTGCACAGAGAGTGCAGAGATCACGTGTCGAGAGCTTCTGTGGAGACAGTGATGTGCGAGAGTTCCCCACAAGGACGGCCGGGTCTGTTGGGAGAGGAGGTGGTCAGAGGAGCGTTCCCTGGAGACGTAGCAGTGCAGGGATTGTAGGATATGTGAGTGAGGAGTAAATCAGGGAAGGGGAGAGGACTGAGCAGTGGTCAGCAGGCCGTGGCCGGAGGCATGGAGAGGGGGACCTATTTGAGGCAGTGAACAGTGAGTGGAGTGGCTAGAATGGAGGCAAGACTTCCCAGAGATGAGGTGGGAAAACCAAACAAGGCCCAGGTCAGCCTGGGTCTGGTGAATCACAGGAATGATTTTGAATTTTATTCCAAGAACAATGCCAAGTTATTGGGTGTTAAATGGTTAGATTAGAAGTCTCCTCCACAAATGGAGCAAGAATTGAATGGTTACAGTATTCGGACAAACCATTAAGTACTTGACTGTGAACAAAAAGATTGGCGGTTTGAATCCACCCAGAAGTGCCTCAGAAGAAATGCCTGGTAAGCTCTTTCCAAATTATCAGCCATTGCAAACCCTGTGGAACCCAGATCTATTCAGACATATATAGGATCACCGTATATTAAAATCAACTCAAGTAGTTTGGTATTTGGCAGATATGAAGAAATGGCTCTTTGAATCTCTCCAATTTGGTGGTCTTTTTACTAAGGAATCCTAAGAATTTCATCGGATGTTTTGCTTTTTCAGCCTCTGTGCTATTCCAGGTTGACTAGAGAAATAAATTCAGGGACCTTCATATATGTATAGAAAAGAGCTTTCTATGGAAAAGTAATTGTATATTAGGAAGCATCCCAGCCCAGCCCAGATCAAGTCCGATATTAGCTCATATGTCCTATATGAGTCTATAAACCCCTCTTTGGACTCACACAGCACAGGCAACGGTGCCAAAAGCAGTAAGATCACAGACCAGTGAGTGAAAAGTCTTGTGGATCCAGTGGCAATGGAAGCATCTCGGCGCTGGCTCAGGTCTCCATGCACCTTGCCAACAGGAGGATGGAAGCAGAGAGCGAGAGAAAGACGGGCCCACCTCTTCTGGTGGAAGAATTAAGAGGGGAAGTTCCCAGGGTCCTCATGAGAAGGCCACACTCACAAAGCGGCACCATCACACTGTAACCCAGCTGACAGGCTACACTCCACCCCTTCCCTCTATTTATCAAGTTGCCACCAGATTCTGTTAACTACCACAGCCTCCATCAGGGATCTCTTTGCTACCCTGACAGGTAAGGTGCAGGAGAGGCTGGTTGGTTGTGTTTGGGCTCTGGAGACAGTGGAAATCGTGTGCTTCCTGTCAGCCCACTTGTGTTTCTTTCAGACATGAGGGATGTATGAAAATCAATGTTCTAATCCTGCCCAGAATAATGTTAAAAACTGTGGGCATCCACATTAACATGACTAGCCAGGGAGTTTGGGGAGAGATTAAATATCAGTTTGAAATTAACAACCTGAGAATGGACTAATTCAATTCACAAAGATTACAGAAATCAGCTTCTTGGAGCACACTACCCATCAGAGTGAGCTCAGAATCAGGAAAGGCGTTTCATGTTAATGCTGGACTGCTGCCTCCTCAGATCCATTCTGCACAACCCCTCGGCCCCACCCCTACCCAACAGTTTTATTGACACATAATTTACATATCATACAATTCAATAGTTCAAGCATTCAATCATATCAAGGGAAATTTTACAATCATTACCATATCAATTTCAGAACACACCACCAAGGTTAAATCGCCTTTAAAATGAGTTGTGCAATCACGATCAGTTCTAGGGCTCCCTCCTCCCATCTTCATTATTTACTCCCGAAATCCCTATTCCCTCCCTATCACCCACCACCCACCCCTGCAATCCCTCTTACCTCGTGTATCAGTTATTCTCATTATGCATCCACTCCTGTGCTTCACAGCTGGGAGACCCAACAGAAAGCAATAAAAAACAAAATCAGCACTAGGGTAAGGATAAAATCATAATAGTATAAAGATAAAAATGCATATAATGCATAAGAAGGAAAAGACCCCCATCAACATTCAAAAAGTCAGGGAAGACATTTCTGTCATGGAATAAGTAAGAGATACTATGGAGTTCCATCCAGCACAATCAAGGTTACAATGGTCTCAGCCTGATCATAAGGCTGTCCGAGACTCTCACCTGTGGCTAGAGCCGTCCTGCCAGTGGCTCCGTCTGACTAGATCCTCTGCAGATGGGTTTCAGGCTCCCATCGCCCACGCCCCACCCTTAGCGCTCCACAAATTGGGTGTTCATAATTTTAGCTCTCATACTTTTCTTCTCACCATATACGAGTTCTGTAATTGTCATCTTTGTTTCGCACAAGCTGGTGTGCTTCTTCTGTGTGGACTTAACTGACACCTCGTTTAGATGGCTGCTTGTTTGAATACAAGCCTTCAAGAGCCCAGGCACTATTCCCGTTGATAGGCGAGCACCAGCTACTTTCCTCACCACCCTTTGCTGTAGCACCTTATCTTCAGTCGGTGACCATTCCATGCAGGTGAGCATCAAGCAGGGCCATGACCTAAGAACCAATTGCTCTTCAGTTGGTGTGAGCCAAAATCCCATTCCTGGATCTATGTGTGTGTGGGGGGGGGTTGTTTTTTAATTTGCTGAAACTTGGGAGTTAATGCATATGTCATATAATTCCATAGTTCAATCGTGTCAAACATAATTGTACAATTGCTTCCATAATCAGTCTCCAAACACACTTGTCCTTCCTGGACTGCTTGACCTCAACCCTCTCTTGTCTCTCCCACCCTTCTGATCCATTCTTGAGGGGTATTTTCCCCAATATGAGTTGTTGCTTTTTACATATCCTAGCGATGCCTGCTTCCTCTCCCTGTTCCCACCAGCCTCCAAGGGCTCCTCCGCGGCCCAGGGCCAGGCCCTCTGGCGGCTCTGTCCAGTAAACCTTGGGCTGCGAACAGCGAGGTCGACAGTGCAAAGCCAGCGTGCTCTAAGAGTGCCTCCTCCTGCAGGGATGTTTCGCCACAGCGCCCCGTTAGGGTCATCCTGAGTTCGAATAGCCTTGGTGGTGGTGGGCTTGATTTCCTGGACGCCCATTGGTCTCCTAACCACGTTCTTTTCTCTCTCTCTTTATTCTGCCTGATTTCTTTATGGAAGGCAAATCGAGTAAAAGAAAATATATGGATAAATTGTCCACAATAATATTATGTCAAGAAAATCATTCTAGGAGTAAGCACCATTACATGATAGAATGAGTTCCCAGAAGAACCCGTAAAAGGCTAATCACTGAGGGATTAAAAATCAACTGGACAAAGTCACCAAAGATGTGCTGCCAAGAAGGCCCCGGCTCCAGCGGTACCGGAATGAAGAAAATGATCCTAATAGGATTGCGTTCTCCTCCGCTCCATTTTTCCCTAGGCTGAATTCTATAACTCTTGCTGAAATCAGCTATATCCACAGACAGCAAGATTCACTGCTTTCCCGTGGCCAAATTCATCAGAAGCTAGAACAAGGGCATAGAAGGGGGATATTAAAGAAGCTCTCCTCCAACTTTCAAGAACAACGCGGTCCCACGGGAGAAAATCCTGTCATGCGCCCAATCCTTACCGGAGGCCTGCCTCTGATTCTGTAATAAAAGGGGAAGCGCTCCGGAAATAGGGGGCACATCCCGCACACCTCGTGGGAGAATTGCTAGGCGGCACGTTGCTTCCTGCAGTGTCTACTATCATTTTTGTGCAACAAGAGAAGCTTTCTCCCCAAAACAGCATCTGTTTCCCATTCTGGCCATTTCTCTGATATCTATTAATATTATTATTAATCTATGTTGATACCTTACAGGCCAGCATACTCAAGGATTGCATTCTTAAGGATGGATTACAACTCATTGTAAAGAAGACCAAAATCCTCACAACTGGACCGATAGGTGACATCACGGTAAATGGAGAATTGTCAGGGATTTTGTCTTGCTTGGACCCACAACCAATGCTCATGGAAACAGCAGTCGAGAGATCAAAAGGCAAGTCCTATTGGGCACATCTGCTGCACAAGACCTCTTCTGAGTATTGAAAAGCAAGGATGTCACTTTGAGGACAAAGGTGTGCCTGACCCAAGCGATGGTATTTTAAATGGCCTCGTGTGCATTTCAGGTGAAGGTTGGACACTGGAGAAGGAAGAGCGAAGAAGAATCGATGTGTTCGAATTATGGTGCTAGTGAAGAATATTGAAAATAACGCAACAGATGAGTAAAGGACAAGCAAACCTGTCTTGGACGAAGTATAGCCAGGGTGTCCTTTGAGGTCAGGAGGGCAAGACTTCATCTCATGAACTTTGGACGTGTCAGGAAGGAACAACCCACAGAGAAGCAAAGGGGCAGAGAAAGAGAGGAAAGCCCTTAATAAGATGGATTGACACCATGGCTGCAACAATGGGTTCGAGCTTAGGAACAATTGTGAGAATTGCAAAGTACCAGGCAATGTTTCATTATGTTCTGCATGACATTGTGGAGTCAGAACCAACTCAATGGCAACTAACAACAATGTACATATGTGTGTGTGTGTGTGTGTTGATTTTATTTTAATTCCCTAGTTATTCCCCTGTCTATGGCATTATTTGCTCACCACTCCCTTCCCCCACCTCCTTCTCCCGCCAAGTCCCTCCAGGACCGTCAGTCGCGGTGCTTTCTCCTTGAGCTTGCTTTCCATGCCTAGCTTATGTAAGTAGACAAATATATATGAGTATGTGTTTATGCACACACACATAACACGATGACTACTGCACAAACTTTTCTAACTAAAATACGGTAAATGCTAACGTGAAAACGCATTGCTCCTAGGGCTCACATTTGTACATGCATGTGTGGATTCCAAACACAGTGTCTTTAAGCAGGTCTCCGCCAAAGAAGGCTGGCTACAGACAAGTTTCCTCACGAAGATACGTGTCTTAGTCTCATTTGTTGCGGCGGTTGTTGTTCTGTCCTGACTCAGAGTGACCCCGCGCACAGCAGAACGCAGTGCTGCACAGTAGCAATGCGCCACCCTCATTGTCATGATGTTTGGACCCGGTTGCAGCTACTGCGTCAGTCCATTTCACCGAAGGTCTTCCCATTGTTCCTTGACTTTCAACTTGACCACAAGTATGGGGTCTCTTTCCAACTTTAACAAGCTCTGATGTCCTTTTCCGGGGACTAGTCTCTCCTGATCCATGTCCAAAGTCCATGAGATGACATGCCTTGCCATCATCACGTCTTAGGAGCATCATGGTCTCATTTCTGCGAAGACAGATGAGTTTGCTCCTCTGGCAATCCATGGCATTGTCAATATTCTTCACCAACACTGTGCACGCATCATTCCAGGCGGGGCAGGAATCTATTTTTGCCAGAGAAAATGACTGGAGCACGGAATGGAGGGCTGGCGGACATCAAATCAAACTCGCCATGCCCCCTGCCGGGCTCTCAAACTGATGCTAGTTGCAGAATTTCTGAGACACTGAGTGAGGTGAGCATGGGCCTTGGCAGGGTCTCTGCTCCTGGGAGATTTCAAGACTCAGTTTATTTTTTATCTTTGTGTGTTTCTGTTGCTTTCACAGTTGCTTTTTCACTGTCTGGGCGTAAGGGTGGTCTATGAATCCAAGAGTTACTGCTGAATATTTCTGTGAAGCTGGGAATGCATTTTCCTTGGTGAAACAGGATGGCTGGGTGTAAAATGTATTCGAGTGTAAGCAAATGGAAGCAATGTGAATTTGAGAGATGGAATTCACAGGCAGAGAAATCTTTGGGAAACAGCAAGGTCTCACTCAGTCTCCCTCCAGGGAAAGGCCACACTCCATCATCTAATCACCTGTACAGGAAGGTAATTTCTTGAGAGAAAGAAGTTGCTGCCGCTCTATTGAAACCCAATTGTACTTGAGCTCCCAACCATCAGGTTGATGCCCAACCCTCATGCCACAGAAACCTGGGCCGCACCAAGACCTATGAGCACCTCAACTCCTATGTGCTTAGGGAAAACTTTGATGCCAACTGAGCAGAAAGAGGAGTCAAATTTTGATTGACTCAAAATAGAAGAAAGCTGTTGGGTTAGAGGTGGGGGTGGTGGTGGTGGTGGGTGGTGTGTGTGTGTGTTTTACCACTTTTATCCTTTCATGGACACCCGACAGGATGGAGTAGAACTGCTCTGTGGGTTTCTGAGACAGTCTTTACAGGAGGAGAAAACCTGGTCTTGCTCCCGTGGGGCAGCTGATGGCTTCATACTGCAAGACTGGCAATTAGAAGCCCAATTTGTAACCAGTGTTTTGCGCTGTTACCCACTTCGTTCTCTCATGCAGTGGCTGGTGGGTTTGAACCAGCAACCATTCAGTTAGCAGCTGATGCTTAGCAAATGTGTCCACAGGGCTCCAAAAATCCTCATTCTCAGCTTATAAGACTTCAAGTAGAATTGACTTCAATCATTTTTTCAGGTATGTGTCTGGAATAGTCTGAAGTTGTGGTTTTCAATCCTGGGTGCACATTGAAGTCACTTGAAAGGCTTTTTAAATATAACTAATGCTCAAATTCCTCCTCAGATAGTCTACCATAATTCTACGAGGTGGCCTCAACCTAAGTTCTTAGTTTAACCACTCTATCGTCTGACTCAGTGGTTACCCACTGCTGCTAACCGTCAGTAGTTTGAACCTGTTAGCAGAAGAAAGACGTGTCAGTCTGTTTCAGTAGAAATTTACAGCCTCGGGACCTATGGAGTAGTTCTACTCTGTCCTATTGGGTCCTCGAATTGGAACCAACTCTCTCCTGCAAACAACTGGTGACTCTATAGTGAAGTGAGACAACAGAACCACTGCTCTAAGCCAACCACTCTACCCTACCCTCCTGGCCACAGTGGTTGCTTCAGATATAGGAATTCAATGATAACCAATGAAAGGAGCACCTAGCCCTAATCATGTTATCAGTTGATGACTGGAGAGTAGGGGACTGACTACACTCTTCCTTTCCAATTTGAAGTGAAGCTAAAATAATTTTTTTAATATTGAGAAGATTCTGACCTGCCAAGCAGCAGGAAGATTAGATACAGTCTACACATGGCAGAAAGGAACACGGAGCAGGAGAAGAAGGCGCAAGAAGGATAGTGCTCCAAGCACAGATAAAACCAACGTAGCCTTGAACTTGGCAGTTCCTTTATAGCTTGAGTGTGTGTGTGAGTGTGTGAGTGTGAGTGTGTGTATGAGTGTGTGTGTGAGTGTGTGTGAGTGTGTTTGAGTGTGTGTGCGTGTGAGTTCGTGTGAGTGTGTGTGAGTGTGTGTGCATGTGTGTGTGAGTGTGTGTGTGAGTGTGAGTGTGTGTGTGTCTCTGAGTGTGTGTGTGAGTGCGTGAGTGTGTGTGCATGTGTGCGTGTGTGTGTGTGTGAGTGTGTGTGTGTGTGTCTGTGAGTGTGTGTGTGTGAGTGTGTGTGCGCGTGTGTTTGAGTGTGTGTGTGCGTGTGAGTTCATGTGAGTGTGTGTGTGTGTGCATGTGTGCGTGTGTGTGAGTGTGTGCATGTGTGTGCGTGTGTGCGTGTGTATGTGTGTTGGAGGGAAGCGCATGCTATTTTCTTTCTGTTATGAACAACATAAACCATCTGGATTCCTCAGGCACTGGCAAAAACTGTTTCCCAGTCTTGATTTCCACAGCAACACAGATCAATCAGAGTTATAGATTTTTTTTCGTGGCTAGCAATGGACCCACGGAGTTTCTAGTTCAACACACTGACTTTATGGATTAAAAGACTAAGAGCTATAGTGGTTTGGAAAAAGACCTAGTTGGTGACAAGCTATGTATCAAGATCAAATTTCTAGACTTGAAGTTGTTATTTTTCCACTCCCCTTTCCTCAATAGTTCAAGGCTGTATTAAGAATGTCGTCAGCTGTGTGCATTCATATCATTATTTTTATGCACATGGAAATCTTTATAACATACTGCCCAGTTTCAACATCTGCATAGTTTCTGAAACATATAGTATAGCTCTAGGGTAAGTAATAGATGCGTGGTCTCCATAGGTCGCCAATAGCCTGCTGAGTGAATCCAGTTGACAAACGGGTTTTGCACTATCCACACAGTGTTTATTAAACATTTCAAAGTCTTTTCCGACACCTGAAAATTAGACCACCTTCTATAAAAATCTAGATCTCTGTCTCTCTTGACAAACCGGAAGATCCAATGCCCAGCAGCTGTGCTCTGGTGCGGCGGCACTCAGCTGGAGCTGAGTAGCCTTGTCTGCCAACTTCCCACAGACCCTCGTCCCCAGCCCACCTCTCTCCTCAAGTCACAGACCCTTCTATTTGCGATTCCCCAGCCCAGAGAGGCAGTGCCATTTCGGACGTCCAATCAACAGTGAGCAGAGATGTTCAGAGAATCCTGTCTTTTCCTCTGTGGCAGTAAGCAGTTCACATATGCACAAAGGCTCCTTGGTCAATTATGTCCAGAAATGCTTCGTAACAAATCCTCATTCACCTGAAACGTCACAATTCACTGAAGACTGTGAGAAACGTTGCAAGAAAGGAATCGATCGAGGTTCCTTTCTGCAGATGGTTTGTTTGATTTTGATCCAGTGGTTCCCAGTATGTTCGACCATAGAAACTATGCCCCCAAAGACGACCAAGTTACCCTGTCTGCACGAGTGCTTTTGGAGACTGTTGGGCATTATTGGAACGGCCTTCTGATCTCCTTCTGGAAAGGCCGGTCATTTTTTATTTCCACTTCCTTCATTCTTCTTCCTTGCATCTTCTCAATCACTATGACCACCATTTTCACTTAATATGGACTACGCCTTTCCCGAGTCAATGAACCTGCTCACATGTCAAATTTAATTGGCAGGTTGATAAACTGTATTTGACCGGTTATTTTTCATGGGGTTTTGTAATGTGAACAGCAATGAGCAACTCCCCATTGTGACCATAATTTTCAAGTATTTTTATCATACAATAAATCACTTCAGAAATATGGCCATGAGTAAAATTAAATTCTCTATCTATAAAAAGTAACATTATATAGAAATTGTCTATTTTTTCCTCTGGTCATTTTAACCATTGAATTCTACATGATTTGAGAACCAGAGATAAGTTATTTGAACCTCCTGGTTTACTTGCCTTTACCAGGAGAAAAAAACAAACAAATATATATATATATATATATATATATATATATATATATGTCATTCCTTTTAGCATATGATTTGTTAAAAGCACTAGATCGGCAACCATCTCTAAATATGAATTTGTGTTACATTTGATACAAACTGGCTTTAGGGACCTGTTTCAATCTGGTTTAATTATAGTAGATACTAGCAAATGTAAATTAAGGAGATTTTGCTTCTGGCCAGTGCAGAATAACAATAACTTCCCCAGTCTATCTCAGTCCTTTCTATAGTCAACTTGACCTAATTGGTATTTATAGAACATGCCACCCAAAAGTGCAGCATGCACATTATTTTCATATCCACATGGAATAGTCATGAAACTAGATCATATGATGAGCCATAAGAGTACAAATAACTTTTAAAATTGAAATAAAAGGTTATGTTACCAGACAATAATAAGCCCACATTAGAAATTAATAATATAAAGATATCTCAAAATTTCCCAAATATGCAGAAAATAAATAGCAAACTTCTAACTAAACTTTGTCCCAAAGAAATCACATAGGGTATTAGAAAATGCTGGATTAAATGAAAATGAAAACAACATATCAAAATTTAGGCAATGCAATTACAGCAGAGGCCAGTGAAAATTTTATAACTTTAAATGATTTTTTATAAGCTTCTAAGATGGGGGAGCAGACAGAAGCAATAAAGCCCACATGGAAGAAGCACACCAGCCGATGCGATCACGAGGTGCCAAAGGGACCAGGGATAAGGCATCATGCAAAAAAAAAAAAAAGAATATATATGTGTGTGTGTGTGTGTGTGTGTGTGTGTGTGTGTGTGTGTATACCATAGTGAATGAAGGGGCAAGTGCAGAGTGGAGACCCAGGACCCAAGTGTCGGCCAATGGAGATCCCCTCATAGGGGGGTTTAGGAGAGGAGATGGGTCAGTCAGGGTGCGATGTAGTACCGATGAAGAACACAGCTTTCCCCCAGATCCTGGATGCTTCCTCTACCCAACTACCATGATCTGAATTCTACCTTGCAGGGCTGGATAGGACAGAGGCTGTACACTGGTACATATGAGGGCTGGAGGTACAGGGAATCCAGAGTGGATGATACCTTCAGGACCAAGGGTGTGAGGGACGATGCTGGGAGAGTGGAGGGTGAGTGGGTTGGAAAGGGGGAACTGATTACAAGGATCCACATGTGACCTCTTCCCTGGGAGAGGGACGGCAGAGAAGGGGGGAAGGGAGACTCCGGATAGGGCAAGATATGACAAAATAACGATGTATAAATTACCAAGGGCACATGAGGGAGGGGGGAGAGGGGAGGGAGGGGGGAAAAAAAGAGGACCTGATGCAAGGGGCTTAAAGGGAGAGCAAATGCCTTGAGAATGATTGGGGCAGGGAATGTATGGATGTGCTTTATACAATTAATGTATGTATATGTATGGATTGTGATGAGAGTTGTATGAGCCCCTAATAAAATGTAAAAAAAGAAAAAAAAGATGGGGGAACAGAAAATAATCTTCATGACTATGAAGTAGACAGTAATGCTTCATATAGTATACAAAAAATATGTACCACTTAAGAATATATGAAAATTTGAATTTTACTATCAAAAATTAAACTTCTGTTCATTGGAAGACACCATATATATTAAACATGCAAGCCATTGATTAGAGAAGTGTATTATGGGGTTTTTTTGCCATCATCATTCTCAAAACATTTATTTTCTACTTGAGACCTTAGTATCAGCTCCTAATTTTCCCCTCCCTCATGAAGCCTTGATAATTTATCAATTATTATTATTTTATCATGTCTTACACTGTCCTACATCTCCCTTCACCCACTTTTCTGTTGTCCATCCCCCAGGGAGGAGGTCATATGTAGAGCCTTGTGATCGGTTCCCCCTTTCTACCCCACCTTCTCTCGACCCTTCCAGTATCTCCACTCTCACCACTGGTCTGAAGGGATCATCTGTCCTGGATTCCCTGTGTTTCCAGTTCCTATCTGTACCAGTGTACATCCTGGTAGAAATTTGTAAGGTAGAAATTTGTAAGGTAGAATTGGGATCATGATAGTGGGGAGGGAGGAAAGCATTTAGGAACTAGAGGAACGTTGTATGTTTCATCATTGCTACATTGCAACCTGACTGGCTGGTCTCCTCCCCATGACTCTTCTGTAAGGGGATGTCCAGTTGCCTACAGATGGACTTTGGGTCCCCACTCCACACTCCCCCTCATTCACAGTGATATGATTTTTTGTTCTTTGATGCCTGTTACCTGATCCCATAGACACATCATGACCACACAGGCTGGTGTGCTTCTTCCATGTGAGCTTTGTTGCTTCTCAGCTAGATGGCCATTTATTTATCTTCAAACCTTTAAGACCCCAGCCACTATAACTTTTGATAGCTGGGCACCATCAGCTTTTTCACCATATTTGCTATGCACCATCTTTGTCTTCAGTGATCGTGTAGGGAAGGTGAGCATTATGGAATGCCAGTGTAATAGAAGAAAGTGATCTTGCATTGAGGGAGTACTTGAGTGGAGGCCCAATGTCCATCTGCTATCTTAATACTAAACCTATAACTTTATGCAGATAGATCTATTTGTCCATCATCATATATAAATATATTTACATATGTACATGCCTGTATTTATACCTCTATAAATGCCCTTTGCCTCCTAGTTCTTTCCTCTATTTCCTTTTACTTTCCTCATGTCCAACTATCATGCTCAACCTTCATTTGGGGAGGAAGGGGGGAAAATGAGGAGCTTAAGTAGAAAGAAAATGTTTTGAGAATGATGATGGCAACAAATGTACAAATGTGCTTGACACTGTGGATGGATGTATGGATTGTGATAAGAGTTGTATGAGCCCTCAATAAAATGATTTTAAAAAGAAAATAAATTATTAAACAAGAAAAAATGCAACAACAAAAAAGATACTGACCCTTATGACGTAATGTAAAACTTCAGATTAAAACCACAACAAGGTACCACTACATATATAAGAGAGTTCCAAAAAGCTTGCAACAAAATCCCATTATCTTTTAATCCCATTTTCCATGAACTTTTTGAAGCTCTCTCATTTACTGAAATATCTAAATTTTTTAAATAGATTAAAAAAACTAATAGTACTTATATTAATGAAGATATGAAGCAACTATAACTCACGCACCGCAAGTGAGAATGTGAAATGATCCAGCCACTTTGGAAACCATTAAGTAGTTTCTTAATTGTTTTTCATAGTGTTTGTCACCTGATCCATCAGGTCCCCTCCTAGATATTTATTGACGAGAACTGAAAGCACAGGTCCACAAAGAAAGACTTTTCGTTCATTGACATTTTATTAATCATGGACAAAAAAGTGAATGGGTGAACAAATGGTGCGTTTCTACAGTGGAATGCTACTAAGAGAATTAGTGTAGGTAGCAACCTGAACGGGTCGCAGAATTCAGAATTCTCAAATGAAATTCTCAGAATCTCAGATGAGTAAAGGAAGCTCAAACCCAAAGAATCCCATTCCTTGAAAAGTCCTCAAGAGGCTAAGCTCGTTTGTACTAAAAGCAGAGCAGTGGTTGCCAAAAGCTGGTGGGGATTGGGAGGGTAAGAGAGTTGAATAAAAGGCATAAAGGCATTTGGAAGCGGAGGTGCTGAAAAATGTTCTCTATCTTAATTGTGATGGTGGTTACCTGGGTGTGTGCCATTGTCCAAACTCATAAAATGAACTCATTTTCCTACGTCTAAATTAAATTTGGATACATTTGACTTAAAAGACACACACACCCCCAGATGAAGCGTCCCCCACAAGGTAAGGACTTTCTCCGGTCCACTTCATTCCGGTTCTCATGCGACAGTGTGCTCGGGCGCCGGTGAGCCGACAAATTCTGATCAGGGAACTGCAAATGCCAGGCATCATACCTCAGGCAGCCTGGAGATGCTCCTTCCAATGGGGCTCGGGCTCGTAGAACTACTGGGGTTGTTTGGGTGCCTCTGTCCTACCCGAGAGGCCCTGGTGGTGACGTGGGGCTGCCAGGCACAGGTCAGCAGGGCAACACCAACACCCTCTGCCTGCGAGCGAGAAAGGCGAGGCTTCTGTTCCGTAAAGGGGTCTCGGAGCCCACAGGGGAGGCGCTGCCCTGTCCTGCAGGGGAGCTGGTTGTGAGTCAGAATCAATCAGTGGCAGTGTTTGGTTTGTTGTTATTGATTTTATCCTTTCCCTCGACTGAGTGGTTGGGTGCCCCGGGGGTGCAGCGGTTAATGGGTGGCTGCGATCCACAGTTGGCATCTCAAAACCACCAGCTGCTCTGCAGGAGAAAGAGGGGGCTGCTCCCCCTCCACCGTGACAGTCCCAGAAACCCACGGGGTGGTGGGTCGGGGGTGTCACAATGAGTCAGCATGGACTCAATGGCCGTGAGTTTGATTTCTTTAAGGTGCTTGTCTTGTTTTGATAATAAAATATGGCCGTGCATCTAACAGTTTGGAGAACCTGCCCCCCTCAAACTTGCAAGTAGTGTCAGAGGATGGTCAGGTGCAGTGCCCCATCTAAAAATGCAGTTGGTTAGTCACGCAGCGCGGTATTAATAAATGGGGCTTTTCTTTTTGTTTTTGATTTGGCTTTTCCTGCCTGGAGCAGTCAAGGAAGATCGAACGAGGTGATGCTCTAAGCAGGAACTGGAAGAAAGACCATTTATCAAGTCGACCTGAACAGAAGGAAGGAGGCATGCTCCACAAAGGGACAGCGTGTGCAGAGGCCTGGTGGTGCTGACTCGTTTCCAATACCGCATGCTTCCAGAACTCAGAGTGGGCATTCAGGTGACGGCCCCCATCCCAGGCAATGCAGCTCATCTGCAGGAAGACCTGTGCGTTGTCCACAGCATGTCTCTCCGCAGTGCTAAGGGTTTAGGCTCTTCCCATCATGCTGAGCTTCCTGAATGAAAGGGTGCCAGACCAATTGCCTGCAAATAGGTACTCGGAGCAAATCATCTCTGTTATTCCTGATTTCAGGCTGCACTGCTTTGGGCATGCCATCTCTAAACACTGGCAAACTGCAGCAATTGCGATCATAGTGATAACATCACAGGAATAATCAAGCGCTATTGAAACAAAAATGGACCAATTGAGGGTAGGCTTTAGCTGCTGCAATATGCACTTAAGTTTATGCACATTTATGATTTATGATCAGATCGTACCCTTGCTGATTCCCTGGAAGCGGTGATTAGACTACCTCCACAATCTGGTTTTGTTTTTGTTTGTTTGGGGTTTTTTTAATCATTTTATTGGGGCTCATACAAGTCTTATCACAATCTATACATCCATCCATGGTGACAATCTGGCTTTGTTTGGTAATTTGTCTCCCTGTCTCCCATTCTCAAATTTAAAGGGGAGAGAGAAAAATAGATTCACAGTAACCTAAGTCAATGCAAGACTTGTCTCATGTACTTGGGACATGTTTTGGGGTGAGACCTGTCCCTGGAGAGGGGCATCCTACTTTATAAAGTGGAGGGGAAGCGCAGAAGAGGAAGGTCTTGGACAAGATGGATTGACACCATGGCTGCAACCACGGGATGGGGTGCTGTTAAAACTGCGGGGATGGCACAGGCCCGGGGCGGGCTACGTTCTGTTGTACATGGGATCCCCCAGGGAAGGAACTGGCTCAAAGGCACTTAACAACAACAACGAGCCTATGCAAACTAAACCAATACTAAAATCATGAAGGACTACCAATTGATCGTCCTAATATGTTTCTCACTGGCAGGACCAGATTGGGTTTGTGTACATCATCTTCATAAAATAATTAGCTCAACAAATAAAGCCAAGCTTAACTACAAAACAGAGCTGTGTGTGTTTCCCACACACGCCATGTTGTTGAACATCCCCACAGCTTTGATCAAAGTGGTCTGCGTGCCTGGGAAGCGTCCCCTCTCTTCACGTGCACGAGTCCAATGATCTGCTAAGAATAACCTCCTCCAGAAAATGTCCGTGGAAGTCCACTCTGCTTCCCAGTAAGTCTTCATCATCACTACACGCGGTCATTGCAATCAGGCTCAGAGCTCTTCGGGGGCTTGTACTTGCCATACATTGACTCGTAGTCTTTTTCCAACATCTAACACCTAAGCTGGTCTCTAATAACTTCTTATACACCTGAACTGAGAAAGAGATCATCTTTTTAAAAAGGTCAATTCGATGAGCTCATTCTCTAGCTGAAAAATCTACAAATGACTTCTGGCTTACTTGTAATCAACTCCAGACACGATCATGTCACGGTCTACAAGGTCTTAAGTCATTTGATGCCTGTCTTTCTAACCCCACCTCCTGGTTTTCATTTTGTGCATAAAACAAGCCCCTATAAGCATCAGCCCGATACATATGTAAATTAACTGCCTGCCAGAAAAAAGCATAAGTCTCTCACAAGGAACAGGGGGAAATCCAGACACTGAACATCATGGCATCCAGCATGCAACCAAAAATGACTGGTTACGTATGTGATAAGGTCTGAAATATGGCCCATAACCAAGAGAGAACCAGTCAGCAGAAACAGAGACAGATGTGAAAGACATGATGGAATTAACAGAGAGGATTTTAAAACCAGAATTGAAGGGGAAAAATCCACTGCCACTGAGTCATTTCCAACTCATGGTGGCCCGATAAGATGGCGTAGAACTACTGCCCCATAGAGTTTCCAAAGCTCTACTTTTCAGATAGCCTTGACTTTCTCCCTGGGACCAGTTGGTGGGTCCAAACACCGTCTCTCTAGTAAACAGCTCAACATTACACCCATTGCCTCATTAGAGCTCCTAAAACAGCCATTCCAAGAAGCTCGGCTAACCATCTACAGAAAGGCCAAAAATAAAAACAGAAAACCAGTCACAAGGTGATAAAACTTACATTCAATTAAAGGTAAGTGGACTAAACACGCCAATTGAAAAGACAAATCGTATGAGCGGAGGAAAAATGAAAGCAATCACATGAAAAATGGCAAGTGTTTCATTTGGGCGATTCATCAGGTTTGGAACATACAATAACAGGAGATAAGAATGGAAAGTCTGCCTGAAGACAAATGATGTTAGATTACAGATGTCAAACCCCGGAGTTCCTACAAGCACTTGTGCCTTTTGTGTGCAAATAAATAGCCCAGCATGTGAAATAGGCTGAGCTTCCAGAAGAAAAGGTGTTACGGCTGACTGACTTTCCAGAACATTTATTTCGTGAAAAAAAAAAAAGATAGCCTTTCATCTCCTGCCTTTGCCCTTCCTCGTGAGCAATGGGTGACTGCAGACCTGTGCCTCCGCTGCAGATGCCCCCAAAGCACAAAGATCGCAAGTGACTCTTAAACAAAAGATGAATCCTTAAGTTCCAGACCAGGACTCTTTCTTTAAAAAGTGAAAATGTTCTGCAAACTGAAGAAAGTAGTAAGTGGAATCATCCCTTATCCAGAAATCAATGACAAAGTCAAGAACATCCCTCAAAGTCATGACTCTTGGACGATATCGTCCATTTTTATTATTGTCATTATTATTATTGGTATTTCATTTTTCAGTGGTCACCTCGTATGAAAGTTCCTGGAGTTAAGGCACAGAAAAATGCAGAAAAGATATTGCTTTTGCTTGAATTTCATGATACTGATATCAATCTTTTATTTCATAAACTTCAAGCTGGTTATTGCTCTAAACGCAGACTTTGGTGAAGTGTGGCTGTGACAGGAATACAAATTAGACCGTTCCCAAGGATTCTACACCATGGGGATGAAGACAGGCGGATTTTTTTTCCTGCCCCTGGAGAATGGACTTGTAGGGAAGATGACAAAGAAGCCGGTCTTCGGGATAAGTGAGCGCAACTACTTCAATGAATGACCGGGAGGTACATTTGTTTTGCTATCATTGTTTGCTTCCAAGGGGTGGGGTCGGAACTGGTAGGGTCACCCCATGGATGCTGTGGTTAGCAACTTCGTTTGTAGCCCACTCGGCCACGAGAGCTCCTGAAGGAGGCCCTGCCCAGCCCACCTCACAGGCTACGAGGTTCTCAGTGATCACACCAGCGGCTGCTCTGAGGGAAGATGGGACTTGGGCGCCCACCATGGCAGTGCCACTCAGTCCTGTGGGGTCCCTATGGGTCGGAACTGACTCCGTGACCGTGAGTTTGGTTTGGGGCCTGAGGTAGGTCTGTGAAATGACAGCCTTTTGCTAGGGTTAATCTCTGCAAGTCCTTTCTGGCTTGCCTTTTCTTTAAGGACCTAGTATAGGGGCCCTGGTGGCAAAGCGGTTACTGGTTGGGCTGCTAACTGCAAGGTCAGCAGTTTGATACCACCAACCACGCCGAGGGAGAAAGTCCGGGCTTTCTACTCCGATACGGAGTCTCAGAAAGTCACGGAAGCAGTTCGGGCCTGTCCTACCAGGTTACCAACCATGAGTCACTACCATGGCAGTGAGTTTGGTTTGGGGAGTGCAGGTTTGGAGTTCCTGAGGGGCACAAATGGTTAAGCGTTAAGCAAAAGCTTGAGGATTTGAATCTGCCCAGTGATCTCTCCGCAAAAAGGCCTGGTGATGTACTTCTAAAAGGTCAATGTCATTGAAATGCATGAGGTCACCTTGAGTTAGAATGGACTTGATGGTAACTGATCAATTTGGGTTTTGTAGTTCTGGGTTATGACTATGCGCCAGCACTGAATTAAACAATTGTTGGATTTTATTATAAGACGATGTTTGGTGATGAAGGTGATTTATGTTTCATGTTTGCCTTGGCCATATACGAAGGATGCCTTGCTTAGTGAGGTTGAGGAGATAATGTATGGGCTATCCTCAGCCTACTTTTATGCCTCAGTGTCAGTGTAATGTAATGCCACAAGTGGTGGGGCAGAGCACTGGGGCAGGCCTTGGGAGAGCGCAGAGTAAACAAAAGTGTGCAACGCCACACCCATTGTCCCTGGGTCGATTCTGACTCATGGTGACACTGCAGGGTTTCTGAGGCTGTAAATCTTGTGGGGAGCTGGTGGCCTCCTCATTCTCATGTGGGGCTGGTGGGTTTGAACCACCCACTCTCTTGTTAGCAGTGCAGTGCTTACCCGGGGCTCCTTGTGGGTTTTGTCCCAAGTGTTGTTGACCATTGGCGTGGAACCACATGTGGCAGTTCCTCAGATGAAACCCTCAAGGGCAAGTCCCACCAAGGTCGGCGTAACCGCTACACGGCTTAAGGCCCGGCTCGTGCAGTCATCGTATGGAATCCCAA
Organism: Tenrec ecaudatus; assembly: GCF_050624435.1. Classification (NCBI taxonomy): domain Eukaryota; kingdom Metazoa; phylum Chordata; class Mammalia; order Afrosoricida; family Tenrecidae; genus Tenrec; species Tenrec ecaudatus. The sequence goes on from NC_134545.1 coordinate 93,709,022, forward strand.
AAGAGATATCCAAGTGCATTCAGTCCTTCTGGGGAATTTTCTTAGGAAAATCGGAGAGCTGGAGTCCAGCCTTCAGGATTCTTGGTTCCATTGCTGAAGTCCGGTTTCACCTGAAGGGCATTAGACTGGCGATAGGATTTCCTTTGTGGTGTGTTCTCAGAACCCCCGGATGAACGCATAATGAGCTGGGAGGAAGTGTTTCCATTTCTGCTGCTTCAAGCCTTTATCCCATCGACTACAAGACACAGACCGCATCCTGGCAAGTATTTTAAGTCATGAAATCGTTACAGCGCAGGGCTGAAGGCAGATGATGTAGCCTATATTCATTCTTCGGCTCAGTAAATTCTGAACACAAAACAGAAATACCAATGGGCACTCTCAAATGACCATGTCCGAGCAAACAAACTTTCCTTTAAAAAGAAAACCATTATTCACCTCAAGAATTTGATTTTCATTCTGAAAGAGGCGAGTTTTGAGGTGACATAAATAAACCTAGGCTTTCGCTCCTTACCCACAGCCAACAAAGTACGTTCTGCCTGGTGGCTGGATCATTTCCAAACAGGTGAGACTGTTCGTGCCGCTCCCAATGAGGCCGAGCTTCACCCTACGAGGCTACATCTGCAGGTGCTCAGGGACGGAAACATGGCTCCGGGAATTTCCCAGAGTTCTGAACAACTGCGTGTGACTGCTTTCAGCCTTCCTCGGTGCGGCTCCATCACAGAGTTGGCAATCCCTCAAAAACCACAAGTTCTTAATGGGGTTGCAGCTCTTGAGGTCAGTTCCCACTCATAGCAAACCCTAAGCGGAAACACTCTCCGGTCCTGCGCCATCTTCACAATTGTGATGTCGTTGTGTTGTTGTGTTATATTGTGATGTGATGTGATGTGATGTGATGTGATGTGATGTGATGTGATGTGATGTGATGTGATGTGATGTTTGAGCCCATGGTTGCAGCCACCAGACCAAATGGTCTATTGGGGGGCCTCCCTCATTTCTTCTGACCCGTGACTGTCCCAAGGATAAAGTGGGACATACCAGGAACCTTTTCTTTGGTAGAAACTGAGATGGTTGCTCACCTGCCTTAATTCATTTACCTCTTTAAGCGGTGGTGCTTTGCAGCTTCCTGTGTGCTCCGGCGGTTCCTCGGCCACTAACTTTCCTCTGCTCCCGGCTCACGCCGCGCAATAGCTAGTGGGTGCTGAATAAACATTTATTGGATAAATAGGCAAGTATTGGCGAAACTTAATCACCACATGCCAGGGATTGCGCTAGGTCCTAGAGATGAAATTGTGAGAAAAACAAACACGGCCTCTTGCACTGCGACGTTTACAGTCTAGTGGAGAAGAAAGACCGTTAGTCAAATCACACCGCACATGTTGATTTACAGATTTACAGATAGAAAAGTGCTTTACAGACAAGAATGAAAGGGGAAAGTTGCAGAGGCTCTGCGCTGGCGGGGCGCGCTGGGAGCGCTTCCGGAGACGCGGCTTTAAGACGAGTCTTTAACTGAGCACTGAAGTGCGGTGACGGGTGCCCAGTGAGACGGGTGCCCAGTGAGACACAGGAGAGCAGCACTCCAGCCACAGAGCCCAGCAAATGCAAAGGCTTCTGGGAAGGAATCTGGGCATCCACAAGGGATAAAAGAAGGGTGATGGGGTTGGAGTAAGAGAGTTAAGAAGAGGGTGATACAAGAGAACTTTAAAGAGGAAGGGTCATGGTAAGCCATGCAGGCCCTTAGCTCCATGTTACCCCCCAAAAGTCAAACCAATCGCTATGGATTCCATTCTGACTCATGGCAACCATGAGTTTTCTCGGCTGTAAGCTTGCAGAAGAACGCTAAGCCTTTCTTCCACGACGCCTCTAGCTGGGCTGGAACCACCAGCCTTCAGTTAGAAGCTACATACTGAACTGTGTGCGCCAACTGAGGGAATCCCCAGTTCCACTCACTACCGTCAATTCCCACTCACAGCGACCCTCTAAGACAGAGCAGAACTGTCCCTGTGGGTTACTGAAGCTGCAAATCATTACAGAAGCATGAAGTCAGTGTTTCTCTCTCTCTCTCTCTCTCTCTCTCTCTCTCTCTCTCTCTCTCTCTCTCTCCAGCTGATGGATGGTTTTGAACTGTGGACCTGCTGGTTAACAGCCCGACTCACAACCCACTAAGCCACCAGGGCTCCTTGTTCCGGGGGTTTCATTCCAAGACGTTGAAGGACTTTAATATCCAGTAGAGTGACTCGGGCTTGGGCTTTAAAGCCAGTGTGAAAATTATTGATACAAAGGGCAACCGACAGCCACGGGACTGCCTGGTCTGAGGAGGGAACTATTAGCCAGAAGATTAATAATATCAATGTGCTTTCATGACTGAGCTCTGTGTCCCACTCTCTGCTAAATTGAAACATTTTTCCCAAGAAGCATAATCTATTAGAAATCTTCTCCAAGCAGATCTCCACCAACCCCTGCACTGGCATTTTGGCCTGCAGAGTAGCACCATGAGGGACCAGACATTTGAAATGATGGCCCACCTCCTGGTGGATAGTGCAATCATCCCTCCGTACCCCCAAGGTTTTCCTTCCAGAACGCTCTTGCAAAATCTGCACATCATGCAGTGTTTACATATAACCTGCATACACCCTCCCATCTACCTGCAATCACTTCTAGATTACTTATAATTCTTGTTGCTGTGGTTAGCTGCCATCGGAAACTATGTACAGCAAAGGAAATACCACCCAATACAGTGCCATCCTCGCGACTACGGTGACACTGGAGCCCATTGTGGCGGCACTGCCAGTCCATCTTTTGGAGGGGCTTCCTCTTTGCTTCACTGACCCCCTACTTTGTGCTGTCAATGGAACTTTACACTTCTTCCTAGCCTTTGGGGGGCAGGGGAGGACTTTGACCACTTAAGTGTTTTTAGGAGTCTTTTTTTCCCATCAAACCAAAAGGTCTGCACAACACAAGCGGTGAACAGATGGGGCTCAAGGTGGACAACGTTCAAACAATGCTCAAACAAGGAGCACTGGAGAGACTGTGAGGCCTGGACGGGAGGTGAAGGCTGACACATCATTCCTGTGGCTAAACAACAGTGTTTGGCTTGGGGCAAATTCAAATTTGGTTTTTGAGCACTTTCTGGAATTACTGTTTTTCATTCAAATATTTTCGATCCACGGTTAGTTGAATCTGCAGGTGGAAAACCACAGATAGAGAGGGCCAACGGTGGTTCCTTCAGCTTCAAGGGCGATGAGAACTCCGGGCCCACCTGGTGAACACTTCCTTGGCCAGTGGGAAACATGGTGTTACTTTGTAGCACTCCCCCACCCACCCACCCCACCCCACCCCCATGCAGACTGAACTCCTGATCGCTGAATGATCAATACTGAATGAGGACCTTGGCCACAATGGACGAGCTCACCACACGCCATCTTTTCTTCTAGGATTTTTTTTTAATGATACCAAACCTGTGCTGTGCCCCCTTGAGTTCCTAGTATACACAGTGGGGCATCAATCAGCAGAGTAACTCTAAATTAGAATCTTCCCCACTGAGGAGATGGCAAGGGGACCAGGTCTGGCCTACACAAGGGGGAAGGGGAAGCCCACTCCACATCAGTCCAAAGAGGATCCCCACAAGGTAGGAGTCAGACAGGCCTCCAGCCTCCAACTTCCTTCACCCTGCGCTGAGACCAGCCATGTATCCCAGGACACTCGACTTCCCTGCTGGGTACAACAACCCATTGCGATGGCCACACACAACTCACAGACAAGACTCACAATTGTAGGAGTTAATTAGGGAAATTAACAGGTTGTAAAAAGTCAGGAACAGAAAACATTAAGTATTCAATTATTTTAACATAAGCCTTTAACACTTACCCACCCAAAGGAAGGGTGTTGTTGATATCTCCACAGGAGAAGGAGAGAGAGACCAGACTTCAACCCCATGAACCAAAATGTGAATGTAGCCTATGGGCATGAAGCAGGGAACCAATAGAGAGGTCTGTTGGGCCGGCCCCAATCCCAACTCCATGGACACCCCCTCACCTCAGATGAATTCACTTCAGAGGACAGCACTGAAGCTAAAGCTCAGAGGCAGGGGCACATCTGATCAGAGCACAGGATCAAATGAAGAGGGAAAGAGAGAGAGTGGAACACGTCCTGGCCCACCAAGCCCCAAGGACGATATTCCTGCTCAGAGCAGCCAATGCAGAGAGAGAACCATAGGGCCGCCCCACCACAAACATGACATCCCTCACGACAAGGGGCAACACTGGAGGCACAGTGCAGGAATTGTGCCTGATCTGACCCCAGTGCACTGGGGTGAAATGCAACAGAGCAGTAAGGGGAGCAAAGCAATGAAGTCCCCAGGAAATACTGAAAACAGACTTTGGGGCCAGGGCGTGGCACCCCATCAGACTGGACTGGAAAACACCCCTAAAGGTCAACAAACAGACTTGGAACTATTTATAGGCTTTTCATTTTTGTGTGTTGTTGGGTTTTTGTTGTTGTTTGGTTTGGTTTTCTTTTGTTGTTTGGGTTTGTTGTTTGGTCTGTCTTGTTTTTGTACTTATTATTATCTCTGCATGTCTATCTAGATAACATAGGCAGCATAAACAATCTGGAGAAGAAAACAGTGGGACCGACGGTTTGGGGGGACCCAGAAGAGAGGGAGGCAGGGGAAAGGAAGTGGTTGTTAGTAAACCCAGACACAAGGGAACAACAAGTGATCTAAAATCGATAGTGAGGAAGGTGGAGGAGGCCTAGTAGGGCTTGATCAAGGGCAATGTAACCAAGAGGAATTAAACCAGAATGAAGACTGAACATGATAGTGGGACAAGAGAAAACTAAAAGGAAATAGAGGAAAGAGCTAGGAGGCAAATGGGCATTTACAGAGGTCTAAATACAGGTATGTACATATGTAAATATATGTATATATAATGATGGGAAAATAGTTATGTGTACATATATTTATATCTTAAGTATTAAGGTAGAAAATGGACATAGGGCCTCTACTCTAGTACTCCTTCGACACCAGAACACTTTGTTCTAATAGCCTGGCATCCTGTGGTGCTCAGCTTCCTGACCCAATTGCTGAAAACAAATGGATGCATAAAAAAATGTGGCGAAGAAAGTTGATGGTGCCAAGCTATCAATAGATATAGTGTCTGGGATCTTACAGCTTGAAGACAAACAAGTGGCCATCTAGCTGTGAAGTATCAAAGTCCACATGGAAGAAGCACACCAGCCTGTGTGATCACGAGGTGTTGATGGGATCAGGTATCAAAGACCCAAAACAAAAAAATATATCAATGTGAATGAGGAGGAGTAAGGAGTGGAGATCCAGAAGGGTCACAATTAAGAGACAAGCCAGTCAGGGTGCAGTATAGCACCCGTGAAACATACAACTTTCCTCTAGTTTTTAATGCCCCCACTCCCCCACTATCATGAACCAATTCTACCTTACAAATCTGGCTAGACCAGAGCATGTACATGGGTACAAATAAGAGCTGGATGAGCCTCCAATAAAATGATTTTTTAAAGATAAGCCTTTAAGACCCCAGACAATGTTCTGCCTGATAACTGAACACCATCTTGTTTCTTCACCACACCAAAATGAGGCATTAACGAAGTCCAAATGGAAGAAGCACATCATCGTGTATGATCCAAGGATTATAAATAAGAAAATCCAAGTCCCAAGAAGGGAATGGTATCAGAACTGAAATTATGAGCACCAGTTTTCAGAAGGCTATGGATGACAGTGGAACCCCAGAATCCATTGGGCGGGTCCACACATGGAGTCTGCCCCCAGAGAAGACTCTCTGACCATAATCAAGGCGGGTGAAGAGCCTCACCCTCACACAGAGAGCACTGTAGTCGATTGAGGCAGATGTAGTTGGGCTAAAATGTAACACCTTATCATTGGAGCTCCCTTCCATTCTAAAATTGTTTCCGTTGTTAATCATTTCTGCTTTCTTTTTCTATTGAGGTTTTTCTTCGTTTTGTCTAGTTGTTGCTGTTGGTCTTTCTTGTCTGCATTTTATATGATTTTCCATATATGAAATCCAGGATAGACCTTCAGAGGCAGTAACTGGATTGAAAATTACCAAGGCTGGTGGCAGAACATCATGGGGGATCTGGGGAGCTAGCAGCAAGGAGTATGAGAAGAAAATGTTCTGAAATTGATGGTGGTGATGATTGCACACACCTTCTTAATATGAGTGAAATATTACATTATATGACAGGTGAATTATATGCCAATAAAATGATTTTTTGAAAGAATACAATTCTTTCATCCAACATGCCTCTTCTCGGCCATGCCAATAGGCTTACGTCTCTCTGGTCCTAGACTTCAAAGCTACACAGACACCGGCCCTGCTCAAGCAAATGTTACAAATCTCCTTTAGCATGGATTAATGTCCAAAGTTCCCTCCACTCGTCAAGCCAGGCTCCAGCCATAGACATTCCATTTTGCTCATCCATGGACTCGGATGCCCACCCCATTAGGGATCTTGGATGTTGTGGGACTCTCTAGTTTTGTTTCTAAAGTGGCTCCTATTACCAGCAGTGAAATGGCAAAGCTGGCACTATGTAAGCACTCCCACGCAGTCAATTTGTGGGAGTTACAAAGACGATGCATAGAAGAGCCATGAAACGTAATTACGCTTCACTGGACCCACCGGGCACTGCATCGTCTTTGCATGGATTACAGGATTAAGGATGGGAGCATTGTTTATTTATAGGGACTCCTACGTACAAAGCCATTCAAGGAATCTGAGCCCTGATTCTTGATTTCTGTCTAGTCAATTAAGTGGACGAGTCTATACCCTGAGGGAAGCATTCCCTGATCGCCACATCTACCTTGTGTGAATCCAAACGTAGTTTCTTAAGCGCCTTTCCCTACAGCTCTGTAAAAATTCCACAAATTTTCCAATTCCATCTTTCTAATAACTTATCGCTTATTAAGCTATTCCTGATTGACCATTGAGTCAACTCTGGCTTATAGTTTAGAGGAGAACTGCCCCCATAGAAACCGGTGTTGAAGGTTGTAAATCTCTGTAGAAGCAGAATGCCATGGCCTTTTCTCTCTGAGCATTGGGTGGGTGAAAACACGTGGCTCTATGGTTAGTGACCAATCGCTTAAGTACTGGACTGCACGGTTGCTGTTTTCTGATTACGGTCCCTAAGAAGGCTGTAATATCTTTCATCTCCACATCTCCCAAAACTTGTATCCCACTTTCATAACAATATCTCCACACAGACCACGCTCCTAAGCAATTGAGCATCTCCTACCCAGCCTGGCCTTCTAGGATTCGCCACACGTTCCACATCATCTGACCTCCATAAGGTCCTTGAGCACCCCAAATTGCATCCCAGCCCCGATAGAGCTGCCTGAACAATGTAGAAAATACGTGTTTCTAGTTCAAGCTATTTCCATTGGCCGGCTAGGTGGTCTGGCTGCCAAGATAGTAACAATAAACATGATTCCTCACTTACCAACCAGGAGAAGCCATGTAGCTGTGAAAATTATAATCCCATGTGTGTAAATGTGTGAAAATCACAAAAGAGAGCAATGGACGTGTGTCAGCTACTGAATATGGGGCTTATTTGTTTATGGAAGCCGTTATATGCTTTCCTTACACTAAGGAATTCGAGCTGCTTTTATCTTTAGAACCATGGTCTCCAGTGGTGCCTGGTGGGTAGCATCAGTGCCACAAGGATTTGTGGACACTGCTCTCCGCGATGCCTTGCCACTGTGATAAAAAGGAAATAATGTCACTAGCCTAGGGTTACCATGTCCCTAATTGCTTTTGTGTTAAACGTGACATTTTCAGAAGATAGAGTCTATTCTAGCTCTTTAAATAAAGTAAGCTACCTGGGTTTCTTCAGACCACAGACCTTGGGTAGGCTACCCACATTTCAGAAGGTATTCTGTTCTCAGTTCGGGGCAGGGACTGAGTCCTGACAGTACTTCTCAGTCACCTGGAACAAAGTGAGCAAATGGAAGGAAGACAATAAAGAGCTGATCTTTCAGACCCATGTTATGGGCACAATTACAAGAGCTAATGAGCGAGGTGGGCATCCTGCTGCCGAGCCAACCCCAGTGCCCGGGATAGACTCCGTCAGCACCATCCTACCTTATGCCAGGAAGAAAGGGTTAATTCTTCCAATGGGACCAAATCAGAACTGGGGGGAAGGGGAGCCACAGATGAACAAAACCATCATTTGGCTTTGTCACTTGTAAATTTGATCCCTTATAGCCCCGTCATCGCCAAAGGATTGTCCCCTGTCTTCTGGAGGCTCCCTTTATCCCGTTGAGAAATTCAAAGCTTATCCTTGAACAGTCGTGGCTTCATCCTGAAGAACTAAAGTCTGTATTCAAGTGCTATGGTCTTCTACATAGATTTTATACCTCCACATAAGAAAGCAACATCCTCACAAGTAGACTAAAAACCAACATCAAGAAAAACAGAGAAAGAATGAAAGCTGCCCAGGATCTCGTTTGACATGGATCCACAATCAGCACCCATGGAAGCAGTAGTCAGGAAATCCAGTGAGGTAGTATACTGGGAACATCTGTGGCAAAGGACCCATTGGAGCAGCGGTTCTCAACCTGTGGGTCTCCTGACCCCTTTGGGGGTCAAACAACCCTTTCACAGGGGTCGCCTAATACATCCTGTATATATTTACATTATGATTCATAAAAGTAGCAAACTTAGAGCTATGAAGTAGCAACGAAAATAATTTTATGGTTTGGGGGGGGTCACCACCCCATGAGAAACTGTATTAAAGGGTCGCAGCATCAGGAAGGTTAAGAACCACTGCTAAAAAATAAAATTTTATTTTAAAAGAACCACTGCTCTAGAAGTTCTCTTGAGGTTGAGAATATCGTCTGTGACCCGCCAGGCACTCAGGTGATCTGTGTCATGCCACCTCATGCGATCCTCGAAGCTGAGAGAAGTGAAGGCCAGAGGACCTTTCCGAGGCCACTCAGGAGACCCTTGGGCTGAAATCCACAAAGTCAGCAGTTCAAAACCACCAGCCGCTCCTCCAGTGGAAGAGGGGGCTTTCGATCTACTCGCGTTAACAGTTTCAGTCTCGGAACTCACAGGGGCAGTTCTGCTCTGTCCGATAGGGTCGCCCTGAGTCGGCATCAACTCGATGGCAGTGAAGTTGGGATGATTTTGGTTTTGAAGTCACTCGACTGTCACAGCCTGTGTTCTTGATCGCTAGACCAAGCCAGAGACAGATGAGGAGACACTTAGAGAGGGTGCCACCACACTTGACAGGCAAAGGAGTGCACACACAACTGCCCCCGATCAGCGTCCCCTCTCCTGGCAGCCAATCCTGGTGCCTTCATGTCTATGCAAAGCTCCTTCTCTGAAAGAGCCCCCCTCGGGGCTCCCCACCTCTATCAGACACAAGACTGAGTCCTCCCTGCTCAGCATCCTCTCAGCATGTTCAAAGTCACAGCTGAGAATGTGCACACAGCCACACACAGGGACAGGCGCTGGTGCCTCAATCCAGGGTAGAGACACGTGGCACGGGAGGGGTCTCCCAGTACCCATCTCAGTGGCATAAAATACCCCATGGAAACTTTCCTGTCCTGGACAGGCCAAAAGAGACTGCACCGGCTAGTGACAGACACATAACCTACAGTAGGTGCCATGTTTGACAATAAATGACCTTCAAACCACAGGGTAGAAAGTCGGACAGAATCCACTCCTCACAACTGACTGGAATCCCATGGATTAGCTTCAGCTGTACTTGCTCTTTCTCCAGCAGGCCTGGTTCCCAGAGCCTGCCCGTTTGGTGCCTGGTTTCTTCCCCTGAACATTATACATAAGATTCACTCTTGGGTTGTTTATAATGATCAAGGTCACAACGATACATTCCAAACAAATGTGGTACATGAAGACAATATAATGAGGCTCTTATCAAATTAAATGCATTTGAATTAAATGATAGCCCTTTATTCTGAGATAATATTCTTCCACCGATTTGCAATTAAAATGTGCCTTTATAAGGACAAAAACCATCATTGTGTGATCACCTTCCCAACATAAACACTGAAGGCGAGTGTGTGCATAAGTAAGTGAGGTGAAGAAGGCTGATGGTGGCCAGCTATCAAGAGATATAGTCTGGGGTCTTAAAGGCTTGAAAGTAAACAAGTGGCCATCTAGCTGAGAAGCAACAAAGCCCACATGGAAGCAGCACACCAACATGTGTGATCATGAAGGGCCGAGGAGATCAGGTTTCAAGCACCAAAGGCAGGGGGGGGGTGGTAAATCATATAATCGTGAATGAGGTGAGTGCATGATTGGGACCCAATGCCCATCTGTATACAACTGGACATCCCTTGCAGAGGGGTAGTGGGAAGGAGATGAGTCACTCAGGATTCAGTGTAGCAGCAATAAGGAAACTCACAACCTTCCTCTAGTTCTTAAACCCTTCCTCCCCAACAACTATCATGATCCCAATTCTACCTTGCAAACCTGGCTAGACCAGAGGATGCACAGCGGTACAAATGGGTACTGGAAACACAGGGAATCCAGAACAGATGAACCCCTCAGGACCAGCGGTGTAAGTGACAATACTGGGAGGGAAGAGGGTTAGAAAGGGGGAACCAATCACAAGGATCTACATATAACCTCCTCTCTGGGGGATGGACAACAGAAAAGTGAGTGAAGACGCTGGGCAGTGTAAAATAAGACAAAATAATAATTACAAATTATTAAGGGTTCATAAAGGAGGAGAGGGAGGGGAAAAGGAAAATGAGGAGCTGATTCCAAAAACCCAAGCAGAAAGCGAATTTTGAGAATGAGGGCAATGAATGTGTAAGTGTGCTTTACACAACAGATGTATGTATGGATTGTGATGAGTTGTATGAGCCCTAGTAACATGATTTTAAAAAAAATGGAAAACCACAAAAAAATGTGCCTTTATTAAAATTTCTTGATAGTACCTGGAAGTTCAGTTGGTTGGCTTTGTATTTGGAGATTTGTGTGTGTGTGTGTGTGTGTGTGTGTGTGTGTGTGTGTGTGTGTGTGGCTGTTTTGTCTCAGGGATATTTAATCTGTTCGTTATATTGTCTCGGATTTGAGTTGTGTGTGTGTGTGTGTGTGTGTGTGTGTGGCTGTTTTGTCTCAGGGATATTTAATCTGTTCGTTATATTGTCTCGGATTTGAGTTGGATAGAGGAAAACAGCCAATATGAGGCCTGGTGGTGCTTGTGGGTTAAGGTGTTGGGTCGTCCAAACCTACTAGTCACTGCAAGGGAGAAAGATGAGGCTGTCTGCCCCCGGAGGGTTTCAGAAACTTTACATAGGGTAACTCTGCATTGGAATTCACTCAAGGGCAGGTGGTTTGGTTTTCTTGTTATTAGGTTTTGGTTTGCTCTGTTCGGGGCTCTGTTGTGCTTTGGTCTACTGGCAAGTGAAAGATGAGGCTATGTGCATCTATAAAGATTTAAAATCTCAGGCACGCTAAGGAAGAATCCCCCTATCCTGTAGGGTCACTGAGTTAGAATCGATGGCTCGATGGCCGTGAGTGTGGAGTCCTCGTGGGCAGCCGTTATTCCCTGGGCTGCTAACAATCAGGTGGGTGGTTTTTACCAATGAGACACTCTCAGGAAGAAAGATGGACAGTCTCTTCCCACAGATTCATGCCTTGGAAACCCAATAGGGAAGTTCTACTCGGTCTTGTCCAGGGTCGCTGAGTCTGAAATGACTCTTGGACAGTGGGGCTTTGGTTTGGTCTCAAGGGTCTCTCTCTAGGGTTAAGGCACTATGACTTGCGATGCCCGATTTGAGGGTTGAGCTTCTCAGGGAAGGGCCTGAGAGAAGCAGAGACCACAACCTCTCAGCAGGACCTGCAGAAGTAACCGAAATCACCTGACTGACTTTTCTTGACAGGAGGGAGTTGCTGGGGGCTCCATACCCCTACATACTGTACCTATGCAATGAGAGAAAAAACAGCACGGTCAACTTCCCCATAACACAAAACACAGCAGGTTTTGTTGGGAAGCCAAGTGGCCCCGGAGAAGGTGGATGTTACTAACTTACTTAGCAGGACGAGAGAAGAGAGCCAGGTAGAAAGCACATATATCCAGGGCTGTGTTCCCCACTGAGGTCCTGTGGAAGACCAGGAGGGTGGGTGGCAGACGGTGATCAGCGCCCCCCAGAGACAGTGCTGAGCTCATGGCAGGCGCTCCGTTTTTGAAAAATGACTCTTACACTGACTTTCCTGGCAGAAGACTAGAAAAATCTGTCTAGCAAAGGAGAGAAGAAAAACGTGCTTTGCGACAGGATTCCTGTGATGTGTTTCAAAGCCGGCTACAATGGCTTCCCTCCAATGTGAGCACCGTATGGAAAATATCTGAGAGAAAAATCCCGGCTCATCCCCTACCCTCAAGGAGCCAAGGAGGAAACAGATACATAGGGGATGAAAAAAAGAATGAAGCCAATTCACCCCGTTCTCGCAGAATTAACTGTCTGGCAGAGAACGGCATCTTTCATCATGGAAATCTTCCTACTGAAAAAGAGGAGACTTGCACGTCTGGTACAACTCAAAACTTCCCTCCCCCCAGGGTGCTCGGTTATACTTTTGGGTGACTCTCCTGTGGAGCAATTCATCATAGGATAATCCACCTGAAACAAAAGCAATCCAGGCTAATTTTTATAGCACTCGCTCACACACAAGGTTGCAGCAATACTTCCTCTGAATAGTCTGACATCAGAGTCATAAGCTTGACTTTTAAGAAAACTTTATATATTGCTTAAAATGCAATTAAACAGTAAAACTTCAGCAAATGCTGGGCCCTATGTAAAGCAAAAAGCTGTCAGAGAAAGAAGACTCAGAGTTTTCCTCCCAGACCAAGTGACAGCCAAAGGTATCTGTCGAGACCTGGAAAACAAAGCAGTGCCATCACACCCCAGTGCTCAAAGGTTTCCCTGGATATAGCACCATCTCCCTATAGCTGGTTGGCTGGTTGTTTATTTCTTTATGATTTGTTGTGATTTGGATGAGCATTTATGAACAAGTTAGTTTTCTATATAAAAATTCTTATACCTCTGTTTCATTACATTGATTGCAATCCCCACAAGGCAACAGCACTCACCCCACTTCCTCCCTGTGCTTCCCACTGCCATTGGCCTCCTTTCCTAACCCTTCCTGCCGTCTGTACAGTTTATTATTGTTCTTACAGCTGTTTCTACAGGGGGCGGTTTGGTTTGTTACTCACTACTTGATACCCACCACACCTTTCTGGGAGCATCTGGTGATCGTTTGGTTTGTGCCACTTGCCCAGGCCTGGATTCCTAGTGGTTTGGCCATTAAGACTACCCATGATGTGATCTAATATATTGTAATCAACTCCATGATGGGAGGTGCTGTGAGCAGCCGAACAGCTGTGGTTAGGGCGGAGTGCCTCCCCCTTGATCAGGACACTGCTCTGACCCAACTGGAAGGAAGTTTCATTGACGGTGTGACAGGCTCCTCCCCCTCCTGTAAGTTGACACTGTGGGGAAGCTAGCTCCTTGCCAGCCTGGATCCAGCACCAGGCCCCCACACCCCCGACCCTTCGTACCACCCACTGACCACTCATGAATTCATCTGCTTTTGCCTCCACCAGCCTGTGCTCTTCTTGCTTCCAGCTCCTCTTCCTACTTAGGAAAGACCAGTGACTCTGTTTGGCCAGCCTGATGCTCATGAATCTTGACCAAGCCATGTTGCATGAGAGAGGAGGTTGAATCTTGACGGAGTCCTGTTACACGAGAGGTTGAAAAGCAAATTCTGCACCGTGACAGTTTTTTAACAGCAATTGTTCCTGATTCCCCAATACCAAGATCACCAATATTAGTCTTATTAATTAGTTGCTATCAAGTTGGTTCTGATTTCTGGAAATTCTGTGTCAGATCTAGGTCCCGCTTCATGATCATTAGTATGTGTGAGTCCATAAACCACCAATGTTGTTGTTGTTGTTGTTGTTGTTGTTGTTGTTGTTAGGTGTTGTTGTTGTTAGTCAGTTCTTGCTCATAATGACCCACGTAAAATAGAACAAGACACTGCCCAGTCCTGTGCCATTCTTACCATTGTTACCTATTTTCGCAGCCACTATGTCCATCCATCTTGTCCAGAGCCTTCCTCTTTTCCACTGCCCCTCTACTTGACCACGCACGATGTCCCTCTCCAGAAGCTGATCTCTCCTGATAACGTGTCCAGTGTGAGAAACATCAAAGTCTCATCATCCTGGTCTCTAACGGGCAATCTGACTATACTTCTTTCCACACAGACTTGTTTATTCCTTTAGCAGCCCATGGTACTTTCAATGTTCCTCACCAACACCATCATTCAAATGCATCAATTCTTCTTTGGTCTTCCTAATTCAATGTCTAACTTTCACATGCATATGAGGCAATGGAGAATACCATGGCTTGGGTCAGGCACACCTGAGTCCTCAAAGAAACATCTTTGCTTTTCAACATTTAAGACATATTGTGCAGCAGATTTACCCCATGCATCATTTTACCTCTTGACTGCTGCTTCCATGAGCTTTGATTGTGGATCCAAACAAGACGAAATCCTTGACTACTTTAATCTTTCCTCCATTTATCATGTTACCTATTGGTCCAGTTGTGAGAATCTTGGTCCTCTTTACAATAAGTTGTAATCCATACCAAAGGCTGCAGCCCTTGATTTTCATCAGCAAGGGCTTCAAGTCCTCCTCACTTTCAGCAAGGTTATGTCATCTGCATATTTCTGGTGGTTAATAAGCCTTCCTCCAATCCTGATTCCACATGCCGTATATACTCAAGTATAATCCGACCCAAATATCAGCTGAGACACCTAATTTTACCACAAAAACTGCATTCAAAATGTGCTGAAAAACTCTGCTTATACATGAATATATCTGGTCCTTCTTCCTATAAGCCAGGTTTTCTCTATTTGCTCAGCAAACTGATTGAGGAAGAATGGTGAGAGATGATCCTGTCACACACTTTTCCTGGTTTTACACCATACAGCATCCCCTTGTTCCGTTCACACAGCATCAATAACCTCTCATAAATCCTCCCTTTCCACCTGTTTTATTTCCTAAATATAGACAGACTTGGTTTTTGATACTTGCAAATGAGTGCAAGCTGGTAAAATTTCTATCACATGACAAATGTGTCCAATCACATGTCTGCTCAATGAACTTTCTCAAACTCATTGCCAGTGCTTCAGTGGTGGAGGCCACATTTTCTATCACCCTCTTCCCATTCCATCAATGAAAATAACATTTTGTGACAGTAAACTATATTGATCAAAGCTAGAGAAAGGGATTAGATGACCCTACAAATTGAAATATCTTACGTATGACATTCGCTGAGCAGAGACCAAATAAAGCATCTTCAAAGCTCCCCAGGTGGATTTGGTTTTAATTAGATGAGAAGTTAATGTACAAAAGTGCGAGGATATAAATAACTGCACTGCACGTCTGCTTCATGAGATATTATGTCGTGGGTGTTTAAAGTCACACTGAACATTATGTTTTAATTAATGAACCTTGCTTCACAAGACAATGAGCATTTCTGATCATTAGTATCAGGTCTAGCTCTCATACATATGTCCTCTAATTCCATACTTGCACATTGGTGTAAGGGTGTGACCTCCATTTTATATACATGGACTTTTGACACCCACAGGGACCTCCCTTTTTGCCCCCTCCTTGGTAAAGGACACCTGGCTTGTGTGCATTTGCATCTCTGGATGCTATTCCTTGGCTCATGACCATGGCAAATGGATTCTCCTACCAAAACTGTCTCCAATACCATCAAGTCCAGTCTGACTCAAGGCGACGCTACACAACAGAGTAGAACTGAATACCCATGAGTTTCCAAGACTGTAACTCTTTACAGGAGTAGAAAGCCTCATCTTCCTCCCTTAGAGGCTGGTGGCTTTGAACTGCTGACCTTGTGGTTAGCAGCACAACGTGTAAGCACTACGCCCACAGGGCTTCTTCCTTCATAATAGAATCACCAATAGTCTCACCACCCCCACATTTCTATGCCCTCTTGCCACATCCAGCTTGCGCAAACAGCAGCTGCCTATCCAGGATTGACTTACCCTGGGGAGGCAACAGAACCTCCCAGATAAGAGCAGAAGAGATGTTTCTAGAATCTGACTTCCTCAGTGAAGTCCTTGGCTCCATCACTCGCTAGCTGTGCAACTGAGTAAAACGCACTGCCATTGAGTCAATGCTGACTCACAGCAACCCCCTGTGGGTTTCTGAGACTGCACCTGTTTACGGGAGTGAAAAGTCCTGTCTTTTTACCTCGGAGCTGCTGGTGGTTTCGAACTGCCAGCCATGTGGATCACAGCCCAACGCATAACCACTATGGCTGCAGAGAACCAAATACAGCATGGGAGAGGGGCAGAAAAGGATGCTGGGGTCAGAGGGGAATAATTCACAAAGCCTTTGTTTAAATAGAAGACAACACAATGGACCCCGGAACCCTCAGCCCTCTCCCTGTAATTCGTGAGAATGGAGTGAATCAGGTTTCCCCATGAGAGACAAAATGGGCACAGCCAGGGTGAAGGCACAGCAGGCTAGGACAGTGAAAAGGTGTCCAGGGGCAAAGGAAAGGGGGTAAGGAGGTTAGTGGTGAAGACGGAGAGTCTGACGTTTAGGGGGGTGAGCAGTTCCCATGGACGGCACACAGGTGAGCTGTTCTAACTCAGGGACTCAGGGCCAGCCAGGATTGCCGGAGTCCACAAAAAGGATGTAACAATGGGATGGAGCACAGGGATCCAACCGGGGGAGACCTTGGATTTCATGGAAGTCACCTGCCTGGTCCACTAGATCACCAGCGCCCAGTGCTGCAGCCACACTCCATATCCTGGTTGAAGCACTCCTGTCCCGTCGCCCCAGCTTAGCTGGCCCTCCGACCTATCACTGTCAAATGTACGTTGCCTACATTTCTACCTCAAGCCAGTCTGGTGCTGACCTCTGGATGGGCAGCTTGTGGTTAATGGGCCATCCCTGGGACGCACGGAGGATTTCCCCCAGAACTGACAGGGTAACTGAGCCCACTTTCTTGGGCCGCAGGCCGCCATTGCTCTCCCTAGAACCACACTGCCACCTGCTGGCAGAACATAGAGGAGGGCTCAGCTGCAGCTGGACTCCCTCGGAAGGTTTGCTGGAAATTCTCACTCCCCGACTCCCGAAACAGTGCTGTCCAAAGCCCAGGTTCTGCTCCCTGTGATTTTCCAAGCATTTTCCCAGACTGATTCCCCCTTTCTTCAAAAGGTTTTGTGTTGTGCCCTGTACCAGTCTACCCCCCGGCAAAAATGGGTGGTGGAGAGGCTCAGGAGGCCTCACCCAGGCTTTAAGGGACTTTACTACAGCCTCTGGTCACACTACCGGAGCAGCAGGGGGGTGGGGTGGGGTGGGGTGGTGTGTGTGTGTGTGTGTGTGTGTGTGTGTGTGTGTGTGTGTGTGCAGCCTCTGGTCACACCACCCGAGCAGCAGGGGGGTGGGGTGGTGTGGTGTGTGTGTGTGTGTGTGTGTGTGTGTGTGCGCGCGCACGCGCACAGCCTCTGGTCACACCACCGGAGCAGCAGGGGGGTAGGGTGGGGTGGTGTGTGTGTGTGTGTGTGTGTGTGTGTGTGTGTGTGTGTGTGCAGCCTCTGGTCACACCACCTGAGCAGCAGGGGGTAGGGGTGTGTGTGTGTGTGGTGTGTGCTGTGTGTGTTTCACATTGCAACAACTCAGAAATGAAGGTGCAACAAGAGACATGCTTCCCAGACAGCCAGAGCAATCAAGAAAACCCAGCTTCGAGGCATCTCGCCATAAGCAGGTGACTGGTAAGGCATGTGGATTATAGTTCAAGAAGGTTGCTGCTTTTTGCCGCAGTGCTCTGACTGGAAGGCATGAAGGGACCAGAGCGCTAGCCTGCAGGAGCTTCTTCCCTCCTCCATGTCACCACCGGTCCTGAGACGGTTACCTCCTCAGCCCATGTTAGAGACGCTGAGGATCAGGGAAGCTAGCTCACGGGGAGGTTGTTGTGCCCAATGCCTTGGAGAGCACGTTCCTAACCCAATCATCTTACAACAGTCTTTCACGTGGTACTCATATACTGAAATTCTCCATACGAAAAAAACTTTCCCTTGTGATTCAAAAAAGTAATATGCAGTATCATAGTTATCTAGTGCTGTTACACAGAAAGATTGTAAAGTGGATAGCTTTGAACAGAAATTCATTCTCACGCTTTGGGGTGCTGGAAGTCCAACTTGGTGCCTGCTCTGTCGGCTCAGGGGGCAGGTCCAGTCTTTCCGTTATCGGGGGGCCTGGTGTCTCTTGGGCGTCTGTGTGTCATAGCATCAATCTTTTCCTGAGGCTAGAATGTTCTTAGGACAGGCACGTTGGCTCTTCTCTGCTGGTTTCTCTCTCCTTATAGCAAGTGATGCTGGCCACACCCCCAAGGAAACGCCCCTTAAATCAGATGAGGGCTGGCCTGAGGAGGGTGGCACAGCCCACCTGAATGCTGCCTCATTAGCATAATAAACACAGCCGAATCCTAACATAATTGGATCGGCCTATTTAACACAGGTCAGAATTCACAACATATCACAAATGCAGGATGACATCAGATTGCCATGAGTGATTACATCACTGCCTCGCTGTCAAACTACGTCATCACATAATTGCCAAGCTCCCGAGAATCATAGTAAATCAAGTTGACACATATTTCTGAAAGATATTATTCAATCTATGACAGGAAGCTACTAAGAAGTTCTTCAATAGGTTATGGGTAAACAAAATGACAAGTGTGGTACAGCACAGTCCCCCTCCAACACATATATTGAACCTTGGACTGTTTACAAGGTCAATGGTTCAAACCTACTAACCACTCAACTCTAGAAAAAGATGAAGCTGTTTGCTTCCAATACTCAGTCTAGGAAACGCTTTAAAGCAGTGGCTCTCAACCTGGAGGTCACAACCATCTTTGGGGTCCAACGACCATATTTCCGATGGCCTTAGGAACCGAGACTCCGCTCCTCTGTCCCTCTCCAGGCGGACCCGCCCATATGCCCACATCAAGGGTCCCCCTCAATGGGAGGAACGGTATTCAGGGTGGCAGCATTAGGAAGGGTGACCACTGCTGTAAAGGGTTACTATGAGTAGGAATTGACCCCATGGCAGGTTTGGTTCTACATTTGTGGATGAGTGTGTTCGGCACCCATCTGGACAAGCAATCAGGCTTGAGAAAGAGCCTGGACAGCTTAACCCTGTATGATCCGTTCCCCCAAACTCCCAACACCTGCTTCCACCTCCACTGACCCCAGCTCTTCTTGGAAGCCAGCACAGTTAAGGCCATTGCTTGAAATGTGTCACAAAGGGGTTTGTGTTTAATCTTGGGGTCACTGTTGGTATAAATCTCCCAGCTGCTGGGAAAGACCAAGGTCAAAACCTCTCTCATGGCTGCAAATACAACATTGATTTCTTTCACAGCTGCTTGCTCTTAATCCAGAATTAATCTGCTAAGAATTAATTGGTCATTCCTCAGCTGAAGAAGTGCCAGGAGCGGGGACGGTAAGAGTAGGCTGTCGTGGGTGGAGCTGTAACAAGACGGTAGACAAGGCGCCCTGACCTCCATCCCAAGGGTATTGAAGACAGGGATGTTCATAACTTACCCTTCCTTGCACCCTCACATAAAAATGTCAGGAGGGGGTACAGGGAGAGACCGACACAATCACCTTCCCTGGGGTTTTATGCACTACTTTCTGCATAATACCAACCCCCTCCAAAAAATAAAAAATGTATCATTAATTTTGAAAGTAAGAAATTCTTTCTTTTGACCCACACCTTTATCTTCCCATCTTCCCTCTGGGCTCTCACATAACCACTTTATTCTGGGCCTCAATCTTGATAGGGCTAGCTCACCTACTTCATGTCTGTTGAGACGTCGTCGAGACGATGCCAGTGCAAGCACGAAGCTCTGGGCAGCATGCACCAGGGAACTTATGTCCCAGGCGTGGGCCAATCACATCAGACTTTTACTTCCCAGGCGTGAGCCAATCGCATCAGACTTCACACGACAGCTGCTCATGAAGCAACAAGTTTAGTAGCCTGATAAACAGCAGAGGTGTCTTCACACTTGAGGTATATGGTAGTTCCACCATTTCGTGTTAACTTGCTAAAAGAATGAAGGGGTGGAGTCTAGCCTGTCAGTCAGGTCACAGCCTGGTTATTCCTTCTTGTGGAAGTGGCCTCCGCTTGAGGATTCTGGGAACTTCCTCTCTTGCTCTCTGGAGGCAGGACTCTCTCTCTGCTTCACATTCTTGTTGACAAACCACATGGAGCTAGTGATGGGCAGCCAGAGCCCTGGAGATGCGTCACCAGATTCACAGGCCTTTCCACCCACCAGTCTGTGATCTACCTACATTTGGTATCCTTTCATGTGCTGCATGAGTTTGAAGAGGAATTTATGAACTGGTCTCAGCCATACAGGCTAATATATGACATGGAATTGACCTGGACTGGGCTGGGATGTTTTCTCCATACACAATTGTCCCTTTATATACAGCTCTCTCTTACACAGATGAGGGTCTCTGGACTTGTTTCTGCAGTCAACCCATACTCACGAAAGTGATGATCATTTTAAACTCCTGTGAGAAGGATCTCACCAAGGAGGCGGGGACC
Source organism: Tenrec ecaudatus (assembly GCF_050624435.1). NCBI lineage: Eukaryota > Metazoa > Chordata > Mammalia > Afrosoricida > Tenrecidae > Tenrec > Tenrec ecaudatus. The sequence goes on from NC_134545.1 coordinate 93,729,692, forward strand.
TCACGAAGCTCCTCATCCAACTTTTAGAGGAACAATGAACGAACACATGATGAGCATGTTCTATCCTGTGGGGAGCAACTCCACCTTGTAAGCCTCGCCTTGAGCATATGAGAGGTAAGCAAATGTGAACAATGGCCTTCAAGGACTGATGGGGGGGTGTTAGTGCCCTGCTGCTGGGAAGCACCTCCTCTGCGCCAGCTGGGCTGCGTTACAATTAGACTTCCATTCGCCACCCAGGTGGGCATCGGGAATGCTGAAAGGGCTGGGCCGGCCTGGGCTAGCTTTTCAGCACTGGCAACGTAGGCTCACTCTACTCTCGGAAGACCTTTTTTTTTTTTTTTGCTGTCGCGCTGGTTCTGCATGTACCCAGAGATGTGGTTACTTCATTTGCCACCCCCACATTGCAGAAAGGCATGGATATCGTCCACCACCCCTGCAAGAATGGTGAAAAGATGCTTCTCTCTCTTTGGGGGCCATTCAAAAACGAAAGGTTTAAAAAGACGAGTTTTTAAAAGAACATATGTACAAATGTGCTTGACACAATGGACGTATGCATGGATTGTGATGAGTTGTATGAGCCCCTAATAAAATGATTTCGTTTTAAAAAAGAGAGCTTACTACCCACTAGAATAGTCTACATTCCTTGAAAATGGGTTTAAATGTACCACTAAAGAAAAATAAATTGGGCTATAAATTAGCACACTAAAAAAAATCCAGTTGCTTCCATGTACAATAATCTACTCTGTGTCTGTGATCTGTCTGCGTGTGTGCAAGTAGACTTCTTTACACACATGCACAGACTCACTGTATGAGGGGCTACAGCAAGAGCATGGGGAGAATCCATCATCTTTTCATTCTGTTTCTACAGACTTGGTGGAAGCCCCTTCAAATAGGGACCAAGAAGAAATGGGAGGTGGGGGGAGCACAGGGAAGTAAGTAACAGTGGTTTGTTTCTGAGAGGTATCTTTAAGCTGTATCCCATAGGAAGCAGGCCCCGAGCCAAGGGTCTGAGTAGAGTTTACTGGGAGGTGGGCATGCGGGGAAGTGAGACACAGAAGGCAAGCAGATCAAGGGTGAGTCATGAAGTAAGCGATCACGGTGGGCAACTGAGGGCCAGCCCCATGGAAAGACCTAGAAGTCGACCCTTCCACACCCAGCCACCCCAACCATCATGTCATGTCACAGGGTCATGAGCCTCCCCACCCTTGGGGCTGCACCCGCATGTACAAGGAAACCCCCTAGGATCACAAGTCACAAATCTATGAAACTATGGCACGGGGGCTGCACCCGCATGTACAAGGAAACCCCCTAGGATCACAAGTCACAAATCTATGAAACTATGGCAGCGAGGGGGCCACCTGCAGCGCCCACCTCCTACAGGCTGGATTATGGAAGACTGTCACTTTAAACATGGGGGTTTTTACTATTGTCATTCGCTACTTTTTTTGTCCTATTACTTTGAAAATCAGAAGCACAATGAGATAATAAAAATACTCACCAAAATAATATGATTTTTATAAAGCGAAGAGATGTACAATGGAGCCAGACAAAGCAAAGGGAGGCCTGAGCGCTCACCTCGGAGGGGGCCTTCCAGCTGGGTGACATTTGCCTGAGACCCCGCCCTGAAGGCCAGCTCGCCTGACCGGCGGGGGACAGCACGATGCGGACAGAGACAAGCAGCCAGGGCAGAGTTCTGAGGTGTGTATTCACTGGTCATAAATAGAAGCCCATGGGCATGAGGGCGACCGGAGGAGACGCTAGCACCTGGAGCCTGCCCCCACAGATGCTCTGCTGCACGTCGCTGGCCAGAGGGCGCCCCGGCCTGCGTTCAGCTTTGTGGGGTCCCCCGCTTCCAGGACAGCAATTTTTATTTTTGGCTCATTCTCAACAATTTTAAAAAATCATAAAACCAAGTGTTTGCAAGAAATTATCAAAGAGGATAAAAGAAAGTTTTTTGATTCTTCTCAAGAGTCTAAAAGTGAAAAGGGGGGGTGGAGAAGGGGAGGATGGCCTGGGCCTGCCACGACGCTCGGTCCTCAGCTGCTTAGAAAATCCACGCCCGGGGGGACCCCGGATTAGTGCTGTCTGCAGATGGGCTGCGTCTCTCGGATGAGCCACTCCAGGGCCTCCTGGCGACCCTGCTTCTGAAGCTCCGTCCCGATCACGTCCCTGCAGGTCTGGTGGTAGTTGTTAAGCCAGTTGCACTGCAGGGGGAGGAGCAGAGAGGCACGGGTGGCAGTCAGTTACCTGGGCATCACTGGGGGGCACCTGGGGTGGAGGTCAGAAGTTGAGAAAAAACCGAAAACCCTAAACAAACGCCCTGCCAGCAACTCGATTCCGACGCCAAGTCACCCTCAAGGACCCAGCACAACCGCCCCCTTTGGGGTTCTCAGGTTGAGAACATCTTTACAGGAGCAGAAAGCAGACACACCCATCTCCCTTGGGGCAGGGCACGTGAGTTTGAACCACTGACCTTGTGGTTAGCTGCCCAACACGTCGCCCGGTTAGCCACCAGAGCTCCTTCGAGTGGAGAGCAGGGCGCCCACAACTCTCCCTCCCTCCCCTCGGACCCGTGACTTCGTTGTGTTCTAGTTCTCTGGAGAGCTAGCTGGCCACATCCCTCAGGATGAAAGCGCTCCCTGGTTAGTCCACTGCGTGGGGACCGGGAAGCACTCAGAGAGAACCAGCAACCTGGTGACAAACCCTAGCTTTGGGCTTCCCTGGGTGGAGTAACCGGTGACCGGGTGGCTCCCCAGAGGGGGGCCTGGAAGCCATACCAATGTCATTGTCAGAGTCCAGTGCCAACCAGTTCCTACTGGGCAGCCTCTGCACACACCCGTGCGAGACTCAGTCTTTTACACCCGAGCCATCTCTTGGGAAGGGAACCAGGAGGGCGGGTGGTGCATGAAGAACACTCCCTGCCCCAGGAGTGCAGTAGAAGCTTTTACTTAGAGACTCGCCTGAAGCTGTCTTGCCCACACACTGAATTTCCTGTCCTGTCTCTACCGACGAAGCAGATAAACTTAGAGCAGTGAGGCCCATGTGGCTCTTGAGGGGGCCAACTGACCCCCAAACCCTCAATGGTCAAGGACCATGGTGCTGCCAAGTGCATGAAGTGGGCTTGACTTTCAGATGCTCAGCAAAATGTGGCTTTCACATCCAGGGATAAAGTGACCAGGCAAGAAAGGAGGTGCGACTAGACCTGCTGCCCAGGTCGGAGCCCATCCTCCTGACGCCTGAGGGTAAAGCCCTCCGCTGGGGGTGAGGGGGAGTAGAGGCAGCCTGGAGGGAAACAAGTTTTACAAGAGGGTGTCGCTGTACCCTCTCTGCCTGACTGGACACCCTGCCGCATGAGGTGGGCAACGGCACGACCACTCTCTGTGTAGCTGTTTTAAGTGAGTCAAGCGCTACTTGGGGAGGCAGCTGCACTGGGGACAACAGGCCCTGAAGCCTGGCCGACAGCTCAACACCCACAAGGGGCGGAAGACAGACAGATGGCAGCATGGACAACTAGCTCTGACCCAGGCAGTCTCCAGTCTCCACTGAGGAGCCTACTAACCCTGCTTGGAGGGATCAAGAGACAAAAAGCTATTGTCACCGCAGGGCCAGTGCAACAGCAAGGGTGACAGCAGCAGCTGGTGCAGTGCAGGGGTCACAGCAACATTCCCAAGGCCCTCTGGGGGTTGGTTGAGCTCTGATGAGTCTGCAGGCTTCCCCAGTTCAGGTCCAACCCAAGTCTTCTGCTGCCATCTGGTGGCAAGTGAAGGAAACTCCCTCGCTTAGTTGCTGAACACCAGGTGCTTTAAAAGCCCAAAGGGAAGAACGTTGCTCTCCGGAATGACCTTGCCTTCAGACAAGATAAGATCCTAGGCCAATTAAGGAGCTACCTGAAAGAGACTCTGGGACTCTTGCTTGGTGAGTGAGACACTCTAGTCTACTGTTCTTTGGTATACATGTGCTGATGACGCGCAGGTAAGAATTTGGGGATCAGATAAAAACCAATTGGGCCAAAGAATAGCTCAGTGGTTTGGGTCGACATGGTACAGAAACGAACTATGGGATAAGAGAGATCCCACTGGTATGTGTCCCATGTCATGGGGGTGGGTTGTGAATCAAAGGTTGGCACACTCTTCCTCCTCCTTCCAGGGCAACTGGCCTCCAGCACAGTCTCCTTGGGAGCCTGATAAGATGGAATATGAACCTGGCGATGCCTCCCAGAGAAAGCCCTGAATGTGCATAGGAAAGGCTGGGAACGGCCCACGAAGACTTGAATCCACAGCCTGGGGCCTCCCAGAGAGCAGGGTCCAGGGCCAAGATTCTGGAAGCTGTGCCCAAGAGCCATTATGAGATAACCAGTTGTTAAGGGGCTGAGTGCTTGCTCCCTGTCACCTAAGCCATCCCTTATGTGGGCGGGAGCCCCTGGGCATCAAAAAGCAACATCTGGCTCTGTTCGGCTGCGATCTGTTTCCTGTCTGGTATCCATCTGCAGAGCTGGTGAAAGCAGGGCCAGTGGGACCCGCCTGGGTCTTGATGGTAATGGTGGTGATGATGTGGGGGGCATGTGCAGGCAACCCAAGCACACTAATGCCAAGTGGATGTGCCCAAGCACAGAGCCTGCGGAAAGCAGACCACCTGCCTCATCACCCAGCAGGGAGCAGGGTTAAGGGGGAAGAGGCCACACTCCAGTCGAGGGGAAAGGAAGCATCCCTGAACTCTGGCCCCCCGAGACCCCTTCCTCAGTGCCAAGCATGCAGCCAACAGCTCCCCTACTCCCCCGCCCCGAGAATCTGTTCCTGTCTCAAGAGGAACCCCTGAAATGAGGCCAGGGTTGCCTCAGAGTAACAAGACCCTCTTGTTCCTAGAGTAACCCACCCAGCTTGGCCCTGCCCTCCTTGCCCGTCATTTGCTTTGGGCCACGCCTTCCAATGACTTGCCAGGGCTCTGCCCTCTAGAACACGTGCCCTCTGGCCTCCTGGCTTGGGAACCACTTTGCCCAGAACAGACCGTTCCTGTCCCTTCTCTTTGCTCTGACCTTGATCACCCGCCTGATCCCTCCAGCTTGACTCCAGAGTCCCCAGGCTTGCCACGTGTCCTGGCCTCGTGAGCCTTGGGAGCCAGCCTGGGAAGCTCTAGGGTCTGAAGACCTGGGAAGCTCTGAAGACCTGGGAGCGTTCTCACCCTCCTGTGAGAATCAGTTCCTAATCCGAGTTACACAACTCATCCGCCTCTCGTTTCCATACTGTCGCACATGGCACCTGAAACCACCTGGTCTGTGCAGAGCCAGGAGGCTCAACCATCACCTGGCTTTCTGGAGGGAAGGTGCAGGCTCACCCTGTCTCGGTGCTGCCAGGACTCCTGTCCTCCGAGGAAGTAATCAGACCACCAAAGGCGACATTCCCCGCCACGGCTCTGCCCAGTCTCGCTCCTCCCTAAGGCCTTACGATTCCAGGCAAAGCTGGTCCTCAAGGAGCCCTGCTGGGACCGTGGGTTACAGAGGGGCTGGGCTGCTCACTGAAGTCAGCAACTCCCATTCACCAGCTTCTGCCGGAGAAAGCTGAGGCATCCTATTGCTGGAAACAGGTCTAGTCTCGGAAACCCACGGGGCAGTTCAAGTCTGTCCTACGGGTCCCTCGGAGTCAGAACTAACTCCATGGCACCAAGTTTTGCTGTTGCTTTAGGCACCACGGTCCCCAGAGGCCCTAGACTTTTCAGCTGACCTCAACTCAGCCTCGGAATTAAACAGTGAGGATGGGGCACAGAACTTGGCAGGGCTGCCTCCGCCACCGACACTCTGCCCTCATCCCCAGCCCCCGGCCCCAGTCTTCTCCAATACCTCTTTGTCTGTGAGACAATCCACGTCTATCATTTTGGTCTGTATTGGAACCAAAGTTAGAGGTTCAAAGGTCAGGCTTCCCCGGTTATTGAAGTTATACTGTGGAGAAAATAAACAGAAATGTTTCCTCTTTACCTTGGTGGACCGGCAGCCACCAGGGCATGTCCACCAGAGCGTGGTGTACCTGTGAGGCAAGAATCAGTTAGCAGGTTGCCGTGTTCATAGGCCCACGGAAGAGGCATCTGAGCACAGCTGCTGCCTTCCAGGGAGCGGCTCTGCCGCACAACCTCACGTCTGGGCCACAGCACAAGCCACCGAGAGAACCAACAGCCTCCAGGCTGGGTGCCCATGGCTAACATCGAGCGATGGAGCAGAAGCGAGGGCAGGGCCTGGGTTTAGGGTTGGGTCATCCTTGTTTCATTTCTCATGATTGTGAAATTTGATTGTTATTTCTCATGATTCTGGGTATAAATCCCCAAAATAGTTTTCAACAATCGTCCACATGGTCTGCCTTGACTCGGCAAAGACGCCGGGTAACGTGTGTGAAATCAGCCAGGGACGCACAAGTGCATGCTGGGTCTCTGCTCGATGCAGAGGCCCCTGTAAGAACAGGTTCCTGCAGGTGGCCTCCTTAAAGGCTCCAAAGCTACTTCCCTCCAACTGTTCTAGTTCCTTAACCCCCACGGAGGGGAAGCAGCAGGTCCTTCAGGCACAGCCCGGTGGCCTCTCGGCAGTCGGTTTGGGGAAGAGGGTGAAACACCATCTTTTAATTTATCCCATGAGAAGCCTGACTGACGGCCTTAACTCGGGGTGTCTCAACTCAAGGAAAATCACCTGGCAAGTGTGTTGGAACTGCAGCTTCCCAGGCCCCAAACCCCAGCGATTCTGACTCAGGTTTGAGGGGAACCTACAAATCAGCCCCTTCGCCAAGCATCCCCAGGAGCAGAGACCTCACAGGAGCCCCATCAGGCAAGCCCAGAGCCCCAAGCCACGGCCAGCCCCCGCCAGCCTGCCCCACTGGTGAACTCAGGGTCAGAGGGCCAGCACAATAAAGGTCTCCTTCCCTGACTTTCAAGAAAGGGACGAGTTACTCGGGAAAGCCCCTGTCACTTTGCGGCTCCATCCTGGCTCCATCCTGGGCGCCAAGCCGTCTTCTTGCCCCGCTGAGAAACACAGGGAATTAAGAAAGAAGGGAAATGGAGAGAAATACCTTGGTCTTCACAGGAACCACTAGGACCACATTCTCAATGCGAACTCCAAAAGCTCCGTCCTCATAGTAGCCAGGTTCTGCAAGAAAGCACAGCGCACGCTGAGACAGGAAAGCCCTCCCGCCCAGAGCCGCCATGCCTGGCAGGACAGCCCCCACCCTCCCATGAAAGAGAAGGTAACACAAGCTCGGGGACCAGAACCTGGGGGCCTCCGCCCATGTGGCCACGTTCCACAGGCCCCGCAGTGCCTGGAAATTGGCTTCAAGTTCCCTGGCCAGGGGTTGCTGAATGAATACACCAGAGGCTGCGGCCATCAAAAACACTCCCCAAGCAGAGGACAGGCAATGCATTCCAAGAGAGCAGAAGGGGGCGACCTTGCTGCCCAGCATCGGCTCAGTGAGGAAACAGGCCAAAGCTCACTGATGGAGCTAAGAATTCCGGTTTCCCCTGGGGCGTGGGGGGACAAAGGATGTTCTCTTCCCCTTCAGTGATCAGAGAAGCTGTCCAATACTGGGTAAGGTAATTCAAGGTGACAGGGAAGGAACGTCTGTCCAGAGTGCTCGGAAGTAATTGAGCTATGAGGAACAGCCACACAGAGCCTCCACAGGCCCTCGTGCCTCTCTGTGCGGGCCACCTACCATCGGTGACGATCATGCCTGCCTCCAGGGGCTCATCAGAAAATGTTTTGTAGCTGATGCCGCAGGGACCCTCATGGACGTTCAGAAAGGACCCAACGCCGTGTCCTGTGCCATGCAGGTAATCTAGGCCGGAATCCCACAGAGCTGAGCGGGCAAAGGAGTCGAGAAGGTGGCCTGAAAGAGAGCCATTGGGTGTTATTGACATGGTGCTTTTCCGTTTACAAAGCACTTTAGAGATTAGTTTATGATGTCTGGCTCCAGAGGGTGAAACGGAACCGAGCGGGTAAAACAGAACCAAGCGGGTAAAAGTTACTGGACGCTTCAGATTTCCGCCCACCACGAGGAAGAACTTTCTAGGAGCCCAAGCTCTGGAGGAGGGTGGCTCCCCAGTGCGGTCTGAGGCTGGGGGAGCAGTTTGGTCAGCCTGGCGAGAGGCACAGGGACCTGCAGCAGGTGCAGCTGTTTTCAATGGCGTGGAAGTTCCATTCCCAACTGAGACCCTATGATTTCAGAATGACAGGCTCTGGCTCAATGCAACCAGGCAGACAATCCCCAGAGAGGAGGAAAATGGGCCTGAGACTGTGTGCCCGACCTGGCTACACCCAAAGCCTGTAAACTCCCAGTTTAATGAGCCCTCCATCAGTCCCCCAGCACAGGAGGGTGTCTGTCTAAAGTCCGACTGCCATGAAAATAAATCCCAGCGCAAACCCTGGTCCCATGCTGAAGGGCAGATGGAAAGGCCCAAAGCCCTTGAGCCTGGTGGACACCCTCCTGAGAGCTGCCTGCAGGTTTCCTCCTGCACCATAGAGCCGTGGGTCGCAACTCCTTTGGGGGGTCGAATGACCCTTTCACAGGGGTCGCCCAATTCATAACAGTAGCAAAATTATAGTTATGAAGTGGCAACAAAAATAATGTTATGGTTGGGGGCCACCACACATGAGGAACTGTATTAAAGAGTCGAGGCATTAGGAAGGTTGAGAAACACTGCCACAGAGGGTCAGGAGAGAGATCCACCACTGACACCAAGGCCCAGCCCTGAGCCAGCTCGCTGGGAGGCCCTCTGAACTCAGTCCGTGGGCAGAGAACCTCATGCCAAGCAGCAGCCCCACAGGGAGGGCTGGGCCTGAAGCCAGCTAAGGGTTACCACCGTGAACCAGGGCAAGGCCACATCCCTCGACTCAAACATGCTGATGTCTGCAGAAGGGGCCACCACGTGGCACAAGGAGCCACCTACCTTTGGTTCCAGTCGGGAAAATGGCTGCGCTGACGGCTATGTGACCCTTGAGGACATAGGTGAAGCACTCCTGCCAAAGAAAGCCCAGAGGGCACGTTGCAGAAATGGGGCAGAGGTTGGCTGACAGCATAGCTCTTGCCTATTTAGGTTTGTAGCAATGCCACACTGCATACCAGGGTACCAAGAAAAAAAGTCAGGGTGGGGTTGGGGGGAGGCTGACCATGGGGCCAACTTTCCATCGACTCTTGAACAAAGATGTCAGAGAGATGACGCACAGAACCTTGTCCCGTGGTGGCCATTTGACATGCTGTCAGGGTGGCCACAGAAAACCTGGGAGGAGGGGTGCTGCACATCCCTCTGGGTCCCGCACTTCACCTCTGGGCACCACTGTGGTCCTCACCTCGCCGAGAGATTCAGTAGTTTGCCCCGAGCCACAGTGGACCTCAGAGCCAGGCCAGCTGACAGTGGCGGCAGGCTGAGACCCACCCTGCGCTCCCAAGGGCTGGCCTCGCTGCCCGGGCACTGCTGTCAGGAGGCTGTACGGTTTGCCAGGAGACCCGCTCCACCCGCGCTTGGGCTCCTCTCACAGCACGGAGTCACCTCAGGGGCTCCAGACCCAGGTCCCAACGCATCGAACGTGCTGGTGTCCCCAAATGGACACGACACGGGCACCAAGGCTGTGAAACTGGTCCCATGGCAACGCATGCCATGACACACCCTGCCTTGGGGACACCTCCTGAAGGAATGCCTTTGGAAAAACTGTTCTCCTACTCAGTCCACCTGGACAGAGCAGTGACTAAGAGCCAGGAACGTGTTGGCTTCGTGGAATCTTCAGGGCCAACCAAAGGGGTGAATGACTCTTTGCTTCATCTTTTATAGGCCCTAAGTGACCATTCAAGGCCACAGAGCCAGTCACAGCTGAGAGGCTCTGTCACCCCCAGGTCCCTGAACTCCTCACGGCTGCTTCCGAGTCAAAGACGCCAGTTACGGGGCAGCGTCTGGCACTTCAGGGAGCTCCTACAGAGGGAAATGTGGGCCGGGGAAGTCTTCAGAACCGGATCTAGACACTGCTTCTGAAAGTACGTAGTCCATTACTATTCCATTCCCCCTCCGCACAGACTTCCTCACGCAAGAGAAAGACCAAAGCGGTTTAAACTTGACCCCAAGCTGCCTTAACCTTAAAAGAATGCTTTTTAAAGTTCCCCAAATGGCTTACCCTCCAATGATTAATGAAATCACTCCCATAAAGGTGATAAGCCTGACTCCATAGTAATTTTCCTGCCTATGATTCGTGACTTATTTATGCAATCCCTTTTCACAACAGCCGTTCCTCCTCTTAATGAAAAGCTGGGGGAGGGGGGGGGGGTCTCTCGAGTGTTTTGCTTCCACCCTACCTTCTCGTAGGCCGTTGGGGTCCCAAAGTGCATGGTCCGCGTCACATCTGTGGTTCCATCCCTGCCCACAAGAAAGCACAGGGCCATTATGGATCAAAATAAACCTGTACTTCAGAAGGAGACCGTGTGAACTCAAGGAGGGCCCGGTGCCGTGGGCGTAAGCGTAGCCAGTCCCAGCCCCACCATCTCCATCGTGACATGCGGCTCCGAGAGAAAGGAGGACAATGTAGCACAAGAGGGTTGAAATTGGCTTCTCCTACTTGGGCGGCAAGGGGCCTACTGGAAATACTGAGGTGTCTTTCTTAGCACACCTTTGCCCGCATCCTGGGCATAGAACGGAAAGCGTCCAGAATGCTACCAACATTCAGAACAGCATTACCCAAGTGATCCCAACAGCCCGGGTTCACTGCGTAATTACTTTTCCCACCACAGTGGGGTGTGGAGGCTGGAAAGGCAAAGCTCTGGGCCACCTGCCAGTCCTGCGGGTCCCACGCACTCGCAAGGCAGACACCTGTTTTTACTCTCTCTCACAGGAGCCACAGGGGGACCAATTCACACGTAGTCTCCTCTAAGAGACTATTCTAGAGGATGACTGCTTTATTCACGCAGCAAACTCATTCAACTTGCCTGCTCGTTCAAGATGCATCCTTCACTTGGCAAAGGCCCAGCGCAGCTGCAAGGACAGGGGCTGGTGTGCGGTCATGGGCTGGGGCAGACTCGTAGCCAGTGGCTCCCAAAGCTTGCTCTCTCTCTCTCTCTCCCAGTTATTTGTTTAATATGCTCTCCCAATCCTAACAACTTCCAGCTGGGGGCTAAGCATCTCTATCAGTCTTTTGAGGGGACAGACACACAACTGGGCTATTTCATCTAGGGGTGAAAAAAAGGACAAGGCCTGAGAACCAGTCCATGAATGGCCAGCCCAGAAGGACATCGCCAGCTGGGTGCTCTCTGCTGGAGCCTGGCTTGTCACCTACCCAGCCACCCTGACTGGACGGGGTCAAGTTCGATGCAGGCCCAGCTGACTTACTTGTACTGAGCACCTGAGTCAATGAGGTACACCTCCTCCAGGGACAGGGTCCTATTCGTCTCAGGGACTGGCCTAAGAAACGAGAAGAAAGAACTGTTCCTCCTGTGTAAACAACCAGTAACGCCAGAGACGGGAGACAAGCGCTCCTTGTTCTATTGCTGGACTTTCCCGTGACTCTGAATAAGTCTGAAATCATGTCTTATGAGTAACACATTACTCAATAAGTTAATTATTCCAATTAAGATGCATTCTCTACTGTTCTAAGACTCAACCAACCCAACTCCAAGGCTAGGGAGAACACCTTATGTTCCTTTCTGTGTCCCTGTGTGTCTGGAACAGAACACAGTCACGAGAAAAGCTATTAAAACGGGCATCAATAGATGCCACAGGCCCAGGGAGGACCCCCGGGGCCCGGGGATGGCGCCGCCTGGGGTCCACGCAGCACTCGCTGGCCACAGGTGCCCAGGTCCGCTGGCCTCTACCTCCAGCTCCCTACCTTAGCTTTGACCCAGCAGGCAGGCAAAGGGTGAATGTTTCGATGTACAAGGCAAAAAAGAAAGCGTTTTTCAGGGGAAAGAGTAGATGGTGCTATTCATACTGGGGCCAATTTTTCCACAGGAAACAGGGTTTCTACAAAAGTGATGCACTTTCCCACACAATTTGCCAGGCACTATCACTATGCTGGGAAACACCAAGGGATGCCTCCCAGTCTCCACCCTGCTGCTGAAGGGAGGTCACTCCAGGCCACCAGTGGGCACGTGAGCTGAGTGACGAACAGAGACAACCAGGCCAGGGCCCGGCTCGCAAGGGGCTTCCAACAAGGTCAAGAAGAAACTCCAGAGAAGCAAAGGCCTCCCCGCTTGGTTTGAAATTCAATGCCTTCATTGTTAACTTAATTCTAGGAGAGAATTCAAAAGGGCCCTGGGGGGATAGTGCATGGAGTTGTGGACTACGAACCCCAAGGTTCAAACCCACCGCTGCCCCGTGGGATGAAAGTGAGGCCGTCCACTCCAGGAACAATGTACAGTCCCGTAAACTCTCACGATCCTACCCTAGCCCACAGGGTCCCTGGGCGTCGAAATGGCCACAGTGCAGTGGCTTTGACTTTGGTTTAGAATGGTGTTCAGGCAGGAAAGCCATCCTCCCAAATCAAACAGGAAAGAAACACTGGCGCCCCCTCTACATTTTCACGGGAGCTCATGATGCTGCCATGTCGTGATTGGCTCCCTCCACACGCCTTCATCATCTGCCCCGAGAACACAGTTTGCAAAACGAACACTAAAAGGGGGGAAGCAGTTGTGCCCAAGGGCATCACGCAGAGACAGACAGAGACAGTGCTGTTTCATGGGCAGCACATCACAGGTGGGGAGCACCAGACTCCAAACGCGCAGCGCAAAATGGTCTGAGCTGGGGCGAAGTTGGAACCCAGTGGCCAAGCCTAAGGGCTTTCCCCCTCACCGCCACGGGCAAGTCCAGCTGGCCGATGCATCGCGTGCCCCCCTGGTCTCATGGCTCTGTTGTTTGGGGCCATGAGCTCTTGGAGACTCTCTGGGGAAAGTCCCCACAGACTGAGAAGTCAGGCTTTGAGCCCCGGGGAGAAGGAACAGATTCCCTCCCAACTCAGAACAGGAGGCCCCACTGCCGCCATGGTAAGCATTCGGGGTATGAAACAGCCTCCTTGTCGTTATTAGAGGTAAAAAGCACTTCAAACTCTGGGCACCACGCTCTAAGGGCTCTGAACACAGCTCCAGACGCCTGAGCGGAAAGTGACCTTGCGAGACTACACCGGGGCCCGTGGAGAAGGGCAACACCATGTGTTGGAGTTAAGAGAAGGTTCCCGAAAGGTAGAGACTTAGGGATTTGGGTAAAATAAGGCCTCAAAGAACAAGCCAAATCCGGGCTGGCAAATGTCCCCTAGTTGTAGTCGCAAAGGACACTCGAAGGGAAGCAATGGGCGAGCAGCGATTCCCCACTGGGCTGCGAGCCGAAAGAAAGGTCGACCATCTGGAACCCCCAGCCACTCGCAGGCTCTGGACTCCGGTAGGGCGTTAGGGTCTCTGTGAAACACACAGGAGCAGCTCGGCCATGACCCAGAGGGTCGCCATGCGTCAGACACGACTCAATGGCAGTGAGTTTTGAGAACAGACACGCAGAGGCGGAGGTGACGGGACTGGGGGTGCCTGACAGAATCCTGTCCCTCCTCCACTCAGGCTGCTCTGTGGCCGCAGCAGCAAGGCCAGGCAACTCGCTCCTCCGCATGCCTTACGCGTAGTGGATGATGGCGCCGTTGGGTCCCGTACTGGAAATGGTTGGGAAGCTCAGGTCCACAAAGTCCGCCTGCTGCCTGGAACAGAGAGGGCGAGGTTAGGGAGGGGTGGGGCATGAGGACTGTGCCACTGTGCCTGCCCCTTGTCCCCAACACCCACCTGTCCACAGACCAGGGGAAAAGCAGGGCCCTGGGCCTCCCTGACTCACCCTGGGAATCAGCATGAGGTCCACAGACCCCTCACCATCTTTACCTGCGAAATTCCTCAGCTTTGTCGGCAGCCGCAATCTCCGTCACGCCGCCTTTGGGAACCTACAAGGAGGAAGTTGCTGAGAGGCCATCTGCTGAAATAAATCCGATCCTTTTATCGAACATAAGTGAAAAGCTCATCTTTCCCTCCATCCCCGTACCCGGCTCTTCACACCCTAGGACACAGTTTATGTCAGTTATCTTTAGCAGGGAGAGCTCTTCCAAAGGCTTTCAAGTCAAGCAGAAAGATTCCTATCTGTTTAATTTTTGCCTCTGCATTACATCCTAAAAGCTCCCCAAACCTACTGTGTGCAAGTTTAAAAAATCAAAAGTGTGATATCCCCTCTTATGAACACATCCTAAGACAAGAATCCAACTGAAATAGAAAAGATCCATGCAAAGGTTTTATTGTAGGGTGACTGGAAAGAACAGCAAAGCAAAAACCATCTAAGCTGGTCAAAACAGAGGAAATGAGGACCCAGCACAGGCAAGAGTTGCCGTCTCCACTCGGGTCGTGGCTGCGGGGCTCACACCGCACAGAAGACGCCCGTGCTCTGGTCCTAACTGAACGCAGCCACGCCCAGGACCATGAGGAGGAGGGAACGCAGGGGGAAAGTGACATTTGTGGGAATATAGGTGACGGTTTCTCTGTTTCTAATTTAGCTACTCTTAAAGAATTGTTTGTGGAATCAACTATTTGAAACGAACATGATAAAGTCGAATAGCAACAGAAAGGAATCACCCTCCTGCCATTCACAAGGTGTGAAAGGACAGGGGACACGTGGCCAGGTGTCGATTTAATATGAAAAGGGGTTATGCTTCATCCGAACCTGAAAATGTACCAAAAGCTCTTTTCCGCCTAAGACGGTCAGCTTGCTCACAATCTTTATATAAGAGTCCTTCCCACCCAGCGAGCGTCTCCATAGCTATGAGGCCATCCCACGCGCCCAAAAGGGCCCACTCCCTGGGCTTCCTTCTTAATCATGACTCTTTCCACAACTGAAAAGAAGTTGAAACCTAGGTGCGCCACCAACCCCGCCCCAAAGTTCCAGAGAACTGTGTGAAAAAGTGCTATAATCAGATCAAGACCGTAAGCCTCCTGGCCAAGAGAGGAAGCCACTGAGAGGCACAGGTCGCTGTTTTCTAAATACTCTAGAGCCATGTGCTTAACAAAGACTAAGACCCACCTCTTTCTCCAGCCAGTTGAAGAGTTCACAGAGGGCAACGGCGTCTTTGATCTGAGCGAACAATGGGGACATTTTTTACAGTTATCACTGAACATCACATGGCCAGATTCAGCCTGACGAATCCGACTGCGCGCACGCTGTCTATAGGGCCAAGCCACGAGCAGGGGCGGCTTTGCAAGGGAGCATTGCCAACCTGTCGGCAGCGTGTCCCCACCCCGGCCCTTCCGTGGTCCAGGCACAAATAGCAGTGGGCCCGGCCCCAGAGCCACGCAGCCCTCCCACAGGACTGAACTCCAGCACGTGAGCCAGGAGCAACAGGTCGCTGTCAAAAGACACCTCCCTCCAGGCCCCAGAGCTTTCTAGACCAGGCCTTGGCCTTGAAAACCAACCTGGGTCTCGTAAGAGCCTTCACGATGTAGCACCACCATACTGACCCCACTACCAGTCTCTCTTTGTACTGGGCTTTACACTCAAGATCCAGCCCGTCGAGGGTCAGGAGAACCAGGACACCGAGGCGAGGGCGGTCCCTGCCGCCTCGGCCCACGCTCGGGCTTGGTTAGGGAGCTGCCAGGACTTCCTCCAGCCACACAGCCCTCTCTCTACTCACGTGGGCTTGCCGCATGCCTTCGGACTCGGCCGAATTCTTCACAGCTTTCGCGATGCAGATGGGGGTGTAAGGCATACAGCAGCGATGATCCTGCGGGCGGAGGGCAGTCACGGGGGAAGTCGGGCGCGGCTCCCCGCGAGACCATCGCCTCTTTACCCCCCACAGCACACTTCAGAGGGTGCGCTTGAAGAGCTTCGCTGGCGACCTCCCCAGATGGCCCCGGGGCCTCGGGACCACCTCCCCCTTTCAGCCATCGCTAAGCAGGAAAAGGGGCCTGAGCTCACCCAGGGAGCCAGCACACCAAGCTGGTATTTCTCTGCCCGCTCCCACCCCCTCCACTCTTGAGACTGCTGGCAGCCAGCCATCAGCAAGATATTGCTTTTCCAGGTCTCTTCGGCTGGTGGTCAGAGGTCACTAACCAATCAAAGCGTGATGGAAATAGCCTTTCTTTGAGCAAAAAGGAGGCCCTCGCCTGCTATCCAGGCATGTGCATGGACTGAGGGAGGGATGCCCCTCCCTCCCCCTCCCCTCTCTGGTCACGCTCAGTGATCACACCTCTGCTCCTGCTAAGGGGCTGATTTAAAGGCGCCTCCCAAGGTGAGACCAGCCTGTGATCTCAGGAGATGGCTCAGTGCTGCCTCCTATGTGCTTCTCAAGGGCGGGCAGCTCGTTCACTCTACCCTCGTCTCCCTCTCACCTACTCGCCCCCCAAAATAACCAGGAAGGCGGTGTGAGCCCTGCTTAGTGGAGAAGTCAAGCTCTAAGGAACCTGTGTGGCCAGCTCAGGGTCACCCACAGGGTGCTAGGGTCCCAGGCCCAGTCTGGGCTCGTCCCAGGATGGCACCGCTGCTCAGTGAAGAGGAGAAGACACGCTGGGCTTGCCACAGGCAGCAAGATGGCCAGGGCAGGGCAGTAGAGAAGGCCGCCGCAAAAGTGGCCTGTATCCCGGTCCTGCCCTAAGTCCTCGTTAAACGAGAGTTGGGTGCCCGCTGCTTAGCAGTGGCCAGCAGGAGCTCAGAAATGGGAGTAGCTCTAACATGGGACCTTTGACAAGCCCCCAACTCACCAAGCCTCCCTGGGCCTCAGGTCTCCTTCACTACAAAATGTGGTCGGTGGGTGTGTTATGGAGTCAGGGGCAAGGAATTACGGTCCAAATTCAGCCATTCTCATACCAACTTCATAGTTCATGGCAGGCAGCTCTGCCTGTTCCCTAAGCTCTTATTTACTTATGACACTCTTAAAATGTATTTCCTTAAACTCAACGTTGTCTTCAGCAATGACTCTTGCAACACCTCCCAGGACACCTGCACTACAATGTTATCGACACGGGTACATTTCATGAGCCACGCGGTAACTCTGATGCCCCTCCAGCAAACGCAGGACAGGCTGTGACTGGTCAGACTCTCAGTCTGACTTCCGTGCAAAGGAGGTGACAGCCAGGGAAGTGACAGCTTCAAAGACAGAGTTGCCCCGTGCTGGAGCAGGGGTCTGGCAGGGTGTAGAGGGACCAGAGGAAAGCCACCAACCTTGGGGATGGCCTCGCTCACAGCATAGCTGGCCTTGTCACTGACCCACACCTTCTCCCTCGGGGAGAGGTCAGCACACAGGGTCTTGAGCTTGTTCAGGATCGAGTTGTAAGGAACCACCTGGATTTTGTGCTCAGTCTCCGGGCCCAACTCAAGAAGCAGGTGCTCCTTCACATTGGGAGCATCTATGCGATCGCCGTCAATGAAGAGCCTGCAGAGGAGGCAGGGCCGGAGATACGCGGTGAGCAGGTAAGGGCAGGGGTGGGCGCACAGACACACAGAGGTACATACTTCTGCGATCACGGCCAAATGCACTTCCTCCCATCCTTCCCCTATCCCATCCCCAACCTGTGGTCTCAGTCACCATCCACCCAACTCCCCAACCCAGGAACCTAGCATGGCCCTCCGTGATGTTGCCCCTCCCCCGGTCACTGGGGTCTCTTGAGCTGGAGCCTAAATCCCTAGCAAAGGTGTCCACCTTTCTCATTATGTACGCTCAGTCAGCACCCAGACTCAGCTCTTCCTTTCTCTCGGAGATTAGTGCCCTGTCTGTAGCTTTGTCCCCAGCTAGCCTGTTTTCACAACCACAATCGTGTTTTCTTTTTTTTTCTCTCTCTTCATGCTAAAAGGACTTTTTAAAAGTTGGTTGTTTTTTTTTATTTCAGTAAGTCAAACCAAGCAAACCCCACTGCAACTGAGTCGATTCCAACTCAGAGCCACTGCTATCCAGGGTTTCTGAGGCTGGCCATCTTTATGGGAGCACACAAGTGTCATGAGCCCCAGGCTCCCCCACTGCCACCGTGGTCTTTCCTAACAGTCTGCCCATGGGGCTCGCTCTCAAAAGTTCCTCCAATGGCTCCACATGGTCCTCAAGTCAAAGCCCAACCGCCTAACCTTGGCCCAATAGGCCACTGCTGGGGCAGGCCCCGCTCGCATGCCAGCCTCCTCTGGGGCTCCAACCTCTCGAAGTGGTTGGCTCACCCCTCAGCCCTGCTGGCTCACAGTCACTCTCAGTCTCTGCCTCATCACCAGGTTCCCAGTCTTCTCTGACCCCTCGGGAGACCCCTCAAGCCTGCCCTGTGAAGACCCTTCAAGCCTTCCCTACTGACGCCAACTACTCAGTGCCACTTAGGTGCCCAAAGGCACAGATCCTATCTTGTTCACTACCGTGTCCCCAGCACCGCCCGACTAGACACCGTGACACACAGCAGACACTCTCAAACGTGATGGGCGAAGGAAGAGCCACCCGAGAGACGAGCAACACTGAGAAGACCACAGCAAGGCTCCGGAAAGGTCACTGGCAATCCAGCCAACCCAGGGGCTTTCCTGGGCCGTTTCCAGCCTCTGGCCTTCAGAAGGGCTAGGCTCTTTGTATGGGAGGGTGCCCAGAATGGCAGAGCGGTGCTTATAAACCCAGCTACACTGATGGCTGGGAAGCAGGGAAGCCAACTGGGACAAGGTCTCACTCGCAGGAGAATCCCACGGACTGGCCTCAGCCCAGGCTTGTCCTCATGTCCTCACCGGTTACTTTTTATGTCGTATTGAAACCGAGGTTGCACAGAAAACTTCCTTGGGGATTCAAGGAGGCAGGGTATAAACAAATGCCCTCTGTCGGGGAGGACAAAAAGGACAGGGAAGAAAGAGCAGCCTCCTCGAAAGGCCAACAGTAACTGGTGGGGCTGACTGGGCAAGGAAGGACGGTCCAGTAAGGAACATAAACTCACATGATCGTGTCTAAACCTATGATGGCGTAGGAGAAAAACACCGGATTGTGCTCCACATCTGATCCTCGCAAGTTGAAGAGCCCTGAAAAAGAAAAGCAACGTCCCTGTCGCCTGCTTGATTTGGCTTTAAAGGGCGGCTGGTAGGAAGAGAGAGACCAGGGCCATCCAAGGACCCAGCACCATCTCAGAAAAGCACAAATGGCTCCAGGTTCCACCTCTGAGCTGCAGTTTCCCAGGTCCACCACATGATGGCACCAGAGCTGTTTCTTAGGCCACCACATCACACTCCAGAGAAGGGGGATGGAAGAGTTACTAGTTAAAAACAGGAGAATCACCCTCCAAACAAAGAGTTGGAATGGCCTGCCTGGCAGAGGCCTGCCAGGGCTGGCCCTGCAGCAGAAAAATTTCTAAGGCTCCCAAATAAAGGGGAAGCAATATTTTGTTCTCTCTTCTGCAGTAAGTATACCAGGGTAGGAAAACTGAGACCCACTCACAAGGGAGGCCAAAAGAGGCCCTCTCTCTTTAAGGGTCAATTAGCCCAAAAGAGACAGAGCTTCCAGCTGGAGGCAAAAAGAAAGGCAATGAGTCAGCAGAGCTGCATCCTGTGAGTGAAAGCTGAGCTGCTGGGCGGAGGACCCACCTGTGGGCAGTGTCAGGGGGATTGGTGAGGTCGCTGCACATTTGGAAAACAAGGCACACCTGTGGTCTTAGGCCTTCCCAGCTCCCTGGCAAGCTTGCTGGGGAGGATCAGAGTGCCAAACACAGCCCTGACTTTAAGGGTACTGCCTGTGCTTCAATATAAAGGCTCCTTACAGCCAAGCATGGGCTGACACTCTCTATCTATGTAATAACACTTTTCAAGCCACAGTTTATGGGGAGGGTGAAGGCATCCAGTGAGGGCCATTCTGAGGCACAGCTGTACAACCCTTCTGACAGGTAATGTCAAGATGAGTCAAAAGTCTTAGCACACACATAGCCTCTAATTCGTAATACAAAAAAAAAAAAAAAACAGTTGTCCGAAATAATGGCAAAAGGCAGTAAACAACAGCATGGGGAGAGATTTACTGACTGAAGATTGAAAAAGGAACTTCTAACTTTCCACAGTAGAAATGCTTCTAGAACATTCTCATGGTGAAGGCCTTGGAAAACAACCCCTCTTTTGTATAGTGAGCTTTCGTGAAACACATTTAGGGGGAGGGATGGCCATTCCACAGAGGCCAGCTAGAGGTGGACACAACCTACAGCTACGTCCCCCTCTCCTCTGCCCTGTCCTTTCTCCTCCATCCTCATTGCCATCTCTTGTCCCCAGTGGATGACATCAACGTTTGCTTCTTCCCTGGCCATGCAGAGAGCTGAGCAGCATGAATACAGACTCCCAGAGCACTCCAGGGGAGGGCAGGCAGCACGCCCACCCCATGAAACCAGAGTACTCACACGCGATTTCATCCAGGGCCGTGACCACAAACCACACGACGTTCCTCTCAGACATCTTCAAGCGGAGGTCGGCAACCTTTGCCTGCCATGAGATCCCTGCAAGAAACAACTGTGAGATGCCAGCCCCAGTGGTCCTGGGGAGCTAGGAGATCCAGACGAAAGCTACTGTCCCAAACACCCTGAACTAGCACAACATCCACAGAGCTCCAGCAAGCAGGAGTCTAGATTCCAGCCTTACACCGAGGCGTGGCTTGATCCAAGCCACTCGACGGCACTGAGCCCTAAGTGCCCTGCCAACAGAAGGAACCCATTTGTTCACCCAACACAAGTCTAGGAAGCACCTAGAAATTGGTGTGAAGCATCGATGCCTGCCAGGAGCAAGGCAAACCACTGTGGTTACTGCTTGGAGCAGAATCCGTCCCTGCTCCTCCCACCCGATGGGGATTCCTCCCTAGAAGGGACGGCAGTGAAACCCAGCAATGACTGATCCACAGGCTGCAATGAGGCCATCCCCTCCCGCCCCAAGGCGAGAACTCAGACACTCTCAGGTCAGAGGAACTTCACCCACCACATTAGCTTTGTGGGTCTGTGAGAAGTACCTTTTGGTGCCGAGACCCGGACTCCGGCCAGCTGACCACACTGGACAACCTCTTCCCAGTCACACTTCCTGTGTCAGCCACAGCCTTGGCCTCTCTCATGGCCCTCAAAGGATTCACCCCAAAGAAACTGCCACCTGGCCCTCATCCCCACGCCCTCCATGAAATGGTGCTGGACTCAGGGGAGAGCCCCGTGGACAGGACAGTGGCTGTCTTATCCACCCAGCCCAAGCACAGAGGCCTGGCCAGGAGAGGCACCCCAAATTCTGCTGAGCAGATGTCTGCACCACTTGGTCTCCCTCTCCTAGAGGAGACCCATCTGAGCTGCTGCTTTGCTGAGAACATGTAACACGCAGTGAGGGGCGATGTTGAGCTGGCCCCTGGGCCACTCACTGGCCTCCCCATCCCAATTCAAGGCACCCTTCAGTGACGGTGTCACCAGGAGAGCAGGTGGGGGCTGCCCCACAACCTGAGTGCTTTGATGATCACCCCGGGGAATGCTGGGAGTCTGGGAAGCCCTGCTTTCTGCCCAGGACCTCTTTGGTCACTCTGCCTACCTTCCAGACACCCTGCCCCTGCACCCGCGCACCCACCTCACCTTTTCTGATTCAACAGAAGCCTCCGCCCTTGCATCCCCTCCTTCTGGTCTGCTCCCTCGAGACCCTTTCCTGATTCAGAAAGTCTTACTCTTTGTCATGTCACAAATGGTTTACAGCCCTTGCCCTCACCCAACATCCTCGAGCGAAGAAACTACAAGGTGGGGACTGAGTAAGAAGGCTGACCGAAAACCACTGGCAGAAGCAAAGGAACGGCCATAGCCACCAGGAACAGCCCGAGGCTGGTTCTCCCGTGAGACACATTCGAGTGGCAGGTGGTGGGAAGGGCCCAGCCACTCGGCAGCACCCAAAGACCACCCAGAGGTACTCTGCTCCGATACACGGAGCCTACGGACATGGCGAGGGGCAAGTGTGGAACCAGTAAAACATCTGCCTTCCTCAAATGCCAACTTCCTCCGTCAGCTCAAGCACCACCGGGACTGAGGACTGAACTCACCACCCTCGAGTGGGTGCCGACTCACGGCGACCCTGCGGGACAGAGGAGACCCGCCGTGTGGGTTTCTGAGATTCTAACTCTTTACGGGAGCAGCAAACCTCATCTTTCTGCCATGGAGTGGCTGGTGGTTTCGAACTGCTAGGCTGGTGGTTAGCAGTATATGTGTAACCCATTTCGCCACCAGGGCTCCTTTCCAAAGACCAGGCAGGAGATCGTGGCAGGTGGGGTTGCGGCAGGGGCCACAGCGCGGGTGCTGACCTGTGTAATCCAGGCCCAGAGTGAGGAGGGGCTTGCATGGGCGCTCAGGGCGGTCCGTCCAGATTTTGTCGATGAGGTTCTCCTTGACGGAAACGAGGTGGTGGCCGGCGCCTCTCAGGACCTTGGCCATCTTCTTCCAGTAATCTGGGGAAGCACATGGCCCGGCTGTGAACTGAAGGCTCCTTTCAGCCTGGCCTTGCCGGCTGGAGCCTTCTGCCAGGAAATGCTGCTGCGGCCCCGGGCCACGTGTGCAGGGCGAGGAGCTGTGGAAGGCCGTCTGCCCACACGGCAGCCCCTGCCTCCACTTCCGAGCTCCCTCACCATGACCTTGGCCACACAGAGCCCCCAATCATTCACTCCAGCTGCAAGTGAGGAGAAGGAAGAGGCATCTGGGCCCACTTCCTGTCCAACTCCTCACCTGTGGGAATGATCAGTGGGTCCACCCCAACGCGGGAGCCTTCAGGAAGCACGCTCACCAGCCAGTCTTCCTGAGTCGGTGTGTCCTTCAGACCTGCGGCAGGAAGGACGGAAAAGAAGCCGTTCGAAGCCCATTGTCCGACCCAAAAGGTGCACTGCACACATCAGCATGGAGTCAATTGTGACTCACGGTGAGCACGGCTGTCCGCGAGAGTAAGTCTTTACGGGGCAGAAGTGGATTGGCATTGGCCGCTGGCAGCCCACAACACGGCCTGCTCCTGACAACACCATAAAACCAAGTGCCATCGGGCCACTCTCACACACTGCAACCCTACAGACAGAGGGCCAGTGCTCCTTCCTCCCCATGCTTCCGCGACTGGGAAACCTGCTGGGAGCAGACGGCCCCTTCTCCCAGGAGCGGCAGACGGCTGGCAGCCCAGCACCTAACCCAGCCTGGCCACCTGCAGGCTTGGGGGAGTCTGAAGGGGCCTTCATCCTGGAGGAGAGCAAAGACATGAGGACAAGACTACAGAAGAAACGCTGGATGAAAGGAAGTCAAAGAGGGCGAGATGGGGAGGGGTAGGGACAGAAAAAACAACAAGGCATCATTTTCACTGGGTCCCCGAAAAGAGAAAAAACAAAATGCCATCGCGGGACTCGTTCCAACACAGAATCTCGGTGTTACTGTGAGGGCCACCTCATTGGTCTCACTACTGGCCCCCTGCTCAGAAGCTGACCATGGTTCTGGAGAGTGGAGCTGGGAGCCCCAGCTCACGGCAGAGAAGGAGAAATGCACACATACCACCGCCGCCACCATCACCTACATCACCACCTCCGCCGCCGCTGCCACCACCGCCACCACCACCTCCACCTCCACCACCTCCTCCACCATCACCTCCACCACCATCACCGCCACCACCACCTCCACCTCCACCATCACCTCCACCACCACCTCCTCCACCACCACCTCCACCACCACCTCCGCCGCCACTGCCACCACTGCCACCACCACCTCCACCACCACCACCACCTCCGCCGCCACCACCAGCGTTCTCTCTGGGTCTAGAAGAGGCAGGACCATGGGGAGAAAAGCCGCCTGCCCCACCCCCAGGCCGCCAGCTCCAGGGCCAAGATGTTTTGGCAGCAATCTTTCTGAAGATGACAGGTGAGATACATAGGCACCAGAGACTACGTGCCTGAAATGCCCGGCTCCCAGGATCACACGGCCTTTCTGTCCCTAACAAACCAGCAATGAGAAACCCACACAAAGCCGCAAGAAAGGAACTACAGGCAGTCTTAGTCTGGTGTCCCTCTCTCCCAAAACACACACTGCAGAAGATACTCTTTCCTACACTCCCCAGATTTGGGCTCAGCAATAGCTTTGTTGTAAATACACACACACACCACATTTTTATGAAAGTCAGCATAGGCTGCTAGCCACAAGGTCAACAGTTCAAAACCACCAGCTGCTCTGCAGGAGAAAAGAGGAGGAATTCTATGCCTGGAAAACAGCGGTTCTCAACCTGTGGGTTCGTGACCCAATTGGGGTTGAACGACCCTTTCACAGGGGTCGCCCGATTCATAACAGTAGCAAAATGACAGTGATGAAGTAGCAATGAAAATAATTTTATAGTTGGGGGGTCACCACAACATGAGGAACTGTATGAAAGGGCCACATCATTAGGAAGGTTGTAAAGAGTTACATTTAAAACTCAAACCCTTTCCTAGAGGGTCGCTGAGAGTCAGCACTGACTCCCGGACAGTGGATGGGGTTTGCTGGTGATCACCACACACCCACGTGAGGGAAGGTCAAACGTCTCTGAAGAAAGGGGCTCAGGGAGCCAGGTTCGAATACATTTCCAGAAGTAGGCACTGAATTTTGATTTTGCATATGATTCTTGCCTGCTTGTTGTTGGGGGTTGGGGTTTTTTGGTTGTGTTTTTATTTTTTCCAAACTGCTAAACGAGCCCCTTATTAACAGTTTCTTTTTGGTCCTCTAGTAGAACTTCCCAAGGATGAAGTCATTTCCGTTTCCTAGCAGACAGATCTTCAAAAAAGCCCAGAGGGGATCGCTCATTGGCCAGCCTAACCCACCAGAATCACCCTACCCTGGAGAGATGCACCCCCAAAAGGGGGAGGGTTAGGGAAGAAAGTCACCGTGGGAGGGGCTGGGAAGGGAAGGTGACTTGGCCCACCTCCCTGTGCCCGTGTCACCACACACCTGCTTCAAAAAGCAGCAGGCACGGATTGGCCCTCTCACACGCTGACCCCTAACCGCTGAGTCTGCAGGTCCACAAGACGGTACACCAGGTGAAAGAAATATTTGAATTTTATTTACATTTCTTTTTTCTAAAAAGTCAACATTTTTTACTACTACCACCAAATTTGACTGCCCTTGAGCTGATTCCGACTCGTGAAGACCCCAACCAGTGACAGAGGAGCACAGCACTCCACTGGGTTCTCATTGGCTGTGAGTCTTCCGTGGTGGACCGCCAGGCCTTTATGCCAAGGCACCTCTGGGTCCACTCACACTGCCATCCTTTCCCTGAGGAGCCGAGCATGTAGCCGGCTGCACATCCAAAGACTCACTACGCACTGCCATCAAGTGGCTTCCTCTCACAGTGACCCTCCAGACAGAGAGCTGCCCCTGTGGGTTCCCGAGACTGTGTACCTCTTTAGAGTAGTCGAGTGCCTCTCATCTTTCTCCCGAGGAGCAGCTGGTGGATCTGAACAGCTGACCTTTTAGTGAGTAGCTCAATGCCTCGCCTACTATACCACCAGGGCTGTATACAGATGGGTATCAGCACCGACATAAGATGTGTACACACACACACACACGGAGAATACATGCTCCATTCACAGAGGCATGCCGTCAAAAACTCTACAGGCCAAAAACAAACCTCGGAGTGCAGGAAGGTCGAGAGAAAGAGGAACGGAAACAGGGAACTGGGAGGAAGCAGGAAGAGCTTTGTTACATTGAGGGGCTGAAGCTAAGGTAACAAAACAAAGTATAAACTGCTGACAAGGAAATCCATTTGTTCTGTAAGCTTTCACCCAAACCACAATAAAATGTCCACCACCCCACCGAAAAAACATGTCTAAAGATGGTTAGTCCCTTTATCACAGGCCGTGTGTGTGTGTGTGTGTGTGTGTGTGTGTGTGTGTGTGTGTGTGTGTGAGAGAGAGAGAGAGAGAGAGAGAGAGAATGAACTACAATAACAATCCAACTGTGGTTTGAGCGCTTTTATATTTCTAAAAATATAAAGAGATTTTTGAAAAATAGAAACTTAAATTCAAAGCTGAATAAAAACCAGCTTGTGTCCCTAAGGCAAACAACATATATGTGTTTGCAAATTATTGTCATAATTCGTCCCTAAGGCAAACAACAGGCAGTGTGTGCACGTGGACGTGAGCGACGACTCATCCACACAGGTGTGCTCCCCAGTAGGCACGCACACCCATCCGTGTGCGAGCTGGCTGGTCTGGGATCTCGGTGTCACAGCACAGCCCTCTGTCCCCCGTGAGGCCGCTCCCCCACTTGCTACAACAGACAGGGAGAAGCTACCTCATCTCCTCGTCCTCACTCGGAATGGTCCTCTTTCCCTTCTCTCCTTACTGTCTGTTCACTGGGTTCAAAAGAGGAGGAAGAAGCCTTCGTACGTCACTGAAACCATGTTTCTAATGACACGGAAAAAAACACGCACATCCCACGGGGAAAGACAGTACACACACACACACACACACACACCATCACACGCTCACTCGTCAGTAGACACTGCACTGTGCTCCTGTCATATTCCTCCCGGCTCTATGTGGCACTTCCGTTGGCATCCTGTCTCATCCAGAAGGAAGCTGCAGCGCTAAAAAGTGAGGTCACTCAACCAAAAACGCGCCACACCCACACTCACCCTGCCCTTCCTCTGAAGCCAGTCTAGGGTCCCTCAGAGAGATCTTTGGGGAGAATTCCGGGCTGCCAAGGAGCCTGCCTTTAGCTCCCTCTGCGGCACGAGGTTAGAAAGAGGGGTGCACAGGTGTCCAGGGCATGAGTCCAGTGCCCGGCAAACTGTGCCACCTGCAGCACATTAACTGTCTCTGAACCCAAAATAAAAAACAAGGTTTTTATGTCTAGTTGCCACCAAGTCAAGTCCCACGGTGGGGACCACGCATGTGCCAGCATAGAGCTGGGACCCACGGGCTTTCTGTGGCTGGGCTTTCAGAAGGAGAACACCGCGCTGTCTCACCCAGGCACCCCGGGATGGGCTCAAACCACCCCTCTCAATTAGTAGCCAAGTGTTTCCCCATGTGACCACAGGGACCTCCCTCCCAACCCCAAACTGATGGCCCGGGGAACGTAAATATAAACAAGGCTTTTTCTTTGGATCCCAAAGGTCTGTGGCCCCCCCGAAGAGGTTGAAGGTCCCTCCCCAGGCTAGCCCTGAGGTCGGGCTGGCCGGACCCCTACCCACCCATCTTCATGAGCATCCAGTTGCTGTCCATCTGCTTGGCGGCCTGGAGGAAGTAGCGCCCGTCGGTCCACATGGCCGCATGCTCCTCTGTGATGATGGCTGTACCTGGGGCAGGGAGCAAGAACAGAGGGCTCTTGGCAGCCACCCAGGAGCAGCGAGGGGTGCCTGGCCACCCACCACCAGTGCGACTTGTGGGTCAGATGGGTCCTGGCCCTCAGGGAAAGGACTTGGCGAGTCACACTCTGAAGGAAGCAGTCTTGAGACCTGTACTGCAGGGCCACTTGTCCCTATACAGAAAGGACCCGATGTCCAGAGAACATGTCAAGGCTGGAAGAGCAGAGGACTGTGTGTCTGGTGATCCCCACAGTGGAGCAAACTTTGTCACTCAGCTGCAGGCTCACTAGAGTGGCCAACTGAACCCCATGAATGCCCAGCAGGGAGTCTGCGCCCCCCACCACTACCTGTCCTCCCTCCCCACAGGCCTGGCCTTACAGCAGAGGCATCAAGCATGACCACTCATGAGGCACCAACTAGCACAAGCCCTGCCCAAAGGAAGCCAGGTGCTACTTGTGGGCGAAGAGGTACCTGGCCAAGCGTAGCGAGTCAGGGGGAAGTGGCTAAACATTGTTCTTTAAATCTAAAGGGGAAACAGTGAAACCAAAAGGCAAGCACACGGAGAATTACTATTCACGACTAACTTAGACAGCTAAGGCCAGGGGTTCTAGGGTGCTGTTAATGTCCCATTTCTGATCTGGAGTGCAAATTATAGAAGCATCTTCCATTTCATGGACAGGCTCTTCTGTATGGATGTTATGGTCAGTAAAACATAAAAAAAAAGTTCACTAACACTGGTTTAAAATGTCAACGCAAAGGCAGGGAGGGGAGAGGGGAGGAAAGGGGTCACCAAGCGGGGACCTCAGAGAGTCGGGCATGCTCAAAGCTCACAGCGCCACCCCTCTTCCGCAGAGGCTCAACTGGGAATGCCGGCTTCACGTTTCCTTTTGGTTCTGGGTCACAGGCCCAAACATGCCCTGTTTCTTTGGAAAGGAGAGCAAAGGTTCAATCCGAACCGAGGGAGAAATTGGTGACTCACCTGCAGAGCCATCGAATCCAGAGACGAAGGCGCGCCGGCAGTCGCATGGGGCAATGTACTCGCTCTGGAAGATAAAGGTGAAACTGAGATGGTGCTCAGGTCTGGGTCAGGCCAGCGGGGTCTGCTGGTCCGGGAACCAACAGTCTAGCTGAATAGACAAGTGGGACTCTTTTTGAATTAGTGTACGGTACTGGACCCGACTTAATGAGGGGCCAACAGAGCTGTTTCCCTTAGCTACTCCCTCCTCAAAGCCAAGTTAAGAGAAATAGGTAAGAACTCTTCTTTCCTCGCAGAGATTTTACTCCGATCACGCTCTTCCTTGCCCCTGACATTTAGGCTTCTGTTGGTCTCTGGAAAGCGGGGCTGGCTGGCTGTTAGCAGTGCCGATGACGCTCCAAACGGCGTCGCTCCAGACATCCACGTGGAACCCCCATCTCTGCCAGCAGACCCCATCCTGACCTGTCAGGGACCAAGCGGAAGCACTTCCTCCAACTCAGGAGGCTCTGAAAAATAAACCCAACACCCAAAGCCATGCCAGGTCCTGCTAGCCCGTAAGCCCCTGCCTGAGAGACGATCTGAGACTGAAGAGAGATTCCCATGTGAGGGAAGCAGGTAGGAGGCTGCGGTGGGCACCTTCCAGTGAAAGCCAGGGAGACAGAGAGTTTAAGCAACTTGCCCAAAATAGGGCTTGTAACCCGAGCTGTGGGCCCCAGGGTCTCCACTCGGAAGCCCTATACCGAGTTGCCCCCATACAACACATCAGCCCTTATCCTCATGTCGGCTTCCCAGGATAAGGCCGGGAGTCCATGAGAAAACAAATGTTCACAAAGAATCGCAGCAACTTGCCCAACCCATCCCAGGCCAATAGCAGGGCTGAGGAGCCCCTTGGTGGTACAAGTAATTGCTCAACTACTAGCCGCAAAGTTGGCAGTTGGCACCCACCTGGAGGTGCCTCAGAAGACAGGCCTGGCAACCTGCTCCCTACCGTGAGAACCCCAGGGAGTTCGACCCTGAAAGCGACTAATAATTGGATCCACAGCAGGGTCACTGCTCCTTCCAGCTGAGCACTTAGTACTGCCACTAGGGAGAAGAGAGGTCATGGGGAAAGGAACGGGAGGAGTGTTGGGGAAACCATGGCTGGTGCCCAAGTTTGGCCCCAGGCTTCCTCTGTATCCAGAAGGAGGCTAGCGAACTCTCTCGCCTTTCCTGGATCACCATCTTGTTCCGGGACCCTAACTGACGGCCAACACCCCGTCCTGTAATCCAGCTGCACGGAGGGCTGGTGTCGGAGCTTTGGTAACAACGGGAGGACTACCATGGCACACTTTTCTAAGCCAGAAGCCATGTGAGTGCGCCAAACAGCCTGAGGGAAACCACTATCGCACAAATGACACGAGCCACCACGAAAGGCAGGCCTCCATCAATGACTCCACTCACCTAGATGTGCTCTCCTAGCCTAAGAAGATTTCCAATAAAGCAATCCTCCCAAGGTTAACTGGAAACTTCCAAAGGTCCTTCAGTTCTAATAGGATGGGGATAGGCTAAGTGATCCTCCCTCTGAGGAGAGGCCCAGGACCAACTGGGCTGGAGGACGAACAAGGAATCCTTTCCGGCTACAAATGCAAACCCCACTTCCAGCGGCGTATTCTCCTCCCAAATCACCTTCCAAAACAGACCCCAAATTTCTATTCGCTCCTAAATGGGGGGCTCTCGCCTACCTGTCTTCTTCACTACCTCCCTTCATGTCAACCTCATGTGTCCCACAGGTGTGTGAACCTCACTGCTTCCCCTCCGCGTGGGGACTCCCGGGCAAGACGATGTCAATGTGCAAAGACAAACCAAGCCTGGGGCCTCCAGACTGGCAAGCCTGAGTTGACACGCAACTGCCACACACTTAAGGAGAGTCCCTGGTGGCGTGGAGGGTTAAGCACAGGGTTGCTAATGGCGAGGTCAGTCGGTGCCGGGAGCCCACCCGTTGCTCCATGGGAAAAGGATGAGTCAATCTGCTTCCATAAAAACTGACAGCCTCAGAAACCTGGGGGGCGGGAGGGGCCGGTTCTACTCTGTCCTAGAGGGCTCCAAATGCATCGCAAGCAGCTTGAAGGCTTTGGAGATTTGGGGTCATGTCTTTAAACAGAAAAAAAGAGGAAGAGGAATGAGAGTGCAGGGGATGGAGGGACACAGGGTTCCCTGGGTCTCGGGAAGGTCCCAGGGGGTCCACTGCTTACTGTTGTTTTGGGGATAAGAACTGCCCCTCGCGATTGCAGCCTCCGCCCTCACCCTCCCACCAGACAGAGCCTGGGCCAGATGAGGGGCAGGAAGACGGGCTCTGGGGTCGAATCTGCCTTCTAAGCCTTGCTGCAAACACTAGTAGTCCTGTCAGCCTCGCAGACTCCATTTCGCTTCCCGAAAATGGGTCACTTCGGGTGGCTAAAAGCTGAGGGGGGAACGGGCACCAGCATTGTGGATAAACTGCAAGATAAACCTGCTCCTTTACTGTGAACCCAGTCATCGGTGGGTACGAGCCCTTTTTTTTTTTTTAAGCAAGAGGTGGGGACTTTTAGTGAGAACAAGTGAGCTCCGGTTTTGAAAACTCACTCACTAGACCCCACGAGAGCTGTGCAGGCGATGGAAGCAAGAGCACAGTTTCCTTCCTCCTGAACAGGCAGCGAGAAGGGGCTGGGAGTAGGAAGCCAACAGACAGGGCTCTTGTGCACGACAGGGCACACGCAGGAGGGCCATTCCCGGCCGAAAGAGGCTCGGGGCTTCCCTACCTGTGCCTCTAGAGGGAGGGGTGAAGTCAAGCCTCTCAGCAGGGCTGCTCTTGGCCAGGCTGGACTCGCCCTTCAGGGACACAGAACCCCAGGAATGTCCCCTCCTCTCTAGACAAGCATGAAAGGCGGGGCAGGGACCCCCAGGACAGACCTAGAGACGCCTCATCAGCAAAGGCAGAAGGAAGGTTCCTCCAGAGGGGCAGGCTTCCCAGAAGGTAACATGTTTGGTTTGGGATGGAGACAAGGTCTGAGGCAGAAACATCCAGACATGACCTAAGTGTTCAGCATACCCAAGAGCCGGCGCTGACCGAGGCTGGTCGCAGCCTCCCAGCCAAACCAACAGGTTAAGCAAAGGCCAGACGACGGCGATGGGATCCAGGCCTCCCACTCTTCCCCTCGCCATAAAGCTGGCAAAGCCAGGAGCCTCTCCCTGGAGACTCGCAAACGTCTGAAAGGAAGCCAAAGTCACGGCCCTGGAGAAAGGGGCAAAGAGCAGCACAGCCGCCAGGGCTGTCCGCTGTTTCTCCAAACTCATCCGGTTCTCTAGGAGCACCAGTCCAAGCCCCATCATCCCTACACCTGGACTGCCGCCCTCGCAAATGTCTACATATTCGGTGGAGCATCCTTCCTAGAGTCCTCCAATAGCTTCCCATCACATGTAAAATTAAAACAAAGCCCTTACCCAGTCCCATGTGGGACGGACCACATGATCAAGTTCAGCTGTCCCCCTGCAGCTCTCTCCTCCTCCATCACGCCCCTGCCACACTGGCCCTTCAGCTCTCTGCAAGTCCCATGCTTCCCTGCTCCAAGTCTTTGCACATGTTCCTCCTTAGGCTTTGAGACGTTTCATGTTAGGTGTTGACTTGGCCAGGCTGTGATTCTCAGTGGTTCCGCAGACCCTGGACTGGGTGCTCTTCCATAATGAATGCCATGCCCTTCCACAGTGGGAGCAGTCAGTTGAAAGGGGAGCTTCCGTGGGAATGTGGACTGCCTCTAGAGTGTAAATGGATGTTCTGAAAAGCACTCTCTCTTCCCTGTGTACTGCCAGTCGCCTGACTTTCAGTTCCTAGGAGAGAAGCTGACAAAAGGCTCCAGCCTGCCACCAGGACCTCAACCTACTATCTGATCTACAGCTCTGAGACTGGCAGGAACTGTTTACTTGAAATAAATCAACTTCTCTTTCTATATGTATATGTATGTGTGTATGTATGTATAGGCACACACATAACTGTAGGTCCAAAAGGATTACTACCTTTATGAAAGAAAAAGATCCAAGCGTGAGGCAATCATTGCTCAAGAGACCGGGAAAGCTTCAGGGAGGGGAAGTATTTGTGCAGAGCAGCACCTGGGCTGTGTCATAGCAGAAGAGAAGAGGTTTAGGAGCACGCATTTTACTGACCCACTTGAGATGTGGTTTGTTCCCTATGAAGTGGAGATGGCAATAGTACCTGCCCTCAAGAGATAATGGAAATAAAATGCTTCTCACGGGAATAAATGTGTGTGGTCTGAGCCACGAAGTTTGTGGTGCTTTTTTACGACAGCAACAGGAAACTAAGAAAAAAACCAGAAGGGACAACTGGGGTTTCAAATTCAGATGCCCCAGGGTATAGACGACAGGTTAACGAAATGAGTAAAGCAGAGCAAAACCCCAAACCAAACCCACTGCCATCAGTCACCCCAGAGGACACAGGAGAACTGGTCCACGGGGTTCCCAGGGCTGCTGATCTTTATGGAAGCAGACTGCCTCATCTCTCTCCTACAGAGCAGCTGGTGGACTGGAACCGCCAACCTTTCACTAAGGCAGCCTAATGCTTAATCCACTACGCCATCCATGTATTTTATTACCCACGTATGTCCAAGAACCAGGCCACTGAGACTGTCAGACAGGTTACTAGCACTACTCGAAGAGCAGATAAAATCACCCAGGGCTAAAAATCGTTAAAGAGCGTGCTTTAGAAATATCAAACAAAACAGGAAGCTAACTCCAGGAGGAGTGGGAGTGGAATCCAAATCGTTTAGGAAAATCTGATTCATGTCTTCCAGGAGGAAGGACCATAAACAGGCAAAAACTCAAATTGGCAGTGTCACCCCAGGCCGACCGCGACCCCTTCACTAAGCGGAGGACAAGAGAAGACGGGCCTAAGAGATGGGGGGCAGGAACTGGGACTTCTAAAAAGCAGTGCTATGGAACTATCGAATTGTATGATGTGAATTATATGCCAATAAAACTGCTTTAAGAAAAGAACAAGGTGCCAAGCCGTTGGCGATTCTGCTCCCCGAGTGAGTCTCCTGGTTTGGGGGCAGTGGTGCCCACCCATCCCAACAGCTGACTAGAGGCACACAAGAGAGGGACTGAACAGTTAGTTACTCGTGTAAAAGTCCCCTGGCCCCAACACGACAACCCTTGCTCTGGGTTTAAAAAGACAAAGAGGACAAAGAGACGCCAACCCTGGAGCCGGGCCTTGAGTCACTGTGCTCTCAGCTGTGTCCTCTCTCCAAAAGGGAGCAGTGTGTGGGTGTGTGGGTTTGTATTTTGAAAAGTACACAAAGGACAGAATTCAAGATTCTCCTTTAATTCCCCAACACCCGCCCCTTCCCCACCCCGAAGAGACGCATTCCAACAACCTTGAACCGGCCCTGAAAATGAAACAATTCGGAATAAGAGCCTGGGAGAACAGCGGCCTCTCTGTTGCTGAGGAGGCTGCTATGGCGGGTCACACGGAAAGCCACCCTGCCTCTTTATTCTGACAGTCCCAGCAAGGACCCGGAGTCCTGCTTAAAAGCGTCGCCTCCGCCAGGCCTCTCCTCTCCACACAGGAACTGAAAACTAGGCACGAGGGACTTGCCATTTTTACTAGCTAATGGCACAGCTTCCAAGCTTCCCAGTTCTTTAGGCCATTCTGCCTCCGTGTCCTCACCTCTGATCCGTTACCAAGCCCAGTACCAAAGTTCGGGCGCCCTTTGACCTGGCTCTGCTGGAGCCCTGCAATGGCTCCCTAACGGGTTTCCTAGTCTGAGTATCTCCTAAACACTGTTCATTCTAAGCCTGAAACTTCTCCTGTTCAAAGATCCTCCGTGGCTCCCTACCCTGCCACCAAAAGCAAGCCTTCTAATCCTCGTGGTCAAGGCCTCCCAGGAGCAGGTACCTGGTCCAGTGCTGCCTCTTCTCCAGGGCCATCACTAATGATGCTTTCCTACCATCATACATTTCTCCAAGCATCCAGATTCACATTCCAATTCAAATGCCTTTCCCTCCGTGAGTTCCCCTTGATCCTGCTAGCTTTCAAGCATCCCCTCGCCTATGAATTCAGTCCATGCTTGATCTAGATGTGTCTCGGTAGGTTTGCACTCACCAACCTTGAAGTTAGCAGCCCTACGGCACTACCGGGATTCCTTCAGGTGAGTCAACAGCTAACCAAAAAACCAAACACACTGCCATCGTCAAGCCAACTCACGGCAACCCGATAGGACAGGGTAGACCTCCCTCTGAGAATTTCCAAAACTGTACCTGCTGACAGGAGTGGCAAGTCATGTGGCTAAAGACCACCTGAAATGGTGATACAGCTTGGTTTGCAGATGGCCATGGATCACAGTGAAAGCCCACAATCCATGTGTCGAATCCTCACTTGGATCAAGCCTCCCCTAGATTCCTTCTGCCCATTTAGCCTTGCCCCCGGCAGAGTGCACTGGAGTCCAGTCTGCCTGGGGGTGTCCTTAACAGAAATCACCCTACTGGGATCAAACCATCATGAGTCTTGCCCTGACTGCCCTCGTCTGAGAGCTCTGGACCAATCCTGTAAGCTCTTCTCACATAATGCACGTATCCTCATCACGGTCATGTTCCTGCTTCTATCAGTTTGTGATGGTTTCCTTACACACACACACACACACCCCAATCCGAACCCTGCATGTCCTTTTCAAAGCTCTGTACCCCAGTAAACCCTTGGACACCATTAGCTAATCGTCTCCCTCACCAGACAATGAGTGTCTTTGTCTTTATCTTATCTTTGTCCTCAAGACCTAATAAATGTTCTCCTTAAATTATATATGAGATTTTGGACCCTCCTACTACCCTAACAGGAACCCTGGAGGTGTAGTGACTACAAGTGGGGCTGCTAATACAAGGTCGGCAATTCAAAACCACCAGTCATTCCACAAAAGAAAAATGGGACTTTCTATTCCATAAAGAATCAGTCTAGGAAACTCACAACAGTTCTATAGGGTCTCTGTGAGTCAGAACTGGCTCGATAGTATCAAGAAAGAGGGACTTTGTACTCTAATATAAAATGTGACTAATGTAACTCATCAAACTGGTTTTTTTTAATTTTTAACTAACTTACATATAAATTTTAAAATTTATATGCAAAATGTAGTTATTGGAAATTTTAATGTGGCTGAAACAACTTGGGTGTGTGAGTCCACTTTTTCCAACTATAAATTTTATGAAATCTAATTAGAATAAAATGTTTCAAATGAAATTTTCTCATCTAAATTTAGATATTCTGTAAGTTTAAAATACACACCAGATTTTTTGAAGACGGTATAAAAAAAGAATGTAAAATAGCACATTAATATTTTTATATTGATAAGGAAACTGTAGCCTTCAATCCCAGCAAAGGACCAAGAGTCCTGTTTAATAGTCGCCCTAGCTAAGGGCTAAAACAAGGAACATGGGACCTCTCATTTTCAAAAGCAGTATTTATTGTGGACATACAGGGGTAATAAAATACATTGTTAAATAAATAAAATGAATTTCATTTGTTTCTTTTTTTAATGTGCCTACGAGAACATGCTAAATTACATATGTGGCTTGCCTTGTATTCCCGACAGGCAGTGCAAACAAGCCTGACCTGTGACAACGACCCCTCCCATTCTGTGCGATCAATCCTGGGGGTGGCTTCGCCTCTATTCCATCTGCTCAACGGAGCACTTTCTCTCACTCACCTCTCTCGTGGAAACAACAATCTCAGTCAATACAAATGAGGCAGATGTGGCGCCAGACAGGCATGAAGCATTTCACATCTATGAACTAATTGCTGTGTATCATTGGGTCAATTCCAACTCATCAGTAGCCCAGTGACAGAGCAGAGCTGCCCTGGGGGTTTCTAGGCTGCAATCTTCACAGAGGCAGATTTCCAGGTCCCTCTCACTGGAGGAGGGGAACCACCCACCTGTTGGATAGCAGCCAGGTACCACACCCGGGGCACCAGTGGCGCACTGTCAAAAATCCTCTTTCTGCATACAGGAAAACGAAGATGTCATTATAGGATCCTCCTAGCATCAACCCTTATGTGATGTTATAAAGTCTGGCCTCTCTGCTTGCAGCTACAGTCTCGTTTTGGAGGCAGTTCTCTGCTGTGCTAATGGACAGGACTGAGGTGGGCTTAAAGCTCCACCTTAGTAGGGGGTGGGGACCAAGTCCCGACCCCCTTGGTTTCCTTGATCTGT
This sequence comes from Tenrec ecaudatus, assembly GCF_050624435.1. Taxonomy (NCBI): domain Eukaryota; kingdom Metazoa; phylum Chordata; class Mammalia; order Afrosoricida; family Tenrecidae; genus Tenrec; species Tenrec ecaudatus. Next base: position 93,766,124 of record NC_134545.1, read on the forward strand.
TGGGAGAGAAACTCACACCTCTGACCGAGCCATCTCTCTGTGTGTAAGAACTGTCTCCGAAGCATACACAGACAAGGTCCAGGGCCATCCCAGCGGAAGGAGAGCCACCGGTGGTGCACATCTGAGGTCTCCCAAGACCAGAGGCACCAGAGGCTACAGTACAGAAACTATAGGACAGGGCCATGGAGCCGAGGGAAGCCCAGCACAGAGGCCAAGACGGACGCTTATGGGACAGCAGAGAGCGGCAGTGCCAAGGCTATGGGCAGAGGCCAAAGGACCATGCAGCTAAAGACTGAAGACTGGAGAGATGCTTGACTAGTGGCTGAGAAAAGGTGCTGCTGTAGACCAGGGCTTCCCAAAGCATGTGATGAAAGCCCGTGTAGGTGCTGGAAAGATCCAGGTGTAAGAGCATACACCTACACATCATCCTGGACTGAGGCTACACTACACACTCTCCTCACACTTTTCCTAAAAGGGAGGCAGCAGGCCAAGTAGATTTGGGAACCTATGCTGTGAACCAGCAACTGTAGCCTTACTGTGTACTGATCCAGACTTGTGGTAACTTACCGACTTCCCTAATAAACCCCCTGAAGTGAGGGCAGTATTGTCTGTGAGTACTGGGTGACCATTGCAATGGATTATCGACCCCAGCAGAAAAGCAGCGTGTTGCAGGAGAAACAGCTGGTGCCAGGACAGGTAAGGAAGGATGGCGGGTGGAGGCACGTCTCACCACTGCCCCGGGGCCAATACCAACCCAAACTTCAAACTCACTGCCATAGAGTCAGTGCTGATGCTTACCAACCCTGCTGTGGGTTTCTGGGATTGAAAATGCTGACAAGAATAGAGAGCCCAGGCTTTTTCTCAAGTTGCTGCTGGTGGTTTCAAACTGCCGACCATGTGGGTCATAGCCCAAGATGTAACCACTATATCTCCAGGGCTCCTCACCTTGTGGCAACAGGGAAGTCACCAAAAGAATCAGATACGTTCTCCCGCCCTTGCTGTTATACTCAAAAATAATGCCCAGAGAGTTCAGCTGACACTTGGAGAGCTGAGGTGATCTGGCCGCAGTCAGGCAGCTAGCAAGTGGCCAGCCTGGTGTCTGCTGCAGGCAGGCGTCCTAGAGGCCCTGCCCGCCAGCCTGCCGGCTCTCAGCTTTTGCCTCGGCACTTGGCCCTGAGCAAGCACTTGGGAAACGTCCACCAGAGAGTAGACAGTTCCCCATACCTGCAAGGTAGACAGCGAGGTTACAGCATTAGGAAGGACAGCAATTACAAAGAGCAAGAAAGAAAAGGAGGGGACATTAAGGGGGACGAATAAAAAGACAACAGAGTAGAAAAATTAGCATTCGTGACGCCAAATCAGGGCGTGAGCAACAGGAGGAACAGCTAATATTGTGCAAAGCTGACCCGCTGAGTTTTCATTGTTACAGGAAGACATCTTTTCTGCCATTAAAGCCTCCCTGGTGGTGTAACGGTTACGCGTTGGGCTACAATGCGCAAGTTCGGCAGTTCGAAAGCCACCAAGCTTTCTACGCCCATAAAGAATTCTGGTCTCAGAAACTCACAAGGGCAGTTCTGCCCTGTCCTCTAGGGTCACTGTGAGTCAGTATGCACTCGATAGCAGTGAGTTTGGGTTGGAGTTTTTTCCCTTATCTAAAGGGAGATCATCCAATTCTGAGAGTCTAAGATCCCTAGCGGGCAGTGGAGGGAGTGGGGACTGGTCATCGGTTACGGTCTGACCGGCAGCACTACCCTCCCAGCGTTTCACAAGGCATTACGTGGAGCTATGCGCTCCACCTAACAGAAAGCCAGAGACTTGTAAACTGAGCAAATGGGATCCTGGACCAAAACACAGCTTTATGATCGCCAAAAAAAAGTTGGCTCAGGAGCAGCCCCCAAGACCTGAGAATATCAAGATGACCTTGGCTTGGCTACAAGAACATCCCCTACTAATAAACATACAGATTGTATCCTAAAACCAGACAAAAAACAACAACATACAAACACCACAAATTGCCAACACACCCTCACCCAGAAACACACACAGGTCAAAGATCATTCTGTCCAATGAGGCCAGCCCTGGAGGCCAAGGTTCACAAATACAGTGGAGTCACTAGAAGGCTCAGCCAGAGTTCCATGGCAGCCTCAGTGTGGGAGGCCCTCAGAGACACAGAACACCACTGGTGAATCCAGCAGAGCCCCACGGCATGACACCTAGCACCCACACGGCTCCGAGGAGTGACAGGTTGGGGGAAGCCCACAAGAGCGACCCAGGGAAGACAAGAAGAAAGAACTCCCGAGGAAATGGGCAGGAGCTGAGCTTCTTCAACAGTGGGGTCCCCAGGTCTGCTCCTTGTTACCGTTTCTACCATGACTTGGGTGCAAGCTGTGTTCCCCAATCTACTTACTCAATTAGCCATTGCTCAAGATAAAACCTCAGTTGGTTTATCTATTCTAGAAAACACTGGAGGAGAACAGAGGTGAAAGGACGCGATCAGTTAGGAAACCCAACCTTAAACCTCCCCCATTGGCCTGTCAGTTTGCTGTACTGTGGTGGCTTGTACGCTGCTGTGTTATTAGTATTTCATATACCAGCAGGATCACCCCAAGTGAACAAGTTTCAGCAGCGCTAACTGACCAGGAAAAAGGAAAGGCTGTGCACTTCAGAGGAATCAGCGGCTACAAACCTTCTGGAGAGCATTGAAACCTGTGAGTTCCTGAAGGCCTAATGCACAGAAGCATGGTCAAGAGATGGTGTCAGAAGATGAGCCCCTGAGGTCAGAAGGTGATCAACATATGACTAAGGAAGAACTGCCTTCCTGAAGCAGAGTCGACCATAAAGACAGTGCATGGGAGTACGGATGCCTATGGGCGGGAGCCTTCAGATATGGAATGACACAGTCTTTCTCGCTGAAGGGGAAGAGAACTAGCAGCACTCGATGATAATCCGGGATCGTGGCCTTCAGTGTGGATTACAACTCAATGTAAAGAAGACCAAAATGCTCACAACTGGACCAATAGGTAATGCCATGACTGATGGAGAAAAGGCTGAAGTTGTCAAGGATTTTGTCTTGCGAGGGTCCACAATCAATGCTCATGGAAGCAGCAGTCAAGAGGTCAAACGGTGCAAAGCAATGAGAGGATCCGCCGCATACGATGTCTTTAAATCATTAAAAAGCAAGGAGGTAACTTTGAGGAATAAGCGTGCCACCCAAACCATGGTATTTTCAATGGTCTTCAATGCATGTAACAGCTGGACACTGGGTAAGGAGGACTGAAGAAGAATCGATGTATGAATTACGGTGCTGCCAAAGAATACTTAAAGTGCCATGGACTGCCAAAAGAACAAGCCCATCTGTTTTGGAAGAAGTACAGTCAGAATGCTCCTGAGAAGCAGGAATGGTGAGACTTCTCATCTATTTTGGAAATGCTGTCAGGAGAGGTCAGTCCCTGGAGGACATCATGCTTGGTGAAGTAGAGGGGCAGTGAAAAAGAGGAAGGTCCTCAATGAGACAGACTGACCCAGTGGCTGTGACAATGAACTCAGACAGAGGCACAATTGTGAGGATGGTGGAGGACTGGGCAGCATTTCGTTCTGTCGGACACAGGGTTGCAGTGAATTGGAAGTGATTGGACGGGACCTAACAGCCACCACCTCATCAATCTAGCCTCTCTCCTTCCTGGCTCTCTACTGCATCCAACATTGACCTCCCCACCTCCAAGACTTCCTCACATGCCACTCCTCTCCCTGCCAGCTCCAGCGGCTCTCTCGGAGGTCCAGCTAAGATGACCCACCGGCCGTTCTCTGCCGACACCATGTGTTCTCATCCCTCCTCGTCCTCTAACACTACAGACAAGATCTTCCCAGGAGCCTCTCTTCACACACAGATCTGCCCTTCCTCTCCTTTTAGAGAAGTCCATTCTAATCTAACAAGAAAGGAAAAGGGCGAGGTGACGGGGCAGACGAAGGTATCCTATAAAATCCCAGAGTCCCCACAGCAGGAATTCTGTAGAATAGAGTTGGATACTTTTTACCCCCTCCCTAGAAGTCAGTGCACATTTAGCTCCTTTTTTTTTTTTTTTTTGGTAGAACATCCTAGAAGACACAAAGGAATGTTAAACACCATGTTTGGGGCATGCTGTTCTAGACAGCAAAGTATCCTAAGCTTCATGTTGTTGCTTCGAATCATCTAATCCTTGTGGTTATTCATCTCAGCATGTAATTTGCTTGGAGGCCAGGAGATCCCATGTCTGCAGGCAAAGGTCCGAGCTTGGGGCCCACCTCAGATGAACCCCAGCCTGGCAACTGAGTCACAGCCATGAGGGCTGGGCCTCTGAAGAGGGGCAGAAAGGAAGCCAGTTGAAGTGGACATTTGGGGGCCTCTTGGCTCACCTTACAACAATGTCCTTTTTCTGCTTCACCCACCATCACAGTGGACCCCTACCAGTCATGTCTACACCACATGACACCTACCCCCACACGATAGCCTAAACCAAGCTATTATGCCAATCACCTTCTCACCCAGTGTTCTACATTAATACCAAAGTTTAATCTGCAATCTTGAAACTAAGATCCGGAGATATAAATATGTCCAGATTGGCACCTGTCTTGCTGGCTATGAAAGAAAAATAATGATCTGTCATTATTATTATTATTATCTGTCGGCTAGCTGAAACTCCTTCCAGCGCAGTTCTTGCTGAGGACGGGCTACATTCCTGCCCTCGCATTCCACGGATTACGCCAAACGGGGGCTCTGACACGGCACAACTTCGGACCGCATCATTCCCCACCTGCAGTTAGACCAAACACAGTGGCCCTGCCCCTAACCGCTTATGAAGAATATTTCTCTTGCTTAAGGTAATCCTGCGTGGATTCTGCTACCTGCAAGGCAAGAACCCGCAACACCGGGCCTATTTCCCACTACTGCTTCTCTCTTTCCTGGGCTCGTGCCAGGGAGCCTTGCCAAGTGATTTCTGAAAAGCACTCTAAGCTTCCCTGCTTCTCTGCTAATCCTCCCATCTAGCCCCTCCCTCCTCCCTGCCTCCCTCCCTCCCCTGCTATTTAACTATACACCACTCATCCTTCAAGGTTCAGCTCAAATACCTCCCCTGCCCCACAAGAGCCTCACTCATGGTCCCCTCTCATTTTCAAACTTCTTCTGTTCCAATTTGCTTGATGGTATTTAGCCCATTCTACCTTGTAAGACAGATATTTGAATATACACCCTAGCTCCATTACTGAACTGTATGCTTCTTGGGATGAGACCATTTTCATCTGTGTATCCTTGACAATAGCTAAGGTAGCTTGGGAGGAGAGGATATATATATGGAAAATTCTATGAAAGAACTGATCATTGTATTTTGTCTCTTCTACTCTAAAAAGCCATTAGCACTGGAACTGAATCTCAAATTCCTCTTTGTAATTCCTGAAGTCCCATGCTCCTGGGGTAAGTGTGCCAACCCTAGCTGGCGGGCTCGCTGACCTAAGAGTTAGAGCCTAGAATCCTTTTATTCTCTTGCCCCATCGCACGAGGGTCCCACCTTTCCAAACCCAACTCTCTCCTTTGTAGATCAATTGAGTTCCAGAAGAAAGTATGCTTTACTGAGTTGCTTCTATCAAATATGGAAGGAAGTAGGGGTGAAATTCAGCACCATCCCCAATACCTACTACAGTTAAAAACCCAAGGCTTGGCAATTTAGGGAGAGTGAGAATAAAGGACGTCACCAAACAGATAAGGTCCAAGAATTGGGCTCCTCTATAATCTACCAAAACTTATTGTCACTAGAAACAAGGAAAGCTGGGCCAAATCAAAGTACGTATTTGGTGAGACCCCAAGACCCTAGCCACAAGGCCTTTATCAGGTCTTGAAGGACATGCTCAGTTGCAGATTAACAACTAGAAGTCCTATAAACACACTGGGGTTGGCAGGCAGGGGTTGGGGGGGGAGGAAGCAGGAAGATGGGGAGAATTGATAAAGAAAGGGAGATCGATGACTCATCATCATCATCTCCATTGGTACCTGGTGGGCATCACCCGATGGCACGATGTAGGCCTGAATCGGCTCAGTCACAAACTCGGAGTTCCTCATGGCTTGTCTCAGCTGCCGAAGCAGCTCCGTCGTTATCTTTGGAGCCATTCTGCCGTCTGCAACAACAGAGGAGTGTGTGCTAAAGCCCGTCTGCCCGGTGCAACTACATGGCTGGTTCAGAGATGGGGGGGACCCTTCCCAAAGTGCACCCCACTTCCAGCTGTGTCTCCGACTCACCTCCCCACCAACAGATCAAGCCCAGAGCTGCCAGAAACATTACTGTTGCCAGCCTTTAAACATCATTTCCAAATGGTTACTGTGTAACAAAGAATATTCATGCTGACGCGTCCAAATTCCTAGGCTACCCCTCTTATTTCGAGACCGAGAAACCTTCTAGTGAGACAGTGGGAATCTGTGCTGGCAGCAAAGGAAATGCAAAATGACTTTAAAGCCACATTAGTGATTTTTTTTAATATTTCAAAAAAATCTTTTTCTCTGTAAATATTGACCTTAGTTAACGGTTCTGACGAGCACCATAGCTGTGGCCCCATGCTTATAGAAAATGACTTCACACTAAGCCAATTAGAGATCAGTGACTATCCATAATTTACTCTATCCCAATAATGGCACCAACTACACTATTAAAAATCAGAATAGAATACGTGTTTCTGATTCTTTTCAAAACACAAAGCTTTTACTGTACCTAAGCCATTCTAACGCATGATGAGGCAAGAAATAGCGAGTTACTCTGCCGTCACTACTCGGGTGATCCTCCAGGACGCATACCCCAAACTCCCTGGGACTTGTACCCCTGCTGGGGAAGGCGCCTCCTTTGGATCTTTTAGCTTTAATGTTTCCTTTGCTTCTTTCCCTTCATCATCACTAGCACCTTGAGCTTCTGTTCTCAGTCACCATGGCTATCCCCAATGGGTTTCCCCGTGAGATCCCATCTACATGACTGAAAAAGTACCCAAGTATTCAAAGAATGAGTCACTGGAAACCATCTCACTTGGGATTCCGACATGTCCGTGTCCTTTGCATCACAGCTCCTTTTGAATACTTGTCAGGGAGCAAGTTTTCCTTTTACCCAATGGACTGAGCCAGGAATGCCTTGCCTTTCAGAAGAAAATCGGATCAGAAATAACTAAGTTTATTGGTCAACACCTCCAATGGAAGCTAAGAGAAGCTTATTGGAGATAGAGGCAACTGAGAAGCTCAGATGCTGGGCCCTTGGCTAGCTGGCTTGAGTTTGACTAGATCCAGAGCTACCGGATCCCTCACTGGACCGTCTGTATCCGGAAACATCCCAAGCACAGCAGAATGATGTCAAGTCTAAGAGGGAGAACTTGGCTTGTCCACTTTGCTCTGAGCCTCCTGTCACCTTAGTTAAATGGCTCCTGCAAGCAATGGAGGCAAGATTAGAAGGCTCCTTCTGCCATCAAGAAGAGGTATCCAGAGCATATCCCCATCAGCATTCACAATTCATCATGAAAGAGAGCTTTAAGAAGCACGTTCCACACTCAAAGAGATCTAGAACTGGCTGTGAAGGACACTGGAGTGCCGCATGGGCATGCTGACACCAGTCATCAAAATGGCCCACCTGGTGTCGGTGTACAGTTGTCCAGAATATAGTGAAGATGAAAATTCAAATAAAGCTCTATACATGGGCTACCTAAGGTCGGTGTGGGTACACATTAACAACTGATTACTGAATGAAGCTATTTTAACCACCACTGCCCAACAAATGTATTAAAAGCTTACTGCGCTCTCATAAGCCTGCCAGCACGGGAAAGCTTGACTGATCTCAAGAGCTTCAGAAGACACCTGTATCATGTTTCTGAGCAATTTAAATTCTTAAAGAGTAGAACAAAAATGAAGGTGTTCTCTGGAGCAAGATTTTACCCTTGACTGCACATCAGAACCACCTGGGGACCTCCGATTCAATGAACCTGGTGGGCAGGGAGGGCATTGAGTTTTAAAAAGCAAATATCTGATCCTCGTCATCAAAAAAAAAAAAGAACATTACTGTCGAGTCACTTCGACTTGTAGCGCAAAGGAGAGCCGCTTCATAGGGTTCACAGCACTCAGCTTTTGGCCAGCAGCCCGATGCTTCACTCACCGTGCCCCTAAGCCCACTGCCATCAAGTCTATTCCGATGCACAGGGACCCTGCAAGAGGGGTAGGGTTTCTGTAACGTGCCTAGAAATGTGGACAGAAGTAGACTGCCTCGTCTTCCTCCCACAGAGGGGCTGGCGAGTTCAGACCCAGTGCTTAACTCACTGCACCACCAAGCCCACTGCCACGGAGTTGATTCTGACTCACCAACACCCCCAGAGAATACCATTCCTTTAAGGTTTCCAAGACTGTACAACTTCAGGGAAACAGACAGCCTCATCTTTCTCCTTCAGGGTGGCTGGGACATTTGAACCACCGACCTAGTGGGCAGCAGCCCGAGGCTTAACCCACAGTGTCACTGGGGCCTGTGGTGCCTTCACTATGTGGTTGATGCCAATATCTTTCCCCTCAGATCATTAACTTCCTTCTAGAATTTGCATTCTATTTGGACACAGTGTGCCTCAAGGCTTTGGATGGGTACCAACTGGGGGTGTATCTACCCATGACAAGCGCTTGTGGTCCTATGTAGCGCCACTACCAATCGCTTCATCAGTAAAGTCAACATAATCGATGACAAACTGAAACACATCAAAGGGAAAATGTAAAGCCAGCCAAAGACATTTGTGCTTCTTGGTCACCAGTCCCTGTCTCCTGCCGGAGACATGCTGACGTCCATCCCCATCTCCTGCCGGAGACATGCTGACGTCCATCCCCTGCCACATCATCACATTCTTCTTCCTGCAGGAGGGTTCAGGCTCCTCAGAATCATGGGCCTCCTGAGCCTTCCTCGACTCCCGGGGCATCTTCATACTTCTCGCCACCATGCCACCTGCTCTGCATACCATGCCTCTTCATCTCTCCTCCTCTTTGCTGACCCTCGAATGAAACTGGTCAGACACAGCCACTCCTTGGGCACCTATCCTGCCCACCTGGGAAGAACTGGGAGCACGGCCGCAAACGGGATGTGACGAGCAGAGGCGCCGTGGTCAGTGGAGGTGGAGAGGGCCGCGATGGTGAGGAGCGGGCCGCTGGTCCCGAGGGTGGCGGTTGCCACTGAGGTGACCACAATGCTTATCAGTGGCCAAGGCAGCTGGAGCCACGAGGGCAGGAGACCTGGAGAGTGACTGAATCGTCAGACAGCTGCAGACCCAGCCCTGGAGGTGGAAAGGCAGCCGAGATGGAGGTGGCGGAAGTCATGGCTGATAGAGCCACGTGGTGTCATTTTTGTGAGAATTAAGTTATCGAATGACAAGCATTCACAGATAGCTGTGACACAGAGTAAAGGTCATGTAAAATTCTGTAATGATCATTAAGAGTTAACTAACTTCATAGTTAACACAAACAAACCATAAATGCGATGCTGGTGGTGTGTGCGACAGCAGAAACACCTGCTGCTTCTCTTTGGGCAGGGACCCTGTCACCTTCATGTGTCCTCCTTTCAGGACCTAACACTTGGCACACAGCACCACAGGCAGTGTGTAGCACAGGCCCCACCAGAGTGCGCTGAATCAATGCCACCACTTTGGGTCTGTGGTCATCCCGAAGAGAAGACGGAAGGGCAGGATTTTAGATGTATTATTGCATCGGCTTATTCCTCATCCCATTAAATGTTAGGAGCAGCCAAGAGCTGAGCAGGGTATGCGAGGAGGTGGGAAGCCAAGAGCAACAGGTCCACCGAATGATGTAACATGAGCTCATATACTGCCAGACACGTTTAGATCACGGCTTACAGAGGATGACTCATACAAGTCTCTGGCATATGACGGTATGCCCTCAGAATGAAGTCCCAAGCCCTCAGCCTTTCTAACACCCCAGACTTTTGACTGCTTCTAAGCACATGAAAAGCGCCACACCATCACCTGTCTGGGTGGCTGGGAAGAGTAACAAGATGAGATGAGCAAGAACACTCAGCAAAGCTCTGGCGTGTTGTAGGTACTTTGGAAATTAGGCAAATTTGGATCTGAAGCACCAGCTGGAGTTCCTCCCTGCCTTGGGCTGACTTACTACAACCTGTGTCATCTGAACACGTGCAGATGCCGGATGCTCTTCCAGCCTCCACAGCTCAGTCTCCCTGTCCTGGAGCGGAGCAAGGGCTGAGGGCTTTCCATGCCTTCGTGGTTACTTTTCCAAAATAACTTCTAAGGAACTGATCACTCTTCCCATTCTATAGATAAGGAATACTACGAGGAGGTGAATACTTGCCCAAGTCACAGAGGAACCAGACCCAAGGTCGACCCGATCCCTGGCTCCGTGTGCTACTGTCCCATGTTACCGAGGGTCTAAAAGGCCCAAAACATTTTAAGGTCAAAGGAATCCAAATAGACGGGTTCTGCTTTCCACTTGGGGTCTACAACTGGGCCAACTGAAACACCCTGAGCCTGCACTTCTTCACCCTCAGTAAAAAGATAAGTTCTCTTTCTCCTCTACAGCTGATGATCTTTGCCCTTGCTTTCTTCCTTCTCCCTTGGCCCATTCCGCCTCCCTCCTAATCTAACCAAAATGTTGTTGGAAACAATCAAACTTTTTAAAGAAAGAAAACCCAAAACCACACGCAATTATAGCAGAGAGCTTCCAAAGAACAACTGGACAGCCATGATATTTTTCCTGAACTTTCGATTTTTCACTAGTTGAAAGGAAATGCTGCGGTTCTCCTGGGGAGGAAGGCTACAGAAAAACAGGGGTTCACCTGGGAATGATACACCACTTATTCAGAATTCAGGTTTCTGGTAACTCAAGTTCTGGGAAAAAGGAATGGGCACAGAAGCTGTGCCCACCCCACCCCCACCAAAAACAAGACTTTCCTAAATGTAAACTAATTGCCCCAGTGGCATAGAGGTTATGCGTTGGGCTGAGATCTGCAAGGTCCACAGTTCTAAACCACCAGATGCTCCCAGGGAGAAAAACGGGGCTTTCTATTCCCATAAAGGGTTACGGTCATCTCGAAAACACAGGGGTAGTTCTACCCTGGCCTGTAGGGTCGATAAGAGTCAGAAGGCTGGAAACGACTCAATGGCAGTGAGTAAAATGCAAACTGGATTTACGAAGGGCAATAATATTTAAAACCTTCCTCATTTTCTAACATTGCAATGAAAACTGAATGCTAATCTCTAGCATTCAATAAAGGCCTATATTAGAAATTAGAAAGGGCTATATTAAAGATTAGAAAAATCAGAATAGTATTTTTTCAATACTAACCTATCCCCATTTCCCTGTAATAAAAATATGTCCAAAAAAAATCTAATTCTCTTACTACCTTAAAAGAGTTATCAACACCTGTATTATAGAAACAGTAACCAATCATCCAGAAATCCAAAGGACAAAATGACTTTTAATTTCTAGAACCAATCCCTCACCCTGAGCCTTCGTCAAACACGGACATCTTACCTTCTCTTCTCTCCCAACTTGGGAGTGAGCTGGGGTGGAAGGGACGAGAGGTCTGAACTCCTTCTGAGATCTTCAACCTAACTTGCAGGCCAAGTTGTTACCTGCTTCTGCACCTGTGTGGACCAGTTATCCTTAAGTTTCTCAACTGAAAATCCAGGTGATTCGTCCTAGAAAAGCGAAAGAACAGGATGGTGTAGACTCTGACCCCAGTAAACGTGGCAAGGCTCAGTCAGCGGGGACAACAACTTGACTTAGCAGTTTTGTTTCCTGAATGGGAAGAACTCTCACCCCAATTTAAAGGGACGGGTTAACTCAAGCTTTCAGGTCAGACATTTCCATGGTAGGTCAACCCCTCAGATCCAGCTTCCAATGCATGTGTTCTCCTAAACCATACCTAATCTATTGAGCTAGTCCCATGGCGAGTCTATTTTCAGTGATTCGATTTGTCACCACCTGTCAACAAGTTCTACCTGATTCTTTTTCTGATCGGCCTGTTCTGTCTCTCCTCATGGTGTGAAGAGGGCTTCTATCCATGCACTCGGGCTCTATCCCTCCTTTTAGCTCTTGATCACTTTAAGCACTTGTTTTTTCAGACTGTTTCACTGGAAGTTTTGGGTGGAACAATCTTCAGATTTCCTGGGTCAGCTGCCCCTCCCTCTTGGTGAGTCACTCCTTCTGTGCTATATAATCTCTTATTAAAGACCTATCTTCAGTAAAGATCATTTTTCTATGAGCATGCCGAGAGTCCTGGATTGTACAAGCATTACTGGCACCGTTGTTTGCTTCTGAGACTAATTTTTACATTAATTTCTTAGCTAGAAGATTTGCACAAAGTTCCCTATCCCCACAGGGGAGTCTGATGTGCTGGGCGGCTGGCAGAAGCCTCAGCCTGTGTCTGATAACCCCCCTCGATCCCGTTTGCCATGCACCACTCAAGGTTTAAGTGCTAAGTTTAAAAGTCTATGAATTTCTTTTTCTCACAAGTTCAATGAGCAAATATTTACTGAGGATCTTCTATCATCTAGGCCCTATTATAGACATTACAATGAATAAAATAGACAACATCCCTAACTTCAAGAAGTCTAACAGCAGTTGGGGGCTGGGGGGGAGATGGTGTCGCCGGAAAGGTTGGGATAAGGGTATATATAGGGCAGGAGAGGCAAAATAGGAGAAACAAACAAATAAAATTAGTGGAAAATTAAATGAAAAGATAATGGATCTTCCATGAATTTTTAAAGCCATCTCATAAGAAGGTAAAGGGAGAAGTTATTTTATAAAAGGAGCCAGAGAAAGTCAAAGAAAAAGAGGAAGATCTTTTTTTTTTTTTTGTAGCAAAGCTTAGAATATATGTTGGTGTTTTGCTTCCACATGCAGTTTCTTTTGTTGTTGTTGTTTTTAATCATTTTATTGGGGGCTCATACAACTCTTATCACAATCCATACATACATCCATTGCATCAAGCACATTTGTACATTTGTTGCCATCATCATTCTCAAGAGATGATTCTCAATCATTTCTACTTGAGCCCTTGATATCAGCTCCTCATTTTCGCCTTCCCTCCCCGCTCCCCCTTCCTTCATGAACCCTTGATAATTTATAAATTATTATTATTTTGCTATCTCTTACACTGTCCCACATCTCCCTTCGCACACTTTTCTGTTGTGCATCCCCCAGGAAGGAAGTTATATGGAGAACCTTGTAATCAGTCCCCCCCCCCTTTCTACCCCACTTTCCCTCTACCCTCCCAGTATTGCCACTCTCACTACTGGTCCTGAAGGGATTATCTGTCCTGGATTCCCTGTGTTTCTAGTTCCTATCTGTAACAGTGTACATTCTCTGGTCTAGCCAGATTTGTAAGGTAGAATTGGGATCATGATAGTAGGGGGGGGAGAGCATTTAAGAACTAGAGGAAAGTTGTATGTTTCATCGTTGCTACCCTGCACCCTGACTGGCTCATCTCCTCCCTGTGACCCTTCTGTAAGGGGGTGTCCAGTTGCCTACAGATGGGCTTTGGGTCTCTACCCTGCACTCACCCTCATTTACAATTATATGATTTTTTGTTCTTTGATGCCTGGTCCCTTCTACACCTCGGGGTCACACAGGATGGTGTGCTTCTTCCATGTGGCCTTTGTTGCTTCTGAGCTAGATGGCTGCTTGGTTACCTGCAAGCCTTTAAGACCCCAGACGCTATATCTTTTGGTAGCCGGGCACCATCAGCCTTCTTCACCACATTTGCTTATGCACACATTTGTCTTCAGCAATTGTGTCTGTAAAGTATGCATCATGGAATGCCAATTTAATAGAACAAAGTATCCTTGCATTGAGTAAGTACTTGAATGGAGGTCCAGTGTCCATCTGCTGCCTTAATACTGAACCTATAAATATATGCATGTAGATCCATTGCCCCACCATCCTATATAAATATATTTACATATGCACATGCCTGTATGTAGACCTCTATAAATACCCTTTGCCTCCTAGCTCTTTCCTGTATTTCCTTTTACTTTCATCTTGTCCCACTATCATGCTCAGCCTTCATCTGGGTTTCAGTAATTTCTCTCAGTTACATTACCCTTGCTGAATCCCTACCAGGCCTCTCACACCCTCCTTGACACTAGTTTTGGATCACTTGTTGCTCCCCTGTCCCTGGGTTGGCCAACACCACTGAGGAAGATCCTTTCAATGAGGTGGAATGGCACAGTAACTGCAACAAGAGGCTCAAACATAGCAGGGCTTATGAGGGCAGCACAAAGCCAGACAGCGTCTCATTCTGTTGTAAATAGGGTAACTACAGACGTTGAAACAACCCAATGGTACCTAAGAACAACGGACCACACCAACAAAACAAAAACTGCATGAACATCCTAATCTATTGTTAGGGAATCAATTTAAACCAGTGGTTCTCAACCTTCTTTAACACCGTTCCTCCTGATGGTGACACCTTCCCCACCCCCCAAAGGTCACAACCCACAGGTTGAGAACCGCTTATTTAGACTGCTAGCAACCCTGTGGCAGACAAGAACTGCCCAGTAGGGTTTCCAACGCTATCAATCTTTCAAAAGCTGATGGCCACATCTGTGTCCTGAGGAGCAGCTGGACGGTTTCAACCACTGACCTTTCAGTTAACAGCCAAGTGCTTAACCACTGTGCCACCAGGATTCCTAACTCTTCACTGCCATCGATGTGATGCTGACTCATAGAGAGCCTATAGGATTCCTACATGAATCTCTTAACAGACACAAAAAGCATGTGACGAAATCCAACAACACTTTGGGATAAAAGTCCTCACCAAACTAAAACAGAAGAACCTCTTCAAGCTGATCGTTTGATCACTGACTCAAAAAGATCACTGATCATTTGAGAACTCAATTTTCCCCCTAGAACCAGGAAAAAGACAAAAATGTCTGCATTCGTCACTTGGTTACCCATAGGACTTCAATCATAAAAGCCAGTTGCTCAAAACTATCAGTCACTCTGAGTGCGAAAGACTGGGTTTCCTATTCCCGAGAAGAGTCCAGTCTCAGAAAGGCACAGGGTAGTTCCACCCTGTCCTATAGGGTCACTCTGAGTCGGCATCTACCTGATGGCACTGGGCTTGTTTTCTGGTTTCATGGTTTGAGTTTCAGCACTGTGAGGTGCCCTGGAGACACAGAGGGCTGGATATCAGGCTGCTGCCTGCAAAGCCAAGTCCAGGAAGAACGCTGAGGCTGTCTGATACAATTTAGTCTGGGCAACCAAATGCAAATAAAATACTTAGGAATAGAAAGAAATATTTTTGAAAGAAATTAAAGAAGATGCAAATAAAGACGTCCCATGCTTATGGGTTGGAATACTTACTATTGTCAAAATGGTAATACTCACCAAATCATTCTATGGATTCAACACAAGTATCAAAACTTCAGTTGAGTTCTATGAAGAAATTTCAAGTTGATCATAAAATTAATACAGAAATGAAAAGTACCCAGAGTAGCTATAAGTCACTCCTCATTGCACCGAATCAATGCTGGCCTACAGCGACACTGTGGGACAAGTCCCTGTGGGTTTCCCCATGTTTCTCCCTCAGAGTGGCTAGGAGTTTGAACTGCTGACGTGGCAGCAGCCCGATGCATGACCGCATCGCCATCGGGGCTCCTTCCTGTAGGAGAGCCCTGATGATCTTTAAAAACAAGAACAACGTTGGAGGACTCATCTTCTCAATTCAAACGCACTACAAAGCTATCGTTTTTGTGAACAAGCAACTGTGGTGAAGAAATCTGATGGTGCCCGGCTATCCAAAGAGATAGCGTCTGGGGTCTTAAAGGCTTGAAGGTAAACAAGCGGCCATCTAGCTCAGAAGCAACAAAGCCCACATGGAAGAAGCACACCAGCATGTGCAATCACAAGGTGTTGAGGAAATCAGTTATCAGGCATCATCAGAACAAAAACTCCTATCATTGTGTATGAGGCGGGGAGTGCAGAGTGGAGGCCACTGGACATCCCCTTACAGAAGAGTCTCAGGGAGGAGACAAGCCCATTAGGGTGCGATGTAGCAACAATGAAACATAACTTTCCTCTAGTTCCTAAATGCTTCCTCTCCACCCCCACCCCCACTATCATGATCCCAATTCTACCTTACAAATCTGGCTAGACCAGAGGATGTACACTGGTACAGATAGGAACTGGACACACAGGGAATCCAGGGCGGATGATCCCTTCGGGGCCAGTGGTGTGAGTGGCGATACTGGGAGGGTAGAGGAAGGGTGGGTTTGAAAGGGGGGACCGATTACAAGGCTCTACATATAACCCCCTCCCTGGGGGACGGACAACAGAAAAGTGGATGATGGGAGACGTCAGATAGTGTAACACATGACAAAATAATAATGCCTTATAAATTACCAAGGGCTCATAAGGGAGGGGGGAACAGGGAGGAAGGGGAAAAAAATAAGGAACTGATGCCAGGGGCATAGGTGGAGAGCAAATGTTTTGAGAATGATGAGGGCAACAAATGTACAAATGTGCTTGACATAATGGATGTATGGATTATGATTAAGTGTTGTATGAGCCCCTAATAAAATGATTAAATAAACAGCTATCATTATTCAGACTGTATAACACTGGCATAGGGATCAAGTTAAAGGGCAGCGGGATAGAGTTGAGGGCCCGCATACAAACCCTCAGGTAGCAGAGTGCCAAGACCATTCAACGAGGAAAAGCAGGTCTCTTCAACGAATGCTGCTGGGGGTCATTAGACAGCCACATCCAAAAGAATACAGTTGGATCCCTACCTCACCACATATAATATTAACTCAAGATGGATCACAGATAATAAGAACTCTAAAGCTGAAGAAAAGACGGGCACAAATCTTCATGACATTAGTTTATGCCAAGATTACCCAGATAATGCAATCTAAAAACGGACAAATGATCCAAGTAGACATTTCATGAGTGAAGACAGACAAATGGTCAAAAGTACATGAAAAGATGCTAGCCTCGTTAATCATTAAGGAAATACAAACCAAAGCCACAATGAAATACTACTTCAAACCAAGCTGGGCATATTACCATTGAAAGACAGATGATCACAAATATGGACAAGAATGTAGACAAACTAGAACCCTCAGATTTTGCTGGCCGGACTATTTGCTGGTAGGACACTTTTCTGTTGTCCGACCTCCAGGGAGGTCACATGTAGATCCTTGTAATCGGGGGCCCCCTTTCCACCACCCCCCCTCGCAGTATCACCAGTCCAACATATTTTATGCTTCCATTTAGATGAGATGAATGGCAGACAGTAGACTACAAGTCTTAGGCTGGACTGCTTTTGCCTACCCCATATAGAATTTATATATTCATGTTTCTCTCTCTCTCTCTCTCTCTCTCTCTCTCTCTCGCTCGCTCGCTCTTTCGCTCTCTCTCTCCAAGCACCTTAGTTTTCCTTCTGAGAACGTCTCTTCCCCATTTTCACTCTACATGGGTTGAGATGAAGCTCAAAAACCCTAACATCAGGCTTTGGGACCCAAGTGTGGTCAATACATCCCTCTGGCTTCACCTCAGAGATGGACACAACTTATGTCATCACAAGAATCAGTCTACCTGGGGATGCAGGCAACAAGGAAGACATCAGAGGCAAGTCTTATGTCCTGGTTGTGCTTCTGGACCCAGCTGCACTAGAAGCCAATGCAATCCCTTTTTGCCTAAATCACGTTTTCATTTTTCATCGGCTAAACTGAAAAGAGTTCACACTTTTTTATATTTGGTGGAATTCAAATTCTGCCACTGGGGGAGGTACCTAAGGAAATGGCAATCTCCCTCCACCCCCACCCCCACTATCCATTTGCCTGAACCCATTTGCAACATTTAATAGACGGCTCCTTTCTTATGTAGGATTGTAACGCCTGGTCACACCTGGCCATAGATGACCACACCCTTCCACAGGTTCTTGCTCACCCTAATACAGTGTGGCAAGGCCAAGGCCAAGTCTGGCTACCCACCAAGTGCCAGAATGTTCCTTCAGCTCTCAAGTGGTGGGGTGACCCTAGCTGTTTGGCTGCTGGCATTTGTGGCGTGAGGTGTGATCCTGCTAACCTGGCTAGCAGCTGAGAAGTATGCCCTGGTTGGGGGTGCGGAGGGGGGGTTACAGTCTAAGTAATAATTTGTTTAAAGTGAGTCTGGCATGCTTCTTTCTAACGTCCCAGCGCCAGGGAGTGCCCACGGAAATCCTTAGGCCAGGTTTCCCAGGGGATTAAGCCCCAGTATTTCCGCCTACAGCCTCTGAAACCAGTGGGTGGGGAAGGGGAGGCGGCCGCCGGCCTTTGTAGAGTTGACAGCTCGGCAAGGTGAATCTCAGGTTGTAACTTAAGCAGTAGATTCTCGGGAAAGAGGGCGGGGCTCCCCACCTTCTAGGACCCCGTGAGCAGTCCGCAGGGGCCGGCTTCCTGCACCAGCGTGGCCTTCCTGCAGGGTCGGGGGCGACGGGCACCGGCGGCGGGTCGTCGGGCTCCGATTGCCCCGGGATGCCCGCGGCCCCGCGGGAAACGAACCGGAACTTGCCGGCTGCCCGGCTCCCTCCCCGGCGCCAGCTCCGGGGGTCCCCGCGGGTCCAGTCCGGCCCGATTCGGGCCCGCCCGGCGCTCGCCCCAGCCCCCTGGAAGTAGCCCGATCGCCCAGGCCCGGAGGACCGCACGCCGCCCGGCCGCCGGCTCCCCGGCAGGTCGTCCTCACCTGACTCGCGGCGGCTTTCTGGAGGCTGCCATTCGGCGGTGACGCGCCGGGGCCCACGTCAGAGGAGCGCAGACCAGCTGATCACCCCGCCGAGGGCGGGAGCGGGCGCGCGCGCGCGCACCGGCCGGCCCGCCGCAGACCACGCCCCCCTCTGTGGCGTGCGCGCGCGCCGAGGCCCCGCCCACCGCGGCCCCCCTGCAGCGGCGCGCCATCGTTCTGTCCACGTTCTGGCTGGAGGTGCCGCACCGCGACGAGCGGTCCCGAGGATGCCCCGGCCTGTAAGAGGAGCAGGTGCTGTGGCCGATTCTGGGAGAATCTGGTCTAGACCGCGAGGCTTTGGAGCAGGGTCTCATTTTAGGGGGGTTTTGGAGCTGTCCCCACAATTATTTCTCTGTCGCAGTGTTTCTCAAATGAGCGATCGCACCTCCTGGAACGACCCAGGGAAGCTGCAGAAGCAATACCTACACTTTACCCCGGATTATGGCCTGTATATAGTTTTAAAAGTTTTTCATTGCCAGGAAGCGGTGAAGATTTTGTTGGTTTGTTTTTTCTTAAAAAGGGAAATATCTATTTTCTGCTGGAATGTGCACCCCCAGAATGTTCATTTCTCAAGGGCAGAGGGTCTCCAGTTCATTGCTATATCCCTGCTGCTTAGAACAGTATCTGGCACAGAGTTGGCACTAAATAAAACTGATCACGTGTTTTAAAAGGAGACGTCCCTTTGGAGTTATGGTCAGTGAATGTGGCCCTTCTAGCCATGGTCCCTTCTGTGATGTACTATAATTCTGGACTTGATAAGCCTGTGGCTTTAGTCCCAAATTGGAGAAGTCTCTGCTGAACTAGTGGACAGGAATAGGGTAGGATTGAGACCTTGGTAAAGGGTGTGAACCAGGCCACACCCTGTTTCCTTGGGGGCATCTTTTGACTTTACCTTGTTTGAGGGTGTGACTTAAGATCTAGCTTCCTTTTGAGGGGAGATGACTGGTTGCAGCACTCATGAGGAGCCCTGCTACTGTAGGGTTATGCTTTGCGACAATCTGCAAGGTCAGCAGTTTGAAACCACCAGCTGCTCCTTGGGGGGAAGATGGGGCTTCCTACTCCCATTAAGAGTTACAGCCTCTCAGGCATCAAAGAACAAAAATTTATATCATTGGGTGCACACCTCCATGATACGATCGCTGAGGACAAACGGGTGCATAAGCAAATGTGGCGAAGAAAGCTGATGGTGCCCGGCTATCAAAAGAGATAGTGTCTGGGGTCTTAAAGGCTTGAAGGTGAACAAGCGGCCATCTAGCTCAGAAGCAACAAAGCCCTCATGGAAGAAGCACACCAGCCTGTGCAATCACGAGGTGTCGAAGGAATCAGGTATAAGGCATCATCAAAAATAAAAAAATCTTACCATAGTGAATGAAGGGGAAAGTGCAGAGTGGAAACCCAAAGCCCATTTGTCGGGCACTGGAGATCCCCTCACAGAGGGGTTTAGGGGAGGAGATGAGTCAGTCAGGGTGGGACATAGCACCGATGAAGAATACAGCTTTCCTCCAGTTCCTTAACACTTCCTCCCCCACCCCCTCACTACCATGATTCGAATTCTACCTTGCAAGTCTGGATAGAGCAGAGGTTGTACACGGGTGCATATAGGAGCTGGAGGCAGAGGGAATCCAGGGTGGCTGATACCTTCAGGACCAGGGGTGATACTGGGAGGGTAGAGGGTGAGAGGGTTGGAAAGGGGAAACCGATTACAAGGATCTACATGTGACCTCCTCCCTGGGGGACAGACAACAGATAAGGGTGAAGGGAGACGCCGGATAGGGCAAGATATGACAAAATAATAATTTATAAATTATCAAGGGCTCATGAGGGAGGGGGCAGTGAGGAGGGAGGGGAAAAAAAGAGGACCTGATGCAAAGGGCTTAAGTGGAGAGCAAATGCTTTGAAAATGATTAGGACAAAGAATGTATAGATGTGCTTTATACAATTGATGTATGTATATGTATGGATTGTGATAAGAGTTGTATGAGTCCCTAATAAAATGTTTTTTTTAAATAACCTTAAAAAAAAAGTTCCAGTCTCAGAAACTCAGAGAAGGCGTTCTCCTCTGTCCTATAGGGTCGCTATGAGTCAGCTTCGACTCATTAGCAGTGAGTCTAGCACACATCGGCTCACCTGAACAGCCTTAGCCTATTTCCCTACTGAGCTTCGGGAGAAGCAAGAAGACTTGGGGGCATGTGTGGCTGCTGGCTCTGGATGGTACATTGGCACGCTTCTGCCTAACCTTCAGATCTGGATCTGAACAACACCCTCTGCCCCCAGACACATTTCCTCAAAGTCTGATGAGTTGCTGTGGGATGTTGCAGGGACTCACCGGATCCAGGGATGTGAGGAATGTACCCAAGGGAGGAGTTGGGGGAGAATGGAGCAGAATAGGAGCTTGACAAGATTGGATAATTGGGGCATCTTTAATCCCCAACTCCTTGTGACTCAAACTCATTGCCTTTGAGGCACTGCTGACTCACAGCAACCCCAACGGACAGGGTAGACCCGCCCCTGTGGGCTTCCAAGACTGTCACTCTTCACAGGAGTAGAAAGCCCCATCTTTCTCCTGAGGAGCCGCTGGTGGTTCAAACTGCTGACCTTGCATTTAGCCGCCCAACTTGTAACCACTATGTCACTGAGCTCCCTTCCTTGGGACTAGTCTGGCATTAATTCTTCTCAAAGAAATGATTGCCACACTTCCTTCTTGCTCTGACGTTGGTAAAGCCTGAGTGCAGCTACCAAATAGGTTTTGCTGCTAGGTGGTCTATACAGGAAAGCAGCAGCACAAGGAGGTATGAACACTTTCCAACAATCCTTCGAGATCGCAAGACAGCTTTTGCCCGAGAACAACGTTCAGAAGGGTTTGGGAAGAAGAAGGGTGATGGAAACAGGAAGAAGAGGAGGAATGAATGGTGGCACATTGCGGGCACTGTATTGAATGAGATGAGACAAAGCATGCAGAACGGTTGACTGGTAAACATGGATCTCCTCTGACACCTTCACCCAATGCCCAATAAAGAGTTTTTGAAAACGACAACTTAACGACCAGTTTGGGGGTCACACGTGGATATTAAGGTCTGAGGGAAAGCCGTGGAGCTGATGAGGGACTGATAAGAAAATGGTGGTCAGCAATTACTCTAGAACAAAGACGACAAGGACATTAGATTAACGGGAACTGGCCACCCAGAATGGAAATCCTGACTGTTGACACGTTGTAAGGGACAGCTAGCTCACTGCCATCAAGTCAATGCTGACTCAGAGTAGCCCTATAGGACAGGGCAGGACTGCCCCTGTGAGTTTCTGAGACTGTAGTTCATTATGGGAGTAGAAAGCATCTTTAATCCCCAACTCCTTGTGACTCAAACTCATTGCCTTTGAGGCAATGCTGACTCACAGCAACCCCAACGGACAGGGTAGACCCGCCCCTGTGGGCTTCCAAGACTGTCACTCTTCACAGGAGTAGAAAGCCCCATCTTTCTCCCAAGGAGCGGCTGATGGTTTCAAACTGCTGACCATGGGGTTTGCAGCCCAATGCATGACCAAGACACCACGAAGGCTCCGTGAGGAACATAGCCAATGTCATTGAACTCCTTGTGTATAAATGATTGGCTGATAAATTATACTTCCGTGTAAACTTTCACTTAAAACATAGTACAACATGAAAGGGAAGTAAAAAGGTTTGCTGCCTGTAAGAACTTGAAGCTCGCATTATTCAAGCAGGACTTTAGATCAATTAAATCCGGTCCTGCCAAAGAAGTAGGAAAGAGCTACAACAGTGCCCTTGCAAAGCACCAAAGCTCCCCTCCTCTCAAGGGTAGGGAGTCCACAGGGGAGAGATGATTAATAGAACCGACTGGTTCCAGGCCTAGCCTGAGAGCGGCTGGGAAAGATGAAGTTGTGAGAGAATTGTTGATCCCCTGGTAAGAGAGAGAGAGGCGGGACCTAAAGGGAACAGAGATTTCATAATCACGTTGCCTAGGAGAAGAGGCGTTAGCTCAGCATTTACAGCGTCTGGGTTGAAGGGAGAGAAAGAGTAACACTGTACTTTTTGTTCCCTGAACCTGATTTAAATGCCGGTCTGCAAGATAACAAGGCTCCCCTCCACTCTTGAACTTCTTTGAAGAGAACTGCAGGGAGAAGCTGAGCAGAATTAGCACTGGAGGGTGAAAAGGCCTGGACTGACAGGTTCTTCGGCTGGTTCTAGCGGGTCCTCACTTCTTTGAAGGGCGGGGGGGGGGGGGGGGGGTGCGTTTCCCAAAGTGCTCTGTGCCGAGCCTGCAGGAGCCTAGTGTGTGCAGAACTAGCATCCTCATTGTGAGACCTGCGGAGAAGAAATCATTAGCACCAGGTGAAAAAAAAAAACAGCTCTTGTCAAAGCTGAGTCATGGCGCCCCCTCGTGTGCCAAAGTAGAACTGTACTTCCTCCTTAAAGTTTGAGGGGGCTGAATTTGGGGAAAGAGATTGCCAGGCCTTTCTTCCAAAGCACCCTGGGGTGGACTTGAGCCTCCAATCTTTTTGGTTAGCAGCCAAGGATGGTGACGACGGAAGAGACCCTAGGGGTCGCTTCATCCAACCAACTGGACCATGCAGAGGACTGGGAGGGGCACGGATTTCTCATTCAAACACATACTGCTTGGGCCTTAGAGGCACAGAAAAATAGGAGCAACCACTATGCCACCAGAGCCCTTAAGTCAGCAGTGGGGTCACCCGATTCATCACTGTAGCAAAATGACAGTGATGAAGTAGCAACAAAAATAATTTTATGGTTGGGGGGGGGGTCACCACCACATTGAGGAGCTGGATTAAAGGGTCGCGGCATTAGGAAGGTTGAGAACCACTGCCATAAGTGCATGGAAATAAGTACCACGTGCCCAAGTATATAAATGGTAGATTTCTTGGCCCCTAACATCCATCTATGCTCCTGCTGGGAATCATCCTCCTGTTTCCCTTTGGGGAGTTGCCGCTCCCTCCCTTCCTCATCTCAGCCTCTGTTATGCTGGCAAAGTTCTGGGATTCCAAGGATGGATCATATGACCCAGGCATAAACCACAGTGAAAGGCTGAGAGGTGGTTGTGCAGTGAGCTTTTCACAATGAATGCAGCAATAGTGCCTCGCTCACGTGGGCCAGGTGAGAGAGGACCTGGACGGATATACTCTGGACTGCTGCTTTGACCCTGCGCCTGAGACAGGCATGGAAGCAGCAGAAGACAGCGCAGAGCGTGCAGGAGAAACAGAAATGTCCTAACATTATCTGAGCCCTAGATCCGGCCACTCCTTAAGCCAGATCTTTTCAGCAGTCAGCCACAGAAATTCCCTTTCTGTTTGTAAGTCAGGTTGATAGGAGTTCTCTTTTGTTTACTCTCGAAAGCCTCCTCACTGATTCCATTAGGCTCCATCTGCAAACATTTGCTGCATGAAGTAGAGATCCATTTCTTAATGTAGACAATAAATAAAAGGGTAGACTACAAACAAATATTCTATTGAAAAATTATGTTTATGAAAGTGAAACTCAAAGTACTCCCCATTCCTTGGGCTCTCTCTCTCTCTCTCTCCTTTGTACACACAATGATAGCCCCTTGCTCCATTCTCCACATCTGAGCTCTGTAACCAATAGTACCCACTGCCATCAGGTCAATTCTGACACACGATGCTCGTATAGGACAGAGTAGAATTGTTCCTGTGAGTTTCTAAGGCTGTAAATCTTCATAGGAGAGGAAAGCCTCATCTTTCTCTCTCTGGTAAGGTGGTGGATTTGAACTACCGACCTTGCAACTAGCAATCCAGTGATTACCCACAGCTCCATGAGAGCTTGTTACAAGCCACAGTAATCCACTGTCCAACATACTCACTGGTGGAAGATCTGAGTATTTACTGGGTGGGGACAACATCTCTTTTGACAACCCCCCCCCCCCCCCCCGCTCCATGAGAAGACTAAGCAGTAAAGTTTTTCATACAAGATAAATTAAAGAAGAGGGGTTTTAATCTCTTCAAATAGTTCAATTTGTTCTAATACAACTGATAGCTATAGGAACGGTGATGAGTGAGGCACTCATAAATTATTATAATATGGCCAAGTTCTTTCCTTGTTTTTTGGGAAATTAACACAAAGATAGGCTTGTGGTTACACCCCAGAAAGGAATGGGAGAAGAAAAGCCAGCGTCCAGGACTGTGGAGTCTGCCAAAACAATGTACTGTAAATCAAGGGTGGGCGAGCAAGCATTTGGCTCGGTTCAGCATCCACTCACCCTTTGTGTTCAATGAAAATGACAGTCAGGCCTTCTGATCTCTGAGTTCCAGTTACTCTTGGCAAAGTTCAGTTCTCTGGTTCAAATTAAAGATGGAAAAGAAGAAAAAGAAAAAGCCTCTAAGAGACCCAGAGGGCTTCTTGCACATCAAATGTTTCTTGCACAAACAACATATTGATGAGCTAAGTGTAAATGAATCAAAAACATGCAGAGTAAGGATTCTCTGAAACATGCAGACCCTCCCACACTATATAAAAAAGGGCTCAGAGAACCACCCATTTGCCTTTTCCTTTAAGGAATAGCCTTTTTTAAACCATATTTTATCCTCGAGTAGCCTTTGGGGGACCTTTGCAAACTAGGGGGACGGGACTGGATGGTTCTGAGGTTGGCGCCTCACAAACTGTTGATGATGTTGATGGCTACTCCCTCCTAGATGAGTTTGGAAAGCTGGGCTTTAGATAGCAGACTTGTGGCCTGGAGGTCATGGTCAAGAGACCAATTCTGGCTCTTTGGTGCTGGTTCTGCCTCTAATAGGTGTGTGACAGCAGAGGACCTTTTTCTCTGGTTTCTTAACAGACTGAGCTACTGAACCCCCTCTTATCCATCAGAGCAGCTCTGGTGCATAGCAGTTACTCTTGGGCTGCAAGGTCCATAGGTAGAAACCATTAGCAGCTGCCAGGGAGGAAGATGCGCTTTCTACTCCTGTAGAGTTCCAGTCTCAGAAGCCCACAGGGGCCGTTCTACGCAGTCCTGTCTGTGAGTCGGCACTGACAGGATCGCAGTGAGTTTGTTTTTTCCCCCCGTTTAGTCATGTACTCTGCATTGACCAAGTCCTATGAAGATGGGTCAGTCAGGGTGCGATGTAGTGCCGATGAAGAACACAGCTTTCCCCCAGATCCTGGATGCTTCCTCCCCCCAACTACCATGATCCGAATTCTACCTTGCAGGGCTGGATAGAGCAGAGGTTGTACACTGGTACATATAGGAGCTGGAGGCACAGGGAATCCAGGGTGGATGATACCTTCAGGACCAAGGGTGTGAGGGGCGATGCTGGGAGAGTGGAGGGTGAGTGGGTTGGAAAGGAGGAACTGATTACAAGGATCCACATGTGACCTCCTCCCTGGGAGATGGACGGCAGAGAAGGGAGGGAAGGGAGACTCCAGATAGGACAAGATATGACAAAATAACGATGTATAAATTACCAAGGGCACATGAGGGAGGGGGAAGCGGGGAGGGAGGGGAAAAAAAAGAGGACCTGATGCAAAGGGCTTAAGTGGAGAGCAAATGCTTTGAGAATGATTGGGGCAGGGAATGTGCAGATGTGCTTTATACAATTGATGTATGTATATGTATGGATTGTGATAAGAGTTGTATGAGCCCCTAATAAAATGTTTTAAAAAAAAGAGAGAGAGAACTTGAAGCCGGCAGCCTGGTAGATCGACTTTGTGTGATCCTCTATTCTTCTTTCATAATACTTGTACCACTTACTCATTTTAGGCATACGATGGTTTTTAGAATATTCATGGAGTTGTGTAATTTAAACATTTAAGAAATCAATTTTAGAACACTTGCATTAACCTCACAAGAAAGTCCACACCTTGAGCTTGAGTCATCAAAGCCTGGGGAGATCCCAGCTCCCCATCCCCACAGCCCTAGGCAAGCACTGATCAACCTTTTGTCATAATCTATTTATCCCTTGTGGATATTTTTTTAATTAATCATTTTATTGGGTGTTCTTACAGATGTCATAACATTCCATAATTCAAATGAATTGAGCACAATTATATAATTACTTCAACAATCAGTTTGAAAACATTTTCTTTCTTCTTGAACTCTTTGATATCAGCGCCCATTTATCCCCTCCCCCTCACCCTCTGTCCCAGGAAGCCTTATTGTTATTTTTACATATTATTATTATATGTATGTATATATATATATCTGTATTACCCCATCCAATATATCCATTCACCTGCAATCTATTCACGCCCCTCTCGAGTGAGGTTATTCAGTCATCATTGCTATCAACTGTCCTTCACTCCCTCCCCCAGCCCCCATCTCTTTCCGTACCCTCAGGGAAGCATTGCCCCCTTTGCTGTTTCTCAAGGGTGACCCAGCCTGGCATTCCTGCATCAAACAATCAGATCTTAATTATGTAAATGAATATACTCAGGTCTAACAATATTAATGAGTCTTAATAGTGACAGGAAGAACTATTAAAGAACCAGAGGATAGTTATGTGTTTCATCAGTGCTCTACCACGGTCTGGATTTATCATCCCTTCTGTGTGGCCCTTCTGAGAGGGTCTGTCCAATTATCTTACAGGTGGATTTTGGGTCTGCTTGTTTTTGAACTTCTGATACCTCTTCTTGTCGACACTGCATGATCACACGGGCTGGTGTGCTTCTTCCTGTGGGCTTTGTTGCTTCCCTGCTAGATGGCCGCTTGTTTAACTTCAAGCCTTTAACACCCCAGATGCCATACTGGCTAATAGCTGGGCACCATCAACTTTCTTCACTGCATTTACTTATGCACCCATTTTGCCTTCAGCGACCATGTGGGGAAGGTATCCTACAGTGCCACATTTTTAGAACAAACCCTTCCTGTGCTGAGGTAAGATTTTAGTAGAGACCTAAAGTCTATCTGCTTCCTTATTGTATTTACATATATGTACATGTATAGACAAATACACCTATGTTTATGTCATTATATATTTACATATCTATATTCATCCTATATATATATCATTTTTACTTTCTTCTTCTTTCCTCTTTTTCTTTCCACCTGCCCCACTGTCATGCTTACCCATCATTCACATCCGATTGGCCATACATGACCAGGAAGGCTACCCCATCCTCACTGTCAATTTTATAACCGTTAGCTATTCCCCTGTCCCTGTGGCTTACCACGCACCTCCCCTGCCTTACCCCTTCCTATACCCCCCTCCCCAGGAACCGGGCATGTCCTGTCTCTGTGTCCAGGGGGTTGCTTATCCTGCCTATATGATATAGACCCGAGAAAGGGAGAGAGATAGAATGTAAATAGTTCCAAGTGTAACTGGTTCCTGACCCAGAGTGAATGAACATCTCTCTGTTAAACAGCAAGCAGGACTTGTTATAATCCCTCAGCCCAATCCTCTTTTCTTTTGGGGGTTCCATATCCCGGAACCCGTTTACCTAACAGCACTTACACCCTTTTAGTCCTCAGCATTCATGTCGGAAAGGCACAACCCTGCAAGTCCTCATTGCTCTTCCTGCAGACAGGGACAGAGTGGTCTAATGCCCCCACCCCACCCCTGTTACACCTTTAGACTTCTGCTGTAGCCCCCTGGTGAGTAACCCCCAGCCAGTTCGGGTGATGTGCCCAGTGCTGTCCCCAGAGTCAGAGTCTACAATGGGGATTCCTCAAGGGCTTGGAGGCTTCGCTCTCTCCCAACGTTGGTCTGTCCACGCCCCTGTTAGTTTGCCCCCATGTGGGCAGGTCAGACCGTCCCAGCTCCCCAAGCTGAATCTTCAGCGCCATCCTCTGTAGCGCTGTCATCAGGGAGCATCATCCTGTGTCATGTCAGGAGCTGAGGCCAGACCTGCAGTCCTCTCTCTGAACCAGCTCCTCCAAGCAGGGGTGTCGCCCTCAAGGATCGGCCCACCAGAATGGAGTCTACTCTCTCCCTTTCCTGTGGACACATAAACAAAACCTTCCCCTGCCATCTTTGTTCTTTCCCCCACCTCTGTGTGGCCCTTAAAGGCATGTGGGGAGGGGTGGAGTGGGAGGGGGAGATGCTTTTCAGCACAGATGCTATCTGCATCTTTATTTTTATGATTATTTATTTGTTTTTATTTGATGACATATGTATCATTAGGTTTGGTCTGGCTCATGCCAGGGTATCTGGTCCTCAGCACAGTAACTGCGGTATGTGCATCTTCCCTTATGCCCAGTCAGTGGATTTACGTTGTACTTGTCCTTTTGTGCTTGGCTAACTTCACTCAGCATAATATCCTCCAACTCTTTGCACGAGACGAGGTGCTTCATCTTTTCATCACTGTTTTTTAGAGATGCGTAGTACTCCATGTGTGTAGATACCTGAGTTTTTGAATCCACTCGTCTATTGATGGAAATTTAGGCTGTTTCCAATTCTTTGCAATTATGAATCTTTGAGGTGCCTGGCTTCTTTCATTCAGCGTGTTTTCGAGGTTCATCCTCACTGTAATATGTATCAGTACTGCATTTCCTTTTTCTGGCTGAATAATATTCTACTGTATGGATATGCCACACTTGACAATTTCTGGTCCTAAGTTCATGAATGTTTGAGTTGTTTCCCCTTTGGGATCCTATGGCTAGATAGTACTGTGAACATTCAAGTGCAGGCTTTTGCATGGACATGTGTTTCCATTACTCTTGACTGTATGCATAGCAGTGAAAATACTGAGCCATATGGTCACATGTTTAACCTTCTGAGAAACGGCCCGGTTGTTTTTCATTTTGCATTCCTACCAGTAGTGTGTGAGGGTTCCGAATTCTCCACACTGACACTATTTATCGCCCTTCTTCTTAATGAGAGCTATCTTAGTGGGTGTGGAATGGTGTCTCATTGTGGTTTTGTTATGCAGCTCCCTGGTGGCTAATGACTTGCAGCATCTCTTTATGGGTTTATTGGCCATTTGTACAACCTCTTGGGAGAACTGCATGTTCATATCCTCTGCCCATCTATTAATTGAGTTATTTGTCTCTCTATTGTTGAGCTATAAGAGTTCTGCATATATTGTAGGTGCATGTCCCTTATCAGATAGATGATTTGCACAAACACCGTCTTCCATTGGTGGGTGATTGTGCTGTAACTTGTCTCAAGTGATGCTAACATTCAAGAAGGAAGGTTTCCCCATTGAAAACTGTGTTTCTCCAGCTACTTTCAGAAGATCCAAAGTTTGTTTTAGCAGTGTTGGCCCTTCCTTCTCAATACAAGTATTAAGTATCTAGTAGGGTGTCATCCCCACCCCCACCCCAAGACAGGCCAGAGAGAGTTCCTTTTGACCACCTGGGCTCTGCTACTTTATCTGCCAGGCCCCCTGGAGGCAGCCACACCTGTAACTCACCCTAGAGAAGCTGCCAAAGCTTGGCCTGGGTTTCAACTGCACTGAGTTCAAGCGCTGGAGGTAAAGTAACTCCTTGGCAGGATGCTGTCCCCCACTGGCATTTAAACAGTCTCCCCCCAACTCAGCCATCAAACTAGCAAGTCCTCCATTCTTCCTGTTTTGCAATTTGGGATTTTGCAAAGCATGGGCAACTCACTGGGGCTTGGCAGGACTCCCAGAGTTTTGGCAGCCTGTTGATGCTGCTGTCATGAGTGTCCTTTGCCATAAAGCGTCCTCGGTACAAGTTGAAGCCAGCCAAATTCAAACAAGCAGGGTTGAAAAACGGAGTAGCGGGCTGCCTGAGCTTCAAAACACGGCACAAAAGTACTCAGAGAAAAACAATTTAGTAATTAGGACCACAGCCCAGAATGGAAAGCACTGTTTGGGGCGGTGGTTGTTTTCATGCTAACCATTCCTTTCCCCATCACAGATCGCCCTCTAAAAGCAGCATCTTCAAAATATAAGTTGCTAATCGTTTAAAACTTTCTCTTTCACCTTTAAGATTTTTATTCTTTTGTGTCTTCATTTCAACATTCTGTTCTTACTATACTTTTTTCTAGAAATTTATGAAGATTTTAAGATCTTTATTAAGATATCACTAACATACCATACAATATCACTAACATACCATACAATAGTTGTAGAACTATCACCATAATCAATTTTAGAACACTTTCCTCACCCCATAAAAATCTGTATTAGTATTCATTCTCTAATTCTCTTTCATTGCCCCGGCCAGCCCCAGGCAAGCAATAATGTACTTTCTAGCTTTGTAGAATTTCTTTCTCATTCTGGGCATTTCATATAAATAGAGAAGTGTAATATGTGATTATTCATGACTGGCTTCTTTAGTTTAGCATAAAGTTTACAAGGTCCTTCCTTTTTTTTTTTTTTTTTGAACATTTATCAGTAGGACTTCTTTCCTTTTATGGCTGAATAGGTTAGTGGGGTGAGTATTAGACTGCTAACCACAAGGTGGATAGTTCAAACCTATCAACTTCTCCATAGGAGAAAGTTGAGGCTCCAGCTCTCTAAAGATCTGCAGCCATGGAAACTGTGTAGAGAGCTTCTACAAGTCAGAATCAACTCCATGGGAGTGGGTGTCGTTTTTGTTTGTTTGTTTCGGTTCTTTATATGAGTATAAAATGATCCCTGGTGGTATTGTGGGTTAGACATTGGGCTGCTAACTACTAGGTTGGTTGTTCAAACCCACCAGCCACTCCTTGGGAGAAAGGTGAGACTGTCTGCTTCCATAAATATTTACAGTCATGGAAACCCTAAGGAGTAGTCCTGCTCTGTCCTATGGGATCACTAGGAGTCAGAGTCAGTAGCAGCCTTGAGTTGTTTTTATTTGCTAGTTTGTGTTAACAGATAGACTCTATTTCATCTATCCACTCCACAGTTGATAGATATTGGATTGTCTCCACTGTTCATCAAGTCTATACAATACTGCTATGAACATTCATGTACACGTGTACATCTTTTCAGGGAAATCACTGGCTCATATTGTAGTTCTATCTTTACTATTTTGAGCAACTATGATTTTGCTTTCTAAAGCAGTTGCATCATTCCCCCACCAGCAATCAATACATGTTCCAATTTCACCACAACTTTGCCGATTCTTCCTGTCACTCCTGATTCTCCTTCCATCAACTTTCCCCACATTTCAAACGAACTTCCTAATGCCTTTTGCTTTTGGAGGAATAGGGGTGGGATTTGATTGTAGAATGAACACTTTAGCTTTCCTTTTAGGAAGTTTAAAGGAAAATTACATTTCAAAGACCCCCTTCCAGCCCCACCCTGCACACACTCCTTTCTCTTCTAAATCTTGTCCCACAACCTGCTTTCAACGGAAGGATTCTGATCAAAGACTGGGAATTGTGGACCATAAACTGATTCTCCGTCGTAGATGTGGTTAGCTTATCCTTCACAGTATTTTAAGATTAAAAAAAGTAAGAGTTGTCTTCTCATAAAACTTAAAAAAAAAATTCACACGCAAGACACAGACAATTTTGTTCACAGGCCCATGATTCTTGCTTAAATTTTTCAGTGAACAGGCTGGAGTTGAGTAGTTACCAGTCAGTCCCGTCTACAAGCCCCACTTCCTGTTTTGTGTGTTTTTTAAAAGCAGGTGTTGTAAACCCTCGCCCTGTATCTGTGGTTCTAATCCCCTTTGGGAGTGGGTTATCTTTCTTTATGTCGGTGAAACAGGGTTCATTCAGGGCGTGTTTTAAATCAACCTCTTTGGAGATATGAAGGAGATTCAGCAAGCAAACATAGCAGCGATGGGGCCAGAGGGAGGTGCCAAACCACATGGAGATTGATAAGGAGTACAAGTTCAAGGAGATGAGGACCTTCTTCCACAGTGGACAGAGAAAGAGAAAACCTTCCATTAAACAGGCAACCTGGATTTGAACTTGTGGCTTCCTAAACCATGAGGGGAAAAAAACAGCAAATAAATGTGCTTCTGTTTGTTAAGGTCACCCCCTTGTGGCCTATCTGGTAAAGCAGCACTAGATAATGCCACCTGCCCTCTTCCTGAAGCCATTTGAATGGAGGGTCTTAAAGCCAAATAGTAGAGGCATGTGTGCAGTGTCTGTGCACTTGCTGTCTGCAGAAGTAGCCCGGGTCTGTGGCCTTTGTGGAGAGCAAGCGAGCCAGCAAGAAACAGAGAAACAGCCAGACAGGCGGGCACGGGTGAGCAGCGGAGATCTTTGTAGGTTTGGAGGGTTTGTCAGGGCAGCAGATGATCAAAGCAGGACCAGGAGGAGGGAGCCATGGAGCCTCTGCGGGGCCTCCCTTTGGCCAAAGTCCCCTAAATAAACAGCAGATGCAACAAGACCTCCGCTGACTTCAAAGAGAAATAAAAAAAATAAAGAACAAGTGTGTTCCCACAAAGCATAGGTCCCCCGGGGGGGTGGGGGTGGGGACCAGGGACTAGCACACAGCCCTGCGAATCAGAGCCCTTCCCCTCTCCAGGTGCGACCAGCTGAGCCCTGCTTGCTTCCAGGAAGTGCCATCCAGCTGGCTCTGCTTGCTTCCAGGAAGTGCCATCCAGCTGGCTCTGCTGCGCAGTCTGGGTCTGTCAGTTCAGGCTGCTTGGGGTCGCAGGCCATCAGATTCCCATGGAGGGCTGCGGGGAGGAGGGGGCAGACATTTTGCCAAACCCAACTGTCAGCGGGTTCCCCTGGACGCCGAGCCCTGGGTGAAATGATGGGTTTGGGGTCAACTACCGACTTAGAGATTGGCAATATGAAGCCACCCAATGGCACTGCAGGAAAAATAGGGCTGGTCCTATTTTTGCTAAGAGCTCTGATCTGCTCGTGTAAAGATGACAGGGAAGGAAGCCCTCTGGGGGCAGTGTTACCCGTCACACAGAGGGCCACCAAGCCTGGTTTCTGGCTGCTTCTGGTGGTTGTTTTCTTACTTACTCTCCTTCTTTCCATCTAAGAGTTTTATTGGCATATAATTCACATATCGTACAGTTTAATAGTTCAACCCCATTGAAAAGACTGGTACAATAATCACCAAATTTCATTTTAGCCTTTTTTTTAATTAAGGGACTTCTTTCTTGACTTTTTAAAGTTCCTGGCATCTAGTTCATGTACCATACAATCCAGTGGTTTAAATATATTTAAAAGCAGGAGGCCATCAGCACCACAATTAACTTTAGAACATCTTCTACATTCTTACACACGTTATCATTAGTGCTTCATCGCCCCACAGCCTCCCCTAAGGAACGATTCATTTATTGTCTTGATTGATTACCTACCCTGGATTTTGTATAAAGAAAATCATACAGCAGCGACCACAAAGCAAAACACAGAACAACCTCAGTCCAAAACATAGCAGGAGATGATCAGAATCAAGAACCAATGAAAAGTGAATCGGAAGGGAAAACAAAATGTTACATTGTAACGGAACTATGTATCTGCAGTGAGCCACTTTCCAATGCACTCGGTCCTAGGGCAAGACCATTCAGGTCCTTTAGTCCATGGTCTCAGGGAGTTCAATGCAGGCGTCAAACCCGGGGGGATTCTGCAAATAATGAGAACTGGGGATCAAAAGGCAGCTTGTGGGTTTCCACAAACTACTAATCTATGGAGGTGCCCAAGCGCTTGCCTGCCATTGAGTCCCAGGTACTGAGAGGAGGTTTACCTTGCCATCCCCTGATTCTCCAATCATCCCTGAGTACGTTAAACCACGGGACTTACTGTCACAAAGATTCACGTTTAAATTCCTGCTCTGCCGCTCGCTAGCTGTGAGATCAATCGTGGTCAGCTTGTTTTACCCCACTAAGCTCCATCTGTGAAGGAGTAAAAATAAAACAGGGCAAGGAAGCTCACTCTGGGGCTACCGAAAGAACCCAACACTCCACATCTCGTCTGGAGCAGAGAGAGAACACAATCCATGTTGTCTTTACGACTAACCGGTAAGTTCCCAGGCCATGTTTCTTAAAAATCTGACATCTATACATCTTCATAAAGTCAAGGACTGTCGACCCTGGCAGAGGCCATGGACACGATCTAGTTCACCCTGAACTCGTGAGAAAAGCAGCTTCCTCCTCCCAAAGCTGGGTGGTGACCCTGAGCCGCACCAGGGTCTGGTCAATGGCCTTATTGTGCAAGGCAAGGCACACCTGCGGGCCTGGGAGTAGAGTTGCCCGTGGAGTCGGTCTCACTGTTATGCTTGAGAGTCACCTTCCCTGTAGCTCTGGCTCAAGACTTAAACAGTGTGATCATAAGAGGACCCAGGGTGAGGCTCAGAGACAAATGAGCTCAGGACACATGTGGAAGGGCATGATTTACATCTTCTCCCTCCTCACCAGAGCCACCGAGTGTGTGAGGAGCGGGGTGGATGGTTGAGGGGTTGGAGTGCATCCCAGCTGTGAAAACAGCCCGACCCCATGGCTTCCCCCAGCTCCTGCACACACTGGCCTGAGCGCCCCTTAAAACAGCAAGCACCTAGGAGGAGCTTCTCTGAGATGGGGAGAGGGCTCAACACACAGAAGGTGACCTCCGCACCAGCCGGCTCTTCCTTCCCTTCTTTGAAGTTAGGTGGGAATCAAGTGCGCTTGAAATCATGAGAACATTTTTATTTTAATTAAAATTATCTAAAGGTGGTTCTGTTGTGCACCACGATGATGACCATTCCCAAGGCATGTCAATTGCAAACAGGTTTACAAAGTCTAAAAGCCTCACATTGGTGTGCAGAGCCCTGCTCTGTCCAGCTGCTCCCTCGCTCCAGGCCCTAGCTCTACCTTCAGCCCGTGACGGGGTCACATTCCATCGATGCTCAGAGCTACCATGATGCACAGCATGCCTCAGGGCCTTTGCACATCCTCTTTCTCCCAGAATAAAGACCTTCTTTCCTGTCAGCAGTCTTTATGTGACCAATTTGCACACATTTAAAAAGTTTTTTAAAACTTATTTTTTAAATCATTTTAGTGGGGGCTGTGGTAATTACATAATATCTTGTCAACGTGTGACTTAAGAGTAAAGGAGTGGAGGTTAGCCAGTCAATCAGGTGGCAGCTTGAGGACCTCATTTGGAGGCGTTAAGGAGATAACTAGCTCACTGGGACACAGGCTTACTCCCTGTGAGGCACGCGTGCTGACAAGACACATGGAGCTACACTAGAGCCCATGGAGACCCTGCCAGCGCTGAGATGCCTCTATTGTCACTGGATCCACAAGGCTTTCCACCCACTGGCCTGAGATCTTCCTGCATTTGGTGTCATTGCATGTTTCGTGAGTCTGAAGAGGAATTTATAGATTAGTATCTGACATATGGGCTAATACTGAATTTATGGACTTGATCTGGACTGGGCTGGGACATTTTCCCAATATTCAATTATTCTTGTATATAAACTCTTTCTTACACACATATGAGTGTCTATGAATCTGTTTCTCTAGTCTACCCAGACTAATACAGGGGCTCTAACAGCTCTTATAATAACCATACATCCATTGTGTCAAGCACATTTGTACATATGTTGTGATCATCCTTTTAAAAACATTTCCTTTCTACTTGAGTCCTTGGTATTAGCTCCTCATTTTCCCCTCCCTTCCCCACCCTCCATCCCTCATGAACCCTTGATAATTTATAAATTATTATTTTCATATCGTACACCAACCACTGTCTCCCTTTGCCCACATTTCTGTTGTTAATCCTCCGGGGGGGGGCAATTATACGTTGATCATTGTGATCAGTTCCTCCTTTCTCCCCTCACCTTCCTCCTACCCTCATGGTAATGCTATTCCCATTATTGTTCCTGAGGGGTTTATCTGTCCTGAATTCCCTGTGTTGAGAGCTCTTATCTGTACCAGTGTATATGCTCTGGTCTGACCAGATTTGTAAGGTAGAATTGGGTCATGATAGTGGGGGGAGGAAGCATTAAAGAACTAGAGGAAAGTATGTTTCATCGGTGCTATGCTGCACCCTGGTGGCTTGTCTCTTCCTTGTGCCCTTTCTGTGAGAGGATGTCCAGTTGTCTACAGATGGGCTTTGGGTCTCCACTCCATGCATGCCCAACCCCCACCCCCATCATTCCCATCAATATGATTATGCTGGGTCTTCTAATGCCTTATGCCTGATCCCATCAATACATCATGATCATACAAGCTAGTGTGCGTCTTCCATGTGGGCTTTGTTGATTCCCAACTAGATGGTCGCTTGTTTATCTTCAAGCCTTTAAGACCCAAGACACTATCTCTTCTGTTATTCAGGCACCATCAGCTTTCTTGACCACATTTGTTTATCCACCCATTTTGTCTTCTGCGATCATGTCAGGAAGGTGAGCATCACAGAATGCCAGGTTATTAGAACAAAGTGTTCTTGCATTGTGGAAGTACTTGAGTAGAGGCCCAATGTTTGTCTGCTGCCATAATATTTAACATATAATATATGTACATAGATCTATGTCCCTATTGTTATATATAAATATATTTACATATGTATGTGCCTGTATTTATATCTCTATTAATGTCCCTTGCCTCCTGGTTCTTTCCTCTATTTGCTTTTATTTTCTTCTTGTCCCACTGTCATGTTCGACCTTCATTCTACTTTCATTAATTCCTCTTGGCTACACTGCACTTGATCAAGCCCCACCAGGTATCCTACACCCTCCTCACCATAGACGTTAGATTACTTGTTGTTCGCTTGTCCTTGAGTTTGTTGAATCCCCCCTTCCTTTCCCACACCTTCCCCTCTCCCATGTCCCCCCAAAAGCATCAATACCATTGTTTTCTCCTCAGGATTATTTATCCTGCCTATCTTACATAGATAGACATGAAAAAAGAAAGAAAGAAAGAAAGAAAGAAAGAAAGAAAGAAAGAAAGAAAGAAAGAAAGAAAGACCAATAAATAGTTCCAGGTCTGTATGTGGACCTTTATGAATGTTTTCTGATCGAGTCTGATGAGGTGCCACATCCTGTCCCTGAAGTCTATTTTTAGGATTCCTCTGAGATTTCATTGCTTTGCTTCCCTTGCTGCTCGGTTGCATGCCCTTTGTGTTCTGTGTGGTGGAGTCAGATCAGGCACAATTCCCACAGTGTGTCATATAATTCACACTGTGGTAGATATATAATCGCTTGTCAATTTGAGGATTAAGAGTGTAGGGGTGGAGTCTAGCTTGTCAATCAGATCATAGCCAATGAGGCCTCTGTGTGGGCATGGCCTTCTCCTGAGAATTCTGGGAAATTCCATACTTCCTCCTTGGAGGCAGGAGACTCTCTGCTCACTCCCTGGAAGACATAGTAGCTGACAAGACACATGGACCCACCTGATGCAGAGACCCCTGCCAGCACTGGGATATTTCCAATGCCACTGGATCCAAGACTTTCTACCCACTGGCCTGTGATCTTCTATATTCGGCGTCATTGCATATGTTTCGTGAGAGGACTTTATAAATTGGTATTGGACATATAGGCTAATATCAGACTTATGGATTGATCTGGACGGGGCTGGGATGTTTTCTTAATGTTCAATTGCTCTTGTATATAAATCTCTTTCTTACACACTTATGTGTGTCAATGGATTTGTTTCTCTAGTCTACCCAAACTAACACACACCTCATACAATTCAGTGGTTCAATCACATTGAGAAAAGTTGTACAATCATCACTGCAATCAGTTTTAAAACCTTTTCTTCTTTCCTGTACTCATCATCATTAGCTCCCTATTTCTCCCCAACCTCCCTGGCCCTAACCCCAATGAGCCATGAATTCAGCTATTGTCTCTATAGAATCACCTATTCTGGATTTCATATGCAGAAAAGCATTTTTTTTAAAAACCCAAACCTGACAACAATAACAAAGTAAAACAGATTAAAACCTCAATCAAAATGAAAGCAGAAAATATTGAAAGTTAGAACAAATTTAAAATGGATCATACGGGAGATAAAATGACAACGTGCTAAATTTTAACCTGACTGCATCTGTGACAGTCCACTTTTCTAAGCAGGCGACGTATTAGCGAGGCCCTCCTGAGGCAGTTCATTAGAGGTTTAATCCTTGAATATTTCTCCCTTACTCTTTAAAAACAACGAATCCAAAAGGAGATCAAATGAGAAAAAAATTACATTTTAACTGTGTCTGCCATAACTGACTTTACAATGATCTCTGTCTGATCACAGGGCTGTTCACATCCTTCAACTGTCGGTCAGAGGTTTAACCCATGTGTGGACCATATACCTGAATCTGGGGCTTCCGCTGGCCTCCATGGTGTTCTACAAACCAGGTGTTCACAATGGAAGCCATCTTTTGTATTTGGATTTTATTGTTTACAATCGCTGGATCACACAGGGTGGCATACTTCTTCTATGGGGACTTGGTAGATGCCTCATAATGTGTACCCACTTTTAGGGTTCTGGGAAAATGTCTATTCCTTCAGAAAGCCTTTCTTGACCTGTCAATTACTTTGCACACCATCTGTGCTCTTCTGCCCACAATCACAAACTCCCTGATGTCAGGGGCTGTCCCAGTCTTGTTCCCCAGTATGTCCTCAGGGCCTAGCACAGTCCTCAGCACACAGTAGACGCCCATTTATGGAATGAAAAGAGTTTGTGGGCAGCAAACTCAGTACACACTACTCAGGACGCTCCCCTCTGCACGGATCTCAGGTGCCCAGTTGTAGAGATAAAAACAACCATTTCTTCACAACACACAGCTCGTGGAGAAAAGCAGTGAGAAACGCTGGAGCAGGCACTATTTATTAAATATCAACTAAGTGCCTGGCAAGAGGATTGGAGGCCTAGTGGGTTATGCTGTGGTTACGGACCACAAGGCCAGCAGTTCGAATCCAACAGCTGCTCCACAATGGAAAGATGAGGCTTCCTGCTCCCATACAGATTCGCAGCCTCAGAAACCCGCAAGGGCAGTTCTACTCTGTCCTGTGGGATCACTGTGAGTCAGACTTGCCTTGCTGGCTGTGAGTTTGGTTGTCAGGTGTTGTTACTTTGTTTTCCCAGTGCCATCTACTGTCCTCAGCTCTATGGGCGACAACGATAACTCAGCCTTTCTCTTTCCTGAAAACCCAACACCAGATGGGTATTCCAGAGGGGCCGTTTTTTGAGAGCTTCAGCCAAAGGTAACCAGTGACTCATTTGTTGGAAACACCAGTGTTCCTTTCCTCCAGACTCACACCTCCTGTTTAGTATTTTGGGGTAAAAAGGGAGGATTGCACCCCACTAAGAACAAACACTAAAATTACCTGAAAGCAGACATTTGATGGGCAAGTGACTCGGTGGTGGCATGTAGTCTTACAAAGAGGTTAAGATTAGCCCCAAGACATCAGTTCCAGATAATTTCTGGATTTTCCCCTGCTTTTCCCCCAGCCCTGCCGTGTGCTGGGTACCATTGCACGTGTTGATGCCTTTGGCTAGTAGGAGGATGTTCCAAAAATTTCATGAAAAATATCATCTTTTCATTCTATTTTTCCACAGATGAAGTCCCCTCCTAGGACAGATGCTTTGGTAATTTTTACTTAGGTTCATTTTAATTAACACAGTATTAAATAGACATCTGTGGCTAGGGCGACCATGTTGGACCAGGGCAGCTCTGTCCTCCCAAGACATCGGTGGCTCCATGGCAGAGTGACTACGTTGCACATGGGCGATCTGACATCAGTTCTTGGTCAGTGCCTCTCACAGGAGTCACCCCCGGTCTCTCAGTGGCATGTGCTGCTCGTAACCCTGAACAGCTTTCAGCAGAACCTCCAGGCTCAGACAACTCGGAAGAGAGGCCTGATGATCGACAGTCTGCTCTTGTGGCCCTCCTCTTGGGGAAAGTGCGGAACACCGAGGAGTTCTAAGACAAATTCTGGCTAAATTCACTTGCTGGCTCAGCACAAAGCCTGCAGCCCTGGGAACCTTAAGTGAATGGCGCTCGCCTACCAAGATGGCAGCTACCGCAGGGCCACCAGAGGGTGCAGCATGGAGACTGTGGGACAGAGCAGTGGGCGTTCTGGCCCACAGAAATCAGGAGAGCCCAGTGCCTGCAGTCCAAAAGCAGCAGAGCCCTTTGGGAATTTATCATCACTAAAAGAGCTTTGAACTGCTTGCCAAGCAGAACAGAGGCCAAGGACCATGTGGCTGAAAGGCTGGGGACCAGAGAGAGATTGGAGCTGTCCGCCAGGCTGAGAAAAGGCACTGTGGCCAAAAGAGCTGGCTCCTTTTAGGTTGTAACCTGTAAAACTTCCCTGAGCAACCCCCTATCTGTGAGTATTGTCGGTAAGTTCGTGGGGTCACAAGTTGCCAAACCCAGCAGAGAAGCAGAGTGCCTTGGGAGCGAAGGTTGGTGTTCTATTCCAGTAAGAAGGCTGGAGGGGGGAGGGGGCGGGGGCCATGTCTAGCTCTTTCTTGGGGAATCAGCCTTGGCTGAGGTGGAGTTGGATTCTCTTTCCCCCTTGAGTAGCCAGAAGAGGTGCGATGTGGTGCCCATGCCATTCCTGCAGGTCGCACTGTGGATTCCAGGGAAGTGGCTAATAGCTCCCCTGGTGCAAAACAAACAAACAAACAAACAAAAAACAAACAGCACTTAGGGCCCAGATGAGGGCAGATTTCAGCCCAGGCCAAGATCTTACCATCCTCCCAGGCCTTCCTGCAAGTTTCTGGAGGCCACTTCTGGTATCTCAAAAAGAGGTTCACAGTTGCAGGACACACCCAGAGCTCATTACAATGCAGCAGGCTGGGGCGGGAGCAGCCATGTTTCTAGGTGCTAATTAGAAGCATTCACTGAGCTTTCCTGTGAACCCATGAACTTGCCCTTCCCTTTCTACGCGTGGGAAATGCCCTCATGGAGATTTTCTCTTACACTGCTGCAAATGTTGCGAGAGAAGAGTCTGAGCTGAAGAGGCCCCTCCATGGGGGTCCTGCCACCACACGTGCCATTCGGCTCTGCCCACCAGTCCAGGGGGCTCTCCCTCGGGGAACTGCCAGAAGGTGTCACAGGAGTTCCCCACCCCCCCTGTCAGTCTCAGAGAGAAGCGGCTGTGGGTTCTGGGAGGCAGGAAGCGGAAGAGATAAGAGACTAGAGCCCGTTAAAGAATGCTCTTCAGTGTCTCCCAAGGCCCCAGCATAACCCAAATAGGGACTTTGAAACTTTGAAGGTCAAGTTGCAAGATGAAGATAGGAGTGGGAGGGAGGGGATTGGCAAAGTCTGAGTGGCTGTGTTAAGTAGTCTCCACATTAGGCTCTCAGTGCCTTTGAAAGGGAGCTTGGGAGGGGCCCTGAGGAGCTGCCTTCAAGGTGAGGTCGGCATAGAGTGGGAAGGCGCCTGGATACCCAAGCCCATTACAGATGGCCCACCAAGGTGATATCGGTCCTTAATAGATGGGGAAGTCGAAGTTTTGGGGGTTAATATCCTATGTTGTGTCATCGATCGTAGGATCCAGTCCCACTTCCTATGCCCCCACCTCCCCCACCTGTCCAGCGAGAGGAGCACCAGCAG
The DNA here is from genome assembly GCF_050624435.1 of Tenrec ecaudatus. Taxonomy (NCBI): domain Eukaryota; kingdom Metazoa; phylum Chordata; class Mammalia; order Afrosoricida; family Tenrecidae; genus Tenrec; species Tenrec ecaudatus. The sequence goes on from NC_134545.1 coordinate 93,808,203, forward strand.
ATTAATTGGCATAATTCCAAAAAGATCCCCAAGCTCTGTAACGCCGAGTAAGGAAAAAGACAGCCTCTCCCTCTCCTCTGAGGTTAGCCGTTTCTTCCTCTCCTCTTAGCCTTCAGGTCCACCCCCCTCCCAGTCTTCCTCACTGACGCTGCCTCCTCCTCCACCCCATGCAGATGACTTCTGCTTCCCTCCAGGAAGTCACCGGTGATCATACGCATGTGAAACTTGGCAATGAATCAGGACTACCGAAGAAGAATCGCTGTGTCTGAATCGTGGTGCTGGCCAAGAATATCGACAGTCCCATAGCCTGCTGAAAGGGCAAATAAACCTGTCTTGGGAGAAGTACAGCCAGAGTGCCCCTTAGAGGCAAGGATGGCGAGACTTCATTGTATATATTGGACCTGCTCTTAGGGGAGACCAGCCCCCAGAGAAGGACATCATCGGGCTTGGTAAAGTGGAGGGGCATCAAAAGAAAAGAAAAAAGAGGAAGACGCTGGAAGAGATGGATGGACACAGCGGTTGTGACAATGGGATGAAGCACAAGAACCACAGTGACAGTGGCACAGGACCGTGCAGGGTTTCCTTCTGTGGTCACTGTGGGTCAGAACTGACTGGATGGCCCCTGATAACCATCACCCCAACAAACGAAGCGGAGACGACGGAGGACTTATTTCACGCAGTCTCTGAGGTGACTCCTCTTTGCCTTCTGAAGACGGTGGTCTTTAGCTTTCCCTGGCCCTCTCGGTCCCCCTTCTTTTTCTTATGCATGAAGATAGCAAGGACTCTTCAGCTTGCACTACCCTTGGGAGCTCATCCTGAACCCACCCTGTATGCTCCCCCTCTGCTATACCTAGACGGTGTCCTGTCCGATGATGCAGGACCACACCATACTCTCCCTCTAGCCCTCTCTAGGCACTCACCCTCCACCTACCCCAGACACTTAGCTTCCTGGCTTTCACTTCCAAATCTCCATCTCTGACCCAAATCTACATTCTGCGTTCTGGGTCCTTTTCTCTCACCTCCTCCTTGAAAGCACAGCCCAGCTTATTAACTGAAAAAGCCAGTTTCTAGTGAGACACATATTTGCATTTCCCCCTTTCCATTCAAGTAAGATACATAGGCCGCATGTTCTGGGGAAGATGGTCCTGGCTTACCAGCATATGCCATCCTCTCGGCCACAGTGTTTGGTTTGGAGGTAGGCAAGACGTGGTGCGGTGTGAACCAGAGCAAGAGAGAGGGGTTGCTTGCTAAGGGGAAAGGCTTGCTTCATCCACAGCGATCAACTCCTTGGACAGCGCCTCTCTCCTGACAGAGGTAAATGTGGATGCACCAGGCTTCCCGTTCCCAGGACGTTCTTGTCCCCGCCGTCATGCAACCACGAGGAAGCCAACCGTAGGATGAAACAGATACTATTGTGAGAGAGAAAACTGCATCTTTGATGGCATCATCCAACTTCTGGAACGAGTCCCTCCTGAAGGCCACTTCACCCCTGGGCTTGTCAATAAATTCCTTTTCTATTTTAAAATGTTTGAAATGGATTTCCTATTCGTTGGAATGAACAGCAGCCCAGATGGCATATTTTGTAGCAACTCCACCAAACTCACCTCTGTTGAGTCAATTCTGATGCATAATTAACCTGTATAGGGTGTCTGGGGCCATAAATCTTTATGGGAGCACACAGTCCCACCTTTCTCCCAAAGAGCTGCTGCTGCTGGGTTGGAACCGCCAACCTTTCGGTAGCAATCCAATGCTTACTCAACAGCACCACCAGGGCTCCTTATGGCTACAATAAGTTCTATTATTATTATTTTAATGTTTAATATTACTATATTATTAGTATTATTATGATAATAACAGCTCTCAATAAGTACCTGTTGAATAGAACTGAATCTCTAAAAATATATTAATTATGCATTGGCCTTCGGGTAATATAATACCTCAATCCAGCTGAACCACACATATCTAAGAAAGCATTTCAGCTGTGACTCAAATGACAGAGACTGCATACTTTAGACCTTTCCAAGAATAGTAGGGCGTTGTGAAGAGTGTCAAGTCACACCAGGGAGACGGCTAACCACTCTGACTACATCTGAGCCATTGCTATGTCAATTTCCCGGCTTCTAAATGCAGGTGATAAGACTTGTACTGCCTTCTGCTGCCCTTAGGTCATGAAAAACTTGGGAAATCAGCGGTAAGGCTTTGTGTTTTCACAGCAAGCACAGGTGCTATCTGGGCAAAGCAGACTGAGTAATCTCCTCCTCATCTTTGCAGGGCAATTTCTTACCAAGCCGCTTGTGAAAAGAAGCCTTGGGTTGGCTTTGGACATTTTGCAAGCTTCTGTCGAGGGGTCCAAATCACACGTCAATCTTTCCTTCAGCGCATTAAACCCACCAACACAAACTTTTCAAGCTATGATAAAGATCTGTAAGACTGCATTAGAGATTTTCAACTTTATTGTCCTTACAGACTGGTACATCACAACCGACTTCTTAGGTTCGTTGCAAGTAATTTGTTCGTCTCAACTGTCAGAGGATCATGTTGAGCACGGAGAACATCTGCGGGCTTGCCCAGTGAGCATCCCTTCTCCTACTGCAGCAGCGCCTCCGTCTTCCTTTTGGGAACATCTGACACACTCTCTGAGTCCATATGGTTCCAATGAGGATGCTAACTCCACCTTCTCCTCCTCCCAGGCCCCCTGTGTGTGTGTGGAGAGAGCGAGAGAGAGGGGAGAACGGAATACAGTTTTAAACAATTAGCATATCCCACTGACCTGCACGCAGTAGTTGATGGTCAGGGCCCAGGGGCAGTGATTCCAAATTAATCTAATGAGTCTTAATCCCAAAATGTTTTCTGGAACTGCTCATAAAGGAAAAAGGTTTTTTTTACACGAGGATGCTAGATTTAAAGATATAAGCTGTCAGCGGCTATTTGTCCCTTATGAAGAGACACTGTCTGAAAACGATGCCAATACCAAAGGCAGAACCAAGAGACAGTTACATACCAAAGTCCCAATGACGCCATTCAAGCCCCAGGATCCAGCCAGCACCTGGGCCTGGGGATTCTGTTACTGCACAAGCCAACGGATCTCCCCTTAGCTTTGGTCCATCTGAGCAAGGTTTTTATTTTGAAGAAAAATCTTGAGTTTGCATTTTTTTGTAAAATCTAATCACATCAAGATGACACCACATTCCTCACTTCTTTGCATTCTCCCATGCTTTTCTGAGTGGGAGAGGGTGGGGTGGAGGACGGGCCAACACCAGCGATGCCGTGCAGCCCAACGGAGAGCCTATCACGTTAGTGTGTCTTCTTTGTAGCCATGCCTGCCATCCCAAAATAAAGACCAAAAACCTTTTTCCTGCTTCATTCCTTCGGTGCCTTCTAGTGGTGAAGCTTCCCGACGCTGCAAATGGCTTTTATCATCACCGCACATTTCTAACTAGTGACTTTTATATTTCCCAAGGCACTTTCCCGCTCGACCACAAGCACATTTTCATTTGCACAGCCCTAAGCAGACAATAGCAATTAGGATACCACTTGACTGATGGGAAAACTCTACCTGAGAAAGGTGAAGGGAGGCGCGCGCCACAGGGCAGGAGAAAGTCAGGTCTGCCTACACTAGCCGGCTCCTTTCCCTTCTCCCGAGAGGGCAAGATGAAGTCATAAATAGGAAAGCACTTTGGAAATGAAGAGACTCGACGGATGCCAGATGTATTACTATAAAGCCCAAGCTAAGTACAGGGTGACCTTGTTATCACCCCTCGGAGGTGAGGATGCTTGCAGATCAGGCCTGTTTAATCTCCTGGTGACCTGGGGAGCATATCTGGGGCTTTTCTCGGCGGGGTTAAGGCTTGCGTGTTCCTGACATGCCTCTCTCCCAAGGGGGATCCATCAGGAAGAAAGGCGTGACAGCCCTTCATTCTTGGAAAACTATCACCCAATTCAAAACACAAAAAAGAAAAGAAAAGACCATGCTACTCAGGGCAGTCCAGACGTCAGAGGGAAACAGCCTCAATGTCAGGATTCAAAATTTATAGATAGTGAGGACATGTGTGAAGGTTTGTTTAGGGAAATGGATTCATCATGTGCGAGACATACGACAGCAGATAAAACATCCTGATGACATTATACGCTCGAGGAGGGCGTGTGTGCAGGGGCCTATTCTTTTGAAAGCATACTGTTATGACACTGTAAAAATTCCAGAATGGATGCTGAGCAGATCCGGAGGCTAATGGGATACCGGCGCACGCAGCTGTGCAGGACCGTAAAGAATGATCCTTTCTGCATCACAAACTGCAGTGTTTTTCTTCTTCCTCTCAAATCCTTGGTGTTCATGACAGGAGTACAGGAAGCAAATCAGGGTTGGTTTAGAAGAGTGTAATACAAAAGTCACAGTAAATGCTCTCTTTTTGTTTAACTTTGAAAATCCTTCAAATACGCTAAAGTTTAAATATGTTTAAAATAGCAAATTTTTCAACCTGAGAGCCCAGGGCACTATAAACTCTTCTTTTGCACTGACCAACACACACCCTTTGCCGGAATAAACCGTGCATCGTGAGATTTGTTTGTTTGACTTCCATGTATACAACATTTTACAAAGTGCAATGTCCCTGACTGACCAAACCTACTCTCAGAAAGAGAATGGTACAGTTGTTACAACTAATTCGCTGAGCTTTAGGAGGTCGAGGCGTCATCCTCCTGGACATGATTACTTAAAAACAGACGATTGATTTTTAAAACAAAAACATCTCCGAAGGAATGTTAGTTTGCCAAATGTACTTCTTTTATTGTACGCAGGGAGGCATGCACGTTTTGGGTCAGAGCAGAATTGCTTAGGATAACAAGAGAGAGCCTGAGTGTGGTCCTCCACCTTGGCTTCTCCCCATCCCTTGCACTCAGGCTTCTGACTTCATCCAACCATCGATTTAAAAAGACATCTAATTGGTCATCTACCAGGGTGCCAAAGAGTTAGCCTGCCTGTAGTATCCAAGGGAATTTTTCCAGCCCTTGGTACAACTAAAGAGAGGAGGGGAAGCCTGGGGAAGAGTGGAGAGTGGAAAATGTGGAGATCCAGCAAGTCTAGGTAAACTGGAGGGCCAGCAAAACTCACCGTAGTGGGTGTAGCTTAGGAATGGTGACAACTGTACCTGCTCTTTCATGTCAACTTTGTCCTGCTGTACTAATAAGACCTTCCTCCCTTGCTTCTCCACTGCTTCCTCCATATAATCTCTCACGGTCATAAGTAATTTGTGTGAGCGAGAGGTGGGTTTGTGTGTTGTGAGCATATGTAATTCAAGAAAGGACCTGAGCTTCCTATTTGGGTGCCGCAGACTAAATGAAGACCCAACATAGGCTGAGGAAATCCAGAGGGGAAGGAATCTATAAGATCAGAAGCTCTATCGGGAATTCAGAGATGTTTGGGAGCAGTGGTTACGTGTTGGGCTGCTAACTGTAAGATCAGTAGTTCAAAACCACAAGATGCTCCATGGGAGAAAGAGAGGGCTTTCTATTCCTGCAGAGTGAGTCTCAGAAACCCAAAGAGGCAGTCCGACCCTGTCCTACAGAGCCACTGTGAGTCAGAATGGACTCGTTGGCAGTGAGTTTGTTTCCCACATAGAAAGGAGTCGTGGTGGCATAGTGGGCTTTGCCCTGAGCTGCTCACCACAAAATCAGTGGTTCAAAGAGGCCGTCTGCACCTGTAAAGAGTTACATTCTGTTTATAGGGGCAGTTCGACTCTGTCCTGCAGGGCTGCTGAGTCACCATTGACGCGATGGCAATGAGTTTTCCCACAGAGAGGTTATTCTCATGTGGGCCTCGAGGAAGTCCACCCTGAGCCTCATGCTCCTCTCTCCAAGTCCAGGACTCTTGAGGACACGCGTCTTCTCATTCCCCAGCGTCCAGTAACCTATTAACTAAAAGGCCAGTTATCCACCCCCTACCATCCATCCACATACCGCGGAGGCACTAGTTTAAGTGCCACCAAACTCCCATTCATGAGAGAAAGAACGGGGAACACACAGCAGTTCTTCTTTATACCTGAGACGGAATGCTGCCTCCTGGGGTGGGGGAGTGTACAGATCCTCTGCCTCCTGGGGTGCGGGGAGATTCCTTCCTTAGCCTTTCATCTGCTTCCTGGAAGGAACTCCTTGTCTATTATAAGCTGCCCTCTCGGATTTCCTTCCTTGCCCAGCACTGTCCTTTGTGACCACATCTAAAGTGCCCTTCTTGTAGACAACCTTCAAAAAAGCCAACTTCCTGCTCATGCAAACTTAGCTCCCAAGGGTAAGGCTTGACCAATCAAAGATTATTTTGCGCAAGCTTGTGATATCCGTGATAATACAAGACATTCACAAGGTCCTCATTTATTTGCTTCCAATTAATTCCAAGTGCCAGACACCACACCCAGAGTTCTTTCCTAGGCTTAGTCCTAAAGCAGAAAGCATTGGTCTCCCTGGCTCTCCCTGGGCCACCTTGAGACCATCCGAACAATAGGCCTGGGGGGCGAGGCTACACCCTTAACCTGATCTTTCCTGCACATTTGAGCTCCTATATTTAACTAAGAGTTCTTACTGGGTTTTTGTCCTCTCAAAGCTGTGTGTGTGTGTGTGTGTGTGTGTGTGTTTCCTTTCTTCTCTCTCTCTTTACAATCTTCCTTCTTACTGGGGGGGGGGGGTCTAGACTAAATAAGTTCTCCAAATTTTGTGATTATCTTCATTTCTTTTGTATTTCCGTTCAACAAGCTAATCAACTCTTGCAAGAAACCAGATTTTCTCTTGTAACACCTGCAACACAAGCCTCAGAACACTCTGCCTCGTTTTCATAACTTTCCCTTGACCTACAGGCTTGATAGCCACTCGACCTGCCTTCCAAAAGAAACAGTTTTAACAGATATTTTGCCATTCCATAATGTGGACCGCCATTTTTACAGCCCGTTCTTGTTTCCTTACCTGAAGCCCTGGTGGCGTGGTGTTTCCTTACTGGGTTGCTAAAGGAAAACCAGCAGTTCGCAATCACCAGCCAGCTCCCCAGGACAAAGAGAAGGGCTTCTACACCTGAAAAGAGTTAGTCTCAGAAACCCACAGGGCAGTGTAGCCCTGTCCTATAGGGTGCTGTGAGTCAGCAACTGACTCAAAGGCACCGAGTACTAGTTTCCTTGTCAACGACTACACAACAAGTAAGCGAGGGCTGCATGTTTTAGATATTTGTTACATAATCTTTCCCCTTCTGAAGCCAATTTCTGTATTAGTGAAAGTAGATAAACTACGAAAACAAATCGACCCCAAGTGTTGAATCATGTGTTTCCCATTCCCATACTGGCTTAGGCAGATGCCCCAAGGTCAGACTTCTTTCCTTTGTGGCTGGTGGACTTCCTGCAGCTTCAGCATCTGCATCTAGCCACAGAAGGTAAACAGGGTGGGGAGAGGCATAGTGTTAGTACTTGCCATCAAGCTGATTCCAGCGCCAACGCCGACTCCCAGCAAACCCAAGTGTGCGGAGTAGAACCGTGCTCCATAGGAGCTCGGGGGACCTGCTGGAGCAGTCTGTGTTCCAGGGGTTTCTGGGGAGGTTGAAGCCACTAGTTATTAAGCACTTACCCACTGCTGCTATTGAGGGACTCCTGTGGAAAAGAAAGCGGGTTCACTAAGAGTTTTGACCCCAAATGGTCTGCATTCTTTCACTGACGCTATACTGGCTAGAACTCCATCGCCTGGCCTTACTGGTTACAAGAGAAACTAGGAGATCAATCCGGGCTTGGCAGCCAGTTTCCAACAATGCTGTCGTACCAGAGACTGATGAACGATGAAACCCCCAAACCAAATTCACTGCCGTCAGGTTGAGTCTGATTCACAGCGGGCCCTATCAGAGTATTATTGCTCCTGTGGGACTCTGAGACGGTCGATATTTAGGGAAATAATGGGAAGCCTAATCTTTCTCTAGCCAACTAGAAAGTCCAGAGCACATCTAGCCCACGGTCTGTTTCTATAAATAAGGTTTTACTGAGACACCACGATGCCTGTTCACTTACTATTTCTTTAGTAGTAAAATAGCAGAGCCAAGTGGTTACCGAGACTGTATGACCTGCAAAGCCCCCCAAGTATTTACAATTTGATAGAATTTAGAATTCCAGAAAAAGTGTCATCGTCCCCCACCGCACCCCTCCCCCACCCCACCCCCAGCTTTATGCTATGGCGGCTACAACTCTTTCTGCCATCTTGTCACCACAAGGGGGAGTCGGGGACTGTTGGGACCACCCCATGGAGGCTGAACATGAAGCCAATCAAACAGAAGGCAGAGCCTAAAGATGGAGAGAAACCAAGTCTTTGTGACCTCATTTGAGCCAGGAAGCCAGTTCATCCCGAAACCAACCTACCCTTTGGCTTGTGTAGTTAGTGGACCCAATACATTTCTTTCTTCCCCTAAATTTATTTGTACTGGGTGCTCTGTCCTAACAAAAGTGCCTGATACCCTCTCCCATTCCAGCAAGAGCAGGCAGGTCAGGGAGAAAGTGACACCCATCTTGTACTTGACTCAGTCTATGCATAGAGGTGACCTTTGGGTCAGACTTAGCCCACTGAGGAGACAGACTCTGAATGTGGACCAGTGTAGCCAACACGTGACACTTCCCCAACTGAACTCTGAGATCTCCGGAGACACTAGTGGCTGGGACCTTCCCCTGATATTTCATGTCTGTTTAAGTTGCTCAAATTTCTCAAAGCCGGTGAAAGTGAAAGGCAGGGCCGCTGCTTAATGATCGCCGGGCCCTGGGAGAGCTTGGGTAAAACCTGGCCAAGAAACAAAGGCCAGGATTTTTAGGCCTGCCTGTCCTGGAAAGGCCCTGTGTCATCTCACACACTGAAACCTAATAAGCTGTCTCTCTTCCAGGCTGAGCCCTGGCGCTCTCCGCAGGTGCCTTGGCAGGAGCATGGAGGGCTTGGCAAAGGGCAGGGGGCTTTGTTCCCTCAGCCGCCCCCACCTGAGAAGTTGCTCATTACAGAAGGAGGTGGTGGAGTTAAATAACACACACTCGGCCTGGGTCCCCTGGAGTACAGTGGATAGCAAAATACCTAAATGTCTTAAGCACACTGCCGACGGAGAAGCCAGAGAGAGTAGGCGCTTCAGACCTTGACAACAGAGTAATGCATAGACGTCATAATGTGCCCTTGACTTCCTGTGAGGTACCCCTTCTGCAGGCAAACACTTGTTGGATGATAAGAGTCTCCTTGAGGAGGGCCCCCAAATAGCCAAGTCTGTGTTTCATTAATTCCTGGGTTTGGCCAAGCAGCCTCCTTCCAAGGATCTCAGAGAGATTTGCAAACATTTTCTATGAAGAACTTCACACACACATGCACATGCGTGCACGTGTATATACGCATATACGCGCACGCACACATACACACACACTATACTCGCTTTTAAAAATCTCGTGACTAAATGAAAAGTGATTATACACACTCCCTTTTAATTACCAAACACACCCTTCTATAAGCACTTGTCTCCTGGGACATGAATATGAAATACAACACCCAGGAGACCGAAATGTTGCCAGCTCTTTTTTAACCCTTTGTAAAAGTCTGGGAAAGCTGTGAGGAATGTGGTCTCCCAGCAAAACCAGGGAGGGCAGAGTTTCCTGAGCACCACCGGGCACAAAAAGGCAGGAGACCCCGGAAGGTGAACAGTGGCGCATGTACGGAGCAGAGCTCCTTCATACCTGGGAACATCCCTCTGGGGTCAATCTGTGAGATCTTAGGATTGGAGAGCGGTGAGAGAAAGTTGCTCTGTTTTGTTTTCAGGGAAATAAATAGTCACTGAGGCCCAAATCAAAGTTTAAATCATGGTCATCCAGGAGGAAACATAAGGTCAAAGCTGAAAAGGGAGTGTTGAGGGTGAGGCACGATCTTGTGCAGGAAAATAAGGCAGAAAGGGAGAAGGTCGGGTCAAGAGATGCAGGACAAGGTGAGTGAGGGCCAATACTTCAGGACCGAGTCTGCAATTAAGCCAAGAGGCACAGCGGTCCATGTTGCTATTTATTTCCTGGAGCTGTTGTTATGTGCTTATTCTGACTCATAATGACCCTCCATGCGAGAAATAGAAAACGGACCCACAGAGTAGCCTAGGCTATGATCTTTACAGAAATGGATCCCAGGGCCATTTCTCCCAGCCAGCTCCTGGAGAGTTCAAACCACCAAGCTTTCCAAGTTCACAGCCGCCTGCTTAATCATTGCGCCGCCAAACGCCTTCCGGTTCAAAATAGTGGTGTTTAAAGGTGCCCAAGGAAAAATCAGACTCTTATGTCGAAGATTGTTTAGCGGAAGAATTTAAGAACTAAACAATGGTTTTTTGTTTGGTTTTGTTTTTTTAAGACTCTTGGGTCCCCTGGAAAAGAAGCAGGAGGGAAAACAACCCCATCTTAAAATGGGCGCTAAATTTGAACAGACACCTCAACAAAGAAGATCCACAGATCGCACATGAGCCTATGCCACTAAGGAGCTGCCCGTTAAAATAATAATAAGGTGCCACCATGCACCTATTTGAATGGCTAAAATCCAGAACCCTGACACCCCCTGTGAGTGTGGAGAGCAACAGGGATACTCATTCACTGCTGGTGGGAAATGCAAAAGTGATTCAGCCACAGCTTCTGACAAAGCTACCCGTCGGCTTACCATAGGGGTTCATCAGTTGTGTGCCCAGGTGTTTACCCAGATAAACTGGCGACCTTTATTCACACAAAAACTGGTATAAACAAGTTGGTAGCAGCTGTATTTATAATTGCCCAAATCTGGACCCAGCCAAGACAGTCTCCAATAGAGGAACGAGTAAACAAACGGAGATACACCCATACAATGGAGTATTATTCCACCATTAAAAAAAGTCATTAACAAGGCTTCCTTTGATCTTGATGCCTCATTTTCTTCATGTAGATCAGCTTCTTGGATTAGTTGTGCAGCATGCAGGTTGAGTGATATGGCGACAGGAAACAAACCCTGCTACACACCTTTCCAGATGTTGAACGAGGTGGTACCCCTCGTTCTGTTTGAATGACTGCCTCTTGGTCCATGTACAGATCCTGCATGAGCAAAATCCATTGTTCTGGAGTTCTTCACAGTGTTATCCATAATTTGTTATGATTTGCGCAGTCGAACGCCTTCGCGTGGTCAATGAAACACAGTAAACATCTTTCTTGTCTTCTCAGCTTTCAGCCAAGTTCCATCTGACCCCAGCAGTGATAGGCCTTTTCCCACATCCTCTTCTTAATCTGCCTAGAATTTCTAACAGCTCCCTAATGATGTACGGCTACAATCACTTTTGAATTATCTTCAGCAAAAAGTTTACTTGCGTATGAGATTGTTCGATAAAGTGCTAACTCTTTGGGATCACTTTTCTTTGGACTGTCTTGGTTTCTTTGGACTGTCCACGAATAGAGATTTCTTCCTGGCATGACGCCATGCATTCGCCAAAACCTCATGTAAACTATGAACCTTAATTAACAAACACCCCGAAAACCACTGTCATCCAGTTGACTGACACCCACAGTACTCCTATACACCTAGAACTCAGAGGATTCGCAAGGCTATGCATCCTCATGGAGCAAATGGTCGCATCTTTCTTCTGAGGACTGGAAGGGCAGGCCTTGCGGCTCGATGCATACTCAATCGCGCCCCCAGGGTTCCTTGGTTAGTAAGAGTCTTATCAATACTGGCCCACCAACTGGGCCAGTGCAGGGATGCAAGAGTGTCACGGGCAGGAGAGATTGTGCCGAGGACAGAGGACGCGCTTGGGAACTCGACGTACTTTCTGAGCAATTTTCATGTAAACATCACCCTTATTTTTTTAAAAGTATTAAAAATTAAAATGAATGGAGACAGAACTAGGGTGAAGACTTAGTTCTCCTCCCTCCCAGTCCAATCTTTGTTCTCAGATTTTGGAGAGAGCCATTCTAAGCCCCAGTGCACTGAGCCTCACAGGATTTCTTTTCCCTTTTCTTCTAAATCAAACTTGATTAGATGTAAAAACAGCCATATGCCTTTAAATGAGTGTCAGCTTGATCAAATGCTAAGCATTCAAACATGTCTTTCTGCAATAACCTGGGGAGGAAGCGAGGGAGAGCAGAAGGCCAAGATGAGAGACCGCGAGAACTTGCAGAGTGGGAAGCATCAGCGGACTTGGAGCCTTGCCCTTGTGGGTGTTCTGTCTGAGTTGTCCACATCTGACCAGCAATGACTTTGGGAGTTATTATCTGTACCTGTGTTCATCTACCTGCCCTCAAAATAAGCCTGCAAATCAAAAGAGGGTTCTTTACTCGTCCAGTGGGCCTAAAATGGCAAAATCAGCTTGTTGCTGACTTTTTTGTGTGTGAATGAAATAACAAAGCTTGCTGTGTGGAGCCATCTGGCCCGTGCACAGCATGGATTGTTTACACGGAGCCCAGCCTGGCATCCCTCTGGGGTCAGAATGCTCCTATGGGTTGCTGCGGGTGGGATGGGGGGAGGCAGGAAGTGCTTAGAGCAACAACAGCAAACAGGCAAACAAACAAACCCTTGGCAAACATAATCTACAAGAGCATCGTGAATGCCAAACCTCTTCCCACAAACAGAACAGTTACCAGAGGAGCCAGGCACTTTTCTGTGGGAACCAGCGTGTCCTTGAAAGAATCACCCAGAGACAAGGCCCAGCGAGAGGACTCGTTATCTCCTTCCGAATTCATTTGACTTTTACTTCCCTAAGGAACAGTTGGCATGTCAAGTGGGCTTTCATGTTCTGCTTTTTCCATACCATATCCCACCCCAGCCAACACAACCATGAAAAACTCCACACTTCAACTGAGCAGGGGTTTGTACATATGGATCAATAATAATAATAGCTAATTGAGTGCCTGTCATAAGCCAAGGGCTGTCCTGAGCATTTTATCTTATTTTTCGAGAGTTTTTAGGGGCACTTCATCCATATATGATACCATTCAATAATGCATATCAATATGAGTTATACAGTCTTTTTGTTTTAATTTTATTTTTTCCCTAACCCTAACCCGCGTTACACAATCTTTACCGCAGTCAGTTTTAGAACATTTTCTCCTTCCTTGTGCCCACTGTTATCCATTTTACGTGTATCGACTCACGGAATCCCCACAACAACCCAAAGAAGTGGATGTCGCGATTATGCTCATTGTTCACATGAGTTGATGAACCGGGAAGAGGCCAAGGTAGAGTAAGATGAAGTTCTGAAGGACCATCCTGCTTCGTGGATTCGAGGACAAACTTTTGTCACCTCTTAACAATCCTGAAATTGTTACTCTGGCAGGTTTCCAACTCCGGACTTTGGAGGTCACAGCCCAGTTGTGTAACCACTACGCCAGCAGGGCCCCTATCTGGTTTTGAGGTGAGGAAAAAAGTCAAGACCCTCTAAGTGACTTTCTCAGATTCTTTGTCTTTCTTTTTTCTTCCTTGTAGCCTTGGTACTTTTTAATGAACACAAAGGCCTCATTCTGATTTCCTCCTTCTTTTTCCTCCCAGGAATTCTGCCTTGTTGACCCTACTCCTGCAGACAGAGCGGCTCTGAAGCTCACCCCAGGCTTTTCTGGGGACAAGTGTGCGTGGGAGTTCATTGCACCTTTTTCTTTCCTTATTTCCTCAAGCCTAACCCTAGTCACACACACCGAGCTTCAGAAAGGACAGAGAGAGACCGAGAGAGTGGGCCCAGGGTGAGAATGAAGGGTTAAGAGTTCTGGATGGGTGTGCCGTTCAGATTTTGAGTCTTGTTTTGTGTTTTGGGTTGGTAGGGAGGAGCTCCCTACACAAGAAAGAACAGAAAAGAAGAACACTTGTCATTGAATTCAATTTATTGTTCCTGCTTTTCCTATCAACAGCACAGTGATTATGTTGCCCAGGGAACCATGGGAGTTTCTGGAGAATTAATTACCTCATTCCAAGCTAAAGGGTCACTCCACTTTCTCTTTGCAAGCCTGTTTTCATATAAAACAAAGGCCAGTCCTCACCACTCACCTGAGTCTCTCTCGAGTCTGAAACCCGAGCCTCTGCTCATTCCTGGGATCTCGCACTGCCTGCTGCAAACCATATGTTAGGTATAACGGGAAAGCCCTGCAGTTACGATGGGGGAGAGCAGGGAAGGAAAGATGAGGTCGCAGCTCCCTGCAGAAGGCATCACAGCCCGAACCCAAAGCTGCTGGAAAGAATGTGTTCCAACAAATTAGACAGATTGTTTTCATGGCCCTTCAACTTCAAAAGTGTGCTCCTCGCAGTTCAAAGTGCTTTCTCTCCATTCTGTGCCCTAAGTGGTCTCCTTCTAGACATCTGCAAAAGCTAATGGCTGGCCGGCCTGCCCTGGCCTGTAATCTGCCTGGATTTTGTTCCTAGCTCCCAGAAAGTTCTTTTAATTAGATGCATTTTCACCCCCCTTCTTTCTTGGGTGGAGTACTCAATAGAGTAGGCCTGCAGGGAGGCGGAATCAGACTGCTATCTCTTAGGGGACACTGGTAGGGCGGAGGACCCATCTAGGATTATCTGAATAAGAGCAGGAGGGATTTTGCCTTCCTCGGGACTGGAGGATGAGGACGAAGGCTTGTCCACAGGCCCCGCCATCAGCAGGCAGGCCCGTGGGACTGTCAGAATTCCAGTTACCAATCAGAGTCAGGAAAAAAAAAAAGCTATATCCCGGGAATGAGAAAAGAGCCGTGGTCTCTGAAGCAGAGGACAAGATGCGTATTTCCTTAGGAATGGCTGGCAGGAGGTGGAAGTGCAGGAGAAGGAGATGGAACTTGAAATCTGGCAGACCTAAATTTGAATCCTGTGTGATTGGCAGTCAATTACCTGACCTTTTTAAACCCATCTCCTCCTCCATAAAACAAGAATCACAATTTTAAAAATAGGATTATTATAAGAATCAAAGAGTCCCTGGTGGCAAAATCCCTGGATAGCACAAGCAGGTAAGCACTCAGCTACTAATTAAGAGGTTGCTGGTTCAAATTCACCCACAAGAAGAAAAGTCTGGCCATCTACTTCAAGACAAAAACAGACCATTGAAAAGCCTGTGGAGCACAGTTCTGTTCTAGCACCCACTGTGTTAGTCCGGGTGGACTAAAGATACAAATCCAGAGGCACTCATATGTGTGCAAAAGAGAACTTTATATCCAAGAGCCATTTTACATTAAGAAAACATCCCAGCCCCACCCAGATAAAGTCCATAAGTCCGATATTAGCCCATATGTCGATACCAGTCCATAATTCTTTTTTAGACTCATGCAGCCATGCAATGGCCCCGAATGCAGGAAGATCACAGGCCAGTGGGTGGAAAGTCTTGTGGATCCAGTGGTGGTGAAGGCATCTCAGCGCTGGAGTGGGTTTCCATGTGGCTCCACCGGTTCCAGGTCTTTGACTCCTTCAGCATGTAGCTCCATGTGGCTTGTCAATAGGAATACAAAGCAGAGTCTGTGTATATCTGGCCTCCAGTGAGCTATTTATCTCTGTGGCGCCTCCAAATGGGGTCATCAATCTATGACTTGATTGACAAGCTAGACTCCACCCCTTCACAAGTTGACACCAGATTATGTAACTACCACACCCACACACTGTTGCCATAAGTCAGACATTGATTTGAAGGCTACTTTAAAGCAATACACATACACACACACACACTGGGGTAACCCCCCCCCCAAACCGGAATCACACTGGGTGGAGTGGAGCTTTAAGAGTACCCATTTTTCCTGCTCGGCAAGGACCCAGCAACTCACTCTGAGTTAGTGCAACCAGTGGCGTCACCTGGGAAGGTTCTCTCTGGTCACAGTGAATTGTTTCATAAAAGCGGTTTCGTTCAAACCTCATTTTTTGTGATAGCCAATTTAAGAGGACAGCTGTGAAGTTGTTGTCTCCTGCTCGGAAAAAGTGCCACAGAAACTGCTGTGATGTTGAACACAGCTTACAAGGACAGCACTATGGGAACAACCTCACGTGTAGCAGTGACTTTCTCATTTCAAAAAAGGTGAAATGTCAATTGATGACAAACCTCATTCTGAATGCCCATCAACTTCCTGAATGGATGAAATGTCAGCTTGTATTGCATTTGGAGTTCATTCCACCAGGTCAGACCATTAATCAACTTTCTATTTAGAGGTTCTGAAAAGATTTTGCAACGGTGTACAACAAAAAAGGCCTGATTTGTGGCACTCAGGGGACTGATTTTGCCACTGATGTGCCTTCTTAGGCAGCCATTTCAGTGCACCAGTTTTTGGCCCAAAACAGCATGCCTCTCTTGTCCCAAACAACTTATTCCCTGACCTCGCTCCATGTGACTTCTTTTTGTTTCCACGAGTGAAGAGGGACCTGACAGAACAGAAATTTGATGACACAGAAGAGGTGGGAAAAAAATGAGGGAGGTGCTATCAGCCATCCAAACAGACGAGTTTGAGAAATGTTTCCAAGAATGGAATCGCAGATTTGACAAATGTATTAAGTGTAATGGAGAGTACTTTGAAGGTGATAAGGTTGTCTTGTAAAAAAACAAAACAAAACAAAAAAAACAACCCCACCTTAAATACATAGATTTTAAAATTCTGGCATTTGGGGGTATCCCTCATATAGTATGTATATACATACTGGAAGAAGAATGGAATCATATAAAAAATGTACAGTCTGATCATAAAGGCACTGAGTAAATGCTCTGCCATTCTTCCAGGCATCTTCCTGACCCTGTGATTTCATGTCGTCCTAGGAGAGGAGAGAGGCACCTCTGCTATGCAGGGGCTCCTCTGAAGAGGGCGGTCATGCTTCCTGTTCAGACTTCTCCCATTCCTCAGCACATCTCAGCTGCTATGCTGTCCCACTTCTCCCAGCAGGAGACCAGGGATGTGCAAAGACTGTCAGTTTGGACCCATCTGGGTTCATGAGATGTGCACTTTCCGAAAGATCTTGAAGGTGCATCATCTCCTTCTTTCAGTCGTTCCCATGACTTACTTTCCATAATAAGTGCACTAGAGAAGCCACCGGGTCTGTTGCTACTTCTATGAATCCTCTCTGCAGCCTAGAAGCCTGCGAAACCTCCATCTGCCAGATCGGGGAGCCCCACCTGCTCTGCAAAATCCTCTCGGGCTGCCCAGCGCCCACTGTGCCCTCCCTTCTCAGAATTCCTACAACCCTGCTAATCAGCACCATCTGGCTTATCAGAACCTGGTCTTCTTGCTCCGTAGTACTGTGCTCATCTCCCTCGCCTGCTGTTAAGTCCCTCGACCAGGACCTGCCAGATGAAATCCAGGATGCTCACTTAAATGGGAGCTTCAGATAAACAATGAATAAAATTTTTAGCAGAAATATAATGCCCTAAGTGTTTATCCTATGAATGTATCCATTAAATCTGGCAACATTAAGGCCAGATCTCATGATTCTGTGACCACAACAGCACTCAACACACACAGAAGCAAGACTCCTCTGGGCCAGACCACATATCAGTACTAATAAAAAGAGCACCAACAACAATAGTTAATACCCACGACGCATCAAGCACTTACATTTGCCAGGTGCTTTACACAGTCTATGGCGAGGAGAGCTCACACAGGCATAAAAGTATCACCGATAGCACCAGGTGGATTTGTGATCCTTTGTTTAAAGCTGTAATATAGACTAGTGGGAACCGTTCAGAGTCATTTAGTCCGGCTGTCATTTGCTGTTCCTGAAACCTTGGGCATGTGCCTAGGGTCTCCTCATTTTTTAAGAGGTGATGCTGATAGTTTCATAAGGATGAAATGAGATAATACTCATAGACACTAAGAAATTAGTAAGCACCAAGCACATGTGCTCAGTGGGAGACGTTGCTCTGGTTGGTGTGGAGACAGTGTTGCTCCTGTTGGGAGTGAACCGTGGGGAGGTCTTTGGTCTGAGTGGCCAGCGGAGCTTACAAAGACTGTGAAGTTTGACAAGCCAGGGAAGCAGCAGGAACGTGGGAGGCATTTATTGGTCAGATATCCTAACCTAGCTGCCTCAGTGTGCACAGGAACTCTTCCTTACCATCAAAAATACTCTGAAACTTTTGGAAAGCGGCTAGTGGCAATGGTGGCACCACCTGGTGAATTTAATGTGACTGCACTGTACGTTTCAAAACAACAAGCGCAACAAATTGGCGACAGTTTTACCACGAGGAAGATATTTTCTTGATGCTCTAAAATGAAATCTTACTGTAAGTCTCATAGTTTAAGACGTCGCTGTCTTGATTGGAGAGATTCAGATGTCAAAGGATGCAAGTTGAACAGTCAATGGTAGGATGGTTTCGGGTTTGTCTGTTTGTTTGTTTTTTTAAAGAAGGAAACACCAACCACAGTTCTGATTCTGTCTATCTGTCCTGGCACTTCATTTCTAAGTTCATCACAATGAGTTAATAGCCACCATGGCACGGAGATACTCATTTATTTTGAACCCAGCCATCAGTTGACAGTAAAGAGAATTGTGGGCTTTTGGCATTGGACCTGAGAATCTTCTCCAAAAATTCCCTTGGCCCCCTTTTGACTGCAGATGGACTTAGGTATAAAGAACGGGGTCCAGCACTCCAAACCTTGTGCAGAATCTAGGCTAGGTTTCTGCTCAGGGCTGGGCTGGGGGAATGAAACCAGAGAGGGAGCCAGATGGCAGGGTGTGGGGAGTCTCGAGCTGGAAAGGGATGGCCAAGATAAACAAGCAAACTGGAGGTCTGAAAAATGAAAGGATAAACATCCAGACCAAAGGCTACAGTGCCGGAGAATCCAACATGGTCTCTGCAGCCGGGGAGAGTTTGACTCCCGCGTTGTCCTCTCAAGCCCTTGACAAACTTTTGTGCCTCTCCTTCTTAAGCATCTCTGCTGCTGCGACACTAGACTGTGAGGTGCCTGAAGCAATGCCGGAGTTGATGGGTACTCATCACGATTTCATTTTAGCAAATTTCTGCTTTGAAAAAAGCTAGACAAGTGGCTACAGGTTGATCATAAGTAAATCTCTCTAAATCGAGGAGTGGTATTGTATCTATGATTTATGATTTTTTACAAAGGATTTTTATGTTTTAGAGACACATACTGAAACTATATAGATGAAATAGCAAGATGTTGCAGACCACTTCAGAATAACCTGGGGTGGGGGAGGACCATAAATTGACAGCTGCTTATCTTGAGGAGCATTGTGTTGTAGTATTCTCTCTACATTTATGTAAGATGCTAGAAAGTTTTCGAAGTAAGAAGGGTGTTGTTGTTGTTGTTGTTAGGTGCCATCGACTCAGTTCCGACCTATAGCAACCCTGTGCACAGAAAGACTGCATGGTCCTGTGCCATCCTCACAATTTTACTTATGCCTGAGCCCATTGGTGCAGCCATTCTGTCAGTCCATCAAATTGAAGGCCTTGCTCTTTTTTGTAGCCCCTCCACTTTACCAAACATGATGTCCTTCTCCGAGGATTGGGGTCTTTTTGACAATATGTTCAGAGTATGTAAGACTAAGTCTTGCTGCACTTGCCCTTAAGAAGCACTCTGGTTTTACTTCTTCCAATACAGATCGGTTTGTCCTCTTAGCAGTCCATGGTACTTTCGATATTCTTCTCCAGAACCACAATTCAAATGCATCGATTCTTCGATGGTCTTCCATATTCAATGCCCAACTTTCACACGCATGTGATGCAAAGGAGAATACCAGGTCAGACGCACCTGAGTCCTAAAAGGGACGTCTTTGTTCGTCAATACTCTGAAGAGGTCTGGTGCAGCAGATTTCTCTAATGCAGCTGGTCTTTTGATCTCTTGACCGCTGCTTCCATGAGCATTGATTGTGGAACCAAGCAAGACAAAATCCTTGACAACTTCAATCTTTCTCCATTGATCACGATGCTTACCTATTGATCCAGTTGTGGTAATTTTGGTCTTCTTTACATGGAATTGTAATCCATACTGAAGGTTACGATCCTTGATCTTCATCAGCAAGCCCTTCACGTCCTCCTCACTTTCAGCAAGCAAGGTTGTGTCATCTGCATACAGCAGGTTAATAATAAGCCTTCCTCCAATTCTGATGCTGTACTCTTCTTCATGTAACCCAGCTTCTCTGATGATTTGCTCAGCATCTAGATTGAACAGATATGGTGAGAGGATCCAACCCTGATGCATGGCTTGATTTTAAGCCAAGTGGGGAACGGAGTCGTTCTTCATTGTCTGTTCTTAGTCTGGAAGCTCCCCTGGATCCTATTCACTTTGGGTGACCCTGCTGGCATTTGAAATACCAGAGACATAGCTTCCAGCATCACAGCAGCGCACAATCCATCACAGTACGACAAATGGACAGGCAAGTGGTAGAAGACTTTTGTAGTATTAAAAAAATAAAGACCTAACTAGGATTTAACAAAATATCTGATTTATTGAGTATGAAACACATTTAATGCAATGAATGCTAATGACCAAAGACCAGACTGGTTGTGGGATGACATACAATAAGAAATCAAAAAGTCATAAAAGAGTGGGGTAGGGGTCAGGGTGGGGACTGATATCAGAAGTGCCCCTGAGACTTGTTTCTGAACATAGAGATGCTAAAGCAAGTAGAAGAAATGGTGAAGTAAAAAAGCAGGGGGAAAACGTTGAAGGGCAGATCAAGAAGACAAAGTAATATTATGAAATGTGCAAAGACTTAAAGTTAGAGGACTAAAAGGAAGGAACACACTTGGCATTTTTTAAGCTGCAAGGACGGAAGAAAAAATATCAAGCCTTGAGTTTCGATGATGAAGGATTCTATGGCCAAATGAGTAGTGAACAATGCAAGAAGCAACAACAACAAAAAGATAGAAGGAATACAGAATCATTGTACCAAAAGAATTGGCTGACATGCAACCATTTCTGGAGGTAGCATATAATTGAGAATCAATTGTATTGAAAGAAGAAGTCCATGTTACAATGAAGGCATTGGATGTTTCAACAAATAGATGCAGTGCTGTAAGTGGTTACTCATCTGTGCCAACAAATTTGGAAGATAGCTGTCTGGCCAACCAACAAAGAGCACCATATTTATGTCCATCCCAAGGAAAGGTGATCCAGCAGGTTGTAGAAGTTATCAAATAATATTATTAATACCACATGCAAGTGGAATCTTGCTGAAAATCATTTGAAAGCAGTTGTGGTAGCATATCACCTGGGAACTCCCAGAAATTCCTTCCAGATTCAGAAGAGAATGTGGAAGGAGAGACATCATTGCTGATGCTCAATGGATCTTGTCTGAAAACAGAAAATTCCAGAAAGATGTGTTTCCTTGACTATGAAAAGGGACTTGACTGTGGGGATCACAACAAAATATGATTGGGAAGAATGAGAATTCCAAAACACTTAATTATGCTGATATAGCACCTGTACATAGACTCAGCAATTGCTGTTAGAATAGAATACAATGCCGTTTAAATCAGGAAAGGTGTGCACCAGGGTGATAACCTTTCAGCATACATACTCAATCAGGAGATTAAGCAAACGACCTGAGAAGCTGGACTATCTTGAGAAGAACACAGCATCAGGATGGGAGGAGGATTCCTTAACAACCTTTGATACGCAGATGGCACGACCTTACTTGTTGAAAGTGAAGAGAACTTAACGTACCTACTGATGAAGATCAGAGACTACAGACTTCAGTGTGGATTACATCACAACATAAAGAAAACTTCTCACCGTTGGACCAATAAACAACATCGTGTTAAACAGAGAAAATACTAAAGCTGCCATTGATTGAATTTTACCCAGATCCATAGTTTATGCCCACAAAAGCAGCGGTCAAGATACCAAACAAGGTATTGCATTGGGCAACTCTGCTGCAAAAAGACCTCTTTAAAGCATCAAGGAATAAAGATGTCACTTTGAAGACTAAGGTACATGTGACCCAAGTCTTGTTCCTTTCAATGGCCTCACATGCATGTGAAAGATGGACAGTGGATAAGAAAGACCAAAGGAGAATGTATGCCTCTGAAGTATGGTGTTGGCGAAGATTATTGAATAATACTATGGGCTTTGAGAAAAATGAGCACGTCTGACCTGGAAGAAGTAAGGCCAGAATCCTCCTTAGGAGTAAGGTGGGTACGACTTCTGTCTCAAGTACTTCGATCATGTCCTCAGTCTCTAGAGAAGGGTCTATGTAAAGGGGAAGACTCTCAATGGAATGGATTGGCGTCGTGGCTGCAACAGTGGTCACAAGCATAGCGACAAATGTGAAGCTAGCCTAGACCTGGGCAGTTTTGTTTTTTTCTGATGTCGTTCTGTTGCTATGAGTCAGAACCCACTCTATGCCACCTGATAACAAAAGAACAATTTGGCGGGGCGTGGGGGTGGGTGGGGGAGACACTGAATCAGTTGATATTAAAGGGCTACAAAATCTCCTAGTGTTGTAGTGAGTTATATCTTAGAGTGCTAACCACGAGGTTAATGTTTGGAACCTCGCCTGTGCCAACCGCACTTCAGAGAAACCACAGCACACTCCCGACCAGCCCCCAACAACGGCAAACAGAGTGGAGGCATTTTAGTTGCATAAATATTGCCTCTATGGTCTTATTCATTGGTCAGCTTTCACATGCCGCTGATCTGTGGGAGAAAGACCAGGCTTTCTGCTCCCATCAAGATCAACGGCCTTGGAAACCCCCAAGGGCAGTTCTGCTCTGTTCTATAAGGTCGTTGTGAGGCAGATTGGCTTGATAGCAGTGAGCTTGTCTTGACTTGGGGCTAAGTGCAAGCAAGGAGCTATCGTAGCCCAAATAGTTAAGCACATACATGGCTGCTTGGCTGCTAATGGAAAGGTTGGCAGATCAGTCCCACCCAGCTGCACTGGACAAGAAAGACCTGGTGTCTGGCTGCCAACGAAGCCAACACAGCAACAGCCGTCATGGGTGGCCATACATTCAGGGCACTGAATTTATCGTGTGGGTTGAAGGGATGCTCCAGGGCTAGCAGTTATTACTTGGTTGGCTGGTGGCGCATTTACAGTTCCATGGGGTCTTGGCACACAGGCCAACAAGAGGAAATGACGACTTGAAAATAAGGAGTCTGATGTGGGGCTAAAACACCCCTGCTGGAATTCTTCTCTGACTCACACTCATCTCCTCCCAGCTTTCTGGGATTTTGGGGGGATTTTTTTGGGGGGGGTTGTTATTTATTTGGTATGTGTTTTCAATCCTGATACATTTCCATCATAGTCGCTTTGTGATGTGTGCTTTGAAAAAAGAAAGAAAGAAAAGCCAAACTGTTTATGATCCTTGTCTAAACTGGAAAGCTTGACTCAGCTTTCAAAATAATACATGATCACTTCCTGACCAGCAAAAGACCCCAAATCCTATGTGACCATAGAGGCAATATTTATGCACTTTGTTTGCGGTTGGTGGGGGCTGGTCAGGAGTGGCCCGCTGTTTCTCTGAAGGGCGATTGGCACAGGCAAGGACTTGATCATCTCAACGAGCTTGCCGTCGTCGTCCTAAGAAACACAGCAAGTGTCACCGGGTATTGTTCTGAATGCAGTCGAGAGAGGAGGGAGGCAGCTGCTGCTCCACAGTCTCCACTGCGTGGGAAGGCTGTGTGCACGCCTGCCTGCTCTGCTCCCAAGTCCAAATCAATTATGCTCTAATCAGGGCGGTTTCCGGGACCGCTGGGATGGAGGTTCAGAGTGAAAAGGAAAAAATGTTATTTCTCCCCAGATCCTGTTTGCATCAGCGGACTCCATCTGAGACACATCCTGTTTGACCTCTGGTGTGGCAAGCGGGGGTAGGGGGGAAGGGAACTGTAGCTGTTTGATTTTTGACTGTCACTGGTATGAGGGCTTTCATTTCTCTCTCTCTTTCTCTCAGGAAGAGCTCAGCTTTGTATAATAGCATCATCATCCTCGGGCTGTGAGGATGCACAATACGGGGCTCTTTGTGGTTTTCTAAATGACGTCTCTGGTGCATCAGAATGCCTGGGCTCTTGTTTAAAATGCAGATGCCTCCCCTTACCCTACCTTGAGATACAGTTTCTGGAGAAGGGTGGCAGAAGCCAAGACCCTTAACAAGTATCCCAGGTGAGTCTGAAGGACTTGTCAAGCTCAAGAATTTGCATCAAGTTCAACTCCAGGTTCCTAATTTTAAACTGCTGGTTCCAGTCAGGCCCGACCCTCTTTTAATCCTCTAATGCTGGGGAAGTTGTTTGGATTTTTTTTCACCTGGACCACCCCAAAAGAAATCCCCTTGCTTGTGAGTGCAGAGATGCTTGAGGGCACCCCTCCAGGCATCCCCAGTGGTGATTAGTGAGTGTGGCCTCATATGGTCCCCACCCAAAGGCTACTACTCTCTGACTGTGACCCAGTTCTCGCCACTCTACTTTGAAACGAGAAAAAATGGGGTAATGCTAACTGCATTCAAACAGTTTCATAATTCCGTTATGCGTGTCCGTAAGGAAAGTTGAAACAGCTTTCCTTGGAAGTACTTATTTTCAATTTATTTGTTGTTGTTTTTGTTTTTAACAGTCAATACATAATGTACCTGGTACAAAATTCACAACAGACAAAAGCTTCTTATATTGATGATGTGAGACATCTCCTGCCCACCTCAGAGCTCTGGGTCTCCGACCCAAAGCAGTCGCTGTTACTGATTTCTTATTCTCCAAGAAATAGCCTATGCATATACAAGCAGATACAATAGAGAAATTCATTTTTAATGCAGTAGATAGTGTCCCGCAGCTTCCACATCAGTCCATTTGGGGAGTACTTTAAGACAGACACACACACACATTTTCACATATAAAGAGACACATCAATAATGTGAGCACACATATGACACAGCTTGCACAGGAAGCTAATGAGTAACCAGGCTGGAAGATTTGCAAAGGCCATATAACATGCCCTTTGTGTACATACAATACGGTAAATGATAAGCCATTAAGACCAATTATCAGGTCGACTCTGACTCGGAGCAACCTTGCAGGCAGTGATGACACACCCACCGCAGCTGGGCTGGCACCAGTACACACACACACACAGAGACACACATTTGGCAGCCCTCCATTAGTGCCCACCAAAGTGTTTCATTTTCTTTTCCTAGTCCATGAAATCTGAAAGCCAGAGTCACGGTCATAATATAGAGTTTCAGAATCAACTGGATCTGGACTTAAATCCTAGTTCTGACACTTTCTAGAACTCTAAGCTCTAAGAATGTAGATGAATTACTAATTTCTCTGAGCCATTCACCTCATGTAACAAACCTTGAAGTTGTGAGGATGGGACAAATAATGCATAAAAAACACCTGGAGCCTGGGGCCAGTAAAGTATCAGTGCGTGTGTGGAACAAGGCTAGAAGGAGCTGCCAGCAGAAAGGCTCCCTAAGATAAAGACCTGAAGTATCCATTGACCTTGGCAGTTGGCCGAAGAGTCAAGGGCCAGCTGCAGAGCTGAACAGTGTCATGGGCAGAACTCATGCCTGGAAGGGGGGGAGGCTGGCATGGTGGCTGGAGAAGAAAGGAGGAGGCTGGTATTGAATACATACACAATTGCTGAAGCGTGTCAGTGTAGGAAGGGACTTGGCTAAAGAAGTGCACATATAATCTGGCGACCAAAAAGGGAACCCCAGACCTTTGGTACCTTTAGCCCTCACTCATTCTAACTCATTGCCATCCCCGTCGATGCTGACTCACGGCAACCCTTTAGGGGAGAATTGCTCCTGTGAGTTTCAGAGACTGTGACTCTTTACAGAAGGCTTTGTGGGAGGAAGCCTCATCTTTCTCCCTTGGAGCAGCTGGAGGTTTCGAACTGCTGACCTTGCAGATAACAGCTCAACTCATAACCATTACACCACCAGGGCTCCTTCCTTTAGCACTAGGGGATTCATACATTGAAGTGCTTGATGACTACTCAAAAAATTGGTGGTTAGAAGTCACCCAGAGGCTTCTCAAAAGAAATGGTGGTGGTGGCGGTGGGCTTCAGAAAGGTCATAATCTCCAGCATCCCATGGGTGACAGTATTCCTCGGCACACATGGGAGCGCCAGGAGTTTCCGTCAAACCAATGGCCGCTGGTTTGTTTTTGGAAGGAACCCTTTGTCTGCATGTTCTGCACCCTTGAAGGGAATGCCTGGTGTAGATACTGCTCCAAACTCCATTTCTTTCTAATCTGTTTATCTCAGAGCCAGCTGCTTTTCTTGTTTCTTTCACTAGAACTGCCGTCTGTCCCCCAACTTCCAAAATCTCATTCCCACTAATTGGTGTGCTCTTTCCTCATATACTCCTATAACTAATTGTGTCCCCACTCAAAACAAATTAGCGTGTGTGCCTTGAGTCCATTGCTTTTGTGATACAAGAGGTTGAACCAGCTGGGGGAGAGAGAGAAGGTCAGCTATTAAGTCACAGGGAGATCTCCAAGGGACCAGGGAACAGACTGAAGAAAACAGGGCCTTCCGCCAGAGCCAACAGAGAGCATGAGCCTTTCCCCCCACGCCAGCATCCTGAATTTGGACTTCCAGCCTCCTGAACGATGGGAGAATACATTTCTGTACGTTAAAGGCATTTGCTCGTGTTATTTTTTGTTATAGAAGCACTAAATAACCAAGACACTTGTGAAATACTTTGCCAACATCTTTCAACAAATCATTCACAAAAGCAGAGTTTAGTCAGTAATTCCAAGGCCAATATGCTCTCCATTAGAACGTATGCTGCCCAACCAAACCTAGTGCCTACTGAGTTGCTTCAGACTCATAGCGACCCTATAGGACTGAGAACAATATCGTGGGGTTTTACAGACGACATCATCTTTTTACCATAGAGTGACCGGTGGGTTCAAACCACCAACCTTTTGGTGAGCTCCCAAAACTTAACCCCATGAAGCCATGAGGACTTCTTACAACTTGTGTACACCAAATCGAACTCACTGCCATGAAATTGATTCCAATTCATAGTGTAGAACTGCCTCTGTGAATTTCCAAGACTATAATACTTTATGGGAGTCGAAAGCCTCCTCTTCCTCCCATGGAGCAACAGGTGGTTTCGAACTGCTAGCCTTGCAGCTGGCAGCCCAATGTGTAAACTACTATGCCACCAGGACTCCATGACTTGTATAAATGTACTAAATGCTCAATCTCTCAATTGCTTCTGAAATAGCACTCTCAAATTCATGGGGAATTCAGATCAGAACTGCTGGTCTGGGCTTCTGAATTCCTTCCTGAATCCACCTTTTACCCCCTGACCTCTAGGACAGAGTATAACTGTCTTAGGGCTTCCCAGAGTATACATCTTTACAGAAGCTTCCTGCCACATGTTTCTCCCACAGAGCAGCTGTGGGTTCGAATCACCGCCCTTCTGAACCCCACTTGTCTGGGGGCATGTGTGTGCCTACCAAGAGCCACAGAAGCCATTTTATTTAATGTATTATCCAAAAAGGCAAATCTATCCAATTAAATATCTGTGACCACCAATCAAAAGAAATCATTCTGCTGAACTCGAGCCAGGGAACCAACTTGGAGCAGTGTCATTTCACTTACAAAACGGCCTGGATGCAGTCCTGCACCCATAACAAGACAGACCCCTTTATGTAGTTATTTGTTGGCATCCACCAGCCCTTTCCGTTCAGATTTTCTCTTGTCCATATTTCAATTTCCTGCCTTTGCGTTCTCTTCCTGCTCTTGTTGAAATACTGTTTCTTTCTCGCTTTTAAAGGAACCCTTTAATCAGATAGCTCCCGCTGGCAAGAGCTCTCAGGCGTACTCCTTTCACCACTCGGGCCTTACGTTGCGTTACTTTGGCAACAAGATTTAGAGGCAAAACCCCAGCCTTGAACTTGTCAGAGTCTCCAACGACATGAATTCAGCACATATTACTCTCTAGTATACCAAGTTGTCATGCCAACCAATGACAATAAAAACCCATCTCTCTCTTCTATGGGTTTTAATTCAATAACTTTTCAAATTGGTTCCTTCTGTAATCCAATTTGGTCTGAAAATGTAATATGTGACTGTGTGTGTGTGTTCATGTATGTGCGTGTGCGTGTGTGTGTGTCTGGGTGTGTTTAACTACGCTTGTAAGCAGATCAAGTTGTTAGGAAATCTGAACTTCCCTTGATATTCAGCCAAGCAACACAAACTTCTAGAATACCTACTAAGTATCTCATACTGTCTTTGTGAAACACAAGTATGCACATCATAACATACTACTAATTTCAAATCCAAATACATTGAATGTTGTGTTGATTAAAGCAGATGCTAGCCTGGATTTGACTATTTTGCCACCCCAACACAAGAATTTATGACGCCAATTCATAGGTCAATAAATTTGCAAAAAACAACTTATCAGAATGAATAACTTCCAAGACCAACCCCCCAAGAGTTTAGAACACTTGGGTTGTGACCAGAGAGCCTCAAACGGATTAATTAGTAATGTCCAATACTGTGCATCTTTTTGTCAAAAATAAAGATCATTTTAAGTACAATCTGTTCGGGTCAGATTCCAGAACATTAGGGACATGCATGGAAAAACTGAGTCTGAATAATGTGTCAAAGTAGTTAACAGTATGTTCCAATGCTGGTTTCTCAGTTGGCAAATGAACCATGGCTCTGTAGCTGGTTAGCATTTTAAAACAGGATGACGGGTTTGGGGAACTATCTTTGCCACACATCTCTGATTGTAAAACTACTCCGAAATGAAGTGTTCATTTAAAAGAATTCTTGCGTATTCGTGAAACTTGATTCTTCAAGAAGCCCTACTAACAATGGGAACTGGTTTGAAGCCCAGACTCTGGTTGGCACAAGGCCACGTGCCTCACGGCACGATCACAACAATACTGTACAGTAGCCATGATGATAACCCTCCTTTACAGATAAAGAAAATAGTGACTCAGAGCGATTCAATCACTTGTCCAAGACACATAATAGTGATTAGTAGAGTCTCAGTTTGAGTTTTACTCTGTATTCAGAGGAACAACCCTGAACCAAGCCCATGGGAGTCAAGTCAATTCCGACTCAGAGCAACTCCCATGGCAGAATTGAACTGCCACCCAGACTTTCCAAGATGTACATTTTCCAGGAGCAGACGGCCACGTCTCTCTCCCTTGGAGAGGCTCGTAGGTTTGAACCGCTAACTTTTGGTTAAGTTTGACTACTCACTGTGCCATTGGGGCTCCTTGTGTATAAGTGAGTCATCACTTACTCAGAGATTCACTCCTCTTTCATTTAACTCGGTGAAATACTGGGACTCAATCATGTGCATTGCACCTGGAAGTGAATCAGGGCATCCTTTTAAAGTAGTACCTATGAAGATCACAGCTTTCCCCCAGATCCTGGATGCTTCCTCCACCCAACTACCATCATCCGAATTCTACCTCGCAGGACTGGATAGGGCAGAGGTTGTACACTGGTGCATATGGGAGATGAAGGCACAGGGAATCCAGGGTGGACGATACCCTCAGGACCAGGGGTGTGAGGGGCGATGCTGGGAGAGTGGAGGGTGAGTGGGTTGGAAAGGAGGAACTGATTACAAGGATCCACATGTGACCTCTTCCCTGGGAGAGGGACGGCAGAGAAGGGGGGGAAGGGAGACTCCGGATAGGGCAAGATATGACAAAATAACGATGTATAAATTACCAAGAGCACATGAGGGAGGGGGGAGCGGGGAGGGAGGGAAAAAAAAGAGGACCTGATGCAAAGGGCTTAAGTGGAGAGCAAATGCTTTGAGAATGATTGGGGCAGGGAATGTGCAGATGTGCTTTATACAATTGATATATGTATATGTATGGTTTGTGATAAGAGTTGTATGAGTCCCTAATAAAATGTAAAAAAAGAAAAGAGGAGAAAAAAAGAGAAAATGATTAGGGCAAAGAATGTACAGATGTGCTTTATACAATTGATGTATGTATATGTATGGACTGTGATAAGAGTTGTATGAGCCCCTAATAAATTGTTTAAAAAAGAAAAAAGAAACCAATTTTAGCAGAAGGTCAAATCCTGCACTTCTCTGCTTTGTTAAATGGGGATTTAATTGTCCTGCAGGAGGAGGAAGAGAGGAGAGGAGGAGCCAGGGAGACCTCTACTTCAAGGAGCTTGGAATGCTTTCAGAGTTAAGCAAGGTGCCCTCACCCTTGGCTCCTGTCTTCTTATATCTGTCATGTGCTCACCTTAGGCTGCCTGGCCTGGTACTCAGAATTCTCCTCGCAATTTCCAGTTGTGCTTTGGCCATGGATGACTGACTCAGAAATGGAAAAAAGGTAGCATGCCATGCCACGGTGTGTTGTTTAGAGTCAGGAATGCCAGCTCAGTCAGGGTGCAGCGAAACAGCACTGGCTGTCTTAGCAAGGTTACTAAGAGGCCCTAGAACACTCTCTGGCACAGCAAGGCGCCTGAGACCACCTCATTCGTGCTCAGTGCAGTGCATCATTTGTCCTGGGCGCACACATGGCTCACAGCCAACGTATGGTTTGGCTCCTCAGTTACACCCTTGACAGATCCTGTGAGTGTTGGTGTCCCAGCTGGGTTAAGTTTGGTTCGGTTCAATCTATCTTTCATTCATTTGTGAAGAGACAAGATTATTCAACAAAAAAGTCCCCACACTTTCCCTCTCACTTGACGACCAAGGAGGCTAGTGTCTTTGTAAATTCTTTCTGCGCTCCGAGAAGGAGCTGGCATGGTCAGATTCGTGGTTCTTCAGACTTTCTTCGTGAAGATTCAAAAAAGAAAGGGGTTGTCTTGTTATCTACTTATCTTATTATCGCAGAAATGCCAGAAGGGGGTGGGTTTAACAAATAGAACGTGATCCTCTCGCAGTGTAGGTGCTTAGAGGTCCGAATTCACAGAGCCAACTCCAGGGAAGGCTTTCTCTCTATTGACTCTGGAGGAAGGTCCCTGTCTCTTTCACTTCCGCTTTCTGGGTGCTTGGCGTTGTCCGTGTATCTTATTGTCGTTTCTCCTCCGCTTCTGCTTGCTGGCTCGCTGGTTTAACCTCTTTTATGTCTCAAATGAGATTGACTCAAAACAGACCCTGCCTTAATCTCACCTCATTAATTTAGCAGAGACAACCCATCCCCAAAGGGGGTTATAACCACAGGCAGGGAGGTGAGGATTTATATATTGGAGGGAGGGGGGGACACAAGGCAATCCATATCAATGTGTTGGGTGTGTTTCTTCAACTGTAAAACAAGGTAGAGAATCCTAGCTCTTCGCTGGTAACAAGAGAGCCAAATCCCAGAGGTTGCTGATTTAAAAACAGAGATTTGCCTGGTGCCCACCCCAACCTCTACTGAGTCAGAATACGTGTGTGCTTCACCAGCGCTACCCCGTGATTCTGATTTGCATCTCTGTTTAGGAGACGCCAAAGATTATGGATAACTTGCAAAGATGAATGGACTAATACATGTGAGTTGCCCTAAGCCCCTTAATCAATCAAAGAAGAAGGGCACTGCTTAGTTCGGCTATTATTTTTTCCCCAGCATATATTTTAAATATTTAAAACAGAGCAGAGAAATTAGGACTGTAAGAAACTTGGCAAAACATAAAAGTTATATTTCTCTCTACTGTTTGAAGTATTTGGAAATGTCCTGGCTTAAAAAAAAATTTTTTTAAGGCTCTTTGAAGGAGCTTTCTTTGTTCCTGGCTTTCAATACTCCACTCAATCTTTATTGATCTGGACAGAATGATAATTGATGTTTATCTTTTGCTTCCTGGGACTATTCAGAGTGTTTAGTAAGTGTTAACTCATTTGAGCCTTACCCCCTCTTATACATTTGTATTAAGTAACCCATCTAAGGCTTTCTGGGTTATAAAAGATGAAGTGAACTTTGAATCCAGCTACTGTAACTCTTGAGCCCCACTGCAAATTCCTGTGCTATTCAACCACTTGAGAGATCAGACCATTCCAAAGAAGAAGTTGTTCAATATTTTCAAGTGAAAACAAAAGCCTACATACAGGGTCTTATCTGGGTCCATACCATCATTCCAGCTCCTGGTCCTTAGCCGTCCTGTATGGAATCGTCTAAGGTGGCTTCTGCAAATGAGCTTCTCAGGCAGCCCTCCCAGATCTACTTGTAGGAACCAGCAAAAGAGAAAACGCCTTCTTAGGTGGCTCGAGCTCAGTACAATTTGAGGACCACTGGTTTGCACTATCATATGTAGGTCACTCTTGTTGCCTGAAAGAACCCCAACGGCACTGTGGCTAAGCACTGGTCTATTGATTAACAGGAAGGTCAGTGGTTCAAACTCACTAGCTGCCCTGGGGGAGACAGATGTGGCAGCCTACATTAAGGCTTCTGTAAACACGAAACCGCACAATCCAACTGGATCACTAAGAGTCAGATGAACTCTGTTTATGACTTTGAAGACTCCATGTGTCACAGAGCAGAGCTGCTCCATAGAGTTTTCTTGGCTGTAATCTTTACAGAAGCACATCCCCAGGCCTATTCTTGCAGCGTCCCACTGGGGTTTAAATCAATCCCCTGTCTTTGGGTTACCAGCCAGGTGCTAAACGTTTGCACCACCCAAGGGCCTCATGCAGGTCACTATTGTTGGGGACAACGATGGGGATGTCCTACGGACCAGAAGCTATTTTCCAGGATTAGAACCGGGTACTGCCTGGAGCAGAATGTTCAGTCGAGTGACTAATGGGTGGTTTGTACAAAGCACGACTTCTGCCCAGGAAGGACTGCTTGTTGTCTTTCACGGAGGGGAGCCAGCACATAGACAGTATGAATTTGCCTTTAGAACACAGATGCCCAGTCAAGGGCCTCCTGCTTGTGGAAGGCAGGGCGAGCAGTGGCGTGGAAGTTTGCTGGTTTTCTTTTCACAGGGAGGCTTCGTGTCACTGCACACAATGACTGAGCCAAGGGACGGACTGTTTGGAATGCAGTCTGGCCCCATTTGAACTTTGAATTGGGCTGGAACTTGCAGACATTTCCAAAAGTTGATCGTGGTGTCTTTTTCTGATGGGCCCACAAAAGGAGGCCAAGGAAGATAGCAGAGAGTTAGGGATTTGTACTTTGGAAGAAGCCCGTGACAATTTGTAAAAGTGGTCCTTGAAGAATCTAATTTTTTTAAGGGTGAAACAATAGTAATATAAAGATTAAAAAATGCAAACAATGGGTAAGAAAAAAAGGACCGCCATCAATATTTTAAAAGCCAGGGAAGATGGGGATGGACAACAGAAAAGTGGGTGAAGGAAGACATTGGTCAGTGTAAGACATGAAGAAAAAGAAAAGATAAATGATCAAGGGTTCATGAGGGAAGGGGGGAAGGGGGAAAATGAGCTGATACCAAGGGCTCAAGTAGAAAGAAAATGTTTTGAAAATGATGATGCCAACATATGGACAAATGTGCTCGACACAATGGATGGATTGTGATAAAAGCTGTATGAGCCCCCAGTAAAATAATTTTATTTTAAAGCCAGGGAAGAAGTTTTTGTCATAAGAGATGCTTACACCTAGAATAAATTCATGTTGGCTCAAGAGGGAGGCCAACTGACCAAGTATCAAGTTTGATCCAACATAATCCGGATTACAATGATCTGTGTTTGATAACAAGCCTGTTCCAGACCTTTGCCTGTGGCTAGAGGGGATCTGTCAGCAGCTTAATGTGACTAGATACTCTGCAGATGGGTTTCAGGCTCCCACTGTGCACAGTCTTCCACAAATTGGGTGTTCACAATTTTAACTCTGATACTTTTCCCTTCATATTTGAATTTTATTATTATATCTTTGGATCACACAAGTTGGTGTGCTTCTTCCGTGTGGGCTTAGTTGACTCCTTGCTTAGACGGCTGATTGCTTGGCGATAAGCCTTTAAGACCCCGTACACTATTCCTATTGATAGCCAGGTACCATCTGCTTTCTTCAAATTTTTAAAATTTGAAGGTTATCGACATAATTCATGTACAATAAATCCCATCCTTTTTGAGTGTACAGTTTGATGCATCAAACCATCAAAGCCAGTGTTATGTGTTTGTTGTGATTGTTGTTGTGAGGTGGCATTGGTCAGTTCTGATGCATAACCACCCTATGAACAACAGAAGGAAACGCTGCTGCCCAGTCCTGTGCCAGCCTCACAGTCCTATGTCTGAGCTCATGGTTACAGCCACTGAATCAATCCACCTCCTTCCTCTCTTTCTCTGCCCCTCCACATGACCAAGCATAATGTCCTTCTCCAGGGTCTGGGCTCTCCTGACAACATGCCCAAAGCACATGAGATAAAGTCTAGCCATCCTTGCCTCTAAGGAACGATGAGTTTAGATTCATGTATAGTGCTTGACGCGTAGCTGAAAGGTTGGTGGTTTGAACCCACGCAGCGACACCTTGGAGGTGCAAGTATTTCTTGCTTGTTACATGACAAAAAACTTTCCCCTGGCCTGTTGAATATTCACGGTGGTCTTTTCCTTCTGACTCACTATTAATATTTTTATCTCTGCATTATTGTTATTTTATCCTCACCACTTTATTCTTTCCTGGTTTTTGGTGTTTCTGTTGAGTTTTCCAGTTTTCAAAGCACAGGAGTAGAGGCATAGAGATAAGAGCTGATGCATAGGTTTACAGGGAGGCAGAGGCAGGGATGGGAGATAGGGAGGGTGAGGAGATTGAGGGAGCAAACAGTGCATGTGGGAGGGGGAGGGAGCATCACTAGAACTGATGATTACACAAGTCATTTAAAAAAATGATTTAACCATGTTGGAGTGGGGGGGAAGGGAGAGAATGTTCTAAAATTGATTGTGGTGATGATTGTACAACTCTTCTTGATATGATTGAGCTATTGAATTGTGTGAGATGGGGATGAAGTGCCAATAAAACTGTTTGGTTTTTTTTTAAGACGCCAAAGAAGACAGGCCTGGCAATCTGTTTGAGAGAGGTCCCAGCCTTGGAAACTCTATGATGCAGTTCTGCCCTGCACACACTGGAGTGCCAGGGATTGAGACCAGCTTGATAGCAACATACGCTTAGATAATCAACATCAAATAAGATAAAGATACTCATCAGCTCCCCCAATTCCCTTGCATGCCTTTCCAGTCCATTCTTTCCATTGCTCTCGCAGCCCAGGCTACAATTGGTCTAGTTCTTACATTGGTATCACTCAGTGGTACCTTAGTGTATGGATGTACCACAGATTGCTCATTGGTTCATCAGTTGGTGGGCATCTAGGTTATTTCTACTTTCTAGTGGAAAAATCATTTTATTGGCATATACTTCACATAGCATACAATTGAGTCATTGGGTCCTATTAAGAAGAGTTATGCAATCACCACCACAATCAATTTCAGAACACTCTCTTCTCATACTCATTGAGGAATTTAAATTTAAATGAGCATGAACTTTACAAGTTATTTATTGAACCAGCACAGACACTGGAAAATGAGATTGTTCATGCTAACTGCCTGTGATCAAAATAATAAGCACACAGGAGATTTAAAGTAAGACCACGCTTTTAAAAAAAAGGGACTTGGTGCATGGCCCTGGAGACAAAAGTGAAGGACGAGAACACCATCAAATGGTGCTGGTGTGGTGAAGAGCATTCTGTTCCCTTTGGAAATCCTTAAGAGGGTGCTATAATGTTGAGACACACCAGGGCGCTTTAACTAGCCAGCATTAGCAAAATCTCCTCCCCGCCCCGCCCATTTTAACAAAAGTTGTTTGTTGTTTTAAATTTATTGGAATTCTTTGTTGAAAACTTTGGTGAATTCTAGCTCCCACCCTTGATCACATTGGTCACTCTTGAATAACTGAAAAGAATTTGCCACCAAGTGTCTCTGTCTTTGATTCTTCCAAAGGGGTTTATTATACCCAACCACAGTTTTATGGTCAGACTCCAGTCCACTTCCCTGTGGAAGTCTGACTTGGAAAGGCCTCCACAGGACTGGATTATCTCCTAAATCACAGAGAGAACTAGGATTGTCCCTAGTGTCCCTTGTTTATGGTTGTTTGCAGGCCTTCCCAGAATGTAGCACACAAGTGTTAAAAAATATAATTGCTGGGTAAAGTTTTAGAAAGCCTTCTGAAGCACTGCATTCACATAGGTCAACAATTTGGCTGTCTGAGGGTTGGTCACTCTTGTCAAAGACACCACTGTGATCGATAGAGATGAAAGTTATCTTTGGAGCAAAGCTGCCAGGAGAGGATAGGGTTACTGGTTTGGGCTTCGAAGTGGCTGTTCAAAACAAAAACCACCAGAGAGAGAGGAAGAGAGAGAGAATGTGTGTGTTCTGGATACATTTAGAATTTCTCAAAAACCACTGACTCATTTGTTACAGAGCAACCAAGTACTAAATAAAAGACATTTCATAAACGCTCCATTAGAATGTTCCGAGGGGACTTTAAATGAATTTAGTCCAGGGGGTGCGTGATTTTCATGTGAGGTCTACAAAGTCATAGAGACCCCTTTCTTAGGGAATACGCTTGATTCCATCATTTGCAAAGATATCTCTGCAAGGACGTTGTGCAATTAATGGAATGAGATGTCCACTTGCATAAAGAAGCCAATTAATCCCATTTAAAGGATGCCTTTCTCAAGCAATATATGTATTTTGGTGGCTGTTTCCAATCTCTATCCTAGCATGGCCTTAGGATTAGAAGAAGACAGTGAAGAGAAAATTCTAAGGTCAAGGTGGAGGCCTGGCCTGGATTCTTTAAGCACTGCCCTCACTTGAAGAGCTAGCCTGGTGTTTGCTCTCTGTCTCTCTCCAGCTGGATAAAGTCCTGAACCATTCAACCAGACCTGGACCCTTCACCTAATCTCTCTCAGTGGTCTTTTAATTGCCCTCTTTAAAAGGCACTCTCTGTTCGTTCTGTTCTTGTTGTCCTCTTTGGATCCACAGTTCACCAGTTCTAGGAACCTTGTGGATTAATACCATGAATCAATAACACATCGATGACTACGTGATCTTGAATAAGTTACTTAACCCAGCCAAAACTCATTCTCCAGCTTGTAAAATAAAGAATAGAATAGTAACTGTTTCAGGTCCCCAAAGAGTGCCGATCTGAAGTTGCTGAGAGATGAAAAAGGTAACATATACAGTAAATCCTCAATAAAGTGCTTGACTTCCCCCACGAAGTTAGGCCCCTCTCAATATGCTCTGTCCTCCCCATTCTGGTAATTGATCTTCAGATTCCCCCTGGAAAGAAACTTTCTAGCCAACCAAGCCCTTACCTTTGCTTGTTCCTACATCTGCCTAGAAGACGGTCCTCCCTTCCCGCCAGTGTTATCAGTCTTGTCCCATCACACATTAGACTTGTGTTCAGACCGCCAGGAATGCCAAATGGCCATCACGTTAGCTAACCATCAAGTTGTGTTGGATTCACTTTAAAGATGGCATTGCCTTCTAATAATATGGATCTGTAACTATTCATCCTTCAGGGGCGGCAGAGGGACCATATGGCTTCAAGAGTACAGCCGGCCTGTCAACGATCAGGACAGTGGAAAGGGATTCTGCTTAAAAAGGGAGAAATGCTGTTTTATATCATTCCAATTATGTCTCCAGAAAGCAATAGAGTTAAGGCTTCAATTGACAATCATAGCTCCAAGGTTTGCAAGAGAACCAGGAGGGGGAAAAAATGTAATTCAAAGACACCATGGCCTCAGTTGTCCAAAACTGTCTCTAGTAATAAAATTCTACCAAAGATGAATGAAGAGAAGGGAACTGCCTCGAAGTAGATTTGTTAACACTTCCTTTGAAGAATGGAGACAGTTCCCAGTGCTGTTTCGGAGTGCAGATTCTGAATCCTACGAGGGGCTTCCAAACATTGGTGGGAAAAGTGGAATAGAAAGACATGGAACTTTTCCACAAACTTTTGAAGCCCCCTCACATTCTTGCTTTACTATTGAACTTCCCTGGGCCTTGGTTTCCACACATGTAAAATGGGGATAAAAACAGTGTCTACTTTACAGTGTTGCTAGAACTAACTAAATAAAATAGTCTATTTAAACCAACAGAGAGGTCTGGGGGACTGGCCCCAAATCCAACTACCTCAACAGCACCATCACCCCCAAAGAATGAACTTCAGAAGACAGCACTGAAGAGGGGCACGTCTGATCAGAGCACACAGGAGCAAATGGAGGGAAGAAGAGAGAGTGGAACACATCCTGGCCCACCAAGCCCTGAGGATGATATTCCTGCTCAGAGCAGCCAGTGCACAAAGAGGACCATAGGGAAGGCCCCACCACTAGATATGATGTACCTCACTGACCCATAGTTCTATGAGGGAGACAACACTGGAGACACAGTACAGGAATTGTGCCAGATCTGGCCCTACCACACCAGGCAAAACACTAAGGGCATGCAGCAGAGCAACAAGGGGAGCAAAACAATGAAGTCCCGAGGGATTACCAAAAATAGACTTTGGGGCCAGGGCATGGCACCCCATCAGACTCAACCAGAAATCACTCCTAAAGGTCAACAAACAGACCTGGAACTATTTATAGGCTTTTCTTTTGTTGGTTTGTTTTGCCTTGTCTTGTTTTTGTGCTTATTATTGTCTCTTCATGTCTAGCTAGATAAGATAGGTAATATATACAATCCAGAGGAGAAAACAATGGACTGTTGGGGGACAGGAGAGGGGGAGGTGGGGTAAGGTAGGGGATAGCAACAAACCCAGGGACAAGGGAACAACAAGTGATCTAAATTCAATGGCAAGGAAGGCATAGGATGCTTGGTGGGGCTTGATCGTAGGCAATGTAGCCGAGAGGAATTACCGAAACACGAATGAAGGTTGAGATTGATAGTGGGACAGGAGGAAAGTAAAAGGAAATAGAGGAAAGAACTAGGAGACAAAGGACATTTATAGAGTTCTAAATACAGGCATGTACATATGTAAATGTATTTATACATAATGATAGGGAAATACATCTATGTACATATATTTATTTGTTAAGTATTAAGGCAGCAGATAGATGGACATTGGGCCTCCACTCAAGTACTCCCTCAACACGAAAACGTTTGTTCTAATAGCCTGGTATTCCCTGGTGCTCACCTTCCCAACACGATTGCTGCAGACAAAATGAGTGCATAAACAAATGTTGTGAAGAAAGCAGATGGTGTCCAGATATCAAAAGATATAGTGTCTGGGGTCTTAAAGGCTTGAACGTAAATAAGCGGCCATCTAGCTGAGAAGCAACAAGGCCCACATGGAAGAAGTACACCAGCCTGTGTGATCATGAGGTGTCAATGGGATCAGGTATCAGGCATTCAAGACCCAGAACAAAAAATCACATCGATGTAAATGAGGCGGAGGGTGGAGTGGAGACCCAAAGCCCATCTGTAGACGAATGGACATCCCTTAACGGAAGGGTTGCAGGGAAGCGATGAGCCAGTCAGGATGCAATATATCACTGATGAAACATACAACTTTCCTCTAGTTCTTTAATGCTTCCCCACCCACTATCATGACCCCAATTCTACCTTACAAATCCGGCTAGACCAGAGCATGTGCACTGATACAGATAAGAGCTTGCAACACAGGAAAACCCTCTCAGGACCAATAATGAGAGGAGCGATGCCAGGAGGGGAGCGATGCCAAAAGGGGAAGGTGGGGGAAGAAAGGGAGAATCAATCACAATGATCGACATAGAACCCCCTCCCAGGGAGATGAACAACAGAAAAGTGGGTGAGTTGGTGTAAGACATGAAATCTTTTAAAAATAAAATATCAAGGGTCCACTAGGGAGGGAAGGAAAATGAGCTGATACCAAGGGCTCAAGTAAAAAGAAAATGTTTTGAAAATGATTATGGCAACATATGTACAGATGTGCTTGACACAATGGATATATGTAAGGATTGTGGTAAGAGCTGTAAAAGCCCCCAATAAAATGATTTTTTAAGTCTATTTATACCAGGAAGGAGCCTAGAAATGGGAAACCGGAAGGAGAGGAAAATAATTGAGTAGGAGGAAACAGAGAGGTGTCTTGTAGAGATTGATGATAAGAAGACACACAAAAGAGGGTGATTATCGGAGCCCTGTGCTCCCATTGGCCAAGAGAAAAATAAAGAGAAGATGAATTAGCCTTTGATACCGGTAGTTTGTCCGTTGGGCACCTTTTGGCTTCTTTCCTGGGTCTCCGCCATATACTGACAAAAGGTGAGTTTGCTGGGTAGTCAAGACCCAGGGAAAATGAGTAAAAGGAGCTGAAACAAATATAAACATTCATAAAAGTCAATCCCTTGACTAACGGGAATGTAGAGACACTGAAGGTCCACCTCTGAGGCTGGGGCCTGCTCAAGGTCACAGAGCAAAGAAGCTGCCAAGCTAGGGCTCAGTTCTGTATCTCTAAGGGCCCTCTCTCCAGGCCAGCAGGCTGCAGGCGGCGAGGAAACACCAACAATGATGCTATTTTAGTTCATATGTTATATCCAGTGAGAAATGAAAGAAACTCTTCTAGACCGGCTACAGGCATCTTTTAAAGTTCAGCTCACAATAGGCCTCACACTTAAAATGGGTCACTCGGCATCACCATGGTGATTCTTCCAAGTTTTCTTGGAATCATCAGCTGTTTTCTAACGAGGGCACTCCCCAGAACTTGCAACTCCACCAAACAGATAAACATTTCCCTGTAGAAACGTCTGAGCTCCTTAAGCAGCTTAGTCAGCGATGGCTTTGCCTTCCCTGCTTCGCAGGAAAACAGCCTAAAGCAAGTGCCTACATTTGCTTTAGATGTTAGCCCTTTAAAAAGCCCCTTCCTTCTGCTGAGAGCAAGGCTCCTGCTCGGGGGTCTGTGTGATGTCAGGGCTGAGAAACAGCCACCGGCTTGCTGTGGGATGGCCCAAGTCTGTCTTTCCACCAAACAGCTAAGCATCTTACTAATGAAAAAAAATAACCAAAACCCCTATATAACTAAGCAGCCGTGAGTTTCCCGAACACCACCATTGCTTTGCTTCCTCGATTCCCCACCCCCGCAGTCCCTTTGAACTTCTTCAGCTTGACTTCAGCTTTCTCCTCTCCAAAGTCCTTGAGGCTTTCGATCTATGTATCATGGTGTTTTAGGAAATGCGGGGACTTTGTCGTTTATTTTGTTAACTTGTTTCCTTTCGTTTTAAATATAATACATGTTCATGCTCAAACATCAGTTATCATATAATTCATCGAGGAAATAAAGGGGGGAAAGAAGGGCTCTCTCTTCCTCCCCACCTGACCCCCAGAACCCGCCATTACTTCCCCAGAGGTCATCTCGGCTAGAGTGGAGTCGGTAGCCCCAGGATGTCGTATGCATATTACCTAGCGACTTCCCTGCAGCTCCTCATGCCTCGCGCAGGTCAGAATACACGCAGAGGGTCGTCAAGGCTTGATTTTTAATTTGAAGATGTGGATCAGCATGACTTTCTCCAAAGGCACTTTTGGGTGGATTTGAACTTCCAACCTTTTAGTTGGTTATAAGCCCTGTGGATCAATAGTTTGTGCTACCCAAGGGACTCTACTTAATGGCAAGGGATAGGAAATATTGTCCCTGGAGATACTAGGGCTAAAGGTCAAATTGTTTAGCTAAAGGTATATTTGAAATGTTTTGTCTTTGTCTGGAAAACTTACAAAAAGCTACATTCTAATCTATATTATTTACTTCTATAGAAATGACATCCTTCCCATCAACCATACGGTAAAGTGGATACTCCAGTGACATGTTTATTTATTAGATGGTCCAAGTCTCTCCTGATATTCTGTCAAGCCTAGGTACCTCCATTGAAGACGCATCAGATTAAGGTAGATCCTGAAAGAGGCTTCATCTCAGTCTTCAAAAACCACCTCTCCACCCTCTGCCCTGAAGACCCATCTCACATCCTGAGCTGTCTCAGCTTTCAGCCAAACCCATTAAACCTCAACTCTCTCCTGGACCTTGGTTTTGGTTCCTGAGTTAGCTATTGTGCCAAATTGGCCGATAAACACATGTGGGGTTAATTGAAGGGCGGCGAGATAAATGTCTTGGTGAGCCTCACCTTTCTAGTTCTCTAGTCTCTTGATTTCTGATGGTCAGACCAGGGTGCAGCTGCCTTAGCCAGTTCCCTGCTTTAGCTGGAAGGCTCACTTCCTGCAAGACATCCCTGAAGAGAAGCCACATGGACCTACCCTGATGCAGCCCTGGGTGCTGGAGCAGCAGTGTGGAGACTCCTGACAGTGCTGAGATGCTTACACTTTCACTGACTTGGCTTTTCTCCTACAGTCGGCATCATTGCATCTGTTTTGTGAGATGGAGGAGGACTTTGTGGGTTGGTGTTGGACATATGGGTTAATGTTGGACGTGTAGGCTTGGGCAGCACTGGGTTGGGATGTTTTCTTGCACACTTAACCTTTATATAAAACTGTCTCTTATACATGAGTTTCTGTGGATTTGTTTCTCTAAAGTACCCAGACTAACACAGTTCCCTAATTGATCTAAAATTTATATTGAAAGCTTAACGACTCAGAACAAATTTTAGAAAAGTAACTCAATTGCAAATGCACCCCACCCCCAATCATTTGAGGTCATGCAAGTCTCATGGAACACCCTTTGTTTTTTCATTGCATTGGCTTCCCCCTCTGTCAAAAGCCTGTCCTTTATGACATTTGACAGAGGGGTGGAGTTCGCTTCATTTAAAGCTTGAAAAACACCCAAACAAATGGCATTGTCAGTGAGTGTCCCCTTTGTGTGTAACCAATCCAATGTCACAGCCATCAAGTCACTTCCGACCCCTAGCAATCCTTTGGGACAAGGAACTACCCCTGTGGGTTTCTGAGACTCTAAGTCTTTACGGGAATAGACAGGCTTGTCTTTCTCCCATGGATCAGGCTGGTGTTTGCGGACTGCTAACCTGAGTGTAGTTGGTTAGCAGCCCAACACATAACCACGACGCCACCAGGGCCTCTTTATGTGGAAAGGACACTGTAAATGGAACAGATGATTTGAATGGTTTCTTCAGAGTTTGGGGTGACACTCTGGTCTGTCCCCCACTCTTCCCCACCTCTCCAGCCTGAATGCATGGGCTCTGGGTCAGGCCCTGGTCACCTCTGGCTTAGATGATCGCTCCAGCTCCCCACCCGCATCCTCTTGGCCTTCTACTCCACCCTCTCAGTTGTCACCACTGAGGTCAGCCGGTACCACTTCCCACTTACCTCGGAGGTGGCACTGATCTATGGCTACATGCAACAAGATGGAGTTTCGCTTATTAACATGAGCAAAAGAAACCAGGCACAGAGCAGCACCTACTTTAAATGAAGTATAAAGTCCCTTAGAGTGTTACAAGGGGGTTGCGGTTGTCGGGTTAAACGGTGATAATGTTTGGGAAGGGCCATGAAATGGGTTTCTGGGATCTGACCTATTTCTTGCTGAGAGTGCTAGTTAAATGAGTTTGTACAGGTTGTGAAGACCCATTAAGCTATATGTTTATGCTTCCAGCATGCGTCTCTTTGCCTACGAACTGCAATTAAAAAAAAAAAAAAGCAAAATCACCACCAAAAGCATCGGTTGCTTCCTGGAGCATGATATGTGTTTCACATTATCTTTTATATGCCCACCCCCCTGCCCCGCA
Source organism: Tenrec ecaudatus (assembly GCF_050624435.1). Taxonomy (NCBI): domain Eukaryota; kingdom Metazoa; phylum Chordata; class Mammalia; order Afrosoricida; family Tenrecidae; genus Tenrec; species Tenrec ecaudatus. The sequence goes on from NC_134545.1 coordinate 93,851,619, forward strand.
ATCAGCTGCCCTGTGATCCAGTTTCACCAGATGACTCACTTCTACAAATGCATCACGCTTCGTAGCTTTCTCCCCAGGGCTGCCCGCTTAGACAGCAAACCCTGCGGCTGAACATTTACTTATCTTTGTGGCACTCACTCAATTTTCACTTCCTCCATGAAGTTTCTTCCCGACCGCCCTGGTGAAATAGAGTATACTTTCACACTATCTCACAACGCCTCTCTTAGAGTTGCGGTGACCAGGGTTTCCATATAAAAAACAGGATCCCTGACCTGCAATGTGTGCATTATACAGATAGGATAGAATGCTGGGACCTGGAATAGCCAGGAAAATCTAGGGTTTGTATAACATAATACATTATATCAAAATAATTTCTCTGAATGTATGTTCCATTGTCACTCATGGCATAGGTTTTTTTCAAGTTGTATTTACATATAATTCACATGGCATGCACGTCAATAGTTCCATCACATCAGGAAGAGTTGTACAATCATCACAGTCAGTTTTAGAACGTTTTCTTTCTTGTACTTATCATCATTAGCTCCCCATCTCCCCCCAACTTCCCCGGCCCTACCCCCAATGAGCCATGAATTCAGTTACTCTCTCCATAGATCTACCTAACCTGGATTTCATGTACTAAAAACATTTTAAAACACCAAAAAACATAACATCAACAAAGCAAACCAGATAAAAACCTCAATCGAAAGGAAAGCAGAAAAATTTAAACTAGAACAAATTTAAAATGGATCATAAAGGAGATCAAATGATAGGGCGCTGATTTTTAAAAGTCATTTCATTGGGGGTTCTTACAGCTCTTAGAACATTCCATACATCAATTGTATCAAGCATATTTGTACATATGTTGTCATCACCATTTTCTAAACATTTACTTTCTATTTGAGCCCTTGGTACCAGCTTCTCTTTTTCCCCTCCCTTCCCCCTTCATGATCCCTTGATAAATTATAAATTATTATTGTTTTCATATCTTACACTGACCGCTATCTCCCTTCACCAATGTTTCTATTGTTCATCCATCCAGGTTGTATAATACCTAATACGCTCAGCTACTAACTGAGACGGTGATGGGTTGAGTCCACGCAGGGGGGCCTCAGAAGGGAGATCTGGTGATCTAGTGCTGAACTCAGCCGAGAAGAACTCTCTGGAGCACGGTTCTACTTGGAAACACCTGAGGTTGCGATTCCAGAGCAACCAGTGGGTGGGGTTGTGGTGGTGATGGAGATTCCTTCAAGTGAATTTGCTTGGCCAAAAGAGCCATGTGTTTTAATTTTTTTTAAATGATTAATCCAAGGGGAGATGTTTTGAAGCTTTCATTCCTAAGGAAACCTCCTGAGGGGTTTCAGCTAAGTGTGAGAGCGACAGTTCTGGACTCTCACACCTAATCTTACAGAATTTCTTTCACTCTTATTCTCTGAGTAGCTACAATCCCTTCTTCTGATGCACAACGTTTCTCCTACCAAACGATCCCTTTTAGTCAGAAACAAAGGATTTCTGTGTGAAGCCAAGTTCAGAAGCTTCCCAGGTTTCAAGGTAAAAAGTAAATGCCCTCTGCGGATTTGCTTTTCCAAACGGATCAGACTATCTAAACCTACAACTTTATTAAATCCATCTTTAAACTTCTGTTCTTGTTGTGCAAGCAAAAGCAGAAGTGGACTTATTAGAAAGGGAGCTGCAAGGAAAACATATAGGGAATGATTATTTATTTAGGACTGGAACTAGACTCTAGATTCAGAGGGACAGTAGAGAAATTTTCAGGAAAAACAATAACAAAATACACTGCCATTGCAACAAGATCCTGAAACGAAACCATGCCATCAACTCAGCAGGCCTCAATAAATTTTTATTAAACACCCCCCAGGTGCAGGCCCTTTGCATAAATTAGTTTTAATGCTCCCAACAAACTTATCTGGGTAGGTTATAATACCCCATCGGACAGATAAGGAAATAGAGCCTCATAGAATGAAACTAATTTACTCAAGATTTTCCAGCTAGTTAAGTCCAAAGATTGAGTTCAAGTTCAAGTCCACCTGAGTCTTTTCCCACCCAGCTGCATTGTGTCTCCTGCCATCGAAGTTGCCATGTCGGATTTTTAGAAGCGAGAACCCAGCCCAGTGAATGGAGGCTGACATTGGTTCCGTGTGAGGAATACAGTGAACTATATTCTGTTGGGCCAGAGGTGAATCACACAAGCTCCAAGTCCCTTTCTAAGTCTTTAGATGTGTAATTTGACTCCCATGCCCATTTTACAGCTAGGAAATTTGCATTTGTTAAGCAAATTGCTCTACATAGCTTTTTTTTTTATCAAGTAGTTTCTTTATTCATCTTTTTTTTAAAACAATTTATTGGGACTCATACAATTCTTATCACAGTTCAAAAATATACATACATCAATTGTATAAAGCACATCTGTACATTCTTTGCCATAATCATTTTTTCTCCTCTTTTCTTTTTTTACATTTTATTAGGTACTCATACAACTCTTATCACAATCCATACATATACATATATCAATTGTATAAAGCACATCCATAAAGTCCCTGCCCCAATCATTCTCAAGGCATTTGCTCTCCACTTAAGCCCCTTGCATCAGGTCCTCTTTTTTCCCCCCCCCTTCCCTCCCCTTTCCCCCCTCCCTCATGTGCCCTTGGTAATTTATACATCGTTATTTTGTCATGGGCATTAATCCACCCAAGGGGAGGGTATTGTTTATATCTCCACAGGGAAAGTGGGACCAGACTTCAACCCAGTGTCGCAAGGTGTGAATGCAATATCCCGGTGGGGAGTAGGGAACCAGTGGAGAGGTCTGGGAGGCTGGCCCCAGCACCATAAATTAAGTGGATTCCTGCCCCTCCCCTGAAAAGAATTTGTTCCAAAGGATGACATTGACTCTGCAGCTCCGGGAGATGGACATATCTGATCAGAGCACACGGGAGCAGATGAAGGGGCAGGAGGAGAGAGTGGAGCACAGCCTGGCCCACCAGGCCGTGATGATGATGTTCCTGAGTAGAGCAGCCAGTCCACAGAGAGAACAACATGGCTGGCCCCACTATGAGACATGATGCCCCTCAGTGACTAAGGGCGATACAGGGGACAGCACCGGAGACACAGTGTGGGAATTGCACCTGACCTGATCCCACCACACCGAGGCAAATCACTGGGGGAGTGCAGCGGAACAGCAAGGGAATGGAGTGGCAAGGTCCCCAGGGAATGCTGAAAGTGGACTTTGGGGCCAGGGCGTGGTGCCCCAACAGACTAGACTGGAAAACGCTACTAAGGGCCAGCAAATGATCCCTGAACTAACTACAAGCTTTTCCCTTGTGAACTGTTTTGTTCTGTTCTTTGTCAGTGGTTTGTTTTTGTTGTTTTGTTGTCTAGTTGCATACTGTTGCTTTGTTTTCCTCTGTCTAGTTTTCCTGCATGTTAGTGTCTCCACAGGTCTGTCTGAATAGGACAGGCTGGATGAACTATCTGGAGGAAAAACAACGGGACCGACAGTTCCGGGGGGACTTGGGGTTGGGGGGTAGGGGGGATAAGGAAGTGGTGTTAACAAACCCAGGGACAAGGGAAAAACATGGGACCCCAAATAGTAGAGAAGGGGGAGTGGCAGGCCTGGTGGGAAATGATCAAGGGTAAGGTTGCTTAGAGAAGAGGTATACTCTAGCCTAGGTGGCGACGAAGCATGGTAGTAGGGCAGGAGGAAAGTCAAGGGAGATGGAGGAAAGAGCTAGGAGTCAAAGGGCATTCATGGAGGTCTAGACAAAGACATGTACATGCAAATATATATAGGAGGATGGGGAAATAGATCTATGTGTCTATATTTATAGGTCAAGTATTAAGGTGGCGGAAGGACCTTGGGCCTCTACTCAAACACTCCCTCAATGCATGAATACTTCTTTTATTTAATTGGAACTCTATGATGCTCACTCTCCCGACACAACGGCTGGAGCCAAAGTGGGTGTGGTGAAGAAAGCTGATGGTGCCCGGCTATCAAAAGAGATAGTGTCTGGGGTCTTAAAGGCTTGAAGGTGAACAAGCGGCCATCTAGCTCAGAAGCAAAAAAGCCCACATGGAAGAAGCACACCGGCCAGTGCGATCACGAGGTGCCAAGGTACCAGGTATAAGGCATCATGCAAAAAAAAAAAGATATAAGTGTGTGTATGTATGTGTATATGTGTGTATATGTATATGTATATATGTATATATATACACCATATTAAATGAAGTGCAGAGTGGAGACCCAAGGCCCAAGTGTTGGCCAATGGAGATCCCCTCATAGAGGGGTTTAGGAGAGGAGATGGGTTAATTAGGGTGCGAGGTAGTACCGATGAAGAACACAGCTTTCCCCCAGATCCTGGATGCTTCCTCCCCCCAACTACCATGATCCAAATTCTACCTTGCAGGGCTGGATAGGACAGAGGCTGTACACTGGTACATATAAGGGCTGGAGGTACAGGGAATCCAGGGTGGATGATACCTTCAGGACCAAGGGTGTGAGGGACGATGCTGGGAGAGTGGAGGGTGAGTGGGTTGGAAAGGGGGAACTGATTACAAGGATCCACCTGTGACCTCTTCCCTGGGAGAGGGACAGCAGAGAAGTGGGGAAGGGAGACTCCGGATAGGGCAAGATATGACAAAATAACGATGTATAATCTACATAGCTTTTAACAGCGAACCCAGACACTGGCCTTTCTACTAGACCGGCTTGACCTTCAAGTGTTTAGACTTGCTAGCTTTGTCTGCAAAATTTTGGAAATTGTTTAGTTTGGACAGTCGTTGGTTTGTGACTTTGGCTCACCTAGGCTCCACCTAGCTATTCAACTACAATTACATGATTGGAAGAGGAGGGTGTCACATGTTTATTTTCCTGTCCTATATTTTCCAGATGGACAAGAAAGTGGCAGTCTGGTGGAGGGTCACTTGATACCATCGACATCAGTGGCTCTCAACCTTCCTAATGCCTTGAGCCTTAATACAGTTCCTCATGTTGTGGTGACCCCCAACCATAGGATTATTTTCTTTTTTATTATTTTTATTTATTTACTTTTTTTAATTTTAACAATTTATTGGGGCTCATACAATTCTTTTCACAGTTCATATATATACATACATCAATTGTATAAAGCACATCTGTACAGTCTTTGCCCTAATCATTTTTTTCTCTTTTCTTCTTTTACATTTTATTAGGGACTCATACAACTCTTACCACAATCCATACATATACATACATCAATTGTATAAAGCACATCCATACATTCCCTGCCCCAATCATTCTCAAGGCATTTGCTCTCCACTTAAGCCCCTTGCATCAGGTCCTCTTTTTTTCCCCCTCCTCCCTCCCCATTGCCCCCTCCCTCATATGCCCTTGGTAATTTATACATCGTTGTTTTGTCATATCTTGCCCTATCCGGAGTCTCCCTTCCCCACTTCTCTGCTGTCCCTCTCCCAGGGAAGAGGTCACATGTGGATCCTTGTAATCAGTTCCCCCTTTCCAACCCACTCACCCTCCACTCTCCCAGCATCGTCCCTCACACCCTTGGTCCTGAAGGTATCATCCACCCTGGATTCCCTGTACCTCCAACCCTCATATGCACCAGTGTACAGCCTCTGTCCTATCCAGCCCTGCAAGGTAGAATTCGGATCATGGTAGTTGGGGGGAGGAAGCATGCATCCAGGATCCGGGGGAAAGCTGTGTTCTTCATCGATACTACCTCACACCCTAATTAACCCATCTCCTCTCCTAAACCCCTCTATGAGGGGATCTCCATTGGTCGACACTTGGGCCTTGGGTCTCCACTCTGCACTTCCCCCTTCATTTAATATGATATATATATACATATATATACATACATATATACATATACACATATATACACATACATAAACACACTTATATCTTTTTTTTTTTTTGCATGATGCCTTATACCTGGTCCCTTGGGCACCTCGTGATCGCACTGGCCGGTGTGCTTCTTCCATGTGGGCTTATTTGCTTCTGAGCTAGATGGCCGCTTGTTCACCTTCAAGCCTTTAAGACCCCAGACACTATCTCTTTTGATAGCCGGGCACCATCAGCTTTCTTCACCACGTTTGCTTATGCACCCATTTGTCTTCAGCGATCCTATCATGGAGGTGTGCAGTCAATGATATGATTTTTTGTTCTTTGATGCCTGGTAACTGATCCCTTTGGGACCACTCGCTCACTCAGGCTGGTGTGTTCTTCCATGTGGACTTTGTTGCTTCTGAGCTAGATGGCCGCTTGTTTATCTTCAAGCCTTTAAGACCCCAGTCACTATCTCTTTTGATAGTCGGGCACCATCAGCTTTCTTCACCACATTTACTTGTTCACACACTTTGGCTCCAGCCGTTGTGTCGGGAGAGTGAGCATCATAGAGTTCCAATTTAATAAAAGAAGGTATTCATGCATTGAGGGAGTGTTTGAGTAGAGGCCCAAGGTCCTTCCGCCACCTTAATACTTGACCTATAAATATAGACACATAGATCTATTTCCCCATCCTCCTATATATATTTGCATGTACATGTCTTTGTCTAGACCTCCATGAATGCCCTTTGACTCCTAGCTCTTTCCTCCATCTCCCTTGACTTTCCTCCTGCCCTACTACCATGCTTCATCGCCACCTGGGCTAGAGTATACCTCTTCTCTAAGCAACCTTACCCTTGATCATTTCCCACCAGGCCTGCCACTCCCACTTCTCTACCATTTGGGGTCCCATGTTTTTCCCTTGTCCCTGGGTTTGTTAACACCACTTCCTTACCCCCCCTACCCCCCCACCCCAAGTCCCCCCAGAACTGTCGGTCCCGTTGTTTTTCCTCCAGATAGTTCATCCAGTCTGTCCTATTCAGACAGACCTGTGGAGTCACTAACATGCACGAAAACTAGACAGAGGAAAACAAAGCAACAGTATACAACCAGACAACAAAACAACAAAAACAAACCACTGACAAAGAACAGAATAAAACAGTTCACAAGAGAAAAGCTTGTAGTTAGTTCAGGGATCGTTTGCTGGCCCTTAGGAGCGTTTTCCAGTCCAGTCTGTTGGGGCACCACGCCCTGGCCCCGAAGTCCACTTTCAGCATTCCCTGGGGACCTTGCCACTCCATTCCCTTGCTGTTCCGCTGCACTCCCCCAGTGATTTGCCTCGGTGTGGTGGGATCAGGTCAGGTGCAATTCCCACACTGTGTCTCCGGTGCTGTCCCCTGTATCGCCCTTAGTCACTGAGGGGCATCATGTCTCATAGTGGGGCCAGCCATGTTGTTCTCTCTGTGGACTGGCTGCTCTACTCAGGAACATCATCATCACGGCCTGGTGGGCCAGGCTGTGCTCCATTCTCTCCTCCTGCCCCTTCATCTGCTCCCGTGTGCTCTGATCAAATATGTCCATCTCCCAGAGCTGCAGAGTCAATGTCGTCCTTTGGAAAAAATTCTTTTCGGGGGAGGGGCAGGAATCCACTTAATTTATGGTGCTGGGGCCAGCCTCCCAGACCTCTCCACCGGTTCCCTCCTCCACGCCGGGATATTGCATTCACACCTTGCGACACTGGGTTGAAGTCTGGTCCCACTTTCCCTGTGGAGATTATTTTCATTGCTACTTCATAACTATAATTTTTCTACTGTTATGAATCATAATGTAAACATCTGATATGCAGGATGTATTTTCATTGTTAAAAATTGAACATAAAACGGTGATTAATCACAAAACCAATATGTAATTATATACTGCAAAATGTTTCTAATTACATTTGTCTTGAAGCATGGTGTAGCATGGGTAACAATAGTCTTCACTTCACGCTGGGTACTCGTAAGTGGGCATATCTGCATGTGGGCGGACCCACCTAGAGACGGATAGAGGAGTGCTGTCTCGATTCCTAAAGCCATAGGAAATAAGTGTTTTCTGATGGTCTTAGGCGACCCCTGTGAAAGGGTCATTTGATCCTCCAAAAGGGTCGCGACCCACAGGTTGAGAACCGCTGATCTGTATCCATTTTTTTCTTCCATTGGGTTTCTAATCCAGTGGTGACATTCTTAATGCTGTATATCAAGAAAGCAAATGGCACAAGGAATGGAAGGAAACTGGTACGCTTCCAGAATTGCAAAAGCTAAACCAAACCAGCAGCCCCAGTGGCCTCTAGGGTTAGTGAATCGTATTGAATTGCTAACCATGAGTTCGGTGATTTGAACCTACCAGCCACTTGGAGGGAGAAGATGAGGTCATCTGCTTCCACCAAGAGTCATCGCCTTGGAAAACCTATATAGAGCGACTCTGAGTCGGAATCAACTCGATGACAGTGGGTTTTGGTTTGGGTTGAAGCCAAGCCAGGGATGTATCTTTCGAAAATGCTGACACTTTTCTTAACAGTAGTCAAGATTAGATCAACTCCATCACTCCATTTTACAGAGAAGCAAAACAGGCTATGAAGCACCTTCAAAAAACCACCACCTTGTGGGACGAAGCCTGCTGAATCAGAGCCAGGTTTGAGGGTGATGGGCTCAGGAAATCCACACTCTTTGCAGAGGCCCTGGATTTTTGAGAATGGGATATTTGATGCAAGCCCCACCCTCCCTTTATACCTGCTTACTCCCAGATGCAATTCCCAGGCTGTCGCTATGTGCCTGGCAAGAAAAGGGGGTGGGAGGAAGACGGTGAGAGCACCTATCAGGAAAAGAATACATCTTTCTGAGAAAGCTTGCCACCCATCCCAAAACCACGGCAGCAAAGTATAAATCCTTCAAGTGAATTTGAAAACTGAAGGCCTTGCCTGTGACTTTGGGGATGTGACTTAAACTAGTTCCCTACTTCTTGCCACTTCCTGTAAAATCTGGGTAAACAGGCTTTTGTAAAGGCAGTTGGGCTCATGTTAACAATTAACATCCAAGTGATTTGGTCTCTGGAAAACCTGTCGATGCGGATTACCTGGTGCAGGTAGTTTTCTAAAGGGAGCTTTAAACATCCAGACTGGGCTAGGGGCGTGGAATGGGGCTGTTAAAAGGGTCATAAATGCAAATAGGAGGAAAGACAAGAGGATAAGGTGCAGTTTCACTAAGTGGCTGAGCAGCATTGGGAGATGGTTAAGAGAAGGGTTGAGAAAGGCTAGAACCTGGAGCCATTGTATTGTTTGGATCAAACCGGAACCATTTACCAGCTCTCTGATCTCCAGCTAATTATCAGACTTCTCCATGGCTCCATTCCCTCTTTTGTAACCAGGACTAACAGGGTAACGCCCCATGGGCTTGTTGTGGGGATTAAATGAGCACTTAAAACAGTTCCTGGCACAAAGTATGCTCGGCAAGCATTAGTAATACGACTTACATTTTGATGATAAGAAGAGTGATTTCTCTCCTCAGTTTGAAATGAAAACAGCCGGCCTTAGAGAATCTATTGTCTCCTGATTACTGTTAGGTTTTGTTTTCACAAATAGCAACCACTAACACACACACACACACACACACACACACACACATCTATTTTTTAATGAACGATACTGGTATAGGGTGGCTATGATTCAGAGTTGACTTGATGGTAGTGAGTTTGAAGTTTGGGAGTCTGGTTTTTACATGTGAGCTGCATTTATACTGCATCTAATCTGTAAGTGATTAGATTTCATTTTTATTGTCGCTGTGAAGCTATAAAGTGCCTGCTTGTTATCTCTCCAGGGGTGGGGTTCACACTCCAAATGCTGTAGGCTTTGTTCTACACCTTCCTTGTATCTGTTGTTACTTAATTTCAGTAACCACTAGCAGGGAGGGTGTGAGACACTTGTCCAGAGAGTGTTGTTCACAGGAGTGGTCGATAGGAGCTAAGTAAGTCATTTATTTCTGTGTCTTTTTTTGTATTATTGGGTCTTTTTTTTTAATTTGGGGGGTGGGGTGGGATGAGATCAACTAGCATTTAACCCAAATGACTAAAAGGACAGGATGTTCTTTTTCTTTTTCCTCCCTCCCTAGGGGCCATAAAAGGAAATGAGAACTAAATTTAATGTTAGGAGCCCTCATGTTCATGAGCTGATGTCTAGGCTTACGTGTCCTAGTAATTACACCCTCCTTTGCAGAGGCTTACCCTGAACGTTTATGCCGAGGAGAGAAATTCCGTAGCTGGGAAGGTTGAGTAGACACTATGAAATAAAAGTGTGGAGAATTTCCAGCAAGATGTCTATCTCATGTGTCAGCACAGGGCAAACCTTGTCATGCCCATCTTTTCTTTTCCCGCCTCAAGGATGGGGTTGATGCTAGACTATGGGCCCCCTTCTACTGCCTTCTGCCTTCTGCCTGATGAATTGTGCCATTCAGGCCCTGCTATCAGACATTTACACTTGAGTGAAAATTTAGGTCAATGTGTTAGTGCTCCCAGGTAACATTTATTTTGAAAGTTTACCTCTAATGGTAGATTAGGAGGCCTTTTTACTGGGTCATAGGTAATACTCCAAGCACCTGAGACCACTCTGCTGATTTTAGAAGAATAAGGTTCTCCACTCACAGAATGGAGTGAAAAGCTAACAAATCCAGTCTTGAAAGGACAGATGCGAAGTCAGTCTTGGGAGATCCTTGCAGCAGTATCAAATCTTATTCCCTAAGGGACTTCCCTTGAGAGGAACTCTGATCTTCTTCAATCCACTAAAGATTCACATGCTGGGAGAAGAACTTCTGCTTGGTCTAGCCTGGGTCATCAGTCAACCCTTTAGTTAGGGAAAGATGAGGGATCAAGGCAGCAGCTTGGGTGACAAGAGGAGGCAATTGGGGCACTGTTAACAGAAAACGAAACAGAAACAATAGGCATTTATTCTAATGAACCCATAAAGGAACTTTGCACACCTGAAAATAAGCCTGGGAGAGCTTGAAAATGTGGTAAAAGAGGTGGACTGTCCTGCTGTCCTGGAAATCACAGGTCACAGGCAGCCGTCTTTTTCTTATGAAGGACTCTTCTGAGACCTGTTCCTGGTCGCCAAAGGCAGTATGTCAGCCAAAGAAGATAGGAAGGGCTCCAGGATTTATGATTTCATTGTATTATAGAAAACCACTGTATGTTACAGTCCTTAAAGTCATACTTAGATTTTTGGGTTTTTTTTGGAATGACACTAAAGTGTGATTTCTAAGGTAAATAGTTGAATGAATATGGATCTATCCAAAACCCTAGTTCTCCAATTATATTCCACTGCCCATCTGCTGCTGCTGCTAGTCTTTGCTGCTAAGGTGTCTGTGAGTCCATTCTGACTCATCACAACCCAAAAGTGCAGCAGAACAAAACACGACTGGGCCCTGCATCCTCCTCACAACTATTGTCATGCTTGAATCTGTCCGTGGTTACAACATGGTGTCAGTCCATTTCCTAGAGGGTCTTCCTCTTTTCATTGGCCCTGTTCTTTACCAAGCAAGAGGTCTTTCTCCAGGGACATCTTTCTCCTGGTAACATGGCCAAAGTACGTGAGGCAAATTCTTGCCATGCTCACTTCTAAGAAACATTCTCACTGTATTTCATCCAGGACAGATGAGTCCACTCTTCTGGAAGTCCACAGTTTATTCAACAACATTCTTCACCACCACTATATTTCAGAGGCATCAATTCGTCTTCAGCCTTGGTTATTCATTGTCCAGCTTTGCATGAACATGCGACCATTGAAAACGCCATGTCTTGGGTCAGGTGCACCTTAGGTCTCAAAGTGATACCTTTGCTTTTAAATACTTGAATGAAGTCTTTTGGAGTATATTTGCCCAAATCAATAGGCTATTTGACTTTTTTTTTTTAAGCTGCGGGCATTGATTCTAGATCCAAGTAAAATGAAATTCTTGATAGCTCTGATATTTCCCCATTTAGCATGATGCTGCCTATTGGCCCAGTTGTGTGGGTTTTTCTTTTCCTCGTGTTGCAGTGGAATCCATAGTAGGCCGATCTGCAGGGCTGGTTAACTAGGCAGCTCCCGAAGACCCACGGCAGCAACCTCAGACTTCTAACAACAGGGGGACTAGAGTAGGGTTTGAGTCTGAATGTTAACACATTGCCCAGGTGATAGAAAGGTGGACTTCCACCTGAGAACAACTGAACCTGAAGCCACAAACCCCAGTGTTTATTGAACCAGTGCCAGTCAGTGTTCTAGCTCTAGGAATATAACTATGAATAGGTTGAGAAGGTTCTTGTTCTGTTGAAAATTCTTTGGTGAGGAAATTAACAATGACTAAGTAGAAAAATAAATTAACAAGATAATTATAGCATGGGATAACTATTATATATAATTAATCTCAAGCTTAACACGACCAAACAAACGCTCACTTTCCCAATCATACAAATTTTCAAGTTTGCCTAGTCTCAGTCAAGAGGCTGCTTTATTTTCTTCATTGAACTTAGCCTCTTGAAATAACCTTGTTGATTAGCTTACACATTGACATCTATATTTTCTGAGTGTATGGACTTTTGTCTATTGTATTCACTTTTCTATCCCTAACACCCAGAACTGTGGTTGGTAGATAGGAAAAAACTCAAACTCACTGCCACTGAGTTGATGCTGACTCATAGTGACCCCCCACCCCCCAGGGTTTTTGAGACTATAACTGTTGACGGGAGTAGGAAGTCCTTTCTCCCATGGAGCTGCTGGTGGTTTCAAACTGTCAACCATGCAAACCCACATTCCAACTTGTAACCATTGCATCCCCAGGACTCAGATTCAATAAATGGTTGTGCCTCGTTGAATGAAAAGTGTATGAGTAGAGAATGACTCTCTTATGGGACTACATACCATACATACTCGAGTATAAGCTGACCCAAATATCAGCCGAGGCACCTAATTTTACCACAAACACTGCATTAAAATGTGCTGAAAAAACTTGGCTTCTACACGAGTATATATGATAAATTATATTTTTGCCCTAAAAATGTTTCCATTTGCAAGCAGGCTTGATTGTATTCTACCAACAAATTTCATACTTTGCTGCCTCCATTCAGTGACGAGACCTGGAGTGAACATTCGTCATTGTGTTTGAGAATGCCATTGTTGTTGCTAGCTGCTAACAAGTTGCTTTCGACTTAAGGTGACCTCATGTTTGACAGAACAGACCATTGCTCCACCCTCACATCTGTTGATAATGCCGGAGCTCATTGTTGCAACTATTGGGCCAATCCAGCTCTTGAAGGGTTTCCCCCAATTTTTGCTATCTTATGAAGCATGGCCCTGAGCAAAATGCTGGGGGTCTGTGCTCAGGAAGTTCATATACACAGATCCTTGTTTTTGACACCTTCACCACCAAAAACCCTTCTCTTTCACCTTTCCCCCATCACAATTACACTGCTTACTCAGAGACACTGATGCTGTTCTCCCCAGAAGGAAGTGATCTCTCTCTTCCTTGAACTCCTTGTGGGCTCTTTAAATGTATTACCCCACCTGCCCCATGTATATTTGCTAAATACGTGCCTTAAATTTAAACTTAGCCTTCCTGCACCTCAGCTTCCCTCTCTGAAAAATAGAATTAATAATACTGTCTCAGCAGAATTGATATGGTGATTAAATAGTACATGTATCATCACCAAGCATAGTCCTTGGTACATAACTCATAAAATGGTAGTTATATGGGTCTTCATGAGTCAGAATCAACTTGATGGCAGATGGTTGGTGGTTAGTAATAATAATTATTACTTCTACTTATTAATAAATTGTAATTATGAGGGGTATGCCCCCCAAAACTGGAAAAAAAAAAAGCTCTGCTAGGCGAAGCTTTTGTAGTACTCAGTTTTTCCCAGTAGGCGAGCATCCAGCAGCTCACCCTGAGTTAGTGTACCCATTGGCGTCACCTGGGAAGTTTCTCTCTGGCTGCAGTAAAATTTTTTGTTAAAGCAGTTTCACTCAAACCTCGATTTTTGTGATGGCTTATTTAAGAGAACAGCATGTGGCTGTGAAATTTTATTTCCTGGTCGGGAAAAATGCCACAGAAACGGCTTTGTTGTTGAATACAGCTTACAAGGACAGCATAGAGGACAAATTCAAGTGTATTTTCTCGTTTCAAAAAAGGTGAAATGTCAATTGATGACAAACCCCAGTCTAGACCTCCATCAACTTCCTGAATGGATGAAAATATTGACTTATAAGTGCATTTGGAGTTTGTTCCACCAGGTCAGACTGTTAATCAAACTTTCTATTTAGAGGTTCTGAAAAGATTGCATAACGGTGTGCAACAAAAAAATGCCCGATTTGTGGCAGATGGGAGACTGGTTTTGCCGCCATGACAATGTACCTGCTCACACATCTATCTCAGTGTGTCAGTTTTGAGCCAAAAAAAACCCCAGCATGGCTCTCTTGCCCCACACACCTTACTCACCTGAGCTTGCTCTGTGCAACTTCTTTTTGTTTCCCCAAATGAAAAGGGACTGAAAACATGAAAGGGCAGCAATTTGACAACGGTAGAAGAGGTGAAGAAAAAAACGAGGGAGGTGCTGTCAGCCATCCAAAGAGATGAATTTGAAAAATATTTCAGAATGGAATCATAGATTTGGCAAATGTATTAAGTGTAATGTCTCCATTACTTTGAAGGTGATTAGATTATTTTATAAAACATTTTAAATATAGCTCTGAAAAAAAAACCTAGTTTCTTTTTGGTACCCCCTGGCATGTCTGAACAATACATAAAATAGAAAGCAGTGTTATTGATATAATGGAAGTCATTTGTTAAGTTTACCATTGGCTACGTGCTTTATATTGCGATCACACATACGGTGCTCTGAAATCTAGCTGTTTCATGCATTTGTATTTGGTTTTCCAGCTAGATGTTTGGAGCCTGAGCTACGTCTGAAAGTTTTTTGTCAACCTCTCAATGACACTCATGCATTGTTCATAGTAAGTGCTTAAAATCTATTTATTTTAAATGATGCAGATGATCTGTAGCTCTAAGATTCAATAACTTGCATTATGTCAGCATGTAAGCTGATCTGGAAAATCACTTAAAATTGACCTGAAAATTTTATGTAAAATCGTTGGTTTGAATATGTCCCTACAAGCTCCTCATCACTGTAGCAAGCTTCTATAACCCTCTATTAGTTGCTTTAAATAATGTGCTGCCTTCCATTTTCTCAGCAGATATTTTCGAGCACCTACCATGTACTACACTATGTCTTAGGCAATGAGTAAAGGCTTTTGAAGGATAGGGAAATGATGGCAATCATTTGTCAGTACTTCTGGCATGTTCATAAACTCCACTTTTGCAGTTGCTTATTCTTCCCAAGAGACTAGTTTTTCTGTTGGGAGCTAAGCACTTAGATAACATACAGAACATACAGAGCTTTAAATAGTCTGGGTGTGGAGCCTAAAAGCTGAGGTTTGGATCCAGCTCTGCTAATCCTTTGCTTTGGGATCCTAGACGAGTAACTTATCCTTCTAAGCTTCCATTCTTTATCTGTAAGATAAAAATAACAATATCTACCTTTAAAGATTAATATGGGTACAAAGTAAAACAATGCAGGTAAAGTATCTGGCACAGGTATGAGAAAAGAAAATATTAGTTTTTCATTAAACTAAGTTCATGTTTCTCAACCAATCATACTCAGAACACTGGGATGGGGACAGAGCACCTAGAAAATACGTTGCTTTGGAAATAAGGCTGGACTGAATGACCAGACACTTAAGTTCCATTATGTGCAAGGCATTAACACCTGTTCATAAGTTAAATTGTTTATTCTTCAGACTCACTGCCACAGAGTCAGTTCCGACTCAAAGCGATCACATAGGGCAGAGTAAAATGACCCCGGTGGTTTCTAAGACTAAATCTTTTCTATTATTACTAATCATTTTACTGGGGGGCTCTTGCAAATCTTATAACAATCCATCGTTCAATTGTATTAAGCACACTTGTACGTATGTTGCCATCAGCATTTCCAAGATATTTTCTTTCTACTTGAGTCCTTTGAATCAGCTTTCCCCCCTCCCTCCCACACCTTCCCATTCTGTGAATCCTTGATCAATCATATACTATTATTATTGTTATTGCATGTCTTACACTGTCCCTTGTCTCCCTTCACCCACATTTCAGCTAGTTTGAAGACTAGATCTTTACAGGTGTGGAAAGCTTCATATTTCTCCCATGGAACATATTTCTCCCATGGTTATGCCATCAGGTCTCCTTTGGTTTTCCTCATAATACTACCACTACAATAATATTATTTTATACATAGGGCTTCAAGGACTCAGAGACATCAAGTACCTTTTCTGTTTACACAATGGGAAAGATGGAGCTAGGGTTCATGCCGATCTAAATCCCTCCCATCTGCACATTTCGTCATCATGTTTCTGGCCCATCTCGTTGCTGACTCTCCGAGGTGGAATAGGTCTGCCCCATAGCCATTAAGCACGTACCCACTGCACCAGCAGGGTTCTTTCAGTGCTCTCTAGGATTTTTAGAACTGCCATTGCCTGGGAAAATAGTCAACCAAAGGCAAAAATGCTGCAAGTGGATCACTAGGAGTAATAGTGACTGGTGCCACACCAACTTACAGTGCTTCAAAGTCCCACTAGTCAGAGTGGGGGCTTATGGAGGTCAAGTTATCAATGGAGTTTTAGCTCAGGTACGCCTCACTGTGGGTCCAATGGGCCCCCAAATCCATCCTGTGGTTATTTCCCCAGTTCCGGGATGTGTCACTGGCATAGTCATACATAGTAACTGGCAGAACCCCCGCATTGGATCCCTGAAATATGGAATAAGAACTCTCATGGTAAGAAAGGCCAAGTGGACACCATTAGCACCACCATGCCCTGTGATTAAAGTAAACGGTAAGTTCCAGCAACCCGTTGATCCAAAGGTTAGGTGCCTTCAAGTCGTTTCTGAGTCATGGTAATTCAGAACAAAATACTGCTGGGTCCTTATAATGGTTGTTAATCTTGTGCATAGTGTTGCAGACACCGTGCCAACTCATACTCTGTTGTTGTTGTTGTTAGGTGCCATGGATTCTGACTCAAAGCAAGCGTGTGTGCAACAGAACAAAGCACCACCCGTGTTTGCACCATCCTGACAATTGTTCGAGGGTTGGGTCAATCCATCCTTTCAAAGGCCTTCCTCTCACCAAGCATGCTGCCCTTCTCCAGGGACTGGTCTCTCCTAAGAACAAGTCCCAAAGATGTGACACCACGTTTCACCTTCCTGGCCTCAAAGGAACATTCTGTTGTACTTCTTCTAGGACAGACCTTTGTTCTTTTGGCAGTTCGTGCTGCTTTCAATATTCTTCCCCGATGCCATAGTTCAAATGCATCCGTTTGTCTCTGGTCTTCCTCACGCAATGTCCAACTTTCATGAGCCTGTGAGGCAACTGGAAATAGCATGGCGTGGGTTAGTCATGCCTTAGTCTTCAAAGTCACATCCTGGCTTTTCAACACTTTGAAGAAGTTGTGTGCAGATTTACCCATTCTCAAGGATCCAAAGAACAAACACACAGCCGCCAAATAGATTCCAACACACAAACGTAGTGACCCTGTGGGTCTCTGAAGCTGTAAATCTGTGTGTGTGTGTGTGTGTGTGTGTGTGTGCGTGTGTGTGCGTGTGTTTAAGTTTAAACACAGGGAATCCAGGGCAGATGATTCCTTCAGGATCCGTGGTGAGAGTGACGATATCGGGAGGGTGGGGTAGAGAGGGGGAACCAATTTCAAGGATCTACATATAACCTCCTCCCTGGGAGATGGACAACAGAAAAGTGGGTGAAGGGAGACATTGGACAGTGTAAGATATGACAAAATAATAATTTATAAATTATCAAGCGTTCATGAGGGAGAGGGTACCCGGGAAAATGAGGAATTTATGTTAGGGGCTTAGGTGGAGAGCAAATGTTTGAGAGTGATGAGGGCAATGAATGTACAAATGTGCTTTACACAATTGATGTATGTATGGATTGTGATAAGAGTTATATGAGCTCCTAAAAATGATTAAAAAATAATTTATATTATTTAACTTCTGGATGATTGAGGATATACAAAGCAAAACAAGCTAATCTAACAGTTTCTATATGTATAATTCAGTGACAATTTTTAAAGATTTTATAACTTTTACTCTCTTAAAAATTATAAGCAATACACGTTCATTTTGTGGGAAAAAGAGATAATACAGGTTAGGAAACAGAATATGAAAAAATTCATCTCTTGTCCCCTCATCCATGGAACCTGTATAGCTTGCTTAATGAATATATATATGTGTGTGTATATTTCTATTTTAATTTTACAAAACTGAGAACATACTATACCAATTTGTATATTATAACTTACTTCTATCCACTGAATAAAATGATATGCATACTTTTTGCCAATAAATTCACTTCACCTGTGTGGTAGATGGCTTCTAAGCTGGGTTCCCATGAGCCCTGGCCCTGGCCTGATTGCGATTGTGCCACCTAGTCCCTTTGGGTGTGGCCTGGACTGCTGCCTTGCTTTTAACCAATAGAATCTGGAAACGGTGATGGGATGTCACTGTCAACATTCGGTTACAAAAAGACTCTTGCTTCAGTCTGGCGTTTTGTCTCCTGCTTGATCGCTGGGATGAAGCCAGTGGCTATGCTGTGATCTGCCCTATGGAGAGGTCCACATGGCAAGGAACTGAGGGACAGGTGATTGCAGTTCCAGTCAACACGGGGAGTGAAATCTGCAAGAAGCCTGGATCCAGAGAGACATCGCAAATCTCTATGGGACTAGAACACCTCATCTTTCTCTGGTGGAATGGCTGGTAGTTTCAAACAGCTGAGGTTGCAGTTAGCAGCCCAACCTGTAACCCACTATGCCAGCAGGGCTCCTTCTCTAGACTAGTAGTTCTCTGCTTTTGGGCTGTTTAAAGCACCCACAATCTATTTTCCCCGCCCCATTTTTCACATGGAAGTGAGACTGTGCTAATACTTTGAGGTGGTAAAGGTGTTTCCTTCAGTGAAGGTGGGCAGGGCTGTTGTTAGCTGTCACAGAGTCAGAATCAGCATTTTGGCAGATTCTGCTGCAGGTGCTTCCTGATCACATTCGAGATATACTGCTGTGATATCAAAGCACCTGGTTTTAAAATCATACAATTAAGACATGGATATTAAAGATTAGCAGCTGGAATCTTAAGGCGTCATCCTGTGATGATGAAAAGATGCACATCCAGTTGATGTGTTGCAGGTTTCACCTAGCAATTGCCTCCTTTGCATTTGTTTTACAGCCTATCTACACAGAAACTGATGACACCCCAATTGAGGGTGTCTGGGGGTGCCTTTCATTTGCAGCACTTGGCTATGTATGGAGTCATATTGGTTTTCGGAGTCACCAAGTGGAAAATTAATAAATGAGTTTAAGCATCTTTCAAAAGTAGAAAGAGAAAAGGAGAAGTGGTGTTTCATTAAAGTTACAGACATGTACCAGTGAATTTACTTCAGTAGTTGTGTGAGGATCTGTTAGGTATTTCGCTGAGATAATTCCTTTAAAATAAATCTTGTAGGTCACAGAGTGCTAGGAAAATATGTTGATGAATCCTTGAGTATTGCCCTGATTATGGCTCCTTGGGGTATGGAGAACTCATTAGCAGTAGTTCCATGTCCATATTTCCCAGACTTGGCATAAAAGACTATCAAAATATATGTAGCATGGCCATATATGTAGCTAGATTGCTATCTAGCCCCACTGATTAAATCCAAGGCATTACATAATATGAAATGGCTGTTGTGCTTCATAACTTTTTTTAACTGTTGGAAAGCTTCAAAAGGGTTAAAAAAAAGTCTGGGTGTGTTTCTTTTCAGTGGTAATGGTAGGGAGGGGAATCTCTATAAATTCCTGACGCTTCATCTTCACTTGTAATGCATGTTTCCTGGAACTAGAGAGAATCCTCAGCGTTTCCAAGTTATTAAATTGATAAGAAAAAAAGAAGTTGTTGAGAGTATCGTGTGTGTGTGTGTATGTGTATGTGTATGTGTATGTGTATGTGTAAAGTTGTCAGTGTGAGAGAAAGAAAGAGGCAGCTGAGAGAATGGTAAAGATCTGTTTGCTTTCAGAAATAATAAGTTGTAAAACAGGTTGTTTGGGGTAAAAGTCCTTTGAGTAGATTATTGATTTAAAATACATCTGCCTTAGATTTACATAGTGCTTTGAAAAGTTCAAAGCTCTGTTACCTTTATCATCTCATTTGAACTTCACATCAACCCTATAAAATAGGGACAGCAGGTCTTACAAGCCACTGGCCATTTAAAAGAAGGCTAAATGGTGAAGGCTAAACCAAGCCTGTCAAATAACTTGTTCAAGGTCACATAGCCAGTTGATGATGTCACATTGAGAACTACAATCCAGAATTTTGACACTGAAAGCTTGTGTTTTCTTGGCAGAGAATGTCTCTACTGCTGCTTGATCTACCGGGAGTTCATGTGGAGATTTGTGGCTACAATTTAATGGGAGAATACAAATCAGGCATGCCTACAGAGCTTTACAGAAAGGAGATTGTTTCTTTTAGATCATGGCTGTGTTCAGAAAAGGGGTTGGAGAATGGAGTCAGTTGTTTTGGACAATGCAAATTAAAAACAAACAAAAACACTTTGTAATCAGTTTCAGGATATTATGGGAGCTATTCATTCATTAATTCGTATATTCATTCATTTAAAAATCTATTGAGTGTCTTTACAGAAGAGACTGTGTCAGTACTTTGGGGAGATACAAAGAAATGCATTTAATTTGGGGGGTAGGGTAGAAGGAGCACTTTGAATTATACAAATCGTCACTATTTTAGCCATTGTCAGTCACTACCTGGTGGATTAAATGAAAAGATTTCAGGGCAGAGGAGCAAGATATATAAAATAAAAACCTAAAAACAAACAAACAGATGAAGGAAACCGGGTAATGAATTTCCTTCAATCCTGAGGAGACTTGTTTGTTTTTAATCAAGGTGGAAAATTGTCCGGCCAGGTCCTTAAGGTCTCATGTTGGCTGTGGCATTCTTAGAGCGCACACTTTTTTTTTTTAACTCAAATGTTAAAAGAAACTAGAAGACTGCTTTTAAGTTAATGCTCTATCAGGATTATCCAGATAAGGAGTTAAGGGAAATGTTGCTATCTAACTCAGAGCTTTCAACTCCCCAAAAGAATCTCTATAGGCCAGAATAAACTTTTTTTCTCCCTCTTGACAAGTGTGCTTGAGGATATGAACAAAAGGTAACAGGAGGCACCCACGGACCCAAGGAGGCAACTGGAGTTGAAAGCCCCATTACTAGAGGGGAAGATGAGAAAGAGTTTGCTAGTGGGTGTTGTCAGTTTTCCCAGATGCCATCTTGTTTTTTTAAGAAAAGCATTTCCCTGATAAATATCTTTGTTGTCTAGCACAAAGGCCTTCAAACCCTGGTAGCAAAATTGTGTTCATATTTACACATATTGTAAATACTTAATTGATATATCTTTTGGGGGCACCCCCAAAAAACCAGAAATGAGATGGGTGAAGCAGAGTTTTTGTAGTATGAATCCCCACCCCCACCACTATGCGAGCACTGAGCAACTCACTCTGAGTTAGTGCACCCAGTGGCATTACCTGGGAAGGTTCTCTCTGGTCACAGTAAATTTTTCGTAAAAACAGTTTTGTTCGTACCCCAATTTTTGTGATGGCCGATTATGATGGCATGTGGCTGCGAAATTTTGTTTCCTCAGGAAAAATGCCACAGAAACTGTTGCGATGTTGAACACAGCTCACAAAGACAGTGATACAGGAAAAAGTGTATCAAAAAGGTGAAATGTTGATTGATGACAAACCTCGTTTTGGACACCTGTCAACTTCCCTAATGTACAAAAATGTTGACTTGTGGTGCATTTGGAGTTTGTTACACCAGGTCAGACTGTTCATCAATTTTTCTATTTAGAGGTTCCGAAAAGATAGCATTACAGTGTGCAACAAAAAAGGCCTAATTTGGGGCAGATGGGGACTGGTTTGACGTACACGACAATGCACCTGCTCACACAGCCATCTCACTGTGCCAGTTTTTAGTAAAAAATAATCATGGCTCTCTTGCCCCATGCCCCTTACTCACCTGACCATGCTCTGTTGGACTTCTTTTTGTTTTCATGAATGAAGAGGGACATGAAAGGACAGCGATTCAACAAGCAGAAGAGGTGAAGAAAAAAAAACATGAGGGAGGTGCTGTCACCCAGATGAGTTTGAAAAATGTTTCTAAAAAAAAAAGAAAAAGAAAAATGTTTCTAAGGATAGAATCGCAGATTTGATAAATGTATTAAGTGTAGTGGAGAGTACTTTGAAGGTGATAAATTGTTTTGTAAAAAAAACTTAAATACATAGCTTTGAAAAAAATCCATTGGGAGGGGAGGTACCCCCTAGTGTGCACATACATGTGTTACTTCTCTTCTGCCTTGTGTGAGTGTGTCATGTGCATGCATGTTGAGTGTGCATGTGATAAGAGGTGCGACTCAGCGTGACCCCAGTTCTAGCCCTAACTCTGTCTTCTCTGGATTTCATTCTTCTTCTTCTTTTCTTGTTTTTTCACTTGTAAAATTATCAGGTTGAGTAGGTAACCTCTAGAATCTGTTCTTTTAGAAGTAGGTTGAGCAATGTTACATCATGGGGATTACAGTCAGTGACATGAAACAAAATGTATAAATATGAATTGTTGAATGAAAAACTGATTTGTTCTGTGAGCCTTCACCTATTTTACAATAAAAAGTTAAAAAATATATATCTTCCTTTACCATTGTTCCAGGTTTTAAATGTTTTAGTGTTATTTTAACATGCATTATAGAACTTCAGGAAAGCAGTGACCTTATCAATATAGTTGGGGCTTGCTCTAGCAAAATTGCCTACAAAGTTATAATGTAGATAACATTATTCACTTTTGTAAGAGCCCTCAATAAAATGATTAAAAATTATTCTCTTTATTAAATGATTGCTTGTTTTGTGATAAACTCTGGTTTTGTATTTAAAATAAAGATTGACTTAATCCAGGTTTTAAAGAAAAGTTATTTTGAGCGAGATATATTTGCATTAAAAAACAAAAGTATGAACATAGATGCATCATAAAATCAGAGTGCTTTGGGGATGCTAATTTTCTATCCAAATTCCTTACTTTGAGAAAAATACTAATAAGTGGCAGAATATTTTCCTATTTTGAGATCACACTTGTTTACCTATAAAGTAAAAACCGTACCTGTTCAGAGTTTAAGTCAAGGTATAATATTAAAAGTAAAGTGTAAAGTACATACTTTTCTAAAATTATTTTAGCTATTACAGCTTTAGTTTTAGAAATAATGCTATGATTTATTTAAGAACATACATTTCAGATTTTCACTAGTTAAAAATGTATACATTAAAAAATATCAACATTCACTGAAATTCCATGTGCGCTTATGATTGCTGGTAAAACTTGGATCTATTGTTCCCAAGCTCCAAAATGCATGATTATTTTTAAATTCTTTTATTAAATATAAAATAACAACCCTTAATATAGTTAGCCCTTTAGTGAAATGTTTGGAAATTAAATATTTACACAAAATACTAATCAGTATCAAGACATACCACCCTATTTTTTTGCCATGGGCTCCTCAGGTTGAACTTAGAACAGCTCTTTACAACTAATGCTTCACCCCATTTCAATTTAACCTTGACCTCCCATGGCTGTAATGCTTTACTCAGTCCAAACCTCTTGTCACCCTGCCCCTCTATTCTTTCTGTCTCTTACAGCAATGCAAAATTCGCCCCCCACAAAACAAAATAAAAACTCAAATTCACTGCTATCGGAAAGATTCCGACTCATGGTGACCATATTGGACAGGGCAGAATTGCCCCTGTGGGTTTCCAAGACTAAAACTCATGATAAGAGTGGAAAGCCTTCTCTTTCTCCCTATGAAGCAATAGTGGAGAGAAAAAAACAAAACCCATTCCTTTAAGAAAGAGTCCGCCTCCTCATAAGCAATCGCCTAATGGTAATTGTGGAGTCTCTACTAAGTCACACACTTTACTACTCAGCATTGGAAAAGGCTGCTGCTGCTGCTGCTGCTGGTCTGAGGCTGCAGTAGGTTTCTGTGCAGCACTGCAGAATCCACACCTAGAGAACGGCGCGCACACACACACACACACACACACACACACACACGCACACGGTGACTGCCCCTGGACAGGAGGAACCTTGGATCCTCAGCGGTAAGCGGATCTTTTATCTATTTTGTCCAGAAACTGTGGGAAAAGGACCGATCATGGAAAAGGCTGTTCATCAGACATGCTTAAAATGGATTGTGTTAATTTGTCTTCTAGGGTGTGTAGATTTATAACTAGCAAATGCCCGGTAAAGACGATTACCTGACATGTGTCTTTAGCACACTTTTCGGGGTGCTATTTATAAAAAGGTTACCCTTGATGCATGTAAAGCTTTTTTGGGGGGGGGGTTTCAAATATCGGAACACATTCAGCCACTCCCAATCTCTCTCTCTCAAATACTGCAGCTATTTAAAAATGCCAAATCAAGTGACAGGCTGATCATTTGCTCAATATTTCTCTCCCTAAAGCCAGGAACCCTTCCCCACGATTTTTAGGGGGTATTTAAAAATCACAAGGCTTGAGCAGATGGGAGATGGCAGACTAAAATTCCTATAACCTTAGTCCAATGGAGAGAGAAAATCGGGGATAAAATGAATCACAGTTTGTGCCAAGACAGGATTCAATTTTCCACACTTCATATGTGGGAAGAGGAAACTACATTTTAATTAGCACATTTTTTTAGGGACGAGGGAGGAGGAGATAGGGGGATGGCGGGAGGAATTTGAGGGGGAAGAGTCGGCGGCCGAGGAGGAAGGAAATGAAGTGGACTGTCACCAGTGCCTCGGAAAAGAAACGCAATGGGGGGCGGGGGCGGGGGGCGGCATGAAGTTTGTAGTGTGTGGTCGGGTGGGGTTGATCCGAAGGACCATGAATAATCAGAATGGCGCTTGGAGGGGAGTGCCTGGTGATGGGTGTGGGAGACATACACGCGTGCCCGGGGAGGACATGTGTGTGGGAGGGACGTGCTAGTCGTGGGTGGCAGAGAAAGGTGCGTGTCGCCGGGCTATTTCGAGAATCGGTTGGGGCGGGGAACGTGTCAGGCGGCGGGGGGTGGGCGGCCCAGTGTCACCTGTGGCTGGATCAAACCCTTGCAATCCAAAGTTTGCCCTGATTCCCTTTGGAGGCGGCTGGCGGCGCCTCTTCTTTTTACCTCCAAGAGGTCAGCTCTCAGAAGGTCGCGAGGCGGGGGTGGAGGGGTGTTAAAGTGAGGGGGGAGGGGAGGGGGAAGGGGGGAGGGAAGAGGAGTGGCCCCCGATGGGTACAACTCTTCTCAGGCCGCCTTCCCCAGAGGGGTGCGGGCAGAGGAGGCGCCCCCGCCAGCTACGGCGCTGACCTGGTAATGCAGCCCCTGTCCTCGGGGGGCGTGCAGAGTGACCCTCAGCAGCGGTCGGTCCCCCGAGGGAGACCGAGCAGCCGGGCTGGGTGGTTGAGGCTCAGGGACGCGGGGCTCGCTCGGGCTCGGGTGGTAGACATTTCCCTGGCGCCCCTCCTCCTCCCAGACAAGAGCTTCAGTCCAGGTCGTTTCCGCGTCCAGCCCTTAGGGGACGCCGCGGCACTGAGGGGAGAAACTGGCTGAAGGGGCGCCAGGCGGCGTGGCCGCGCCAGGAAATTTCCTGGCCGGGTCTGCAAAGGCCTCAGCGGCCGCCGCCTCTCGGACTACGCGCTGCGAGGAGGGGAGGGAAGGCGCCGCGAGCTCAGGGCTCGGCCCTCCGGGGGCGCGAGGGGCGGGGCCTGGGGGCGCCGGGGCCGAGCGGGGAGGAGGCGGGGCCGAGAGCTTTCGGCCGCCGCGAGGGGCGGGGCCTGGGAATTCGGGGGCACTTGAGGGGCGGGGTCAGGGGCACTCGGGAGTGGAGAGAGACGGAGGCTCGCGGGGGCTTGAGGGAGGTGGGCGGAGCCCAGAGCGCTAGGGGCCTGGGGGCGGGGCCCGGGGGCGGGACTCGAGGACGCTCGGGGGGCGTTCGGCGTCCCGCCAGAGCGCGAGCCGCCAGCCTTTAACGGTCGTCTGGGCCAGGAGCGGGAGGGAAAAGGAGGGCAGGTTAATTTATCCATTTAAAACGGAAAGCGACAGTTAGAGGGCGATCGGCGACCCAGGTGTCGCCGTTTCCTGCCACCCGGGGCTGGGCGCCGAGGCCCCTCCCTCCTCACGCCCCTTCCCCTGCCCGCCCCTCAGGAGCCGGCGGCGCTCAAGAGGCGGCGGCACAGCGGCGGCCGCGGCAGCCCGGGCGGCCGCGGAGACGGAGGGAGGGCGACACAAAGCCGGCTGCGCGCTGCGAGGTAATCCCGACGGCCAAGAGGCGCGAGCGTCGTCCCCATCACGCGGGGAACCCCTTGGGGGGCAGCCTCGCGGGCCCGGAGCAACTTCCTATTGGCTGCCCCGGCGGCCCCCGAGGGCCTCCCTCCGTCCTAGGGGCGGGAGGGGGAGCCTCGGCGGGCGCGGGGGGCGTACCTGCGGGGGAAGGTCCGGGCTCTGCGGAACGCGGTCTGCCCCCGCGAGTGGGCGCGTCTCCCGGAGCCCCCCTGCTGCGGCCCGGGCGCCCGGGAGTTGGTTCGGCAGCGAATCGAATGCCCGCTGTAGCTTTGGGAACTCGGGGGCTCCGGAGCCCTCCAGGTGCGCTCCCGGCGGCGGGTGAGGTTCCCGCGCTTGGAAAAGCCGAGAGGGAAGGAAGGAATGTTGGTTTGGGTTTTTTGTTTTATTTTGTTTGCCCTTCGTTGAAGCATTTCTGTTACAAGTTCAAAGTGTGCAGTGACTTTCTCTTCGAATCCTCGCCCGCTCCCCATCTCTCTCTCATTCTCACTCACCTAACTCACTCACTCGCACACTCACACTCACACCTTGCGCTTCCTGCCCAGAGTGACAGGAAGGGTCGGCAGCCAGACCCGTTTGCTGGTGTTTGAGCTTCTTTGGAGGTAGGCGATGATAGCCGGGCAAGACCACAGATAGGCAGAATAAGCTGGACCTCTATTAAAATGGCCAGAGTGGCCTCAGGTGAACCTTTTTTGCTGCAGAGATTTAATTGCCAAGTAGGTGCCCGTTTAAAATACAAGTGTAAGTAAAACCATTAATTTCCTTGGCACAAGTGTTGTTGCAGTTGACCTGCTAGAGTGGTATTGGTGAGAGAGGGAACTGAACCTCTGAATGAGGATTATGGAAGGAACGGAGAAAAAATTCGGGAGGAGGGAGGGTGGTACCAGCCACATAAACGTGTGTATGCTTACATGAAAGCATGTGACAGTTTAGATTTAGTAGTGTGGAATGACTGCTTTTCTTGGAGTGGATTCCGTCTCCATCGTACTGGGTACTTCCTCATTTTTGGTTTCATTTGACTTTTTTAAATGTCAGAGGCTTGGATATTAAAAAGATGTGTGTAATCAAGGAATGGGCCCAACCCATTTATAAGCTTTCAGTTACATTAGGAATGTATGTAGAAAGCTTTTATATCTTAAGTCATGATTGCACTGTAATTGCACTGTAACTCATTTTCCTCTGCCTAAATTGAACAGATTAACTTTGCAGCGAGAAGACATGGGGGAAAAAAGGCCACTTTTGCTGCATTTAACTCTTTATCTCCCAGAGTTCAGTGGGCTAACTCTTAAAGTTGATCTCAAGTACCAAGTTAGCCTTTTGGTAATACGCCGTGTGCGCATATGATAGTTGTTTTTAGAAGAAAACGATATCATTTTCGATGGTAAACATAATTTAAGAGTGGTTGAGATGGTCACTCAGTTTGTTGCAGTTTTTTCCTTTTGTGAAAGCAGGAAGTGTTTGATGGTAGACATCTGGCAAATGACATAGGTGATTTGGCACTACACGCCACTCGCCACTTGAGAATTATTTATTTAGCATGATAGGCTTGCATTTCCAGAATGTCAGTTTTAGCCATTAACTGAAAATGAAGAAGAAAATTGTATTGAACATTGCATCGCTGTTTCTAGCCTCTTTTTTCAATGATGTTATTAGTGTGGGAAGATGTGAAATTGCTCAATGATGTTTAAAGTGTAGATTTGGTCTTTGAAAAACAAGAATCCTTTTGAGACTAAGAGGGCTAGTATCAGCATTAAGCCACCTCCTACACACAGCTCCGAAACATAAACATGTGGTTGTGAGGTTTCCTGAAGCAGGTCTATCGTGTGTTTCAGGCCTTAATCTACCAGGAGGAGGAGGAGCCCTACTGGCACAGTGATGTAAGTGCTCAGTTGCCAAACACAAGGTTACCCATTCCAACCTGGCCCATTTCAGAGTGAAGGAGGTGGCAGTCTGCATCTGTAAAGATTTACAGCTTGTGGGGATCCCTTTTGGAGCAGTTCTCTCTGTCTTACAGTGTTCCCATGAGTTAAAATTGACCCCTAGCAATGGGTTTGGTTTAGTTAATTTCACTGAACTCCCAGCAGTTGATCCAGGGTATAGGAAGCGTTTCTGTTTTGGGGAGAAATCATGGAAATCGAACTGTACAAACTCAATTTATAGAATAATGGAAAATGATCATATTAGAACTTAAATTCATTTTAGGTAAAATGCCTAGAATCTGGAACTCATTAAGTGCTTTCTATATTTATCATAATCATATGCCATTTTGAAGGCAGTTATATCATGCTCCCCAGGAGGCTAAAAGCAAGTGGATATTTACAACAGCTAATATTTACTTGCTCTAACTCTGTGCCATTCCCTTATGAAAGTGTTATGTTTTAATTTACTTAACATCACAGCAACCCAGTGACCAAACAGGCACGGAGAGGCTAAGTATCTTGTCCGAGGCATGTAGCTACTGGGTGCCACAGGCCGGTTTCAAACTCAGTGTAGTTACAGAGGAAGCCCATGTAACTAACCCTTGGGCTGTTGCTTTCACAGTGGGAATAATACAGGCAGTTCCTAGGTGAGGAATGACCTCCCCAAGTAGAGCTTTAAGTTGAGTTTGTTGCAAATTGGATGTTGAAACAGATATGTATGCTTCTTACTAGGTGAGTGGGTCAGTTACCAGCAACTGCTCTAGAGAAAGATAAGGCTGTGTGCTACTGTGGTTACGCGGACGCTTTGGGCTGCCGACAAGATCAGTTTGAAACCAGCACCCTCTGGGAGAAAGACTAGGCTTTCTACTCCCATAGACATTGATAGTCTGGGAAACCAGGGGCAGTTTTACCTGTCCTTTAGGGTCACTATGAGTCAGAATCAACTCAGCAGTGAATTACGTTTTATATAGACTCTCTGAGGAGCTGTGGTGGTATAGAGGGTGCATGTTGTGCTGTTGTTAGCCACAAGCAAGGTCAGCAGTTTGAAACCACCAGCTACTCTTGGTGGGGAGATGAACTTTTACGCCTGAAAGGAGTTACTGTCTCAGAACCCCCTGGACCAGTTTGACTCTCGTCTACAGAGTTGCTGTGAGTTGGAGTCAACTTGATGGTTGTGAGATACCGGGTCTCTATGAGTTGGATTTGACTCATGGAAGTTGGATTGGGTGTGTGTGTGTGCACGTACAACAAAAAGTCCTAACCAAAAGATCATCAGTTTGAACTCACCAGCTGCTCCATGAAAGAAATAAAAGGCAGTCTGCTTTTACAGGAGCTTGACCTTGGAAACCCTATAGAGCAGTTGTACTCTCTCCTATGGGTGTTAGGTCTGAATCAGCTTGACAGACTTGGAGGCTTTAGGGTTTTTGTTTTTTAGTGTGAGTAAAAGCCATTATAATTTTAAAATCTTTATGTGCAGCAAGTGAAGGTGATTAGGATAAAAAGTTTGTTGAGTTGGTTCAGTTGTTTCAGAAGTGAGGGCACATTTATGTAACATGGAAGGGACTAGTAGAAGCAACCCTTGTGTTCTAAATTAGGTTTGTAACCAGGGATTACTTGTTGATGCAAATCAGTAAAAAGTCTTCATAGTATCGCCCAGACTACCAGATACACATGGCCTTACTGGACCACACCCTGTGGTATTCATACTGTCAACAGGTTGTGTTTATGTCTGAAAGGTAGTGATTAATCTGCATCCAGTAGAGTCATCTTTAACTTTAGAGCGGTGGTTTTCAACCTTCCTCATGCCTTGACTCTTTAATACAGTTCCTCATGTTTTGGTGACACCCCAATCATAAAATTATTTTCATTGCTACTTCATAACTGTAATTTTGCTACTGTTATGAATTGGGTGACCCCTGTGAAAGGGTCTTTTGACCCCCCCCCCCCCAAAGGGGTCTCAACCCACTGGTTGAGAACTCTGCTTTAGAGGAGTGTTTTCTTGATACACACAAGAAATATCTAACTAGGATGCTAGAATTTTGGTTACTGTGTCTCATCTTTTTAATAAGAAATTTCAAGTTTTTAAAAAAAAACTTGTCAGGTATGTAGAGCACTAAGTGGCCCTGGGTGAGTCCCTTAGAGATTCTGATTCAGTGCTAAACAATAGCATAATCTTTTTAAGTGCCAATACCAAATTGACCTGAGATGGATTTTAATCTCAAGTTTCTTCTAAGTACCCCTGAGTTGCCTCCTAAAATTAACACTGAATGAAAAGACACAACTTGTAGCTTATACTTGGCCTCTCACATAGTCATCAAGGAGCTGATGGTATGTGATTATTGCTGCCTTATCATTGTAGCTAATATGATAAGCTAATTAATTCCATCTTAAATTAGGAATAACTTTAAATAATGATTAGAATTATTGGTGATAACTGGAGATAGATTTTTTGGTGGAACATTTAGTGGAATGTAATGTTAGAAAAATATTTCAAAACAAGTGTAAGTTGAATTAAGAAAATATAAGATATATTGAAAGCACAGGTTACTAATCTGGTTCTTAGGCTTAAAAACAGCCCATTTTTAATTACTAAAATGAACCATGATGTTTGAAATTCTTTGGAAAATACGTAGAATTTTAGGGCTTAATAGAAAAAAGTTTAATGCCTAATTAAGGGTTTAAAAAAACAACCCTATAGACATCCTGTGTAGAATTAATGGAACAGTCAAGGACTCTGTCTTGTCCCTGAGATTAAGAATGACCATCTTGATACTTTGTCTTTTATGTTGATGCTCTATCCTTTGAGCCTGAAGTAGAAGCCAGAGTATTAGAGTTGATATTGTTAAGAAGCCTTTCGGGTTCTGCCGGTGATCAAATTCTCTTGGCCAAAACCCAAGACCATCTCAATTTTTTAATGTAATGGTTGTATAATAAACATCCTCTCTATGACTTGCCTGTTTGAAGTTTTTCATTGACTATGGTTTGAAAGGAAAGAGTTTGTTTTCTCATAGGTGAATTTAAATAGTTTTTCTCCTGGCAGTAGCTGTTTGTGGACATTTGCATATTATTTGAGGTGTTCTTTTTCAGGTAAAGCTTCTCACTTGACATTCATGCATGAAGTACCACTAATAACTGTAGAGCAACAAATATATCTTAAAAAGGTGCTAGAGGAAAAAATAAGGGTTTTGTACTTTTGGTTTATTTATTTCAACTGTA
Source organism: Tenrec ecaudatus (assembly GCF_050624435.1). NCBI lineage: Eukaryota > Metazoa > Chordata > Mammalia > Afrosoricida > Tenrecidae > Tenrec > Tenrec ecaudatus. The sequence continues at coordinate 93,883,073 of NC_134545.1, forward strand.
TTTTAGGAAGGTTGATCTTTTATATCTGGCCAAATCTGAACACAAAGGTCAAATTAAGTTGTACAGTTGAAAATCTATTTGCGTATTAGGAAAATATTGCTTAACTTTCCCCTAAGTCTTAAGATGGTACCATCAATTATTAAAATCTGAGTCTTAATTCCTACACTGCTTTTGTTGTTGGATATCTTTGAGAAACTGCATTAAAGATTTCCTTCAGACATCTAGGATTTAGTCAACTGAAAGAGCAATTTAGTATCCAGAAACCTTGAAGAATAAATGTGGTTCTCAGAGTTGTCTAGCATCACACAGAAAGGCACAAACCTGTCTTTGAAATTAAAAGGTTTATCATTCTTGGAAGTTTACTTCTTGGGAAGATAGTATAAGCTAGTCTCTAACTATGCCAAACACTGAATGACTATTGTACAAGTTGTATAAGCTTTTGTCCTGCAGATAATTATGTCCTTATGAGTTCATATCTAAATTAAGCCTTTGCCAGTTGTCAAAACTGATCTGCAGTGATTGCCATCATCTCCTCTACAGTTAGAATTTTAAAAAGTTGGCTTTAGTTAAAACTTCATTGGGGAATAGTAACACTTCCTGATAAGTTAACTTTGAGTGGAATATATACTTTTCCCCCCAGGGGGACGAATAACAGAAATATGGGTGAAGGGAGACAACAGACAGTGTAAGACACGAAGTAACAGCATATAATTGATTAAGGATTTGTGAGATTGGGAGGGTGGAGGAAGAAGGGGGAAAAAGGAGCTGATACCAAGGGCTCAAGTAGAAAGAAAATATTTTGGAAATGGTCATGGCAACTATATACAAGTGTGCTTAATGCAATTGAATGATGGATTGTTAAGATTTGTAAGAGCCCCCCAATAAAATGATTAATAATAAAAGGCATTGATTGTAAAAAATAAAAAGATGAACTTTTGAATATTTTTGTTTCCAATTGCTTGAAACTAGGCTTGAGATACCGGTATATAGGCAGTCCATTAACTAGCAGTTAACATTAGTACCTCCTTAAAAAGGCTTAGGGTTTGAACCTAGGGTTATTAATTTCTCTGAAGTAGTCATACATAAAATAGTAACACAATGCCCTTGCAACCAGAGCCTCAAGAAATTTACTGTTCGTATTAATAAAATCAATATTTTATATTAAAATTTATTAAAATAAAAATAACTTTTACAAACGTTAATAGTGTATATCAAAGGAAGTAGATATGTAATGGAATTAATATACAGGATCAGAAATCTAACTCAAATGAGCATGCATGCCATCTTTTCAGTTTTAATCATACCCCATTACATCTGTTCTCTTAGGACCTTACCTTCTTCCCTTCTCCTGAGGAAGGGTTCACCTCCTTGGATGGCAGGAGAAAGGACAGTGCAATCTCTGAGTTTATAAATCTATTAAAGCAGGCTTCCACAGCTATTGGTTGGTTGTTGGCTAGGGGAGCTAGAATTCTGAAATTGTTGAAGGCAATCAACATTTAGAGGAGTACTGAATTTTTCAGAATCATGTCTTCTGCAAAGATTTGAAGTCTTGGAAACCCAAAGCAGGCATGCTCTATTCTATCAGAGGGTCATTATTAGGCAGAATTGACTATGGGGCAGTGATTTGGGGGCACTTGGGAGGAGCCTTTTATTTATCTCCGTAAGCCAATGTTTTTGTAGAGTTCTACCACAATGGCTCAGCTCATCCTGTAGAAGGAGAGCATTTCAGTTTTTCTTTTTCCATACAGTATTCTCATCCTGTCACCCTTGATCTCCTGAAATGACAAAATGCTATAACAAAAAGATGGGTTTGCAGCGCGTCCTCATGGGGAGGATAATTAGGTGCGTGGTATATCTAAAGAATGTGTTTTGGGGTCAAGACCTCCCAAGGGGCTTATGAATGCTTTTCATTCTTCATAAGTTAAAGCTAGCAACTCAGCTACATTGTCGATTCTACTCTCATTTGTCTTATTGTATAAGAACAGGGTTTTTTAGGATCAACTTTTGGAATATCTGAGAAAGTGGATGGAAAGGGTGGTAATCAGAGCGCAGATGGAGTTTGGAATAGAATTAAGTGTGTTGCATAAAAGGAACACCTGTACATACTCGAGTATAAGCCGACCCGAATATCCGCTGAGGCACCTGATTTTACCACAAAAACTACATTAAAAATATGCTGAAAGATAAAAAAAATGTTCTGAAAAAAAACTCGGTTTATACACCAGTACATACGGTACTTTTTTGTTTGGGAGGAGCACCATGGTTGGGGTGAAAAGGAAAGAGATAATTGTTTTTCTGATGTCCTGTTCAACTTTTCATTTTATTTTGTTTCTTACCTTGCCTTCTTTGTTTGACATTTGTCTGTCTACCTGAGACAGGTAGACTTTTTAAAGTGATTTCTACCTGATTGCTGATGAGCTTGACTTTCAAACTGAAAATTGCACGAGAAGGAACTCCCCCTCCCCAACTCTTTCCACAGCTGTTTTGTAAATTAAAAAAGCAAAACAAAACACTGAAACCAAGTGTGAAAAATCTCGTTCATTTCTTTTAATAGTTTAGAGCTATCTCTGTAATTAAAGTAAAATGAATCAGAAGTCCATATTCTTTTAAACACAAGTATTGTTTTTGAGGTTTTTTTCTCTCAAAAATTAAATCTACATTGATTTTGCATTAGGATATCAACTTTTTAAAAATTTGGATATCAAAATTATTTTCAATGAAAGCATGCTGAAAGGAGTACAAGTTTTACATAGGTCTTGGTGTACATGTAGTGTAGTCCTCTAAATACTTTGCTAGTATTAAACACCATAGGAAGTAAGCAAGGATCTGGTCCGTAGTTACTGAAAAGCTGTCACCTCTATGGCAGAATGTAACAGAAGTATATTTTATGCTTGAATGGGAACTGTGTTTGCTGGCTAGCATAAAACTGATTATTTGTTCATCACTTGAATTAGGTGATTTTATGTAGCGTTTGATGTCTTACAAACTAAATACCCCAAAGCTCTTTAAAGGTGTTTGGCCATCTTATTTTGATGAATGCATTTCTGGAGGACCAGGGATTGTGATCAGTTAAATGCTTTGAAGAGAGAAACTGTTTTGTATCACACCTGAATGTCACATAGTCATGTTTTTACTGCATTGGAGTGGGTTCTGACTCTGAGGCCCTTGGGCTCAAAGGGAAGAGTGCTATCTATTGAATGATCAGCATCAGATGGAGCAGCCCCAACAGAACTCTGGTTTGGGTATTTGACGAACCAGACTGATTCATTTGGAGGACTTGACAGGACCATATTATGTACCAAGTGGAAATGTTACTGGCTGAATTTTAATTATGGTTCCCAGCAGGAGGCCTAAACACATGATGAAGAAGTAACTCAGTACTTGTTGAAATGCAGAAGAAAGGAAAAACTTAAAAAGTGATTGGAACATGTGTTAAAAACAGTCAAGTTTGATGAAATTATTAAATTAAAAATGTTAAAGAAAATTACTTAATCTTTAATCCATAGTTCAGGTTAATGGTGTCTCCTATACAGACAATAATGATACTGCTGTTGAAGATCTTGGGCTCAAGATCAGCAAATAATTTTACTAATTCGTAAAAAGAACTTAAAGTTCACTTGAATATTTTCTCTTTTTATCTTCCCCCTTTTCCTTTGTCTCAGTTTCTAAAGCAGTGAATTCCTATTTGAATGAACTCACTGTTTCAGAGTAGATCTAGTTGTTTTAGTGTATGGAAGTGACCTCTTTTTTCTTTTGCTTTTCTCTTCTGTTTTTCAGAAACGGCGTGCGGTAGAAATATATAAACGGCGTGCGGTAGAAATATGTAACTGTAGCTAGAAATGTAACTAGTAGAGTTAGTGATAGGTCAGTGGAGGCTTAGGGTACCTGGCATAAATTTGTCAGAGCTAGATAAGATAGACCTTACATGGTATGAATTGAAAGGAAACTGAAATTATTAAGTTAAGGAATATCCTGACTACTGTTACATTTATCTGTTGCATGTGTCTGCATATTATTATTTTTCTGAGTCCTCTAATACCTGCTGTGGATCAAGAAGTTCAGTGAAGTCGCTCACAGATGCTATGTCCAAGCCAAAATTGGAGCCCAGGCTAATTCCCTTAATCATTATGTTATACCGTTGTTTTACTGGAGTTTATCCTGGTAGGCTGCACACAGGACTTAAACCAAGATTAGAATACTGCTGCAGAATAGTTTGTTTTCTAGAGGTTGGTGAAATGGGTCAGTAAGACGAACATTTTACTAGAATTGGGAAATATATATGAGATGCACCTTCATACATTTACTGTTTGATTTCTCTCTATAATACTAATTTATTGGTTTCTGTTATATTACTTATAATCTAAAACTGCCAGGAATGTTTATGTGTTTACTTTGGAGTGTACTGGAAGTATACTTTCTGAGAGGAAGGATTAAGTTATAAAAGGTTTTTTGCTGTTTTGTGGTTGTTTACTTGTTTGATTTTGATATCTTTTTATTGTTATTATTTGGTGATTGTCTTTTAATATTTTGCCCACTCCTATATATTTGTAGGTAGTAGTACTTTTCAATATGACAGTAATATTCTATGTCTGTTACACTTATCCTTGTGTTGATCTGGAAGAGGTTTAAGTTCTGCCTTTTTAATTACCTTTCGATTCATGTATTGAGCCTTTTTGTCATCCTACTATTGATTTACTCCCTGGCCATTAGTATTCAGTGTATCAGATCTATTGTTTGAGATGGTCTCTAAGTTCAATGAGGGACTAGAAGTTCAATTTGAGAAATGTAAGTTTGAAGTCTTTTGGATGTCCACTTGGAGATTTGAGTAGGAAGTTGATTCTGAGTTAGAATCAGCATTTATCGATAGGCTAAATATATAAACCCGAGATTATCATTATTTTCTTCCATTTTTTGTTGGATATACTTTTAATCTCTTGTATAACTAGAATGAACTTTAGGAAGGATTTTATGTATTCGTGAATATACTTAGTCTGCGTAGGGATTTAATCTACCATGTGAAATTTAGAATTTATTCTAACTTCAAAGGTACTTGGTCTCAGAGGAAATCTTTTTCTCAGGATATAATAATTAGCTTTCAACCAAAACATGAAAATACAAAGTGTTGCTGCTCATTAAGAACAATGGTGTGGTTGTAATAAGTTATAGTGACTTTCAAAAACAGTTTGGCTTTTTTTCCCCATGTACATGAAATATACAAAATAGACAATTCTATGGAGACAGAAAGCACATTGGTGGTTTTCAGGGACTGTGGGAGAGAATGAAGTGGGAGTGATTAAATTCATGAACTGAGTCTCCCAGTTCTGATGAAAAAGTTCTGGAACCTAGATAGTGTTGATGGTTGCACAACATTGTGAATGTATGAAAAACCACTGAAGTGTGCACTCTAAAAGGGTGACTTTGAGTTATATTTTAGTTGAAGATTATACCATAAAAATTATATGTATGTGTACTTGCACATTTACACGAGAGAACTGAAACAACTTATGTGCATCTTGTTTCTAAAACAGAACTGTTTTTCTAGTGGAAAGTTGATGAAAAAGAATTACCACACCCAACCTGGTTTAGCCTGGTTTCTTTAGAGATGGAATTAAGATACAAAGCTAGATTGTTCAGATAAAAATACAAAGGCAGTTTGTGATCCTGTCCATGATATATATGTCATGGGTGAGTCTAACTTTTTTATTACCCAGTTTCATGAGTACTGTAGATAAGGTTCTGTGATTATCGTTTCCATGGGTTTATGAGAGAGGGAACCAGCTTATAAGTAAGTTCGTGAGATCTTAAGTCAATAAAAATGATTTTACTTTTACTTATAGCCAAAAAATATGGAGGACTCAATTTCAACTTTTTTTTTTAAGACAAGCCAAGCTGATATTTATCCTCATAAAAACATGATCACAGGATAGATTTTGTTTCTCTAAGAAGTACATGAAAGGGTTATCTTTAACTTGCCTTTTATGTACCACTGATACTAATATATTTTTCTGAAATGTAATTCACATCCCATAGTTATTCCTCTAATATTTTGACTATATGTGTGTATATATATGTATATATTCAATTAGAGTGAAAACAAGAGGTCCATATTATATAAATAATGGTTCTATATGCATGCCTTGATATCATATGTTTCCAGCATTTCAAGAGAAGTGTATATAAGCCTGACAAGAGCTATAGTGGGAAAGATAAACACATATACCGGTACTTTACTCTAAAATCGACCTAAGAATTATGCCGTAAAGGAAGAGCACTTGGACACAGGAGGGAAATACGACATTGGGAAGAAACAATTAATGGAAGATGGGTGACATTTGGATTAAGCTTCAAAGGATTAGTTTGGAGGTCTGGTGGCTTAGTGGGTTTCATGTTGGCCTGCTAACTCACTGCAAGGTGTGTGGTTTAAACCCACAAGCCGCTCTGTGGGAGAAAGATGAAGCTTTCTGCTCCCATAAAGACTTCCAGCCTCAGAACCTCAAAGGGGCAGTTTCGACTCTCCTGTAAATTCGCTCTTAGTTGGAATATGTAGATTCAGTGAGTTTGGTTTTTGTTTAAGATAATCAAAGGTTGGATAAAGAGGATAAATTACTGGCCAAGATAATGGAATATGCAACGAAATGTAGGTTGATAGGATAGTGTAGTCGGAGAATAAAGATAGGTTGGGAACACCAGATCATGAATACTAGATGCCGTCTCAAGAAATGTAGATTTTATTTTGTGGCACCTATTTTAGCAGGTAAGAGGCATAATTGAATGGGTCTGAGATTTGGTGGCGTGAAGAATAGTGTGATGAAGAGAGTGTTGGCATGGAGACAGCTCAGAGGCTTTTAGAGGTAAGCAAATGAACCAAGGCAGGATTTTGAGATTAGAAAGGGAGGAATGGGTCATTTTGGAAGCAAACAGCTCTGCAACTTGATAAACAGTGAAGAACTTGAAACATCTGATTACTGAGGGTAGAAATTTAAATGTTCCCATTTATTCCATTTCTAATAAACTCTGATTCATAGCATATGCCTACGGTAGCCTGTACTACTAAGAGGTTGATAGACTTAGTGAGTTTTGAAGTTATCTTTTCCTTGGTATACACAAGGACTTTAGAAAAGTGACTCTTAATGTGTTTTACCTCTTGTCAACTGTTACTCAATTGTTTAATCTTTGGATTTGTTCTCGTGTGCATTTGGAAATGGTTGACTAGTAATCATTTTGGCTAAAGAATAGTCTTTTTGTTTCCAAATGAACCAGCCTCCCCATGCTGTGTTATTGTATTTCATTTTAAACTTTTGTGCCGTGAAATAATAAGAAAGGGCTGGATGTTTGGGCATTGCAATACCAGTTATTGCATGTGGTCATGACAGGAAATTGTGTGCCCCCTTGAAGTTTTCCCTTACTAATATTTAGTGGTTAGTTTTAAAAGGGTGTTAAATACCTGTAAGAAAATTTACATGTTAAAGGAAGCCAATGCAAAGCTATTTGTTTGTGCAATATAAATTTCATGGAGAGCTCAGTAAGCCAGTAAGGCTTTTTACGTATTTGGTTAAGGAAAGAACTAATATATATTTGACTCCTTTAATGTTTCCAGTAGCTTATTTACAGGAATGGTTGGCCTTTTGTTTGTAGCTGTAATAAGACATGTATTAAAGAGGGTATGTTATTGGGACATAGTGAAATTATAACCAAATGGAAGAAAACACTGGACTTGACAGAATAGACTTCTAAAAAATTGCAGTATTGTGCTAACATTTTATTTTTTTAACCATTTTATTGACATACAGTCCTCAAACTAGGCAATTTAAGTTTAGTCATATCAAGAAGAGTTGTACAATTATGACCACAAGCAGTTTTAGAACATTTTCTTCATTCTTGTGCTCATCATTATTAGCTCCCCATTTCCTCCCAGCGTTCCCCACTATAACCCTCAAGGAACCATTAATCCATGTGATGAAGTAGGGGTGACATCTACCAGCTTTGTAGAATTGTGAGCATAATATATTCTGGTTTTTTAGTATGGTGCCAATCTTAATTATGTGACCTTGGAAAGATCACTTATATAACTCCTTCCCGGACCTTCTATTTTTCCTCTACTAAATGTGAATAATAATGGTACCTACCATGACAGGACTGCAGTAAAGAATGCACATAAAGTAATTGGTAACTGCTCAATAAGTGTTAGTATTTACTACTACCACTACTAAACTTAGGGAAATTTTTTCAAGATTTCAAAAAATTGGTCTCTATCCTAAGCCATTAAAATCCCACTTAGTTGAATGGGTTCTGGACTCCCACCTAATTCTAGCTCCAATTCAAGAAAAGTTAGTTCTTAGGGATTTGGCACTACTCAATGCTCACCCTTATGAAGAGATTACTGAAGATATAGGTGCTACAGCAAAGTGTGGTGAAGAAAGCCCAGCTACCAAAAACAATAGTATCTGGGGTCTTAAAGGCTTATATTCAAACAACTAGTCATCTACATGAGACATCAAGAAGAAGCACACCAGCCTGTGTGATCCAAGGATGATAAGTAACAAAACTCAAATCCGAAGGAAGGAAAGGTATCAGAACTTACATTGTGAACATTTAATTTGCAGAAGGTTATGGACAACAGCGGAAGCCCAAAATCTGCAGGGTCCCTAAGTAGAGTAAGTCTCTGGTGAATCCCCTTGGACCACAGTCAAGGGACTTGAATGGCTTAGCAAGTTAAGTTGTAGTGGTTACACATTGGGCTGCAATCCACAAGGACAGCAATTTGAAACCACCAGCTACTCCTTGGGAGAAAGATTACTCCTGTAAACAGTTAAAGTCTTGGAAACTTAATGGGAGCAGTTCTACCCTGTGCTGTAGGGTTGCTGCAAGTCAGCATTGACTTGATGGCAATGAGTTTGGTTTGGGTTATACATCTAAACTAGTAATGGCCCACCCAGAAATGAACACGGGCACTTTGAACTGTAGAAGCCGTATCTTTTTCATTGTATATTTATGTTCAGGGTTATAGAAAAAAATTGGCCATTTCGTTGTGAGGCTGGTGGAACCATTTCATAGATGCACTGTAAAACTTTCATGTTTACAATGTTTTAAGGAAACCCAAAACCCACTTTTAAGAAAATTGGACAGTTCCTCTCATAAGGACCACACAGAAGGGATGATAAATCCAGGGTGTGGTAGAGCACTGGTGAAACACATAACTATCCTCTGGTTCTTTATTATTTCCCACCCTCACTATTAAGGGTTATTTTTTACCTCATTATTATGGTTAGACCTAGGTAGGTTCCTTTGTATAATTAAGATTGTTTGAGGCAGGAATGCCAGGGTGGATAGGCTTTCAGAAACAGCAATAAGAGTAATGGGGTTATGGAAAGGAGCGGGGAGGGGGAGAGGGGAGGGGGAGATGCTAACAATGATGGCTGTATAATCCCACTTGAGGAGACCAAATAACAGAATTGTAGGTGGATATATTGGATGGGGTAATATACGGCTATATATGATTAGTTATACAGTATTGATTATAAGCTATTATTAGTTATACATTATTAATTATATACAATAACACCATATATACTTGTGTATAAGCTGAGGGTTTTTTCCCCTCTTTTTTATTAGGGGCTCATACAACTCTTATCACAATCTATACATACATTGATTGTGTAAAGCATATTTGTACATTCATTGCCCTCCTCATTCTCAAAACAGTTGCTCTCCACCTAAGCCCCTGGCATCAGCTCCTCATTTTACCCCCTCCCTCCCCAACCTCCCATCCCTCTTGAACCCTTGATAATTTATAAATTATTATTTTGTCATACCTTTCCCTGTCCAACATCTCTCTTCACCCACCTCTTCGTTATCCGTCCTCCAGGGAGGAAGTTACATGTAGATCCTTGTAATCGGTTTCCCCTTTCCAAACCACCCTCCCTTCACCCTCCTGGTATCACCACACACATCACTGGTCCTGAAGGGATCATCCACCCTGGATTCCCTGTGTTTCCAGTTCCTATCTGTACCAAAGTACATCCTCTGGTCCAGCCATATTTATAGGGTAGAATTTGGGGGGAGGGGAGATGAAGCATTTAGGAACTAGAGGAAAGTTGTATGTTTCATCATAGTTACATTACACCCTGACTGGCTCGTCTCCTCCCCAAGACCCCTCTGCAAGGGGATATCCAGTGGCCTACAAATGGGCTTTGGGTCTCCACTCCGTACTCCCCCCACATTCACAATGATAGGATTTTTTGTTCTGATGATGCCTGATACATGATCCCTTCGACACCTTGTGATCACACAGGCTGGTGTGCTTCTCCCATGTGGGATTTGTTGCTTCTGAGTTAGCTAGCCGCTTGTTTACCTTCAAGCCTTTAAGACCACAGGTACTATATATTTTGATAGCCGGGCACCATCAGCTTTCTTCACCACATTTGCTTATGCACCCATTTGTCATTTGTCTTCAGTGATTGTGTTGGGAAGGTGAGCACACAATGATATGATTTTTTGTTCTTTAATGCCTGATAACTGATCCCTTTGGTACCTGGTGATCACACAGGCTGGTGTGCTTCTTCCATGTAGGCTTTGTTGCTTCTGAGCTAGATGGCCGCTTGTTTACCTTCAAGCCTTTAAGACCCCAGACGTATATCTTTTGATAGCCAGGCACCATCAGCTTTCTTCACCTTTGCTTATTCACCTACTGCCTTCAGTGATTGTGTTGGGAAGGTGAGCATCATAAAATGCCAATTTAATAAAAGAAAGTATTCTTGCATTGAGGGAGTACTTGAGTGGAGGCCCAATCTCCTTCTGCTACCTTAATACTAAACCTATATAAGCCAAGTTTTAAAGCACATTTTAAATGCAGTTTTTTTGTAGTAAAATTAGGTGCCTCGGCTGATATTTGGGTCAGTTTATACTTGAGTATATACATTGACTATATATTTAATATATAATAATATAATAATTTTATATTGATTTTACATATAGTCGATGTATATAATAATTAATCAATAATGTATAACAGTAACAACACGGATTCCCAGGAGAAAGGTGGGGGAAGAAGGGGATAGAGGGGACCTGATATCAAAGAGTTCATAAAGAAAGAAAATGTTTAGGAATTGATTGTAGTAGCAATTGTGCGTTTATGCTTAATCCATTTGTATTATGGAATGTTATGACATATAAGATCTCCCATTAAAATGATTTTAAAAATTAAAAAATAAAATATTTTAAGTATTAGATAATGGCCTTTAAAACTAATTCAAAAACAAGTCTTAATAAAAAATATTGTATGGACATAGAACATTGGAAATAATAAAATGTCCTCTAAGTTAAAAAAATTAGAATGATGTAATTAATTGGCTTCTAAGTCAAGCTTACTATTTGAGTCACTTGTTTTTCCCAAATATTTATTAGGGGCTCATACAACTCTTTATCACAGTCCATACATATACATACATCAGTTGTATAAAGCACATCTGTACATTCTTTGCCTTAATCATTTTCAAAGCATTTGCTCTCCACTTAAGCCCTTTGCATCAGGTCCTCTTTTTCCCCTCCTTCCTCCCCGCTAAACCCCTCCCTCGTGAGCCCTTGATAATTTTAGATTGTTATTTTGTCATATCTTGCCCTATCCGGCGTCTCCCTTTATCCCCTTCTCTATTGTCCAACCCCCAGGGAGGAGGTCACATGTAGATCCTTGTAATGGGTTCCCCCTTTCCAACCTACTCACACTCTACTCTCCCAGTCTCGCCCCTCACACCCCTGGTCTGAAGGTATCATCCACCCTGGATTCCCTGTGCCTCCAGCTCCTATCTGCACCAGTGTACAACCTCTGCTCTATCCAGTCCTGTAAGGTAGAATTCAGATCATGGTAGTTGGGTGGAGGAAGCATCCAGGATCTGGGGGAAAGCTGTGTTCTTCATCGGTACTACCTCGCACCCTAATTAACCCATCTCCTCTCCTAAACCCCTCTATGAGGGGATCTCCATTGGCCGACAAATGGGCTTTGGGTCTCCACTCTGCACTTCCCCCTTCATTCACTATGGTATTTTTTTTGGGGGGGGGGTGATGCCTTATACCTGATCCCTTTGGCACCTTGTGATCGCACAGGCTGGTGTGCTTCTTCCATGTGGGCTTTGTTGCTTCTGAGCTAGATGGCCGCTTGTTCACTTTGAGTCACATTTTTTTAAAAGTCCCGTGTCACTTTAAATTTTATGAAATTAATGTTTGGATTGGAAATAGAAGAAATTGGAATGAAACTCAAACAGCACAAAAGAGGATACAGTGAAACATAAGATGTTGTTCCACTCCCAGACCCAATAGGGGCTCCTTTATTGCTTATTATTTCAGAGATATTTTTCATTGTTTATTTTAAAGTTCCTGAATGAAGACTTTACTTGTCTTCATCTGTAAATAGGAGTTCCTCTCTGTCTCCTAGCCTGAGTTCTTCTCACACTGATGGCCAGATTCATTCATTGTCTTAATGATTTAAAAAGTGTCATTTTCTTTCTTTTCATCTCTGCTTAAGACAGATAAGGAAACTGTGAGGTGTGAATGGTTATCATTTTTCACCCATCTTACCTTAGGCAATTATAGATAACTTCTATCAAATGATACATGCTAACCAAGCAAATTCCACTTGAGAAGTGTTCCCACAGAAAAACATCCTCTAGTAAAAAGGATAAAGAAGAGGGCAAGAGTAGCCAGCTTTTAGCAAAAATCAATTATTTCTATACCTGATCAAGATTGTAAATTTTTTTAAACTCTCTAAACAGGTCTATATTATACAGCAGAGGCTAACTATTTGGCATTCTAAACCCCTGGAGTTGAGGCAAAGGACACAAACCCAGTACTTTTGATCAGTATTTTAAAGTGAAGAACCGTAATATCATTTAATTGGAGAAGGCCTACAAAAAGTATCTGCTTATATACAACCAGACACTGATTTAATTCCTTGGTATGGAGGTTTAGGGTTATGGTTTCCTGGGCCATCCCAGTTAATTGGCCTAATAACATGTTTAGTGTTTCTATTCTGCCTTCTACTTCATCGTGTAGTGTCTGGGATCTTAAGAAATTGTAATAGACTGTCCAGGGGTCCCCCATTGGGCTTTATTCACATGGTGTAACAAAGGAGAGTTTGCCATGATCCAGAATCACTGGGTAGTGCCCAGTGACTATTACTGAACATTTTAATAAAAGATTCCTTGCAACCCCCCCAAAAAAATCTTGAAAAAAACAAGGATAATGCAAAACAATTTCAAATTCTCATTTATCCCTAATTTTCTGGGACCGTGGAGGGTAAAATGAACCTATGAAACTATTGTCCTGAAATCATTGTTAAACCTTCAACCAAAAATATCCCCTAGTCTTAAACTGAACAATACGTTTAACCTAACTAGTAAAAAAATGTCTCCTTTGAGCATTTGTGCTCTCTTCAGAATTCGCTTTATGGGATCAGATTAACAATTGCAACTTCAGAGACTAGATGGGACCCTTAGGGCACAGGGACTTGATGTTCATAAGGGAAGAACTACTCAAAGCCCGAGAATGGCTGCACAGTCAGAAGAATGCCATTAATGTCACTAAGCTGTACATGTTGAAACTCCTGCATTCGTGTGTATTGTGCTGTGTATATTCTCAGCAGCAGCTAAATTTACCGAAAAAAATGGAGGAGACCTATTCTTAAAGCTGTGCAATATCTTTATGGGAGAAGCAGTTGGATAGTTATGAGGTGAAATCTTCAGAATGCTGCTAGCAGACCTTTGCCAACATGACAACAGAAAAATTTATCCAGGACTGCAAGAGAAGTATGGGCTCCTCAGACTTGAAAGCTTTTCAGATGCTAAAATTAACTCTACCTTTGCTCGAACCATTCTGGCTCTCTATTATGTGTGTGAAAGTCGGAGTTCTCTAGAAAATTTTAAGTCTGGAGGCAAATGGGAATAAAGAGGAGAATGAAATCTAAACTCATCAGATTTTGGAACTGCCACTCGTTTTAATAATGAAGGACCAGGTTGAGTAAAGTGTCATTATGTTCAAGATAAGAAAGATATCACTTGTGATCAGTCTAGATTGAGAACTGGAGCTTCCTGACTCGTGGTCCAGTGCTATTTCAACTTTATCACATTACCATCCATCTTAACATATTTGTGCAACTCCTGGTTGGATCCAGGATTACAATAGACTTTCCCTAGACCAGAGGTTGGATAGGATGAGAGGCTCCAATCTCTTAAGGATTTGAGGGACTTTGCCCCCCCCCATGAGATAATTAATGTCCCCCCTTTCCTTAAAAACAAAACAAAAAACTTTCATTTAAATAGTATTTTGGGAAGAACTTAAAAAATCTGGAAAGTCACAATAAAAACCTAACAAAAAAACATGTTGATCTTCTGTGTATTGTTCCAATTTTGGCATGCTTGCCACTAAAGCAAGTCATGTGTATGTTAAATGCTTCTGATATGTGTAGGAACATTATATTGAAAATCCAAACTGGATGTATTTGGATGCCTTGATTCTTTTTTTCTTTTGGAAAAGAACATTTTCAAATGAGAAACGGTTCTACCCTCCAATGAAGGAAAGTTTTATATAATTTGCTTAAGTGAAATAGATTATGGAGTTTACAACCCCAATTTTCCATTTATTTTTAGTTAAGTTAGACATTACATTAGGCACAGTTAAAAGGAAATCTGTCATATTAGAAATATGTTTTATTCTGAAATTTGGGATTAAGCATTTTTTAGTTGCTAGAGAATGCTTCTTGTCTGTGCTGTTTGATACTAAGGACTTTGAATAAAATCTGTCAATTGTGCTTTGTTTTCATGTTTTGCTATGAGATTTGGTTTTATTAATACACACTTTTTAAAGTTAAGACCTTCTATAATAAATCCTTCTTGAGCTACTGACAGGGTCTAAAGAAAAACGAATTGCTTTTGACTTTACTATGACTATAACATAGTCTTTTGATCTATTTAAAAATAATTTTTAATAGGAACAGACACAGGTCAAGGTATTTGCTTGAGGCTTTGAATTTATTGTTTTATTAAGTTCATTTAAACAAGTGCCTGGCTGTGTTTCATGATACTATCCATTAGAAACTTTGTAGATTCGTTGTTAAGGAAATCTGGTGACACACTGGTTAAGCACTTGGCTTTTAACTGAAATGTCTACCATTGAAAAAGAACTGGAGACCTGTTCCCATAAGGATTATGACTTAGGAGACACTTTGGGGCAGGCCAACTCTTGGATACAGGATAACAATGAGTTGGAATTGACTTGACAGCACATAACAAAACACTTAATATTTTTAATTAGTAATTTTTTAAAGTCTTGTGTTGATAACATTCCTGAGATTTTGTTCTGTAGAGAATAAAATGTTGATTAAACAGAACCTTCAATTAAGTTGAAATTACTTTAAAAATGTTAATGCTATTACAGATATAACAGATATAGCAATTCATAATTCAATTAGATCAAGCATAATTGTACAATTACACAGTTGTATAATTGCTGTCACCATCAGTTTCAACACATTTTCTTTCTTCTTGTACTCTTTGATATCAATTCCCCTTTATTCCCTCCCTATCCACCCAAGGAACCCTTATTATTATATATTATTTTTATTTTGATGTATCTTACACTAATCAATGTCTCCATTCACCTACAATCCTGTAATTCTTTCCCCTCAAATGGGGTTAAACAGTCATTATTGGTTTCAATTCCTTCTACCTGTGTGCGTGTGCGTGCACACACACACCCTACACACACCCTTCCCGTACCCTCAGGGAATCATTACTCCCATTACTATTTCTGCAGGGTTTATCTATCTTGGATTTCATGCATCAAATTATCTTACTTATACAAATGAACATATGCAGGTTTAACAAGATTAATGAGGTAAAACTAAAACGGAAAAGTAAGGGAACAGAATATTGAAAGAACTAGAGAATAGTTATGTGTTTCTTCAGTGCTATATTGTACCCAGAATTTAACATCCCTTTCATGTGACCCTTCTGTGAGGGAGTGTCCAATTTTCTTACAGGTGGGTTTTGGGTCTCCACTTTGTCTACTACACTCATTCATGCCAATTTGGTAGCTTGTTTTTGAACTTCTGATATCTATCCCATCAACACCTTATGATCACACAGGCGGATGTGCTTCTTCCATGTTGGCTTCGTTGCTTTCCTGCTAGATGGCCACTTGTTTAACTTCAAGCTTTCAAACCAGCAGCCATATCTTAATAGCCGGGCACCATCAAAGCTGAAATTCTTCAGGCCCTCCATTTTAATGAGAGAAGACCAAATGTGTAAGAATACAAGTGGGTTTCAGGACATACATGAGGGCCTCAAAAAGCTCTTAGGACAATGAATTTTTGACCACAAACATTTTAGAGCTATCATGTTAAAAATGGTAACTTTTTGAAGGGTCTTCAAATCAGCAAACCTAATCTTCTATTGTTTGGTGTACTGAGATTCAGCAGTCAGAGTGAAGACCCTAAAGTTTTATATAACTCTTAAACATTTTAGATACAGATGTTCATGGGAGTATATCAAGTCAAAAGTATGAAAGATAGTTTTTAGGTTGCTCCCACCCCCGTCCTTCCCCCTCCTATTATTATAGCCTGTGTCTGCTTCCTTTTTTAAAAAAAAAATCATTTTATTAGGGGCTCATACAACTCTTATCACAATCCATACATATATCAGTTGTGTAAAGCACATTTGTACATTCATTGCCCTCATCATTCTCAAAATATTTGCTCTCCACCTAAGCCCCTGGCATCAGCTCCTCATTTCCCCTCCTTTTTACGAAGTGAAGGCCATTATTTAATTCCATTGTCTCACAAGTGTTTTGAAGTTCTGTTGTGTTTGTTTGTTGTATTATTGTAAGACTTGACATTTATTTGCTATTTCTCAGAATAATTAATTATGTGGACGCCTCCAAAGAGTGTTTCTTTTGTTCAGGGATGGTTTTTATACATGTAGATTAATTGGAACTATCTGCATAATGTGATTTGGAATCTCACAGGTAAGCCCTAGATAATCAGTTGCCATCAAGTCATTTCCAACTCATGGCAACCTCATATATATGTATGCCATATATGTATGCCAGAGGATAGTCAGATGGTTAATTTTTCAGAAATAGATCCCTAGGCCTTTCTTCTGAGGCAATATCCAGGCTTTCAATTACCATTTGTATCACTCTCTCCAAACAGTCAAATAAAATAATTAAAATTTTTTCTAACAGCCACTTTAAAAGCAATAAAATGCAGGTAAGATATTTAGCCCAACTGTTAAAAACATTTTAACATCTAACCAATGTAAAAATTAAAAGATATTTTGCATACCTATGTTCATGCTAAGTCTTTGAAATCCTGTGTATATTTTTACACTTACAGAACATCTCCTTTTGAATGAGCCATATCTTAAGTGTTCAGTAGCACACGTGACTTGTGGCTACAAAACTGGATAGTACAGCCCACCAGGGTACTGAGAATCCTATTAGCAGTTTATTTTGGGAGGACTCAGGTGTTGACATTTCTGGGTACACTCTTCTAGAATTGAGTAGCAAAATAAACCCATAGGGAAATAAAAAAACACCACTTATAAGTCATTATTTATTTTGAACTGTTTTTTTCCTCTTTCAAGCACTAAAAGCTGCTGAAGCAATGCAAATGTCATTGAATGAAACTATAGAGTAGGCTTTGTTGGGTGGGCTAAAGTAAAAGACATTGCAGTAGGAAGAAGAATCAGCTTGGGGTAGTTCCAAAAGAACAGATTTTGTCATCAGACAGATCTGACTTAGAATTTAAGCACAAGTTGGTTAGCTTCTTTGATTCTACCTCCCCCCTTTGTATGTAGAATTGGGGTCAAAACACCTGTCTTCTAGAGTTTCTATGAAAATGAAATGTCATACAGAAAGTATGTTATGTGAATAGTGTTTGGCACATAGTAGGTACTCAATACATGTATTAAATAAAAGACTGTTGTTTACTTAATGTTCTCCCTGTCTCCTGCTTGTGAAAAAGGAAGAAGGGGGCCACTCCTAAAATGATTGTAGAAAATGGATTAAAGAAATGTAACCATTTATTAATTTGATTGTGATTCAATGTGTGATCAGAACAAACTACTCTGTAAGCATTTGTGGTTAAGAATTTAATTCAGAAAGTAATGATGTCAAATAATTTTCTTCATTGTTAAAATAGTAAGAAATGAATTTTGCTAACAAATTAATTTTATTTCCGTGTACCTTAGCTACCCTGTTAATCAACTATCTTTAAAGATTTTTAATGTTATTTTATTATTTAAGAGAATATTTACACTTATCAAAGATACTTTTCATTTCCTATGATGCAAATACACTGTTTTTACTTTTCATTCAAAGTTACATCAAAGGGATTATTACAGTTTGGAATTTAAATATATTTTACACTGATCTCAGGCTAGTCTGCAGAGTAGAAAATTGCTGTCCCCCTGAAAATTGTTCTAGTGATGTGAACTCGTGATTTAATTGGAACTAAGGAGCTTAACTATCTAAGTGAAAGTAAGCAAGCTGCTTGGTGACTACCCTTTGTTATAATGCAGATAGCCTGTTGTTCCTGCTCAGTTTGAATCTATTTAGAAGGGAGTCTTTAATCTGCATATATTTCTGATTTGCTATGCATTTTGAGAAATTCACTTTATTAGAAAAGTTGAGACATTGAAACGTAGGAAAGTGGTAGAGTTCAGAATATATGATTAGATTAGATAGGAATACTTCAGAGCTTCATATTCACTCAGTGTGTAGGCCACATCTGTGCTAATGTTCTTGGAAATCACTCACATTTGAAAATCTAGTTTCTTGCCAGCAGCATCTGGTTGCACTTTATGTTACATACTTTGGAAGCATATTTTGCATTATATATATAAATAATATATGATGCAGACCTTTCTTAACTGATTGAAAGTTGCTTATGGTTATAGTTGAACCTTAATAAGCTTAACCTAACTAATTACCTAAATGTTTGGAGTGTCATGACACATCAGATGTAAAGGGATCTTACAGTTATTAGCTTTTAAACAGTGCCAAGAGTTTGGAATTATTCCAGTGAACCTCTTCACGAGGTCTTGTTTACTGAAAGTTCTTAGAATTTGGAGAAATTGAGAGGTGCTGACCTGATTGGAAAACATTTTGCTAATCGGCAATCAAGGAAGAGTGTTGATCAAAGTGATTGGCATTCCTCCAATTACTCACAGCTCTAGACCGCTGTTATACCATAAGTATTTGTGGTGTGTATGCTTGTGATAGCTCACTGTGAGCTTTATTAGAGAACTGTCCTGTTTTAGTAATCTAGGGGTTGACAATCCAGAGAAGATTTGTGAGTTGATGTCGATTGGCATGGATCTAAGCTATTCTGTAAAATTGGCAAAAAAATGCCTTTGGTTTCTTTAAGATCCCCTTCTCAGCACCTCCTTTTTAGCTTTACTTTTTGAGTGCCTAGGTGACTGACCTGTCTCAGACAATCTCTGGTGAAATGTGAGCTGATTATTAGCCCAGTGCTTTCCTGAGATGTGTACATTTTCAAAGTGAGATCTTCTAATAACTAAGTTTTGAAGGTCTCTAATGGGATTGTGGAATATCAGGTATTCGGATAGACTCTTAGGACTGGACCCAAACTAGGTGCTAGGATTCTAGAGCTCTGCTATCACTGTGGGAGTTAGCACTTGGCCACATGTGGCTGTTGATTACTTGAAATGTCCAAATTGAGATGTGCTCAAGTATAAAATACACACTAGATTTTAAAGACCAAGTGTTATAAAAAGTAATTCAGTTTTAAAATACATATTGATTACATATTGGAATGATGACGTTTTAGATGTATTGAATTAAATAAACATACTACTAAAATTAATTTTGTTTTGTTTCTATGAGAAAATTTTAAAGTATATATGGCTTTCATGTATGACTCATGTTACATTTTTGTTGGGCAATGATGTGCTACAGGGAAGAGAGTTTATGAACCTGCAGAGATTCAATGAAATACTCCCCCAGAAGAGCTAGCTTTTCAAGAGATTATTACCTCCAAGTAGCCACTACCTCTCCCTCTACTTTCTCTCCTCTTCCAATTTGTGAGGTCATTAAAAAAAATGTTACTTGGCTCACAACCCTAATATTTACTAACTCCTGACCAACTTTTTATTTAAATCATTTTATTGGGGCTAGTACAACTTTTATATCACAAACCATGCATCGACTGAATCAGGGATGTTTGTACATATGTGGCCTTCATTCTTTTCTAGACATTTACTTTCTATTGAGCCCTTGGTATCAGCTCCTCTTTTTCCCCCTCCCTCCTCCCACCCTCATAGCCCCTGATAGATTGTACATTGTTATTATTGTCATCTCTTATACCGACCGCCATCTCATTTCCTCTATTTTTTCTGTTGTTCTTCCCGCTGTAGAGGGGTGTATGGTTATGTGTTGATCATTGCAGTTTGTTCCCCCTTTCTTCCTTCATCTACCCCCTTTCCCCCTACCCTTCTGGTATCACTATTCCCACTCCTATTCCTGGATTCTGTGTTGTGAGCTCTGTCTCTTATCTGTACCTGTGGACATGCTGCAGTCTAGTGTGAATTGAGAAGCAGCACTGGGGTCATGGTAGTGGGGGATGAGAAAGCCTCCAGGAATCAGAGGAATATAGTGGGTTTCATTGATGCTTTACTGCACCCTGGTGACTCATCCCTTCCCTGTGGCCCCTCTGTGGGTGGATTGTTCCATTGCCCTGACAAACTTCTTGAAAATGAGTGATTTAAATATTCTCTCTATATATATCTATATTGATAAATCGATATAGATATATATGCCTACTATATGGCAGGCACTGTGCCAGCTGCTTTGTCTAATACCTAGAACTCTCACATCAGTTCTATAAGATAGATATTACAAGATGAGGAAACTGAGATTCAGATACATTGTAACTTTGTTCTGGGTCAGCTAGTAAGTAGCAGAATCAGGGTTCTAACCCTCAAAATTTTAGTTCTAGAGCCAGTGTTCTTTCATATATAATGCATTTTTTCTCATTATATTTTTTGTTTCTTGCACGCATCTTTTAGCTCAAAGCAGAGTACTGTATACAAAGGGAATGCTTGCCATATGGGTTGGTTGACAATTAGATAAGATCTTTAAGTTATTTCACTCTCAGTGGATGACTCCAGTCCCCATCACTGTAGCCCATCCTTCTCTCCTATCTGATACCTAGAGGTTTAAGCTTATTGACAGCCTCTTGAGCAGGTTAGAACGTCCAAAACCTTCTGTAAGAGAGCATCTTTCCCTCCTTGAAAATCAATGAACAAAGAACATTTCACATGTCTCTAGAAAAAGACACTCTAAAAGTCACCTTTGGATGCCAGAATGTCAAACGTTGGATTCCAGATACTAGCCACATAATGAAAGGACTTTGTATGGACCAAGAGGGTTGAGATGAAATAATGGGATAGAGTAAGCATGTTCAGCTGGATAAGCTTGTATAATCCTTGGTCATCTCTGAATGGCCATGTCCTTGACATCGATGTATTAAGAATGGGAGCAGGTGTAATAGTCCACTTGGCATGCTGACATCTGTAAGTTAGAGTAGATGTAGTCACACCCATGAGTGATCCTGCAGGCTGGGTACTGTGATCCCTCCCTGCTGCTTTTACTCAGGCTCAAGCAAGTGATGGGAGCTTTGGAAAGACTGGGAGAGAAAAGAAAAAGTGCTTCAAGGAATAAAACTAGACTGGATATAGTGGTCAAGTTTGGACAAATTCAATTGCAAATACTGTATATATTTGTGTGTAAGCCGAGTTTTTCAGCACATTTTTTATGTACTTGTGGTAAAATTAGGCGCCTCGGCTGATATTCGGGTCAGCTTATACGATAACTTTTAAACATGCATATAAACATTACACTAAGCTTCCAAAAGTTCATGGAAAAACTAATGAAAAGATTATGCAATTTCTATGAAGCCTCTTTGTATTTAAAATACTAAGAGCTATGTAAACTATAAAATACTATTATTGTTGGAAATAAACTTCATACTAGAAAGAAAAAAATACCAAGCAGGTACTCTGAATTCAATTTTTCCAACTCCACCATTATCCGAACTATGTCTGTGTAATTTTTGGAAACCACAGAATCCAAGGCCTATTAAAGTGGAAAAATTATTACTGTCCTATTTCTCCAGCTTCCTGTGATAATTAAGATCATAACGTCTATCAAAGTACTTTATGCTTACTCACGTACTCTATACATGTTATTGTTTCTAACACTACAAATTATTTTGTGTCATCTGAACTGTTACCTGCCTGAAATCTCATTGAGTGGGAAAAAATTGTATCCAAGAACACTTATATTATGATCAAGAGAAGTTGAGTTAAATGGGGCCAATTGAAGAAGGGAGGGGGAAAATGAGGAGCTGATGCCAGGGGCTTAAGTGGAGAGCAAATGTTTTGAGAATGATGCAGGCAACAAATGTGCTTGCACAATTGATGTATGTATGGATTGTGATAAGAGTTGTATGAGTCCCTAATAAAATGATTTTTTTTAAATAGGGCCAATTGGGTACTTATCTATAGACTTTCTAAAAAGGATCAGTATCAACCTTGTAGGAAAAGGATATATGAGCCTGGTTGTTATTTTAACGTAGTCATTCAACCCTTTACTAGTTCCAGTAGTAGTCGTCCTAGTAGTAGTAGCAGAAGCAGCAGTAGTAATAGCAGCCAACTCACAGTGACCTTATGTGTAATTAGTCCTATACATTTAAAAATGTCCTTGACTTTTGTGGGTTGATCCTATAAGACATGAACATACACAAGGTGTATCTCTTTGGGTTAAAAGTTTTATTGAATGGTCTTTTAAAAATTAACATATTTTAAAATATTCATAATAATAAAGCTGGTTTGCATTTCTTTGAGGCTTGTGGTCTTCAATTTCTGACAAGCTAGTGAAGGTTGCTATAACTACCAGATGGCAGTCTTTCCCAATCCAGTGTTAGATGCCAACAGATCAATACACAATAGATTTTAGCAGTATTCAAGCACAGCCTTTGAAATGATATTTAAACTGGTTATCTAGCAAATTTATCATAAAAAGGTAAGTGGAATACATCAGATTACCATGCAACTGTTTGATTCTCAGGGAAATCCCTCTAAATGCATCTTTGTGTTTCATGAAAATTACTGGGTGCAGGGATATTTTGCCAAATGCCAGTTTGAAATTTCCTTGGGATTCATCCAGCTGGCAGATCAGTTGTACTAATCAAATGTTTCTGGGGAATAGGGTTTCATAGCAGTATTCTTACTTTAAAAATGAGTTGATTAAAGAAATTTAAACTCATAAGCATTATATTTAACATAACGATGTGAATGTACAAAAACTCAG
The DNA here is from genome assembly GCF_050624435.1 of Tenrec ecaudatus. NCBI lineage: Eukaryota > Metazoa > Chordata > Mammalia > Afrosoricida > Tenrecidae > Tenrec > Tenrec ecaudatus. The sequence continues at coordinate 93,906,452 of NC_134545.1, forward strand.
TACTTTTTGTCGGGGATAGATGGGGACAGCATATGCACTATATTCTATTGTTTAATTTTCTGTTTTGGGTTTTTCTGGATTCTTGATTTGCTTCCCACATTAATCTCTGTGAACATGAAAGGTAAATTTATAAAGACAATCAGTAGATTAATGGCTCTTTAGGATATGGCCAGGGAAATTTTGGAGAGTTAATAATAATGAGTACAAGAATGAAGAAAATGTTCTAAAATTGATCATGGTGTGGTGACTGCCAATTCTTTTTAATGTATTTAAACCATGGAATTGTATGGTACGTGGAGGTATGTCAATAAAAATGTTAAAAACAAATTAATTTAAAAGTGCTGAAGTAAAAAAAACCCAGGTAGACATTTCAGGTAACTAATTAGCTGTAAATACTTAAAATGCTGCCTAAGATAAGCCAAAGACGCTTTAGCACAAAGGGAAAAGGATACAAAGATCATAGATGAGGTTCGGCCTGAAGAATTGATGTCGGTCCTTCTCACCCCGAGATGAACTCTGTGCAGGTGTAATACACTGTCATTTTCGTGTCATACATCTCTGTGTCATACACGGAGAAATCTCATATTCCCAAGGAATATTTCCCAAAGTGACTTGTGTAGACCACTAGTTCTAAAATAGTTCCAATTCTGTGAGAAGCTGCTTTCTATGTCCCTCTTGAAGGTACATCATTTCACATTAGCATAACAAAGGTGAAGCTCTCTGCTGGTGCATCTAGCTAAGCTAGTTAAGCATCTAGCTGCAACAAGCATTCTGAGGTTGAGGCAGCCTGCTTCCATAAAGATGGTACCCCTGGCCACACACGATACAGTTTTACTCTGTCCTTAATAGAATTGCTATGAGTCAGTGGCAACCATTTTGGTTTTTCTTAGCAAAGACAAAAGTAATTGTGCTGTTGACAAAGAATATTGACTACTGTGCAGTCCCAGAAGAATGAACCAGTCGGTCTCAAATACATCCAGAATATACCCATGAAACAAGAGTGGCAAAGACTTCAGCTTACTTACTTTGGGTACATCATCAGAAAAGACCATTCACTAGAAAGAGACATCATGGGTGATAAAGGGTCCGAGAAAACAAGGGAAAATCTCAGTGAGGTGGGTGGATACAGTAACCATGAGCATGATGCAAGGCCAGGCAACAATTCATTGTGCTCCACCATAAGGTGGCTATGAGTTGGGGCCCACATAAGGATACCTAATGATAGAACAAGTAACTCTAAAACTAAGTAAATCACATCGGCTACAGGAACTAATCATTTAGCCACACTCTCTAGTAAAATGTAATACCAGCCCATGGGACTCCTGTACTTAGAACAGACTATGGGGACAAGAGTGCCCTTTAAGGAATGACTTAGCAGATTTTAGACTAAATTTGTGGTTACTCTACCCCCCCCCCCGATTTTGTTTGGAAAGACACAATTAAGATTAAACTTAGAGTTAACAGATATTTTGGTCTTGAAGATAAAAATGTTCATGTTTAAAATCAATATGACAAGGTAATTTTGCACAAAAATGTACATTTTTAGGAGGTTGTCTTGAGTTGAATGATGAGAGTGCTGGAGAACATTGCCTTCAAAAGTGTATAGTTGTAGATGGAGAAACAACAGCTTCACATTTTGATGTTTTTGTTTAATGAAAATTCTACTTTGTAGCAATATGTTTTGATTGGCCATCATATTTAATCGCAAAGATTATAAGCCTTTCATTACTTTCTATGAATTCCTTAAAGGTGACATCTGAGAATGGTTTTTAAAATGCTGTAGCTAAATATGGATCTTGAATCATCCCTAGATTGGAAAACTGGAAAGTTGCATAATTTTTTGAGTAATAAAAATATTAAATATAGACAAATATCTAAATATGAGCCAGCACATTAGATAAATTAAACCAAAAAGCTTGACCATCAAATTTTGTGACTTATGTCCCTCCTACCAGAAAAGAAACAGTTCTTTTGTCATTAAACCACCAAACCAAATCATGAGACAATATTTTATTTTAGTTGTATTTGGAAGACCATGTTTCTCTTAGCTCTTGCTTACCCAAATTTATTAGATAACTGAAAATGGCATGCTTAGTGCTAAGTAGTGTTTTTGAGTAGGCCATCAAACCCCAAATGGAATTGAGGGCAAGATTCTTTCATACTGAAATATGAACTACACATATTTTCCTTAGTGTTGTTACTGTAAGATCTTAGACTGACTAATTTATGGAGAACAGACTTCATAGGAGCCTTGGTGGTGCACTGGTTAAACACTCAGTTGCTAACCTAAAGGTCAGTGGTTAAACCCACCCATTACTTCAGGGGAGGAAAATGTGGCAGTCTGCTCCAGAAAGATTTGACAGCTTTGGAAATTGTATGAGACAGTTCTATTTTGAGTTGGTTGCTGTGACCTAATGGCAATGGGTTTGATTGATTTTGGTATATAATCTATACTATTTCCTTTCTGTACCTTTTTGCCCCTTGCAACCAAGCCATTTTTTTTTTTTTTATGGTACAACATCTTGGTCCAACCAATCTCACCCCAGCCAGCATCCCATGTTTTAAAGGAATGAAGGGCAATAGGGAACAAACTCACTAGAGCAATCATTATTCTGTAGGACTATTTTGAAGGGTATTGCTTAGTGAGAAAACTTAAGCATTTGAATAATAGTACACCAGGAATGAGAGCCTTAGTAACAAGTGTGAGGTCCAGTGTTTTAAACACAGACTAGACTAGCTAACTGAAACTGTCCTTGTGGAGCTATCTCAGTTTGCTTGTAGTCTGACCCTCTAGTGGTTTTCAGACTTGCACATGCACTGGAGTGGAGGCCTGTTAAAACATAGATTGCTGGGCCACATGGCCAGACTTTTTGATCTGTTAGGCTAGAGTGAGGCCACATATTTGCATTTCTAACAAATTTCCAGATGCTGTTCCTATTACTGTTCCAAGACCAACTTTGAGAACCAGTGGGATTTTATGTTAATGGGGGGGATCCTTTTTTCCCTTTTTGTCCTTTTCATCCCTTGTCCTCTTATTGTCCCCTACAAAGCCTACTGTCTTCTCTTATGTCATTCCCAAAAGCTCTTTTATTAGATTTCTACAGCAGTTCCTCTATTGTTTTAACCCATTTATAGAGAGAAGAGGCGGCATTGTATATTGGAGCGAATTCTTATTGTAACTGAACAATATCTTTACCAGTTTGAAAATCCTTTATACATTCTCCAATTCATTATATATCTTATATGAAATCTCCGTTTTCATAGTTTAGCATGTACCATCCTTCTTTTAAAGTTAGCCCATTTCCGTTTTTAAACACACACGTCCCACTCTTTGGGATACTGCCTTGTATGTGCTCTTCCAAATTCATGTGACTTCTTAAGTACTGGGGATGGTGGTTCACAGAGGATATGCAGGTATTTCCTCCAGCAATCAAAAGTAGTGTGTATGACTGGTCTCCGAGCCTTACAAGTTAGCTGAAGAGAAAGAGAATACTTCATGCATATTGCTGTATTCCAAAAGGACTACACCAGTTTACATTCAAATTAGCAGTAAATAAAGAAACAGGTGAATTTCCTGTGGCAAGAATTTGTATGCTTTATTATTTCGAAGAGGACAACACACATGGAACCCCCCCCCCCAATGTGGTTTTAAAATAACTGTTTCGATTACAGTATTTTAGGATTCTGCTTGTCTGTTGCTGTATAACAACAACAAAACAAAACCCACTGAGTCAATGCCTACTCAACACAGCCCTATTATATACATAGTTCCTGAGGCTAAATCTTTATAGGGACAGACAACCCTGTAATCCTCATTCCTGCTTGGTTTGGACTTCCAACCTTGCAGAAAGTAGTCCACTGACTAACCCACAGAACCACCAGGCCTCCTTGCTGTGTAACAAATTACCACCAAAATTTGACAACCTAAAACAAACATCTCACAATTTCTGTGGGTCAGGAATCCAAGAATGCCTTATCTAGGTGGTTCTGACTTGGTCTTTTTTAAAGAGGTTTCAGGCACACTTCTTGCTGCTGTGTAAGTCAAGATTTGATTGGAGTTGGAGAATCCACTGCTCAGTTCATTCATACTCAGTTTGGGCAGGATAGTTTGTCAAAGGAATCCTGATGGTGTAGTGGTTATACATTGGGCTGCAATCTGAGTAGTCGGCAGTTTGAAATCACCACCAGAAACCCCATGGGAGGAAGACTTGGCTTTCTGCTCCTATAAACAGGTGGAGTCTCAGGATTCGACAGAGGGTCACTGTGAGTCAGCAGTGACTCAATGGCAGTGAGTTTGAGTTTGATAGCTTGTCCTGAATTGAAGGCTTGAGAGCCTTACCCTTCCAGATGTGGCAGCTGCCTCTGGAAAAGGAGAGGGGGAGGGGAGGAGAGAGAACAGGTGACCCTAAAATGGAAGCCAGAGTTGTTTTATAACTTAATCTGGAAACACTTTTCCTGTTTGCTGTTGTTTTCTCAGACCAAGCCTGGTATAGTGTAGGAGAGGACTACACAAGATTGTGACTACCAGGAAGCTGGAATCATTGGGGGCCATTTTAGAGGCTGCACTCCACTCATACCGATGTAGTTAAATCTTTAGGAAAGTGTTTTTTTCTCATTTTTTGCACACATTTCCAGCCTTTATAAAGGAATGTTGTCAAAGATACCTGTATGAGTTAAGTTTGGGTGAGAGTATGTGCTGTCTAAAATGTGATCTGGCTGACTTTTCAACCTAATAAAAGTAATTATGTAAAACTTTCTCCAGGTGGACCAGTTTACCTGAATCTTGACTGAGCAGGGTTCACACAGCAAATATCCAGCTTTAGCCAATTAATAAATGTTCTCTCATTTCTTTGTGTACATTTGCAAAAAATTTTAATGGTGATCATCCATAATTCCAGTGCACTAAAGTCAAACTCCTTGCCATCAAGGCAATTCTAATACATAGCTACCCTACAAAACAGAGTAAAACTGTGCCAGGGGTTTCCAAGGCTTAAACCTTCACCAAAGCAGACTACCACATCTTTCTCCTGCACAGCGGCTGGTGGGTTTGAAATGCCAACCTTTGGGTAAGCAGCCAAACACTTTAACCATTGCACCTCCAGTCCTTCATACCTACGTTCACTCCCGTTAAGTTGATTCTGACTCATTGGCCTTACAGGACAGGGTAGAATTGTTTGATAGGGTTTCTGAGACTAAATCTTTATGGGCACAGATGGCAGAATTTTTCTCTTGTGGACCAACTGTGGGTTTGAATTGTCAACCTTGTGGTTAGCAAGTTAACTCATTTTGCCACCATGTCCTCTCCTCCATAATTAGATGAAGCTCATTGTAAATTTAATTATTTGTTTCATTGCAGTACAGTGATTTTTCTCCTACCAGTCTTATTGGCACATAATTCACATATCATGATTCAATAGTTCAATCACAAGAGGAGTTGTACAGTCATCACCACAATTAGTTTTAGAACATTTTCTTTATTCTTGTCCTCATTGTTATTGACTCTCCATGTTCCCCCAACCTCCCGTACTATATCCCTGCTACACTCCCAAAGAACCATCAATACAGTTCCTGTCTCTATAGCAGGGGTTCTCAACCTGTGTGTCGTGACCCTGTTGAGGGGGGGGGGGATGTCAAATGACCCTTTCACAGGGGTCGCCCGAGTTATAACAGTAGCAAAATTACAGTTATGAAGTTTAGCAATGAAAATAATGTTATGGTTGGGGGGCCACCACAACATGAGGAACTGTATTAAAGAGCTGCGGCATGAGGAAGGTTGAGAACCACTGGCTCCATAGAATTACCTATAGTGGATGTATTTCTTCATATACAGCAAATCATTAAAACAATCTAAATGAACAAGAATAACAGTAAATCAGATAAAACTGTCAATCAAAAAGAAAGCAGAAAATATTAAAAACTATAACAAATTTAAATGGATCATTAAGGAGATCAAGTGATAGGGTGCTAAATTTTAATGTAGCTACATTAAGCAGAGTGGTTTTATAGCAACAAATTGTTAGATATGAGGGTTTTCTAATTACACTTTTAACGTCATTTATGAGTTGGCATTCTTGATCAAAAAGAGGACATTGATTGTCTTTCAGAAAATATCTGAAAGGATTTCTCTCTAAATTTTTTTTAATTATTAATACTCTTTCTAGGTTCTAAAATCTTAGTATTTGCTAAGTCCTGTGGGTGGAGCAGGGAGTGGAAATCGGTTTAGATTTCTGTCGCAGTTGAGCAGCAAAATGAAAGGCAACAGCACAACCTGATGGGGAGAGTGGATTTTTAAAATACATTCACTGAAAAGTTTGTTGTAGATAATCCCATAGATATGTAGACAGGGGCAGGGGACCAAAGGAGAGAAGGTGATCAGTTTTACTACTTGGGGCAAATGTTAGGTGTAAGGGTGTAAAATGCCAGGACAGTATTCAGAGAAGTGACTTCTGAAAGATGGTAGCGTTTCCAAGCCTGTTAAGGAGTCAGGAGGAAAGTAGCCTTCTACAGTGACAGCCACATACAAAAGGCATGGGGCACCTTCTAGGCTTGGTTTGGCTGGCCTGTGGCTTGAATACCGTATATACTTGTGTATAAGTCAAGTTTTCAGCGCAGTTTTTGTGGTACAATTAGGTGCCTCGGCTGATATTCGGGTGTTATACTCGAGTATATACAGTAAGTAAAACTAGGAGCAGAGGATCTTAGGAGATCATGTTAAGAAATTAGACTTTATTCTTTGGGAAATAGTGATCCACTTCAGAGTTTATAGGAAGGGGATTAATGTAATCAAATGCTTTAAAAGTCTCATTTTGACAACAGCATTGAAAATAGATGGCAGGAGGCCAGGTTTGAGGTAAAGACATTATAGTATTCTAGGAGCGAGAGTTCGTACCAGGAATCTGTAGCCTCCGGAATGAAGAGGAGGAGACTGGCATGAGAAGACAAAGGATAAAATCAGAAGTAATTAGTTACTAATTGGATGTAGGAGGTTACGGTCAGGTTAAAAAGACTCCAGGTTTCTGGCTTGGAGAAAGAAAACAGGTGAAGATCCCTTCTCTCCTCTTCATTCTCTTATCTCTCAGTCGAAGAATGTGTGGACAATATAAGTTTGATTTGCAGCATCTGAGGGTTTGAGCTACTTGGACAGCAGGAAGATACAGAGTGGACAGCTGGAGCGCAAGCTCGGAGTGTGGCAGCAGTGCAATAGCGATATGTGAATTCAGAGAGGAGAAATGGTAGTTGAGGCAACGGGAGACAGATGAGGTGGTCCAACGTGAATGCTCAGAGTGAGAGAAGGATGCCACGGGTGGAACTTTGTCACATACCAAGATCTAAAACCATCCTTTTTTAAAGCCACAGTCCAGACTATAAAAGTGCCATTCCAACTCCAGCCCAGTTTGAGGTTACATTGAGTGAAGGACTCCTGGGTGATTTGGGAACATAACATCTCTGAGCCTAAGTTTCTTCATTTGCAAGGGAATCAGCTGAAAGGATCAGCAAGGATTATATAATAGAATTTATATCTCATGCAATGAAATTAGACTATATTCTGTGGGAAATCGGGATCCATTTAAGGATTTATAGAAGGGATCAATGTAATCAGATGCTTTAAAATTCCATTTTGACAACAGCATTGAAAATAAATTAAAGGCCAGGTTCATAGCAGCAGCTCTCAAGCTTTTTCTTCCTGGGTCATGTATAGCATATTATGTTCACATAAACATAACGTTTCCATGGATGTGTTTAGAGTTGTAGACAGTTTCCAGTGCTCTAGAGCTTTCTGTCATACAAGAAATGCAAGTAAATGAAGTTATGTTAGAAAAGATAACCTTGACTCTGCTCTACTATGTCTTTCAACAAGTTCTAGTCGTTTATAAATCTGACTAATGTAACCAACCAGCCGCAAGGTACTTGTGATAGATACACCATGGTAGCTAATAGCCATATGCCAATGAAGCCATATTTAAAACCCCAATCTAGTTAGATCACTTTTAGAGTCTCACCAGAAAGATGCATACACATTTTTAAAATTTTTATATGAGTGAATTCAAAATAAATTTTCTGGAGTTTATCACTGGAGTCGCTTGAGATTCATGGACCCTGATTTAAGAAATTCCTTATAGATATCAACCTTCTGTTCCCCAAAGAGTTTATGACATTACATGTTGCAAACAGAGGCTTCCTCATTTGGAAATATACTTTATGATTAGCATTTAGTAGTTTTAATTTTTAAATAAGTATTGTTTCATAAAGACATTGGTTGTTGGACCTTGCCAACATTTCAAATTATTTGGACAACTAGAACCACGGTAACAAGGTGATTTGAAGTGTAACTCGTCTGTTATTTTTAACATTCCATGTATATATTTTTAAAGGCAGGGGGTGTAGGTCTGGGTAGGGTAGGTATGTGTAGTAGGGAAGCTAGAAGTTGACTAAGAACTCAGTCATGCAGGAGGTTTGAACAAAAACTCTTCACTTGAGCAGACAGTATGTTTGTCATAGTCTTACTTAAGTGACTTGGAGTTGTTTAGGGGAGTACATGCTAGGTAAGTGAAAAAATAACTCAGAGAAGAACCTTATGTTTTAAAAATAAAAATCATTTAAATTAAAATAGTACTGTTTTTGAATTAGACAATATTCTGGAATAACATAGAATGTGGGTTTTGGTGTTCATAATTAGCACACTAATGCAAGGTGTCTTGTTGATAATTGATGTTTGTCTTGTCCTGTTTTTTTTTCTCATTCCCCCGCCTCCCCACCGCATTTCTTAGACGATGGAGCCAAATCTAAGTCCCCTGATAATATGTGAATGAGTACTACTTCAACAAGTTTCACAATCCAGTTATTTTTTGAGAAAGCTGCCACAGATGGTGAAACAATATGATTTTGTTCTTTCCCTAAAATCAGATATACCAAAGAAAATTTTAAACTATTTTTATCTAAACTTGTTATTAAGCTAGTGATTAAATTTTTGAAAATTAACATGCACGTTTTTTCTATTTTTGCTAGTCAATCTTTATTTTCTTTTTTATGTGCATTAGCATATATTTCAGCTTTTTAGCAAACTGTATGCCCTGGGTCAGGAATGATTAATCCTAGTTCAGTGGTCAGGATTGTTGGTTTTGAAAAGTCATTTCCAGACTGTGGAGTAGTTTAGGGAGAACATAGCTATTGGGTTCATGTTTGAATTGTGTATTAGAGGCTTTGGTGTGTTTGGTTATTGGGCCCCCCTCCAGTTTCCAGGTGAACTGCTTGCTATTTCCAGGTGGACTTCTTTTTTTTTTTTTACATTTTATTAGGGACTCATACAACTCTTACCACAATCCATACATATACATACATCAATTGTATAAAGCACATCCATACATTCCCTGCCCCAATCATTCTCAAGGCATTTGCTCTCCACTTAAGCCCCTTGCATCAGGTCCTCTTTTTTTTCCCCTCCTCCCTCCCCATTCCCCCCTCCCTCATATGCCCTTGGTAATTTATACATCGTTGTTTTGTCATATCTTGCCCTATCCGGAGTCTCCCTTCCCCCCTTCTCTGCTGTCCCTCTCCCAGGGAAGAGGTCACATGTGGATCCTTGTAATCAGTTCCCCCTTTCCAACCCACTCACCCTCCACTCTCCCAGCATCGTCCCTCACACCCTTGGTCCTGAAGGTATCATCCACCCTGGATTCCCTGTACCTCCAACCCTCATATGCACCAGTGTACAGCCTCTGTCCTATCCAGCCCTGCAAGGTAGAATTCGGATCATGGTAGTTGGGGGGAGGAAGCATCCAGGATCCGGGGGAAAGCTGTGTTCTTCATCGATACTACCTCACACCCTAATTAACCCATCTCCTCTCCTAAACCCCTCTATGAGGGGATCTCCATTGGTCGACACTTGGGCCTTGGGTCTCCACTCTGAAGGTGGACTTCTTTACTCACTTTTCAGTTGGCATTCTGACTCAGTTGCACCAAACAACAGTGACAACATACTCCAGTGGGCGTATAAACGGCACATCCTCTTTGGAGAGCAGTTGGACACTATCAGTAGTTAGCATTATATGGACAACCCCACTTCTGGGGATTTATTTTACAGCTATGCTAGCAAACGTGTGTGAAGATAGCAATTCAAGGATACCAATGCAGCAATATAACAAAGAAAAAAATCTAATAGGAGATTCATTAAATAATAATATAGCCATAAAGTAGAATACTGTGCATCCTTTTAAACATCAACTGGATAGATCTCTAAGTCCTGAAGTCAATGAACAACAAAGTCTATGAGTAAGTGAGACAAAGAATGATGGAGCAGAGCAGGCAGCCTTTAGGGTGTTTGTGAAAACAGTGGGAGGAGACATGCGTAAAGAGTCCTAAGAAACCTGCAGATTGCTTCTGGAAAGAGGGTCAAGGATGACAGGAAGATTTACTTCATTGTGTGTAGATTGTTTTACACATTTTTAACTTTATTAATACCTTTGAATTTTTTATCATGTGTCGGTATTATTGAGTATAACTAAGTTTTAAAAGAACTTAAATACACTAAAACCCACAGAGGGTTACTATGAGTCAGAATCAGCCCCATTACAGTAAGCATCTTTTCATAAGCAAACTGCAAGATCATCTCCCAAGGAGTGGCTGGTGGTTACCCTTTTGTTAGTGGCTGAGTGCTGAGCCACCAGGTTGTCTTTATTTGGACAAATAGCTTGTACAAAATAGCTTATACTGAATGCACGAATACATAGTTGTTGTTGTTTTTCCTAAGCCTAAAAGCCAGTTCAGAGGTTATATATCTGATGGTAAAGACCTTGATAGTGATTCAAATGAAAAGGACTAAGGCTTATCAGAGAAAGGGTTACTTTGAAGATTGAAGGAAAGTAATTTCCTTAGTGCTTAAAGAAACCACAATTTAAATGTAGTACAGGGACAACTGGACTGTGAGGAAATATAGCATATTGTGGGAAAGTATAAATAATAATGAGGCCCTCAAGAATGTATCTAGAGGAGGACAAAATAACCTAATTTAGAAAATGAAGACAGCACATGGGAATAGCTGTATAATAAGCACAATAGGAAAGATAAAGCTTTTACTTTTTGTTAGTGAGCAAATTTAACTTCCCAGTAGTACAGTAATACAATCCAGATGGCTGAGAGCTGAAGATAGAAGCAGAAGGGGGAAAGAGAGAAAACTCAACAATTTACCATAGTAGTTTTTGACATTTTAAACAATTGAAATTAAAAAAACAAACACTTTTTTTCATTTGCTGGAGAATGTTCTTGGATACTCTTTAAACTAGATCAATTTAAACCATGTCAGTTTCTGGGGCTAAATGTGTATATTTCTTTTTTTGTGGCAAATGATGAGATATATTTTTTACTTTTTAATCTATTTGGAGTATCTATTGGTTGATTATTGCTTTTAGAAATTACCTGAATTATATATGGCTACTGTTAAATGTTAAAATTAATTTTATGTCTGAATCTTTATTAATACTCTATTGGAATGTATGTTTTTTTGTTTTTTATTTGTTTTTAACTCAGAAACAGAAAATGCAGTTTTAAGAACCTTCACTGACCATCAGTAGTCTAATTTAATAGAACTACCAATTCATTTTCCTTGAAGAGTACTGATTATTCTCATCAATTATATAGGTGAGAGTGAGCCTTAAAATAGAAATTTTAAATGAAGCTATAAGTCAATTGTAGACAGTGGTAATGTGAGTTCTAACAGGTTCAACTTCCATGGAAGATAATTTGTCAAAAATTAATGTGCCTACCCCTTAAGCTAGAAATTTATTGTACCATTTTACTTTGATAAAATGCACACAGTTATGTGTAGAACAATATTTAATACAGCAGAGTTTATAGCAACAATTTAAAAAATAATAAACAAGGGAGAAAGAATATAGCAACATGATGAATTGTAATGTTTAAGAATGAGATAATTCTCTGTAGCTCAGAGTAAAATGCCCATTGTTACTATTTAAAATTAAGTCACAGATCAGAATATCAGTTAATATTATTGTTTTTAAAGTGTTCAATGAGAGTGTTTTCTGTACATATGCTGAGAAAATACAGATATAAGATATAAAGTATAGATATAAAATATAAGAACAAGTACTTGCCAAATTCTGATTTAGTTTGGGAACATGGTCTGTTTTACTCTTAGAAAAATAGTTGCAGAGACCAAGAATATAGTTAGTGTAAAGATTAAGAGCAGTATTACCTAGTCCCAAAATATTTTAGTGCTTTCAGATAATGCTGATATTACTTGGATAGAGTACTGAAGATAGAAAAGAATTCCTGGATTCTGGGACTACCAATCAACTCTCTGGAATCCCTTGAGCCAATCTGTCAAGGCCACATAAAATGTTTATCATCATGTTTGGCATCTTAAGTCATGTCAATCAAGAAAAATCACTATTAAAATCTGATGAAAATTTTTCTTGATTGGCGTGGCTTCAAACTGGATGAAATAGTAGGAAAAGAAATAGGATTAAGCCATGGTGATAAAATATCCACTTAGATGATCTACCATATTTGATTGAATTACTGAATGTAATTATTTTGGCACTGTGAAAACAACATGGAAAATAGTAGCAAATCAGTGTCTTTACACAAAAGAACACTTAGTTGCTTATCACTATTATGTTTACTTTCAAAATTTGAGTGATACTAAACATTTCTTGGGAAATATATTTCATAGTCGATGGGAAATATTGGTTGCCAAATTTTACAACATACAATATCAGCATAATGATGTTATCAAAGGTTCAAAATCTTTGATAATTATTTACAGTATTAATAATTTTTCTTGACTTTTCATGTTATGAGACTAAGAAAAGTCCAGATATAAAAAAGAGAATAGACGAATGGAAAGTTTTAGTAAATGAAGTAGCTCAGCTGTCTAACAACAAGAGACAGGCGTCAGAAGACTTGGATTTCAGCATTACCTCTACTGCTTACTAACTCTGTGTCTTCAAGAAATTCCTTAACTTCTCTCAGTCTATGAAATGGAGATACAAGTTTACAAAGCTGTTTTGAGCATAAAATGAAGTGAGAGATCTGAAACTGAGAAGCACTGTGCAGATACAAGGAATTCCATAATCTTCTTCTAATCTACACTTGTGTGCACAGCATATTTTATTTTATTAGATGACAAAAGCCCATCATGCCAGTTTTTTTTAATGGAATGAGACAGGAATTGTGAAATAGAGCACTTGCTGTAAAACCATGCTAACCACTATGAAATCTTTTGGCATAGCTAAACATGCAGACTAATGTAGTGCCTGTGATAGCCTACATGATATGTGAGTTTATGGCCCAAAGCCCATTGAGTTTCAGAAGAATTTTGTAAATCAGCAAAGACATTAATCCAAATTCATACCATAATTCCAAATATTCTTAGTAACTGCTTCACTGTCACCCTCCTCTTGCTCCAAGGTTTAGTGTTATGAGATGGGAACCTGAATCCTTAAGCTGACATAATTTGAAATGAATTCTCATGATCCTCAAGCATATATAATTCTTAGTTTCATGAATAAAATTGTATACCAGAGTCACCAAGTTCCATTTGCAAACTTTCTATTCTTGGTTTAAATAGTATATTTTTAATTAACTGGCTTCCTTAATGATTAGTTTCATACGTGTACAATAATATTTATGAAAAGCAGGGAAATGTGAGAACTATTAAGGATTAAGAGAATTAATCTAGACCTTTTATATTGAGAATTGACAGTGTTTTAAAGAGGGCAGCTCAGCCGAAGGAGGAGACGTGTGGTGGTACAGAGACGTGGTGGTACAGAGACGTGGTGGTACAGAGACGTGGTGGTACAGTGGTGAGTTGATGGCACACTTTCAGTTAGCTGCTCAAACTCACCAGCTGCTCCTCAGGAGGAAGATGAGACAATCTGTGCCAGAAAATATTTGCTGTCTTGGAAACTTTATAGACCAGAGGGTGCCATGGGTCAGAACTGACTTGATGGCAACAAGTTATCTTTTGGGGGGGAGGGGGTGTTACAGTGTACTTTATTTATGGTGCATGACAAGGTTGGGCTCTCTAAGCCCCTCCCCTTTCTTTAGGGGGTCTGGATGGAATATTCTCAGTGGGTTGGGGGCAAAGACTCCCCAGCAGCTGAGGGCCTCTTCCTCTAGTGCTATTGCTGGGGCTGGTGGTCCAAGAGGGGGGCTTTTACTCCTTGGTCCACCACTCTGTTGCTGTAGCCAAATTCATTGTCATACCAGGAAATGAGCTTGACAGAGTGGTTGTTGAGGGCAATGCCAACCCCAGCATCAAAGGTGGAAGAGTGGGTGTCACTGTTGAAGTCACAGGAGACAACCTGGTCCTCAGTGTAGCCCAGGATGTCCTTTAGGGGACCATTGGACGCCTGCTTCACCACCCTCATGTCATCATACTCGGTCGGCAGCTTTCTCCAAATGGCCGGTGAGATCCACGATGGACACATTGGGGGTGGGGACTTGGAAGGCCATGCCAGTGAGTTTCCCATTCAGCTCTGGGATAACCTTGCCCACAGCCTGGGCAGTGCCAGTAGATGCGGGGATTATGTTCTGGGCAGCCGCACGGTTGTCAGGCCAGAGTTTGCCAGAGGGACCATGAGATAGTTAAAGTTGATTGTGCCAAACTGGCCGATAAACACATGTGGGGTTAATTGAAGGGTGGAGAGATAACTAGCTCGGTGAGCCTCGCCTTTCTAGTTCTAGGGTCTCTTGCTTTGTGATAGTCAGACCAGGTTGCAGCTGCCTTAGCCAGTTCCCTGCTTCAGCTGGCAAGGCTCACTTCCTGTAAGACATCCCCGAGGAGAAACCGCATGGACCTACCCCGATGCAGCTGGGTGCTGGAGCACCCGCGTGGAGACCCCTGCCAGTGCTGAGATGCTTGCATGTTCACTGATTCAGTTTTCCTCCTGCAGTCGGCGTCATGGCGTGTGTTTTGTGGATTGATGTCGGACATATGGGTTAATGTTGGACTTGTGGGTTTGGGCAGCACTGAGTTGGGATGGTTTCTTGATGTGTATTTACCCTTTATATAAAACTGTCTCTTATACATGAGTTTCTGTGGATTTGTTTCTCTACACTAACACAGGCCATCCACAGTCTTCTGGGTGGCAGTGATGATGTGGGCTGTGGTCATGAGTCCTTCCATGATGCCGAAATTTTCATGGGTGATCTTGGCCAGGGGACCAAGCAGCTGGTGGTGCAGGAGGCATTGCTGACAATCTTGAGGGAGTTGTCATACTTCTCGTGGTTCACGCCCATCACAAACATGGGGGCATCAACTGAAGGGGAAGAGATGATTTCTCTTTAGGCACCGCCCTTCAAGAGAGCCCCAGCCTTCTCTAGGGTTGTAAAGATACCAGTGGACTTTACAACATACTCATCACCAGTCTCACCCCACTTGGTGGGATCTCGCTCCTGGAAGATGGAGATGGCCTTCCCATTGACCATAAGCTTCCTGATCTCAGCCTTGATGGTGCCATTGAACTTGTCGTGGGTGGAATCATACTGAAACATGTCCAGGGGTCCTCAACCTTTTTAAACAGGGGCCAGTTCACTGTCCCTCACACCCGTTGGAGGGCCGGACTAGAGTTGTTTTTTTTTTTAAGAGAAAACACTATGAACAAATTCCTCTGCACACTGCACATATCTTATTTTGAAGTAAATAAATAAATAAGTAAACGGGGCAAAAAACACCCAGCGGGCCAGATGGATGTCCTCGGCGGGCCGCATGTGGCCCCTGGGCCGTAGTTTAAGGACGTCTGAATTGTAGACCATGTAGTTCAGATAGTTCAGATCAATGAAGGTTTTAAAATAGGAAAATACTATTGCTGATGAGTGGGAAAGATAAGGAATATTTTACAAAATCCTTGAATGTGAGTAATCCAAACCATACTCATTTAGAATCATAGTGACCCTATAGTACTTAGTAGGATTGCTCCGTAGACTTTCTAAGCCTAGAATCTTTATAGAAGACGGCCTCATCATTTTCCTGAGGAGCAGTTGGTGAATTTGAACCACTGACCTCATATTTAGCAGCTGAGCACTTAACCACTGTACCATAAAAGCTCCTTGAATTTGGAATAAACTCAAAACCAAACTTGTTGCCATCGAGTGAATTCCACCTTGTAGTGACTCTACAGGACAGGATAGAACTACCTTTGTGGGTTTCCAAGATTGTGTTTATGGAGTAGAAGGCCACATCTCCTATCATAGAGCAGCTGGTGAATTCAGACTGCTTCTGAATTTGGAGTAGAAAGTGAAATATTAGTTGTGTAATTTAGTGTTAATTTGCTCCGTCCTAGAGTTAACAGAAGGAAATAGAAAATGGACAAACCCCTCTTTTCATGAATTCAACACTGACTAGATTCAAATAAGGATTGAATTGGACACTAGTGGCATCACTTTAGAGTCTAAGATCCCTAGTAAAATTTGATAAATTTACTTTGTAGTTCACTTTCCCCAGAAGTCCCCTCGCTGTTATGTAGGGCAAAAGACTTGTTTCTTTTGACTGGTCATCAGCCTCCCAAGGTACTATTTTATTTGAGCAGTACCTTTACTAGTGGGAAGACGACATCGTTAGAGTTAGTTTGTTCCTTTACAAATCCTTGTCTTTATTAGAAAGTTGTTTGGATTCCTGTGGTCAGGAGTATAAGGAAACACTAGGTTATTAACAGTTACAATGATTTCCTCAAGAGTTCTTTTTGCTGCAAAATATTTTGATGCCTTTGCTGATTAGTAGGGTGGAGTCTGACGATAGTGCCACAGTATATTTCTTGAGAAACCTACGACACCCAGATGTTCTCCCCTCAAGTCTTATTCTCCCTTTCTTGAACCCTTCTCTTCCAATCTACCCCACACTTCTTAAATTTGGGTATACATGACAACCTTTCTCTAAATTGAATATATTGTTCACCAAAAGTAATTGCCAATAACTTTCCCTCTTTGTTGCTCCAGAAAATTCGCCTTCCTTTGAAAAGATGCAGTAAAGCATTTTCACTGACAGGGAAGTGTTTTTGTGTTGCATCCATAGATCTTTTTGTCACTCTCTTCCTACACTAGAGAAAGGTATCTTGAAAACTTGGAAGGTATGCTTTGGGATTTGTGCATACAAACATCATACGTGTAAACATCACCATGATGTTTGACTAGCAGACAGTATACTATAATGAATGGTTATATGCATCTGCAGATTCATTTGTGTATGATGTTCCTTTTAGATTGTTTTAAATCATGTAATATACTATTACTAATTTTGTTCTTGGGATATAGTAATGGAATATAATTAAAATATTTAGACCACTAACTTCTAAGAGAAAAGCTATATACTAAAACCGGAATATAGTGGTGTTGCAACACATGTAATAAATATTGAGAAACACATAATGACCTAGCCCAGAGATCAAAAGAACAAGGAAGGGATCAGTGTCATGAGTGAATGATTTGGTAATAAAATCTGATGGACGGAGGCTTAATTGGACTGGAAGAGCTTAGAGTCTATAAACTAAGGAGTGACAGATGTGCTGGATTTCACTTTTAAGTTACCATTTAGCACATTCTGAAGAAAGATACCTGTAGGTCAAGAATAGGAGTTTGTCTTTATAATTTTATGAATCAACTTTGTTGTTTTTAATGATATATTTAAAGTTACAGAACGCTTTTCCATGAGGAAAACCAGTTGTTTCGTTTTGCTCTTAATAGTAGATGATTGAAATTGCCTTGTTAAACTCTTACATGGAAATATGGGACTTAAAGGGACTACTGCTTTTTAAAGGACCTTTGCTTGCTTTTGGTCTGTTTCTTTTCATTCTACATTAGGATTACTAATGCTTAACCTTTGGCTTGGGGTATTTCATAATGATCTTGCTGATGTTCTTCATGTTGAAAATCTGAATCCCTTGATTTGAGAATATTTTAATTTCCTGAAGCATATATTTGAGTAATTGTGTGTAACCATTTCTGGTTAATTTGGACATCAGTGTGACTTTTTCATCCTACAGCTAAAAATGTAATAAAATAAGTAGAACTTTAAAAATAATCACTCAAATGCTATGGCCATCGTATCATAGAAGCACCCCTGTGTGCTTCATGTGCACCAGTATGTCCCAAGATGCCCACTCTCTTCCCTGTTACCATGCCTGGGTGCTCAAGCAGGAGGTCGAAATGGCAAACCTGCAGACCTTTGCTGCAATGCAAGGCTTGTCCTAGAAAGGGCAAGGGGCACGTGCTGTTACGGAATTATGGATAGCAAATGGATCTCTCCTATCCCCTAGGAAAATTGTCCTGTACCCTCAATGAGCCTTATTACTTTTGGTTGGTAGGGTTGGGAGAATATGTTGCTGTTGTTGCTAGATGCTGTAGAGTCAGTTTCAACTCATGGCCCTATATACAACAGAACAAAAATGCTGCCCGATCTTGCTTCTCACAATCGGTCCTATGTGTGAGTGCACTGTTGCAGTCACCATGTCAATTCATTTTGTCTAGGATCTTCCTCTTTTTTGCTGTTCCCTTACTTTACCAAGCATGATGTTCTTTTCCAGGGAATGGTTTCTCCGGATGACATGTCCAAAGTATGTGAGACAAACTCTCACCCTACAGGAGCCTATTTCTTGTTGTTGGTTTTTTGTTTTAGTTCTTCATTTCCTTGAAGACTAGAAGTTGGAAACCAGTGATCTGGTTCATTGGGTCTCAAGACCAACTGTTATTTGGTGTCAAGAGAGCTTAAAAAAGACACTGATGTTTGTGATCCATTCCTAGGACTGTTGCGAATGGTATTGTTTTGTTTGTTGTTGTGTAAGCGCCCTGTGGGCTTGCAGTAATTTTAAAACTACTGCTTGTCAGTAAAAGAAAACCATAGACAAAGGAAATTTTAAAATGAAACATCGGGATTGTGAATAACATAGGCTCATTGAGTATTAGGAGTTGGTCCTGCAATGTGTCCCCCAACATGGAGAATGATAGCTGACACTTTGTAGGTACCCAAAGAATCGGGTTGGTTTTGGGGGTTTTTTTTTTTTGCTGAATCAGGAGCATATATAGAAATATATATATGAATTAATGTTATTTAAAGCATAAACCATTTGCACATCTATTTTTTGAAATCACCTGAACTCTAAGGAGTCCTGGTGGTGCAATAGTTAAATATTCAGCTGCTAACCAAAGATCATGTTGCTTGAACCCACCAGCTTCCCTGTGGGAGAAAGGTGTGACTGGCTGCTTCTGCAAAAATGTACAGTACTGCCTTGGACATCCTATGGAACAGTGTGTCCATACTACTGTGTCCCACAGGTCACTGCGTCACAAGCCACTCAGTGGCAACTGGTTTGGATTTAGTTTGGTTTATAAGAGCTGTAGAGGAGTTAGTAATGAATTGATCATATTTGTGTATGTGGAGGAAAAATTGAACCTAGATATTCATCTTTGAAACTTACAGATAAACATCCCTGAGTGGTGTACAGTGGAAATATGTTCTTATCATTCCCTTTCAGCGTGTATGCACTTCAGATGACCCCCCCTTGGGACAAAATTATTTTCCCACCGAAACTAGTCCCTGCCTGGAACATTTCCTTGATGTAGCATTTTCCCCTTTTTATCTCTTGCAAAAGATTTGTTTCTGCTGGGTGCGTGTATTTTGCTCTTCCTTTGTTGTTTGTGTGTGCTGTTTAAAAAAAATAAAGTGAAAGCATTGCTCTGTCTCTTCCTTCAGGAAACACCATTTTCTATGTGATGCGGTCAGTTTGTGTCATTTCCACTTTAATGTGAACCAAGAAGTCATTATTTTCCTGTGAAACAGAAATTTCCCAGCTGTTAATACACTATGGAGCCTACTGTGGGAGAAGGCAAGATATCCCAAAGAACTCCTTCTCTCTTTCCCATGTGTTCTTTTCTTGCTTTTTAAAAAGAAATACAGCTAAACTTTTCATTTCTAATGTGTACCGTGCAGTTGACAAGATGGTGACTTCCTGTGTGAGAATTAGTTCTGTTTTTGTGTACCAGACCCATGGTGATGGTACTGTGTAAGGATTGTGGCACTACTGCAGTGCTCTGCTTTGACTTAAGAGGTAAGCTGGGAATCAAAAGATATTGAAAGGGGTATTATTTTGAAAGTAATTCTATAGTGTTTTCTGGGTAGAAATGCTTAACCACTTCCTCTCTCCAACCCAAACACACCCATTTGAGCCATATCACTGTTTCCTTTGTTTGGAGTCTTTCTTCTTTATGTATGCGGGACTACTGTTTGGAATATGTCCTGCTGATGCACCTGGAAACCTCTCGAATCAGAACCTTTAGTAAAGATTCCACTATAAACTCCTTTCTAAAATAAGCTGTAGGAAGGACCTGGCTTCCTTCTGTTAACATCAACCCCAGGATGTATTATTTGCACATGCTGCTTCCAGCTCCTGGGACTGACTAATCTCTTTCTGTGTCTCCAGTTCTTTTTCATATAAACTCAGTGCACATGTTGGCATCATTCTGAAGTTTTTCTTTTTTTTCCTCGATTGCCTCAGACCCCAGTTGAGTGTTTTTGTCTGTTCATTTACATAGTAATTCTCTGAGAGAGAAGAAAGAAAAATCTGTTGTTGAGTTATCTTTTGATACTACAGATGCAACTTCCCCAAAGGAGGCACAAAAGGGCATCCATGTAGGTATGGATTTCTCAAGGGCAAACCTGGTCTTGGTCTTGTACCTTCAGGTGGTGTAACCAATGCATATTAGTCTCACATTGCTTTCTTTAATTTGAAGACTTCATAATTAAAGATTATTCGGTGAAATCTAAGAACATTTGTCATCTACAGACTTGCTGACAAATTGTCAAGACATCTTGAATGGGTGTATTACACAGTCCTGGTCAAAGGGTGAATGTGTGCTGGGAATGTGAAGTGACTAGAGCTGGGGCTTGGGAACATTTTTATTTTTTAGATGGCTGTTTCCTGTTCAGCTAAGGAGATAGTCTTGTAACTTTGCCTTTCAGCTAGGAGATATCCCTGTAAACTTGACAGATCACAGCTGTGTCTTGTGCTTTTGTGTGAAAATGAATTTTCTTTCCCTCTGTTCATTTAGTTTTGCTTCTTCCTTAATAAAGTTTATTTCAGTGTTAGATGAGCAAGTGGCTGGATATTTGCCCAGATGTGAATGTGTGAACAATGGTTAAATACTAGGTTGTAATGTAGGCAGAGAGTGAATTAAATATGGGGTATGTGTGCTGCAAAAACTGAGTGACAGGGAGAAAACTCCTGAGTAAATTCTGGAAAGAAGGTCTCAAAAGAACTTGGGCATTTTAGCCTAGTGCTGTAATTGAATCAGTCTCCTGTTTCTTTTACAAACCACACAATTCCTTCGTAAAGAATTAAATGGTTTCTCTATGGTCTAAGCTTTTCACCAATTTATTCTCTTGCCAAGCTTAGAATGACTCTCCATGCTTGAATATTTATTTCACCACTCTAAACATCTTTGATTACCACTTGAACAATATTACCCCCCAGATCTCTTCCCTTTCTTGGGATTGTATACTTCAGTGTCTCTGGGAGCCTAATACTCTAGTATAGCGCTCACGTCCAAACAAAATGATTTCTTGGCCGTGGACAGATAGCTTGGAAATGCTTTTCAGTATCATCTCAGTTGAGATGGAATGTTTCATTGATGACATAAAAGAATGGCAACTGATGTTTTGCTTTGGAGGGAGGGTTCCAAGTTCAGCATGTCTGAGGCTGCTGTAAATTTGATAGAATGACATGAGTACTAGGTGGAGCAGGAGATCCTTAGGCCCCTCTGAATTCTCACAAATGAAAAGTTCTTTCACCTGTGTTTGACATCATTGAGTCTGAGTTCTCTCTGTTGTAGTAGTGCCTGTTTGAGTTGGAATCAACTTGATGGCAGTGAGTTTGGTTTGGTTTCACTCCTAAAGAGTCTTGGTTGTGCAGTGAATTCAGCACTGAGCCGCTATACTGCAGGGCTGGCAGTTCTAGCTCAGCAGCTGCTCTGAGAGAGAAAGATGAGGCTGCCTGCACCTGTAAAACATTTATAGTCTTAGAAATTCTAGGTAACAGTTCTCCTCTGTCTTACGAGTAGGAATCAACTCAGTGGCAGTGAGTTCTTATTTATTTATTCCTAAGTGGGTTTTTGTTTTTAACATGAAAAGTAAAAAGAGGTTAAGCCTCTTGAGTTGTTTGATTTAGGAAGGTGAAGTCAGTGTGTCTGGTGGTGAGGCTCTTCCAACAGCACCACCAACTATAAGCAGAGTGGACAAAGGTAACATCAGTGGTCTTCTTGCACTATTTGTAGTGAGTAGGAGCTTATGAAATGACTTATCCAGTGATATCTACTAATGGTGTAGCACAGCCTGGAAAAGTGGTAGTCTTCCCCTCCCCCCTCTTATGCTAATTGGCCTTGAGGAAGTCTAAATGAGAGGATTGATTGGAATTAAGTTTTCTTTTGGAAGCATAGAGTGAAGTACTTTTGTAAGGAGTAAGGCAAATAGGTATACTGTATTTTCTCCATGGCATAGTCTTCATACAGAACTCACAAATGCTGGAGTACAACACTGAAATCCATGTGCTAATAAAGGGGTAAGGAATGTCCATCTGCACAGAGATCTGCTGTAAAAACGGACTGGCTAATGAAGGATTGGCTATTTTCTGTTTCTTTAATACAGTTGTTATCCATATGTGGCTATTCTTCCATATAAGTTGCTATTGTGAGATACCTTCTTCAGTCCACTCATCATAGAATGATGTGTTAAATCTTTTGAGGGTATCTATGCAGGAAAGGTGCAGGCCCATTCACCATATTTCTTCAATCTGTATGCTGAGCAAACAATCAGAGAAGCTGGACTTTTTGAAGAGTGTGACACCAGGATTGGAGGAAGACTCTTTAAGCACCTTGTGGCAACTCTGATTGCTGAAGAGAACTTGAAGTCCTTACTGATGGAAATCAAAGACTTCTTTCAGTATAAATTACACTTCAGTGTAAAGAAAATGAAAGTCTTCATAACTGGATCAATAAGCAACATCATGATAACTGGAAAATATATTAAAAGTGTCAAGGATTTCATTTTACGTAGATCTAGAGTCAAAATTCGTGGAAGGAGTGGTCAAGAAACCAATGGCATATTGTAGCATTGAACAAATCTGCTGCACAAGACTTTTTTAGAGTGTTGAAAAGCAAAGATGTCACTTTGTGCCATGGTATTTCTAATGGCCCTCATGCATACAAGAGCTGGACAATGAAAATGAAAGATCAGAGAAGAATTGATGCATTTGAATTATGATTTTTGCAAAGAATATTGAACAAACTTTGGCCTACCAGAAGAAGAAGTTGTTTTGAAATAAGTACAGCCAGAGTGTTCCTTATTAGCAAAAGTGGCAGGAATTCATCTCATATCCTTTAGACATGTTATCTGGATGGACCAGTCCCCGGAGAATGATACCTGACTTGGTAAAGTAGAGGGGTCGTGAAAAAGAGGAAACCCTTGATGAGATAGATTGACACAGTGACTGCAACCGTGAGCTCAAATACAACAATTGTAAAGATGAAATAGGACCAGGCAGTGTTTCATTCTGTTGTACATAGGTTGCTGTGAGTTGGAACTCAAAGGCATCTAATAACATTGCATTTCCTCATTTGCAGTTGAGGAAACTGAGGCCCAGAAAGCATGGGTCATTAGGTCAAAATCATGCTATCAGTTAAATTCAAAGCTACGTCCTGAAGTAGAACTCAGTTTTGGAGACTCCTGCTTTTGCACTGTTGAAATACAAACCTATCTTTTATATAGTTGAAAGCATGAAATATTTTCAAAATGTTAAGTGAAAAAACTGTAATTGTGACTTGGGTGAAAGTTTAGAGAGCAACTTAGATGTTCATTTAACAGTGCATACATATTTTGATTTTTGACATTGATTGCTGTGGTAGTAATTTCTTTTAGAAGAATTAATACCAGATGAGTGCCAAGGAATTGGAGATTAAAAATGTCCCAAATGTCTCACTCTTCCATGATGCTATTCTACTCCAGTTCCTCCTCCTCACCCTGCCCCTATTCCCATGACTGCATCCCCTCACATATGAGGTTCTGTGATTTACTCCATCATCCCACCGAAACTTATGAAACTTTGAGAAAGTGTCTCACATGATTGTGGGTGCTGTTCAGTCCCAAATCTGAAAGTCAGGCAGAAGTGAGTCAAATGCAGAGTCCAGAGCCAAAAATGTCTAAAAGTCACAGCAGAGCTTTGTGTTGTGCTTCTACCAAGGCTTAGTCATGATATAGAGGGATGGCTTTCCATGTGTGTGATGTGTGTTAGAATTGTACAGTTTACCAGTATATATGCCCTATCTGAACTGGTGCATATTGTTACTGACTTTATGGATGGCCTGTCCTGATTTAACTTTGCTTATGGATGCAGACTTTGCAAGGTTCCAACTGGAATGAAGATTCTTCATGTTGAAAAATACACGATTGTCTCCTCAGAGCCCAGGGTTGATGTATAAATTGTTACCTAAAATTGGGGGACAAAGGCATGAAGTGATTGGCTTACAAACTTTCATAGGTGGGAACATATTCACAGGATTATAGGATTAAGGTGTAGGTGTTACTTAATTGCAATTGTGAGGCTAAAGAATGATGTACAGGTTGGCAAGGGGTGGATTGAGATAAAGTTTATTGTGCCAACCTGGCCGATAAACACATGTGGGGTTAATTGAAGGTTGGAGAGAGAAATGGCTCCGTGAGCCTTACCTTTCTAGTTCTCAGTTCTCTTGCAGCTGCCTTAGCCAATTCCCTGCTTCAGCTGACAAGGCTCACTTCCTGCAAGACATCCTCGAGGAGAAACCGCGTGGACCTACCCCGATGCAACCCTGGGTGCTGGAGCAGCCGTGTGGAGACCCCTGCCAACGCTGAGAATGCTTACATGTTCACTGATTTGGCTTTCTTCCTGCAGTTGGTGTCATGACATGTGTTTTGTGAGATGGAGGAGGACTTTGTGGATTGGTGTCGGACATATGGGTTAATGTTGGACTTGTGGGCTTGGGCAGTGCTGGGTTGGGATGTTTTCTTGATGCGTGCTTAACCTTTCTATAAAACTGTCTCTTACACATGAGTTTCTGTGGATTTGTTTCTCTAAAGTAACACACCATCCAAGGAAAACAAAGGAAGGAGTCTTAAGTCACACCCTGCATTAAGGTAGAGTCTTAAAGCTGTCCCAAAGGAAACATTCATTGTATGTGTTGATAAGAAGTAGAGTATGTTAGTATACTGATTTGACCCTTAAAAATCTGTTTGAGAATGAGCAGTTAAAACGATAATAGGTTGCTTATATTTGATCTCGCTTTTGTTAGAAGTAAGCAATTTGACATATAAGAGAGCTCAAGTTATTCTTACAAAAACTTGGATTATGAAGCTGTTTTGGTTTTGAAGAGGGAGGATTTAGCAATGTCTCCAGAGAACCAAACCAGCCAAAGAGGAGATGGCACCAAGTTGTGAGCTCTTGCTATAAAAGAGGGAAGTTTCTTTTTCTCTCTAAATCGCCATCCTAATGTGTTTAGATTTACCTTTAAAAGCGAGTTTAATGCCAGCGTGGAGTAGGAAACCATTGGAGAGGTCTGAGGGGCCAGCCCCAATCCCAACTATTAAGTGGACACCTGCCCCTCCTACCAGAAGAATTTATTTCAAAGGACGGCATTGAATCTGCAGCTCCAGGAGAGGGACATATCTGATCAGAGCACATGGGAGCAGATGAAGGGGGAGAGAAGGAGAGAGTGGAGCACAGCCTGGCCCACCAGGCTGTGAGGATGGTGTTCCCAATTAGAGCAGCCAGTCCAAGAGAAGACCACATTGCCGGCTCCACTATGAGACATGACGCCCCTCACTGACCCATAGCCCTACAGGGGACAACACCAGAGACACCCGATCTGATCCCTCCACACCGAGGCAAAACACTAAGGGGGTGCAGTGAAACAGCAAGGGAATGGAGCGGCAAGGTCCCCAGGGAATGCTGAAGGTGGACTTTGGGGCCAGAGCATGGTACCCCAAACAGACTAGACTGGAAAACACTCCTAAAGGCCAGCAAACAATCCTTGAACTAACTACAAGCTTTCCTTTCTTGTTGTGTTTTATTTTGTGGGGTTTTTTTTGTCATTGGTTTTTTGTTGTTATTTTGTTGTATATTGTTGCTTGGTTTTGCTCTGTCTTGTTTTTGTGCATATTATTATCTCCGCAGGTCTGTCTAAGTAAGATAGACTGGATGAATAATCTGCAGGAGAAAAAAGTGGGACTGACAGTTCCAGGGGGAGGTGGGGGGAAAGGTAGTGGTGTTAACAAACCCAGGGACAAGGGAATAACAAGTGATCCAAATTGGTGGTGAGGAGGGTATAGGAGGCCTGGTAGGGCATGATCAAGGGTAATGTAACCAAGAGGAATTACTGAAACCCAAATGAAGACAGCATGATAATGGGACAAGAGGAAAGTCAAAGGAAATAGAGGAAAGAGCTAGGAGCAAAGGGCATTTATAGAGGCCTAAATATAGGCATGTACATATGCAAATATATTTATGAGGATAGGGAAATAGATCTATGTGCATATATTTATAGGTTTAGTATTAAAGTAGCAGAAGGACATTGGGCTTCCACTCAAGTACTCCCTCAATGCAAGAATATTTTCTTCTATTAAATTGGCATTCTGTGATGCTTACCTTTCTGACCCAACCGCTGAAGACAAAGTGGGTGAGTAACCAAATGTGAAGAAAGCTGATGGTGCCCGGCTATCAAAAGGTATAGCGTCGGGGGTCTTAAAGGCTTGAAGGTAAACAAGCAGCCATCTAGCTCAGAAGCAACAAAGCCCACATGGAAGAAGCACACTAGCCTGTGTGATCACGAGGTGTCGAAGGGATCAGTTATCAGGCATCATCAGAACAAAAAATCATACCAAAGTGAAAGGGGGGCAAAGTGGGGAGTTGAGACCCAAAGCCCATTTGTAGGCCACTGGACATCCTCTTACAGAAGGGTCTCCGGGAGGAGACGAGCCAGTCAGGGTGCCATGTAGCAACGATGAAACCTACAACTTTCCTCTGGTTCGTAAATGCTTCCTTCTTCACTATCATGATCCCCATTCTACCTTACAAATCTGACTAGATCAGAGGATGTACACTGCTACAGATAGGAACTGGAAACACGGGGAATCCAGGACAGATGATCCCTTCAGGACCATTGGTGTGAGTGGTGATACTGGGAGGGTGGGGGGAGCGTGGGTTGGAAAGGGGGAACCGATTACAGGGATGTACATGTGACCTCCTCCCTGGGGGATGGACAACAGAAAAGTGGGTGAAGGGAGACGTTGGATAGGGCAAGATATCACAAAATAATAATTTATAAATTATCAAGGGTATATGAGGGAAGAGGGAACTGGGAGGGAGGGGGCAATATGCGGAGCTGATGCCAGGGGCTTAGATGGAGAGCAAATGTTTTGAGAATGATGAGGACAATGAATGCACAAATGTGCTTTACACAATTGATGTCTGTATGGATTGTGATAAGAGTTGTATGAGCCCCTAATAAAATGATTTTTTAAAAAGGGTATCTATGGGTCAGAATTGACTCTGCAAGTGGGCTTGACTTAGTTGGTCATAAAATTTTAATGTGCATTCTCTACAGAATCTAAAGTGAGTAGCTGTCTCATCCTTTTTAGAGTCTAAGGATCATAAACCACTTTAACTCTAATTCATTCCTGCCTTACATATTATTGAAAAGAAAATTTGAGTTCCATCTGCTTTTAGCCTTGTTTTTTCACATTTTAAATTTTATTTATTAATTGGGAATTAATATATATTGGTCCATAGTTCCATCATGTCCAGCAGAATTGTACATTGGCTATCACAATCCGTTTCAAAACATTTCTTATCTAACTTTGCTTTGAAGTACTTGAAGTTGTCATGATTATTATTATCATGTTATTATTGTTTCATATGGTCATTTAAAAAAATTATTCACATGGTTACAAGTGCACCCATCCATTAAAATTTTAATGTCTTTCTCTGTGAATTCATCCTTTGGAAGTTCCATTAGTCAATTTCAAATTGTTAATGCTTTGGTCTCTTGACACTTAATTTCTTATTTTATATTTACTTTTTTTTTTTTTTTTTAATTATTTTTTATTTTTTAACAAATTATTGGGGCTGATACAATTCTTTTCACAGTTCATACATATACATACATCAATTGTATAAAGCACATCTGTACAGTCTTTGCCCTAATCATTTTTTTCTCCTCTTTTCTTCATTTACATTTTATTAGGGACTCCAACAACTCTTACCACAATCCATACATATACATACATCAATTGTATAAAGCACACCCATACATTCCCTGTCCCAATCATTCTCAAGGCATTTGCTCTTCACTTAAGCCCCTTGCATCAGGTCCTCTTTTTTTTTCCCCCCCTCCCTCCCTTTTCCCCCCTCCCTCATATGCCCTTGGTAATTTATACCTCGTTATTTTGTCATATCTTGCCCTATTCGGGGTCTCCCTTCCCCCCTTCTCTGCTGTCCCTCTCCCAGGGAAGAGGTCACATGTGGCTCCTTGTAATCAGTTCCCCCTTTCCAACCCACTCACCCTCCACTCTCCCAGCATCGTCCCTCACGCCCTTGGTCCTGGAGGTATCATCCAACCTGGATTCCCTGTATCTCCAACCCTCATATGTACCAGTGCACAGCCTCTGTCCTATCCAGCCCTGCAAGGTAGAATTCGGATCATGGTAGTTGGGGGGAGGAAGCATCCAGGATCTGGGGGAAAGCTGTGTTCTTCATCGATACTACCTCACACCCTAATTAACCCATCTCCTTTCCTAAGCCCCTCTATGAGGGGATCTCCATTGGCCGACACTTGGGCCTTGGGTCTCCACTCTGCACTTCCCCCTTCATTTAATATAATATATATATACGCATACATATATACATATACACATATATACACATACATACACACACTTATATCTTTTTTTTTTTTTTTTTTGCATGATGCCTTATATCTGGTCCCTTGGGCACCTCGTGATCGCACTGGCCGGTGTGCTTCTTCCATGTGGGCTTATTTGTTTCTGAGCGAGATGGCCACTTGTTCACCTTCAAGCCTTTAAGACCCCAAACACTATCTCTTTTGATAGCCGGGCACCATCAGCTTTCTTCACCACATTTGCTTGTGCACCCATTTGTCTTCAGCGATCCTATCATGGAGGTGTGCAGTCAATGATATGATTTTTTGTTCTTTGATGCCTGGTAACTGATCCCTTTGGGACCACTCGATCCCACAGGCTGGTGTGTTCTTCCATGTGGGCTTTGTTGCTTCTGAGCTAGATGGCCGCTTGTTTATCTTCAAGCCTTTAAGACCCCAGTCACTATCTCTTTTGATAGCCGGGCACCATCAGCTTTCTTCACCACATTTACTTGTTCACCCATATATTTACTTTTGAAAGATAGTTTTGTTAGGTCTACAAGGTGTAGTTATATTCTCTTAGCACTTTAAAATAATTGTCTTGT
This sequence comes from Tenrec ecaudatus, assembly GCF_050624435.1. Taxonomy (NCBI): domain Eukaryota; kingdom Metazoa; phylum Chordata; class Mammalia; order Afrosoricida; family Tenrecidae; genus Tenrec; species Tenrec ecaudatus. Next base: position 93,935,962 of record NC_134545.1, read on the forward strand.
GTTTATAAAATTTTTGTTTTTGAGATCTGCTGTGTGTCTAGTTTTTCAATCCTCTCTAGGTGATCTAGATCTCTGATGATTCTGAAAAAATTCTAGCCATTTTCTCCTTGAGTAGAACCAACCCCCTATTCTCTCTTCTCTCTGGGATGTCCACTATGTTTGACTTCGGCATCTTTTTTCTGTGTCAGCCTTTTATTCTCTGTTACATAATCTTTTCCTGTGTAGATTTTCTGGTTCATTCAGTTTGCAGTTTTTCTTTAGATCTACATTCCAGTTTATTAATTCTCTTTCCAGTAGATCTAGTCTGTTTAATCTGTTGTAATTTTCATTTCAAGTGTACTAAGTTTTTCAGAGGTATTAGCCCTCCTTTATAACATCTTATTTCTTTTTCATGTTTCCAGTTCTATTGTTCAAGATTTTGAGCATTGTAAAAAATACTCACTTAGTACTCTGCCCATCATTTTATTGTCTGCAGTTTGGGAAAGCAAATGATTTAAACTCAAGATTTAGCTTTAAGTAGGAATCTCTGTAACAACTCTTACCTGGCAAAAAGAAACCTGTCTGTATCCACAGTTCCTGACTTGATGAAAACCTAGTTTTTAATTTACCATTTTTCTTTTCACATCATTGAGCAGTTGCTTTTAGGCCAGGCAACTTAATTTCTAACTTCTGACCCCACTTGCCGTAGTGAATTAACTATGATTGTGGTTTAGATAATATCTTTCACAAATTGTGAGCAATTTATATCGATTTTTACTGTGATCAAATCTGTAGAAGTGGTGTGTTAGTTTTTGTATTTTTTAATTACTGAAATAAAAGGGTATTTCTAGGAGTACCTCTTCATGAGTACTTCTATTAGTAATGATAGGATCTATATAATGGCTGTATATATTGAGAGCAGCTTACAGTTGGTTAACTGTTGGGCTGTTGACTAAATTGATTTTGGAACCCACTAGTAGCGGGGGAGGAAGTCTGTGTCCGTAAAGGTTTACAGCCTCGGACATACTACAGGGTGGCTTCCTCTGTACTAAAAGGTTGCTGTGCATCGGAATCAACTTGATGTCAGAGGGTGGGTTTTCATGGTTAGGGATCTCTTTTGAGTTCCAACTACAAATGTTTATTTTTAAATCCCTGAGCCAAAGTGATAAAGCTGCAGCTGGAGACTCACTTCCAACTGTACTAAAAACACCAGTCCAGGTGCACTAATTGCTTTTAGCTTATCAAGTACATCTTGACTTTTATGTCCTGGCAAAAGTAAGCATTTGTTGAAGGTACAGAGTCCTTTTTCCAATTCCAATAGAAGAGTATTATTTAATGCTTCAAAGAATGAATAGATATATGTAAGTAAATCATCTTTTACAAAACTTGAATTACCAACACCACCCCCCACCCAATTCTTATTTCTGGGGTATAGCAAGGATAGAAATGCTAGCCTTGAAATAAAGGGTTGTATGATAATTTGCTCTTGCAGGTCTTAGTATTTAGTCACATCAGCATTTTACTGACATAAAAGTGTGCGTTGTTGTTTCCCTCCTCTAGTTCAGTTCAGTTTTGTTTTAACTTAAAAGCAATTCTAAAGACCCTGGTTTGAGCTGGCTTTCTTTCCAACTCCTCTTTTTTAACTCAGAGCATCATATTATTTATTATATTGGACCAGCAGGAATAGTTTAAAGGGGTTGAAAGCTGTTTCTGATTAAGCACTTGGCAACTGGTAAATAGCCTAAAGGAGTCAGTCCTGCTTGTCTTGGAGGAAGTTTTAAAGTCTCAGCTATTGAGAATTGGTGCTATATGTGCCAAGTTTAAAATCAGAGTGAAGAGAAATCTTACCCTATCCACATACTCCAGAATTCTAGCCAGCACCCTATGGCGTTCTCATTCTGTGAAGGCTGGTAGAGTCCACAGGATAAAACACTCTTGTGTGGTCCAATCATGCAACTCTGGGTTTACATGGACTTGATATTGCTTCTCCTCATCGTTCACAGGTTTTTCAATCTTCATGCTAAAACTCACTGTCATTGAGTCAATTCCAGCTCACAGTGATAGGAGGTATGCATTATGGCGTTTCTAGAATCTGACAGTATACTACTTAATGCTTTGGTTCCCCTTATTATATTCCTATGATTTAGTTATTGTTTTGTAGTTGTTTTCTTAAAGTGCCACACATGTATTCCATCCTAAATTTGTTTATATTGTTCACACCTCTTATTTTTGCTTCCCTCCTTTGTAGGATCATGCAGTCTTTCTGTTAAACAAAACCAAAATTGTTCCCTTAATCACAGTACTCTGCTCCTGTGAAATAAGCCACAGAGTTAGTTCCCTGTGGGTGTGGTGGCTCCTACTGCTGCCTCTGCTACTTGGTTACTATGTGACCATCCTTATCACAGGAGTGCCACCCAGGGCACCTTAACTTGTCTCCTCATCTGCTGCCTTGACTCCACCCTCTCCTCCCACTCAGTTTTTGTATTGTTGTAGTCACTGCCTACATTGCTCAGAAGCGGTTCTCACAAGCTTTATTTGATTTGATTTTTTCTTTCTCTTTAAATATTCTGAGGAATCTATTTATACACTATGCAAAGATTCATGCCTTGTTGAGGAAATTCTACTATATCATTATGCTTCCCAGTTGTAAAGGGGAGATGGTTTCTTTTTTGTCAGAGCTCAAGTGTTGTAGGTGTGAAAGCCTGAACATGAAGTACAGATGGCTCTTGCTGTCAGTCACATGAAGCGGCCTAATACGTTGGCTGTGTACCACCAATATGCTGTGGTTAAATGCAGAGGAGATTGACATTTAAAAGAACGTGGCAAGAATTCACAGAATATTAAAAAAAATAATACTTCACAGAATATCAGTAATCCTACTTTAATTCTTTAATTTTTTTGTTTTTAAGGAGATTCTCAGGTTGTCATGAGAGGGTGCCTGTAAATGGTGCTTTCCATATTTGTCTTTTTCATACTTGGGAGTTATGTATGTGTATTTAAAAGCTTAAACTCGAGCCTTACGGTATTTTTGGCATCAATAGTAACTTGATCAAAATTGATGACCTGTTTCTCAGCAGTTTAACATGTCATCCCTTTCACCTTTAAAAGCGGATTTCATCAGAGTAGTTCAGTTTCCCAACCTACAGAAGTAACTTTTCTGTTATGTATCAACATCTTTCCTGGCCTGTGCACTTGAGAACTTGAGGTATCTTAACAAAACCCAATGCTTGCAATTAGTTAGGTTTTTATTTTTTCTCCCCTCCGCTTAGTCTTTGCATACATAGCAGTTGATAATGCCTTTAAGGGCTTGAGCTCATAGGATCGAGTGTAATCTGTGCCAGACGTACCATATCTTTATTTTCTGACCTTAATTTTAACCTAGAACATTCTTATGCCTCCTTCCATTATGATATGATAACACAGGTTGACTGGCTTCAAGATTATTGGGTTTACTTATTTGTAAGCCATTGGTTAGTGCAATGTTAAGAAAAAGCATTGTTCCGAAGTATATAAAATGACTTTTGTGTTTCTTTTCTTAACATGCAAATCAGCATATTACAATGAAAGGAAAAGCAAGGATCAAAAGTGGTGGGTTGCTAATAGACTTTTTGTAGCTTAAACTTATACAAACCATGCTAAGCTATTAATCAGTTACAATTTTGACTTTGCTTTTGTGTTAATTGCGAGCTTTGAAACTTAAAGTAAAGCAGTGAGATAAAATATGGAGTTGAGTAAGAAGTATATTGAGTTTATGTATTTTTTCTTCTTGGATTTTTTTCTCCTTCATACTACACAACCTTTTAAGACTAAGTTGTAAGGTAATGTCCCAGAAACCTTTCAAATTGACTCCTTTTTCTGCCTCTATAATGCATCTATTATAACTCGGGAGCACAGTGTGCTATAATTGTTTAAGAAGCCATCTCTCCCTCCCCTGACTTACTAAATTGCTAGTATTTTAGAGTCACAGACAATGTCTCATTCATTTCTTGCACTCTCTACCACACTACCTCCTCAATTACAGCACATAATAGATATTGAATGAATTGTTGTTAAAGAATAAATTGTTAAGCAGAATACAGAAGAGAACGATTTGTTGATGAGTTGATTTTTACTGATTTAGAATGCAAATTTAAAAATTCTCAAATATAAAATCAGAGTGGGTTGTATGATCTTCACAGCTTTAGATCTTGGCACAGAACGAGTGGATATTTCCTGACTTTAATAGTAATTGGAGGCTGAAAACTTGCTACTGTAAACCAAAACGCCCATCCCTACCACCACCACCCTAAATGCAAAGAAGAGATGTTTTCACAAGCCTGCTTGTTTTTATTTTTTAATTAAACTGTCCACCGTGCTACTTGTCTAAGGCAAATATACCAACAATCTAAGGGGAACATTCATGAAGACATTTGCACTGAGGCCAGAGAGAATTGGGGCAAGGGCTGAGGAATGGGAGTGGAGATAGGTGGAGAGCATCTAAACCTTTCTTTTGCCCTACTGTGGAAATAGCTTGTGATAGTATTTGGGGATCCTTCAGACTGCAGTGTAGTGGATTGGATGTGGATTTTGCCATGAACACACAGTGCATATGTGGAGGCTGGTCTCAGAGAAACTAAGGTTATTAATGGGGCATACAAGTTAGGTGCGTGGTTAAGTTGGCCACCTGTCATAGTGTATAGCACTGTTTGGTGCTAAACTCAACTGTTGTCAAGTCAATTCTGACTCATGGCCACCTTGTAGGACAGGACAGAACTGTCCCTGTGGGTTTCTGAGACTTTACACCTTTATGGGAGCAGAAAGCCTCATCTTTTGCCCAAGTAGCTGTGATTTTGAACTGCAGTCCTTGTGATTAGCATCCTCCATAGCCCATTACACTACCAAGGCACCTTCTTTGGAGCCAAGTACTTGATTATTATTTGTTTGTTTGTTGAGAACTTACAGAAACACCATTTATGCATAATACTTAAAATTTACAATACATCTGTAGTATATGTTTTTACTGGGCAAATTATTTGAAGTGTACATTTTCCAAACTAAGTAGTTTGTCTCATAGAAAAAGTAACAATTAAAAAAAAGAAATTTCAGGCAACTCACTGGGCACTTGGCAGGTGCTTTTTTTCCCCAATTAGCTTTTAAAAAAATTTGTCTGCATAGCCCCTGTATCCTTAATTGGAAGTGATCCGTTCAAAAGTAACATTTGAAACAAAATATTGCAGGTGTCTTAAATGTTTCAGAAATTGTAATCATCTTATATTTCATCTTTATTGTTTTCTATTAAGTCTTCAGACTTTTCCCATACGCAGAAATTATTTGTGAATTTGTTTTTAAGAGCACATCTATATTTATTCTTCACTCTTTATTCTATGGATTGATTTTTTGTTTTGTTTTTACCCCATGTAATCTTTGTCTTAGAAGTAGTTCCTAGCTTGCCTTGTATGCCTGGTAGAGTCAAAGCCACAGTATTTCTACCTTAGGTCTGGCAACTTTACATTCCACAATCCGTGCTCATTTAGGTGCTTAATTATTGTTTAAATGGGATCATGCTGTGTCTTTTGGCCTAATTACATACTAAGTCTTAACATCAGCTTTAATAGGCTTGACCTGTCAGTTATTGCAGGTTTATCTATTTTTTTAAAAGCCAATTTTGAACATATTTTATCCCTAACCTTGCTTTTTCTGCAACTACTTCCTGTAGAGATCCTAGATTACTTCTTAACAAATAGCCATGTCACCGATTCAGTCGGCACGAGAGAGACATTATCTACTTGCCGTGTTACTGTTTTGTGAACTTTTGTGTGCCAGGCTCTGTGACCCAGCCCTCCAGTTGCTCGAATCATGTATGAGAGAGATACTACTGAACCGATCATTGTGATTGAGCGTGATGGGTGCTGCGGTAGAAGAAAGGCAGAGAGTGGTAGAGTATGAAGTTTCACTGCAGCGTGGATGCTCATTGGGGACCTTCCTTCCTGGTATTCATCTCTGCAAGGAAGACCCATCCTTCAAGTAGGGAATTGCAACATGTAGTCAAAGATGCTCACAGACAACAGCTGCAGTCCACCAACTTGCCTGGCTAGGCTTTTATTATCTACTGAAGCATGAGCCCCGTAGTCAACTTTTTAATCAAGAAGTTACCCACGTTGTATTATCACTTCTGAGAATAGTCATTGTGGAAAACGAGCCATGGCAGAATACGAACTACTCGGGGGCCCTCCTGTGATTCTAGGGACATCTTTGACTTTTCATCACTCTAGCAAGGCAGACTGTTCTGGAAAGCCCGCTGTGACGGAGGACGCACCACTACTCTTGTTCCCAGAGCATTACTCCGTTTTTATGCCCGGGCCTTTCCCACACGCTAACCCCATCCCTTGAGTTTTGCTCCTTCGGTTGAAACTCTTACATTATTCAAATTCCTCTACAACTATCCCTGGTAGCACAGTGGATTAAGCATTGGTCTGCTAACCATAAGGTTGGTGGTTTAAACCCACTGTTGCAGAAAGGTAAAGCAGTCTGCTTCTGTGAAGAGTTGCAGCCTCAGAAACCCTGTGGAGCAGTTCTGCTCTGTCCTGTGGGGTCACTGAGTCAGAATGGACTCAACAGCAGTGGATTTTTAGGATTTGCCAACTCTCTGGGTTTTCTTTAACTAGAGCCTTCCCACTATATGTGAATTTGGCCTATTATGAAGTCCACCTGTGATGTATAAAAATCATATTGTCTTAACTTCACTGACTTTAGGTTTGTGAGCATATTCTTTCACTCTCTTGGAGGCTCTGTTTTCATGCCTATGGCAGGGGGTTAGTAAGGGCATTTCCTACTCGATGAGGTTGCGTAGGAAGAACAAGGAACACATGCGTAAAGCATGTTGAATGACTCCAGAGCCGCTTGAACCTACCTGGCCGTACACCTGTCTCTGAGGGCACAAAAGTTTACACACACTGACTTTTAGCCTCTTTTTTCCGCTCTCTTGCCTTTTAGTATGTCCTGTGATTATCTCTCCCCCATCTAATACTTTCTTTCCAGTTTAGTGACACTTAACTTCAGGTTTTTGTTTTGGGTGCTTAACTATTTTGTTGTTGTTTCATTTTCTTTCTTTTCTTTATTACTTTCATTTGGCGATAACTCAAAAAGTTTCTGCTCACTTCATCCCCAAATGAAATGTAGAGCCGGTTCCTCAGGGTGCCAGGCTAGGCCCTGCCCATAAATTACTGCTCAGCAGGATGACTGAAGAGACAGTCAAAAATTTCCATGATTTCTTTCCCTTATCTAAAGACCAGTTGCTGTCAAGTCAATTCTGCCTCCTAGGGTTTTCAGTGACTTCCCCCACCCTATTTCTTTCAAGGTACCTGTGGGTGAACTTGAAACTTCTCCCTTCTGTTTAGCAACCCAAGTCATTAGCCTTTCATACCACCCAGGGACTCTTCCCACACCTAAGAAGTTAGGTAACTGGAATAGATGAGTCCTACCCAGTGGTGGGATTCAAATAATTTTACAACTGGTTTGCTGCCTCATGACCATTTTAAATATTAAATATATAAGGTAGTTTATTATTTCATAGTTGTACTTAAATAATGTGGTAGTTACACAATCTGGTGTCAATTTGAGGATTAGGAGTGCAGGGGTGGAGTCTAGCTTGTCAATCGGGATATAAACCTCTGTGTGGGCATGGCCTTCTCTTGAGGTTTCTGGGAACTCTGGCATTTCCTCCATGGAGGTGGGACACTTTCTCTCTCTCTGCTCACTCCCTGACATTCTACAGACAAGGCTCACTCCCTGCAAGACATTTCTCTAGGAGAAACCATGTGAAACTACCATGAGGCAGTCAGTTTTGGAGCTGAAGGAACCACATGGAGACCCCTGCCAGCACTAAGATGCTTACTGCCACTGGATCCACAAGACTTTGCATCCACTTGCCTGGATCTTCCTGCATTCAGCATCATTGCATGAGTTTCATGAGTCTGAAGAGGGCTTTATAGATTGGTATTGTACATAAGGGCTAATATCGGGTTATGGACTTGATCTTGACTGGGCTGGGATGTTTCCTCAATATTCAATTGCTCTTATATATAAAACCCTTTCTTATACACATATGCATGTTTATGAATTTGTTTCTTTAGTCTACCCAGACTAACACAAATAATAAGAATAAAAAAGGTGCACAAAGTATGTAGATTGTTATGAGTTTTAAAATATTAGTGAAAAATATTAAATAATATCTAATAAAACTTATTATATTGAGGTATTTCCACATTGCTTCTTGATTGGTGTCCCATTTTCAATATTCTTCACTTTAACCCAAGCATCATCAACGATGTAATTTTATGTAACCATCTTTTCACTGTAGGAGTAGGATTTCACTCCTTTAGAGGTAGGCCAATTAGACAGTAGTCATTGTGTTTTGATATCTTAGAAACAAGCGACTTCTGTTCTCTGAACATACTGTATTCATCTTTGAAAAAACCCTTTCCGCTTCTGCTGAACTTATAGCAATTGATCTGACAATATTTTATCTCTTTGAACACTTTCAGGAATTGCACAGTTCACACATAATATCTTGGGAATTTGGGGTGTAACACAAAGCTGAAGTGAATGACAACATGTCACCCTCTGGATGTTTGGCACTTTGTTTTCTGTACGTTATATGTTTGTTTACTGAAGTAACAGACAAAGGAATAAAATGTACTATTTCACCAAAAGTATAATGGGTTTTCTAAAATGAATAAATAAATTGTTCCATCTAATTTTTTATACCTGTGGACAGAATGAACATTACTAGGGGTGCTTAAAATAGGCTGTTGCTCAGTTGAACGTTAAAAATTTTGTGATTTCCACATTGGGCGGTTTAGCAAAAACCCTGCAAGTGCCATTTTAACAACTGGTTCACCAAACTAAAAAAAATAAATATCGGTCTGCCAAACTGGTGCAAACTGGCTGAATCCCCCCACTGACTGAGTGTACCCTTCTTTGTAGTTTTATGATCTTGTCTTCAACTCCTTCCCTCTTTAGCATTCCTGTTTGCCAGTTGTCCTGAGAGACCAAGGGCATGTTACGTAACCTGGAGGAGAATGTGTTAAGGCCCAGGTTGCAAAGGGATGACTTTGGGCAGGTTTTAAAAAAATCAAAACAGTAACTGCACCAGGGAAAGTGGGAGTGGGGATGTCCTGGATAAAGGTGTCGGGGAACTTTCTGGAGAGAGGAAATACTGCACCGTATTTGTGTACACCTAGGCTTGTACATTATCCCATATGTACATTTTACATCAGACAAAGCCATAGACAAATACTGAGAGTAGGCTGAAGTGTGTGGGAGAAACATGCTAATGTCTGTTGGGAAGCACTAAAAATAAGTTCGGTTAGAGGGTGGAAAAAGGGACGAAGAGATACGGTGATCAGTGATAAAGCAAGTGTAGTGCAGTGCTAAGAGTAGAAGTATATAACCACTAAAAGTTTTTCAAATTTGCTGTATATTTGAAGGTTGCATCGTGTATAAAACACTATTTGGGAATGCATTTTAAAAATCTATCAGCAGTTTCATATAAGTGACTTCTCTTGGTGACGGCTTTTTAGTGACACCTCCGGTTCCATTTAGATTATCAGGAGTTGAAGTGCGACCTGATTTAACTGGTTCAGACAGACCTTTTCTCATCCACCCTTGTAGGTGGGGGGAGTTTCTTTCCTTAGGTTTTTTAAGCTAGAATGAATGTCCTACAGAGCTGAAGTTTGTCCGTGGAGCTCATCCCTGTGCTTGTTTGAGTCACCAAGAATATCATATTTCTAGAAGTTAGTGTCACTTGTCATCCAAATATTAAACTCTCCTCATCCCACCAGTCCCTGCCCCACCAAATACCCTTGGCCAGATGCTGTCCCTTCAAAAAGGAAAAGGGGATTTTAAACTATTTTTGGTTTTGTTATCCACCTATCACACGTTCAAGGCACCTGATATTTCTTTTAACAAATCATACTTCTTCCTCTCGGGCTTCATAGCACTTTCACTGGAGCTAGCTTCTCGTGCTGGCATGAGGTGTGGCACCTAATGAGCTTCTTCGATCTGGAGTGTATGGAATAATAGAATGTCTCACACTCATATTTGGAGCTTGTCTTCTGGTCCCTGGTTAAGCCCCTGGCCCTAGTGTGCTCAGAGTGAGTGTGCCATTACCAATTACCGTGTGAGTGAGCTTACACAGGTTATAAGGAGTGCCTAGACTGGAGCAGCTGATGTGGGTCCCTGGGACAATGAAAATTCATTCATGGAGATTCATAGTTTCCTGTAAAAAACACAGGTACACACAAAAAACAAAACAGTAAGATAGTAACAATATGCTGTGAATGATTTTGTTCTAAAGATGTCATCTTTCTCTTTCTCTTAATTTTTATAACAATAGCTAATCACAACTCATTTTACATACTGAAAACAAAGTGTCACATTACGAGATCTATTTGGAGCAAAATTAGAACTGGAGGGCAAAGGGTGTGGGGGGTAGAATCCTTCTTGAGTCTTACATGAGCTTATACTCTGTTCAGCCTCTGGCACTTGGAGTATTCTGACTCAAAATCCATCCAGCTGAAATGTGCTGGCCTGAGAGTTACCCTAGGAGATTTGATCAGTACATTTACATGGATCCCTAATAAAACAGGTGCCTGTGAGTGCCAAGTAATGTCTGAGCTAACCAAGAAAAACTTGCTTTTCTGCGTGACTGTGGTAAAAGAACTGGTCCCCAACAACGTTGACATTCATGAGGATTGTTTTAAGGGACTAAACTACTCACTGAGCAAACAGCTATATAAGTCCAAAAAGCATTGGCTGGCTTTACATACTAAGAGTATGTGGGTTCCTTAGGGTGTCACACATTGTCCGTGCCAATAAATCAGTGTCTTTCCGTGATTCTAGAGCTAATGTGTTGGCAGATTTTCTTCTTTACAGAAGAAAGTTCAGAAGGGAGGATTTCTCTCTCTCTCTCTCTCTCTCTCTCTCTCTCTCTCTCTCTCTCTCTCTCTCTCTCTCTCTCTCTCTCTCTGTGTGTGTGTGTAAGTTATGAAATAATACTGGCAAGTCCCAAGAAAACTAGATCTGGATTTCATTTTGTCTCTTCAACTCTGTGTGATCTTATGCACATTCCTGACATGTTACAAACAGCTTGGGTCTCTGAACGTGCAGGATCAATTTTCAGTGGTGAAAGCCCCAAAAGGAAACGGGCCGGTTCTTCCATGCACAAACAGCTGGGCTGTTGTGCATGGAATTAATTGCTGATATATATTGGCTGTATTTTTCCTTTTCCTGTCATTTCCTTTGCAGCTGTGAAAGTGAAGTTTGACTTGAAAACAGATCTTTTTCAGCAATGTAAATCCAAAAAGTATTAAAATGAAATTCTTCTAAAATAACCTAACTAATAGCTTTGAGTTGTACAGTGTGAGAATGGAATGAAGGAGAGCAAGAGATGGCAGCAGGTGATTCATAATTACATATTAGACTTTGAAAAGGGAGATTTGAGTCTTGATGGCAACTAACAGCAATAGTTTGTCATGCGATAAGAGTGACCTCATAAACTAGCAAAAGATTCGACCAGTCAGCACCCCTCCCAGCATTCTGAAAGAAGGGTATCTTAGGCCATCTTGCTAAATACTGCACATGCTCAGTACTTGGTGCTTATTTATTGTTCCAGATTGATGCAATAGAAGTTAGCAAGGATAATATGAGAGCATATGTAGCTAAAAATAGTATTTTCATGGTCTACCCTCAACATCTTTTCTATTTGTTTTGAGTTCAGTGTAAACTATTATATAGCTTATTATTTTGCATATTTAGATTTTTTATCACAGACATTTGTTTTCCTATTTGTGAGTTCTAGGGATTCCATTAGAAGGAACTCTTGATTGTGTCTAGGTGTACACATATAGAAAGCTATATTGATTAACAATTTGAACAATAATCAGATATTTCACAGTAAAAGCACTTTTAATAATCAGATATCTGATAGTTAACTAGCTGATAATATCTTTTAGACATAGTTGAAAATGTTTAGACAGAAAATGTGTATCTTGTGGGATATCTTATTTAGAAATAAGTCATAAAGAATTATGGCTCATGAAAGTACTTGAAAAAATAGGAGATTACAAATTTTTTAAAAGCACAGTCTCTGTGTTGGTATCATTCATCAAGAAAATTTTTCCTTTTATGTATTCATTTCAGTGTCCTATCAAAGAAAGTCAATAAATCAAACTCCACCCCTTATTTTTTTTGTTCTTTGGTTTGTTTGTTTACAGCAACTCTGCTTTTATTTTTCCTTCGTACCCAGGAGAACGAGAACATCGGTAAGGAGAGGGTATGTAATTTGCTTATGTTCCTGTCCAGGTCCCCTGAAAATAGGTCACAAAGTAAAGTTCTAGAATAAGCAATGTTTCTGACACCTTGAGATATATAAAAGCTGCTGTTGCTAAACTTAGATGTTGGCATGGTTGGACTTCCTATGTACTAGTTCCCTTCTGCCTCGAGTTCTCTTGATTGAGCTGCATGATCTACTTCACATTTTCTCTTTCCTTTCTTCAAGAAAAAGAAATTGAGTCTTATATTTCACTTCAAAGCAGGTAAAGCTGATCTGGAAGCATGAACTTTCCCCTGTTTCTCTGAGGAAGATTAACTAATTAATTGTTGTTCTGTGGCCCTGAACAACTGTAGCAATATTAATGTGCAGTTTGCTCTCTCTGAAGCCTGCCTGGGTGTGTTGCTTCCCCGGAGTGGGCTCCACCCTTTGCTCTAACCGCACTGAGTATGGATGTCTTTCTGCTAAAAACAAAGTTCATTTTTAGGGCAGCATTGCATCAGAATTGCCACACAAAAACCAGCTTAAGAAATATATAGCAGCTTCACCTTTTGGGGGTAAGTTTTGGATTGTCTATTGTAACACTGGGAGGGAGCTCACAACTTGGGGGGAGTATAGATAAAATAGATTGCTAATTTTGTGCCAGCTGCTGGTGACATACAATAATCTTATTGGGAAGGAACTAAAGATTTTATTACTCAACAGAAATCTTCCTGTTAATGTATTTGTCCTTTTATTTACCCCACCCCACCCCTTAGTTTACTGGTGGTTATTGTTGCTTTATTGGTTTTACACAGACTATTGGAAATAAGGAAAAGTATCATTGTCTCCCAAATGTACTAAGTATTTAACATCAAGATATTTGAAATTGTGTTTTGGACTCCTTAATAGATAATGTGGCAAGCTTGTGTCTCGAGACATCGTGGCATGAACTTTGTGTGTAAGAGTCGGTTCATTGAATTAAAAAAAAGACTGCATCTATAGAGCCTTTCATTTCTGTCATAATGACGCTTTGTCCTGTTGCTGCTGGGTTTTCATCAGAAGAGTTGGGGAAGACTACAACCCCAACTTCTGTCCCATGTCATGTCAGTTCCGGGCCTCTGTGTTCTTTCTGGAGTGTGTGAAGTGAACAGTAAGGCAGAGAGGAGGAGATGCATTGTTCAGTGAGCTCCGTTTTCAGCAGTGTTTTCTTTGCACATAGGGTCAGACCTCCCGCCCCCTTCGCACTTAGGTTCTCTTTGTAGCTGGGTTTTAAATGTCTGTGAAGGATTCGTGTATGATCAGACCCAAGTGGGCATGATGAGAAGCGGCACTGTGTCATGTCGGTATTGATAGTTGGCTGCCTCTTTTGGGCAGACACACCCATTTGGTGCAAGCAAGTTAAAAGCAAAGCTCACTGTTGATGTGTAATTGTGAATTTTGACTCATTGGTTCATTGTAATATGATAATGTAAATTAAAATATTTCTACATTTTGCTGGGGGAAAAAAAGCTGACTGTTGAAAATGGTATGTTTTCTGTCCAGTTTTCAGGGGTGACATTGTGTCATCCTCTTTGGACCTTGGCTTCTAGCATCTCTTACTGCAGCTTCCTCTTTGTAACTTGGTGTAGTAGTTGTGGTTAGCTGCCTCCTGCCATGACATCTAGAAAGAAAGCGCTGGCCAGGGAATCAAGAGACTACAAGTTATTTCACTTCTTTAGACAGTAGGCTTTTTACTTGTTAAATTAGGAATGTGGATTAGCTAAATTCCTTTCCAATTCAGAATACCCAAACTCTCATGTAAGGGCTCATTCCACAAATACTAACAAGAGTTTATAATAATTGAGGAAAAGAATGATTACATTTGAACCCAGAATCATTCTTATAAATCACAGCAAATTAAAGCTCTGATTTAAATAAAGTTAATATGTCAGGAATTTTAGAAACTTTTTATATCTGAGCAACAGAGATCACGATATAAAGACCTCTTGGCCGGGAAAATAAAGGTTCAAGCTGAAACTAGGCCAGCCTCTTACCCAAGTGTACAAAGACCCATCCTGAAGGCATTGCCTGCACTCTGTGTAATTATTAGTTAAGTAGCCTTGGGTAAGAAGCTTTTAAACTTTTGACAGCAACTCATAGTAAGAAATGCATTTTCACATCAAGGTCCAAGTGTACACCTAATACAGTATTACCCAGTTTTTGAAATAAGTTTCCCTTACAATATGGAAAATAGTTTATTTTCCATTCTGTTTCATTTTTTAAATGTTGGTTTCCGTTCCCACTGGGCTAATTTTGCTCTCCAGTCTCCCTTTGAACTCTTAAAAGTACTGCTCCACTCTGGCTTTTACAGCTCCTCCAGAGCCAGGTTGGACCACCAGTTTGCTGTTAGGTATTGAAATTTGAAGATTTGAAAAGCAGATTTTGTTTGACAGTTTTATACAACATAAATATTAGTATCCTCAAAATACTAATTTTTCTTGTAATAATTAAGTAATGTAAATAAAATGGAGTGGATTTTTCAACAATCCCTGTATAGCTACTCCCAAGTCCCTTGCTGTACACTCCATTATGTTAAAATGCTGTCATTTTTTATGCATGTTGTATTAATGAAAAGTAACATACAAACCCGACCACAAAAGATTGGGAAGAGAGAGTTAAACTACATAAAGAGAGTTAAACTACATGAAGATGGTCTATTTCCAGTGTTAAACTACATGAAGATGGTCTATTGACCACTGATGGACTCTGCACATATCTTCCTTGCCACAAATTTGTCCCAGGACTCTGTAGGAGTTCTACTTTATCATGCTTTCTACACCAATAACTAAAAATAATTTTAAGTGCCTATGGTTAAAAAAAGATATAAAAGGCATATGAAGAATGTTTTTCTTTCATCCTAACCCTTTGATCCTTCTTCCCAGGGAGTAGTTTCTTCTCTATATTCCCAGAACAGGTTTATGAATGTATATGTGTATTTTAAATTACACTGCATGTCTGTGCATTTCCCTCCACCTAACAATGTCTTAAAGATTTTTCTATGTCAGTACATACAGATCCCCGCATTCTTTTAAATGCCCGCACGGTACTTCATGAGAAAGTGTGGATTTCTAAAGCTGAAAGAGTTAAAGTCTTGGGAAGCCAGAAGGGCAGTTCTACTCTGTCCTGTGAGGTTACTATGAGTCAGAATTGACTGGATGGCAATGACTGAGAGTTTGTTACTAGACATTTGGGTTGTTTCCGGATTGGTTTGTCTATTTTTTTATCAAATGCATCTATGCTTTCAGTCATCTATCTCCATTTTGAGATAGAATCGAGATCAGGTGTCATAAAAAAGGATGACAGTGCTATGTGGGAGTGGAGAAAATTCTCACCAACTTCTTTGCAGACTAGGGCTCCAAGGTCAGGCCCCATTGTGTTGGCTTCATTAATGTTCTCTATTTAACCCCTCTGGGTTGTAAAATCCATTGCAGTAATCACACAACTTGCAGACAATATTCACGATTAAATTGTTTATTAAGGAAGTTGAGGGGGGGGTGCAAAAAAAAAAAAGAAAGTAGATAAGTTGTAATGCTTGTGAGAAATGCTCAGGGTAGGGTTGTTTATCAGGACTTGTTACAGAGTTTTTTCAGGTCTACTAGTAAATGTGCTAAGGGGCATACCATTCTGATGTAAACTTCAACCCCAAGGCTTTCGGGCTCTGTGGGCCAGCAAAGCCTATTCCCTGCATTAAGCGCCCACAGGGGTCCTACTCCAGTAAGCTGAAGACCCACTCCAAAAGCCAGCCTGGAAGCCCACCACTCTGTTCCATGCCCTGACTCCTGGTTCTGCTGCTCCTCCTTTGATGTTATAGCTCTCTTCTGGATCCAGGAGGTCTACTGCACTGGGATCTTGGGTCCAGAGGACTCGTGCCAAATTCCTGGCTCTTGTTGGTAATGAGAACCGCCCTCATACTTCTCAAGAGGCTCATTTTATAGGCAGTAGGATGGTATTCCCGGGAATCCTGGACACAGTTACTCACGGGTAAATCCTATCAATATCTTTTCTCACACTTTTCCCAACCCATGCATGAAAAAAGGTGGTATATTGAGAGCTACAGACTTTGGTTAGAAGAGCCAAATTAATTAATTCACCACTCCTACCTGCAACCAACTCTCAGTCAACCAACTGTGGATCAGAACAAATTAAAAGTTTAATTTCTCAGCAGAATAATGAAAGAATGTTGAGTGAAAAGTCAAAGAGCTTGAATGTAAAGATTATGGACAGATCACCAGCCTTCTTTCCTGATCTTCAGTCTTACTATCTATAAAATGAGAAGTTAAATAGAGTAGTTTTAGTGTTTAGTAGTTTAAACTTCCCAGTTTAATATTTACATAGTGCTTTGTTGGAATAATTGATTTAATCCATAAGCATAAATAATGTGTTTCTGATATTTAAATGAAAAGCCTTTCTAAGTATTTGTATATATGTATTTAGTCCCATTTTCAGAATGTAAAAGAGAAAAATCTATATTTTAGGGTAAACTCGCTTTTTTAAAAAAAAAACTTACTGCAAAAATATAAATCAACTGAAAAAAAAATCCTTTTGTCAACCCTGCATACCTGGAGAAGATGCTGAGTGAGAGGATGTTTGTTTTTAAAAGGGATCCATGTAATTTTCATTGAATTCAACCATTCAAAGCTAATCCTCGGATTTTGAAACCTCTAGTCAGCCTCTTTGTTTAAAATTGTTTACACATTTCAATCCTCTAATCCATCTCCTTGTTTCATTGAATGCTGACATTGACATTACTTGACATAGCTAGGGTTTTTTTTGATTTGGTGCTGAGGAAGCAAACTTAGAGGTGAACTGTAGTCTCTCATTCTGCCAACAGAGTTATAGAGTTACACAGCAAAGTTATAAAGTTACAGAAGCAGAGGTTTTGCTGCATCACACTTAGGATGTTTGCAGTTTTAGTCTCTTACTTCAGTCAAATGACAGCTGTCCTGAAAACAAAATGGTATATGAACTTTATCGTTTGATGTGTTTAAAAAGACAGTTGGGGGAGCCTGAAGGCAGGGTCAAGCTTCTTGGCAGAAAGCTTGCCATACCTTGGAAAAGTGTACTTTCTAAAATCTGAGATATTATTTATTATCCAAGAAATGCTGGATAGTTATAATGCTAGTATTCCATGTTAATTTTGTGTAAATTGTTTGACATCTGGTTCAGCTTAGCAAAATGTACTGTAAACCTTCTAGGAGCCAAGAATTACATTAAATGGTGGGAGGAGAGAGGTTAGTGAGACGATTTTGCTGGAATTACTAAAAAGGACACCCGTGCCTAATTCTCCCATTGTTGGAGTGTTCTTCCATCTATTGATGAGTTGACCTGGGGAATAAAAAAGTTCCGAATTGAAGTCTGCGAAATCAGATGAAAACATAGTTTATTTTCAGTATTGAGAAGCATGGGTCGGGTTTAATTTCCTTAGGACAGTAAGTATCATTACTAGGAAGGCACATTCTTCTGTTTGTGGATCGACTAATAACATCGAGTTTTGACTAAGCAGATTCAAAGAGAAATAACCAATGTTATATGCTAGACAAATTACCTTCAGTTTTTGCCTAAAATCTATAGTAGTGAGTGTACTTCATAAACTATTTCACCTTAAAAGAATTGCCTTTTTAAAACTAAGTAAAAAGCCATTAATGACAATACTCCATCTTGTTGACATGTCCGATAGCTTCTTTGTCAAGTTTCCCTCTCCATGGTGACATTTACAATGAAGGAAATCAGGAATATACAGGATGCTGCTGTCTACAGGATGTTGAACAATCTTTGACTAAAACATTTTAAACTATTTTAGGAAATCCATCTGTGAAAGCAAAATAATTCAAATAGATTATAGTTTGAGCTGAACCAGAAAGCCATTTTAAACAACAGAATGACGAAAAAAGTGTAATTAATACTCTGGTCTGTATGCAATCCCAGATGGATCTGTTATTTCTCCTTTGGAGCCAAGCTTTTGGCTAGGGTCTTGTGACACACATTGGGAATTCACTTCCTGTCAGGAAATGCTGTTTTTCAATGTATTATCTTGTTGAGGCAACCACAGTGAACAATAGGCTATTAACGTATTAGAACAACAAGTGTCATATCTAAGCCAATATTTGCTTTGTTTTGAGTATTAGCCTAGGGGAGGAGGGAGCTGTAGTTGGACTTCAGAATACATTTGGCCATCAGTAACCGCTAGACATAAAAACTGTGACAGTTAAAAAGTACAGAGAAGAAAAAAGTGCCATAAAATAATAATGAACTTTTGTAGATTTACTCATGCCTCTCCCATTGAGAGAGAAGAAAATTAAAGTGGTTTCCAATAGATCTTTGGGTGTAAAAAATGACCATGTTAACAAGCCTGTTTCTGCGTGGTGGAAGTCCCTCCAAGAGACGTGGTGAAAGGAGAAAAGCCCTCAAATCCAGTTGTTTGGTGAAATGACAAATCCTATTCATATTCCATTTCTGATGTTTATATTTAAACTACTTTTAGTAATGCTGCTTATTTGATTGTTGGCATCCTTTTTTAAAGCTCTTTTTCTGCCCTCCAGAAAATTCCAAATCAAATGAGTGATTGGTTGATAGCAGAGAGCTTTTAATAATTTTGTGATGAGAATACAATGAAATTTCAAAACTGGAAGGAAGCCTGGAACTCACTCAATCAAATTTCATTTTATAAATGAATAATGCAGACCTTTTTAAAAAAAATGCAGGTTTTATTTATTGCAGATTTTACTTAAGTATTGATAATATGTTCCTACACTATCCTAATCCAAAATTCTTTTTTATCATCAATCCTCAATAATGACTTCGGAAACCAAACTCACAGCCAACAAGTCAATTCCATTTCTCGTTTGCCTTCATTAGGCAGTTGTCAGAAACTGGATTTTGCTGTCTCTTCTTTCCTTGTGGGCATATATTATCTGCACCATTCAACTGAAAGTTCCCAAGGGACAGGATCTATATCTGTGTTGGAAATATCTTTATATACTTTGCCTAATTGCTGAAGAACTGTGTATCCGTAGGGGTGTTGTTTTGTTTAGTTTTTTTGTTTGTTTGTTTGGTTATTTTAAGATTTAAAAAATATATTCACCTGGTAGCATTATTTACACCTGGATACAGTACAAACATGACACAAAGTTGTTTGTTTAGTTGTTCTTTTTATACCCTCATGCATTTTTGGTGATGATGTCTTAGTCTGCTTACCCATTTCATACACAGATAACAGTGTTCACTTTTGCAACCACACTGGTTTCTTGGCCAGTCTGGTCAAGTGATGATAGCCCACTTTTCAAAGTTTGCTCTAGATTCTCTGCCCTAGTTTATTCTGAGGAAAGTAGAGAATGAGAGCTTATGAGTTAACAGTCCTACTTAACTCCAGAATTTGATAAGCCGTTATGGAGTAACTGTGTAGTGTGCAGTAAATAAAGTAGAAAGCTATTAACCAAGTTACCAGGGCAGATAGATTTAGCCATGTAATTGAGAGGAGCACAGCTTCTGCCAAAGTGCTTTGGGAGCTCTAAGGGAAAAAGACCGACCGGGGAGCCCATCATAGAAGTTTTGATTTTTGTTCTTTTGAGCAAGACCAAGTGTAGACTAAGATTTGGAAAGATGGAAATGAGAGAAGAAAACAGCCCAAGTGTATTAAGAAACAGTGAGCAAAGCCATAATCAAGGAAATGGTTTTTGTTTGGTAACTTTATCATTTCCCCCTAAGCTTATACAAAACAACGACTTTCATGAATCCTCAGACTGAGTCATAGGTATTTTCAAGATATGGCTCTTAAGTGCATTTATTTTCTTTCGGGGGGGGTGGGGTGGTCTAAGGAAATGGTGTCTTGGGAAATTGTCATACAGGCAGCCCCCAATGTTCCTCATGCCAGACTCTTGTTAAGAACACTCTCCAAAAGCCTAGTATCTTAAAATTTTGATGTATGTACAGTGGTTCATAGTAACAAAGGGATGCTACTTTGAGACAGGCATCCAAGCATCCTTATGGTACTATATTATTTTAGTGCATCTGGAAATGTTTCTTTAATTTTCTTAATGCATAGAAAGGAATGTGAGATACTAAGGCAAATATTTGACTAACTGATGTTAATCGTAACTGTTTTGATCTATTATAAATTCGACAAAGAGAGATGTAGGAACAGAACTAGTTTATAATGGGAGGCTTTGTTTTCCGGTTGTACTCAAAGGCAACAGTTATAGAAAGTGCCTTTTAGAGCTTTGAAATGATACTTTCTACTAGCACTTCATTACTCTGTAGAACTTTTCCTTGACAATGGAGGGCAAAGTGTAGATGCAAACCATTCCCTAAAACTCAAAGCACTACTTAATTACTAACCTCCCTCTTCCTCTTTATTTAACAATCAAATACTTGATGTAGGCTTTAAGTTCTGTTAAAAGGGGCCTGCCTAAGCTGTTGTGTGCTGTGGTTTAAAAAAAAAAAGGTCTTTAAGGACTTAATTCAAGCTGGAATTTAAAATATAACAGACAATTGGAGTGGACCATACAGGCATGCTTGAGTGGGCATGAAAAGCTCTGAGTCATAAAATTCACTCCCCTTAGGGAATTAGGCCCAGAAGTAATTCAGAAGTTCAGCCAGAATGTTCCTTAGAAGCAAGGATAACAAGACTTTGGTGCATGTACTTTGGACATGTTATCAGGAGAGACCAGCACCTGGAGAAAGACATCATGCTTGATAAAATAGAGGGGCAGCAAAAGAGAGGAAGGCCCTTGACAAGATGGATTGACACAGTGATTGCAGCAATGAGTTCAAACGTAACAACTGTGAGGATGGCACAGGATCGGGTGGTGTTTTGTTCTGTTGTACACAGGGCTGCTCTGAGATGGAACCCTGCTTCATGGTACCTAAGAACAGCAGTGAGTTAGTTATGCCTTGAAGAGATTGGAGAAAATACAATAATTGCTCTAAATTCATATGAAAGTAACACAAAAGGTTCTTTCTGTATATTTATTAATCCTGAGTAATACCTACATATGTTTTAAATTGCATGCCTTTTAAAATCAGAGGAGCCCTGGTGGCATAGTGAGTTACACACAGTCTGCAAACCACAGTGTCAGCAGTTTGAAACCACTCCAAGGAAGAAAATGAGCCTTTTTACTCCCATAAAGATGACCATCTTGGAAACCCACAGGGGCAGTTCTACTCTCTTACTGGGCTGCGAGATAGGTTTTGTTCTTTTTAACTTCAAGAAATTGGTACTTGAGGCATTAGGGGACTTTCCCCCTGTAAAATTAACATACACTTATTGCCAACACTTTTAGTAAAAGGAATTGAAAATAGGTGCAGTGTACATTTTAGGGCTTTTCTTACCTTGACAGTGATTTCCATGCAGTATCTCATATTGTAATCTAGACAATGAAACAGGTCTCCAGTAAGGTAAATTGAGGACTTCGGAAAGTCACAGTCTTTCTTTGATTCCTTCACATGGACAAGTCACATACCTTTTCTATTGACAAAGACAAGGGTAGGACTAGACTATTCAGTTCGAATGCCTTTTAATTTTAATGAATGTGAAATTTCCATTTAAAATCTAATTAGGGGATATTAGAGAAGGCAGTACTCATTTGGGGGAAGAATTGCTATTTATATTCATAAATTAATATTTTGTTTCTTTGTTATTTTCACAGGGATGTGAAAGTTATAGTCTCTGTCCTTTAAAATGTAATTCTTTTGATTTAGATCAACTTTTCTCTGTAAATTAAATGATGAATTAATTTATAGGTTCTTTTAAGTCTTTCAGATTTTAAAATTTTTTATTATTAAGAGCTCACTGTCTTGGGTTGCTTCCTTGATACCATCCCATCATCTTCAGTCTCCTTTTCCTCCATGTTGGCAACGAATACTAACTTTTTTATATGAATTAATTAGTAGACAAAATATCACACAACCATTTTCGAGATTATTCTTCATCTCAACTAGGTCATACTTTTTCAGGCTAATCTTATTTTCTCTACCAGGTCAGAGCCTAGACCTCTGACTATGAAACAGCAAACTTACATGCCATAAATGTCCAGTCCATTCTGGATAAATATTGGGGTGTATACACTTAACATCAGAATCCATAGCACCCAACTCCTCTTTCTAAAGCCCCTAATTATACAATGTAGCTTTGGTTACACCTGGGGACAGACTGGATTTGGTAAAGGACCAGGGATTTACTTATTTATTATTGCTTCATAAATTTTTGAGCTCCAAACCCTAGATTTAGTGCTTTTATGTTCAAGTAAACCTCCTTTAAAGAAAATCTAATCTATAAAGAAGTATGTTTTACCAAATATATCGCCGTTGAATCAAGGCTTAGGTTTGAGGCAGAGGGTAGAAAAGAGTTGGAAAGGTTTAGCAAAGGATGCTAACAGGTTTGAGCTTGAAACGACTCAACGTTGGGAGGAGGAGGAGAAGGGGGAGGAGGAGGCAGGGGAGAGAAGTAATAATAGTGCTGTGGTTAAGAACAGCAGCCTGCTCAGCTTTCTCTCGCAGCTCCACACATGTATTATGTACTTCACTTTTCTCGCCTGTTTAATGGTGATAATCACACCTACCCCTAGAGGGTCCTTATGAGGATTAAATGAGTTAAAACCTGCTGCATTCTTGAAACAATGCTAGCCAACAGTTATTTTTTAAGGTTATAATGTAAACATGTTTAGTGGACATTTTTGTTTAGTGACAGTGTAAAAACCAAAATACTAAAAAAAAAAAAAAAAGTGTCTGTAATGGAGGTTGGAGTGGCTGAACCAGCCTAACAAGGACCTAGAACTCAGGCAGACCCTTGAGGGCAAGACAGATTCCCAGCATCAAGTTCTAGGAGAGTCCAGGTGCATGAACAGTCAATAGCAAATCCTGGCATGAACTGTAGAGCATGGTGACAGCGTAATTTGTTGTTTAAAACAAAATCCAAGCCCACTGCTGTTGCTTTATAGCAACCCATAGAGTAGAGTAGAACTGAGCCGCAACGCTTCACAGGCTATAAATCTTTATGGGAACACACGGCCTCATCTCTCTTCCATGGAGAGGCTAGTATGTTTGTTCTGCCAACTTCAACACCGAACCCACTGTGCCACCAGGGCTCCCTGTAATTTATTACAAGGTTGTGTATGTAAAAGTCCAGATAGTAGCAGAGAGGTCTGTTTAGCATTAGAGATCACCTACCCTAAGCCGCCGTGTGAGCTATCAGTATCTACTGACCTCAGGGTCAACTGATAGAAAGGTTTAGACTGAGACCCGAGAAACAGCTTGTGTGTAGACTTCCAATTTTGAAAATATTTCAAGTTACCCAAAAGAGAAACAAGACAGGGAATTTAGACTGCTTAGGAGTAAGTGGAGGGGCTGAGAGCTGAACAGGTTTTAATCATTAAGAATCAGACACACGAAAAAGTATTGCTCCAGTGAAAGTCAGACATCAGAGTGGGTTCGGAGGCAAGACTGCTCAATTGGTTTATTTATGGCTGATTTTGTAATCCAAAGGGCCCAGAGTTTGACTTGATGCTGAACCTGCTAGGGTGGGGCCCATGATACCTGATGTGGGCGGAGGATGAGACTTGGATGGTTCGGTGGTAGAATTCTCACCTTCCCATCCAGGAGACCTGGTTCGATTCTCATGGATAGATACTATCTGTCAATAGACTTGTCTGTTGCTAGGATGCTGACTAGCTTTCAAAAGAGCTTCAGACTAGGAAGAAAGCCTTGGGGATTTAGTTCTGAAAATTAGCTACTTATCAACCAGGATGGTCCTTTCTACAGTTGATTGTGGCATGGCACAGAACCAGGCAGCCTTTTGTTCCTTTTTGCATGGGGTCACCATGAGCCAGGTGGCCCTGACATCAGCTAACAACAAATGTGGGGAGAAGAGCAGAAGTGTTGCATACATGTACAAATGGCAAGGTACCTGGCTGATTTGAGCCAGTGTCTCTTTTTATATACTCTGCCTTTGGTTAAAAGAAAAGATATTCCATCACAGTACTTTACGATTCCATCAATATTTGAGTAGCATTTTAGCCACTGTGAAAGCAGCAGTGTCCATTGCAACTTCAATTTGTGTTGGCATTCATTGTGAATCTTCATGGAGTTTTACAAAGCAATTCCAGGTCCGAACTTGATGTGACAAGGATATTCATAGCTTCTTGGTTCAACGCTGTTCCTCTGTCTAACATAGAGGCCATGCAAAGGCCATGCCATTGTGAAAGACATTTATGAGGGAGCTTGAAATAGTTTGAAATGGAATTAGAAGATAATGGAATTAGGGAAATGGAATCAGAAGATAATGGAATTTTTCCGTGAACTTTTTAGAACACCCCCCCCCCATGTGCTGCGTTAGTTTTACACACACCAGTTTTCTTGTTTAGGTTGCTATTTTGGAGAGAGATGGGATTCTGAAGAACTGACTTGTATATTCTCTGCTAAGGATTACTATCACATCTTTGTAATGGTAAAAAGAGCAACAACCACAAAAAAACTCCTCCTAAAATAGAGACTGGCAGTTCATTGGGACAGTGTATATAGCATTTCAGATTTAAAGAATGATTCGTTTTTTAAAAAAACAACAGATTTCTGAGGTTACTAAATATCTTTCAGTGAATTTCCACTCAAAACCATGATCAAGTTTCAAAAGTGGCAAGTTATGACCAATAAGTGTTGATTTTTTAAATAAAATTTAAGTATCATTACCTGTGTTCAATAAGTTGTATTTGCATGATTCATTATTAAGCTTTAACATAAAGAAA
The DNA here is from genome assembly GCF_050624435.1 of Tenrec ecaudatus. Classification (NCBI taxonomy): domain Eukaryota; kingdom Metazoa; phylum Chordata; class Mammalia; order Afrosoricida; family Tenrecidae; genus Tenrec; species Tenrec ecaudatus. The sequence continues at coordinate 93,961,006 of NC_134545.1, forward strand.
ATAGATGAGGTCATGAAGATCTTGAAATCCTCCTTACTGGAACTTTGAAGGCAGGAACTTCCTTTTCAGATCACTCCTTTGGAGCAATGATGTGTTGAGCTACCCCGTTATTGGATTGATTTTTGCAGCTGTATTTTTTAAGGCATACTCATGAAAGCCAAAACTCTTTAGCTGGAATATCTGAAACAGTAGATCAGATGAACTCTTAGGTTTTATTTATACCCTGTGTATAAATTCCTCCGTTTCTTAGAAATAAAGAACTTTGCCCCATATTTCTGTGTCCTTTCAGTCCATCATCCCCCATTGGTCACAATGACCACATGAGAAATGGAACAAAGAAGTAACAGTCTGCAGTAACAAATCCTTTTTCTAGAAGAACCTCTATGGGTGACTTGTTTTATTTTGCAAGCTCAACTCATTTTTTAATTATGATCTTTGTAGATTTACTTAACGTTTCTTTAGAATAAGTTTTGCGCTGGTAAAAATCCTAAGATTGAAATTTGGAGGAGTTTTCTACAATATGTGTTTCCCGATACTCACTTTGAAAAATAACCGTTTCTGAAATGTCTGGAGCAGGTATGTAATAATAGATAGTTCTGCATCTCAAGAAACTCTCAAAAGCAAGGGCTTTCAAATGTTCAAGTTCAGGGCTGTGCAGATAATTAAAATAGACTCTACTTCACGAAGTATGTGAAAGTTGACTTTTTAAAATCATTTTTGGTCCAAAAGGACTTCCATATAGTCAAGAGCCAAAGATTTAAAGTATCTCCAGAAATTGAGAGCAATGAATCTTTCTTTAAAAGTTATAATCTCCAGTGGTTTCATTTTTACAACCCTCTCATTTATCATGAGCTGTCAAGTTCTGGATAGTTTCCTGAATCTCAGTTTTTAAAATTTCACTGATACCAGGGGACTCAATAACAGAAACTAAATGTCTGAGAGGCATAGTCAAGTAATCAATCTACTGGTCTTCAGTAACCTCTCAGCAAAAGGTTTTTCTTTGTCTTTGCCACCCTCTACCCCATCCCACCACTACCACCCCCTGACTATTTCTAACAGTTTCATGTTGAAGACAAATGATAACTGAAGGAATCTAAAAGCACTTTCTTCATATTTTGTAGATGGGATAGCAAAGGCACCGAAGCTGTGTGGTTTTGGATTCTACCAGATTACCTCTCTCTGGTTGTTTTACAAAACTATATCTATTTTTAAAATCAGCTGTATGTTTGCTTTTCCAAATGATTCATGGTAGGAACAATTTTAGCCAACTCTAGATAATGTTTGAGGTTTTTTCATGTAAAGAAAATATACTTTTCTCTGTGTTTTTTGTATGTTTTTAAGTTATCAGTGAATGTTATTCTACCACAAATGCCTAAATAATACGAAACTGCCTCCCTTTAGTCTCATTGCTCCATTCTCCAAGTACAGAAGCATTCTTATAGAAGGTAATATGAACCAATAAAATAGCTTTCACCTAATATTGATAATTCAGTGAGAACCACCCTCAGTGGTATCCCGCAGTGGATGCAGTTAGTCTGTGGACCGACCCCCCCGGCTAAAAACTAGCTTCACCTGACAAGCACAACGGAATATATTGGTATTCCTTGCTCTGCACTTAAACGTTGGAACCATTTGTGTTATGATTCCATGTAATACTTCTTTGTTTTGAAATGTACAATCATAGATTCTTTTCATGTTTGCTAAAAGTTTCTCTTAATTAGCAGTATTTTTTTCTAATTCTGAAACAAAATTTAAACTTAAAATTTTCTCAAAGCCATTTCTTCCAATTTGGCAGCATAGTACAGGATATTTTATAACTTGATTGCTGTTGTTACTATGACTAGTTTAGTTTTGTTGTGTTTTGTTCACTTGGAACTGGCATTTTTAAGTAAGCTTCAAACAGTGCTTTTGACTAAGCAACTGTAGTTTGATTGTTTAAAGAAAAATCATTTCCAAAAAAATATTTTAAAAATTTTAAGATCCAATTCAGAAATGTAAATGATTTGAACCCATCTTAAGATTTGGCATAAAGTAGGAGAGACTTCCACATTTACACCAGTTTGACAGCTATACCAGACTTTGTACATTTTTATTGCTATTTTGTGAATATGTGCCATTCTACGTTGGCGCTCAAGACTGTGATCCTACCAGGGGTGGGATCGGGGAGGGAGGGAGATGGGGGGAAAAAAAGGGAAACCGAGCTGATTCCAGGAACCCAAGCGGAAGGTGAATTATGAGAGTGACGAGTTCAACGAATGTATAAGGGTGCTTTGCTCAATTGATGTATGTACAGATTGTGATAAGAGCCTTATGAGCCCCAATAAAAAGATTTTAAAAATAAATTTTTTAAAAAAAGACTGTGATCCTATATTTCCAAAGCAACACCTTTCCCCCAGGAAAGAAAGTACAGTTGTAATCACTGTGCGTGCCTGTTTATACATGATAGTCGTTTGAGCCATTCCATCACTTTGACCGATTCTTTCACACCTAGATTTGTAACCGTGTATAATTCCTCACATAATGAACAACTGTGATAATCAGAGGCAAATGATTAAATCTCCATTTCCTTATCTGGAAAGGAAGAACTATGGACAGCAATGTAACACTGACTGATGTAGTGCTAGAAAATGATGCCCTCAGATTGAAAGCCATTCAAAATACAATTGAGCAGCCTCAAAGTTGAGTTGTAGCTTAATGACCCTTAATGATCACATTGACATGTTAAAAAAACAAAGATGTCTCCTTGACTATGAAAGTATGCAAGGTACACCTGACTCAAGCCATGGTATTAATAGCCTGATATGCATGCAAAATTTGGATAATGAGTAAGAACAACCAAAGAAAATTGATACCTTTGAATTATGGTGTTAGCAGAGAATAATATATACTTAGAGTGCCAGAAGAGTAGAGCCAAGATGCTCCTTAGAAGCGAGCATGGGGAGACATCATCTCGCATCTACATTGGGCCTGTTTTCTGGAGGGGATTGGTGACTGACACAGGACATGCTTGACAGGGCAAAGCCAAACCTAACTCACTTCCATAGTCTGTTCTGCTCATAGTGACCTGATAGGACAGAGTAAAACCCCCTGTAGATTTCCAGTTTCCTGTGAAACTTTATGGGAGTAGAATGCCTCATCTTTCTCCCTAGGGAGCAGCTGGTAGTTTCGAAGTGCTGGCTTTGTGGTTAGTACTTATTTTATACCAGTTTCTATTGCCAATTATCTAACTCTTTAGATCCCTAAATAATGTTACCAACAAAAGAGGTGGTTTGTTTCCTAATAAATGGGAAAAGGCCCTCAGCCCTTTCAAAGAATACTAAATTAACTGTAAAGATAAAGGTGTAAACTTGAACATATTTTATGATTACCCAGGATACATACAACCAGTGCCAATTTTATAGCCTCTAGTTAACACATCACATTCATTTATTGGTTAATACAACTTCCAAAATACTGATTAATGCCCATATGGTCTTCTTTTCAGATACACTTTAGCTAGTTTAAAGGCCTTCACCTTTCATATAATTCCTGCTTGTTTGAAATTCAGATTTGTGTGAAATGGTTCATAATGCTTCATGAAACCACTTACCTTTACCTGTCTCATTATTTTATTTTGGTTTGCCTATCTTCTTATCTTCATTGTCCTCTTTTATCTCTTCTGCATGGTGAGGTAGTTACATAATTTCATGTCAACTTGAAGATATAAAAGTGTAAGCATGGAGTCTCTAACCTGTCAGTCAGGTCACAGCCCGATGGTTCCTCCTTGTGGGTCTGGCCTTCACCTAAGGAGGGTCCTGGGAACCTTCCCCTCCCTCTGTCTCTCTGCCTTCTCCCTCCTGCTGGCAGACCCTGATTGCTGCCAGAGCCCTGTGATGGGGCCAACACCATTGAATCCACTTTGCACCCACTGGCCTGTGATCTTACTGCATTCTACATCATTGCATGTGGCTGCGTGAGTGTGAAGAGGGACGGGACTTAAGGACTAGTATCGGACTTAGGGACTTTACCTGTACTGGGCTGGGATGTTTGCTGGATATATAATTACTTCTTGATAGAAAGTTCTCTCTTACACATATATGAGTGTCACTGGATTTGTTTCTTTAGTAAACCTGGCCTAACACATATGATTTGCTTAGTACAGAGAAAAAAAAAAGACTAGGTATGTATATAGGATGAAGAGTTATGAGCAAGCAGTGTGGTATAGTGGGAAAGAGTTCTGTACTAGGAGAATTTGATTCCCTTTGATGTAGGTGTATGATCTTGGGCAGGTCCCATAACTAAAACTGCTTTTGTTAGCTGTTTGTCCTAGAAAGCAAGCAATTTAGACAGGATGTTCTCTTAATTTTTGCTTGAAAGCTTTCTAAGAACTTAAGTGAAAGGGCAGATCCTTGACTTGTTGGCAACTTATTAATGGGTACCACTTAATCTTTAATTGCTTAAGGAATACTTGTTCCTTAGTCTTAAGGTCAAGCAGACCACCATTCTACTACCTCCCTCATATATTTACTCTATTTGGTGGCAGTAACAGCACGCAGACACAATCATTCCATCAAGCCCATGCTCGAGCACAGGAAGAATTTTAGCCCTTTCTCAGTCAGTGTTATTTATGAAATTTCTGTATAAAATTCCTGTTGTTTGAACAGTCTATTCTCTGTTATATTTCACTGTAGGAAATATCGAGCATAAGATAATTTGTGAATGGCATGCCCATGCATATTAATCATTATTATGATGATACAGAAATTTCTGACTCTTGAACATTGTAGATTTAGATAACACCCAAATATGGTTTCCTCTCATCTGTAAAATATCCTCAAATCTAATCTGAAATATTCCAAAAGAGCTTTCTTAAAACAGGAGTCGTTGTAGCAATACAAGTCTAGTTCTTCGTGTGATAATTAAGCCTTTCTCTATTGTGCTCTTTAAAAGTACTATTGGTGTTATTCACTGATGTTGATTTCAGGGATTTGTTTGTTTTCTCATTTTTTATGATAACTAGTTTTAGTTCTGTTTTCCAGATTTGTTGATTTCCATATCAGGTGTGTATAAAATCTTGTCTAGCTGTTGAGAGTAGCATAGCTTCTATCTGATAGAATTAAAATGAATAAAATTTCACTTGGGCTGAGCATGTGATGTGCCATAGGCTTGTTCAGGGTTCAAGTTGTTTTCTAGAATTTTAACTTCTTTCATAATTTCATAATAACTTTAATCAATAAAAATCTATAACTCAATAGACTTCTATTGGTAGTGGTTATGGTAGTGGTAGTTTGTCTTGTTTTGCTTTGTTTTAACCACATACACTGCTCTGAAGTCAGTATATCTTTGATTATTGTTTTAAGTATTGGAACAATAGGCTTGGTACTTGAAAGTACAGCCATCTCTTTGCTTATGTTCTAGGAAAAGCTGTTAAAGTGCCAAGAATTTTAGTTTGGAAAGGCTTCTTATAAGTAATAACTTTTTGGAAGATTTTTTTTACTATTCCCAGCCTAAAAATAATACAAACCAGATTGATCTGAAAGAAGCTTTGAAATAGTAAAATAATTCAACTCGGCCACTATTTATGGCATACTCTGCCGTTGTAGGGGCTACAGAAAAGATGGTCCCTGTGTGTCCAGACTTGCAGGTGATCAAGTGAGTTTATATACTGTACAATTAACCCATTGAAACTGTACAATCCAGTGGTTTTTACTATAATCACAGTATTGTACTGCCACCATCATCATCCATTTTAGAACATTTTCATCACGCCATAAGTGAATTCTACTAGCAACCACTCCTGTTTTCTCCCAGATAACCCTCCTTCCAACCCTACTCCGAATCCTGGATAACCACGGATTTACTGTCTGTCTTAGAGATTTTCCTCTTCTGGACATTCTGCATACAAAAATTAAATCATACAACACGTGGTCTTTCACATAATATAATGTTTTCAAGATTCATCCATGTTCTAACATATATCAGGCATACCATATTCTGTCTATACATCAATTGATAGTCATTTGGGTTATTTCTATTTCTTTACTATTATAAGTAATGCTACTATGATAATAGCCAAATAATTGGAAGCACCTAGATGAGTATTGAATGTGTAACTGCGTAAGCAAATAGTGATCCAGCTACATCCTGGAAGAGCAGTACTGAGGGGGAAAAAGGAAAGAGACTATTGATACATAGAACAGCTAAGTTAAATCTCCTTTGAATTATATTGAGTGAAATAAAAACACCAAAGCAGTTTTCAAAAGTTTCAAGATACTTTCATAATACAATATTCTCTGAATGACCAAACCAAAAGCTAAAGTGCCATTGATCCCAACTCATAACTCCAAGTATGGTTTCCAAGGCTCTGCAGTTAGCAGTCTGACATTTACTCAACAGCGCCACCAGGGCTCCATTCTCTAAATGACAGAACTGTACAAATAGAACAGATTCATGGCTGCCAGAGGTTATCTGCAGTTATTTCAAAATAAAGGCTCCATTTAAAAAGACAAAATTCAACCAACACTTTTAACAGATTGCCTAGAGGAGAAATCTTAGCCAGCTCACAAATGTATTATTGATTATGTTTTCTGGTTTTTAATACAGCTTGCCGGTTCTGCCACTATAGTTCATAAGTAGCTCTGTCTCCAGTAGCAATCTTCTCACTGCTTGTCCAGCTCTGCCCACTGCCTGCTGCCAAAGTTTATAACACGTATTCCATTTCTGTTATTGAAGCACCCCAATTATTTTTACCAATTTTTATTTTAGTTAAAATTACCCAGGGACTATTTCTAGGTCCTGTTTGTCAGTTGGTGAGTTCCATAGTGGTGTTGTTAGGAGCCATCAAGCCGGTTGTGACCCATGGTAACCCTTGGCACAACCGAAGGAAACACTGCATGGTCCATCGTAATCGTTCCTATGCTGAGCCCATTGTTGCAGCCACCGTGTCAGTCCATCTCCTTGAGGGCCTTCCTCTTTGCCACTGTCTCCTCTTTACCAAGTATCATGTCCTTCTGCAGGGACTGCTCTCTCTGACAATATGTCCAAAGTATGTAAGACCAAGTCTGGCCACCCTTGCCTCTAAGGAGTACTCTGGTCTAGCTGCTTCCAAGACACATCGGTTGGAATTTTGAGCAGTCCATGGTCTTTTCAATTATTCTTTTCCAACACCATAATTCAAATGCACTGATTCTTCTCCAGTCTTCCTTATTCAGTGTCCAAATTTCACGTGCATGTGAGGCAATTGAAAATACCATGACTTGGGGCAGATGTGTCTTAGTCCTCCAAGTAACATCCTTGCTTTTCACTACCCTAAAGAGATGTTATGCAGCAGATTTACCCAATGAAACTGGTCTTTTAATCTCTTGACTGCTGATTCCATGAACATTGATTGTGAATCCAAGTAAAACAAAAGCCTTGATAACTTAACCCTTTTCTCCTTGTATCATGGTCCAGTTGTGAAGATTTTGATCTTCTCTCCATTGAATCGTAGTCCATTCCACGGTGTGCAGCATTGTGAAACACATAAACACATGCCAGGCACCCTATAATATGTGTCAACATAAAGCTATCACACGTTACCACTATTATTTGCTTTGGGTTTTGAGACTTCATTAACAAATCTAAGTGGATTTGATGACATGCCCATAATTTAATATGCATGCCTTTTTAGCATAATAGCTCAGATATTATTTGTAAGTTTTCTTTTTTGTGAATATGTTTCATATCCTATCCTACCTATGAGAAGTTTTTAAAGGTGGACTTGCTTTTCTCTCGTCAAATTCAGGGAGTGTCTGGGGGGGGGGTTATTTCCTTTGACTGTGCTGGCCTTAGATTTGTTTAACATTGGATTATTTTTTAATTGTGTGCATTTTTATTTTTTTGTAAGTTCTCATTTTGAAATTATCTCGGATTTAACTGGGAAATTGCAAAAATAGTACCAAGAATCTCTGTCAATTCTTCATTCTGATTCCTCAGTTAATAATATCTTTCACTGCCATATGACAATGATCAGTTATCAGGAAATTCATATTTATGTCAATATTGTTATCAAATTTATAGATTTTGTTTGAGTTTCATCAGTTGTCTCACTATGGATATTTTTTCTGATACACGATCTAATCTAGGATTGCACGTTACATTTAGTTTTCACACATTTCTAGTCTTCTTTTCTCCTTGACTCTGAAACAGTTTCTCAGTACATCTTTATCTTTTAGGATCTTGACTTTTTTTTTCCAGGACACAGATTATTTAATTTGTAGAATGACCCTCAATTTGGGATATTGGATTAATTTGATTCAGAGGAATAAAATCATCTAGTACTATTTTCAAATGATTGCACATACTGAAACTTTACCCCAAAAATATGATTCTGATGTATAATTAATGGGTTATGGAACAGACTAGAGATATAATTGGCTGTATCTTTAAGTTACTCTGTCTGTAGAGTGTATGTACTTGTTTAGGCGCTTGTTTTTAAATATCTAACCAAAAAAGCAATGCTTTCCAGATGTCCAGTTCATAGTGATAAATAGCCCATCATAATACGCAGATGTTTTAAAATTTTTATTGGGAGTTCTTACAGCTCTTATAACAATCCATACATCAATTATATCAAGCACATTTGTACATTGTTGCCATCATCATTTCCAAAACATTTTCTACATGAGTCCTTGGTATCAGCTCCTCTTTTTACCCCTCCCTTCACACTCTCCCACTCTCGTGAATTCTTGATAACTTCTAAATTATTTTTATATTTTACACCATCCTCTGCCTCCACTCCAACCTTAATTGTTTGCATCGATATAATTGTTTTGGATCTTCTGATACCTGATCCTGTCGACACCTTTTGAACACACTGGTTGTTGGTGTGCTTCTTCTATGTGGGCTTTGTTGCTTCCCTGCTGGATGGCTGCTTGTTTACCTTCAAGCCTTTAATACCCTAGAAACTATATCTTGTAATAGCCTGGCACCATCATCTTTCTTCACCGCATTTGCTTATGCACCCATTTTGTCTTCATCAATTTTATTGGGAAGGTGAGCATCACCGAATGCCAGGTTATTAGAACAAAGTCTTCTTGCATTGAGGGAGGACTTGAGTAGAGGCCCAATGTCCGTCTGCTACCTTAATACTTAACATAAATATATGTACATGTCTGTTTATACCTCTATAAATGATTTTTGCCTCCTAGTTCTTTACTCTATTTCCTTTTATTTTCCTCCTGTCCCAGTATCATGTTCAACCTTCATTCAACTCTCTACTTCCTCTTGGCTATATTGAACTTGATCGAACCCCATCAGGCATTCTGTGCCCTCCTCAGTATCGATTTTAGATCTCTTGTTCCCTTGTCTCTGGGTTTGTTGGCTCCCTGGTCCCTTTCCCCCACCTCCTCCTCTCTCCTGTACCCCTGGAACTGCTGGTTCCACTGTTTTCTCCTCGGAATTATTTACCTGTCTAGACATGAAAAAACAACAGCAACAAAAACCCTATGAATAGTTTCAGGTCTGTCTGTTGACCCATATTGAATGTTTTCCAATCAGGTCTGATGCAGTGCCAAGCCCTGTCCTCCACCCCCGAGTCCAAAGTCTTGTTTTCAGAATTCCTCGTGAAATTCTGAAAATTGCTTTTACTCCCTGAGATAATTAAGGTTTATTGTGCCAACCTGGCCAATAAGCATGTGGGATTAACTGAAGGGCAGAGAGATAAATGGCTCGGTGAGCCTTGCCTTTCTAGTTCTTGGGTCTCTTGCTTTGTGATGGTCAGACCAGGGTGCAGCTGCCTTAGCCAGTTCCCTGCTTCAGCTGGCCAGGCTCACTTCCTGCAAGACATCTCTGAGGAGAAGCCACATGGACCTACCCTGATGCAACCCTAGGTACTGCAACAGCCTTGTGGAGACCCCTGCCAGCGCTGGGATGCTTATGTGCTCTCTGATTTGGCTTTCCTCCTGCATTGCATGTGTTTTGTAAGACTGAGGAGGACTGTGTAGATCGGTGTTGGACATATGGGCTAATGTTGGACTTAAGGGCTTGGACAGGACTGGGTTGGGATGTTTTCTTAATATACACTTACCCTTTATATAAAACTCTCTCTTATATACATATGAGCTTCTGTGGATTTGTTTCCCTAGTTTACCCAGCCTAACACACTCCCCTTACTGCTCTCTTGCGCTCCCTTCTTGTTATGCCATGGTGTTGGGGGAGGGAGGGTTGGAGGAAGCCAGCCGCAGTTCCCTCACTGTGTCTCTGGTGCTATCCTCCATAGCACAGAACATTGTGTCTCCTGGTGAGATTGACCCTACTAAGGTCCTCTCTGTGCAGGAATATCATCCTCAAAGCTTGGTGGGCCAGGATGCTGTCTCTCTCTATGTCTTTGTCTATGTCTCTCGCTCCCTCTTAGTTTGCATCTGTATGGTCTGGGCAGACCTGCCACACTCCCTGGCATACCAGCATGAAGCAGTGAACTAACCCGAGAGCTCTGCCGGACCAGGTCCTATCCCAGCTACATCGATCCCCCCCGCCCCTCCCCAGAAGAATGCACTACGGAGGATAGCACTGAAAATCTTTTTTTTTTTTAACTCAGAAATCTTGAAAATGCTTTCATCTTTCTCCAGTGATTATATTAATACATGTTCTATATAGGCAGACATCTGATAGGTTAAAACTTCTTCTGAGTAAACATCTATTTGTAACATTTTCTGAGACTATGTAAAGTTTTCTTCCCACTCATGCATATCAGTGCAGTTACACATATTTTTGCACACTGATACATGTTTTTCCCTTTGAGTACTTTTGGCTTCAGTTTACTTTTGCTTCAGATAATAATGTACTTAACTTAAATGTTTTGTTTTAAAGAAAATCGCAAAAAATTACTAAGTATTATTTTTGAATGTTTTTATGTAGAGAAAGATTTAAAAACCTGCCATATAACATTTCTTCAAAGAATCAAATCAGTTCATATTCCTCTCATTCCTTTGTTTACACACACTTCTTTTTTTGTTTTCTTTCTGATTATAAATTACTGTTTCTAAGATCCTGTTTTTTAAATTGTGCTTCACAATCATTAGTGAATTATGAATCAATTTGTTCAATATCTTTTTAAAGGATTAAAATGAAATTAGAATATAGAACGTATCAAAATTACTGCATAGTAAGGGAAAGTATGTTACAGATTTATTGTTGCTATTTATCTTATGGATCTGTGAGTACTGAGTCACAATGTAAAATATATTTTACTGTGGTTTGCTGTTTTTAAAAAGTTTGAAAACCAGTGTTCTAGAGTGTTTCATCTATTAGTGCCTTGAACTTAATGTTCTTTAAACATACATGTTGGTTAGTTACTACATAAATATTTGGATAAGATTTTTAAACTAAAATTCTGTTTATGTTTGGTATCTTGATGCTGATCTCCTTGGCCAAAGACTACATCAGTGGAAAACCTGTAGTGTTGACAAGTTTTACAAAATTACTTTTTTAACCTGCCTTCTACATAATCTTCAATTTGAAAAACATTTTTTGAAAGATTATGTTTTCCCCTTAATGAAATTTATATTGATTTTCACTGGTTTTTATTCCTTAGAAGTATAGGAAAATATATACAATGCAAGTTCCTATTTCTTTGTATTCCTTATTAGACTGCATGTCCGAGGAAGGCCTACATCTGTCTTGTTCACAGTAGTTATGCCCCAGAAGAGAACATTGCCACACAGAAAATGCTCAGACAGTTGTTGAATGAATGTTACGGGCAACCTTCTATAAATGGCAAGATGTGTGAATCCTGGTCTCTCTCTTCCCAGTCCAGATATTCTGCACCACATTGCTTTTTGTTTGAAAATATTACGTGGAAGGAAATTTTTATATGTTTAAAGTTTTTTAAAGGTTTTGAGGCATTTTTATCTTCCCCTTTTTTGGTGTCACTTCCTAATTTTCTGGCTGATTTTATAGGTTCTAATCATAAATTTAGGACAGAATGTAGTTTAAAGTTTCAAAATTGTGTAGCTCTCTTTTATTTTAAATGTAAAATAAGTGTAATTGTTAAGTGGAATGCGAGGCAGAAAGTGTCGCTTTCAGTATTGCCTGTGACAAACAGTGTGACTTTTGGAAGAGTATTTAATCCACAGGCCTCTAATTTATCAATCTTTATCTCATTATGTAATGCAAAGATAATTTAAAATTAAAAGATATATGAACCTGATACAAATTATGAAGTATCGTGTGTGTAAGTAATAAATTCTGCTCCTCTCTACCTATTCATATTTCAAATGCATTCATCATCAAGAGACTTTAAACGAGCTTTCACATACTGTTCCACTTGCCAGTTTCATAAACCAGTATTGGAATAATTAAATGAAGCTACTACCCCAGCTTCTTTTCTTTTTCTGTGTCTTAGTAAAATGATTTTATAAGCAGTAGCAAATTTAGTTAGACACAAGATTATTATATCCAACCCAGTTCTATCTAATGTAGATTAAATTGTACTTTTGGGATTGAGGTATAAGTTAAAATCCTATTAAAGGTAGCATTTATGGACTCTTCAAAGATAAGGCTTAAGAAGTTGATGGTTTACTGTGGTAAGCCAAAACAGAATTCATTACTTTGTTAAACGATATCTGAATTGAGTACCCACTTAGTTGTAGTTGGCCATTAAAAATGAGCAAATGCTCCGAAAATGATTAGGGCAAAGAATATACAGGTGTGCTTTATTCAATTGATGTCTGTATGTATATGTATGGATTGTGATAAGAGTTGTATCAGCCCCTAATAAAATGTTTTTTTTTAATCAGCATGGCATTTACTGATAAGCAGATTTTTGTTTGTTTTCTGTTTTTCAAACATCAAATTCTTTGGTATTTTTTGTTAGGAATAAACTTTTAAGTGGGTCACATAGACCTATTATGAACAGCTTCTGCAGAAATTAGGTTTGAAAGATTGGTCAAATCTCTGATAATCCAGCTGGATATAAAGAGAGAAAAGTCTCCTGTGATTGGTATTCTGCATACCAAGTATTTGTATAATAGCAAGATGATCACTATCACAGGTTCATAAGCCAAGCTAATCCCAAAAAACAACACCAAACTCACCGCCATCAAGTCCATACTGACGCACAGCAACCTTACAGGTCAGGGTAGAACTGCCCCTGTGAGCTTTTGAGACTGTAACTGTGTAAGAGACTAGAAAGTCCTGTCTTTCTCCTGAGGAGCTGCTGGTGGTTTCGAACTGCCAACCTTGAGGATTGCAGCCCAACACATAACCACTACATCAACAGAGTTCCAACTGTGGAAAAAAAAACCTTGACTTTTGAAGAATGTAAAAGACCGGAATCATTTCACTAGTAGATGTGAAAGGAAGACAGGAATTGACTGTATATTTTGTGACAAATGCAGTTAATTGACAAATATTTTTGTTTAGTTGAAAAGCCTTTTCCTCTATTTGCATTTGTATTACCTAATTGGGATATGGAATACTTAATTATAAAAAAACCTCATTTTTTACATTCCATTCACACCAATAAGTTGATTTACCATCAGAAATGTAAATTTCATTACATTGTATGATATAAATTGTTTAAAACATATTCCATGAATTTTTATGTTCTGTAGTAAAATAATTTTGATAACTCATAGAATGTGGTGAGACTGATGTTAGGAAGTAGAATGAAACTCAGTCTTAACGTGTTTTGCAGAAATAATTTAATAGAGTGAATTCGTATTTCCAGTAGCTGAATTACTAATTGAAAAACATTCAGTGTTTATGCATAGCTTGTATGGGCTACTTGGGAACAAAGCCAGCCTCCTTTGAATCCTGTCAGCTAACGGTTTTCTCTGGATTCTGTCAGGGAAGACTACTGCTCGAGGGAAACACAGTCAGTAACCTCACTGGGTGTAACTGCAGTTAAGAGAGGAGACTGCTATCTCTGGACATTTCGGGAAGTGAGATTTCTAATGAGAAAGTAGCCTTTACTTTTTCCTTTCTGACTCTGTAGATAACTATTCTGCTGGGCTTCTGAGGTTCTAAAGAATCTCTGTAAATTAGAATTTCAGGTCCACAACAACTTGCAACACACCCACACAGAGCCCTTAGCTTCCTACATGAATGAAAAAGGAATATTTGAATGTTTTACATTAAGCTACATGCTATTATAAAATAAATTTTCCCACCAGTAAAATGTCAGTTGAATAAACTAATACTATTTTGCAGAATGGCTTTTGTGTCACCCAAGCACATTCTTTCTTCCCCACCCCCCCATGAGTGTGTGTGTGCGTGCTTATGTGCGTGCCCACTTCCATGTCTCCTTCCCTCCTTGTACATCCCTTTTGCATTTTCTATACTTAACTCAAAACAACAACTGGAGAAAGGAATGTACTGGGTTCATGATTTCCCTTTCTCCATGCTGGCTCCGGCCGTGTCACCTCTTCAACACTCGAGGAGAGGAAGTACTCCTTTCATCAGCAGGGCCATTACTCTGGGCTGTGTCAGTGCCACTCAAAGTGTGGTTGGTCTGTTGCTAATCTGCAGTTTCTTAAAAGCACAGAATATGAGTGAGCATTTAGAAACTTTTCTTACACTTTGATGTTGTGGTGACATCTAAGGGCATTATTTTGTATTTTACGTAAATACTGTCAACAGTATATTGGAAATTAAGAAAAGAAAACCCTTTCCTGTAGACAACTTGAAAAGCACTGAACTATCAGGCATCAAAGACTCGTAACAAAAAAACCATATCAATGGGAATGAGGGAGAGTGCAGAGTAGAGACCAAAAGCCCATCTGTAGATGATTGGACATCCCCTTTTAAAAGGGTCACAAGAAAGAGAAGAACCAGTCCGGGTGCAGTATAGCACCAATGAAACATTCAACTTTCCTCTAGTTCTTTAATGCTTCCTTCCCCTGTACCCCCAGATCTGGCTAGACCAGAGCGTGTACACGGGTACAGATAAGATCTGGAAACCAGGAATCCAGGACAGATAAACCCCTCAGGACCAATAATGAGAGTAGCAAGACCAGGAGGGGGAGGGGAAGGTGTGGGGGAAAGGGGGATCCGATTACAGTGATCTCCATAGAAGGACCCCCTCCCAGGGGGGTGGACAACAGGAAAGTGGGTGAAAGGAGACATCGGTCAGTGTAAGACATGAAAAAAATAATTTATAAATTCTCAAGGGTTCATGAGGGAGGCGGGGCAGA
Source organism: Tenrec ecaudatus (assembly GCF_050624435.1). NCBI lineage: Eukaryota > Metazoa > Chordata > Mammalia > Afrosoricida > Tenrecidae > Tenrec > Tenrec ecaudatus. The sequence goes on from NC_134545.1 coordinate 93,976,158, forward strand.
GGAGGGAGGGACCCAAAGAAGCACTGAGCTAGATGACTTCATCTTTAACACATGCAGTCACAGCTGAAGGGTGGAGGGCTATGAAATGACTATTCTGTTCGACGAGCTGTAGCTGGCTAGGACTCAGTTGTAGCAAAGCCCAGATGAATTTGTTTCCTGGGCATCAAATCAAGAATTATCCTAAGCATGAATAATAATCATGATAATTAAGTAGATCATAGCTGTTCTTTTGACTTCTGACTAACTTTTTGTTGTTACTTTCTTTGAGTTGAAGTTCCATCTGCCTAAATTAAGTAGTCTGATAACCTAAAATTTCCCTGGGAAACCGTTGAATCATTTGAAAAATGTTAGACCTTGTTTCCCTCATGTGGCAGAAGTTACGTCCACCATAGAATGTCATAGTCGTGAAATGCCACTGATGTTGGCTCAGCATGCAAGTGGGAGGGAGCGACAAGAAGAGAAACTCAAGGATGATACTTAGCACTTGTGAAAATTTGCCATCTAGATGGGACACCATAATTTTGGATATAGTGACCATTATAAATTGACCTTTAAAAGTTGAATTGGCATCGATGGTGTTATCATAAGTATGCACAAATCTCATTAGCACTGTCAATCTCACTTTCCCATTTAGCATGATTACCTAAGATAGTTTTACAAATTTTTTTTTTGTTTTGAGAAACCAGTACTCTTATTACTTGGAGGAAAATTTTAAAAGTTTTGTTTGTGAATTTTGAGTAAGCTATTGAATTTGTCATCAATGTCTTCCTTTTTTGTGTTTCTTAATACAGATAAGGGAGGGGCTTAACTGACCTGAAGCATGAATTCAGACGCCAGCCAAAGTGTGATCACTACTCCTCCTCTTCCCAGCATGCCTCACAAAGAGCGGTACTTTGACCGCATCAATGAAAGTGACCCAGAATACCTTAGGGAGAGGAACATGTCTCCGGATCTACGACAAGACTTCAATATGATGGAGCAGAGGAAACGAGTTACTCAGATCCTGCAAAGTCCTGTGAGTTGGAACTTATTAGAAGGATGTCTTTTTTTTTTTCTCTTCCCCTTTGGGAACCTTGATGTAATGAAGTAAGGAGTATGTGTAACAACCAACCCTCTGGTTTAAAGAGAGGACAGAATCAGTTGCTCCCAGTCCTTCATAGGAGAAATGAACCATCTAATTTATGTACCTGACTTTCAAACCTTTAAAAACTAACATCACTTTGGGTACTATAGAAGTTCTTAGTGTGTTTTCTGGGAGAACAAAAAGTGTTACTGAACTCAAGGACACCCAATTTGGAGTAAAAATCTGTGATGAAAAGAAAGGCATAACTGAAGGGTAAAGGTTCAAGAAATTAATTAGGTCAGCCTCACACACATAGTTGCCTTCTTCCTTCCTGTACCCTGACACCAGCATTTTAAAAATACTGCCATTAAAAACAACGGAGAAACCCTGCCATGGAGTGAATGTTGACTCGTAGCAACCTTATATGACAGAGTTGAACTTTCCCTATGGGTTTCTGAGACTAAACCTTTACAGGAGCCGAAAGTCTCATCTTTTTCCTGCAGAGCAGCTGTTGGTTTCAAACTTCTGACCTTGTGGTTAGCAACCCATCTCATACCCCACTATGTCAGTAGGGCTCCTTTTCTGGCAGGCTAGTGTTACAAATTAAGCAACCTAATGGCTAGCCATTCAAACTCACCCAGTGACTGTGGGGTCAGGGAAGTGTGATCGACTAGTTCTATAGAGATTACGCCCAGGAAAATGCTATGGAGCAGTTCTGTTCTTTAACACATGAGGTTGCCTTGAATTGGGAGGCTGCCTGAGTGGCAGGTAACAATAAAACAAAGTGTTACATACACCTGTGCAAGCACACACACTAGAGAAGAAAGTAGATTAAAAGTGAATTTTAAACTTAGTAACACAAGCTGAAATTTTTATCTGTCTAGCAATGTCCAGATTTTTTTAAAAAGTATATTAATTGCAGTAAATGTTAATGGAGGGCATACCTGACTTCCTTTGGCTTTTCCATTGCCACAGAGGTCAGACATGCCTCTATGGTCCATACTTCATTACCTATTCTCATACCAGCTGTTCTTCCCACACGACTCTACATCTATGCTGGATTCAATAATTCATTGCAATGGCCTAACAACTCACAGAAAATACTCCCAGTTAAGGAGGCTTATTAGGGAAGTTAATAGGATCTGCACACAGTAAAGATATAGTCATTGGTCTCCTCAGCCAATACCAAAGTGTCTTCTCTCTCCAATTCTCAGCCTCTCAGCCACAGGGTAGCCAAGTCTCTCTCCAGCTCGTTGTCTTTTAGTCACATGGTCCCTTGGCTTTTGTTTCCATGGGCCAGGAAGCCAGACTACCTATCACTGTGTCCTGCAATGCAGTAGTCTCAGACCTGGTGAGGAGAGGGTACCCCATAGTCTGAGCTTCTCCTCTGAGTCTCTGAGCCTCAGTCTGTGATGCTTCTGGCTTGGCAGGCTCAGCCATGTGGACAGAGATTTTGAATGTGCTTTCCTGGGGTCCTTGGGGTTTCTCTCTTTTCTTACACTGCTTCAAAGAGTGGCTCGTCCTCCAGTCAGGGTGCAGTGTAGCACCGATGAAACATACAACTTTCCTATAGTTCTTTAATGCTTCCTCCCCCCACTAGCATGACCTGAGTTCTACCTTACAAAACCGACTAGACAAGAGCATGTACACTGGTACAGTTAAGAGCTGGAAACACAGGGAATCCAGGACAGATAAACCCCTCAAGACCAATAATGAGAGTAGCGAGACCAGGAGGGTAAGGGGAAGGGAGAACCGATCACAATGATCTACATATAACCCCTTACCAGGGGGACAGACAACAGAAAAGTTAGTGAAAGGAGACAGCGGTCAGTGTAAGGCATGGGAGGAAAAAAGTAATTCATAAATTAACAAGAGTTCATGAGGGAGGGAAGATGGGAGAGGAGGAAAATGAGCTGATATCAAGGGCTAAAATGTTTTGAAAATGATGATGGCAACTTATGTACAAATGTGCTTGACACAATGGATGGATGGATGGATGGATGGATAGATGGTGATAAGAGCTATATGAACCCCCAATCAAATGATACCTAAATAAATAACCCCTCGAAAATGGTTCATCCTTATAGTCAGGGAAGTGATCATGAAAATTGACCAATCCCCTCTATTAGTACTACACACACCCTATTTACCTAATCCCACCCAATCATTTGGGAGTTACAAAGGCTTAGGTAATGATTGTTAAGGTGCTGTCAGTTGGTTCCGGTCATAGTGACCCTGTTTTACAACAGAACAGAAACACCACCCGGTCCTGTGACAGCCTCACAGTTGTTATTATGTTTGAGCTCATTATTGCAGCTACCATGTCAATCTGTCACATTGAGGGTCTTCCTCTATTTCTCTGATGTCCTTCTCTAGGGACCAGTCTGTCTCTATAACGTGTCCAAAGTACATGAGATATTGTTGCTTGGTTTTGCTCTGTCTTGTTTTTTTTGCATGTTATTTCCGCAGGTCTGTCTAAATAAGATAGACTGGGTGAACAATCTGGAGGAGAAAACAACAGGATTGACAGTTCGAGGGGGACATGGGAGAGGGGGAGGTGGGGAGAAAGGTAGTGGTGTTAACAAACCCAGGGACAAGGGAACAGCAAGTGATCCAAATCAGTGGTGAGGACAGTGTAGGGGGGCTGGTAGGGCGTGATCAAGGGTAATGTAACAAAGATGAATTACTGAAACCCAAATGAAGACTGAGCATGATAGTGGGACAAGAGGAAAGTCCAAGGAAATAGAGGAAAGAGCTAGGAGGCAAAGGGCATTTATAGAGGTCTAAATAAAGGCATGTACATATGCAAATATATTTATATATGAGGATGGGGAAATAGATCTATGTGCCTATATTTATAGGTTTAGTATTAAGGTAGCAGAAGAACATTGGGCTTCCACTCAAGTACTCCCTCAATGCAAGAATACTTTCTTCTGTTAAATTGGCATTCTATGATGCTCACCTTCCCCACACAACCACTGAAGACAAAGCGGGTGAATAAGCAAATGTGAAGAAAGCTGATGGTGCCAGGCTATCAAAAGATACAGCTTCTGGGGTCTTTTTGTTTTGTTTTGTTTTAGCATCTGGGGTCTTAAAGGTGTGAAGGTAAACAAGCAACCATCTAGCTCAAAAGCAACAAAGCCCACATGGAAGAAAACACACCAGCCTGTGTGATCACCAGGTGTCGAAGAGGGGATCAGTTATCAGACATCAAAGAACAAAAAAATCTTATCATTGTATGCTCACTCCATGATACGATCACTGAAGACAAACGGGTGCATAAGCAAATGTGGTGAAGAAAGCTGATGGTACCTGGCTATCAAAAGATATAGCGGTCTGGGGTCTTAAAAACTTGAAGGCAAACAAGCAGCCATCTAGCTCAGAAGCAACAAAGCCCACATGGAAGAAGCACATCAGCATGTGCAATCACAAGGTGTTGAAGGGGTCAGGTATCAGGAATCACCACAAACAAAAAAGCATATCATAGTGAATGAGGGGGGAGTGCAAATTGGAGACTCAAAACCCATTTGTAGGCCACTGTACATCCCCTTAAAGAAGGGTCTCGAGGAAGAGATGAGCCAGTCAGGGTGCGATGTAGAGCAACAATGAAACATACAACTCTCCTCTAGTTCCTAAATACTTCCTGCCCCCCCCCGTCATGATCCCCATTCTGCCTTACAAATCTGACTAGACCAGAGGATGTACACTGTACAGATAGGAACTGGAAACACAGGGAATTCAGGGTGGATGATCCTTTCAGGACCAGTGGTGTGAGTGGCGATACTAGCAGGGTTGAGGGAGGTTGGGTTGGAAAGGGGGAACCGATTACAAGGATCTACATGTGACCTCTTCCCTGGAGGATGGACAACAGAAGATTGAGTGAAGGGAGGCGTCGGACTGGGCAAGATATGACAAAATAATAATTTATAAATTATCAAGGGTTCATGAGGGAGGTGGGAGCGGGGCCGGAGGGGAGGGGAAAATGAGGAACTGATGCCAGGAGCGTAGGTGGAGAAGCAAATGTTTTGAGAATGATGAGGGCAATGAATGTATAAATGTGCTGTACACAATTCAGGTACGTATGGACTGTGATAGGAGTTATATGAGCCCCTAATAAAACGTTTAAAATATCTATATAAATATATTATATTAAAATGTTTTAATATTAAAAAAGAACAAATGTCCTAAAACTGACAGTGGTTGCAATTGTCCAACTCTTTTTCAAATGGAAGAACTACTAAATTGTACAGTATGTGAATTATATCAGTAAAAAAAATTTTTTTTAAGTCCCCAAGGAGGATCGTCATAGGTTTACCTGGCATTGACGAGGAATGAATTCCACAGGGCATTACTGTAAATGCTCTCTTATGGAGAAGAAAGAAAATGACAAATATTTTTAAAAAACAAATAGATTTATTTCTTCCTCTACAGGAAGACAGGCCTTTCTCCTCCCATAAACAGTTGCAGTCTTGGGAACTCACGGGGGGGAGGGGAGGGCAGTGCTCCCCTGTCTAATAGTGTCACTCTAGGTCAGCCTCCACTCAGTGGCAGTGGGTTTGGTTTGGTTTGGTTTGGTTTACAAAAACCCTACCTTAAAATTTACTGTCCAAATTATTCTAGCCCACTACCATTAAGTCAATTCTAACACATAGAACTATCCTCCAGGGTTTCTAAGGCTGTATGTCTTTACGGAAATAGAAAGCATGTCTTTCTCCTATGAATTGTGGTAACAGTTCATATAAATTAATGGACAGAATCTATGACATTAGCATTTAAAGATTGATGAATATTGAGATATCTTATGGAACTATCCCAAAGAGAATCATTCGATCCTGTGAAGTTTCAATGAAAAAGTACTGAACTAATTTTCCATGCTGGAGTTTGTGTTTTTTATTATTTCCCTATTAGCCTAACAACATGACAACTTCAAGTAGACTGATTATTTTCCTGTGTGTTTCCATTTGTAAATTGGCTTAAAGACTTCAGTTTTATTTATGCCTAGGGAACTCATTGAAATAGTGGGAAAGGGCAGGCGTGTAGACTTTGATTTCCCTGTTCCCTTTGCAAGAGCGGTTATCTTCTGCCAGACAGAGAGCAAAGAAGGCTGAAGTGCAGAAGACTTGTGCATAGGTAATTGTTCCCTGCATTTTTGTGTAGTGCATTTGAAATCCTGCTCATTAAATGCTTACGAACGTCCGTTTCCTAGAGCTGCTATCATAGTGCCAACACAAATGCCAGGTTTAAAAGACAGGCATTTACCGTACACACTCGAGTATATGCCATCCAAAATACCAGGCAAGGCACCTAAATTTACCACAAAAACTGCATTAAAAATGTGCTGAATAACTCCGCTTATACTGGAGTATGTATGGTATTTCCTCACAGTTCAAGAAGCTCAAAGTCCAACCTAGGGTCTCAGCTGTGGAGGTTCTGGGCCTCTATTTCTGGTAAAGGCCAGCAACCCCTCTTGCCTGCTGCTTGTAGATGGTATCACAAGAAGTCTCCCTCTGTGTGTGTCTATAAGTCCCCTTAGAAGACACCACTCAAAAAGGATTAATATTGCCGGTTGTCTATCTCCCCCCGCTTCCCCCCACACACATACACACACATACTTTTTTTGTCTCTGATATATTTCCCAGTATACAAAGCACAAAAGGGACGGATGCATAGAGATAGTGATTGATGTAATGGCTCTTTGGGGATATGGCATAGGGGAGTTTGAAAGGAATTGAGGAGCAAATTGTAAATAGTGGGGAGGGGAGGATGCACTGGAACTGATTGTGGTGATGTATCCGCAACTCTCTTTAAATATAATTGAGCTAAGGAAATGTATGCTATGTGAATTTTATCTTAATAAAACTATTGGAGGAAAAAAAAAGTTAGTGGGTTTAGTACCCATCCTTCTCCTGTATGGCCTCATTAACATATGTAAAGCAAACCCATCTCCAAGCCAGTTCCTCTTTCCCTATAATAGGGCCCATACCACTTCAACATAACTGTTTGGGTGAGACCATGCAATCCATGTTGTTGTTGTTAGGTGCTGTCGAGTTGGTTCCATCTCATAGCGCCCCTGTGTGCCACAGAACACAACGCTGCCTGGTCTTGTGCCATGCTCTCAGCGTTCTTGTGCTTGAGCCCATCGACCAAGCCACTTCGTCAGTTCATCTTGTCAAAGGCCATTGTGTTTTTCTCTGCCCACATAAAAGTGTATAAATATTTCTTCCTGCCATATTGTATGACCGAACAACAACAAAAACCCATTGATTATTGGATTTTGACTCAGAACAAGCACCCTATTGGGTGGAGTGAAGCTGTTCAATGAACTTTTTCGAGACTGTCAATCTTTCTAGAAGCAGATGCTTCATCTTTCTCCCATGGAGTAGCTAATGTGTTTTAGACCCCTGTCGTTTCCATTAGCACTCTAATGCTTAACCCGTTGCAGCCCCAGGGCTGCTTTCAATTTAGGGTAGGAGTTTTCACAGTTCACTTAATACAACAGAAACTACACAAATGGAAATTATACATGGTGGTTCATATTAGTTACCCTTTACTAATGAGCAAATAACAAATAAATAATAAAGTCACTCCCAAATTTAGCAACTAAAACAAGCATATGTTGACTTGCCATTTCTGTGCATGAGGAATTCAGAAGCAGTTTAGCTGTGTGATTCCGGCTCAAGGTCTCTCGTGAAGTTATAGCCTAGACATCACGCAGTGCTGCTGTCACTGGAAGGTCTGACTGAGATGCGAGTACCTATCGTTGGTCCCTGCCACATGAACCTCTCCCCAAGACTGCTGGAGTGCCCCTACCCTATAACAAATATTCTAGAAGGGGATCAAAGGAGTGCCTGCAATGTCTTCTATGATTTAATCTCAGAAACCACTCACACTAGTTAGAAGTCACTCAGTAAGTTGTATACACTCTTGAATGGAAGAATGATGTACCCTGTGGTTTTATTTTACAACCAACACAGTCCACACCCTGGCCACAATTTCTTTGCCTATCTTCCACATATGATATAGCCTAACCCTTCCCTAACACCCACCCTACCAAGGTTTAAATCCATTCCAGAAAAAAAAAAACCATTCCAGCATTCATTTGGGGTCTAGAATCACATTTTCTAAATCTTATCCAAAGACAGTTGATGCTCCTGGAATATATTTAGTGGAATAGTAGGTTAGTGGATTATGTACTGGACTGCTAACTGCAAGGTCAGCAGTTTAAAACCATCAGTGTTCTTCAGGAAAAAGATGAGGTTTTCTTCTCTCATAAAAAGTTACAGTCTCAGAAACCCATAGGGACAGTTCTACCTTGCCCTACTGGGTCGCTATAAGACAGAATTGACTCGATGGCAATGAATTTGGTTTGGATGTACCAAATTCTCATTGTGTATATTATTTAATCCAAGTCAAGAAAATATTATATTTATGTTATACAGATGAATAATCTGAAACATAGAGACTAAAATAGCTTGCCAGTGTTCTTACAGCTGTTAAATGGTAGGTCTGGAATTTAAACCAAAAAAACTCATCTTTTACCCCTATCTTGTTCATTTAAAGCATTCATAAATCCCACCCATATATTACTTCTTATTTCCTTCACCTTCAGTTTCTGTCACTCAACTTAGTTATTCACCTCAGCTTGAGTCTCAGTCATGAAACATTTTGGCATCTGTCAATTTGGATACCAAAAGCAGTTCCGTATTGCCTTGAGCTGAGAAAGTAGAAGAAGAACAAGCTAGTTGAATCTTTGATTTTTAAAATGGCCTGAAAAGGGAAGCTCATATTTTCCTCCTCTTATTCATTAATTGCAGAAGAGCTCATACATCGGTCAAGCTGAATGGATCATCCCAAAGAATGGTCACCATATTGTTGGATATATGAGAGTGAAAAAATAAATTTTCATTAATAGGGAAAATTATTTTACTTGAGGTCTTGCCTTTGAGTGGTTTTGTGGTTTGTTTGGTTTTTTTTTTTTTAACATTTTATGGTTTTCAAGTTTTTCAACCTTTCTTACTCAGCTTTCCTACCCCACCCAGCAGGAATTTCTCATCAACTTCAAAAATAGCTGTGAGCCTCTTGAGCAAGTAATTGGATTTGATCTGGGAAACAAAGAATGGAGAGAGAGAGAGAGAGAGAGCATGGCTGACTCCTTCTTCTCATCCGTTAAGAAGCCTGGCAGGTTTCTGGGGTGGAGGGAGGCCTTCACCCTTGTGAGTTGGACGTGAATCCCAATCACATTTTCATAATTAATATTGTTCCCTGCTGTATCTTCCCATAATAGTTCTACCTTAAGGTTACCTCTTACAAGCACATGGCTGATTGCCATCTTTAACTGTAGGAGCAGAGGTGTGCTCTTGTTGTCTAGGCTCAGAGGACAGCCTCTTTTCTGCCCCCACTCCCCTACTGCCCCAGGAACTGGTGTTAGGTTACTCCTCCCATGTACTCAGGGACCTCTAGGGTTAGGGTACAATCCACACTATTATGTATGTGGTTACCTGTAATTAGGAGGGCTTGCATGCCTCTAGAGTGTATATAAACCTTGGTTGGAAATATATTCTCTCTCTCTGCATAGACCTGGCTCCTGACGTCATTGTGGTCCTAGAGGTGAGCCCTTGCATGCCTTATCTTGTCTGATGACTCTTTACCCCTCAGTTACACATTTGCCCTTTGGATCCATTCAGTTGTCAGGGCTGGCACCCCACATTAATCTCTTTTAAAATGAACTTATTTTTAAATGTTACTGACATAATTCACTTATCATATAATACAGTAGTTCAATAATATTAAATTGGTTTATAATCTTAAATGTATTGTAAATCAGTATGTTGAGTAGGTTGCCTTAATTGATGTTGGGTGTTAGAGAGTTGAGATCAAATTTAGCACCCTCTATCAAAATGCACCTGTGCATTTTTTATCATTATTTTAACTTTATTCCTGGCTCTTATCTAGCCTTCTCATGCTTATTTTCTCTTTGGTTATATTTTGTTTTAGTCGATTTTTATATTATTTTAGTCTGTGAAACCTGCCTTAAATTCTTCCTATAACAGCATTGGATAAACACAGCCAATAAAATTAATGCCTACTTCCCAGAGCTAGTATCATATACATGAGTGATGCTCATAGTAGGTGTCACTGGTGTGTGTGTGTGTCTGACTGAATCAAAGAGTACTGATTATTGTTGCTTTTAGTAAAATCTAAAGAGCATTGAGTTTCTAAGGGCAAGTAAAGTTTCAGAAGATTGACTCATTCCTATGTGTTCAGAAACCTTTTGTAATTAATATAAAGATAAATGGAGGAAAGAACCAGGAGGCAAAGGACATTTATAGAGGCCTAAATACAGGAATGTGCATATGTTTTATGTATTATATATATATAGAGAGAGAGAGAGGGATAGAACTATGTGCTCATATCTATATGTTAAGATTTAAGGTTGCTGGTGGGCATTGGGCCTCAACTCAAGTATTCCCGTAACACAAGAACACTTTGTTTTAACAATCCTGCATTCTGTGATGCTCAATCAAAAGATACAGCATCTGGTGTCAAGGCTTGAAGATACATAAGCGGCCATCTAGCTCAGAAGCAACAAAGCCCACATGGAAGAAGCACACCAGCCTGTGTGATCATGAAGTGTCCATAGGATCAGGTATCAGGCATCTAAGACCCAAAATAGAACCATACCCAAGATGAATGGGGGAGGAGGGGGACGTGGAGTAGAGACCCAATGCCCATCTGTAGACAGTTGGACATCCCATCACAGGGAAGAGATGAGCCAGTCAGGGTGCAGTATAGCTTTTCCTTTAGCTCTTTGGTGTTTCTTCACCCCACTATTATGACCTCAATTCTACCTTACAAGTCAGATTAGACCAGAGCATGCACACTGCTACAGATAAGAGCCTGCAACACAAGAAATTCAGGATAGATAAAGCCCTTAGGGCCATTAAGGAAAGTAGAGATACCAGGAGAATTAGGGGAGGGTGCGAGGAGAAATGAGGAATCGATCACAAGGATCAATCTAGAACCCCCCTCTCAGGGGACGAATAATAGAAAAGTGGGTGAGGGGCAGGAGAGGATGCTATAAGGTATGGAAAAATAATCTTTAACTTATCAAGGGTTTGTAAGAGAGGGTGGACAGGGGAGGGAGGGGGAAGAAATGGAAAGCAGATATCAGTCTCAAGTGGGAAGGAGAATGATGGTGGCAAATGTGCTTGACACATTGGAGTAATGTATGGATTGTGATGGGGGCTCAACAAAAGTATTTTAAAAATAAATAAAGATAAATGAAAACATACTGTTTTCTTTCACCCTTAAGGGGATAGTAAAATACTTATGTTCTTCCTCTATATGAAGGTGTCCTTCAACCCTGTGGATATAAGGGCTAGTTTTGTGTTCACAGAATCTTATGAGTGTGTTAGTGGATATTGCTAGGAAATAAAGCATGTCTTCATAGATTTTTATACTTCATAGCCTAGTTTTTCTGGTTTCAATCTTCTAGTTAAAGAAACTAGATACAGCTAACAGAAGTAGTTTTTAAATTTTTATAATGGTGCTAGTAATGTACATTTAATAAGCTTTTAATTTCTAAAAGAAAAGCCATGTTTACTTGGCATAAACTGCTTTATAAACTTACCATTCAAATATGAGCACAAGTATTTTGGAAATTAATCACTTAAAACCCCATATTAGCAGAAGATCTAGAATCTACCTCTTGAAATTTCTGTTTTCCCCCAAACTGTCACAAGAACTTCAACAATTTTCACAGTCCCAAAGTATCCGTCACTAGTTTCTGGATCCCAGATGTGGCGTGTGTGTTTGCTTACCTGCGCCTGTGTGTATACAAGATGAGGGTCACACAAAAGCCTTTCTTTCCCACCACAGCATCTCTGTTGCGAACTGGAAGCCTATCCAACAGAAGCTCAAAGTTGGCCCAGGTGCCTGCAGAGGCTATCATGGGGCAACAGAGAAGGAAGTTCTCCACCTGGTTAAATGTATCCTACTGTGCACTTTGGTTGAGGCCCCAAAATTCCAGCTATTAGTGCTTAACCCTCTCAGTTTATATCACAGGTGGCTCTTAACTGTTCATATAAGAGTCAAGATCAGTACTGCCATCTGCCACCCAATCACAGAATCACGTTTTCCCTACCCACCATCAGTTTCTAGATCATTCTGTAAAGAGACAGAAAAGTCCTGGACACCTCTGGTCTGTTCAGCCATCTTCTAAACAAGGCTACCTCTTAGCTGAGACCCCAGGAGACCTTTTTCTCGCCCTCCTGACGAAGGCAACCATCAGCAACTCAAAAAGATTCACCTTGTAAGAAAGCTCTTCCCCCAGTCATTTCTAAGGTGTTCAGACCTAATCTCTGATGGAGGTTTGTGTTCAGTGTTTCCAGTGTAATTTTATGTCCTTTCTTAAGTGGAAAAAAATGGGAATTTGCTATCTGGCAGGGTATTGTGGTACACATGTGAACAATCTCAAACGGAGAAGCAAGGTTTCAATGGCTTATGTTGTAAGAGCTGTGTGTTTAAATTAATGAAGTAGACGTGAGCAAAAGGACAAAACAACGAATCTAATAAAATAAGTGTTGGGTAGGATGGGAGAGGATTCCGATGATGAATCATAGTAGCAACTCAAAGGTTACTGGAATAAAGATTTTCTCTTACGGCCCAGGATTTTTATTTATATAAACATGTTTCCAAGGGTAACTTCCTTTCTCTTTCTGTCACACACACCCCCTCCCATGCCAAAAAGAGACCAGGAGATAAACAACAGCACTCCAGAATAGGAACATCTGGAACCCACAGTTGGAGGAAAGTCACTTCTTTAACACAGGTTTGCAGGCAGAAAGTAATTTGTTCTCAACTTTTCTTACCAACTTGCTTTCAGGGTTTATGGTGCTAAAAAATCGCCATGGAATTCATAAATTGGAAACAACATCTTGAAATTATCTTAAGGGAGACTTTTACTGCAGGTTACAAATGAGAGCAGCCCACTGAGAATGGGGCCCATGCACACAGGGACTGTGTCCTAACTCCACTGGTGAGGCTGCTGGGCAAACAAGAGGTTCCTTTTTGCATCAGTGGGTAGTTGATGCTCTCAATTAGTCATAGCAGTTGCCTTACCTAGGCTGGTTTAATGTAGATTTCACTTTCTTTGAGATTAAGAGTGCCTATATTTTTCCTTCCCTGAAAGAAACCTATGTGCTTTTTATTGTTTCGTTTTGATATGATTTTCTGTTTTTTATTTATTTTTAAATAGTGTGGCTGAAAGCTACTCAGAAGAGGGATAAGGGAAAGGGGAAGTGTATCAGAGCAAGTAAGATTTCTGCTGTTCTGCTCCAAGTGCATGCATGTGCTCAGAGCTTATGTTTGTGTTGCAGGCCTTTCGGGAAGACCTGGAATGCCTTATTCAAGAACAGATGAAGAAAGGCCACAACCCAACTGGATTACTGGCATTACAACAGATTGCAGATTACATCATGGCCAACTCCTTCTCAGGCTTGACTTCATCTCCCCTCAGTATGGCAGTTTTGGAGAGTTTGAACAATCATAATTCCATGTTTCTTTGCAACACTGATTCTCTGTAGTGACATAAATAACGCAAAGTCTTACTTCCATGGAGCCAATTTGGACTCAGTGCCTCTATGGACAGAATAGACCAACTCTTTGGGGTTTCTGAAACTGTTGATCGTTACTAAAACCTGAAGTAGAAAGCCTCATCTCTCTCCTATAGAGCAGCTGGTGGTTTCAAACTGCTGACCATGTGCAGTTAGCAGCCCAGTGCACAACCTAATGTGCCACAGGGACTCCTAGCAACATATTTCACTCAAACGCAGGCCTTAAGTTTATTACATCTAATCCATAGAGTTAACCACATTAGAATATCTTTTTTCAAGTCAACTAGGCATTTACCAGATTCTGAGGATCATAAAATATTATAAAATATGACACAGCCCCCACTGTAGCAACATGTTTTAATTGGGGTGATACACCGTAAATAAACAAAAAAATAGCTGTCAAAACAAAACATGCCATTGAGTCAGTCCTGACTCATAGCAACCCTATAGGACAGGGTAGAACTGCCCCTTTGAGTTTCCAATACTATTAATGGAAGTAGAAAACCCCATCTCTCCCCAACAAGATAACTATAGAGCAAAAAATCACCGAGCAGTTCATAAATTATTTAAAGACCTTGAAGCTCATGAAGAGGATGAATTGATTACTGAATAGAGTGGACTGAGAAAAGTTCATCAAAGCGGCCTTAGCTAGCCTGGCTCTTAAAGTGCTGGCTATTTACAGTGATATAAGAGAGAAGTGAACACTGGAGGGACACCTAGAATCATAAGGCCTTACGCTAAGTACTACACATCTTAACTGAGTTGTGTACAAAATTCACTGCAAACAAAGGGCAGGTGCACGATTCAGAGGAATTCATGCCACGTGAGACTTTCAGGACCACTTCATGTCAGTTTCAAGGAATGAGGGCAATACCATTCCCTTTCTTTCCCGTTCCTTTTCTTGTGACAAGTCCTTTGACAAAAGACTTTCTTTTGTCAAATTTCAATGGGTGAACATACTTTTCAAATGAGTAGATTAATATTAAGAGACATGGTAGCGGGATGGGGGTATGCAGGGTGAACCGTGTGTAGAGCTCCAAGTGGGCCAATGTGTTGATCCATCAGTGAGAGTCCTGTGGCGAAAACTCCGGGGAGAAGTTGGGTCTGAGTGAAAAAGGTTTTCACCTCTGAACAGGGAGAAACCCTGAAGAAAGAGCTGATAGTGATCATTTGAATATTTAAAAAGCAAAGGGACTAAAATTAGATCGGTTAAGCAATCCCAATGTAAAGCATGAGTGCTTGAACTGGAGCGCTGGCTGTGGGGTTGGAAAGGAAGAGACCAGTGAGAGGCATCTGACTAGGAAGACGGGACAAGACTCTGCGACCGGGAAGGCACCAGAGGGACTGCAAAAGCAGACAGCTATACTTTTTCCTAGATTGTGGGCTACGGTACAAACATTTTCAATTGCCAGGGAAACGCTGATTTTTTTTTTTTAAGGTGGTAGGCCAAGTAAGTTTCAGATCCTATGATGTAGCACTTCAGAGCCAGAGTTGGTCGTTTGAATTCTATTCTGTCTTTGAAAGTGACTTTAAAAGTGAGTTCTATTCTGTCTTGGAAAGCCACTTTAAGCTGAAGAGTGAACTGGAAGATTCATGTTAACAATCAACAGAAATCAGATGCTAATGTGTTAAAGAATTTAATGGCTTTTCAAAAAATATTATAATTCAATATTCATTTTAAGGAGCTTAGGGAAAAATGAATTCTTTTGCAACTTGATATATGATGCAAACATCAATAGTTTATAAATGTGCTAACAGGAGGATCTCTAGCAGATGGTTTTCTTTCTAGAAAACCTTGGGTTCTTGAAATTTGTCCTATTAAAATTATTATGTCAGTAAAGCAAAGGGCCTTGAGTCCTACTAAAGAATGTAAAATTTGCAACAATAAACTTGTATTTCCTGTATACATTTTTAATAAATATTATCTGAGATCCTAAAAAATCAACAGAAATCACACAAGACTAGAGGTGACTCTGGTTTGGAAAAGGGGAGGGAGTGGGGGTGATTCCAGTTTAGCCATTCTCCGTTTGAGTTGTCAAGATGTTTTATCAGTTTGAAATTAGAAAGCTTCAGAGAGAGTCTTGGCAGGTAGGCACAGACGTATTGGTTAAAGCTGTGGAAATTGGTCAAAGGAAAAGAAAAGGTGCAAAGAGAAAAATTCAAAGATAGGGAGAGGAAGTCAAGTCAGGAAGGACAGCAATCATAAGAAAATGTGTTTTGTGCAAGTTCTAGATACAAAGGGGGCGAGGGCCATGACAGGTGGGGTTGGGCTGGCTGCCTAAAATGGACAAGGCTTGGCAGCCAGAGAGCCATGCCCTAGGATGCAGAAGTCGGGGAGTAGAAGTCCCCCAGTTTGGCTGGACTGTTTGTGTTGTGTTGTCCTATACAATGTGGGAGTTACTGTTGAATGGGTAAGAAGGGTCAGAAGCTTAATAACTGACTGAAATTTGGTCAGAAATTATTCTAGTGTGTGTGGTCCACATACTGTTAAGACTTTGGTTTTTTTTATTTGCCACATTTCAAAATTTGAAGATCTCACATTCACATGTTGATCTAGCGCTTCTGTGGAAGAATTCTAATAGCACTGGACTCAGTCTTCTTACATGATAACTAGTTGGAACTGAGTTGTGACGCCCCATCAGCCTGGTTACCCATAGGCTGTACTGGAGCTGGGTTTTGCATTTATACTACCTTCCTGGTCCCTGTAAGCATTTGTGTTTGGTGCTCCTTCAGAACTGTGAGATTAAAGTAGTGCTGCAAAAGGAAACTTAATCTGATAGCTTCATGCAGAATGGATTTTCGAATAGAGGGGCCACAGACAAGTAAAAGAATGAGGTGGTTTATTACAGGATTTCACATGTGAAGCAGGGGTTGGAGACTGAGTATGGACATTGAAGGCCCTTTGTGAAGAAAATACATGCTAATCCCATGCCAACTTGGGGTCACTATGAGTCTGAGCACAGGAACCCAGTGTGTTTGGGATTTTGTGGTGATGTTGGTTTTAGTCTTTGGGGGGAGGTGGGAGTGCTGAAATCTCATGGTAAATTAGGTATGGTGGCCAAAAAAGGTTAAAAGATAAAGGTTACTTAGCGTTTGAGTTTGCCAGAATTGTACTACCCTCAGAATAAGTAAAACCATTTTTAGACTCTTCATTTTTATGTTACTGTGCTATTAGCCATGAGAACAAACAAGCTGCAGAATGGGAAGGAGGGCCTGGTGAAGGAAGAAGCTCATGTCACAGAAATCACAGCTGCAGCCTTGATGGGAGCATTTGGTTTTAATGGCGTAAGCGGAGAAAAGAGCAGAGTGGATGACTGAGCTTTGGGGAGGAAGCACACTTTGGAGAAGGGGAGCAAAGAGAATGTGTCCATGCAGAAGCAGCAAGTGGAAAGGGACCAAACTATCTAAGATAATATCACATGACCCTGGAGAGGAATCCTCGGACAGGGGCAGGACTGACGGAGCCGGCTTCAAAGGGGCCCCAGAGAAGGATGGCTAAGCGGGGCGGCGGCATCACTGGAGACTTTCAAGACTCGTTTTTTGTTGCCCAATGAGGGCAGAAGCCAGAATATTATTAGGATTCATTCTTTTCTAAATGCTTTTTAGCAGTGGACTAAATATCAAAAATGTATTAGAAAAAATTGTGGTTTATTCCAGAGATCTCTTCATCATAAAATTAGCAGTTTATCATAGTACTTAATAATATTCTTTCACCTTTGGGATCATGTAACCCTGTTTCCCCGCCCCCTTCCCCCAAAGTATGTCACTCCTTAACAAGTACTTGATGGATAACCACCTTTACCAAGGTAAAAAAGATAGCTGATAATCATTTTTTACTCTCACGGGGATATGCCAATTAAATATTTTGTGACCTGGTAAATTTCAGATTATTATAAGACACTCCTCAACTCAGGATGCTTCTGGTAGGATGTGTGGACTAATTTCCAGGTAAGGAGTTGACTCAACTTGACTCTTTGTCCACAATTTTCCTCTTTCAGGTCTTGGCATGGTTGCACCTATCAATGATCTTCCTGGCGCAGATGCGTCCTCATATGTGAAGGGGGAAAAGCTGAGCCGTTGTAAGCTTGCCAGTCTCTACAGGCTGGCAGACTTGTTTGGATGGGCTCACTTGGCAAACACATACATCTCAGTGAGTTCCTGCGCCTTCACTTTCTTCTTTTAAAATTCCAAGTAGAAGACAACGGTACTTTTCTTCCCTTGTTGCAGGAAATGCTGTTTTCAGACTTCCTTCTCTGGACTTAGAATGCTGACTCATGGACTAATTAAGCCTTCTCTCCAAGAGAGAGGTGCCAATTATCCCAACTTTCTTCTCTATTTGCCATCGTGTTCCTGCCATTCAGGCCCATTATAGGACCTGTTCAGATTCTAGTGGCAATTTTTTCTTTTCCCTATTAATTTATGTCTGAGCTTCAATAGCATTTAAAAAAATGGAGGCAAGAAAAATAGAAGGGGTCTAGAAATGGTTCCTCCTTGGTTTTTTTTTTTTTTTCAATACAGTTTTCCCATTTATTTTCATTTTTCCACATTTGGAAGCAGCACAGTATCTGAGGTAAAAATATTAGAATATCATGTGGGGAAATGGCATGACTACATGGGACAGGCTGCCACCAGCCCATCTTCCTAGTTGTCCCTCCTCCTGTTTTCACCTTCATTCTGATCCTCAGAAGAGACAATTCTCTACCCTTTTCCCATTTCCCCTTCATTTCCATATTAGTAAATCAAAGTTACAATCATTTTTTTGTTGGGCTCAATAGAATTAGCATGAATGTTCCTCATGAGTGTAGCTGACCTTAAGTTGTGCTAGAAATCCAAAATAATACATCGGTTGAAGCCAGTGAATGAGAGAAACCATTGTCAGGATACATGAGCATCAAGGGCAAAAAAAAAAACCTCAAAAATTTTGTGTTGTATGCTTTCTTTAATTTTTGTTTACTTTCATTTCTTTCCAAATATCTTAGAATTGTTTATTATAAATGTATTTCTAGTTGTGTTTACTCTGTAAAATAATTTCCTTTTGTTTTTCCCTTCCAGGTAAGAATAAGTAAAGAGCAAGATCATATTATAATAATCCCCAGAGGTCTGTCTTTTTCTGAAGCCACCGCCTCCAACTTGGTATGACTTTCACTGCTGTTGTTGCCATGTTTGAACTTGCTAGTGTGTTTGCTTTTAGCTTTTAGCATAGGACAGAAAGGGAAAAGATAATGGATTTGAAAAAGCGCCAAGTAAACAGGAAAGGGTTTGGAAAGTTAGGTTTATTTTGAAGAACAATTTTAAGGTTCAAGAAAAATGGTAATTGGGTTGGTGTTACCACTTATCTGATCTCTATTCTGAAGGGACTGCCCTGAAATGTTTTTCTCTGCATACACTCAGTTTTTTAAAGAATATAGTCTGTGTGTGGTTCATAGGAGCCCTGGTGGTGCTTTGCTACTGATCAAAAGGCTGGTGGTTCAAACCCACGCAGAGGTGTCTCAGATGAAAAGACCTGACAATCTACTCCCAAAGTGTTTCAGCCATTGACATTTCCTAGGGCACCTGGGTCTACTCTGAATCACATGGGGTGGCCATGAGTCAAAATCAACTTGATGGCAACTGGGTAGGAGAGGGGCGGTGATGATAGGCATGTATGTGTTTGGTGTGAGTATAGGATCTGGCCTAGCATTTTATCTTTTCCTTGCTCCTGCTCCTAGGCAGTGTGCCCATCCTAAGGACAGCAGGAGCTACGTTGGTTGGTCCAGGGTACTAAGATATTACCAAAGGGAAACTTTCTAGCCAGTTCTGTGATCACTAGACTTGTCTTAGACTGTCAGTGAAGAGCTAAGCTTAACGTCATTTCTTGTGTCTGGTGCCTCTTCCTAATACTAAATTTGGTTGCCGATTCTCTGGATTGGTAAATACAGTTTTACCAGAATACCACCACCCTTTCATTTACATATTGCTTATGACTGCTCTTGGGCCACAGTGGCAAGGGTAAGTAGTTACAACAGAGGCTCTCGAAGTCTGGTTGCAGTCTTTTACCAAAAACAGTCCCAGGTTTCATCTGAGGAGTACAGGCAAACTTTGATACATGTGTACAAATTAAATATGTCTTTCTGATTTCTCCAGGTTAAAGTCAATATAATAGGAGAAGTGGTTGACCAGGGAAGTACTAATTTGAAAATTGACCATACAGGATTCAGTCCTCATGCTGCCATCTATTCTACACGGCCTGATGTGAAGTGCGTGATACATATCCATACCCTGGAAACAGCAGCTGTAAGTCCGGAGGACCCACACCAATGAAGACTCTGGGAATGCATTACTTTCTAGGGCTTTCCTGACACGATCTTTTGCTGTCTGCATTCTACCAGGCCCTGCCATTCAAGCTCACCTTTGAATTGTAAATCCTCCACAGATTCAGAAAGCAAAAGAGCCTCCCACCATTCTGGGGAACAACCAGTGGCACTTGGGTTTTTTCAACTAAAGAATTTAATAACTGGACCACTGAGTCCTTCTCTCATAATACTTGACACAGCATTTAAATTGGATTGGGTCCTATAAGTCCTTTCGTTCCCCCCCTCCCCGAAACCAGAGTAGGAGGAGGTGCTGAAGTGATGAACACAGTGAATAGGCCGGTGCTTCTTGGGATGACTGAAAAATTAGTATGAGAGAAGCCCCAGTAGCCTAGTAGGTTATGCATTTGGCTGTCAACCACAAGGTCAGCAGTTTGAAGCCACCATCTGCTCCATGGGGAAAAGCTCCTGTCGGGAGCTACAGTCTCAGAAACCACACGGGCAGTTCTACTCTGTCTTACATACAGGGTCTACGAGTCAGAATTGACTTGATGACATTGAGTTATGCAAGTGTACGTAATGACTAAATGTGTCCTCTGGACCTGGGCCCTCTCAAATAGGTATCATCCATGAAGTGTGGGATCCTTCCGATTTCTCAAGAGTCCTTGATCCTGGGAGATGTCGCCTATTATGACTACCAAGGGTCTCTTGATGATCAGGAGGAGAGAATTCAACTGCAGAAAGTGCTGGGACCAAGTTGTAAGGTATGTAGTAACTTCCATCTCAAGAGTTATATTTGTGGCTGCTGCTGTTGATAAGAAAACAGTGTGAACTATGACAGTTATTTAAAGTGATCACTTTGGCATTCTATTTTAGGTGCTTGTACTCCGAAATCATGGTGTGGTAGCACTGGGAGAAAGCGTGGAGGAGGCTTTTCATTATATTTTCATTGTGCAGATAGCCTGTGAGATTCAGGTGGGGAAAAATTACTTCTTTTTTCTTTTTAATTGCTTTTGGGTTTTGTTTGTTTAGTGGGTTGTTTTGTTGTTCCCCCCACCCCCACCCCTGGGTTGTAAACACCTATACATGGCATACGTTTTTTTTCGTTTCTTGAGGATCACTCTTTGTTTCTTAAGACAACTTCTGCTCTACTAAAATAAAATCCAACAAAAGTATCTCTTGAATTAAAATTTTAAAAAGGTGTTGCATGAAGATTAGCTGATTCGAAGATGTCTTTCCACTGGGTGTTTAAACAAGATTGAAGCTCATGGGAAGAATCTAAACCAGGGAGGAGACTTGGATTTACTGTTATGAACCAGAGAGCAAGATCTGATCAAAACAATGACTTCCAATGGGACCTGGTGGGCCAATTAAAAGGCAAAGAGGTCAGCTCAGAAGATTAGGGGGACTCCAACTGGGTAATCTTGAGAGGTTTTCTCAAAGGCACAGGACAATCATACAGGGGCTTATTATGAAGAAATTTTAAGGAAATTGAAAACTGTCTTGGTGAGCAAAAGGCCAGGAAAGTTGCTCCAAGAAGTTTCTTGTCACCTGCTCGTTCGTTAAGGTAGCAAAGGCCCTTGTCCTGTGAGAAGTTCATTGGGAAACCATACCCCATCCCGTCTCCAACCCTGCCCCTGTTCAGACTTCTTTCAGACTTCCCCTGCTCCCCAAACTCAAAGAACATTTCAAAGGAACACACCTTAAGCCCCCGGGGGATGCCAGCACTGCCATTTTTACATGGTAAAAAACGAAGAGTCCAGGGTTCATGGGATGGAAACACAACCTACAGAAATGTATACACTTAGAGGGGAGCTATGTAGAGAAATGTTGCTTCACATTTTGAAGTTTTTGTTTAAAACAGGCTTCTATGATTTTTGTGGCAATACTTATTTGCTTATCCCCCACACAGTTGCACATCTTTCTAGTGGTGATGCTAATAAACTGCAGAAAGAGACCCAACAAAGGCAGGCAGCCCATCAAGGAGCAGAGATCGCCACTTTTGTAAAAACTATAGCACATTGTCAGACGTTTCCTGAACCGAAGCCATTTCCAGCAATTTCATGCTCTCCATAGACAAGAGAGTTCATTTATTTAACATACTTTTTTAAAGAATGAATGGAAATCTGTTTCCACTGAGGAGGATCAGAGGCCTTGAAGATACTTTCTCCACTGGATGGGAAAGATACCTCTTTTCTTGAAAGTGTAGCCTTTTCTTTCTCTGAGCTGCTGAATAAGTGTTACAGATATTTGCCGAGTCGAAAGTATGCGTCCCTGACAGTCCTGCGCTTCTGTATGCTTTGTCATTTGTTACAGGTCCGAGCATTAGCGGGGGCAGGGGGAGTAGACAATCTACTCATACTGGATCTGCAGAAGTATAAAGCTTTCACTCACACCATAGCAGCATCTGGAGGCGGAGGCGTGAATATGAGTTCCCATCAAAAGTGGAAAGTCGGCGAAATCGAGTTTGAAGGGCTGATGAGGACTTTGGACAATTTGGTAGGTGAAAAGCCAAACATAAACCTGCACTTTGGTTTTGGTGTGGGCGCATGCTCCCCGTTATTCCCAGAGCAGAATTTGACCCAGGAAGGTGCTCCAGGACTCTCTTGCCAAGTTCTTGTGAATCAAAAGTGGAATGTGCACGTGCCCTCTTGGGCTTTTCCCTCGTTTCCATCACGGTTCGTGAAGCCGATACCTTTAGACCCCAAAACAAAGACTAGAGGATCACTGAGCTTTGGGTCCCAGGAAGCCAGTTTATCAATAGGAAAAAAGTTCTGGGCAGCAGCCTGCAAATTATGCCGATCGCTAGCTGTCAGCTGGGACTCGTTTTCACCAGGGCTTGACGTTTGCTTCATTTCCACACTGGTGTTACGTGGAGGTTGTGTGGATATTGAAAGGGGTTTTCCCTGTACTTGTTTGTTTTTGTTTTTTAAACAAGGAAGTTTTTGAATCATGTGTTGAATTCATATTCAAGCACTGCCTTGGTACAGGTTGGATGCAATTGTGTTTTTCCCCCCTCTCTTAGGGCTATAGAACAGGCTACGCCTACAGGCATCCTCTCGTTCGAGAAAAGCCGAGGCACAAGAGTGATGTGGAAATCCCAGCAACTGTCACTGCCTTTTCCTTTGAGGACGACACAGTGCCACTCTCTCCTCTCAAGTACATGGCCCAGCGACAACAGCGTGAAAAGACACGATGGCTGAACTCACCAAATACTTACATGAAAGTGAATGTGCCTGAGGAGTCTCGGAATGGGGAAACCAGTCCCAGGACCAAAATCACAGTAGGTCACTATTTTATGTTGCTTTGTTTTACTGAATATTTTGTTTAGTTACCAATGAGTTGAGTGTTCCCTGTCAAAAATATGTAAACTATCCTAAGTTCGTACTGGGCTATACATGAATTATTCCCTCCCCACCCCCTTATATGAGAAAACCAAGACACACTTACCAGTTCACTTCCCATTTCTCATTGTGAAAGTCTTGGATTTGAATGTAGGAGTCTGACTCTGGATCCCAGTTCTTACCCATTACATCTTCATGCTATGAGTGGATTCTAACTCACAGTGATCTGGTAAGACAAAGTGCAACGCTCCATGGGTTTCTAAGGCTGTAAATCTTTGAAGAAGCAAACTGCCACATTTATCTCCTGATGGCATTTAAAGCCAAGCACTTAACCCTGCTGTGTAGTTTATTTTGTGCCCCTTACGAGAACCATATAGTTCTGACTGTTGTTAGCAGCCATAGTGCTCCTTTGTGCAATTAAGTGAACCGCTGTGTGATTCTGCACCATCTCCACAATCATTGTTTGAGCCCATTGTTGCAGCCATTGTGTACACGTCACCATGTTGAGGATCTCCCTCTTCTTCACTTACTCTCTACCAAGAAGGAACACTGGTGGCATCATAAATTACAAGTCGGTCTGCTGACCACAAAGTCAGCAGTTTGCGCCCACCCGCCAGCCACTACACAGGAACCATAGACAGTGGTATGCTGCCATACAGGTTCACAGCCTTGGAAACCCACTGGCAGGTCTGTTCTGTCCTGTGCAGCCACGGTGTTGACTTGGATGCTGAGAGTGTTTGGGGTTCTACTTGCGTGCTGTCATTCTCCAGGGCCTGAGCCCTCCTGACAGCACTGCCAAAGTACATGAGCTGAAGTCCTGCCATCCTCGTTTCTTTTTCTTTTTTTTTTTTTTGCTATCCTCATTTCTAAGGAGTATTTCAAATCAACTTCGAAACAGGTTTGTATATTGGCATGGTATATTCTTTATCCTTCACGAACACCATAATTCAAATTGCACAATTCTCCTTAGGTCTTCCTTTTTCATTGTCCAGACTTTGCATGTTTATGCAGATGGAAAATACCAAGACTGGGTCAGGCACACCTGATCTTTCTTTTTAACACTCTGAAGAGGCCTTTTGCAGCTTATTCACCTGGTGCAATAGGTCATTTCATTTCTTAGTGCTTGCTTTCCAGGGTGGTTGACTGTGGATCCAAGTAAAATAAAATCCTTGACAACTTCAGTATTTTCCCCATTTGTCGTGATATTGCTTCTAATCTGGGAAGCTGGACTGTATGCAGATGAGCACTGCATCAGGGTGGTAGGAAGACTCCTTAACAACCTGTGATAAGCGGGTAACACAACTTGCTTACTGAAAGTGAAGAGGACTTGAAGCATTTAGCAATTAACATAAAAGGTGACAGCCTTCAGTGGGATTACACTTTGTAAAGAAAGCAAAACTCCTCACAATGAGACCAATTGGAACTATGAAAGTTACCAAACCCAATAATGCCTTATCTGCATGAATTGCTACACATGGCTACTTCCCTCAAGCAAAATCATGTTGGTGGAGAAATGGATTATCTCATCTTTTTCAGCATTTTACTTCAGGTTTGCTTTAATTTGGTTTTGGAGTGCTTTTCACCAAATATCTTTCAGATACTAAAAAATTATCCTGTCATCTAAATCAATAATAACAGATATGGGAATAAATGCATAAGCCTCAAAATGTTTCTTTTCTTTCTTTTAATGTTTCTTTTCTGGTCTGTACAATTTCTTCTTTCCCAAAAAACATCCCTTTTTTTAAAAATCATTTTATTAGGGCCTCATACAACTCTTATCATATATCAATTATCCATACATACATTGATTGTGTCAAGCACATTTGTACATTCATTGCCCTCATCATTCTCAAAACATTTGCTCTCTACCTAAGCCCCTGGTATCAGCTCACTTTTCGCCCTCCCTTCCCACTCCCCCCTCCCTCATGAACCCTTGATAATTTATAAATATTTATTTTGTCATATCTTGCCCTGTCCTGACGTCTCCCTTCACCCACTCTTCTGTTGTCCTTCCCCCAGGGAGCGGGTCACATGTAGATCCTTATAATTGGCTCTCCCTCTTCAGCCCACCCTCCCAGTATTGCCACTCACACCACTGGTCCTGAAAGAATCATCCACCCTGGATTCCCTGTGTTTCCAGTTCCTATCTATACCAGTGTACATCCTCTGGTCTAGCCAGATTTATAAGGTAGAATGGGGATCATGATAGTGAGGGGGAAGGGAGCATTTAGGAACTAGAGAAAAGTTGTATGTTTCATCATCGCTACATCACACCCTGACTGGCTCGTCTCCTCCCCAAGACCTTCTGTAAGGGGGTGTCCAACTGCCTACAGATGGGCTTTGGGTCTCCACTCTGCACTCCCCCACTCATTCTGTATGATATGATTTTTTGTTCTGATGGTGCCTGATATCTGATCCCTTCAACACCTTATGATCACACAGGCTGGTGTGCTTCTTCCATGTGGGCTTTGTTGCTTCTGAGCTAGATGGCTGCTTGTTTACCTTCAATCCTTTAAAACCCCAGACACTGTATCGTTTGATAGCCGGGCACCATCAGCTTTCTTTGCCACATTTGTTTATGCACCCATTTGTCTTCAGCGGTCGTATCAGGGAGGCGAGCACTCAATGATAAGATTGTTTTGTTCCTTGATGCCTGATAACTGATCCCTTCGACACCTCGTGATCACACAAGGTGGTGTGCTTCTTCCTTGTGGGCTTTGTTGCTTCTGAGGTAGATGGATGCTTGTTTACCTTCAAGCCTTTAAGACCCCGGACACTATATATTTTGATAGCCGGGCACCATCAGCTTTCTTCACCACATTTGCTTCTTCAGTGATTGTGTCAGGAAGGTGAGCATCAGAATGCCAATTTAATAAAAGAAAGTATTCTTGGATTGGGGGATTACTTGAGTGGAGGCCCAATGTCTTTCTGCTACCTTAATACTAAACCTATAAATATAGGCACATAGATCTATTTCCACATGCTCATATATCAACATATTTGCATATGTACATGCCTTTATGTAGACCTCTCTAAATGCCCTTTGCCTCCTAGCTCTTTCCGAGTAGATAAACTTTTATGGAGCAGTTACTGTGGTTTCTTAACATGAAGCTTGATTTAGTTTTTGTTGCTGGTGTCATTAATTCTGTAGTGGATGAAAGCAGAAGACTCTTCTAAAGTGAGCAGTGGAACGCCTATCAAAATCGAAGATCCAAATCAGTTTGTTCCTTTACACACAAACCCGAGTGAGGTACTGGAAAAGAGAAATAAGGTGAGGCTTGGTCTTCGACGGCCAGGGCATCCAGTGTTATGTTGTTTTATTTTTAAATCATTAGCTGTGGAACTTTGTTCATATCAGATTGGGGTGTGACTACAGAAGGATTTTACATTTAAAGTCACTGTAGCGTGTTTGGATACAGCTTACGCTGTGCTGTGCAGGGTTGGGCAAGGCAGGAAAGAAGGAGAGCTTTGTGAACAGCTTTACTGTTTGATGCGTACGTGTAGTTCTCCACCTGTATGAGGGCTTCAAGAAGTTCCTGGCAAAATAGAATGAAAAGATAATGGCTCTTTCCAAGAACTTTTTTTTGAAGCCACCTCTAAGAGAACAGGCAGTCATTTGCCTACACGACTGGAGGAGATTCATGTGAGCTGTTACAGAGGGAGGAGGGAATTGAAGAGGCTCTTAACTTATGGAGGGGGCGATTTCAAAATCAGTTTTTAGGAAAAGAGAAAATAAAGGTCATGTGCTTAGCTGCCTCCAAAGGTCATGTTATGACTTTTGTTTGGTTTTTAATTCAGATTCGGGAACAAAACCGCTATGACTTGAAAACAGCAGGTCCGCAGTCTCAGTTGCTTGCTGGCATTGTTGTGGATAAACCTCCTTCTGTAAGTCTGTGAAGCAAGATGATACTCATTTTTAATCTGCCATAGCGATGCCTTTTCTTTGTAATACAAATGCTTATTTTTTACTCAAGTAGCCCTGGTATCCATTAGGCTGCTAATTGCAAGGTCCGTGGTTCAAACTCACCTGTCACTGCATGAGAGAAAGGATAAAGCTGGTCTGCTCCTGGAAAGAATGTATAGCCTTGGGAACCCTATAGGACAGTTCTACTCTGGGAGTCGGAATTGACTCAATGGCAGTGGCTTTTAAAGTAATATAAGCACAGGTTAAAAAAATGAAATAGTTCACAAGACTTAAAAAGTCAGTTCCCCAATGCACAGTACAGGCTCTTTCCAGGGTCCTTTTGTACACTTCATTGTTACTAGCATTTACTTGTATCTAATAAGAGTATTTTTAAATACATTACTTGATCATTTCTTAGTGATAGTTGCAAAGTGAGGTATCCCAAACATCATATGAATAACTATATGTGTGCGTGTTTGCATGTGTTATATACATACATACAATGTTATATACATACACACCAAAGGACCCCTGGTGGCACAGCAGCTGCTCCATGTGAAAAAGGTGAGACAGTCTCTGTCAGGCGGTTCTACTGGGTCCTAAGAAGTCACTGTGAGCCAGAGTCAGCAGGACAGCAGTGGGTCCGGTTTGCCTGGGTATGATAAAGATCCACCAAGAGCTTTTCTGAGGGTATTCAAACTCCATAGGGCAGGGTCGAACTACCCCTGTGAGTTTCTGAGACTGTTAACTGTTTACAGGAGTAGAAAGTCCTGGCTTTTTCCCAGTTTGAAAAAAGTGCATGGGAAAAATGGAAGTAAAAGAGAATGGTCCCTTTGTGTAACTAGATACGGATAGGCGGGTCGACCGGCAGGTGGATGTGTATCTGTTATTTCGAAGCCCTTGGTAACAAACTGTTTTCTTGGCAAGACCATGCTATGTGAAGATGACGATCTGGCGCCACCAGCTCCTCCCAACCCTTTCAGTCATCTCACGGAAGGAGAACTGGAGGAATACAAGAAGACAATCGAACGTAAACACCAGGGCCTGGAAGGTGAATTGCTTTATAATCTAAGCCCAGCATAACCACACCTGCTCACAGTGGGCGCACCTAGATTTGGGTAACTGAAGAAAGTAGGCAGTTCTTTACACTTCGCCCATTTTTTCTCGGCCTCAGTCTTGTACTGAGGTGTTGGGGCTGAAATGCACAGAGCTGCCCACCATCGACCATCTATGTTAACGTGCAGAGAAGCAACTTTTTCCCTGAACGTCATCTGTGCTAGCTGTTTTCTCAGTTTTTCATGCTAGCCAAAATAGATAGCGGTACATTAATAGATTAAACTTTTCATAATAGATGACAATGATTTTCACTTTTTATTTTGAAATAATCATAGATTCACAAGCATGTGACTTTGATGCATAGTAAAACTTCTTATTCCTGGGTGTCTTGAGTATCAATATTGTAACTTCAAAATCAAAATGTTTTTAAAAAGTGCTAGAATTTTGATGTGACCTTCCTTGAGCAGTTGGCATTCAACAAGATTTGAGTTCAGAACTTTTCAGAGTGGTTGGGATGTTATTTTAAATGTTCATGGAAACACCTCAGCTAATGGAACGCTAGCTTTCTTTTTCTCTAGAGTGAGAGCTCTAGAGTCTGCGGATGAGCTTCGGCCATTTCCTGAGCCGCCTATGAAGCAGCTGCTCAGCTTTTGTGAGATGGGCTGTTCCTCTAGGCAGCGGGAGTTCAAGACAGGGCCAAAGAGCCTTTCACCCAGAAAGAGAGCTAGAGCCTGTGCTCACTGCATGCATAACAGACCGCTGAAAGTCTTTCTTAAGCTCTTTGCCCAAGGCCAAAGGAAGCCAATAAAAATTGCCCGTGTTAGTTCTGAGTGGGATCATGCAGCAAACGTGGTTTTACCAGTGTGTTGCAGCCATTGTCCTAAGAGGGGATCGTCTGGACTTGTTAATATAATGACACTAAAGGCTGAAAGGGGAAGTATTCTGTTTGTTTATTATGGTCTAAGGTTGGCAGCTTTCTCTGTTTACCTTCTTGTAAAATGTCCCTTTGTCGTCTCTTGTTTCTTGAAAGCCTAAAGATGCCAGGTAACAAGTACTGCACCTTACAGCCATCACCCTTATTGGGTACCTTACGAGTTTCACCCACATTCACTATGAGCCCACGAACACTGCTGCGACCTAAATCTCACTGGACAGTGCTCCAAAGCTCTGTGGCCATGAAGCGTCCGCCACATCCATGTAGCAACATTGGAGAGAGAATTCTAAATCTTTGTACCTTAGGACTCAGTATATTTTGGTTTTGTCACATTCCAGCAAAAGCTACGTGCATAAAGATTATGCGCCTGGGCTCTCAGTGGCTGTGCTTCCTTTATTAACCCTGTCTGTAAAATTGCTGCTGCCAGTCAGAAATTTTAACACATTAACTTTTCATAACAAATAATAATTGATGTTTGAACTAGCTGTTAGCATGCTCAGTTAATCGCTGAAGAGTTCATCATCTGTGTATGCAGGCTCTTGATGTATGCACTAACCTCCCTGACCACTTATGTTTCCTTGTATGTTTTATTTTGCATGGCTTTTAACTAAACTCTTATCCAACAGATGCTGATGAGCAGGAATTACTCTCAGATGACGCTTCATCTGTTTCACAAATTCACTCCCAAACTCAGTCACCGCAAAATGCCCCTGAAAAATTAGAAGGTATTCGATGTAATTTCCCATCGTAGTCACTGGGTTAGTCCTGTGAGTCTGCTCCTTTGTCATTTGTTTGCATGTAAGGCCACAGTAAGTGTGTCCTCGATTTCCTTAGACCTCCCAATAATTTTATTTATATCATCATAATTAGGGTGCTACTTTTGTTCAACATTTATATAGACTTACCTTAATCTGGGCTTGGGCCGGCCTAGAGTCCTTCAGAAAGTGCACATTTGAAATCGATGTATCACGGTGCTTCCAGTCGGGGGCTGGAATCCGTTTCCATTTTGCTTGGCAAAATCTCCCCCAAACAAAGAGCACTGAGGTTTGTCTTCCTCTTACAGATAGATAGGAGTTTCACAAGGAGCCCGCCTGGTAACCAGGCTGAAGTGCTGTGGCTTCCGCTCTTTGATTTAATGTAGTAGCTTTGCCCGCTTCCACTTACATATCATTTATGAAAATTAGTTTCAAGCTAATAAATCCAAGGTCTGTTACATACTGTCTATCGCCACTGGAATGAAAGTAATGCCCTAGTACATTGACAAAGCATGTCAACTTTGTAAAATTAAGCCTCGGTGCTAACTACGCCAAATAACAGGAGAAAACTCCCTTTTTTAGAAAACCATGAGCTGTTTTCCAAGAACTCCATCTCCATGGAAGTGCCTGTCATGGTGGTGAATGGCCAGGATGACCCGCATGATGTAGAAAATGAGCTGGCCAACCGAGTGAGCAGGTTGACTACAAGCACGGCCATAGACAACGTCGAGATTACCATCAAGTCTCCAGAGAAAATTGAAGAAGTCCTGTCACCTGAAGGCTCACCTTCAAAATCACCATCCAAGAAAAAGAAGAAATTCCGCACTCCCTCTTTTCTGAAAAAGAACAAAAAAAAGGAGAAGGTTGAAGTCTAAGTAAAGTCATTTTTATAATAATGATAATTATTATTATAATGTGACATTGCACATTTAAGTACCACATTTAAGTTGATCATTAATATGTAGTGGTAGATCAAATGGGGGGGCATATAGCAAACTGGACTCTTTAAGAACTGGAAAGCGGTTTTACTAAAAGAAAAACATTACGAAATCACTTTCAAATTCATCTCTCATGTTATAGATTCAAAAGTGTCATTTAATTTTTAACAAATTACTGGTTTTAATTAATTAGCTCTACCCTCACTTGGTGGTCTTATGGTTCACCGCCAGCAGATACGGGGCTGAATTACAGGCCTTCTCCGTAACAGCGATTGGAAGAAATTACTGGGGAGCAAGCAAGAGAGTTTATTTCTCAACAGTTGCCTCACTTGGTAATCGGATGATAACTTTTTTATTACTAGTGTTGACTGTTTCCTATGGGCCCCCCATTGTTTCAATGGGTCTTCACAATACTTTAAGAGCTTCTAAGACAAGAATCTATAGCATTCGTATACACTGGCACATACTATTTTTTTAAAAATTAAGAAAAAATTCATTTGGAATTTTACTCATTGTATAAAATTTCTCACCTAAAGTAACTTTGTTTGCCAAAAGAGAAAACCAAAAAAAAGGCCATTTTAGTAAACTATAATTTTTGAAAACTTCCTTTTTTATTAGTTTAGAAACCCCTTATTTTTTTTAAAAAAGGGGATTTTGTACACATAATATGGATTATTTAGTTTAACTCTGGCAAAAAAAATTTTGATATGTTGGGATGTGTGTATACCACTCCGTATAAATCTGTCATGCGCATATTAGCCAATCACTAAGTAGTAGAGCATGTCCGAGGCACTGAGTAGACTTACATATCATTTCAGAATCCAGGGACTTGTTATCAAAAGGAGATTCAAGTATATCAAAAGTATAACTGGATTCATATTTGAATCCTATAATGTATTTTTCTCTTAGTATTGCTAATGAATAGGGGGTCTCATAAGGTAGCCACAAGAAAGGGGGAAATGAGAAAGGGACAAGTTAGGGAACAAAAGATGAGGCAGGAAAAAAGGTGTTCGAGTTTGGTAAGGACTCATTCACAATACAGTTTGAAGCATGATTTATTGGGAACATATCCTACATATCTAAAAGCCTGCTGCTTTGCCAAAATAGATGTATTTCTTGACTGATATTTGAGTTTTTCAAAGGTCAAATGCTTCCAACGTGTTTTTCTTTAGTGGGCAGCACTAGGGGAAAAAATCAGTGGGGTCTATTTTCACCACTGAGCAAACTACCACTTTTTGATTTTTACAAATCTGTCTATCTTTTCAGTTAACTTTCTTTCTAATGTAAATACAGATTTAAACCTAGGTGAAATAGAGTTCCCGCCCCACCTCCACTCTTCCCAAGTGATGTCACAAATCAGTGTCAAATCAGTGATCCAAAAGGACGAGTTGGCCTGCCAAACATGACATTGGTTGCAGTGTGTGCTGGAGTCGTTTCTGTTTGACTGTGCGTCTGATGATGCCAAGTTGAGACAGAGCCTGGAAACGCCATCCTAGTTCTCAATAACTACTGGAATCAGTGTTTTAATCGCATAGAGGAAACTTTCAGTTGCTTAACTCTGTGTTTGAGAAATCTTTTTTCCTTTTTTTATATTCTACATCAGTTATGTTGTATTACAACGTATGTAGAAACTGTAACCTGTGAACTATGCTTCTTCCATAACTTTTAAAAAATATATATCTAAATGAATGCAATGTGCATAAATATTTTTTAAATGCAACAGTGAACTATTTGCACCTTTTGCTAATGCCTCTATTTACTTGCTTTGGCATAAAGAATGAGCCAATGAACCTCTGTGTCCTGTGGAAAAAAATGTATAAATGTTATCTGATATTGCTCTTAGATGTAATGCTAATTAATGTTAAATCACAAATAAACAGTATTTTAAATAGATGGATTGGATCTCGCACTTTCATTTCCCTGGTGGTGGTTTCTTAGCTTGATTGCTCTGTGGTCTGTTAAGTTTTATGCTTTGGTGAAACCTCCAGGTAAGATGAAAGCCCCAGAAGAAAGGGGTATCCGGGTGAGTTTATTTTCAAACTTGCACATAATACATCAATATTTATATGTGTGTTTTCTTGTTTCACCTCCTGTTATGATAAATATTCACCAGTGTCTTGATATAGGAATAGATGACTAGTACCACTGAATTCGAAAGCTCTTTCAAGGACTTAGGATTCTGGTTCTGTCTCAGTTTTGCTGTCTAAATGTATTGGAATTTACCCCAAGTTTATGCTTTATGTCCCGGAACACACACACTTTGGTTTCTATTTGTTATAAAGTAACAATCTATGCCAAACACTCAGAAATGGTTCACAGTGCCACTACCTTGACCCTTTTTGTTGTAATTTTGCATTTCCTTCCAGCTCAGGTCTGGGCACGTACATCTCTCACCTGGTGATTCATGGTTCCCTAAACTATCCTAGAAGATTTCGAACCGAATCCTTCCCTAGAATAAAATTTTCTTGTGGATTCTTTCACTCTACTTTTCCCTAAAAATAGAGTATAAGAAGTGAAATCATCTAAATTGAGGGTTCTGATTAATCAAAAATTTTACTGTAATTATCCATGATCAAAATGAAGGGTTTAGGCAGAGAAGAATAGATTCATAGTCTTGGGCATATTTAATTATTACGTTGGCTTGTAAATAACCCCGTGGTGCAGAGTGCCCTTCAAAAAGGTGCTTGTTTCAACATTCCCTTCGGTCAAGCAGTAAGGATAGTTCTCTGTTTTCACCGGAGCGTCCGTGTGACATGAGAAAGGGGCCTGTGCTTTTTCCTCAGTTCACCAGTATTTTCACTCAGCAGAAAATAAAAAAGACTGAATGGGGGAAAATTTTGAAAGAATTGGCTTCTCTTCACATTGATTCCTTCGACAGAGACGTCAAGCACATTGTAATGGAGCCTGGGAAACACCCCAGTGTCGGCGAAGGCTTTTTGAAAGAACCGTCTTCTCTGTGGCCACTAGAGGGTAGAATAGACCCACAATCAGCTCTTTCCAGTCCTCGCGGCAACTTCCTTTTTTTTTAATTTGCAGGCACCACCATGTGTGTTGCTGTAAGAGGACATTTCGTTTCCTTAGCCTTCTCCTCACCGGACTGTTCTCAAGGTCGATGTCTCAGGACATCGGGCAGGTCCTGCTTCACCAATACACATAGCGCCCACTGTGACATGCCCATCCCAGACGCTCCTCCTGGAAATGTTGGCGCCAGGGCCTCAGAAGGACGCCTGGGAGAGCAGGGTCCCCTCCTGGGGTGCCTCCCTCAGCCTCTGGCCTTTTCTTTTTAAGCTAAGGAGCTAATTGATAATATTTATTATTTGTTGATCCCTTCAATGGACTAAAGATCATACTGAGCACCTCATTTGACCTTCTCAACTTCCCAACCTTCTTTAGACAAAGCTTGGAGAAGATAAAAACGGGGTGCTAAAGGCTCAGACTTTGTAAGTTACCCAGTACCATCTGGGTCCTCTCTGTGGCACCACTGTACGTTTTGTGGGATTTTAAGGGGGAAGAGACAGGCTTTCTGTTTGGGGGTAAAAGTCTAGCCATGGTGAGTTCATGTTTTGGTATGAGTAGATTTCAGATAAAATGGGTGTTTTTTTTTTCATTTTATTTTGAGGACCTTGTTTTTCCAATACATCACTTCAATAATGAAGAAACCGCCCAATGTCTGAGGGTGGGCAGGGCTTGGGGTGAGAGTTTTCTGTAGGCTAAAGAACCAGTTCTGGAACCTTCACGGGATGCCTACAAGGCAGAGGTGCCCACTGTCTCCCTTTGCTTGAGGCGCAACCAAGACTTGGGTTGGCACCCTTTTGTCTCTGTTTGATTTTCAATAATCAGAAAAAAAGGAAGAGACTTTCTAAGGAAGATGTTCCAAACAAATTGAAAAGGGAACTCTGCTCATTGTAGAAATAGATGAATGCCGTATATACTTAAAGCTTTACTACCGTGCATCCCCCTGGAGGTCACTCTTCTAAGACAACAAGCGTACTGCACTTGTTGGAGATGAACTGTAAGGATCAGGGTTTTGGAGAGGTGGGACAATAAGATTTATTAATTCAGTTGTTTTCAAAGGGGTGTCATTCCTAAGGGATGACCATTAGGGGGCAATACTAGGTCTAAATATTGTTTTAATTAATTGAAAGAATTTCTTTCAAAATATCTTTGGACTTGGATTTTAATTGTAATGATGCACTGCTAGGAACAGTTTCCAAAACTGAGGAAAGTTTCTAGCCGCCAACTTCTGTATTATCTCCAAGAATGTGAAACGGTTGTCACACTGGATGATCCTTCGGTGGATGAATTTAGGTGGTTTAAAAATGGACACTTGAGGTCTGTGAAAAGCATAGATGGGATTCTACAGCTCGGGTTAGCAGTGTTTTCTATAAAGGTCGAATAGTGGGTATTTTAGACCATACGGGCTATCCGTTCCCTGGTGCAAGTGATCCATCCACACTGCCATGTGTCGTGCGAAGGCAGCCGTAGACTCCCTGTAAACAGATGGACAGGACTGCGCTCCAATAAACCTTTATTTATGCAATCATGCAGCAGGCTGTAGTTTCCCAACCTCCAATTTAGCTGATACAGTATCTTCTCCTTAATTACAGGTCAGCATTCTGGATCTAGGTGGCTGTATTTCCATAGAATTCTGCAGTAACCATTTACCCTTTGGCAGGCTATCTCAACTTTGACGAAGCCAAACTAAGAATATTATCCTGTCCTCTTGGATTTTACCTTCACTAGCTTTACAGGTGCCAGGTTTTTGGAAACAGTAAAAGCAGCTTCGGCCATGTCGATAGTGATACCTGGGGCCTTCAAAGAGTGTGTGGAAAAGTGGAATTTCTCCAGAAACCTCTTGAAGGCCCCTTGTAGGCATGAGGTCCACAGCAAACATGTTCCCATCAGAACTCTATGTGGCACATAAAGGAACAGTACAGTGCAGCGTTGATAACCAGAGCAAACATCCAGTGACTGGCATGTGGTTGCAGTGGGACGCACTTGTTCCCATTACGTCATTCCCTCCTGGCAGCCTATCACATTCCGACTTAGGAAGAATCGTTCCTTCAGAGAAGCTGTGTTGAGAACAGTAGCCGGTGTCACATTTCTTCTGTACCACAGTTTCCCTGGGAGCCCATGGGATTGTAGTTCAACGGAAAGGTTGTGGAAGTTCCCTGCAATTGTTTAGAACTTCACTACAGAAATAGTTATGAGAAAAATACTACAGAACTAAGCCTGGATATGATCATCAATAATTGTTTCTCCTAAATTAGTCTCGCGGATACTCTATGAGAGTCTCTCGACATTCTCTCAGATTCATCAAGATGTTGCTTTCCTTCCTGCTGGAGCTTAGTTAAATGCCATTTGTACCTCAAATGACAACCTGGGACTTCCATAGCACAGTTTTATATTTTATCTAGTAGTCAAAGATAGAGAGATGGGTATATATCCAGTCCACAATTACGTTTAAGGTCTATGTCATTTCTGTTTGGACAAGGCTTTGGTACTGAGGCTGTGGTGAAGGTTAAGCCAGCTTTGTCTCTAGATTTTATTTCTGTACAAACTACCTTTAGGTTTTGCCAACCTTGACTTTGCTTATGATAATTTTTTAAAAGAATCTTTGGATACTTTGGATGTCTGAAACCAATGATTCTGACCTTTATTACTAGATAAAGGACTAGCACGGAACACCGTGCTTAACATGAGCACCCTAGATGAAGAGTAGTGCATCGCTAATGGAAATACAAGCAGTGTGTGTTTTTAAATGGCAGTAGGAATGCACTGCTCTAATGTCAACCTGCAGCACCAACTGAAAAAACTTGTAGAGATTTTTTTCCTCATTGTTTGTCTACTATTAAACTCTACCAACGCTAATAAATGGGTGAGTCCTATAGAAAGACTATGATGGGGTATTAACTGATGGAACTTCATAAACCGTGTGTTTCAAGAAAAGCCTTACATTTCCCAAAACAGTGGCCACACAGGAAGTGGTACGGCTGTGAAAATGTGGGGATTACGGGTAGGCTGTTCGATGGGTTTTCCTCTGCTACTCCTAACTACAATTCTCTTTCCCCGGTTCAAAAACAAAACGTGGTAGTGCTGGTCCCAAGCTGGGCCTGGCCTCTTGTGCCAGTCAAGTGTCTGCTCCGTCTTCACCCGAATTAGAGAAGGGTGTCTGCTCATGGTTTCTTCCAGAAGCTATTGCTGTCGAGCAGGAGCTGCTACGGCGGCAGTAGTTGTTGCGCTCTAACCGGCCCCTTCCTGTTGAGTCACGCGCCAGGGGCCGGGTGTCAGGGGTGACTGGTTTGATAGACTTTGACTGGAGATGGGATCACTCCCTCGGATTCATGAGAGAACACGTAGATACACCCAGCCTGTGGGCAGGCACAGAGCGACTCTTCCAAAGGTGTTTACTGGAGTGAGAAATAAAAGTTAAATTTCACTTCCCACCTGATTTCTCTTTGGGAAATGACTTCGGTTGTCTAATTTGAACAAAGATCATTTGGGGCTATTAAGACGACCAAAACGACATTCCAAACATGGATGCAGATACAGGGTAGGGGGGGGCAGGAACTAAGTAGGGCACCCTGAGCTTCGGCCGTGCTGTCGTTAGGCGCCCTCCAGTCAGCCCCCACTCAGAGTGACCCTGTGTACCATCAGCCCCACCACGGTTGCTTTGGCATCCCCCTTTTTCACTGGCCAGCCACCACCTTTACCAAGGGTGAGGCCCTTCTCCAGGACCGGGGCTCTCCAATACCATGCCCAAAGCATGTCAGGCAGACTCTCACCATCCTTGTTCCTAAGGAGCATTCTGGCCAAACTCCTTCCAACGCGTGGTTGTCTGACCACCTGGTGGTCCGTGGCACTTTCAGTGTTCTTCACCAACACAATCTACTGGGTGCTAAATGAGGTGTGCCCTTTTAAAAATGTCTTTAAATGGTTTCATGTGTCAAAATGTACACGTGAAATGATTTTGTCAATTGGTAAGTCCTGGCTTCATTTTGACCTTTAGGTTAATATTGAACAAGAGCACATGCATATGTCCTTGCCAAAGCCCAGCTGCGCCTGGCTTAGTTAACTGCAGAAAAATCGGGCAGCCTGCATAGGTCCAGCTCGGGACTTCCACCCACGGACCTAGCAAAGTAGGGGCCAGGGGAACACTTGAACGGAAGCTAGATCTCCAGCCTTCAGGTGAAAACGTGGAGCCAGGAGGACATAACAGCCAGCTACAATCTGGTAAAATGATCCTCACACGAGGGTAGCTTACGTCCTAATCAGGAACCCGGGTCAGGAAAGCCAGATTGCACAGGTCTCACCGCATGTGCAGGTGCTCCAGCCACATGCCAAGCTTCAAGAGCAGTGCTTCCTCCTCTTCCGGTGGGGTAATGGCAAGACCCAGGCTAGAACCTCAGGCTTAAAGGGCCTGAGCATAGTATGCAGTTCTTGAAGACAGGGGCTTGTACGTAGAGAGAAAGGCAGATGGCGCTCCTATGATCAAGCTGAAGTACATGATGCTACGCGGGATCCCAAAGAGACAGTCCTCGGAGCCAGGTTACCAAGTTTGGACTGACTTGGTAAGAGGTGTGAGCCGATGCTAGGGACGTTTCACAACTGAGAGCTAGAGCTGCCTCTCCTCCTGCTTCATCCAAAGTGGCTAGCTAGTTCTGGGGACCACAGCCAGGTAAGGTAGTCAAGGTACCCTGCTGTTGAGGGAGAGAAGCACTGCAAAGACAGGGAAGAGGCTTGACCTTCTTGACCTTGCTTTCACAATGGACGCAGCTAGTGTGGTAACAGCCACGGGGAGGGAGGGGCATTGCCACAAAGCAGCAGGAATGGGTTACTAGTTTTCACACCAGTCTTCCTGGTAGGTCTAGGGGCCAAGTGCTACCAAAGCGATTGAGCCGTCTGTTCCCTGCCCTGGAATGGGGATGTGAAGAGAGCCGAGCCGTCTGTTCTGGAATCGGGAAGCACTGGTTTACCCTA
Source organism: Tenrec ecaudatus (assembly GCF_050624435.1). NCBI lineage: Eukaryota > Metazoa > Chordata > Mammalia > Afrosoricida > Tenrecidae > Tenrec > Tenrec ecaudatus. The sequence goes on from NC_134545.1 coordinate 94,015,036, forward strand.
GAACACTTAGCTCTGCCCCCCCCCCAGGGAGAAACCCCCCACCCCCCAGAAGAATGCCCCGCAAGGGCACTCAGTGACTAGATGAAATTTAAAAAGTGATCTCTATCCTTCCTTGCCCCAGAATAAGGAGGCCACGTTTTCTGCTAGCAATTAGCTCGAGTTCACACGACTGTGCCCTCGGACTAGGTGAGGTAGCCTCTTATCACCGAGGCCAAAAGATGCCTTGGCCACCCTCTCAAAACATGATCGTTCATTTCACTCTCTCACCTCTAACCTGCTGCTCAAGGGTGGGACTTGACCTATAGGAGCTCTCGGATCTGTCATCATCTGGGGACCCGAGAACCATCTGTTAGGGTGCTCTGCGACAGCATCGACTTAGTGGCAGTGAGTTTGGGTTTTTGATTTAATACATATAGTACTTTGGATGAAGCCTAGTATCAACACGACCTTAGTTAATGTTGGTATTATTAGTATTGCCATTTTTATGATCTTGATTTGCCAGAGGAAAATGTTTTTTCAGAGAAAAATTACTAAATTATGCCTAGTTTATCATGCTGTCACCTGTAAAATGGCATTGCTTTTCTTTCCAAAATTCTTTGTAACACAGATTTACAGTCTGGCTAAAGGAAGACCAGAAGGTGGTAAGGACTGACAGATAAATCCTGTGTAATTTGCCCCCGTCCAGAAAGAAATCTGGTTGGAGGTGTGGTTTGCGGCCTGAGAAGGTGCTGGATGCAAAGCAGTGTCCGGGCACATCCTCCCTGGTGGGTACTGTGAGCAGGCATTGAGCTACAGCAGCAGTCTGGAGGGACCTGTCACCTGGTGCTATGGTTGGAAGACATCGGGCCCCCTGCCAGTTGGACTTTCGTTCCCTAAGCCATTGTCGCCCTTGTCAATCTGCAGGCTCTGGGGCCCAGGCGTCTCAGCTTGGGAATCTCAGCAGATCTTTAATAATGAAGCTCAAGTGATGCTTCACAACTTTAGATTTCCCACCCCAGGGGATGCCACAGTCCCACCAAGGTGAGTGAGGGCTGGTGTTCTTCGTGGGGGCTGGCGGCAGCAGACTCAGAAAGGACACACTCCTGGCAGTCCTAAAAACGCAAAAATAAATCCGCTGCTTCAGAGAAACCCACATGTGCTCAGTCTAACGAAGGCTGGGGAGGCAGGAGGAGGACTGTCAAAGTGACTCTTAAACATGAAAAAAGCCTATGTGTTGCCAGTTTTATTTTAAAATTGAGCACAGTACACACACATGCATCTACAGAGGAACGAACACACCCAAGGGGCACCCTAAACCCTAGGAAAGCGGCAACCTGTGTAAGGTGGACCCTGCCAGAGCAGGAAAACGCAAATGTTTCCCCCCAAACTGAGCAAGAGATAAGGGGTCACTGTGGAAGGCAAGAAACCTGCAGGACCAGGAAGGGCCAGGAGTGGCCAGTGGCCGGTGCCTTTCACTGAGTCTGTAAAAGTGATGACTGCGTGTGTGTGTGTGTGTGTGTGTGTGTGTGTAACAAGCACCTTTCCTTTGCTTGACTATCATTTCACATTTCGAGCAGTAAAATATTTACAAACTCAGAAAAGTGAACATTGTCATCATTAGGTATAATTTTTAGATCATGTATCAGTATCGAATAATAAAAGGCACAGTGTCCAAAATGCCTGCAGTATGCTGCCATTTGTGTTTATGAGGATAAAACAATATAATTTAAATATATAGAAATATATAATACAGGAGCCCTGGTAGCATCATGGTTACAAGTTGGGCTGTAATCCACAAGGCCAGCAGTTCAAAACCACCAGCTGCTCCAAGGGAGGAAGATGGGGCGTCCCCCAGAAACAGTTACAGCCTCAGACACTCATGGGGCAGTTCTGTCCAGGCTACGCTGGGGCCACTGTGAGTCACTATTGACTCAATGAATATGTAGGATATATGTAAACTATCCCTAGAAATGGAAACCACAGGTCAGTCATCGAGGGCCAGCCAGGGGAAAGGAAGCTGGCTAATGGCCAGAGGGGGGTGACAGCTTTTCACGGTTGGCACTTTAATACTTTATTTTTAAAATCTAGTATATATCACATATACCAACAATTCTTAAAATATATGTGTATGCCCGTATGTGTGGGTATAAATAGCGTACATCAAAAAGTATTGCTTCTGGGGTTCCAGCTCAAACACATGGGTTTATTTGAAACAAAGCATGTCTTAGCATGTCTGCCATCAGTACATGTTGCAGACAAGTTCTCTTCAGTCTCTTTACGGTGCCTTCAACACAAAGGCCCCATCAGACCACTGGTTCCCCAGAGTTGAGTCAGTCAAGCCCCAGGTAGAGAGAGCAGCTCCGAAGGGGGTAGTCTGGAGAGCTTGTCTTAAAGGACACAAGATGACCATGGGGGCCATTTGGAAGGCAGGTTAGGAAAATCAAAAGCTTCATTGTGAGTTAAAGGCCAAGAAAGTTGTGCCCGGGAATTGTTCCCCAACGAAAGGGCTGTCCTGTGAAAATGTCACTGGGAGCCTTCCCCATTTGCCCTGTGTTCCTGCTCGTGTCCCTTCCGCTTCCTTTTTGCCCCCAAACTCAAAAGAACACTTCAAAGGAACATGATTTGAGCCCCTCTGCCAGGGGAAGCCAGCCCCTAGCACATCATTACGGGTCCAGTAGGCGCAATTGTACAGCGATAATAAGTAAATATCATAGTAAAGTTATAGAGAGCATGAGAGTTAGAAGAGAAATATAGAAATAAATGGAGTCATACACGATTCATGGTAGCATGCTCACCTCAGCCCCGCCTGGTGGTCCACGTGGAGGGAGAGAGAGTCTTTAATGCAGGCCCAGGCTTTAATCTTCTCTGGGGACATGCAAGCCCCCTAATTACCGGTGAGGACATGCATCACAGGAAGTGATTGTGCTATAGGTAATACAGTAATGGGAGGGGGTGATCTAGGGGTGTCCACGCAATAGGAAGAGGAGGGATTGGGGGTATACATGTGGCAAGATGGGCGGATCCTAGATACAGGATGGCAGCCTAACTTTGGATGTCACAGAGCCTGTTTGACTTGTTCCCTGGCTCAACTCCACTTACAGGAACCAAGCTAATGGTCACAAGTCTTAGGGAGAAGCAATCCATTGTCTCCAGCAGCAGGGAGCAGGCCCACCCAGGGAGGATGGCTAAGCATCTGACCTCCCCCTACACCCCTTCAGGACCTCAGACTGCCATTTGACCATGGTGTAATGGAGGCGCACGGAATTCTCTGGGGAAGAACTGTGTGCTGGAAACACCGCCTTTGGGAGTGGATAGACCTAGATGGAGACATATTGAGAAATAATAATTTCATATTTTAATGTTTCTATTTAATAAGTCCCTGTGATTTGTTAGCAATACTTAGTGACTTACTCTTGTAGAGTCTGTTTTTCCAGGAGTTCTTGAAAATCATCAAATGGTGCATCACGTCCAGTGAGCTGGTGCTCACCAGTTCGCACAGGCTCAGTGTGATCTGCACTGGGTAGAATGTCGCAAGATACCAGCCGCTGGGTTTGTGATGCTGTTTATCTAAAGGCCCATATGTCAAATGTGTCTCTTCATTCAGGGGGAATCCTTTTTTTTTTTTTTTTTTAATTTTACCAGGAGCTGCCAAGTTTCCATTTTTGCCTGGGCGTCCACAAAGCCTGGAACTATGTTTTGTCTTCAGTCAGGTTTTCTGGTACACTCAGCCACCACCCTGTGCTCACTCCCTTTGTTACCCGACTCTTATCTTTCAAATCCTATTTTCAGTGGACTCGAGGGCAGTGGGTTTGGTTTCTGTGAGTCCGTGGTGGCAGAATGGATTCCATGTGGGGCCGCTACTCGAAAGGTCAGCAGTTCAAAGCCATCAGCTGCGCTGAGGGAGAAAGATGAGACACTTGCTTCTGTAAAGCTTCGGAAACCCAACAGGGCAGTTCTCTGTTCGACTTGGAAAGCCATCCAGCCTGGTTCTCTTCACAGTCCATCAGGCTATGACGTAGAGGCCTTGGGGTCAGCAGATCAGGGGGGCACTAAGCATGCGGGGGGAGGGAGGATAAGGCCAGCCCTCTTTTGGAGACTGAGCCAAGCCCAGTGGGTGGAGACAGGACAGCCCATCTATCCTGGTGCCATACTGGACTGCGGGGCCCTGATAAGGCCAGGGAATGGCCCGCCCAACTCAGTGCTCTCTTCCAAATGTCTCTCCACACTGCTGGCCTCGCCATCAGTTGTTGCATGGATGCTCAGAAAAGCCTGTGTCTTCTCCGCTGGGAGATGAGACCCAGGGCCAGCTGTGTGGTGACAGGTTGACTAGCCAGAAACTTTGAGAGGGCGCTTTCAACTGCTACGTTCACCCCTCACCTCTCGTCTCAGGACTAGATGCTCCATTCCTCTTGGGAAAGGAATTCTCCTGGAGGACTGTCCTTTCCACTGAGAACTCATGCCTACAAATCATAACTCAAACCTGCTGCCCGTCAAGTCGATCCAACTCACTGCAACCTTACAGCACACAGTAGGACTGCCCCCATGGGATTGCCAATCTGTCCAGAAACAGACCGCCACCTCCTCTCCTGGCTTGATTGGCGGAGTTGAACCACCAACCTTTCGGTTGTTAACTGAGCACTTTAACCACGGTACCACCCAGACTCGGCGTGCCTAGAGAACCACTAGTCTACCTCCAAAGGCACATTTCCTCACACACAAACTTTTCCTCTGAGTTAGAAGTTGGAGGCACCAATGTTATTGTTGGATCCAGCGCTCCCATAGCACATCGGCTGGGCCCTTAACCAAGGCCTTAAAAACCAGCCTGGGAACGGTGCGGAAGATGAAACACATCAACTTAATGGGATTCTTCTTGGAGAGTGCACCGTCTGTGGTTGAAAGTGTTCTGTAATGAAATACTTTGATGTCCGGGAAGGCACTGGGACCTCTAGTCTCAGTTGGTTGCCAAAAACGAAGATCTAGTTAGCAGCAGATTTCCACCCACCCCCCTTGGATGGGGTTTGTGTGTTTACAGCTCAGTGCTGCCCTCACCCTCACCGTGTGCCCCACCTTAGTCCTTTACCCTTCTCTGTGTTCAACTTCCTAAGTAAAGAAATGGCCAAGTTGCAAGGAAATCAGCAGGTCAAGGACCAGGTTGTTCGTGCACATGGAAGCGCCAGGGCCTCTGCCTTGGTTGGAGGGTGTGTGTGCGTGTGTGTGTGCGTGTGCGGGTACATGCCTTCTAAACGGGGGTGCATCGGACCCCATTGAGGAGGATACCGGGAGCCTCAGGGAGGGATCAAACCCATAAACTAGCTGTTGGCTGTCCATCTTCCCCTCAGACACCCCTCCTGGCTCCAGGACCAGTGATTGGGGTTGAATTTGCTCTTTCCTCATAGCTGGGGTTGGCCCCTCACAAAAACACCCGAACTTTCACCTCGATGGAGGAAGCAAGATGATCCCAGAATCCTGCCTGTAGGAGACGGAGCCTGTGAGGCAGGTCTGGGACATTTTATGTGCAGGGGAATAAAGCTACCTAGTGGTCCAGTCTACCCTGTGGCCTTGAGATTACAGAGTATTCAGGGTGGGCCCTGAGGAAGGTCAGACTAACAGTCCAGTCGAAAGTACTCAGGTCATAAAAACCCACGAGTGTGTATGTATGGTATACCTGCCCGGTGCTTTACAGAGACGTGGCTCGCCTCCCAACACCACCCAGGGACCAGGGCACACGCAGGCTAAAGAACTATTTCAAAGTCTGATGGATCTGAAACCAAGCCCTCAGCCTGGGCCCCTTTGTCTCTGCTGGGAGAAATGACCATCTCACTCCTTGCCGCCGACCTCTCTGGTCCCCCTCGCAGAGGATGGAGGCCTGGCTCTCTGCCCTGGAGCTGGTTAGGGCAGCTCATGTGACCTCTGCAGGAAGACAGGCTTTTCTAGAACAGGTCAGGTGCCTGAAACCAGCCACAGGGGTGCCCTGAGAAGGGAGAGCCCAGCATCAGGGCGGACAGACTCTTCCCGCCTAGGAATTGGCCCGGCAGCTTCTCTGAGTAGGGAGGAGGTGTACACACACTGTTGATTTAGGAACCAGAAACTCTGCCACGTATGAGCCAAGAGACCGTGAGCAGGTTTCTGCACTTCTGCAATCCCGGTTTTCTCAGCTGTGAAATGGGAGTGATCCTCTGGGACAGCGGGGAGGAGAAAACCAGTGTGGGTCCAGCGGGCCCACTCCAGCCATCCAGCTGTCCCTGAGGCTTCTGGGAGGCCACTCTAGGGGGCCCTGCGGCACCCCTACAGCACCTCTTCTCTCCCCATCTCCTCCCCCTTCCTCCTGTGTGCTGAGCATCTTGTTCCACGGGCGTCTAGAGCCTTCCGCACAGGGAGGAGCCACTAGGAGACCTGTTGGTGGCCTAGAAAGTGTCCATCTGAACCGAGAGCTGAGCCACGCCCTGAGCCAGTGAGGGGACACAACCCCAGCCTCGGACTGCCTCACCCACGCGTCACCGACAGGTACCTGCCTGCCCCCACCACCCCTCCTCACCTCGGACCTCCATCCACCCTGCGAGCTCCCCCTACACTACAGCCTGCCAACGACGGACTGCAGAGAGACCCCAGCCTTGGATCTTTTTGCCAGCACGAAGGAAGAGGACAGACCATCTTTCTTTCTGCCTTCCCCTCCCCCCCCCACCCCGCCCCTGCTCCAGCCTGAAGCAAAAGAAGTGTGGGGAGGGGGCCCAGGACTGCCTCGCTTGGCTGGAGGCCTGCTGAGGGCTGGTCCACAGGGGTGAGGACTTCTGGGCAGGGGGAACGGGAGTTGGTGGGATGAGGCAGGCAGAGGCACTGGGGGAGCCGGCGGGGGGGCGGGGTGCAGAGGGACTTGGGAGAAGACCAGATGGCGCCCTGCCATGTCCCCATCTGGGCCTCCACAACTTTAAGCCAAATGTGGGGGGTGGGGGGGCAGTCTGGTGAACAAAAGCTGATGTGCGCGTGCAGGGCAGACACAGTGCAGGGGCCTGGCCTAGGCAAAAGTGAAAGTGAGGGGTGCGCCTTTGGGTGTGCGCCCGTGTGTGAAAGTTCCTGTGGTCTCTGGGACCCTGCTCAGGCAGAGAGCGCCACTGTGACCCCAAGGCAGTCCCCCCTTCAACCCAGAGGGATAGAGTCCCGTGAGAACTGGGGTTCTGAATGACAAAGGAGGGGAGCTGCCTGCCCTAGGCTTGCATCCGAGCCCCACCCCCTCCACAAACAGGGCCCAGCAGGGACTGGGTCTTCATCCACCTACCAGTGTTTCCAAGGAGTGAGTGGAGCGGAGAACTCCCAGCTCTTCTTGGGCCAATTATTTCTGTTCTGCTCTTCGGACCCGTCTGCCCGGCTCCTCAACCTGACACCCCCGCCCCCCGCCCCAGCCAAACCCCGAGCTCCGACCTGCCAGTCCAACCAAGGCTGGTCAGTCACCATGGAGAACTGGCCGCCCTGCTCTCCCTCCTCGTCCAAACCCAGGCCGGGCATTAACTGTGCAGTGACAGCCTCCGCTTTTCCCACAAGTCCTCCTGAAAGAGGCACACGATGACAGACAGACAGACAGACAGACAGACAGACCTGGGTTCAGAGTTCATCCTGTTGCTTATGACGTTGGCAAGTCACTTACTTTCTGTGTGTGCTGGCTTCCCACTTCGTAAACAGGAAAGAGGTGAGGCCTAGAACCCGGACCAAGCCTCGTCCTCCAGTGCCCACCCGTCTCAGGGACTCTGCCTCCTGGGCCCCTCGCCCTGCCTGGGGACCTTTCCTTTCCTTCCAGCCCCTGGGCACCATCCAGGCTGGGCTCTTTTCCCACCTGGAACCATTTAAGCAGCCTCCTTACTGGTCTTGATCTCGCTGGCTCCGCCCCCTCAGTCTAGTCTCTGGTAGAGAGAGAGCCGCCAGCGAGCGAGAAAAAAAACACTGCCATTGAGTCAATGCTGACTCAGAGTGAAGTGTGAAGTCCTGTGGGTTTCCGTGGCTGGAACTGTGTACAGGAGTAGAAAGCCCAGTCTCTTTCCTGAGGGGCTGCTCGTGGTTTCAAACTGCGGACCATGCAGATTTCAGCCCAACTCAGAATGAGAAGAGAGAGGAGGAGGGAGAGGGAGAGGGAGAGATGCAAACCAGGGGCCTGCCCCTCCTCTGCAGAACTGACTCAGACTTAAAGATGAAATCAAATCCAAGTTCCTTTGCTCAATGGAGTCCACCATCGGGGATTGGGTCCTCTATCTCCTCTGCTTTATTTCCACCCTCTTCCACCCCTCTCCTTACTCTAGCCACTGGTTCCGCCCAGCTCTGCCACTGCACAGCCCTCAGACCATTCACAGCTGCAAGGATACGACGGACAAGAGACCACGGTTTAAAACCTATAGAAGATGTCAATGCCACAATAAGAAAAAAGTGAATAATCCAGTGGAAAACTGGGCAAAGGACATGAACAGACAGTCCCCCAAAATGGCATCCAAATGGCTAACAAACATGAAAAAAAATGTTCATGATCATTAGCCATCTGGGAGATGCAAATTAAAATGACGAGACACTACACGGACAATGGCAGCCCGATTCACAGAAAACAACGAACACTCATACACGACTGGTGGGTCTGTAAATGTGGAAAGCCATCGTGGAAAGCCATAAGGCACTGCCCCAAACAACTGGGAACAGAAATCCCATACGATCCAGCAATACCCCAGCTGGGTGTATACTCTGAAGACGTTCGAGCCAGAACACAGACAGACGTATGCACTCCTGTGTTTCATCATAGCACTGTGCACAATAGCAAGAAGTTGGGCCAGGGCTGTGTGTGTGGGGGCGGGGGCGGGGACAAATAGCCATCAGTAAAAGAATGGATAAGGAGGTTTTGGTACATGTACACAGCTGCATAGATGGCTACAAAACAACACTGAAACCAAGAAGAAGACATCTCGACAGGGATGGACCTGGAGGATGTGCTGAGTGAAGTTCCCTGAGACTGCTGATATAGAGATTAAAACCAAGACAGAGGCTTGCATACCAAAGGGAGCAGACTTTGCAGATTCCCAAGGGAGGGAGGGCCAGTAGAGCACAATAGCAAGTGGACAGGTACTGACAGGGGTCAAAGGGGAGCTGGAGAGCCATGCGAAGGCGAAGAGACATCCGGGGAGCAGGTGGGATAGAATCCGGGGCAGGGGCATTGATGTGTTGGATGCAGAGTTGAAATGCAAACCCCTCCACTGAATTCACAATTTAAAAAAAAAGTCATGAAAAGCTAGGGATTTTTTCATTAAACAAAAAACACTATAAGTGAAAGAAGTTAGTCACAAAAGGCCATAAATTGTACGGTTCCATTTCTGTGAAATGCCCAGAATAGGCAAACCTATAGAAGCAGAAAGTGGCTGTGTGGTTGCGAGGGGCCGTGGGGAGGATACTCACTTCCAAAGAGCCCATCCCGACTCCCAGGAACTCCACCGGACAAATAGAGGTGGCCCCGAGCACCCCCGAGGCTGCACTGTACAGAAGCAGGCGGCCACATCGCCCTCGCTCCTCCCTCGGGTGTGTGGAGGGTGAGGTGGGGGAGGGAATGGGTAGAATGGGGAAGGACTACTAATTGGGGAAGGAGTTTCTTTGAAGGGTGATGAAAACGTTCTAAAATTAGGTTTGGGTAGTTGCAGAACTTGAATATACTAAATAAAACTGACTTGAACACTTTGAAAGGGTGAATTTTATGGCATAGGAATATGAATGACATTTCAAGAAGGCTAGTGTTTAATGTACATATGATAAACACTATATGTGTGTGTGTGTGTGTGTGTCAGGGTTCAACCTAAAAACAGCAATAGTAGAGTTGCTGAGAGAACTGTGATACAGTTGTTTAATAGAATGCTATCGAGTGATTTAAAATTGATGTAAAAGGTTGCTTTGAAATGGTTCTAAGAGTATAGAGTGAGCAAGCGAGGAGTCGAAACGTGAAATCGAGCATTTGATCCTGTTCAATAAGTGTGGGCACATACGAAGCACCTGCTAATAAAGATCAAGGGTTGCAGTCTTGAGTATGGATTAGAACTCAATGTGAAAAAGACCAAAATCCTCACAACTGGACTAACAGGTAACATCATGATAAACGGAAAAAAGGTTAAAGTTATCAAGGGTTTTGGTCTTGCTGGGATCCATGATCAATGTTCACCAAAGCAGCAGCCAGGAGATCAAAACATGTATTGCATTAGGTAAATCTGCTGCACATTAGGTAAGACCTTTTTAGAGTATTGAAAAGCAAGGAGGTTACTTTGAGGACCAACGTTACTTTGAGGACCTGACTCAAGCCCTGGCATGGTGTTTTCAGTCGCCTCGCCGGCGTGTGAAAGGTGGACGTTGGATCTGGAAGGCTATAGAAGAGTGGGTGCATTTGAAGTGTGGGGCTGCAGAGGGATGTTGAACATACTGTGGACTGCTACAAGGACAGACCTGGCTGTCTTGGAAGAAATACGGCCAGACTGCTCCTTAGAGACAAAGATGGCGAGACTGTCGTACAGCCTGTGGCCATAACGTCAGGAGAGACTGCCCACCTCCTGGAGAAGGACATCGTGCTTGGTAAAATAGAGGGGCAGCAAACAGAGGAAGGCTCTCCAGGAGATGGACTGACACAGCGGCTCAATGGGCTCAGGCTTAGGAACACCTATAAGGATGGAGCTGGAGCGTCGTGCAGCGTTTCACTATATTGTGCATAGGATCACTGTGGGCCGTAGCTGACGCGATGGCCCCTAGCAACAACAGCAACAACAATACCGTATATTTGCACAGGACAGTTGAAAGGTCTGCAAAATATTACAAGTGATAAACTCCCAGTTGAAGCATCGATGGATAAGTTGGATCTATTTTCCCCTTTGTAGTAGCAGTAGTTGCATCGCGATCCCAGTTGTCTACTTGTTACAAAGAGTGGTGAGCAAGTCTTTCCATCCAGGTGTTCGCAGCTTGGCGAAGAGGCCACGAGACTGAGGGAGGCCTCTGGAGTGACTCCTGCAGGGAACAGAGTCGGAAAATGATGACCTGGAAAAGCGCTTGCCGGCAGAACCTGCGGCCCTTGGTTTTCCAGGGCACAAACACAAGGCGTCAAAGAGTAGTCGTCTGCAGCTGTCTCGAGATCCTGTGGCCCATGGCCCAGCCCTTCCTTGACGCTGCCTTGGTAGTTCCAGCTGGAGAATGCTTTCGGCAGCACCCCCTAGCCACGGCCCGGAAGAGAGCCCGTCACCAAAACCAAGCACCGAGTGGACATCTAGGCTGGCCCTGGTGGCATTTGAAGAGGGGCTGGACCAGAGTCCTCTAGGGCCGCCACACCGGTGTGTGGATGCCTGAGTGGGGGTAGGTGGGTGCGGAAGGGGGGCAGGCCCGCCTCCTTCCCAGTACAGTGGATGAAAAGAAGAGGCAGGAAGTCACCCCTCAGTGCCCAGCTGGTTCCCACCTTCCACCTTCTCTTCGTATTTCTTCCTCAAGCGCTGTTTCTGCTGAAGCTGGGACGTGCCCAGTGGGCTGTGAACAGGAGTGGGGGGCTGTGGCCTCAAAGAGCGTTGAAGAGCAGCAGGAAGCAGGGAGATAAATCATAGGGGTGACGGGGGAGGATGCATGGTGGGTTTGGCCTTCTTTTTAGCGGTCGTGGTGGCAATGGTGGTGGGGAATTGAGGCCAGAAGCAGGAAATTGGGTTTCCCAGCTGTGGCTTCCGATGGTTTCCGGGTCCCCTGGGGCCTGTGAAGCAGGGACCCATCTTCGACGAAGCCCCCCTTTGTGTAGCCTTTGTCTGCACAGTTTCCCTCCTGGCTTATGAAACTGCTGCCTCCAACCAGGAGGAAAGCTGTGTGCGCGGCCTCAGCACTGCAGCATCGCCCACCCGTCCCTTCCACTCATGGCGGACGTTCCCTTCGCTGCAGGACGGCAATCTGTCAGTGGCCCTGAGGGGCCACCGTTCGCCCAGTTTTAAGGATTCCTATGTATATATAAAAAAAAAAGAGCCCTGGACTGGATGTCCAAAGCAAAGCGCGAGCCTCAGCCACTGCGTGATTTCCCTGGAAAATGACGGCAGAATGAGCTATCGTGTGTGCTTAAAAGCATCTGCTGATTCTTCGGAGCTAAGGAGAATATGCTAGACCAGGGCCTCTCGGGGGCCCTGCTGGGAGCAGACAGGCAGGAGGGCCTTGGATCACAGCAGGAAGGGGTGGTCAGTTGCGAGGCGTATAAACTGCCAAAGGTCCTGCCACAGAGAACCGCCTCTTTCCCCTCCGATCACCCTCCGTCCCGCACGTGCACGGATGGCTCCTCCAGGTCTTCTGCGACTTTCCTAAAGACTTTCGAGATTATTCTCCCACCCCTGTGAGTGCTTCGGGCAGAGCTAGTACCGTCACATTTCCACGAAAAGGAAAGTAAACGTGGATCCAAACCGACCTTGCAACCGAGTCATGGCCTCGGTCTGTAACCCTTGGATCCCTTAAAGAGGCCATCATGGAGTGGACTTCCTCATAGAGATGTTGCATGTAACCATCGAGAGCGAAGGGGTACTCACTTGGTATGTCTTCTTTCCCTCCGCATGTGGAATAGACAAGGGTAAGTCCAAAATGTATCCCTAGTAAGCTTCCAGTGCACACACACATGGGTTTATTCCCAACAAAGTGCGTTCCACATATCTCAGAAGCCAATGGATGGCTGCAGAGAAATTCCCTCAGAAATACAATTTTCTTAGTATTGTTAGAATGCCTTTAAAAAGGTCCCATCCATAACAAAATAATAATAATTTCTAAATTATCAAGGGTTCATAAGGGAGGGAGAGCGGGGAGGGAGGGGGGAAAATGAGGAGCTGATACCAAGGGCTCAAGTGGAAAACAAATGTTTTGAGAATGATGATGGCAACGAATGTACAAATGTGCTTGACACAATGGATGGATGGATTGTGGTAAGAGTTGTATGAGCCCCCAACAAAATGATTTATTAATAAATAATCATTTTAAATTAATCAATTACTAAAAAGGTCCCATCCACACAGTGGCTTCCCAGGGGATCTGCTGGCCCACTTCAAGTCCAGGCAGCGAGCTCAGATTATGGCAAGTGCTTTGGGGGCCTCCCAAGAGGTACTCTTGAGAGATGTTCTCAAAGCACCAAACCCCAAACCACACTCCCTGCCACTGAGTCGGTTCGGGCTCATAGGGACCCTACAGGACACGGTAGAGCTGCCCCTGTGAATTCGTAAACTAGGACTCTTTGCAGGAGCAGAAAGCCCTGTCTTTTTCGCAGGGAGTAGCTCGTGGTTTCAAAATGCGAACCTTGCAGCTTATAGCCCAAAGCATAACCACTCCGCCACCGGGGCACCCAGAAAGCAGATTAGAAAGAAGTTGTATGAAAACTGAAAGCCACATCCGTGAGGAAAAAAAGCCAGGAAAGTTGCACTAAGGAATTGTGGGTATCCTGACAAGGCACCCGCTGATCCTCTGGGGGTAGCCAGGATGGTCCTTACCCATCCACCCCCAGCCCTGTTATTGCCCCTTCGGACTTCTTTTTGTCCCCAAAGTCAAGGAACATTTCAGAGGAGCACAAGTTGAGCCCTAGAGCAGTGGTTTGCAACCTTCCTCATGCTGTGACCCTTTCATACACTTCCTCATGTTGTGGTGACCCCCAACCATAACGTTATTTTCGTTGCTACTTCATCACTGTCATTTTGCTACTGTTATGAATTGGGCGACCCCTGTGAAAGGGTCGGTTGACATCCTGACGGGGTCGCAACCCACAGGTTGAGAACCGCTGCCCTAGAGCCTGCCGGAGTGGCCACTGTCACACGACAGAAACCACAGAAGCCTGTGTTCCTTGGAGGGAGGGTCAGAGAAATGCGAACACACCCTTCAGAAGAACATAGACCTAGATACAAGCTAGGCTGAGAAAGCATCACTTCACATTTTGATATGACAATGATTGGAATGATATGGTAGCAATACTTTTTCACTTACCATAGTGGCTCAGAGCCTTGGTTTCCAGAACTTAGCCAAGTCCCGTTCCTGCTCTTCCCACAGAGTTCCCCTTGGAGAAAGGCACTCCAAGGACAACCTTGTTTCAAGTGCAAAAACTCTACGGTGACCAGGTCCCAGCCCTGGCCATACATGGGGACCATCTTTATATTCAAATCTCTAGCCATTTCTCACTCACCAAATCCATTTCCAGGAATCTGTACTTTAGGAAAGTACCGTTTAAGAAGAAAACACCTCCTCTGTTAATTCTCCTTGTTAGCAAACTTCCGGTCAATTTTGGCCCTTCCTTCAAAACACCACTGACAATGATGAAAAAATTTATTTTCATTCCTTTGAAAATTATTTCCTGAGGGCCTGCTCTATAGAATCATAGTGAAGGGTTTAGACTGGGCCACAGCACACTTGCTGGGAGGCCCATAGACAAAAAGTTAGATCACAACACACGTGCATGGCTGGTGGAAAGGTGAAATGGTGCGGCTGCTGTGGAAAACCCACAGTCTGGCAGTTCCTCAAATGGTGACAAGGAGCCCAGGTGGCGTGGTGGGTTATCACTTGGACTACTAACTGCCAGGTCAGCAGTTCAAACCACCAGCCACTCCACAGCAGAAAGAGGAGGCTTTCGGTTTAAGACGTGTAGCCTCAGAAACCCACAGGGACAGTTCTGCTCTCTCCTGTAGAGCTGCCCTGAGTCAGAATCGACTTGATGGCGGTGAGATGGGACCCAGGAATCCCACTCCTGGGTATTTACTTGACAGGTTCACACAAAATTTTGCTCATAAATGGTCACCATCAGGAGAGCCAAAAAGTAGCAACCCTTAACTGATAGATGAATCAAATGTGGTATGTAGATAAATACCATATATACTCAAGTATAAGCAGACCCGAATATCAGCAGAAGCACCTATTTTTACCACAAAAACTGCATAAGAAATGTGCTGAAAAACTTGGCTTATACATGAGTATGTACATCAAAACCCGTCATCCCCCAGTGGGTTCAGACTCATATAAGACAGAGTCTATATGACAGAGTCTAGCGGGCCCTCAGGGTCACCAAGGTTGTAAGAAGTGGGATATTACACCCCCATAAAAAGGGATGAGGTACTGGCATATGCTACAGGACAGTGAACTTTGAAAGCCTTATGCGAAGCAGCCAGCGATTAATGGCCACTGACTGGAAGACGGCTCCACTCTGATGAAATGTCCCAAAGAGGCAAACCTGTAGAGACAACCGGCGGTTGGAGCGGGCTGGATGGAGGGTGGAGGGAAGTGGGAGGGACCGCTAATGAGAATGAGGTTTCTTTTTGCGGTGACAAAAGAGAAAAGGTTCTAAAATGGATGGTGGTGGTGGTTTCAGAACTCATGACTCTAGTGAGAACAGACAGACACTCTGCATTGTGCCCTTTAACAGGGAAATTTAAGGTATGTGGAGGCTCTCTCAGTTTTTTACAGTGAAAAAACAACAAGGACCTAGGTGGCTTGCAGTGTGTTTTCATTGACCCGCCCTCACCAGATCCTGGAGGAGGAGCCCATAGGGGAAGCCTCCCCCAGAGTCCCAGCCCGGCTGTCTGGGAGGTGAGGCCCTCAGTCCGTCTGCACACAGCTGCTGGCAGCTGACCCTTGGCAGCGATTCTGTGCATACCGATGGCTGCCAGGGAGGGCCGGGCAAGCAGAAGGCTTCCCTTATCCACTACTAGAACCAGGACTTGGTGGGGCCCGAGCTCCGGCACTTTGGTTTGACAAAGGAAGGAGAAAGGTGTGGAGTGGACTAGCCGAAAGCCACGCATCTGGTTTTGGGCAGGGCAGAGCCACAGACGAGTAGTCTGACTGCGGCCCGTGGGTGAAGGGGTCTGCCGAGCCTTTGATGGTCGACAGGAGGAAACCTCCTCCTGGGGCCACCACTGCCTCCCAGAGTGTCCCAGTGCTACTGGGGGACCTGGGAGTCGGGAGAATGTGCGCTGTTTCCTGTTTAGGAATGGAAGGAAGTACCCCTCACTTGACCCGCATCCCATTATTCTCCTGGGAGGCCTTAGAGAGGCTTCAGGCTGAGCTTTGAGCTCCGGGGACACCTGGAGGGCAGCTATGGTGCCAGCACCTCCACTGTCCCTAGAGACCGCGCAGTGATGGTTTCCTCGGGCCTGGAGGTTTTTCCCATCTTTCCCTGGAAGAGGCGGGAGGTCAGGGTGCTGGACTCCCCTCACAGCTGGAGATCAGCCAAGCAGTGAACTGTCTGTTCTGAGACTCACACCTGCCTTCCGGACCTATGAAGCTGCAGACCCTGGCTGACTTCTCAAGAATTCCAGGATTCCCAGGAGGGAACTCCCTGTCCCTGTGAACCCGGGAAAGGCTGATGAATAGAGGGAGTTGGGTCCTTCATCTGAGCCTTCCCTGGGCCTCAAATAGGCCAAAGGCATGGTGTTAGGCCAGGTTGACTAGAGAAACAAATCCAGAGAGTTTCACATGTGTGTGAGAGAGAGCTTGATATCAGAGTAACTACATATTGAGGAAACACCCAGCCCAGTCCAGATCAAGTCCATAGTCCAATATTAGTCCATATGTCCGATACCAGTCCATAAATTCCTCTTCAGACTCACGCAGCCCATGCAATGATGCTGAATGCAAGATCGCAGGCCAGTGGGTGGAAAGCCTTGCAGATCCAGAGTGGTGGAAGCATCTCAGCGCTGGTTTGGGTCCCCACATTGCTCCTCAAGTTGAATGTAGCTCCCCAACAACAAGAAGGTGAGGCACAGAGAGGGGCTTGGCAAGAGG
Source organism: Tenrec ecaudatus (assembly GCF_050624435.1). Classification (NCBI taxonomy): domain Eukaryota; kingdom Metazoa; phylum Chordata; class Mammalia; order Afrosoricida; family Tenrecidae; genus Tenrec; species Tenrec ecaudatus. The sequence goes on from NC_134545.1 coordinate 94,031,767, forward strand.
CAAACCAAAGCAGAGAGAGAGGGGAAGTTGCCAAAATCCTCCTGAGAAGGCCATGCCCACAAGGAGGTGGCGTCAGGCTGTGACCTGATTGACAAGCTAGACTCCACCCCTTCCCTCTTAATACCCTGAAGTTGACCCGCGATTCTGTAAACTCCCACAGGCAGTGGAGCATAGGGATCGTTGGACCAAATGTGCTGGACCACAGAAACCCTGTGGAGAAAACCCCTCTCTGAAGATATCCTGGAAGAAAGGTGACCCAGGGAACATAGTTCGAGAAATATTGCGGAGATGAACATATGGAGAACATGAGATCCGAGTCAAAGGTTCAACGCTATCAACAATGACCGCAATCCAAATTCCGGCCATTAAAGCCGCCGCCTCCTCCTCTTGGGTTTCCCAAGCCTGCTCACAGTGCCCCGTGCTCTCCCACCTGGAGATCGTAAACCATGCCATGGTGGTTAAGGACGGAGAGTGGGTGGGTCAATAACAGCTTTAAGGCACACAGAAGTGGCTAGAAAACATGGAGTGTGCACTGCACATACACACACGTGTACTGAGTTGTAGCAGAAGCGGATTTCTACTATAGACTGTGGTCAGAAGGCTACAGAAGTCTTGCATTGTGTAAGCCACCCCCATCTTCTTCTTCTGGAAACTGCAGAGCTGTCTGCTGAGGGCCCTGGGGAGAGGGGCCTCTCCCTGGTCTGTGATTAGGGGATAGATTTTAGGATTAGCAGTGTCACCTTGCTGGACCCTGGGCCTGACAGAGGCCCCCTTTGTTATCCGGTGAGTTCCAGAAAGGCAACTGGTCTTGATTCCTTGTTCAGGCACCGCCGAGCCTCCCGGACGAGAAGGCACAGTTCTGCCTCAGAAACCAGCAAGCAAAAGCTGGACACGCGCTGGAGCTTCTTGAATGGACATTCGGAGAGCAGCGCCAACACCTTCCACCCTCAAGACCCCTCTTTGCCTCGGTCTCTCGATGGTCGCCCCTAAGTCGGTTCTGCCTCTGGTTCTCATTTTCTATGAGAGGTGAGCATTGTCTAACCCTGAGGGGAATCTTGGGAGAGTTTCACACCAGTGGTGTAAACAGCCCGCAGAGTTCTTAAAATCCCTTTAATGGAGAAGACCCGCCTTTACAACTTGAATGCCCATCTAGCTGGAGGGGTGGGTAAATAAAACATGGCACATACAGACGATGGAATACTACACGGTACTGAAGAATAACGCGGAGACTGTCAAATCCCTCCGGACATGGACGCATTTGGAAGGTTCTATGGTGAGCGAACTTAGCCAACCCCATAGAGACAAAGACTGCATGAGACCACTGTTAGAAAAGCCAGAATCAAGGGAAAGATGATCAAAGAAACAGGCCTTCGTGGTTCAGAGAAGCAGGAGGTACAGGGGGTGGGTGGAGAGGAAAGGGCGGAGGGGTTGGGCAGGAGGAAATAACAATTTATTCCCCCCAAGAAAGATACATAGATAGTAACACACAGCTCGAAGCAGAGACCACTACAGAGGTGACCAGAGAACCACATAGACAGACAGTAGCACAGATGGATTTTAAAAAACCATCTTCCAGGTATGAGTCTACACACACAACGGCACCGCTAAACCCACATTTCCATTCCCACATGTAAATGATCACATTTCTCAAAGGTGTACTTCGACCGGTTCGACTCTGGCACATGTGAGGTCATTGCAAGTGGGGTCCGCTCCACCTACTATACACAAGCCATCAGGATTTTAAGAACAGTGAGAGAGGGTGCTTTTGCCGATCCCAGCTCAGCCATCCACCAGTGGTGTGACCTTGGATGAGTAGCCTGATCCCTGTGGATCCTGCACCCCCACCCCACGCCCCACAACATTTTCTTATCTCAATGCAGGGAATCAGCTGCGCCTCACAGGGTGGGGGTTGGGGGCGTTGAGGATTCAGCAGGACAATCCCCAGCCCCACACCTGTAGGAGCTCTGAAGTCGGTTACTTTCAAAGACCACTCCTCCCACTGCCGCTTGCCACTGTGCTGTGCCTGTTGGTCCGACCTCTGTCTTTCAAGGGGCGGGTCAGGTTGTGAAGGCGCCTCCAGTCGTGTGTTTAGGGACTCGGGGCCACCACAGTGGCTGCTCGGCTTGTTTTCACCTCCTCGGTGGCCCACAGAGAGAGTTCAGGTGGGCTCTTCAGTGCCTCCAGAGACCAGACTGTGCAGAGCCTTCTGAAGTTGACCCTGGCCTCACCTACTTCTCACAGGGCGACCAGTCATGCTGATTTGCTGGGGACTTCCTTCTAACTTTGTCACTGAAAGTCCCGTGTCCAGGAACCCCCCAGACCTCAGCAAACCAGACCAACTGTCACCCTACTTCCCAGATTCCTTTCCAGTGACCTTTGTACCCTGAGCCATGGCTTGCTCCAACTCTGCCCCTGCCCCCAGCTTTCCAGAGAGCTCTGCCGGCCTGCTTCTAGCCCAGGTTGTACCCGCCTCCCCCCCAATTCGGTGGCTTCTCTCCGGGGACTTGCTCACCTTCACAGCTAGACTCTCATTGCTTGAGACCCGGAACTCGGTCTTAGCTTTGGCAGAGTACCGCCCAGCACCTCCCAGACCTCAGGGCAGAGGCTCAGGGGGGCTCAGGAAAATCAGCAGGGGAGGCACGGGCAACGTGCTCAGATTCCAGCAGGCAGCAGGTCGGAGAGGCACCACGAGCTCCCTCTTTGCCTCCGGGTCAGCAGATCAAGCCAGGTTGCCTCCCCTCGGGGTGTGCCCGCCCGTGCCCCAGCCCCAGGCGCCAGCAGGCTTGGCTGAGAGCCCTCCCTTGGGACCCGAAATGCTGGCAGAAACGATAGTGCAGTTTCCTAGCCTTCTCAGGAGCCCAGGCCTTTATTCAAAATGTGAATTCCCGGGCTCCTCTTTGGGTCTCCCCGATTCAAAACTCTTAGGGATGTGATACAGAAATCTGCCTTACAACAGGTGATGTGGTGTACCCTGAAACGTAAGAAACCCGATCTCCTTGTATAACTTGCTTCACCTGCCCGCTCTCAGCACCCATCTCTGGACGTGTCCTGGAGGCTAATGTAGTCCCGGTCACAGTGTGTGTGTGTGCGCGGGGGAGGGGTGTCAGGTGTGTGACGGAGCTGCCCAACAGCCATACCCATTCAGAAAGGACCTGACTCTTTCCCCAGCTGAGCTAGATCCCAGAGACACGAGGGCTGGCTCCTGCAACACATGGTCTTCCTGGAAGTGGAAAGTCAAGTCTTTATCTATTTAAGAAAAAGTCAAAAATAAATCCTTGAGGTATTCTTCCCCAGGACCTGAACTCCAAAGGGACCCATAGGGGGCTTCAAGAGAGCCCTCAACCCCCCTGAATTTAAGTGCACAGTTGTGTGTGTCCACGCACACACCTTTCTGGAGTGAGGCAGTCTAGAGTCAGGAGGGCGGCGCCGAACGCCGTGAGTTTGAAGTCTAGCTATACCAGTTTATGACTGTTGACACAAGTTGCTCTGAGACTCTTTTCACATCTGTAAACTGGGGGTGTAGTACTACCTCCACCACGCGGGGAAGGATATCATGCTCAGTAAAGTGGAGGGGCAGTGAAAAAGAGGAAGGGCCGCAATGACCTGGATGGACACAGTGGCTGGTTTTTGAGTTTGGTACATGGAAAGTACTTGGCATGTGGTAAGTGTTATCAATAAGGATAACTGATCATTAGCTATGAAGACAAGATAATAGTTGGGGGCACATCTTCCAAAATCAGTGATCCCCAAGGCGGTTAAGAAACATGGAAGCCCTCTGGGGGCCCTGGAGGCAGTTTGGTGGGGTAGTTGGCTCCAGCCGTACTGGCAACCAGACTGGAAAGCTGTGTCTGGTAATGTTAGACTCGGGGCAAGTCTCCTCTCTTGGCCTCATTATTCAGCTATAAACTGGGCACACTATGGGCATAGTTACTTTATGAGACTTTGGTGAGGCTTCACTGAGAGACTTCACGGAAGGCTCTGCCACCATTTGTCCCTGGTGGGGCTACTAGGACGGTGGGTGAAGCAGATAGATAAGCCCACTCTATCAGGTCTCCTCCCCCTGCCAGCTGCCACCCCCTCCCCTGCAAACCACCATCCCTCTTACTTAATGCAAAATACCAAACCAAACTCACTGCCACTGAGTCAACTCCTTGACTCATCGTGACCCTGTAGGACAGAGTAGAACTGCCCTTGTGAGTTTCTGAGACTGTTTACTGCAGTAGAAAGCTTCATCTTTCCCCCGAAGAGCTGCTGGTGGTTTCGAACTGCTGACCTTGCAAGCTAACAGCCCACTACACTGCCATCTCACTTACGCAGTCAGAAACACAGTCCATGCCAGACCCCCATCTCAACTCCACCGGCCTTACTGAGGGATACCCCCTCTCGGACCCACACAAAACAAACCCACCGCCATTGAGTCGATTCTGACTCACAGCCACTTGGTGGCCATTTCTGAGGCAGACAGCCTCCTCAGCTGCTGGTGGGCAAAGACGGCCTCTGAACTGCTGACTTTCCCTGGTGGGAGAGTCACTGACTGGAAATCAAAGGCAGCCCCTGGCCTCCTCTCCCTTTCCTCCCAATTCTGCTTCCTGGGCTTCTTCCCTGGCTCCCAGGGCCCCTCCCAGTCCCGCTCTAGGTATCTCTGGGCATCAGGGCAGCTCTGAAGACAGCTCAGGTGCCCTGGAGCCGTCAGCAGGTGCCAGAGAGTCTGACACAGTGGCTCAGGTAGGACCTGCCTAAAAATAGAACCACAACATCCCAGGCCACACAGGAGCTGGGAGGTCCTGCTAGAGCACCTGGCTCAGCTCCTCTCAGGCAGGAATCCCCTGAAGCTGTGTGCTGGAGTCGGCCAGAAACACACGGGGGTGGGGGGTGGGGTGGGGTGGGGCGGGGTGGGGTGGCCCACCCTGGAATTGCAGCTGCGTTCTGGGCTGAGGCCCGGGGAGCTGCTTGTTAAGTAGCATCTCAGGTGATTCTAAGGAATAGGAAAGTGACAGCACTCCAGACTGGTCCCTTCTGGAATACCTCCAGAAGTGGGAAGTTCACCATCACCTGAAAGAGGATGGATAGAGTACGTGGTTAAGAGTGTAGATTTTGGAGCCACAAGGATAGGGACCTCACTCAGCTCTCCCCTCTGCTACCTCAGCCTCATTCAAGGAGTGACGGAAAGTCCCTGATTTCTCCTCGATGATGTCCGTAGGTGGTGCCCACAGTTAAGCATTCAGTTACTAACTGAAAGTTTGGGGTTCAAATCCACCCCAAGAAGGCCTGGCTGTCCCCTTCAGAAAGATGACAGCCTTTGAACAAAGGGAGCACAGTTTTGACTCTGACACCCTGGAGAGCCAGAATCTACTGGAAGGCACATGGTTGGTTACTTCCCAGGGGGGTTACATCCCAGGTGGCTTACGTAAGCCAGCGAGGCTAACAGCGCTTCACACAATGCTCCACGTTGTCCTCAGCAGATGTCAACTGCTAGAATAACTACAACCAAGTCCTTTCTTACGTTTCGCTGGTCACTGCCTCCCTAGGAGGTTGACCAAGGACACTATTTCTGCCTTCTGCAGACTCACTCCCAGGGCCACACCCCACCGACGCCTTCCTCCCCCTTCCCTGGAGAATCTCGGGTCCCCTTAATGCTTGCAGTAGCCATCCCGAAGTACAATTTGAGCAAGAAGCCTCCCTCTCTGCTCAGAGCTACAAATCCCCAACACTTCACACCTCAACTTCAGAGGCCCCAAGGAGAAAGCAGAGACCTCAGTGGTGGCTGGGCGTTCATTAGCACAAAACAGCTCTTGGAATGTGCTGCAGGAGGATTGGGCGGGTGCTGGCTCCCTGTCCTCTTGCTCGCTGGCTCGCTCGCTGGCTCCGCCTGACTGAAGAGGCCTGGAGCAGCTCTTTGGGGGCCCAGAACATGATCCCATGGCTGGCCCTGGTGGGATGCGGGTCACTGCGGATTTCCTTTTGCAATTCTGAGAGGAACCCAGCATCTTCCTCCAGGTGAGAGTGGCAGGTAGTCATGGAGACTACTTTGGTGCTCGGCTGCCTCTCACCCCTTAAAGCTCTCTAACTTTATCCAGTTTTTTTTTAAAGGGGGCAGGAAGGCGGGGTAGATAATAACTAGAATTCACTTGCCTGGTTCTTATGAGAAACAGAATAGGCCACATTAAACTAGCGAGCAACCTCTTGCTCCTTAGAACAACACAAAGCAAGAACCAGTTGTCCTGGAACCAAGAGCAGCGCCTGTGTGTGGGAGGATCACTGTGCTCGGTGATCTTGTCACAGAAATGGATTCCCGGGCCTGTCTTCCTTCGCCACTCTGGGCAGACTCACACTGGTGCTTCGTTTTGTTTAGTAGACGTGCCTGCTCACCATCGGCAGCCTTCAGGGACTCTCCTGTTATTAACACACTCGCTGACATCGAGTCGATTCTGACTCTACCAACCTCATCATAGAACAGGGTAGAACCATCCCCGGGGGGGTTTGAGACTAAGTCTTTACAGAGTAGAAAGCCTCATAGTTTTCCTGTAGAGTGGCTGGTGGCTTCCAACCGCTGACCTTGGGGTGAGCAGCCCAGCACACAACCCACTACGTTACCAGGTATTATTAACAGTAGCTGCCAAAGCTTCCATGAGGAACAATGGAGATGTGAGGTGTCTTGTGTGCCTCACTCCCCTGATTGGACTATCCTCAGCCTATCTGCCTCTGTTTCCAGAGGTGGACTTTCCCCCCTAGTCCATCCTGTGAAATATCTGGTCAAATATGGGCATGAGAAATTCAGGAGAGGTTCGCTGAGCCCACAGGAGGGCAGGCGAGACTGAAGTCCTGCTAGTCCGGGGATAGAGCGAACCCATTCTGGGTGCATGACAGGGGTCTGATTCTCGCTATGACTCCCTCCACCCAGGGAAGCCCCTTGTGCGATGCAGTTAGGGTGGTGATACTGAGGGCTGTATGGGGAGCTGCCCTTGACCCCTCGCTGTCTCTGAATCTGTCCAAGCCTACTGCCCCACAAAATCTCAAAACCAAACTCCCAGTCATAGAACTGATTAGGACATGTAGTGGGACCTCTAGGGCAGGAGAGACCTGCTCCTGTGGGTTTCTGAGATTGTAATTCTCCATAGGAGTAGAAAGCATATTCTTTCTCATGTAGAGAGCGGCTGGTGGTTTCGAACTGCTGATCTTGTGGTTAGCAGCCCAATGTGTAACCCACTACACTACCCGGTCTCCCCTGCCCCACAGAAAGGACAGGAAGAATGACCATCCCTTCTGCCCCACACAATTCTCCTTCTTCATGTCTGTTTCTCTGAACTTGGGTAGGACAGTTGGGGGCCCCCAGGCAGGCTTATTTCTGGGGCAGGAATGGGTGGGACTTTGCTTGTACAAGGTTTACCAGTAGTTTGGCGACCTGGGGGCAGGGATGAAATTGGGAAGGAGGGAGGTCTCATGCTTTCCTAACAGCCTTGGGCTGGGGGTGGTTTCCCTTGTTTGCTTGTGGCCTGAGGGATATTAAGCATGATGGGTGGTCCTCCCAGGAGAGAGTCCCTCCCACCTTTCTGCCTCCCTCCCCAGCCATGCATTGTGTGGCTGCTAGGACCACCAGTGGTCAGAAGCATTTCACTCTAATTGCTCACAAAGATTTCCTCAGTCCCATGCTGTGCGGGGAAGCAGGACACTTTTTAACGGACAAGGAGGATCAAAAGTCAAAATACAAAACCAGAAAACAAAACTCAGCCCCTTTCCCTCTGCAGTTGGCTGCCCATGCAGAGAGACTCCCAGCTGGCTCCGCACTGCCTGCTTGCTTGCTCACAGCCCACCCAGGTCTGGGCACTAATGTCCCTTCTGAGTCCCCAGTCTCCTGATGACTCCTCTTTGGGAGATGAGGGTCCTTCTGGGATAGCAGGGTCTTCCCTTTGTGGCAGGTTCGGGCATTCGCCATCGGAGGTCTTTCTCGGAGGGCTCCTCAGACAGACTGGAGAGGACCTCCCTGCGCCACCCGGAGAGGCGGGGCCCAGGCAGGGAGGAGGAGCCTGCGGGGGGGGGGGTGGGGGAAATGACTCACCCAAGACTGCGTGACTGGAGTGAGCCCCTTCCCTCCTGAGCCCTGAGGGGAAGTCACACCTCCCTGGCCGAGTGACCAGGAACCCCCCAGGAGAGTCCCCACCCGCACCCCCTGGAGATACAACTGCCATGTGCAGGGTGGTTGGGTGAACTGAATTCGTGCGTGTGTCGGTGCCCTGCCTGGCCCAGGACAGGTCATCACCCAATGAGCCCCGCCCGCACCCTGCCCGGCAGGAGCTTATTAGTCACGGCCGGCTCTGCTCTCCATCCCAAACACTCCACCAAGTTTCTTGGTTCTCCCTTGGGGCCCTTTTTGCCTTTCCCTCACCCAGCACCTGGAGAGAGTCCGAGGGCCTGAGAGCCCCGGGCCTACCTGCGCCCTGAAGGCACAACCAATGGGCACGCACCCCTCCACTCATAAAGGACGCCCCCCCCCCCTCACCCCCCTGCTCTGGGTGAAGGCCTTCAGGGTCAGATGTGGCAACTGTAAAGTTGGGCCTCTCCCCAACTCCACCACCCCTCCCCTCCAGGAGCACATGCTCAGGAGCACCTTGTAGAGTCCGGTCCTCAAACTGCAGCCCGCAGGCCACATGCGGCCCGCAGAGGACATTTATCCCGCCCACTGTGTTTTTGCCCCATTTGTTTTTTTTACTTCAAAATAAGATATGTGCAGTGTGCATAGGAATTTGTTCAGAGTTTTTTTTTTTCTTCAAACTATAGTCCGGCCCTCTAACGGTCTGAGGGACAGTGAACTGACTCCCTGTTTAAAAAGTCTGAGGACCCGTTCATCCCATGAATCAGAAGCAGGCGCTGAAAGCCCTGAATCTGCATATTTATCGAGCCTCCGGAGTCCTTCTCAGACAAAAGGTTGAAGCCGGCTGGGTTGAGTCTCAGGCTGTGCAATCGAGGGCCCTGGCCAGGTGAAGGTCGGGGAGGTAGTTGAGAGGGCCGATGCTGAAAATGCCACGCAGGAAGCATCCTGGTAATGAACCGGGAGGGGCTTCTTCGAAGCAAGTTGGACCCATGGCCGGCTCTTTTCTTATTCTTTTATTTTTAATTTTTAAAAACATTTTATTAGGGGCTCATACAACTCTTATCACAATCCATACATATACATACATCAATTGTATAAAGCACATCTGTACATTCTTTGCCCTAATCATTTTCAAAGCATTTGCTCTCCACTTAAGCCCTTATTCTGCCTCAACCCCAGGACCAAGCAGTATTTGCTATTTATATTGAAATAAAAGACTTGAGTACGAGTTGAAGACGTGCCTCCCAGGGCAGGGATGAGCAGCTGTGCTTTGAAGGGGCCCCAAACGGCCCCTTGCATGCCGCCTTAGGCCTGAGATGCCATTCTAGGTACCGCAGAGCACTTGCTAGATCACGGTTTTGTGTTGCTGGCGGGAACCTTCCTTAAAGCACCCGGTGTCCAACGCTAGAACACCCTCCCCCTGGGCTTCCCAGCACTGGGCACTTAGTTCTTTTTTCTAATTTGCTCTCTTCTAGATTTTCCTCTGCATATTAAACCAACGTGATCCGACGATTACATTCATGCCCCGTTTACCTCACCACAACAACTGCTTTTGTTTTACAACGGGATACCCTCCCCCCTTCGCCCCCCCTCCCCCCGCCCCCCGCCCCCGTGTTATCCCTGCAATAGAAGATCTTACCTGGGCGTCACCAAGGCTTTGGAACGGCTTTGTTTCCTTTACCTGACATTATTTTATATGCATTTTTTCCACGGAGCTACTTGAGCTTCGTTTATTATTCTTAATGGCAAAGTAATATTCCATCATTTGTTTAACAAAGGAGCATTCACTTAGCCCATCCTCGCTGGGGCAATGTCCCGATTTTCATCACGCGGAACTATGCTGCCATGAATACCTTTATGCAAATAGCTTTCTACTGTTGGACCAACTTCCTAGGATGGCTTCCCTAAAAGGGCATTTCCCAGGATCCATTTGGATTTTCAGGAAAAAGAGGAACTCTTGGTGAGATGGGTCGACACAGTCACTACAATGGGCTCAAAAACAGGAACAATCGTGAGGATGGCGCAGGACTGGGCAATGTTTCGTTCTGTTGAACGCAGGTGGCGCCTAAAAACAATTTGGATTTTGAGTTTCTAGAAGGCACTTGTTATTTCGCTGGCGTTTTGAATGCCCCATGCCCACCTCCCAAGACCTGACTTCACCCAGGACATACATCTGCCCAGTGACAGGGTGTCTATGCACGGAACTGGCTGACCTTGCACAAGGCCCCATTTTTCCTAGTGGCCTTCCAGAAAGGTGCCAGTGAGCTTTACGCAAGACGTGGCCCACCCTTGAAGCATTCTGTTGCCAGGATACAGAGTCCAATGGGTGTCTGGGGAGGATTATGGAAGGAAGGCCCCACCCTGCATGAAGTTGGCTGCTCACAGCTCAGCGCCGGCCTCCCGAGGACTGTTGGGTCCCACCAGGTCTGTATGCTTTCTGGGGAGAACTTTATTTCCTGGCAGTGGGTGAGTAAGACTAAGGAAAGGTTCTTTGCTCATAAAAAAGGCTCATGGGCTGCAAAAGCCCACGATCTCAGTGCTGCGCCTAGCTCAGGTTTCAGATGCCTTTGCAGGAGATTGGGGACATTTCTTTTTCTGCTTTAAAATGTTTTATTGTTGTGAATCAGGCAAAGGTTTACAGAGCAGATCATCAGTGCTGCGTTCACCAAGCCACACACATTTTTGTCTCCATCCATATACACTGCAATCCTCTCAACATATCTCTCTGTTTCCATTTCTCCTTCTGGGGGCATTTCATTGTAAGTGGCACACATTTAATAAACAAAAAGGGAGAGGTTAATATGCTAATAGTGGGGCTCTTTCCAGGCCTTCAGTGCTGTCGCAGTGGTAAAATGGGAGCAGCCTGACCCTTCCCACCCCAACCTACCAGCAGGGGAGCCTGGGACAAACCACTTGACCTCCAACCACGTCCTCGAGGCTGTACAATGGAGGAAATGCTGATACGCAAGGGCTCCGCAGAATTACTGAGAAATTAATCAATGTCACAAAGGCAAAAGTGCTTTGTAAATACTAAGCAAATATTGTGGATTACTGTTAGTCACAATGGGATTACTATCACTGGTTAATCAAAGAGCAGGTCTTAGCGCCTTTGAAGTGCTTGAAGACCAATGGCTTTCCTTCCCGTGTGCTGGCTAACTGAACTCAACAACTCAACCTAATTATGAAAAAAACCTATTTCAATCATCATGTGTTGAAGGCTGTGTTATATGCAAGACACGGCTTCCTGTGGAAACAAAAGAGAGAAGGTTCTAGACCAGGGGTCAGCCAACAAAGGCTCTTGAGTCACATGCATCTCTTTCTGTACGTACATGTGGCTCTGGAATAAAATGGAAAGTTTTTAAAGGATGTTATTCAGGTCATGGTGATTTCATTTGTTTGTAAAAATACATTTATGCCCCCACCATCATGATCCCAATTCTACCTTACAAATCTGGCTGGACCAGAGGATGTACATAGGTACAGAGAGCAACTGGAAACACAGGGAATCCAGGACAGATGACTCCTTCAGGACCAGTAGGTGAGAGTGACGATACCTGGAGGGTGGACAGAATGTGGGGTAGAAGGGGGGAACTGATTACAAGAATCTACATATAGCCTCCTCCCTGGGGGAGGGACAGCAGAGAAGAAGGAGGGGGGAGACGTCGGACAGTGTAATATATGACAAAATAATAATAATGTATGAATGATGAAGGTTCATGAGGTAGGGGGAGTGGGGAGGGAGGGGAAAATGAGCAGCAGATATTAAGGGCTCAAGTAAAAGGCAAATGTTTTGAGAATGATGATGGCAACAAATGTACATATGTTCTTGACACAATGGATGTATGTATGGATTGTGATAAGAATTGTATGAGCCCCCAATAAAATGATTTTTTAAAAGAGAGAAAAAAAAACCAAGGTCTAAAAAAATCACTTTTATGGCTCTCGAATAATTTTTTAATTGTTTTGAAGGACAGCATTGTCTCTTCTGTGCCAAAAATTTGCTGACCCTATGGTCTAGAACCTATGGTCATAGGTCCCAAGACTTATTTAGCTTGTAACCCATGCACTCCCCTTTCAGAAAAAAAACCCAACTAACTATTCAGCGCTTTCTCGCAATTAAAAATGTTTGCACAACAAGCCATAATCCAGGTTAAAGTAGAGGTATCTGCTTTTGCAGCTCCCATCCCCATCTCGCACTAGATCATTCCAGCACCTTCCAGCTTCCCATCCACTTTGGGAAACACTGCTCTATACCTTTTTCCATCCATTATTTCATGCATTCCGGACCACACATTGTCCTCAAGTTCATTTTGACCCATGTTATCCCCATGGGATGGAAGAGACATTACATGACAAAGGCCATACATTTGTATGAAGCAGAATTGGGATTTGAATGGCGTTTGACTCCAGGTCTCCTTGCTCTTGCCTCCATGCCTTTGACTTCTCTCTATAGTCTCCCGGGGACTTTGGTCTACCAGCAAAAACTGATCAAGAGATAAAAGTGGAGTCCTAGAGAAGGGAGAACACAACAAAAGCTAAGATCACTGAGAGCTTACTGTACATATCAGTTAGCCAATCCCGCATAACAAACCCTAAAGCTTAATGGTTCAAAATGAAAGGTATTTGTTTAGCTCATTCGCTTGTGAGCTGGCTCAGTGGCTCTTCTAGTCTTGGCGGCCTCGCTGGTGCTCCTGTGGCCTGCTGTGGGCATCTGTGTGTTGCTTTGTTGATCTTGGCTGGGCTTTCTCACACGTGTGGGACTTTGACTGAGACAATGAGGTTGACTCAGCTCTGCCTCACATCGTTTCTGACTGTCCAGCAGGCTAGCCTGGGCTTGCTCGCATGACAGAGGCAGGATTCCAAGAACAAACAGAGCTGCGCAAGACTTCTTGGAGTCTGTGCTCAGAGCTGGTCTGTGGTCACTTCTGCCACATTCGCCGGGCCAACCAAGAACAGAGAGGCCGCTCAGACTCAGCTCCGTTCAGACGCTCCCTCTGCTGGGAGACCCTGCAAAGCCACCTGGGAAAGGGCTGGACCCACAGAGCCTGGTGGTGATTCCAGAGCCTCCAGCGCTATTTTCCACCCTGCACTAAGTTATCTGTGCTTTGTCTGCATGATGTCACTCAGTCCTCATCACCTCGCTACAGAGTGGGAACGACAAGTAGCTCCCTCTGGGAGAAGGGGACGTCTAGGTGCAAGGATGAATGAAGCAAGCTTGTCCAAGTGGCACACAGCTAAGTGGCAGGATCAAGCCTGGGACCAGAGCCCCTTTCTTAACCCCCTGCGCCTCACAGTGAGGTGTTTATGTGGCCCAGTCCTCCTCAGGAAGGGCAGGTTCCTCAGCCCTGAACACTCCACCCTGTGCGGTTCTGGCAGGAGGTCCAGTTGACCAGTGTGTGTGTCCGCCTCCTCCTGAGAAGGTGCTGAGGGAAGAGAGATGAGGGGGCCCAGGAGGCTAGCAGCCTAGGCTAGCGCCCTGTATCGCTGAAAGTACCTGTCTTGCTGCATTGTATTTGCTTGCTTATTAGAAGGGGCTCCTGGTGCAGACATCCTGTGTCTGGCTTGGCAAGCGAGATGTTTGTCTGGGTACAGCTGGGAAGCCCTTGGACTGAGAGGTCCAAGCTGTTGTGTCAGCTCAGCATGTCACAAAAATAGCCCTTCTCAGGGAAGGCAGGTACTTCCCCTGGCTGTTTCCCCTCTTGGCCCTGCCTCGCGGGCCCTCACAAGGAAAGAGACACCAGCAGCCACTACACACAGGATTGGGACACTTGGTTGGTGAGGGGGCTTGATGGAGACCCACCAGTAACAAAGGGAAGAAATGAATATGCAGTATTAGTAATTATACTGTAAACCTCCCAATTTGTATTTCAATATGTCATTTCCATAATAAAACTGCCAAAGGGAGTAGCTAATGACATGAACTCATGTCAGGGAGTTGGGGGGAGGGAAAGGGCCCCCCCACCTTCAGTAATAAAATTGCCTTCAGTGAGGAACTCTTTCGTGACAGACCGGCTGTCTGCAAGGCAAACGTATCCCACGAGATGGTCCTACCTAGTCTTGCCCCTGCCACTTAGCTGTTGTGCCACTTCGGACAGAGGCCTGAGGTCTCTGTGGTAAAGGAGCCAATGTTGATCCAGCCAACTGTTGGGAGCTCCCTGAGCCCCTTACCTGTGTAGAGTGATGACCAGGGTCGCGCTGCAGCCGCCCTGGATAAGGACAAACTGAGATGTGCTTTGCCACCTCTGTGGCTGTGCCCTCTGACTCTATTGCCCTCCCCTCTTGGCTATTTGGGAAGCTCACAATATAAAAAAAAGTATGAGCTGACCACAGCCTTGTGATTTTGGGCCTACCATCCAACGCCCCTGAACCGATGACATTGCTGAATCCACTATGACTCTGCACATGCTGGCGTGTCCCTGGGGAAGATCATTTCCCCTTCTTTGTGTGTCTACTTGTTTGTTGGTTTTTGTTTTAACTCAGTATGAAAGTTACCTCCCAGAAGTCATCTCTGGCCACCAGTCCTCAGCATGTGCATGAAAGAGAGAGAGATTTGAACATGATACACGGCTGGTTTTGAAGATCTAGGAAAGGACCACGGACCAAGATAAGCAGGCAGCTTCTAGAACCTGGAAAAGACAAAGAAATTGATTCTTCCTAAAGCCTCTAGACCAGTGGTTCTCAACCTTCCTAATGCCGCAACCCTTTAATACAGTCCCTCTTGCTGTGGTGACCCCCACACCCACCCACCAACCATAAAATTATTTTCGTTGCTGCTTTATCACTGTAATTTTGCTACTGTTATGAATCAGGCGACCCCTGTGAAAGGGTCGTTCGACCCCCAAAGGGGTCACAACCCACAGATTGAGAGCTGCTGCTCTAGAAGGAACCTAGTCCGTGGACCCCTTAATTTCAGCCCAATGTGAGGCAATTCTGGCCTCCAGATATAGAATCAATCTATGTTGTTCTTAAGTCGCTGCATTTGTGGGAATTTTGTTATAGCAGCAGTCAAATACAGGAATTCAGGGACCTTCCAGTTTTGTCCATGGCCTGCCTTGCCAGACTCATCTGCTGGCATTTTCCCCTCCCCACCCCTGCTCCAGTCTCCCGGTCTCCCCAGCCACTCACATCCCCCCACCCCTACGTACCATTCTCTTTCTCACCTCTGTGGCTGTGCCCTCTGACTCCATTGCCCTCCCCTCTTGGCTATTTGTGAGTTCCTCCGCATCCTTCAAGACTGACCTCACGAGTCAGCTCACATGTGCCCCCTTCCCTGGCTGCCCCTTCTGCCAGCACCCACGTTAGGCCCTGCGCATGCATGTTCGTCTGTTCCCTCTTCCATCCCTCACTTAATGTCGTCCCTCCATCACTGGGGGCACAGGTGGAATGGATCTCAAGGTCATTGTGGTAGTTACAGCATCTGGTGTCAATTTGGGACTTGAGAGGATTAAGAGTGAAGGGGCGGAGTCTAGTCTGTCAATCGGGTCATAGCCAATGAGGCCTCTATGTGGGCATGACCTTCCCCTGAGGATCCTTGGATTTCCTGTTTTTCCTCCTTGGTGGCAGAAAACACTCACTCTTGGCTCACTCCCTGAGAGACGCTCTACTGACAAGACACATGGCACCACACTGATAGACCCTGTGCCCAAGGAACTGGAGCAGCCATGTGAAGACCCTTGCCAGTGCTAAGATGCCTCTACCACCACTGTAGCCTGTGATCTTCCTGCATTGGGTGTCATTGCATGTGTTTTGTGAGTCTGAAGAGGACTTTACAGATTGGCATTGGACATATAGGCTAATATCGGGTTATGGACTTGATATGGACTGGGCTGGGACGTTTTTTCAATATTCAACTGCTCTTGCATATAAAGCTCTTTCTTATACACCTGTGAGTGTCTATGACTTTGTTTCTCTAATCTACCCAGACTAACACAGTCATTAACTTTTTCCTTCTTGGTAGTACCATGCTTGGCACCTGACAGCTCCTCAAATATATTATTTTAAAATTTTTCTGTTTGGAAGTTAGGTTTGGGTGAAAATATACGGGATAAAACACCCACCATTTCAACAACTCCTATGTGTACAACTCAGTGGCCTTGGTGCCACCGCTCATGTTGTGCCACCTTTCTCAACAGCCCTTTCCAAACGATTTCACCATCAGAAGCACACACTCACTGCTTCCCACAGCTTCTCGTCGCTCCCCTGGACGTGCCGTTGTCGACTTGTTCACGTGGGGACAATTCTCTAAGAGAAGTGCTCGGACTCAGTCTTGACCGATTGGTGACTAGTCGCTTCAGCCATGGTCTGAAAACTAAATGGCTCTAACCCAGCAAAAAAGAGGAAGCCCTGCAAGGAGACGGATTGACACAGTGGCTGCAACAACTGGCCTAACTACGACAACTGGGCAGGTGGCGCAGGACCGGGCAGTGTTTCCTCTGCGGCGCACAGGGTCGCCGTGAGTCAGAAGGGACACTTGTCTGATCTCAGAAAGGAAAGACTGCGGCTTCTTCCAGACTCCGTGAGAATCTTGTACCCTCCAGGCCAGCAAGCTCAGCATTCATGCTGGTCCCGTGCCAGTTGCTTTCACACACATCCCCTCACCGCTTCCACAGAACAGCCCTGAGTGGTCACCACACTGTGCCTATGGCGCAATGAAAGCGCAGCGAACCACCCATCAGATCACAGAGGGACTAAGTCTAGGAGGCTGAATCCCGGTCCAACGCCAAGGCCATGATTCGTCCCACTTGACTTTACTACTTGTGGGGATGACAAGCAGAGTTCCCGGGAGGACCGCTCTCACCCCTGACAGCTCTGCTTGGGAGATAGGAGGAGGGAAGAAAGGGGTTAGGAGGAACTGGACTCATAGACAGTTTTAATTTTTTTATATTATTATTTTAAAATTTATTTTTGACCATTTTAAAATCCACTCTATTTTTCAGAGTAGCTTTGCAGAAAAAATATCCAGAAAGTACAGAGTTCCCACAGACTCGTCCTTCTCCACACCCAGTGTTGTGTGTGGTTCCAGCCCAAACACCCAGCTCCCTGACGTGGAGTCAAGGGCAACCCCCTGGGGGTTTCCGCGACTGCAACTGTTGAGCGGAGTAGAAAGCCTGCTCTTTCTCCCTCGGAGCTGCTGGCGGTTTCAGATGCCGATCAGGAAGCTCGCAGCCCGCCTCGTAACCACCAGGGCTCCTGTTACCCTGTGAGGCACTGCCAAGACCTGATTCACAGAGACCCTACGCGCAATCGCATGACAGACGGCGCAGTCCCGGGCCAGCCTCACAGGGCGTGTGATGCTCGAGCCTACTGTTGCAGGTGACCTGGTGGCCATCCATCTTGGGGACGGTCTCCCTCCTCTGCACTGCCCGTCTGCTTTCCCCAGCGGGGCTGCCTGTTCCAGAGTGCAGAGTGCGCTAGCTGCCTCAGTTCACCCGCCCGGCAACCTCACGTGCTATTGAGCCCACCTGCTTCATGGGTTTTTCTGGGCTGCCATTTTCACCGGACGTGAACCTGCAGGCCTATCTTCTGGGGGACTCCTGGGTGCGTCCAAAGGGCATTTGCCCTGAATGAGCCACTCAGAGACTTCTCTGCCCACTGCGTCTCATGTCACCGGCACCTTGCTTCCCAGTGCGACAGTGGCTGCAGCAGATGAGTATAATTCGCATTATTATCTGACACGTGACTATTAACTGTAGTCTACATTAGGATGCACTCTTCGGATTGTCCCAGGCCTATAAGTTTTAATAACTGTGTACATGATGTTATCTGTCCACCACTCTAGTATCACACAAAATTACATTTTCTTAAAAGTGCCCTGAGCTGGTGTTTGTTTCAGCCACAGACTATACTGACACACATGTATATGTGCATATGATTTTCCAGGTGGATACATAGGACGCTGGGGAGATAAAAACTCAACCCAAACTCATTGCCATCTAGTCCATGCCGACTCACAGTGACTCTAGAGGACAGGTCAGAACTGCCCCTGCGGGGTGCAGAGAATGTCACCCTTCACGGGAGTGGAAAATCCTTACTTATTACGCTGCTCTGTGTCACACTCTGCTTGAGGTGCTGGGTATGCAACAATGGTCAGGGTAAACACACACACATATCATTACAAATGTTTTTATTATATATTCTATTATATTGTTTATATATGTAATACAGAACATTGTTCTACACCCCCAGTGGGTTTCGGAGGCTGTAACTGTTTATGGGAGCTGCTGATGGTTTCGAACTGCAGACCCTAAGGACTGCAGCCCATTGTGCAACCACTACACCACCAGGGATCCTTAGGCACATAGAATAAGCAATCTTTACATTACCAAAAGGACACTGAGGTCAAGGAAGCCTATAGTTGGTCTCAGAACACCAGCCCTGGTGGAGGTGAGGTCTTATCTACCCCAGAGGATGGTTTCACCCTGAGCTGGACTAGCATTCGCCACCTCATTGGGGACTGGACCGCCCTCCGCTCTGCTCTGGGAACAGAGAGCCGCAGCTTTCAAGACTGTAACCCTGGATACGGCCAAAGTTGGAGATGGTGAGAGGCCAGTGAGTACTGCAATAAGCCACGTGGTTGGTGAGGTCACCAGGTGCCTACCCCAGAAAACAACATGAAAAGATATCAGCCATTTGCACGTGGAGGAAATCGCTTTCTTCTGTAGGAAAGACAAGTTCCGTTTTGAGGACAAAAAGCCACTTGCCTGGACGACACGCTTAATGAGGAGATAAGGCCCGGGCCTTGGCCACGGCTGCTGTCCTCCAGGTCCCACAGTCTCCTGGCCCCTAGGCAAACCGGAGGCGCTGTGACAACTGCAGCTTGTGTGTGAGTTAGTCGTCATAATCCCACCTCGCTGGGTGGCCGAGGATAAGATGAGATTGCTCATTCAAGGGCTCGGTACCAGACCACACACCAAGTCACCACTCGGGGCCTGGTTGTTGGTATCCCTGCATCATCGGAGAGGCAGCGCCACCCAGGTCTGAGGCCGAACACTCAGACGCCAGACCACCTGACTGCATTTCCAGCTCCCCCAGTGCGAGACGTGGGCCATCTCTTGACCTCCGGGGCCTTAGTTTATCAGGAAAACTGGGGTACAGCTAATTCTGACGCCGAAAGGGGGTTTTGAGGATTAAATGGGCTAACAGGTCTGACCCCATCCCCTGGCTTCAAGACCAATACTCATGCTTAAATAAACCTCTGGGGCAGCCTGTCCACAAAGAAGGTGAGTGACTGGCGAGCATCCACCAGCAGAGGCCCTTGAGAAGGAGGGTGGCAAATATCGGGCTGTAGAAACAGCCTGGAGGGGGTACTGCCCCCACTGAAGTGAGCAGACCCTCATCTCTGAAAAAAGACGAGATGCCTCTGCTCTGGTGGGTTGATCCCGCCCCATCTTTTTTCTTCCCCAAAGGCATGGGGCCTGGAGTGATCCCTGCAGATCACCTCCACTGGGTGGGGTAGCCATTGGGGGAACCCCAAAGATACTTCCTCTAATCTCTGAGCATTGGCAGCAGACATGACCAAGTGGTGGTCCATTGAAGGGGGCACACCACCCTCCTACGAAACACACAGCTCACGTGCAGTTCACCACGGAAAAGGTGCAAAAATGTGTCATCCACTTAAACCTTCAGCATCAGTTAAAAGCTCATCGGTAATTAGTTGACAGTTCCCTAGAACTGATGGGCTGTGTGTGTGTGCGTGTGTGTGCGTGCATCTCGCACGCGTGTGCTAGGGTGGAGGATGGAAAACACATTCTCATGCATGACGATTGATGGAAGGACGTAAACTGCAGAAAGGCTTGACAAAACCTTAAGAGTGTGCAGGCTTATACCCAGCTATTCCCTTCCAGGAACGCATCCTAAGGAAATAATTAAGGATGTGGGCAAAGCTTTTGCTACAGGATGTTTATTGTAGCGTTTTTTACAACAGCAAAAAAAAAAACAAACAATTTAAATGTCTGCCATTGGGAGACTGCTTAAATAACTGATGCTACAACCATACAATGGACAATTGTGTAGTCACTAAAGTTTTCTGAAAGCATATTTGTTGACTTCAGAATACGTTCATGATTTGTCATTGAGTACAAAAAAAGGTTACAAAACAGTCTACGCTGTAGGATCTCATTGTTTAAATTTAAAAATGTGTGCACACACATTTACTATAATAGCTGGGGGGGCATTTTTTCAGAGGGGACTTTACTAGAGGGACATGAAATACAGCATTTTACTCAAAATGCTTTGGTAGTATGATAATACAATGTTGCACCTTAGCTTGTTTTGACGTCACCCTGGCTGGGAGGAAGTGGTTACAAATTAAGAGGCTTCAACAGGAAAATGTATGTCTTTGGTATGGACCAGAACATGTGAGCCTCAGCAGCTCCGCTTATGAAGGCTTTATGTTCTCTTATTCGTTGTCTCCCCTCTATTTCTGTGCTGTTTGTTCACTTACTTGAACGGTATTTGAAGTTGTTAAGAAATGCCTAGGACAGACCCAAGCTAGAAGGGCTGCGGGTCAGGAAGGCTGGGAGGAAGGCTGGGGCGCTGCTTCCGACTCTCACCCACGGACTCTCAAGGACCAATGGTATGGCTCTCCCAGACACATGCATCAATTGCCAGACATTGTGGTCATGTCTTCTCAAGGTGACCATGCGGACGTGAGCTAGATCCCGTCTCCGTCTCCTTGGCCTGACTTTGTCACATGACCACCTCACTTTCTGTGAGGCCTGGAGAGCAGACTCAAACGGAAACCAAAACCATGGCTGTGCTGATCTGTGACTGGGAACCGGTGGTGGGGGCCTCTGGTCCCAGTATGTTCAAGTATGAGAGAGGACTCCAGTTCAAGGAGCTGAGACAATACCAGAAAGAGCTCCTACTTCTTTTTATTTTCAGTGATTGTTTTTCTATCTGAAACCATCATTTGGTGAAAAGATCATTAAGCTTAATAAAGTGATGACATTGAATAAGCTTATGACACTAAGGCTTTCTGTTAGAGAAGATCTGGTAATGCTCATGCACTTTCCTTAAATTTCAGAGGATAAATATTAGATCATGACCATAATTTCGATGGAAAATTTAGATTGATGCTATCATTCCAGCTCTTTTCCGGACCAGAGGTTAACCATGTTGAAGTGGAATGACGTGTATTTAGATTTATATGGATTTTGCACTAAGGAATGGGTGACTGCAGTCTTCAAGGGTAATTCTGAGACTTTTTCCCCCTGAGCCATGACCTATTATATATTTATTTACTTTATGGAATGGTACAGCATTGATTGGTGTGTACAAGTTCTAATATTAACATATTTTTAAAAATTATTCTAACTACACTGAGTTTTCACCAGGACAATCATTCCCAAGCATCAGAAAATAAGTTCTGGTTATCTTTTTTTTTCTCACCTGTCCATCAATTCATTTTATTTTTTAACAGTCTTGTTGACATACAATTCATATATCATACCATTCAGTAGTTCAAACATATTAAAAAGAGTTGTACAATTATCACTATGATCAATTTTAGAACATTTTCTTCTTTCTTGTACTTATTGCTATTAGAACTATTATTTTACAATTAATCTTCTAATTTTTATATAATTGTAGATCCTGGCTACAGTTCACCCAGTTTCTCCCAGTGGTAACAATTATCATACAATATCACAACCAAGATACTGACTTCGATACAGTCAAGATCCAGGACATGTCCATCTCTGCCATGATCCTTCCAATTGTGCTTTTAGGATCATACCAACTTCCCTCTTGCACCTACACCTCCTTACCTTAATCCTTAGCAGCTACTAATCTTTCTTCATCGCTGGAACTTTGTTATTTCAAGAGTGCTATATCAATGGAATCATACAGTGTGTTATCTTTGAGATTAGCTTTTTCCACTGAGCACCATGAACAACCTTGAGAGTCATTCCGGCTGTTCTATTTCTTTGTTGTTGTTTCTGTTTATCCTTGCGTCCATGGTGTGGATGTACATAATTTGCTTTTGTTTGTTGTCCTTTTGGTTGTTTTTCAATCATTCACCCCTTGAAGGACATCTGGGTTTTTCCAATTTGGGCTTATAATAAATAAAGTTACTATATACATTTTTGTACACAGACTTTTGTATGAATATATGCTTTTATTTCTCTTGGATAATTGACCTAGAATGTTGGGTCGGTTGCACAGTAGTTGATGGTTTAAGTTTTTTGTTGTTGCTGTTGTAGGTTCCCATTTAATAATTTCCAAACATATTGTTCAGTAACATTGGTTACATTTTTCAAAACGTGTCAACATTCTCATGGCTTCTGTTCTGATTTTTCCATTCCCATTCATCTAGATTCTGTGTCCTCCCCACCTCCCCTTTCTTTCTCATCTTTGCTTCTGGGGAAACAGTGACTGGTGAGGCTCATGCAAATCATACTTTAAATGAGCACAGTACTCACAGGTGATGAAGTTGCTTATTTTATGAGCCAGTCTGTGGTGGAAGATGAGCTCCAGGAGCAGCTTCAGTACCAGTGTAAAGGGGATCTCAGAGCAAAGTCTCAGGGTGACTCTAGTTGCTATCGGTCTAGTGAGTCTCACTTTTATTAAAGATCATGGAATCCTGGACAGACAAACCCCTCAGAACCAATAATGAGAGTAGCGATACCATGAGAAAGAGGGAAAGTGGGGGAAAAGGGGGAGAAAGGGGGAGCCAATCTCAGTGATCGACATACACTCCCCACCCCCAGGGGGACAAACAAAAGGGTGGGTGAAGGGAGACAGCAGATGGTGTAAAATAAGAAAATTAAAATAATTATAACTATAAATTTATAATTATAAATTATGTATAAAGTAATTTATAAATTATCAAGGGTTTACGAGGGTGGGATGGTGGGGAAGGGAGGGGGGAAAAGAGGAGCTGATACCAAGGGCTCAAGTAGAAAGAAAATGTTTTGGAACTGATGATGGCAACATATGTACAAATGTGCTCGATACAACTGATGCGTGGCTTGTTATGAGAGCTGTAAGAGCTCCAGTAAAATGATTTGCTAAAATAAAAATTTTTTAGTGCCCTCCCAAAAAAGAACGAAGACTTTGCTCTATGCGTTTCTCCCATTCTATCTGGGACCATTAGTGTCTCCCTGTCAGAACAGTTGATAATCCATTTTTTAAGAAACTGCCAAACCAGTTCACAGAATGGCTGTACCAACACCAATGTATTCCACTTCTCTGCATTATCACGAGCACTTGATACTGTCACCATGTCTTATTTTAATCATTGAGGTAGGCGTGTGTGACTGTTTCATTGCAGTTTTAATTTTCATGGCTAATGATATTGAACATCTTTTCATGTGCTTTTTTGCCATCTGTATATGAGGGGGTACCCCCCCTAAAAAAACGGAATTGTGCCAGGTGGAGCGGAGCTATCATGGTGTGCATTTTTCTACTAGGCCAACATCGAGCACCCACTCTGAGTGAGTGCACCCAGTGGCGTCACCTGGGAAGGTTCTCTCTGGTCACAGTGAATTGTTTCATAAAAGCAATTTCGCTCAAACCTCGTTTTTTTTGTGATGGCTGGTTTAAGAGAAGAGAATGCAGCTGTGAAATTTTGTTTCCTGCTCAGGAAAAATGCCACAGAAACGGTTGTGATGTTGAATACATCTTACAAAAAAACTCAAGTGTACGAGTGGTTTTCTTGTTTCAAAACAGTTGAAATGGGACGTCACGGGCACGCACACGCCCCACGGCCGGGAGGGCGGGGTCGTGCTGCCGAGGGAGCCACGGCCCGCGCGGGGGCCATGGCGAAGCTGCTGAGCTGCGTCCTCGTCCTCTGCCCTCGGCTCTACAAGATCTACCGAGAAAGGGACCCCAAGCGGACCCCATCCGCCGTCCGGGAGACGCCAGGGCCCGTCGCCACCCCTTCTGCCAGCTCTTGGGATTCCTACTATCAGCCCCGGGCCCTGGAGAAGCATGCCGACAGCATCCTGGCACTGGCATCAGTGTTCTGGTCCATCTCTTATTACTCCTCTCCCTTCGCCTTCTTCTACTTGTACAGGAAAGGTTACTTGAGTTTGTCCAAAGTGGTGCCATTCTCTCACTACGCCAGGACATTGGTTCTGTTGTTGGAAGGCGTGGCCTGTCTCCGAGTTCAAGGACTGTTGGCCTTTAGCAGTGTTTTCCAGTCCAGTCTGTTGGGGCACCACGCCCTGGCCCCAAAGTCCACCTTCAGCATTCCCTGGGGACCTTGCTGCTCCATTCCCTTGCTGTTCTGCTGCACTCCCCCAGTGTTTAGCCTCGGTGTGGTGGGATCAGGTTGGGCGCAATTCCCACACTGTGTCTCCGGTGCTGTCCCCCGCAGGGCTATGAATCAGTGAGGGATGTCATGTCTCATAGAGGGGCCAGCCATGTGGTCCTCTCTGGACTGGCTGCTCTAATTGGGGTCATCGTCCTCAAGGCCTGGTGGGCCAGGCTGTGCTCCATTCTCTCCTCCTCCCCCTTCATCTGCTCCTGTGTTAGATGTGACCGTCTCCTGGAGCTGCGGATTCGGTGCCTTCCTTTGAAATGAATTCTTCTGGGGGAGGGGAAGGTGTCCACTTAGTAGTTGGGATTGGGCCCCACCCCACCCCAGACCTCTCAAGAAAAAAAAAAAAGTTGAAATGTCTATTGATGACAAACCTCACTCTGGCACCCGTCAACTTCTCAAACAGACGAAAATGTTGACTGGTGTGCATTTGGAGTTTGTTCCACTAGGTCAGACTGTTAATCAAGCTTTCTATTTAGAGTTCTGAAAAGATTGAGTAACCTCGTATGACAAAAAAAGGCCTGATTTGTGGCAGACGGTGCACTGATTTTGCCACCATGACAATGCACCTGTTCACGCAGGAATCTCAGTGTGCCACCTTATGGCAAAAACAGCATGCTTCTCTTGCCCCACACACCTTGCTCACCTGACCTTGCTCCTTACAACTTCTTTTTGTTTCCATAAATGAAGAGGCACCTGAAAGGACAGTGATTTGACAACATAGAAGAGGTGAAGAGAAAAACAAGGGAGGTGCTGTCAGCCATCCAAACAAGATGAGTTTGAAAAATGTTTCCAAGAATGGAATAGCTGACCAGACACGAGTATTAAGTGCACTGGAGAGTTATTTGAAGGTGATAGGTTGTTTTGTTTAAAAATAAATAAAAAATTAAATACATCCCCCAACACAATAGCACCTCGCCCTGCTAAACGGTCATTGCATGATACCCACCTTCCCGACATGATCACTGCGGACAGATGTGTGTGTAAGCGAACGTGGTGAAGAAAGCTGATGGTGCCCGGCTATCAAAAAGATATAGCATCTGGGGTCTTAAAGGCTTGAAGGCAAACAAGCGGCCATCTAGCTCAGAATCAACAAAGCCCACAGAGAAGAAGCACACGGCCTAAGCGAATACAAGGTGTTGAATGGACCATGTAGCAGACACCAAGGAACAAAAACAATCATTGTGTGATCACCTTCCTCACATAATCGCTGAAGACGAAAGTGTGCATAAGTAAGTGTGGTGAAGAAGGCTGATGGTGCCCAGCTACTGAGAGATATAGCGTCTGGGAACTTAAAGGCTTGAAAGCAAACAAGCGGCCATCTAGCCCAGAAGCAACAAAGCCCACACGGAAGCAGCACACCAACACAGGTGATCGTGAAGGGCAGAGGAGACCAGGTCTCAAACAACAAAGGCGGGGGGATGGTGGGAATCACATCACCGTGAATGAGGGGGAGTGCGTAATGGGGACCCAATGACCATCTGTAGACAGCTGGACATCCCTTCCAGAGGGGTAGTGGGGAGGAGATGAGTCACTCAGGGTTCAGTGTAGCAACAATGAAACACAAAGCCTTCCTCTAGTTCCTGAACCCTTCCTCCCCTCCCAATTATCATGACCCCAATTCTACCTTGCGGACCTGTTATACCAGAGGATGTACAGTGGTGCAGTAGGGATCTGGAAACACAGGGAAACTAGGACAGACAAACCCCTCAACAGCCGCGGTAGGAGTGGCGACACCAGGAGGGAAGGGGGTGTAGAAAGGGAGAACCGATCTTGGAGATCTATGTGTAACCTCCTCTCTGGGAGACGGGCAATGGGGAGGTGGGTGAGGGGAGGCTCTGGGCAGTGTAAGATAAGATAAAATAATTATTTATAAACTATTAAGGGACCAGGGGGAAGGGGGGGAGTGGGGAGGGAGGGGGAGGGGAAAAAAAGGGAAACCGAGCTGATTCCTAGAACCCAAGTGGAAGGTGAATTTTGAGAATGACGAGTGCAACAAATGTATAAGGGTGCTTTGCTCAATTGATGTATGTACAGATTGTGATCAGAGTTGTATGAGCCCCAATAAAAAGATTTATTAATTTTAAAAAATTAAATACAAAGCTTTGAAACATAAATCCATTTGGGGGTACCCACTGTATGTTCCTCAGTGAAATGTTTCATCATGCCTGTGGTCATGTTCTAATTGCATCATTTGCTCGTTTCACTGTTCGGTTTGGAGAGTTCTGGGAATCTTCTAGATACACCAGATAAGTGGCTTGCTAATATTTTCTCCCAGGCTATATCTTGCCATACCATTCTCTTATCTGTGACTTTTACAGAGAAAACATGTTAATTTTGATGAATTCAATTGATCACATTTTGTCGGTTATATGAATTCTGAAAAAAGTGGAAAAAGAAAAATAATTCTGCCTAGCCATAGATCTCTCTTCTATGTTTTCTTTCCCATAGAGAGTTCATATTTTAAGGTTTACATTTAAGCCAATGATTCTATTGAGTTAATTTTTGTATGGCATTTAAGACTTTGATTGAGCTTGCTTTTTATTTACTTATTATTCTTATTTGCTCAGTTCCTTCAGCACTGTTTGTTGAAAAAGCTCTTTGTCCTCCACTGAATTGTTTTTGCATCTTTGTGAAAAAGGAATAGAAGATATTGTGAGTTATTTCTAGAGACTATTCTATCCCATTGATCTAATAATGTATCCTTCGACCAATACAAATATTCTTCATAATTGTAGCTATATAGTTATGTATGAAATCAGGAAATGATTCTAATCACTTTATTTCTCCAAATTTGTTTTAGCTACTCTAATTTCTTCATGTTTTCCATGTAAATGTTAAAATAACATTCACTAGATTGAGAGTGGGGTGGGAAGAGGAGAGTCTGGCTGTGATTTTAATAGGTATAGAGAATTATTACCTATACTATGTTGAGCTTTCCAATTCATGAATAGAGTATGTCTCTCCATTTATTTATATTTTCTTTTATTTCTCTTATCAGTGCTATGTGGTATTCAGCATGAAAATCCTGTACATATTTTACTGGATTTCTACATGTGTTGTATTTTTTTCCAGTATTATAAATAATATGGCATTTTTCTAAATTCCAGTTCCCATGTTTGTCGCTAGTATAATATAGAAATACAATAGAGTTTTGCATTGTTTCCCTGTATCCTGAGAGCTTTCTGAACTCACTCATTAGCTCTAGTAGGTTTTTGTTATTTCCTTGGGGTTTTCTGCATAGACAACCATGTCATGTGCAAGTAGGAGTGATGTTGTTTCTTCCTTCTAATCTGAAGGGTATTTTTGTTAAGCATAATATTCCATTGACAGTCCTCTTTCTTTTTCGCTCAGATGAAAAATGTTGTGCCACTTTCTTCTAGCCTCCATGGTTTCTGATGAGAAATGCTCTGTCCTTTGATTGTTTTGCCCTGTGGTAAAGTATCCCTTTTCTCTGGCTGCTTTCAAAGCATCTTCCTTGTCTTTCATTTTCAGAAGCTTAGTTGTGTTCTGACGTGGCATGGACATCTTTGGACTTAGGCCACGGGCGCAGCTTCTTGAATCTGTCGGCTTATGTCTCTTGCCAAAGTTGAGCAGTCCTCAGCTCTCGTCTTGTCAGTTACTTTTTCGGTTGTACCTTCTTGCTCCACTCTTTCCGCGCCTCCAATGGCATTACTCTTCCATCCTTTGTTACTATTCCGTGTGTCCTTGGGGCTATGGGCTTTTCTTTCCCCCTTTTAAATTCAGCTTGTTCCTCTCGCAGGTTCAGATTGGGTGTTTTTTGCTGCGTTCTTGTTTACGGATTCTTTCCTCTCTCGCTTCTATTCTTCTGTCGAATCCATCTATCGAGCTCTGTATTTCAGGCAATGGTATTTTCCACTTCTAAAATTTGCATTTTGTCTTTCATATCTTCTACCTCTTGCTGAGTTTTTCCATGTGTTCTTTGTTTCTTTCAAACAACTGCTCATTGGAGCACTTTATTTTATTTTTTCACTATCTTTTTTTTTTAGCATTTTATTTATTTATTTATTTTTTTGAGCATTTTATTACGGTTATTTTTAAGTCTTTGTCAGATCATTCTAGCATCTTTATCATCTTGGTGTGTGTATCTCTTATCCTTTTATGCTAGTCTGGGTACTTTAGAGAAACAAATCCACAGAAACTCATGTATGAGAGAGTTTTATATAAAGGTTAAGTGCACACCAAGAAAACATCTCAACCCAGTGCTGCCCAAGTCCACAAGTCCAACATTAACCCATATGTCTGACACCAATCCACAAAGTCCTCCTCCATCTCACAAAACACACACTATGATGCCGACTGCAGGAGGAAAGCCGAATCAGTGAACGTGTAAGCATCTCAGCGCTGTCAGGGGTCTCCATATGACTGCTCCAGCACCCAGGGCTGCATTGGGGTAGGTCCATGTGGCTTCTCCTTGGGGATGTCTTGCAGGAAGTGAGCCTTTCCAGCTGAAGCAGGGAACTGGCTAAGGCAGCTGCACCCTGGTCCGACCTTCAGAAAGCAAGAGACCCGAGAACTAGAAAGGCGAGGCTCATCTAGCCATTTATTCCTCAGCCCTTCAATTAATCCCATATGTGTTTATCAGCCAGGTTGGCACAATAAACTAACTCACCTTGCTTTTTTTTAATGGAATGCTTCATAAATTTGTGTGTCATTGTGGTGCAAGGATCATGCTAATCTTCTCTATGGTTCCATTTTTAAAAATATATGTGCTGCTGAAGCAAGTACCTGATTATCGTTTTTTCCATTCAGCTTGTGATTGTCCTCATTCTTTGATGATGACTAATTTTTAATTAAAATCTAGGCATTTTCAAGTTAGGCTGTGAGGCATTGGATTTCATTTATACTTTTGGGTCACCTGACCTTCTCTGATACCACTCTGGCCAGGGAAGGAGTGTGCCACCCAGGTTCCCCTCTTGGCCTCCACTGCCACCTGAGGAAGGGGGCACCTTGGTAGTCTGAGCAAGCATGTGACTTTTCTGTGTGGTCTCCACTGACACTATATGACCCTGTTCATGGCGTGGGGGATAGAGTCCTAGCTCTGTATTCGGTAAAGGCCTGTTCCGCCTCCTCTGACACTGCTCTGGCAAGGAAACCAGAATGCCTTCTTATAGTCTGACAAGACCACAAGTCTAGACTTCTCATTCAGCCTTTGCTGGTGGGATTGCGGGTGAGATGTTTGTCTGGAGTAGGGCAATTGTTGTCTGAAAGTTTTTGTCTTGCTAGGCTGCCCTTTTCCTGGCCCTTTGGCTGGAGAGAACAGGCTTTTGTTAAGCTTTCTTTTGTCAGCACTTGGCGTTTCTGACTTCTTCAGTTCAGCTGACTGTGAGGCAAAAGAAAATGCAAAGAACTCATCCCTGTGTTGTTCCTTGGGTCCTGAGGCCCCCATATGATCTGCCTTCTCCTCTCCACTTTTCAGAATCCCACATTTATTTCTTTGACACCTAATGTTCAAAGTTTTTAGGTGTGCTTAGCACGAAGAATGGAGAGAGGTAAGTATGGAGCACCTTCCTTGCACTGAAAGTTCTTTTCTTCCTGTTTTTCCTTCACATTTTAACCAAAGAAAACATGCCAGGATTTTAGTATCATTCTGGCTTTTAGCATCAGTCACCAACTTTGTTGAGAGATCAAAGTCCTTTGCTAAGAGAATGTCTCCATTCAAAAAATCTGGGCCTATTTTTTTCCAGAGAGTCAATCAGGCCTGAATTATGAAAGGATCTTCTCTGGATAAATAAACTATCAGTGTAGAGTGAAGTCCATCAAAGAGTATTAATCTAATCTCCATAGGGTGTGGTGTATTTCGGAACTACTTTTACACCCAGTTTGGCTGACCGAAAAATACAAATATGGCCAGCTAAAAAGCAAAGAGCTGACCAGTCCACCAGTTGGTAGGCCTTGCTTCACCATATCAAAACTCCAACTGGTGACTGACATAAAAACCAACCAAACTGCTCCTTAGGGTTTCCAGGGTTATAATCTTTACAGAAACAGACTCGAACTGCTGACCTCATTAGCAGTTGAGCTTAACGACTGTGCCACGTAGGCCTCTTGGTGACTGAGAACCTAAAACCAAACTCACTGCCCTCAAGTCAATAGTGACTCATAGCATAGCAACCCTGTAGGGCAGGGTAGAACTGCCTCTGTGAGTTTTTGAGACTCTTTATGGGAGTAAAAGTCTCATCTTGGCCCCTGTGTTAGTCCGAGTAGACTAGAGAAACACATTCATAGACACTCACATGTGTATAAGAAAGAGGTTTATAAATAAGAGTAATTGAATACTGAGGAAACATCCCAGGCCAGTCCAGATCAAGTCAATAAGTCCGATATTGACCCATATGTCCAATACCAATCTATAAAGTCCTCTTCAGACTCACAAAACACATGCAATGATGCCAAATGCAGGAAGATCTCAGGCCAGTGGGTGGGAAGTCTTGTGGATCCAGCAGCGGTAGAAGCATCTCAGTGTGGGGAAGAGGTCTCCACGTGGTTTCTCAAGCTCAGGGCACCAGCATAGTTCCATGTGTCTTGTCAGCTGCTTTGTCTCCCAGGGAGTCAGCAGAGAATGTGTTTCTCTCCCATCTCCAAAGAGGAAGACCAGAGTTCCCAGAATCCTCAGGAGAAGGCCACACCCACTCAGAGGTCTCATTGGCTATGACCCGATCGACAGACTAGACTCCACCCCGTCACTCTTAAGCCTCTCAAGTCCCAAACTGACACCAGATGCTGTAACTACCACACGCCCATAGAGCAGGTGGTGGTTTCAAGTGACTGCCAACTGGGAAGCACCAGCCCACAGGGCTCTTCTTGGTGACTGAAGAGACTCCTCTAGGAAATTATCTACAACACTCATCCCACCCTCCAGGTGTGATGCCTTCAATGTACTGCAAAGCAAGATACAAACGCCAAATCGGGAACACATCATTGAATATTAGTAAGAAGGAGGGGTTTCCTTTGAACTGGAATCTTTTCAACCGTTTCCTGGAGATTTCCGGCGCAGCTTCAAAAGGAGTTCATGACCGCTTTGATTAGGACTTTATCTTGAGCCCTAAAGGAGACAAACGTTTTCTCAGAGTAGCCCCAGCGTGAAGGTTACCCAGGCCTGTCCTCTACAAAAACTCAACACAATGCACCCCGAGACTACCGGCAGTGTGCTGTTTCCATGCTCTCTCGGCCTTTTTATGACATGTTTAGTCTAGTTCCGCCTTGGTGAATGATTACTATTGAAATTTTTCCCTTTTCTTCAACCCTCATTATTTGTGAGGTGTCCAGTCACCCGAGTTGTTAATCTGTACAAATCAACAACCCATGCAGTTTGGTCTAAAACACTGTCCTGTACACATAGGTATGCTTCCTTGATCTTGACAGCGTTTTAAATTCTATACCAGTGAATAAATTAATGGTAATTCCAATACAGCTACCATATGTCCCATGGGGATAATTTACAATGCCACCCAACAAAATAATAATGGTGTCTTTAAAGGAACCAGTGACATATCTAAACCATAGACATATGAATGGATTTGAGCTCACACTTAATCATAGCCCCAATCTGAGAACAACCTGCTCAATCCCTGCCCCGTGAAGTGATGACGGATGACACAGAAAAGTGTGGTGAGGAGAGCAGATGGTGCCCATCAATCAGAAAGAATGGCATCTGGGGTCTTAAAAGCTCGTCTTAAAGCAAGCAGTCATCTAAGCAAGGCTACAGCTAAGTCCACATGTAAGAAGCAGCCCGACTAAGTGATCCACTGAGTGTAAATTAAAAATTTTTTTTTAAAGTAATCAAGCTTAAAGTCTGCACACTCGGTTTGCAGAAAGCTATGCACAACAGTGAAAGCCCCAAACCCATTCACAAGGGTCCCCACTCAGACTAAGCCTCTGGTGAAGTTCTTTGATTACAGGCCAGAGATGGGGAACGGCTTGTTATCAGATGGAGGGCATTGTGGGGTGGATTCAATAGTTGTTGTTAGGTTAAAAGATGGCACTTCGTCGTTTGATCTCTCGTGATGCAGTGCACATTTATTCCGGTTTTAAAATATTTTCTGCTTTGTTTTCGATTGAGGTTTTTCCTCCGTTTCAGTCTGTCATTGTTGTTTGGCTGTTTGTGTGACTTTTGCTTTGATTTTGTATGTTTTTCCGTAGATGGAAGCCAGGACTGGTAAAACTATGCAGACAACAACTAGGTGAATAGCTTCCATGGGACCTGGCAGGGGAGGTTGGCGGGACACGGAGAGCCAACAGCAATGGGTACAAGGAAGGAGAACTGTCCTGGAATTGACAGTGTTGATGGCTGCACTTAGGAATGTGATTGAACTCATGACATGTATGATGTGTGAATTGTACGCTGGCAAAGCTCTTAAAAGTAAATAAGCTAGTTATTATTTTTTTAAAGCAACTTAATCCCTCCCCGAGATGTGACCTAATAAAATGACGTTCTTTACAGCACTGAGCCCCAGGATAGGAAAACTTCCGGAAATCCAAAGAGGATGTGTCTGCTGACCCCTTATTTAACTGTAGGTCCATCCTGACATTGAACAAACATGGACAGAATGCAGCCGATTGCAACCAGATCCTTTGATGTCCATCCTAGGTCAGTCATCTGGGGGTTGGGAGAAAGATGGGGGGACAGCTAATGAAGACAGACGGACAATGCAATGTCCACTTGAAAAACAGGTCTGTCCTGCAAAACTGACAGCAGCAGTGGACTCTCCATGGCAGGTGAAATTTGGAAAAGGATTCGGGAAGGATTACGTAGGAGAACAAGAACAGATGCATCAGGGTGCACCCACTGCGAGTGGTGGTGGAGCGACCTCCAAGTCGCCACTTCACATGCCGGTTCCATTGGCACCCGTGGAGGTCAACAATGGTCAGTGTGGGTGAACTGTGGCATCTGAGAGAAGAGGCAGAAAATCTTGCCCTCTTTTGCTTGTCATTCCTTAACAGAGGGACTAGCTAGGAGCTCTAGGAAAGGGACACCAGTTGGTCCTAATTCATAGCGACCTCAGGAGTGTCGGAATAGGCCTGGGCTCCAGGTCTGTTTCAATGGCCGAGGCTTGGGAAGCAGAGCACCAGACATTTCTGCTGAAGAGCCTCTGAATGGACTCCAACCTCCAACCTTTCAGTTAGCAGCCAAGCATGTTAACTGTTTTCAGTGCCTCCTCCACCCCTCACCCAAGGACTCCTAGTGGGGAAAGGGCTTAGCAATGATCATCTAATAATAAGAACAGCTACTTACTGAACTTTCAAAGCCCTTTACAGGCGTTATCATTTGACCCTCACAAATACTCACGCGAGGAAAGAACCAGCATACCTCCCATTCTCCAGATGGGAAACTGACGTTATGAAGGGTTATGGAACCTGCTCATGCTTAAGTGCCTAGTAGGTGACGCAAGCAGAATTTGAAGCCATCTCTGACCTGTCGCCAACTGCAAGCTTGTAGCCTCTGTGTTCCACCACTTCTCAAAAGGCAGTAGTATTCAAGCAGCGCCCAGGGACTGGGTAACTCGTGTAAACCAGGCAAAGGCAATTCAATCCACACTAGTTCGCGGTTTGAGGATGCAGATGGTTAGAAGAGGCTCCGTGTCGAGGGTGCTGCGTTCCCTGGAGACAGCACCAGCACTCCGGCGAGACCATCAGGGTTCTGTGTGCGCTGCAGGGCCCAGCTTTTCTTTGGCTTTGGCCAGCTTGGTCTCTGGGATGTGGCCCATCAAGTTCAAAATCCAAACTCACTGCGACTGAGTCCATGCTGACCGTGGTGGCAAGGGGTATACGTATTAGACTGCAAACTGCAGAGTCAGCCGTTCAAATCCACACGATGCACCACAGAGAAAGATGTGGTTTTCTACTCCCATAAACAGTTAGTCTTGGAAACCCACAGAGACCCTTCTACTCCGTCCTATGAGGGCTCTGGGAGATGATGTGGCCCATCGGAGCTTCTCAAAGGCAGAACTTTGGGTACTTGGTCGCATGTCTCCACCCACTGTGACTCATAGCAACACCCTGTTTGTCCTCCTTTCTCTGTCTCTGCGATTCTCAAGCACAGCTGTATCTTTGGAATCACCTGAGAAGTTTTGGAAAATTACAGCGCCCATTTCTAGAGATTCCAATTGAATTGTTCTGGGATGAGGGGCGTGCATTTTTGTGTGTGTGTGTGTGTGTGTGTGTGTGTGTGTGTGTGTGTGTGTGTTTCAAGCTTCACAGGTATGGTTGCTAGATAAAATACTAGACATCCAGCTAAATGTGACATTCAGATGAACAATGAGTTAAGTATGTCCCAAATATTACATAGATCATACTTATACTTAAAAATATATATATTTCCTTCTTTTCTGACATTCAGCTGGACGACCTGTATTTTTACTTGCTAATCCGGATAACTTTATCTGCAGGCAATTCTGACAGACAGCCACAGGTTAAGAACCTCTCCCCTATGCATACCTCAGTCCTTCCAAACGCACTTATAGGTTACTTTCATCTTTGTAACCCCAGCCCTGAAAGCAAATACGTATCTATTCTTTGCACCTTCTTCAGATAATGGCACGATGGAATAGAACGTCAGCATGGGCCCAACCAGGAAGGAGGTTGCTGATACCTCACAGGTAACACTGGAGTTACTGCGGGGGTATTGAGGCGCTGTTCTACTACTCTGTGCTGGGAACTTGTCAGGCACCACACAGGATGCCAGGCTCCTTTGCCCCGGAAGAGCCTGCTTTTCAGTTTGGGAGATTTTCCATCCACACTCTACTGAGGGTGTGGAGTAAGCACCTCCGGCGTGGACATCAACCCAGTGAACAAGACCTACTGTGCAGCACTGAATAAAGGTAACTGGGGTACAAGGCAGGAAGGAGGGAGTCCAGGGAGACAGACAGGGACAGCCCTGTCTGTGCCACTGATTCGCCCTGCCATCTGGAGCAAGGCCTTACTTTTCCTCATCTATAAAACGGTGGTGGTGACGGCAGTTCAGAGGGTGACTCTGAGAAGGAAATGAGATTGTGCCTGGAGATTGGGGCCTGAACTATCAATACTCTTATGCATACTAGGTTTTGCACTTAATCATCTCATAGACGGTATGCATACATACATACCTACCTTTAAAAGCCACTACTGGGCTGTCAGTGTCTCATATGGCGGTGTCCTGTGTGTCGCCGTGATTCTAGAAGCAATGCCACGGGTGCTTCAAACACTGGCACACTCACCCATGAAAGACAGCCTGCCCCACACATTCCAGACTACGAGAGATTGGGAAGAAGGGCCTGGCAGTCCACTTCTGAAAACACTTGGCCAGGGAACACCTCGTGAACAGTGGCGGGACCTCGCCTCATGTGTGGCAGTGGGAGGCTGTCAGAAGAGGAACCACGCAGGTTGGCAGGTACTCAAAATGGGAATAGAAAGTAGAGTTGACCTTAGCATTGTGAATAGAAGACAGCTTTCAGGGCCTTCCTTTGCTGCCATGGCATGACGCAAAATGAGAGGGAGCAGATGCAGACATCTACTGACAACTGGAACATGGAATGCAAAAAAATATAAATCTAGGAAAACGGGAAGATGTAAGAAATGAAATGCTGAAAAATAGATATCCTAGGCACAAAGTGAGCTACAATGGACTGCTACTGGCCATTTTGAATCAGACAAGCCTACTATGCTGGGAAAGCCAAATAGAAGAATGGAGTTGTGTTCAATGACCAGAAAAAAATATTTCTGGGAGGGAGCCTTAGAACTGATTGTGATTATGTATACACAACTCATTTTAAAAGTGATTCAACCAAGGAAGTGTATGATATGTGAGTACTCTATCAAGAAAACCACAAAAAAAGAAACCAAACTTGACCATTGGTTCCCATAGGTGAAGGGGAAAGGGTTGTTGCCTTGGGGACATTGAGTTTATGTCAATGGTGGTAGAATAATTTGGAAAGGCTATCAATAATGGTTGTACAACACAAAGAGAACACTCAATGACACTGAATTATACAAGTAAAAGTTATGGAATTGGAGAATGTTCTGTTGTGCATATTTTTGCCACAATTGAAAAAAATAATGATAATTACATGAGTGACAATGACTCAATGGAAAAGGAAACATTCTGGAGTTGAAGATGGTGACAATTGTACAACTCTTCTTCATATGACTGAATTATTGAATTGTACGACGTGTGAATTATATGGCATAAAGTGCTAATAAAACTGTTTTGAAAAGTTCAAGCTCTATCCTGAAGATCAGTCAGAAAGAGTAATATTTAAAATAAGCAACAACCAGTCATGCCAAAGATGCAGAATTGATCAAATACATAATTAAGATGCTTTGATAATTACTAGCAATTGGAATGCAAGAGCTGGATACAAAAAGGATCAGTAGTTGGAAAACATGTCTTGGTAATAGAAATAATGCCAGAGATCACAAGGTAAAATTTTGCAGGACCAACAGCCTATTTTTTGAAAGTACCTTTTTTGAACAACCTAAATGGTGACATACACATGGATTTCTTTGGGTGCAGAGCATTGGAGTAACATTGACTGTACATCTGTGGAGAGGTGATGGAGAAACTTGATATCATCAGCCAAAATAAGCCCAGGAGTTGCCTACAGAACAGATCAATTGCTCCTATACAAGTTCCCGTTGAAGCTGAAAAAAATTAAAACACGTCTACCAGAGCCAATGTACAACCTTGACTATATCCCACCTGAACTTGAAGACCATTTTCAGAAAGATTGGGTGCATTCAACAATAATGAACAAAGACCTGATGATTTGAGAGGTGGCGTTCAGGACATCATACATAAAGAGAGCAAAAGGTCATTTACAAGACAGGAAAGAAAGACCAAAATAGATGTCAGAAGAGAATCTGGAACTTGCCCTTCATCATAGAGTAGCTAAAGAGAATGGAAGAAATGTTAAAGTAAATGTATTGGCAAACAATTCACGGGAAAGTTTAAGAACGCAAAGCATTATAGTGAAATGTGTAAGAAGCCGGACATTGAAAACCAAAAGGGGAGAACACAAGCAGCATTTATCAGTAGACAGAACTGAAGAAAAAATGCAAAATTTGAGTTGTAATATTTAAGGAATCTATGGGCAAAATATTAAATGATGCAGGAACACCCCCCCTCTAAAAAATGGAAGGAATCCACTGTACCCCAAAAAATGTGGTTGGTGTTCAACACCTTCAGTAACTGACAGAGTACCAATTGGGACGTTTATGCCAAGAAATATGGAAGACCGCTACCTGATCGACCATATTTGCACATTTTCTAAATAAAGAGGATCCAATGGCATGCAGAAATGATCAAACAATATCATTAATATCACACGCAGGTAAATTTTCGCTAAAGAGAATTTTA
Organism: Tenrec ecaudatus; assembly: GCF_050624435.1. Classification (NCBI taxonomy): domain Eukaryota; kingdom Metazoa; phylum Chordata; class Mammalia; order Afrosoricida; family Tenrecidae; genus Tenrec; species Tenrec ecaudatus. The sequence continues at coordinate 94,069,471 of NC_134545.1, forward strand.
AATGTGTGCAGTAGTACATTGACAAGGAAGTGCCAGAAATCCAAGTCCTATTCCAAAGAGGGCACGGAAGAGGGAATATAATTCCTGCTAATCAGATGAGTCTTGGCTGAAAACAGAGAATATCAGGGAGATGTTGACCTGTGTTTTATTGACAATGCAAAGAAATTCAACTCTGTGGATCATAGAAAATTATGGAGACTATTGTGAAGAATAAGAATTTTAGATCACTTCATTGTGCTCACGTAGAATCTGGTCATAGACCAAGAGGCGAATATCTTAACAGAACAAAGGAATACTGACTGCTCCATTCAGAATCAGAAAAAGCATGTGTCAGAGATGCATCCTTTCACTGTACTTATTCAACCTGCATGCTGAGCAATAATTGGAGAAGCCGAACTGGATGAAGAACACTGCATCAAGATTGGAAGAACACTCATTAACAACGTGTGATATGCAGATGATTGCTGAAAATAAAGAGGACTTAAAACTCTAACTGACGAAGATTAAAAAAAACTTTGGTATAGAATGTACGATAGAGAAAACTAAAATCCTTACAACTGGACCGATAAACAATATTAGGAGAACTAGGGAAAATACTGAAGTTCTGGAGGCTTTGATTTTACTTGGGTCCACAATCAACACCTTACAGAAGCAGCAATAAACAATAAATAAAGTAATGTACTACATTGGGCAAGTCTACTTCAAAGACTTTTCTAATATGTGGCAAGCAAAGTTGTCACTGAGTAGTAAGCTGATCTAAGCCACGGCACTTGCGATCAGCTCACTGCATGGGCGAGCTGAGCCGTGAGTCAGGAAGGCCACAGAGAGGCAATGCATTGATATTACGGTGCTGGTGAAGAGTACTGAAGACATCACGGAGGACCAGAAGAACAAGCAGATCTATCTTGGAAAAAGTACAGTCAGAACGCTCCTTCAAATGGAAAATGAAGAGACTTCGTCTCATATACTTTGGACTTGTTCGATGGGACCAGCTCCTGAGGAAAGATAGCATGCTTGATGGAGGATCAGTAAAAAAGAGGAGGAGAAAAGAGAAAAAGTGGAAGACCATCAAGGATATGGGTTGACCCAATGGCGGCCCTGGGCGCTCAGACATAGGAAGGACTTTGAGGAAGGCACAGGACTGAGTTCTGGTGCACGTGGGTCGCTTTGCGTCAGAACCAACTTCAGAGCCACTGACAACAGCTACAGCCCCCTCGAAAGTATTCCTGTCCAAAGACTGTCAGAGGTAAAGAAACAGAGGAAAAAGACGTTCTCCTCGCATTTGCTTAGTCTAAGATCCTCTTGAGTTTTTGAAGACTGAATCAGAAAAGTAAGCAAAATTTTCCAATTCTTGTCTCTTGAATACTCTGTGTAGGGAGTTTGACTCAATTCTAATTTAGTAATGATGTAATGAAACATGAAAGGTCTAGGGCAGATTCTTGCCACTATATGCCAACATGTTATTCTCATGTGCCTGCCTGTCTGGGATGGATACTCTTTAGGGTGTAGTTATATAGAAATAGCCTCTGATTACATTTCTGACTTTTCCAGGTAGGTTATAATTTTCGGCAATTGTTTTGATGAGACTCTTTGCCAGGCCCCACAAATCTGTCAGATCTTCAGAACTCTGTGAATTACAACGATATGTGAACGTGAAGAAACAGAAACAATTCTACCATATGATGTAGCACGTCTTGCACTGTTGAGGCACGTGAAGAATCAGTCGTACAAAAGCACGCGTATTTTTCCCATGCAAGTCAGAAGAAGACATGGAAAAGAAGGGCAGCTCTTCCTCGCGCTTTTTCTGTGATGAATAAAAAGACGTCCTGGTGGCTCCCGGTTGCACCCAGGTTTAGCACTCGGTTGCTAGCCAAAAGCCCTTCAATTTGTGGGAAACCCCCTATCGACAAAGTACAACAAAACAAGGTGTGCCAAGGTCTGCATGCTGGGGTCTGATCTCTACACCTAGGTGTGGACCTGGAGAGCAGGTCAGATCCATGAGGGCAGAAGGTCTGCCTCGTGATTTACTTCCGTGCCCTGCACGTAGGTCAGGCCTGGCCCCTGGAAGGTTCTCAAGGCCTTCTGAAGGCAGGAAGGACTGTGTGCCTTGCTCTCCCTGTTGTCATATGCACTCATCCCTGATCGACGGACGTCCTCACTGCAGGGCTCATCCATCTTAGTACACCTGACAACTGGGCTTTGGGCTACGGAAAGAAGAGGGCAAGTTCTAGGCCTCCCGTGAGGGGGAGGGAGAAAAAGGAGAAAGAAGACAAGCTTGAAAGAGCAGGAGAGTGGGTGGTGACAGGCGTCGGCAGGTCGGAAACTAGAGGAAACTGCATTCTAGCACGCTGCTCTCCTGCAGACGCTGCCCATCCCCAATGCTGCCTTTCATATTGCTCCATCCAGTGACTCTCAGATGGAGGTCTTGGGCTCCATGGACCCCCAGAGACAAGCCTGGGACTTCCCCAGCTGCATATTTAGCTTGTCAGAAAAGAACCAATGAGAAGCCAGCTTTTCCCAGAGATTAAAACAAACTAAAAAGCACCTCACTGCTATCCAGGCCAGTCTGACTCGCAGCAGGACAGAGCTACAGAACAGACAGAACTGCCCCGTGGATTCCCAAGGCTGTAAATCTTGATGGGGATAGAAAGCTTCATCTTTCTCCCTCAGAGCAGCAGGTGGTTTCAAAGTGAGCAGCCCGGAACCCTCTCCACCACCAGGCCTCGTTAAAGCAGAGCAGGTCCCTATGATACAATTATATTGCTCTTGTCTAGAAGGCGACCAGCCCAGAGCCTCTCCCATGCTGGCTCCAAACCCAAACGGGCCAGGAAGACCCAGGCTGTGGTTAATCAAGCGGGGGGGATGAGTACAGGGTGCTTTTGGGAAATGCCAGAAGGGGTTGACTCCTGCCAGTGGAACCCCCTCTTAGTGTGCCAGGTCTCAGAGGCCCCAGATAGCCAGATGATTTACCCCAAATTACGCAGTTATGAGGGAACCCTGGTGGTGGTGCGGAGCTGCTAACGGAAAGCCTAGCCATGTGGGCCTTTCAGGGATCCTGGGTGAGAAAAGATAAGGCGTCTCCAGTCTCATAAAGTAAAGAACTGTCCCACAGGGTTTTCGAGGCTGGGCATCTTTCTTCTTCTTTCTTTCACAATTCTTTTTTTTTTTTTTCAATCAGTTGATGGACATTTGGGTTGTTTTCACCCTTTGGGTATTTTGGAAAGTGCTGCCGTGAACATTCATGTGCAAGTATCCGTGTGAATCCTGTCTTCAATTCCTTTGGGGCTACACTGAGGAGTGGAATTGCTGAGTCATATGTAATTCTTTGTAAAAAAAATCATTTTATTGGGGGCTCATACAACTCTTATCACAATCCATACACACATCAATTGTGTAAAGCTCATCTGTACATTCGTTGCCCTCGTCATTCTCAAAACCTTTTTTTCTCCACTTAAGCCCCTGGCATCAGCTCCTTATTTTTGCTCCTCCCTCCCTGTTCCCTCCTCCCTCATGAACACTTGATAATTTATAAATTATTATTTTGTCATATCTTGCCCTGTCTGACGTCTCCCTTTACCCACTTTTCTGTTGTTCGTCCCCCAGGGAGGAGGTTATCTGTAGAATAGATCCTTGTAATCGGTTCCCTCTTTCTACTCCACCCTCTCACTACCCTCCCAGTATCACCACTCACACCACTGGTCCTGAAGGGATCATCTGTCCTGGATTCCCTGTGTTCCTAGTTCCTATCTGTACGAGTGTCCATTCTCTGGTCTAGCCAGATTTGTTAGGTAGAATTGGGATCATGATAGTAGGTGGAGAGGAAATATTTAGGAACTAGAGGAACGTTGTATGTTTCATCGTTGCTACATTGCACCCTCACTGGCTCATCTCCTCCCCCTGACTCTTCTGTAAGGGGATGTCCAGTTGCCCACACATGGGCTTTGGGTCCCCATTCCGCACTCCCCCTCACTCACAATGATATGATTTTTGCTCTTTGATGGCTGATCCCTGATCCCATCGACACCTCGAGACTGGACAGCTTCACAGAAGCAGGCTGCCTCATGGTTCTACAGCAGAGTGGCTGGTGGGTTCGAACTGCCGGCCTTGGGGTAAGTGCTTCACCACGGTGCCACCTTGGCTCCTTCTGTAAAGATTGCAATCTAGAAAATCCCAAAGGCCTACTTTGTCATTTCGGGTCACCCTGGGTGGGGATTGCCTTGATTACACACAGGAACTCAGTTGTGTAACTAGTTCAACATTTTCATATTCTAACTCCGGCTCCCCTCTTTCCATTGTTGTTTTCATTCTCCCTGAAAATCGGCCCCAAACCCACTGCCACAGAGTCAGTTCCAGCTCACAGCCATCCTGTAAAGTCTCTCGAGTCAGAATCAGCGCGGTGGCAGGGAATTTGATTTGGTTATCAGACAGAGAAGAGCCGCTCTTTCTGGGCTGGGGAGACAATTAACTTTACAGCCGCATCTCCTGCTGTGGAGAGGCTCTGGGGGCTGAATAGTCAGTGTTGTGGTCAGCGCCCGATCCTGATGCCACACCACCAACCACCACCAGGGTCCTTAACGCAAGGCCTCCAAACCAAAAACAAACTCACTGGATTCTGACTCATTGCGACCCTGTGAGTCTCTGAGACTGCAACTCTACGGGATTAGAAAGCCTCGTCTTTCTCCCTCTAGCCACCTGGTGGCTTTGAACTGCTGACCTCATGGTTAACAGCCCAATACATGACCACTCTGCCACGAGGGCTACTTGGCTTACAGCCTAGTCATCTTCAATTCAAAAGGTGCCTGGGGAGCATCATATGTAATTATTGTCCACCAGTGATACCTTAATGTACATGAACTTACAGTATTTTGCTTAAAATTTTTTGGAGCTGTCAAAAATTGCTTTTCTTCTAAAAAGATGGAGCTGTTAAAAAAAACAACTGGGTGTGGGGCAGCTGGGAAGACACCTTTTGGTGGGGTGGCATGAAGAAACAACTCCTGGTTTCCGGTCTGACCTCAGGTCACTGACTTCATTGCTGAGCAATTTTTTCACATTCTTCTCCAGAGACATCCTATTACACCGGAGACACATCTTGCCACCGGTGCTGGGCACCACTCAGGACAAGGAGAGGGCGGGGGAGCCTGTGGCCTGTGGGGGAAGAACCTCAACCATCGGGCTCAATGGGCTTCTGGCTTCTCCACAGATGCAGCATTTCAATATTGAAACTTTCGTGCAAGTGTCTCAGGAATAGCTCTGCAGACGGCATCAAGGCCTCTGAGGCCCAAGGAAGCCACAAAGGGCCAGCAGCAGGCAGGGAGGGCATGAGTTCCTGTGATCCTCCTGACCTGGACACACACACACACACACACACACACACACACACACACCCTTTTGTGTCAGACGTGTGCTGTGCCAGCTGCCAGGGGCCCGGGATGGCAGGGCAAGTCAGGAGTGTTAACTGCCCTGGATGAGCTCATAGTCTCTGAACCCGGCAAATTCTGGTCTGGGCGTTGGATGGAAGAAGCCTAGGAATTGACCGAGCCAGGCAAGGTCTGACAACCTCAGAAGTTCAGAAGACAGGAAGCAGAGTCCAGGAAGAGGATTAGGGACAGGTGACATCCGGGTGTGTTAAGGCAGAGCCTCTGCTCAGGACTCTATAACCCGCTAGAGAGTACAGGGTGGGAGAGGGAGCGTGTGTGTGTGTGTGTGTGTGTGTGTGTGTGTGTGTGTGTGGTGGGAGGGGGTGTGTTGGAGGAGGTGTGGTCAACACTGTCCAGGGTGCACAAAGTGGGAGAGGTCAGTCCCACGTTCTCAGGTCCCTGCCATCGTTCTGTGTCTCACAGCACCTGACCCCCTCCTCCAGCACCTTCTTGGGACTTTCTCCTCCGTGGCAGATGAAAGACCCGAGGGTGGGGGTGGGGGGCCTCTGGGCCAGCTTCAGCTCATTGCACAATAATTCCTTCCCAAAGGGAAAGGTGCTCTGGGAAAAAAAACCAACAACTTGGATAGGCAAGCTCTGAGATTCGGATCAAGTGACCGTCCAGGTGACAGAAGGTCTCTTGATGGTATTTACCAAGCCTGAGTACAAAGACCACAGGGCAAAGAGCAGGGAAGGACCTGACCGGCCATGTTGGCAAAGTCCAATAAAAGCCAGAGGTTGGGGGGGGGTGGACTTAGGCCAGTGAAGGAGGAAGCAGAGTTAAGGGGCCTGGGGAAGCCAAAATGGTCCATGTCTGAGCGAAGAGCATCCCATCTGAATGCAAGTGGCAACTCTCCTATCGCCTTCTCAGTCATTAACCAGCCCCGGGTGCACCAAGGCATAATTACAGGCAAAACAGCTCCTTTGATGTAAGAGAGTCGAATGGCTGGGGGTGGGGGGGCAGGGGCAAATAAAAGAGAGAACAATCTTGCCCCAATATGCGGACAAGATTGATGGGAAAATATTACCAAACAAACCAAACAAAGAAGATGCAAGACTCAGGCTGAGGGTTCACAGAAGACGGGTGATCTCTTTGGACATGCTCGTCAACGTTTGTTCCTTCCGAAGAGCTCCCGGGGCTGACTTCTCACTCCTTACCTGTTTTCTCCGGCAGTTCTGCAGGACCCCTCAGGGAGTTTCCTGAGAGGCCTGTATCCTTCTGGGGGGAAAGCCTAAGAGAAAGGAGGCATAAAGGGCTTGAATGGGTCCCCCTGGGAAGCAAAGCAAATCGGGAATGGAGCTGAGCGTGTAGCCCAGAGTCCTGGATGCCTGTCCCGTGATCTAACCCCTGAAGCACCAACTTTATTAGAGAAATCTGTTAATTGGGGGGAGGAGAATGCGATGCTAATATGATTTAACACTTGATGGACTCCGGGAGGGAAAAAATAAGGACGGGACGTCAGGCTTTATCTGAGCACATTCATCACCCACATACATGTTACCCCAACGGAGACATGCAACCAAACTCCTGCGAGACTCCAGGGCACAATAGCTCGGACTTCACAAAACAAAAAGGCGTTTCTCCGGCCTTCACCGTGTGGTGCCATTGTCCGGCGCTAAGAACTCACATAATAATGAAAACAATCACCCTATGATGGGGGAACTTGATTTGGCACCAGCAGGGATGTTTTCCATGGGAATGATGGTGGGGGCTGCAGCGACTGTGGGAATAGTGCAAATCAGCACTTTTTGGTAGATTTTCTTCAAGCCATTGTTTATTTTGGCTTTGGTTAGATCCGGGACTTAGCTCGAAGATTCCCACTGGGCTTTCTGAGGCCCGCAGACGTATGAGGGATCGAAGAAGGGATAAATAAATAATTACAGAACACACCACCCCCTGGCCCAGCACTCATATGTGGGGGTGCGCCTGTCTCAATGGGTGTATATAAATCTATATGTGGGTTTGGGCACCGTATATGTACACAAGCGACCCATGCCTCCTTCTGAGAATGAAAGGCCCACATTTTTCTCTGGGCTTGGCTGGCTCATTGTCCCACTGGCATCTTTCATCCGGGACAAGGAAGGCCAGGTCTGCCGCACACTGTGCCAGCTTTTGCAAACTGGCATTGGATAATGTTTGTTTGAAATTGTACATTCATGAGGATGTGTGAAATCCTTAGACACTTATAGACCCTTTAAAAGGAACCGCTCACATCGTTACGATAGAAACAAACAAAATATGTAAGTGTTTTGGTATTGGAAGTGGAACTTTTTGATCTCTCAGCTCTTAGGAGTGTCTATGGTCTTCCCTCGTCTTCGGATGGAGAGACGAACTGTGTAGAATTTGTCATAGGGGAAAATGAACAGAGAATTTGTTGTTGGGGGCTTTGGTTTGTGCCACTGCGCCAATTTTTGGCTGTAGTGACCTCCTCTGATAGATCATCTAGGCTATACGTTTCACAGAAACAGATCACCAGAGTGAGTAATATGATTATATTAGGGTCCCAAATTTCACAAATACACTAGCTTTAAAAATGGCTGCTCTTGTCATCTCCACGGCAGGTCATGCTATTTTAAAAGGACACGAGGATTTTCTTGAGGCTCTATGAGGATATGTGTATGTGCTCTGTAAGCGTACGTCGTTTTACAAACAAATCTTTCTCTTCTTGTAAAGGTTCCCATTTCCAGCGTCTACACGACAAATGTGTATGAAACTGCTTTAGAGTGGGAGGCTGCCTCCTACAACTCCAGGGGGCAGCATTCTCTGGATCTTCTATGTAAGTGCTTCCACCAGAGGACAATCCCAAGGAGTCCTGGTGGCACCATGGGCAAAGCATTTGGACTGCTAACGAAAAGGTTGGTAGTTCAAACTCCCTGGCTACTTCACCAGAGATGAGAAGCAGTTCAACTCTGCCCTGTAAGATTGCCCAGTTGGCAGTCACTCAATGGCAGTATGTTTAGGAGGACCATTCCAGGTGGTCTTGCAAGGTCGTATATTTAGATGGGCTTATAGGATTGTTTTCCAAGGAAGTACAGAGGTTCTTGCTACCTGTCTCTTGTATAAGTGCCCTTAGGTGCAAGTTACAGGAACACGTTAGAGGGATTGTGAGTTCGGTTCCAGACCACCCCGATAAAGTGAATATGGTGAAAAAAATAAGTCACACGAGTTCTTCTGCTTTCCCAGTGCATATAAAAATTGTTTTACACTGTACTGTAGCCTCTTCAGTGTGCAATAGCATTATAAAAACGCTTGAACTATTGTGAAAATTATCAAAATGTGACACAGACACAAAGTGAGTAGGCTGTGTTGGAAAAATAGGATCCATAGACTTGCTCACTGCAGGGATATCGCGGGAACCCTCAATATCTTCCAAGGGAAAGAAAGGGAACCGCAATAAAATGAGGTGTGCCTGGATATCAGAATGGAAGACCAGCCTCTTGGCTGGGTCAGGATTGAAAGGCATGACCTTACTATGGGCCAAGCAATGTGTGTAGTGTGTTCAGACTGGATCTCATTACTCGAGAACCTTATCATGGGTCTCAGGAACCATGAAACTTCTGGTAAGAAAGTTTAAGGGATTTGCCTAAGCTTCCCGGCCCGTGTGCAGCACTGTTAGGACTAGAAGCCATCTCTATGGTACAGGACTCCAGAGTAGTGCCCAATGATCCCCCTGCTTTTAATCAATACCCCCCCACCCCCCAGGGCTGGAAGCTTCCAGACCCTGACTGGGTGACAGCAACAGCAGTGAAAACAACAGGGTCAGCCAGGGAAGGTGGTGTTCAAATGGGGGTGGGGGGTGGGAAGGGCCCCTGGGTTGTCACTTGGGCCTCTGTCAAATAAAAGGGAGCCAGGTGTGGTGCCCCCCTGCTGTGGGCTTTGCACAGCTGGACTTGGGCTGGGCAGGGGAGGGTGGCAGAGATGCTTACATCTCCTCCCCTTCCTGGAAAATAACTTTGCATTTGAAGGGATAAGAAAAGGGGAGTAAATCTGTAACCGGACTTGGCGGCCTGGGGGCCTGGGGATTTCATGGTCTGTGTGGCAGTGGCACTCCCTGGTGTGTGTGTGTGTGTGTGTGTGTGTGTGCTGTAGGAAAAGGAGCTTCAAGTTACAACCTTCCCATTTAACTTATGCTATTATCTCAACAACAACAAATTCACAGTTGCTACCATTTATTGGGTATTGTGTTGGACGTATGAGTATGTGAAGGGGAAAATACGTTAGTAGTTTGTTTCTAAGCAGGTGCATTCAAAGGCAATCATATATATGTGTGTGTGTGAATATATATATTATATCCACACACACACACACACACATATTCCCATTACATTAAAAGATTCGGGGTAAGGTTCGGGGGAGGGGAAGTGTCGCGGGGGGGCGGGGGGGGCAGGAGGGGCGGTCCCTGCCTCTCGTCTCCACCTTTTATTTTGACCGTTCAGGGAGGCGGGCTCGCACTAGGACCCAGGCGCCAGAGCGCCTCCGTCTGTCCTGTAGGTTCATTCAATCTCCCATACACACAGATCCACAGCCAGCCCGACACACACGCACACACACAACTGCACGCAGCCAGGCTCGGGAAGTCAGGCCGGCTCCTCGCCCCAGCGCCTCCTCCGCTCCAACCGGCCGGGGCTCCCGGGGGCTCCGCGCTCGAACGGGCCGAGCAGCCCCGAGAGAGGACGAACTCGGCGGACCCCCAGCCCCCCCATGGGCAAACGCGGGCGGCCGCGCAAGGAGGCGCGCTGCGAGGGCGCGGGGCCGGTCCCCGCCGCGCCCCCGGCCGTGCCCCCGGCCGCGGCCGCGCCCCAACCCCCGGCCCAGCCCGAGGAGCCCGCCTGGGCCAAGCCCAGGTGCCCCTTCTCGGACATCTTCAACACCAGCGAGAACTCGATGGAGAAGCACATCAACACTTTTCTGCAGAACGTGCAGATTCTGCTGGAGGCCGCCAGCTACCTGGAGCAGATCGAGAAAGAAAACAAAAGTAAGTTTGGGGGGCCCCCTCGGCTCCTCCTCAGCTCCCGGCGCTTTCTTCCTCGCCCACTTGGGCGACCCCTGACGCCTACTCAGCCTGCATCTCCTCCCAACCCCCCACCCCCATCAATACACACACACACACACACACACACACACACACACACACACACAGAGTCTTCGGCTGTAAAGCCGATGACACTGGAGAAAGGACGTGCACGCACCAAGCTGCTAAAGATGTAACAAAGACAAGCAGGGGGGGGGGGGACCGGGGGCCGAGGGGGAGGGGGTTCTGTCGGTGCTTGGGTCTGTCTGTCTCCGGGGGCCGAGAGGACGGCCCGGCCCAGGAGCAAGGCGAGTGTTGTTTGCTGACAACCGAGCCGGGAGCTCATCTCTTGGAGGTGGCCTTTCTTCCTCGCCGCCCCCCCCCGCGCCCCCCAGCCTTCTCCGGCAGACAAGTGTTGTTTTTCTGTCGCTCGTTCCTGGGTAGGGTGGGGACACAGAAGTTGGAAACCGTGAGCTGAGCTCAGCGGCGTCAGAAAACACACACACACACACACACACACACGTATAACAATAACAACCACCACACAGCCCCCCGCGCGGCGTGGGCTCAGGCTCAGTGCCTCGCTCCTGTCTACGCCGATTTTTCTTTCTTCCCCCTCGTGGGGCAGAGCTGGGCACAGGCCATGGTGTTCACGGACACAGTCCCTCTACGCCTTCCCTGTCCTGGGGTGCCACCCCCCCCCACTCACACCCCAGGACCAGGCCGGCCAGGCCAGGCAGCGCCAGCAGCTCGAGTGGGACCCGCTGCCCCGCGCTCGGGAAACTTGGCGAGGGGCACAGGGCTCGAAGGAAACTTTGGGATTTCGTAGGAAACAATCGGGGGTGGAAAGGTGTGGGCTGTTGTGTGCGGTTTATTTTCCGAGAGCCTGCGCCCCGAGAGCGTGCAAGGGGAGGAAGACAAACCTTCCTGGTCGATTTCTTTGGCCACCCCCTGTTTCAGCGGAGAGCGATGCTTGGGGTAGGGTAGGGGTGCTGGGCGCACCACCCAGCCTGGCTCCTTTATGTGTGCGTGTGTTTCTTTTTTGCTCTTGCCAGCCCCCCCCTCCCCTGGCAATGGACCCAGCGCCCTAACGGGGGCCACGCGCGTGTGGCGTCTCCAGCGCCATCCTCACAATAATATGTGCGAGGAGGGGGGAAGGGGCCGGGGCAGACGGACCCACTGGTCGGAGAGACCCGGGCTCTTTCAGTCGTCTTGAACAAGTAGGAAGCTCGGAGACTGGAGCGAGAGAAAGGTCCGATTGCAACGTGTCAGATCTTGCACACGCACACGCACCACCACCACCACCCCGACACACAACAACCGGCAAACATACAAAAACATCTTCGCTAGCCGGTGTCCCGACCTCCAGGATTAAAGCGATCGTGTGTTGGCAGGGAATTATGCAGTCGCTGGAAAGCAAAAAAAAAAAAGCTTAAAAAACAAAAAGCCCAAGGATTTGTGCTGGGCTGTGGGCGCTGTGCTCTTTTCTTTCTCTTCTGTTTTCCCGGGGTGCCTGGGTTGTGAGCGAGGCGCAGCGCGAGCTGTGTAGTCAAACAGCTTTGCGATTATTCCGGGTGGGGGCGGTGGGGGGGGGTGGCGTGTCGGGGTGTGCATTGGTCCGGAGGGCAGTTTCTGAAAAGCTGGTGGGGAGCTGCGCGAGGACCTGGTTTTGTGTGATGTGTTTGCTTTTGTTGGCTGGGGGAGGGGCGCGATTTCTTTAGCTACGAAGCCGCCCCCCCCCACCTTCTCCCAGTCCGGGTCCCTGGCTCTCCGGAGTCTGTCTCTTGGTGTCGGCCCTGACGGAGGGGGAACCCAAGAGGACCCCTTGGCAGTATGTGGCCTGCTCGCCCCCACCCCCAGTCCCGCGAGGTATCGAGGGAGCCGCCCGAGCTTCCTCGGCGTCCCACAGACAATCGGAGATCTCCACCCCCCCACCCCCACCCCCACCCCCACCCTTGGCCGCCGCCACCTCCTTGTTTACCCCGTGCCGGGGCTCCGGCGTGGCCACTAGTCACGTAAGCAGAGGGCCCGGCCCGGCCCCGAGCGGGGCGGGCCCGCGGTGGCTCCGGGCAGGGCTCCCCGGGCCGGGCGAGCCTAGGGGCGTCCTTTGGGCTCCTCTCCAGAGGGGTCCGCGCTGCGAGCCTGTAGGCCTCCCAGGGGGGCTCTGATGTCGCGGCACCCCAGCCAAAGTCAACTTCGTGAGCGTAATCAGCCCTCAGCCCCCCTCCTGCAGCCGGCTCCCCGCGGGAGTATTTTTAGCTCTCTCGCCTCTTTTCGCAGCCGCTGTTTGGCTCTGCATGACGTGATGCCAACGGCCCCCAGATTCCCCCGGGCGCGTGGGGCGCTGCGCCTGCCTGGTTTGGCTGGGGGAGCCCCGCTCCAGACCCTTGTCACCTCCCTGACACCTCAGCAGGCTGGGGGCTCTCCAGCCAACTCCGTGGGACCATCGCCGGGTCGTCCACTACTCGACCCCCCACCCCCACCCGTCGCACCCGTCAACCCAAGCAGCCCACCGATGTCTTCTCCCCACTTTCGGGGTCTCCCACCCCGGTCTGTGTCTCCGGGACGGCAAACGCCGGCCCTACAGCGATCTGGCTTTACTGGGGGGCGCTTCTCGCTCCGGCGGCGCTCGCCGTTGTTTTCTGCTCCTTGCACACAATGCCCGCGCGTCACGGCGGCCCGCGTGTGCACAGCAATAACGCGAGTCGGGGGCGGGTCGTGCGTGCGCCGGGCTCGGGCACTGCGGGTCGCTCCGTGCGCGCGGGGCTTGTTTTGCTCCAGAGCCCCGCTTTTGGCGACGCTTACATCATTTGTTGGTTGGGGGAGGGAACGGGAATCTGGGCGTTCTGATAGAATTTCAGCATTGCCCAGGGTCCTGCTTTCTGGAAGCATACAGGACCCTAGCGCCCTCCAGGGAGGGCGCCTTAGGTTTTGATATTTCTGTTTTCATTGCTGTGCAAGTTCTTAGGTCCCTACTGCAAAGGGCATTTCTGGCCGGCTCAGGTGCACCACTTCCCCGCCTTCATTTCTGCCAGTTCCCTTATAATCACTTGATCTCAGTTTCTCCGCCTCCTCCTCCTCCCCCTCCCAGCTAGAGACACATGGTTTCCACATGGAGACAAACTTCTTTCCTCTGACTGGACTTGACCTAGCTGCGTGGCTCAGCCAATCGGCAGCTGCAGCCTCCTATGACGTCACGCGTTGCTGAGGCCGAAAGCGCGGGGGTGGGGCCAGGAGGAGAGCCAGGAAATCTCCGGGAGCGTAGTGCGGCCAGCTGGTCCAGACCCTTCTTAAAGGGACGCTCTTCTCGGAGACGGTGACGGCAGAGTCTCCATTTCAGGTTCAGGGAGACCTCCCCGAACGACACGAGTTGACCCCAGTCGCGAGTTCACACGTTCTGTTTTTCCTGTGGTTTGCAAAGTCCCGACTTGGCAGGGCTTGCCGTATTTTCCATTGCAGCCAGAACGGCTTTTCATTGCTTCGTTGAGGTTTCGGTACTTAGGAGGGTTTGGCCACTGTGCTGAATTATTTCCGGTAGATTGGGTGAGTGTTTTTCTTCGGGGAGGGGGGATTATATGAAGTCACCCAGTATCGCCTCCTGCCTGTTCTGTGCCAGGCTGGGGACTCCAAAAGCAGAGAAGGAATATTTTGAACTTGGGAGATTCTGCACGTACACTCCCCGGAAGTGTCAACAGATGTGAAACCCTGCGAATCTCAATCGTACTGCTCCAGAAGTACTTAGTCGTGGAGACTGTCCTTAGTGTCACAGATTCAAAAAGGACATGTACATAAATACCTGTTATCACCTCTACGCATACACATTGTGTGTGTGTGTGTGTGTGTGAGAGAGAGAGAGAGAGAGAGAGAGAGAGAGAGAGAGAGAGAGAGAGAGAGAGAGAGAGAGAGAGAGAGAGAGAGAGAGAGAGAGAGAGAATGGAGTGGTGTTTTAGTACTGAATCAGCCAAAGATTTAGATTTAGCCCTTGTTTTGGAAAAGGTTAAAACTGAAAGATAAAGGAAGTTTCACAACGGAATGTTAAGTGCATATTGGCCAGCCAGGGGGAGCCACGGAGAGCAGGTAAGTTCTGGAGGAGAGATGGTCCCTTCTCTGTGCTGGGGAGAGTGGCTGTGGAGACAGACAAGTAGCAGGATTAGTGAGGAGTCAAACATCTGGGTTGCTCTCTGGAGTGGTTTACCTGGTTTGCAGGGTGGGGTGTTTCGGTAGGAACTGGACAGGCCAAGAGGCTGCCTCTTTCTCCTGGAGGAGGAAGCTGATTCTTACTGTCATGTGGCCCCACCCTGCCTCCCTGACTTAATCTGCTTTGTCTCCACCATGACACCTCTGCTCCCAGTTCAGCAAGTCAATGCTGCCTGTCAAACACACAGCCCTGCCACTGGGCTTGACTCCTCAGTCCATCTGGAATGCTTCCTTTCTTGACTTCCTTAGGGTCCCCTGCAGCTTGCCCTTCCTGCATCCAAACCTAAGTCCATTCCCACCTCCTCCAGGATGTTTCCCCAGGCTGTGTTAGCCCACCCAAACTCACTGTTCCATAAGCAGGAGTAGTTCGCTGAAAGCAAGCAAGTTTAGGAGTGGGACCACACAGGGCCCAGATTTCCACTCCACTGTTGACTGACTCTGTGGCCTTGGGCACAAGTGATCTGATCTCTGAGGTTCCTCCATTTCTTTTTCTGTGAAAACCAAATGTAAAATCACCAGCTTCATGTCATTGCTGAACAGCTCAGTGAGACACTGCACAGAACATATCTAGGATGTAGTAGTGGGTGCTCAATAAGTAAAATTTTCTCTGGGCTTTGGCTATCTCTGTGCCATCCTCTGCTTCCTCTGCGCGCGCTTTATCCTTGCAGTATGTTGGTCTCTGTCACCATGACACACAGTGCACAGTTCATGGACATTGCTCGATTGGCTGGCTTTGTGGTTCACTGGCTGTGGCATGGCCTAGAGGCCAGAGGCTATCTGGTAGGCTTAGAGAAGAGTTGGACATATTAAGCCCCTCCAAGGGACCTGGAGATATCCCCGAAGTCAGCACAGGTTGCCTTTGGACTATGAGACCGTGCTCTTTGGAAGAAGATGGTGGGTCTGTCCTGGAGCATTGACACTGTCTACTGTCACTAATGTGACCCTGAGAATGAATGTGGCTTTGAAGGTGGGGATAGGGCCACTTGTGCTAAAACGGAGGCCTTTGAGGCTGCTAACGAGGAGCCCTGGTGTCACAGCGGTTAAGCATGTGGTTGCTAACCTGGCAGCCCAAACCCAACCAGCAATGCCCTGGGAGAAAGACCCGCAATGATCTTTTCAGTTAAGATGACAGCCAAGATAACCCTGTGGGGCAGCTCTGCTCTGTCGCAGGGTATGGCTGGTCCAAGTGGACTCAGTGGCACCCAGCATTGTCCTAGTAGGTCACCTTTCTATGTGGCAGGCCTGCATTCCTCTAGGAAACACTTATTCAGCAAAGACCATTTGCAAACGCTTGTTTTCCCCCCAAATACTTGGTGAGTTGACTTACAGCCGGGGCCGGATACTTGTTTTTGGTGGAGTTGTGCGAAGCACATTCTTAGGTCTGGCTTATATTTCTTCTGCATACCAAATTATGCATCCTGAATCCAAGCAACCCCCCTCCCCCTGATTCAAAATATGACCTCTGCCCATTACTGAATGCCAGGTACAGACTTTTGAGGATATCCTTGTGGCCTTTAGAGGGCCAATGAGGGGACTCAGGGCAAGAGGGCAGGAATTTAGGGAGTAAAAGGAGCTATACCTGGTTTGGGTGGAAAAAGAGGATCCACTAGCCACCCAAGTAAAACAACAGCTGCTCACCTACCATCCCTGTCTGACCAAAGCGCTGTCCTGTGGACACACCCAGAGATTCGACTTTTCCTCTGGGGGTGGCATGGCAAAAGTCTGGAGGTGAAACGGCAGGAAACAGGGTGCCAGAATGAAGGAGCAACAAATTACATGCTCTAACTCCTTCCTAGCTGCCATTCGCTGAGTGCTGACTGTACGTCAAACCCAGGGCTAAACACGCATGCTCTCCGCCTGTCTTCAGTCCTACAACTCCACGAATTTTATTGCTCCCATTTTATGGAAGGGGTAGCCGAGGAGCCAGGGATATTGAGTAGCTTGCCAAAGGTCACATGGCTAGTAAGCGACTGGTCTTAGTTTTGAACTTACACCTCTGGCTCTGTGATCCTAACCGTACACTCGTGTACTCCTTTTACAACCAAGGACTGAAGTCCAGGCAGGTGAGGTGACTTGATCACGGTCAACCAGTACCCTGAAGCAGTGCTGGTGTTTGGAACACCCTGTTGATTGTCTCTTCCTGCACATACCCTGCTTAGAGAAGGTCGAGAAATAAGGCAGGAGACAAAATAGTCAGCCAGAGAGGTTTGACTTGGTTTTGTTTTTCAGAGTTGTTCAACTTTCCTGGCCCAAGATCAAGCCTAGGGTTCGCTCCTAGGAAACCCCCAGCCCCACCTCCCTGCTGCCTTTCCCAAGTCTGTCCTCTGGGCATATTAGAGACCTTGGGCTGTTGCTATGGTACTGGAGCCTGTAGCAGGTTCATCAAAAGCCCGGGTCTTTTGCCTTTAAAAAAAAAAAAAAAAAAGCCTGGCCCGGCAGAAACAATTTGGCCACAAAGATTTGCATCAGTCATTGTGGCTTGTTCTGTTTTAGATCCCCTGCTACCCCCGCACCTCCCCACCTCCCCACCCCGCCCCCTCCTCCCTACCACCACCACTTTCTATAAATACAGTTGGATAAATATTGATTTAAACTGGGTTTCTGGAGGAGAGCACATGCTTGCCCTGGCCTGGTCTTCACTTAGATACTACCAGAAAGTTCAGCCTGACACACCTTCCCCCGGCCAGCTCCATCTTCCAAAGGACCCATTTGGGGGGAGGTACAATGTGGCTTTGTGGCTTTTGAGTTTACAAGGAAAGGAGAAAATCAGTGGGAAAACAACAGCCTGACAAGAAATGGAAATCTTGCAGGAGGAAGAAAGCCATTTCCAGCAGGCACAAGTTGGAGGAAGGCCTGGCCTTCTGAGCCATTCACTTTGCCCCTTCATTTTGGGTTTGGTTCTTAGAGAAAGCAGGTGATAAAACAGAGCCTCGGGCCCCAGATGTCACCCCTGCTCCCCCCCCCCCCCCAATCATCCTCACAATACCGAAGAGGAAGCTGAGGCCCAGAGAGGGATAGTTGCCTGCTTAAGATGACACAGCAGAGGCTGAGCCAGGTCCTCCTGGAGTGTGCTCTCACCCACCTGAGGCGAGAACAGGTCCCAGGCAGAGCCCCGAACTTTGCCTTCCTTTGTTTTAGGACCCAGGTGTTCAGAAAGTCAGCAGTTCTCCGACCCAGTTTGCGGAGCCCTGGGTGTGTCTGGCAATTGCAAAGGTCATTGCACCATTCAGCAATAGTCTTTCTAAATGAAGCTCATTTGCATATTCCATACTTAGGAAAAATATTTTCTTTCATATTTGGGGAAAGAAAGGGCCAGAAGGCTGTAGCAGGGATGGGATGGTGGTCTGAGCCTTTCTGGGGAGGAGGGAGTCAAGCCTTCCCAGACTGGTCTCTTTCTGACAGTGGGAGGTAGAGTAGAGCTCAGGGCTGCCCTGGAAGAAGAAAGACAGACAGACAGACTGGCTGGTCTCCCCAGGGACAGACACCTACTCTCTGGCTCTTGTGCGAAATTTCAGGGAAGCAATCTTCTCTGATATGGTTGTCCCTGAGTGGCCACGCCAGAAGTGTTAATGCTGTCAACAGTTGACTTGACTTCTCTGGCCCCAAATAATGGGCATCTGCCACTCCCACTATGAGCTTCCGGGTTGTAGCAGGCTTCCCGGGGCCCCCAGGCTGGTAAAGTATTCTGTAAGTTCAGGTGACTCTTGTTTTCAGCAATAAAGAGGCCTCCAGGAAATGGGTGTAAACAGAATCCCTTAAAATTTTTAAACTAGAGGAACCCTCTTCAAGGGAGCTTTTGGCCAAGGTGCTTGTAAAATGTGGGCTTAGGTCACATGCCAATACTTCTCTCTAACATTCTTGGAGTTCATCGCCTCATTTATGCATTAAGCGGGTATTTAAAGAGCCCCCACTGGCGCTGGGCCAGGCCCTGGAGAGAGTTACAGTGCCCACCTTCATGGAGGGCATCCTCTCTTCCAGGCCTGTGGTTGTGTGCCGACCGATGGATTCTGGCTCACTGGGACCAAATAGGAGAAAATTGAGTCAACCAGACTTGCCCCTCGGGGTTTGCTAGCCTGTATATGTTTTAGAAGCAGCTCACCCCGCCTTTTCTCCTGAGCAGTGACCTGCTGGGGAGCCCAAACTGCAGACCTTTTGGTCACCAACTGAGGGTCAGGGCTAGGTTTCGGAAATTCCCCGTAAAGTGACCTCCAACCACACAGGATTATTTCTCACTTGGGCTTTGTGTGTCTGTTCCTGAAAACAGGACAGGCATTTATCCTAGTCTTCCAAACGGCTTGCCCACTCTCCTGCCCACCCCCACCCCCAAGTCTCCATGCTTAAAATCCTTTGTGTTTTTGTATTTGTCCTCATAATATCTTTGGAGCTGACTTTTTTTTTTCTTTCTGGCCTGAGTTTAGAAAACCAAGTACCATGTAAGCAGCTTTGTAAACAAACACATTCCACTCTCAGTTCCTTGCAGACAGGGGCCGTCTGCACTTGGAAGACTGTCTACACCAGGGTTCCCACCAAGTTCATTCTCTGAAAGACCCACATGCTTCTAATGTCTGACTCCGCAGTCAGCTGAGAAACCAAACACAGCTGCCATCCAGTCAATTCTGACTCATGGCGACCCCGGGCCAGTTGGAGTAGGACTGTGCCCCCGTGAAGTTTTCAGTGGCTAGTTTTTCAGAAGTAGATCGCCAGCCCTTTCTTCCAAGGCACTTCTGGGTGGATTTGAACCTTTAGCCTTTCTGCTAACAGCTGAGCACTTAAACAACTTGGGCCTCCCTCAGGGTTCCCTAAGGATCTTCAAACAGCCAGACTAGAAAGGTGAACACTACCCTGAGTGAGGAGGGGGCAGGAAAATTCTGGCTAAACTCAACCATAGAGGATTTGAATGACCTACAGAGGATTTGGATGACCTATGATTTGAGGAAGTTTGTTCTGTATGATTATTGTCCTTAGCAAGAATACTTGAATAAAGATGACTTGGGATTAGGTGGCCTATTGTATTCAAATAGATGGCAGGGATGCTCTGACCTTGGCCCTGAATGTACCAGCGGAACCTATTGTAGACTTTATTTTTATTCTACAGGGACACAGAACTAACTACCTTTGGGGTCACTGTGTCATCTCCCTACCACCCCTGGCCCTCCCAACTGTAATTCTGAACTTCCAAGATTCCAAGTGCTTTTCATATGACTTTCATTCTTCCCGCCAGCTGAAAAGTTTAGCTCAACCCCCCAAAAATAATTTTGAAAGCTTGCAGGGACCAAGGACTATGCTTGGTGCTTCCAAAGTGAAATGTGTCTGTCTTCCAGTACCAGTTCTCCACTCCAAAGAGTCAACCAAGGAAGACCAATGAGCAGTTCTCATCTGTCTTCTGGGAGTATGGTAATCTTGTCTCTAAGAGAACTGCTGACAAGGACAATGTCTTCTTGGTGCTCCAAAGGAAGAGTGATGTTGGCCCCCTTTTATTGAGCATTCACTATGTGTCAACACAAGGCTAAGTGCTTCACCTGCCTTTGCTCGTGCAGTCCCCACATTCTTCCAGTAAGAAGGTACTATAATTATTCTCTGAGTCCCTGGGTGATACAACCAGTTACTATGCCTCTCTAGTAACCAAAAGGCTGGAGGATCCAGTCTACCCAGAGGTGTCTCACAAGAAAGGCCATGGTGATCTCCTTTTGGAAAAACAGCCATTGAAAACCCTGTGGAGCACAGTTCTACATACGCACATACACATATGCACACATACGATCTCCATGGGATGGAATTGATTCTATGGTCATTGTTTTGTTTTGTTTTTTAATTTCTCCTCAGTTTGTAGATAAGGAAAGTATTAGCAAGGCTGACTAACTCGCAAGGCTGTCTGCTACAAACAGTTGTGGAGCTGAGGCACAAATTCAGGGTTCCCTGTCTTTCCAGGGAGACCCTAAGGCCCTTGGAGAAGCCTCTGGGACAGGAATCAGCGAGAGGCAAGCGATGGTATCTAGAAGAGTTGAAGTCAGACTGAGGGTCCCCTTGGGTCTGCCCACTTGAACAGACTTCCCTTTCTCCCCACTCCTCCTGGGGCAGAGAGGGGTATCCAAAACCTTCCCAGGTTCTTTGGATGTTGGCACTGGGACCAGTTAGTGGAGGGCAGTGGTGCTGTTTGCATGTGCATTACCATCTTGCCCAGCACACTTGGGGAACTTCCTCATCCCTTGATGAAGGCTCTGCCCAGGCGGGTGTCAGGGCATGAGTCCACACCCCACCAGGCTGTACTAGATTTCCTGAAGGCACCCAAACTTGTAGGGCAACTCGGCCGGCCCGTGCTGGGAGCCAAAGGCTTGTGCCAAAGGAGCCAGACAGGAGAGGTGAGTATGAGCCACAGATGTGAGCTTGGGACCCTGGCTGCAACCTTGGGAATGCAGGCCAGCTGGTTCTGGTCAGAGGCACCGGGTCCAGCATTTTGCTGTTCTTGATTGAGATCGAGAAAACGAGAGTGCTCTGAAATATAACTGCATTCATGCCACTCCCTTGTTCAAAGCCCTCCCGTACTTTCTTTCCTGTCTAGTTAGAGTAAAATGCAAACTCCGGGTTATAGCCCTGGGATGGGCACCTGTGCCATGCCTTGATAGCTACTCAGAAATGCAGATTCCCAGGACCCCACCCAAACCTGCTGGAACAGAATCTGCATTTTACCACAATCCCCGGGTGATCTGTGTGCTCACTTAAGTGTGGGGCGCTGGCCTAGAAGGCTTGAGCATCTTTCCTGATAGCCCCTTCCATCTAAAACTACTCCCGTCTGT
This sequence comes from Tenrec ecaudatus, assembly GCF_050624435.1. Classification (NCBI taxonomy): domain Eukaryota; kingdom Metazoa; phylum Chordata; class Mammalia; order Afrosoricida; family Tenrecidae; genus Tenrec; species Tenrec ecaudatus. Next base: position 94,090,890 of record NC_134545.1, read on the forward strand.
GTTATTTACCCCCATCCTAATTATTCTATTCATTTCTCATTAGTCTGTTGGATGAGGATAAATCGTTTCCTTGAAGATATGGACCGGAAGTTGTCTTGTTTATTTCCCAACTTCTCAAGGTAGCATAGTGCCTGGCAGATACTCAATTTAAGAATACGAAGGAGAAAAAAAGAATACGAAGGGGCTTCGAAAAGTTGGTAGGAGAATTCCATTATCTTTTTATTCCATGTTCCCACGGATTTCTTTGAAACTCCCTTGTATTTGTTGAATGGCTGCCTTTCTGACCTAGTGTTTCTCCACAAGGGAGCTACAGATAGGTGGGAGAGTTTTTCCGTATGTGGATTATTCCGGAACGTGGCAGGATCTTAATATCCTTGGTTCCCACTCAATAAATGTCCATTGAACTTTCCCGGTCATCGTGACACCAAAAGATACTCCTCCACACTGCGCAAGCCTCTTGGTGGGGGCGGTACTGCCCCTGGGTGAGCCCACTTCTCTAACCAATTTGCTTGGCCTTGTCTGAATAATCATACCACGAGGCATGCTGTTGACGGAGCTTCAGAAAATCCCGGTTTGAATCTGCTCACTACCCTCATTCCCTCTGGCAAACCACTTAACCTTTGTGGGCCTCATCAGAAAAATCCGACTCTGTAAGGTGTGCTGAGGATGGGGTGGCCTGACTGTATGCGAAGTACCGTGCACATAGTCCCTGATCACGAAAAGACAGGTAGAAGGCAAACGGGTAGATTATTCAAGGATCTCTGGAGAACCCCAGAATCGCAATGCAGGAGCTGGGAGAAACGGAGACATCATCAGTCCTCCGAAAGGCATGAGTCTGGCTGTGTTTTTTGGGTCTCTTTTTAATCCATGTTGCACCTGAGGTTGAGAATGGAGACACAGTAGCAGGGGCTGGCCGTCTGCTTTCCTGTCCAGGGCCTGGCCTGTTCTACGAGTAACCTCCACAGCTTGTTGCCCAGAAGAGGGTGGTGATGCTAAGGTGTGGGGGCAGGGGAAGGAAGGAAGGGTCACCCAGGGGCTGTGGCAGGAATGGGGGGGGGCATTCTCTGAGTAGACAGGGAAGACCTCCAGTGTTTGTTTTTTCTCCCCTTAAAGGTTTAAAATCATAATTCATATAACTTGGAAAACACAGTTGCCATACTACACATTGATAAATACCATCCACACAAAGAAAACTGTAGGTTAAGTCTAGCTTTTGAATGCCAATGCAAAAAATTTGAGACCAAGTATTAGCTCAAGAAATGGAAGCAGTGTGTTCTAAAGAACACAGCGTACCCTGCTGGCCAAGGTGTCTGCCAGGGGTGCCAGGGAGCCAAGGAACCTAGGAGACCAGAGGGTTACAGCCACTAGTGACAGGAGGTGAATGCCAAACATTAGCAACCAGTGGAAATGTCATTTGGGGAGAAAAGCTGGGGGGGCGGGGAGGGGAACAAGAGGAAGCAGTGAGAAAAATGAATTAGATATAACAAAGGTTTACCTATGGTGGTCTTTTCATTGAAAACGTCTTGAGAAGAGAGGTGAGTACAAGGGGTGAGCCTGAGACACCCCTCTCCGGTCCTCCCTGGTCAGAGAAGGAGTGGATTCTGAGGGCAGCTTTTCCTTAGGGAAACAAAATGAACCCTGGCGAGAAAACAAAAGCAGGCATCTGATCCCATTGGAATGAAACTTGATCTTGACAGTGAAGGCTTGAGGCCCCACAGGTGAAAAGATCAGAAAACGTATTCCACGTTAGTAATTTTTGTTTTTACTGAATAGTCCAGAAAAAACAACCATTAAGGAGCTGGGGAGAGAGCTACCTTTAGACTGAAAGCCTGAGCTCTGAACCTTTGCCTCCTCTGTTCAACAGATGGCTGTGTGGCCTTGGGCAAGTTCCCACACCTCTCTGAGCCTCCCGTTTCTCGTCTGGAAAATAGGAACTGTGCTGAGGCTCAGCCTCATGATGTCACCATCCGTGAAACAAACGCCACAGTGCGTTGTCGAATGCCTATCACAAGCCCCCTAATACCCACCCTACCACCCGGGAGGGCGCTCTTAGATGTGCATAATTATCGAGTCCTGCAATGCAGATTTCTTCGTGAATCCAAACTCATGCAAAATAAAGGCCATCTGCGAGTTTAACACAGCCACTATAACCACTGAGCTAGGCTGCCATCTAACAGGGGCCATTTAATAATGGAAGACGCCTTTTGCTAAGGGGGAGGAGAGAGGCCAGGATAGAAGTCACGTGCCCCTTGCCAGGGACCGCGATCAAGTTCAACCACAACAACAACAACAACAAACTTCCAGATTCCAGGAGCTCAGATTCTTGCTGCCTCCCCCTCCTTCCTCTGTGCCTTCTTCCCTCCCTGCTTTCTCCCGGGGCGGGCACGGGCACGGGCACATGGGTTGCTTGGTGCGTTTCTGTGTGCTTGGGCTGCCAGCCGGCAGCCCTGGCGACCGGAGCCCTGGGAGGCGGCAGCTACCGCTGGGCTTAGCATTACGTCATCCCTTCTAGACCCAAATTTATCTCCGCCGCACACAGACCCGCAGCCCCGAGTCGCCGCCGACTCGAGGAGAGCTTACGCATGAAGTTAGTTAGGCAAGGCTGACTCACCGAATCCCCGGGAAGCTTCTCTGCTGCGCTTCACGTTTCTGGGCTCTGCGGGGAGACGCGGGGAGGAGGCTGCGCTTGCCCTTTGGGGGTGGGGGATGGCAAGATGTCTAGCTGCTCTGCTTTTCATTTAAGGATTCGGAGCTCACCTTCCCCAGACCCCAACCTTGACTATAGAGCATCCCCGCCCCCTCCACCCTCACAAACGATCGCAGAAAGCAGTGCCTTGCACAGTACGCACCTTGCAGTTGAGGGAAGTTTGCCTAGCACCAGGTGGCATCCACCCAGTGACCTTGGACTTGTAATTGAACCTCATGGTCCTGCCCTCTCTTCCATCTCTCTCTCCCGTCTGCTGAAAAGATCTAACACAGACCAGCTTCATAGGTCACTGCTTCGTGAGAAGTCGCTTGGAAATTTGTATGTTGTAAACTGAGCTGTGACGGTACCCCTAGAATTAAGAGCTTCGCCTAGTTCCTTCAGAAGGCAGATCACCCCCAGCTGGCTTGAACCTGTAGAGGCTTGGGGAGGGGTCTTCTGGGAGATTTCCTTCCATCTCCTGAGGAAGCATGTATCAGTAGAGTTTGGAAGCCTTGCTTTCCCTCAGTTTCCCCATCTGCATTTGGAGGGTTCCCCCAGGCTGGAACTGGTGCTGAGGGAGTAGACTACTAGCTCTTTCTTCCAGGCACCTCAGGGTGGACTCAAATCTACAACCTTTCAGTTAGCGCCAAAGTGCTTACCTGTTTGTACCACCTAGGAGTTCTGCCCTCAGCATCTAGCCAGCTAGAAGCTCTAAGACCTAGACATTTAAACCCCTCTTGAATCCATGTATAGTTTGAATGTGGACTACTTTCCTTGATGTACATCACATGGCTTTATCTCCCATTGGGTAAACTAAACCTTCCTCTTACATGTCACACTTGAACCCTGGTGGTACAGTGGGTTATGCATTGGACTACTCACCATAAGGTCGGCAGTTCGAAACCATCAGCTGCTCTTTTGGAAAAAAAGATGCAGTTTTCTATTCCAGTTAAGATGAGCAGTTTTGAAAACCTACAGGAGCAGTTTTACTCCATCCCCTACGGTGGCTTTGAATCAGAATGGACTCAATGACAGTAGGTGCCTTTATTTGTCGTAAGACTGCCCCCTTTAACGTCCTAGGAGTAGCCCTTGGCAATGTAGGATCCAAAGTTTAACGAGGCCCAAGTGGTGGAAACCACCTTTCAGCCTATGAATGTCTGCTCTCAACTAAGAGAGATTCTGAGTGTATAGGTGTTTTCTATTAAATAATTTTGTCCCACCCTCGCCCAACATGCCCCTTGTTGAGGGTGGAGATTATATTTAAAGGGGGAAAGCGCCGATCTGAAACAAGCTAGCTCACAGCTGAAAAAGCACAGCTGAAAAAGCCCCTACCCACCCCCCGAGTTAATTCTCCTGTGGTTTGCAAACACCTCTCGTTTGTTGGTCCTACGTGTGTTTGATGGAATACCTAGTTGGGTCTTCAATGTGGTGCCAAGTATAATATTTTAAAAGGCTGGCAGAATTTTGCAGCTTGCCACCATATTGAAGATCATGTTCACCCTGGAAATAAAAAGAAAAGTATACGTGGAGAGGATGTTAAATGCAGCCTGGAGTTCATGACATTTCTGAGAGGGTGAGGTTTCCACTTTAAATTGCTGCTTTCTGCAGTAGCCATTGCAATGACAACAGGAAATGGGACATGTTCTCCTCCTCAGACACTTTCTGATAATCTGGATATCCACCAGCAGGTTAAAACAATCAAGTTGGGGAAAAGTCATGGATACATTTACAAGGTTCCCAGCTTGCTCCTAAAGCCTTCAGTAATCGTGACCCTCTTGCTCGTCCTCTCCCTAGGCCGGTGGGGTGGTTCTCAACCAGAGGTGATTTTTGTCCCTCAGGAGACACGTGGCAATATCTGGAGACGCTTTTGTTTTCCACGCCTGGGTGGGGTTGCTACTGGCACTTACTGGGTAGACACAAGGGATGCTGTTAAACATCCTACAACACACAAGCCAGCCTCCCGCAATACACAATTATCTGGCCTAACTTGTCAATAATGCCAAGGTTGAGAAATGCTGGTCTAAAACTTGAGGATAAGAAAAGAGAGTGGTGGTGAGAGCTGCTTGGGGCAGTCTTTTAATGAGTTCCTCATTCTCTGTAGCCACTGATTACAGTTATCCTTCTATGGATTATAGCAGAAGCAGAAGCAATCTTTAACATGTTGTTCCTGTTTCTAGCTGCCATCTCAAACCAAACCAAAACACACTCACTGCCGTCAAGTCGATGTCAACTCACAGTGACTCTATAGGACAGGGTAGAACTGCCCCTGTGGGGTTCTGAGACTGTAACTGCTTATCAGAAGTAGAAAGCCTCATCTCTCCCCTGAGGCGAGGCTGGAGGTTTGGAACTTCTGACGTTGCAGTTAGCTGGCCAACGTGTAACCACTATGCCTCGTCCAACACCTGGTGAGCTCCTGCATAGCAAAATGGAACATTGCCCAGTCTGGTGCCATCCTCATGATCATGGGTATGTGTGAGTCCGCTTTTGAGGTTACTGTGCCAGCTCCCATCGGTGAGGATTTCCTTTTCATTGACCCTCTAGCAAACATGATGTCCTTTTCTGGAGCGTCCTGATGACGTTTCCAAAGTAAGTGAGCTGAAGTTTTGCCATCTTTGCTTCTGAGGAGTAGTTCTCAATTGGATTTCTTTGGAGACGGATTCGTTTGTTCTTTTGGTAACCCATGGTATAGTCTTCACCCAAACACCATAATTCGAATGATTTTTCTTATTTCTTGTCCAACTTTTGCATAGCTTCTGTTTATTGAGTGACTAGTATGTACTGAGTGCTGGAATTATTTAATCTTCACTAGAAACCTTGCTGCTTATATACTCCTTGGGAGCAGGGGACCTTATCTGTTTCTTTCACTCCTGTACACTTATGTCTAGTACAGTGTCTGATACATGGCAGGCTCTCAACATAGTAAATGGATAATTATATCTACTTTGTACATGAGGAAAGTGAGACCTAAGAATCCACACAACACATGTGGATAATTAACATACAGAACTGTATATGTGGAGAGTGTTGAAATGGTAAATGCTTTGTTATATATGTTTGCCAGGTTTTTTTACATCCATGAAGCTAGTACAAGTCTGAGTCAAGATTTGAACAGAATCCTCTGAAACGCCAGCACTCAGTCACATACCCATTGAATTATATCTTTAACCTTTAGCAACAGAGAGGTTTTTCTGGCTTCTAAAACTACTAGTAAGGGACTGAAGGAACAAAAAGGAATAAAAAAAATTAAAAAACTGCTAGCCTGTGTGGCATTAATGGTTATGTGTTGGGCTGCTGACCACAAGGTCAGCAGTTCGAAACCACCAGCTGTACCATGGGGGAAAGATGAACCTTTCTAATTACTGTAATGATTTACAGTCCCTGAAACACACTGGAGGCAGCTCTACCCCATTGTGTGGGGGGCAATGAGAAAGCAAGAAAGACCAGTCTGTATGGAAAGACTCTGTGGGTTGGCTAACTGAAAGCTTGGAGTTTTGAGTCCACCAGAGGTGCCTGGAAAGAAGGGTCTGGCAATCTGAAAAAAATCAGTCCTTGAAAACTGTGGAGCACGGTTCTATTGTAACTCATATGGGATAGCAATCTCAGCACGATGGCTTTTTATTAGTAGTATTTTTTAATGCAGAAAGTGCTATGGAAGAAGGGCCTCAGGTCACCGTCTCTGGTTCTGGACAATCCATGTTTCTGCAGAATGAGTTTGGTTGTTCAAGTGTGTCTGTGTGTGCTCTCTCGCTTGTGTATAGAAGGTATAGAAGTTACATTAGAAAGGAGTAGTAGGGGACTAGAGGCTGCTAAAAGGGGGGGCATTCTTAGTCACCATGAGTTCGAATAGACTCGATGGCAGGGAGTGTTAGGGAGTGGACTCCCAGCTCATTCAATCGCTACTGTCCCCCAAAGAAAAGCTTAATGGGTAACTTCTTTGGACCCAGGTTGAGGAAGCAGTAAACCGGACGGGACTACATCTCCCAGGGGGCATTGAGAAATCTTGCCTCGTGCTGGCTACTGAGACTGCGTGCGTACTACTACTCCCAGCATGCAGCCGGCGAACGCGGGACTGCATTTCCCAGGAGGCCGTGCAAGGGGCGGGAGGAGGCGGGCCGTGGCGCTGCTCCCGCCCCTCCCCCGTGCTCACGCTGAGAGGTAAACAAACCGCGCGCGGGCTGCCGGCGCAGAGGCGAGCACGGTGGGGGCGGCCCGGCGGCGGGCGGGGGGCGGCGGAGAGCGCGCCGAGCCGCGGCCGGACCGGCCCGCCCGCCCGCCCGCCGCACATGCCCCGGAGGAGCGCCGGCCGGTAGCCGCCTGCGGCGCCTCCTGTCGGCGCGGGGAAGGGGCGCGCAGAGGCCGGAGCCGCCGCCCGCGGGGCCCATGGAGCGGGTGCGGATGATCAACGTGCAGCGCCTGCTGGAGGCGGCCGAGTTTTTGGAGCGTCGGGAGCGAGGTAACGGCTGGACGCCGTCTCCTCTGCAGCCTGTGCTCGCGGGCTCCTGCTCCGCGCGGGCACTCGGCGCGGCGGGCGGCAGCAAGCGCGTGGGCTGGGGAGGGGAGGGGTGTGCGCGCGCGTGTGCACGTGTAGAGGGGGCTGTGTGCGCGCGCACACCCCGCGACGCCCGCGCGGGAGGGCGGGGAGGCGCCTGTGCGGAGGGGCGTGTGCGAGCAGGAGGGAGTTGTGCACACGCGCGGGGAAGGGGCGGTGCCGGGGTGGTGGGTGTGAGGGAAGCCGCCGCGCGTGCTCTCGTGGGAGGGGGCAGGTCTGTCTGGGGAGGACCCGGTCGGTGTGAGGAGCGCACGTGTGAAGAGAGGTTGAGGGCGTGTGTGAGGATGTGCGTGTGTGAGGAGAGGCGCCGGGAGGGAGTGAGTGAGTGAGGTAGGGGGGTGGGGTGGGGTGGTGTGTGTGTGTGTGTGTGTGTGTGTGTGTGTAAGAGGGACGAGGTATGCGTGAGGGGCAGGGGCGTGTGTGTGTGTGTGTGTGTGTGTGTGTGTGTGTGTGTGGTGTGTAAGAGGGACTAGTATGCTTGAGGGGCAGGGGCCTGCCTGAGCCAGAGGGTCAGTCCGTGGGAGGGAGCGAGCGAGCGAGGGCCGGGATCCTGTGTGAAGGCCCAGGGGTGTAAGCTTGAGCAGGCTGGGTGTGAGTTTGCGAGAGAGCGCCGAGGGTGCCGCGTGGGTGAGGAGGTGGGTGTCCGCGAGCGTGGGGTGGTGCTCGTGAGGGGGGGTTGTGTGTGGAAGCTGAAGGGGTTGCTAGGCTGTGTGGGCCAGTGAGCGGCGCAGGGGGATGGGGCGCGCCGGCGGAGGGAAGGCGCCCTGGAGGTCGCCTGGTGCAGTGCTAACCTGGGGCTCCAGCCCCCAGGCTGCCCCCGCTGAGAAGGCAGTGGAAGACCGCCGCCAGAAAGCGTTACAGCCCCTGCTATCGTGGAGGCACGTCTACTGTTCCCCAGGGTCACCTGGAGGTGGAAGCAACCTGAGGGCACTCGTAACAAACCATAGGAGGGAGAAGATGGGGGCATCTTCAGGCATAGCTGGGGGAAGGGGCGATGGTGGTGGGAAGAAGGGAGAAGTAAGGGCAAAGAAAGCCTGAGAAGAGGTGGACCCACCTAAGAGGAGAGAGAGTGTCTTGGAGAAGAGAAGGGGAACCAGAACTTTCCAGGAAAGATGGAAGGAAGGAGCTGGGAGCTGGGCATGGGGTGGGAAGACCAGGCTAGGGAGGGGAAGAGGAAGGTGGGGGTAGACAGGGGAAACTGATCACAGTGATCTACATGTAACCCCCTCCCTGGGGGACAGGCAACAGACATGACAAAATAATAATAATTTATAAATTATCAAGGGTTCATGAGGCAGGGAGGGGAAAATGAGCTGATCCCAAGGGCTCAAGTAGGAAATGTCTTGAGAATGATGATGGCAACTTGTACAAATCTCCTCGACACACTCCATGGGTATATGTGTGGATTGTGATAAGAGTTGTACGAGCCCCCAGTAAAATGATTTTTTAAAAAGTAAAGGAAGGAAATGCTCAGGTGAAGAGAAGGGAGGAGGAAGTACCATTAGGGGTAAGGGGTATCTGAGGCGTGAGGAGATGAGATCCTCTTGGAATTATAAAGAGATTGGCTATGAAGAGCAAGGATTTAAAAATTGGGTTATTACGAGAGAAAATGACCCTGGAGGACTAGGTGATTGAATTATTTGAAGTGGGAAACGGGGAATTAGAGACTCTAGAATGGAGAGTGTTAAAGGGAAAAGGAACTTTGATACAAGTGGAATTTATTGAAGCAAATGGTAACTGCTCTCAGAAATTTGGGTGTTTGAGTCAAGAAAAATCCTGGAGCAAAGAATTTCTGAGAGGAGGGAGAAATTTGGCTTAGGGGAGCTATCAGTACATCTTCCAGTGGATGGATTGTGTTTATATATAATGTCATAGATTATGTCCAGGTAAGGACGGACATTTTTATCTTCCAACCATTAAGAGTAGGGGAATTCAGCTCTTTCCCTTCTACTTTCAACAACCTGTTACTGCAAGGACCTGAGATCTGTGGGTCCAAGAATTTTGAGTATGTTTCTCTTACCAAACAAATCCTTTTTTCTTGCTGTCTCTAGAGTGTGAACACGGCTATGCTTCAGCGTTCCCCTCCATGCCGAGCCCCCGACTGCAGCATTCAAAGCCCCCACGGAGGTTGAGCCGGGCACAGAAACACAGCAGCGGGAGCAGCAATACCAGCACTGCCAACAGGTAGCATGCAGCAAGCTGGAGGGAAAGAACAGAAACTCAGGCAGAAGGGCCAGCCCTACTGTCTGGAATTCCACTTAATTTCAAGTCTGCAGCATCAATAAAGGAGCCACATGGGTTCCTTTACCACCATCTCTGGGGATTTGGTCCTTGGAATCATAATCCGACTCTCTATGGAATGGAAGGAAAATAATGTGGGACAAGTAAATTCTTGCTGAGATAACTAAGATGAGGAAGTCTGTGAGTGAGGGGACAGGGAGCTGAGGTACTTGACATGTGTCCATGCATATAGCCACTTGCTAAACCTAATCTTACAAGAGTCCTTTTTAATTACCTGTTCCAGTTTAGAATGGTCTAGAACAATTTTAGGTTTATAGTGATCCTATGTTCTTGTTAGGACTTCTCAAGTGGCTCCGATTCATAGTAACCCTGTGTATGACGAATAAACACTGCCGGATCCTGTACCATCTCCACAATTTTTGTCATGCTTGAACTCTTTTGTTGTAGCCATTGTCTCATTCCATCACATTTTCACTGATACCTCTACCAAGTGTTTTGCCCTTGCCTAGGAACTGGTCTCTTCCTGATGGCATTTTCAAAGTATGTGGAAGCTCACTAATGATTTTAGACCGTTCAGCAATATTTCAACACTGCATCCAGCAGTCTTAATGTGTTAATATCATTCATTAAAGAATATTTTGTTCGTGATTTGTGCTTTATCTTCCAAATATTAGAAATTTTGTTATTGATTCCAAATTTCATTGTGGAATGTATTCTGCATGATTTTACTACTTTTGAAAATTATGCTGTAGAAATTACTTAACTTAGAGATGATTATATAATATACCAAGAAGTATTGCTGTATTTGAAATTGGAATTGATTTTTATAGAGCTAATTTCATATTTTTTCATTTTTCCTGTTTATTGAAGTAAAATGTACAAGAAGAAAAGTGTACAAACCCTAAATGTATAACTTAATGAGTTTTTATAAAGATGGAAAGCTAGAGTATTACAAACTAGTATCCCTTCTCACTCTTTCTATTCGTTGCTATTGTCTTCATGAGATAACCACTCTTCTGACTTTTGATACCATAAATTATATCAGTTTTGACTTTCATATGAATGGAATTAAACTATTCACTTTTTGGGGTATCTGACTTTATTTTTTCATTTAATATATGTTACATTGATTCATCATGTCATTGTATACTAGTTACAGTTTTTACATTTTCGTAGTATTATACTGAAAGAATATTGATTTCACAGTCCATTTTATTGCTGATGGCTGTTTTGAGTCAGAACATTTTGACCAGTATGATTAGTAAAATTATGAACATTTATAAATAAATGTTTTGGTTTATGAGAGGACTTCAAAAAGTCTGTGGAAAAATTCCACTCTTTTATTATTTTTTATTTTTTGTTTTAAACGTTTTATTAGGGGCTCATACAACTCTTATCACAGTCCATACATATACATACATCAATTGTATAAAGCACATCTGTACATTCTTTGCCCTAATCATTTTCTTTTCTTTTTTTTCCCCCTTTTCTTTTTTTACATTTTATTAGGGACTCATACAACTCTTATCACAATCCATACATATACATACATCAATTGTATAAAGCACATCCATACATTCCCCGCCCCAATCATTCTCAAAGCATTTGCTCTCCACCCACTCTTTTATTTTTATATGAACTTTTTGAAGTCTCCTTGTGTATATATAAACTAAATTTAGTATATGTCTATGAGTTGAAGTGCTAAGTCATAAAATCTGCATGTCTTTCACTTTCATATGTAAGATTTGCTACCACTTTGTCAGTTTTTTACACTGTGGTCGCTTACATGTAGCTGGGATACTGGAAGCTATGCTGCTCATGGTGGAGAGGTTTCAGCAGGAATTCCAGACTAAGACAAAGTAGGAAGAAAGGCCTGGTTGGTGATCTACCTCTGGCAAGAAAATATAAGCCGGTGAAAACCTTATGATTAACAATGAAAGATTGTCAGATACAGCACTAGAAGATAAGCCCCTCAGGTCGAAAGCACTCAAAACATGACTAGAGAACAATCAGCCTTAATGATGTAGAGTGACACTTGGGACTTTCATTTGCTGATGTGGCAAAACACAAAATGAGCAGAAATAGCTGCAAACATCCATTAATAATTAAATATAGAATGTACAGTGTGAATCAAGGGAAGCTGGAAGTTTCAAAATTGAAATGGAATGCTTAAAGATAAATATCTTAGCCATTGTGGGTGGAAATGGACTAGTACTGGCTCATTTGCATGGGATGTGTTGATGAATGGTGTTGCATTCATTGTCAAAAAGAACATTTCCAGATCGATAGTACAGTACTGTCCATGATCACATAATATCCATATTTATATAAGGAAGACCAGTTAATCTATTACTCAGGTTTAAAAACCAATCACACACCAGAGTTGAAGAAATGGAAGATTTTTACCACTATCCATAATCAAACATGCAATTAAGATTCATTGATATTACTGATGCGGTTGGAATGCAAAGGTTAGAAATGAAGGAGCAGTTGGAAAATATTGCCTTTGTGGTAGAAGCAGCTCTAGAGGTCATATACAATTTTGCAAGACCAATGACTTGTTCATTGCAAATAGCATTTTTTTTCTCCCCCCAACCCACCCCCCCATTCTTTTTTTTTTTAACCATTCTTATTTTTACTGTTCAGAGTGTCTCAGGATGACCAGTGCATCCTCTCAGACTCAGCTTTATAAATTCTTGATTCACTGATAAGGCCAGCAGGGATACTTTGTCTTGTCTAATTTGGTTTCAGGGAAGACTTCATTCAAGTTGTTGATGATCATCTGGTCACATGGAATGATGTTCCTCATCTTCTCCAGCTGCTTCTTGTACTCCTCCGTCGTAGTCTTGGAAAGAGACTCTAACTCGGCACGAGTCTTGACATCTTTTTCTTCAGCATCCACCACAGCAGTAAATTTATCCTCTGATACAGGGATCTTCAGGGCCTTGAACTTCATCTCAAAGTTGTCCACTAAGCTGGCCTTGTAGTAAGCCCAGTCAATAGCGGGTGTGTGGGGGGGTGCCTCAGGGAAAACTGCCAACCTGGCCCTCTGAGCTCCGCACCTGGTGTCAAGATGGCGCCGAAAGACAAGGCGAAGAAGTCAGTCTGGAAGTTTCATTTGGATCTTACTCATCCAATAGAAAATGGAATTTTTGATTCTGCAAATTTCGGTACCTTCCCTAATGAATACCTAGGGTTCTCTTCCCTAGTTCTGTACTTCTGTTTTCAAATTGGAGCAGTTGCTACAGGAGAAGGTTAAAGTCAATGGAAAAACTGGGAATCTCGGAAATGTTGTTCATATTGAATTATTCAAGAATAAAATTACAGTAGTTTCTGAGAAACGGTTCTCGAAAAGGTATTTGAAGTACCTTACCAAGAAATACCTTAAGAAGAACAACCTTCGTGATTGGCTTTGGGTGGTTGCTTCTGACAAGGAAACTTACGAACTATGTTATTTCCAGATTAGTCAAGATCATGATGAATCGGAAACAGGATTAAATGAAGCCCTCTGCTTATTAATGAAATGTAGGAATGGGAGACATTGCGAAATACTCTTGAATTAAAAACGTACTTCTAAAAAAAAAACTGCCAACCTGGAGGTGTGGACCTCATTCCAGGACTTCAACGATTTGGCAACAGCCTTTTGGTTTTGGGGTATGATCTGCCAAAGACTATCCAGTAGATGGCTTTTAGACAGAGTGTCCATCTAGCCATCATGGGATCCTTTACCGACCCAAGCAGCCCATGGCTCCAGCAGCTGCAAATAGCATTTTCTAAACGCATACATGATGAGTATACATCTGGACCTCCCTGGATTGAATGCATGGGAATCAAATAAACCAGTGGTTCTCAACCTTCCTAATGCTGTGACCCTTTAATACAGTTCCTCATGTGGTGGTGACCCCCAACCATAAAATTATTTTCGTTGCTACTTCATAACTACTACATAACTGTAATTTTGCTACTGTTATGAATCAGGCGACCCCTGTGAAAGGGTCGTTCGACCCCCCCCATAGGGTTCGCAACCCACAGGTTGAGAACCGCTGAAATAAACTGGGAAAATTTTGGAGATGCCAGTATCAGTCAATATCAATGTCGGGTTGACTGGAACAACCTTTCAATTGCTCATCTACAAGTTCAATCCATGGGGACCAAATACAGCCATGTGTATTATCTCACCTGAATTTAGGTACCATATCAAGAATAGATTTGAGGCATTAACCATTCATGACTGAAGACTAGATGCGTAGTGAGATAACATCAAGGACTGCATGAAAAGACTAAAATGGATGAGAGAAGAGACTGAAATTTAGTCTCACAGAGAGGAGCTAAAACAAGCAAAAGAACAGATTTACAAGAACTGAACAAGACTTTATCATTTTATTGGGGGCACTTACAGCTCTTATCATGATCCATACATATATCCATTGTGTCAAGCTCATCTGTACATTATGTTGCCATCAGCATTTTCAAAACACTTTCTACTTGAGAGCTTGATATCAGCTCATTTTCCCCTTCCTCCCTCACCTTCCCTCCCTCATGAATCCTTGATAATTTAAAATTAATATTTTTTTCATATCTTACACTGCCCGTTGTCTCCCTTCACCTACTTTTCTGTTGTCTGTCCCCCTGGAAGGGGGCTATATGTCAATCATTGTGATGGGTTACCTCTTATCCCCCACCCTTCCCTTGCCCTCCTAGTACTGCTATTCTCATTATTGGTCCTGGGGGTTTATCTGTCTTGGATTCCCTGTGTTTCGAGCTCTTGAACAGAAGATTTTAAGGACTGCTTGAGAGGACAAATTATAATCAGAAGGTATGAATGAACTTCACATTTCTTAACGTGAAACACTGAAAAACCTTGCATTGAAATAGTGAGGGATACTGTAGGCAAAAAAAAATTTAATGACCCAGGAAGCATCCAAAGAAGATGGAATACTCAGTCATTGTACCAAAAAGAATTGGTTGCCGTTAACCATTTCTGAAACGTATGTTAAAGAACCAGTAGTACTGAAGGAAGAAGAAGTCCAAGCTGCATCGACAGTACTGGCAAAAAATAAGCGCCCTGGAATTGATGGAATACTAATTGAGATGTTTCCCCAACCCTGGAAGCACTTGCTCATTTATGTTAAGCGATCCATGTATTTGTCCATTCCAAAGAAAAGTAATTCACTGACATGTAGAAATTATTGCAGCAGTACATTAACAGAACTATCACACGTTTAAGCTAGATTCAGATTTCTGATGTTAGATGGATCTTGGCTGAAAGTCGAGCATACCAGAAAGACGTTTATCTGTGTTTTATTGACTGTGCAAAGTCATTCAACTGTGCAGTATATAATTAATTATGGATAGCATTGCAAAGAATCGGAATTCCAGAGCACTTGATTGTGCTCATGTGGAACCTGTTCATACACCAGAAGTTAGTCATTCAAACAGGGCAAGGAGACACTGTGTTTAAGATGAAAAAAAGGTGTGTGTCAAGTTTGTATCCTTTTACCCTATTTATTCAATTTGTACGCTGAGGAAATAATCTGAGAAGCCAAACTGCAGGAAGAAGATGGCATCCAGACTGGAGGAAGACTCATTCACACCCTGCGTATGTTTTTCAAAGTGAAAACATACTTTGAGGATTTTAGATATTTCCTGATGAAGATCAAAGACTAAGCATTCAATATTGCAAATTAACATAAAGCAAACAAAAATCCTCATGGCAGGACTAATAAGTAAAGAGGATATATTGACGCTGTCAAGGATTTTGTTTTACTTGGCTTCACAATCAATGCCCATGGAAGTTGCAGCCAGGAAATCAATATATCTCATTGGACAATTCTGTTAAAGACTGTTTTAAAGTGTTAAGAAGAAAAGATTATCACTTTGAGGACTAAAGTACCCTTAACCCAAGCAATGACATTTCCAATCACTCTATGTGTATGTGAAAACTGAACAATGAATAAGTGCAAATTAATGCCTTTGAATTTTGGCATGGCAAGACTTGAATGTACTTTGGACTGTCAGAAGATTGAATAAATATGTGTTGGACAAAGTACAACCAAAATGTGCCTTAGGAGCAAGGATGGTGAGACTGGACCTGCTGTCAAGAGACCCTAGTTCCTGGAAAAAGACATCATGCTTGGTAGAGTGTGAAAGGAAACGACCAGTCGACGAAGCAGATTGACTTCAGTAGTGGCTACAACAGGGAGCTCAGGCCTGGCAATGGCAACGAGGATGCGGTGGGCCCAGGCAGCATTTTATTCCATTACACATGTGGTTGTGATCAGTAAGAAACAACTTGATACCTAACAGCAATAGTAACTTTTAAGTTTTAGGGCAAATAGTTACTGATTATAGTTATGATTATGCATTCTTTTTTAGATACTTGCTATATAGGCTTAGTTATTTGTAGTGATTATGATTTTGTTAAAGAAGTAATACATGTCTAATGAAACATTTTTTTCTAAAACAAGGCATTAAAGTTTCACTCTTTAATGATTTATTAAAATGGAAATATTTGCAAAAGTAGCTGTTTGAAAGAATTACCTTCTTTGGCAGATAGATTGACTTCTTCATTTCCATGTTTTCCAACCTTAATTATACTAGGAATAGGAGCGCTAGTAGTGGTACATAATAAACCACTTAGTTGTTAAGCAAACGGTTGACAATTTAAACTCACCAGATGTTCTTTCAGGGAAATTTGCCTTACTTCCAAAAAGATTACCCAAACCCAACCCAACCCACTGCCATCTAGTAGACTCATAATGCCACTCTAGGACAGAGTAGACTTGCTTCTTAGGGTATCTGGAGCTAATCTTCATGGGCGTAAGTAAGCCTCTCGTGTTTCCAGTGGATTAACTTGTGAGTTTAACCACTGACTTGACAGTTAGCTGGCCAGTGTGGAACTCACCACCTCACCAGTGTTCTTCTGTAGAGGTGCAGTCTTGGTAACCCTGGGGAGTAGTTCTGTCGTTCCCGTAGGGTTGCTATGCGTTGTAATAACTGGAGGGTTTGCAACAAAGTAGCCGAAAAGAATTTTACGTCCCCAATATATGTATATCTATAATCATATACATGTATTTGTGAACTAATATTTTATAAAAACTGAACCAAATTTGAGAAGAGTGAAAACAGGTATAAATAGTTTTTCCTTTCTCAACTTTCAGGTGTTTAGTTCCACTTTGGAGGTACTTGATCTGCTGTAGCTGAAGTTTTCCGTTTTCTTTGGCAGTGTGGGTAAAGCGTAAGCTTTAAGATACTAGTTGGTGGATATTTATTTAGCTTCATAGTATTGTGTAGAGAGCAACTTCTGTTAAGGCTTTAGAATTAGAAAATGAAACAAAAAATGTGAATAAATTGGAAGTTAGTTCATCAATGCAATGAAATAGAGTTCTTTTCTTTTGCTAAGAGAGGATATATTAAATGGTGTGGAATCTTTTGTTTTTCTTCTATGGTGACATCAAAATTGTACCCTTTTTTTACGATAAATTCTATGCTTCACTTTGTTGACTCATCAAACTACACCCTAAATAATGAAAAATATGTTCTAGTCAATGAAAAGTAAAATCCTGATTGATAATGACTCTCATTCAAAAAGGAAATATATTCAGATGTTTCTCTTAGGAATGTTATTTTTGAAAAAATAATTACCTGTGATTCAGATTCAGTGATAAAATGGTAGAAATATTCCTCTGTCCTTAGATGTTACACTGTAATCATATCTGAAAGTAGCCTTTGTTAATTAGTGTTTTCTCTCAAACAAACAAACTCCAACCTCTTAGAAGTACATTTTATTTGTATAATTAAAGTGGGAAAGCTAAATAGATTATTCAGAACATCTCAACCATTCAGGGAATTTATTGTAATTGACTTTTTCAATAGTACATTATTGGAAGGGCCTCAGACATATTGGTTAAGAGACGCAAAAGTTAAAAAAAAAAGAGAAGCAAAGGTGTTTCTGGAACTGTTAATGTATTATATGTTCTCTTAATGACTTATTGCTAGCACTGTTGGGTCATTATTTTCTTATGACAATGTAATTAGGCATCTTTCTCTCTGTTATACTCCAAAACCTTGTGATGTCCTCACAGCTGGCTAAATGATCGGTGGTTTCAATCACCTTACCTTTTCTTATAATTTTGCTTTTCACCATTATAATAGGTTGATTATGTATTTCCAAGTGCTACCGAGTAGCAGACTTAACATTATTTTGGGTAGTGCAGTTTTAGTCTTGTTTAAAATATAAACTATTAGTTATAAATAACAGTTATGGAATACTTATTATGCATTGCGTGCCTGGGCGCCCCAAACTGTTAAGTAATCACGATAAACTGAAAGGTTGGTGGGCTGAGTGCACCCAGAGGTGCCTTAGGAAAAGGCCTTGTAACTTGCCTGCAGAACATCGCAAGCTGTCGGCCATCCTGTGCCCGAGTTCTCTTCAGCGCGTGTTACAGCTGTGAGTTGGAATCCATCCAGTGACAGTTGACTTGGTTTGGTGATTACGTGTTAGATGCTTTTGCATGTGTTTTTTCTAAGTCTTATTTTTTTAACGTTTTATTAGGGGCTCACAACTCTTATCACAATCCATACATACATCAATTGTATAAAGCACATCTGTACATTCATTGCCCTCATCATTTTCAAAGCATTTGCTCTCCACTTAAGCCCTTTGCATCAGGTCCTCTTTTTTTCCCTCCCTTCCTCCCCCGTTTTTGCTAATTCTTATAGTAACCTAGCCACGGCATGTGGGATAATCTCAATTTTACAAGTAAGAAAAGAAGATTAGCGAAGTAATTTGTTGATGCTTAATTTTTTGACAGTATGAATTAATATTTTAATCTAGGACCTTTTTTTTTAACACTATGGATCTTTACAACATGTACATTGTTAATCCCCAACTTTGCTTTTTGCTTATGTTGTCCTTCCTTCCCACTTATAATATCTTCTCTTTACCAGGTCCTAGACTCTACCAGTGTAGCAAATGTATCCAACATTCAAACCCTCAGACAAAATGTTAACTCTTAACTTGCAAAGAGTCTTATTTGGGAGTAACTTGATGCCCTTTTAATTCCCAGAGCATACTGAACCTTTCTTGTTTTGCCTTGGATTATACTGATTCATAGAAACCAGAGCCTTTTTCATCAAGCTGGACTTACTACATGGCAACTTCATGTTTAAGAGTACTCTGTGGAGTTGTTCAATAGCTTTGTTCTTTTGTAAGTGTACTGCCAGGTCTTCCTTCCAAGGTGCCTCTGGCTAGATCCAGATCACCCACCTTTCAGTTAGGAGTTGAGTGCTTAACTGTGTCATGAAGATTCTCCTATGTGTCTTAAGTTACTCACTGAACGCGGTCTTGGATGTTGTGTAGCCTAAGGTTGTCTTGAACATTGAAGATAAAGATACTCAGTATTTGTTGACTTGATGTTTTAGGCAAAAAAGACATCAGACTGGCAGTAAACACCACTGATGTGTCTTGTTGGCTGGTTTTTAAAATGGGAAGAACATGCCAGTGTAGTATTTAGAAATATTGTTATTTTGTTTGTTGTGTAACAAGTTATGTCTTACACTTTCTGATTTGGTGGCATGGTTCACATTCTTAGCTGTAATTGATATTTTCTAATAAATAATATTAAATGATAAATAAAGAAAACTCTATTTTAGAGAGTGGGGAAGAACATCATGTGATCCACTGCTGTTTTAGTTTTATTCACAGCAGTGGATGATGTGATGTTCTTGTGGTGCTTACTTTGATAAAATTCAGTAGTTGGTTACCTTTGGGTATTTTATTTTTTGCATTTAAAGTTTTCAGTGGGATCTCAACACTGCTAAGAATATTTTTTTATGGTACAGAGAGTTTTCTCTAAGTAGAATTTTACCATTTATTATTTACTTTTGTATTTCATGAATGGATTGACTCTGGTATTTGACTTGTCCTTAGTTTTCTTCTCAGAATTGTATTTAAACCAGACCTTTGAACAGGTTCTTTCCAGTGCAGTCATGTCTAAACTGGATTAGACCTGAATATGTAAAGTGTGAATATGCCAGAATAATTAACTAGAATGGAAAAATTATAGGTCAGCGACCTGATAGAAACTTAATGTCCCTCTCTGAAAAGAACGGCATGTACATTGCATAGTAACCAAATCTCTTGCCTGGCAGTTGGAAATGGGTACCTGGGTCAAAGATGGTAGGTGACACCTTCGCTTTGAACGTGGGTTACTTTCCAGAGCCCTGGCAATAATTGAGCCTCTTGCATCAGGCACCAGAAACGGCTCACTACATCTCTTTTGAACCTCCCATTTCAGGACGTTAGGACTCTGACCTGTACTTCTTCCTGTTCCAATTATCATTATGAAAAATCCACATTTTACAAATTTGATCATTCTGATTTCACTGCATCAGCCGTGGTTGTAATTTACTTGATCCAGTTCAAGTTTAAACCGAAGCTCTAGTTTAAACCGAACTCCACAAAAATGGGGAATCTTATCAATTAATGTTATTTATTAATCATGACATCTCTGGTGATGAAGTGGGTGAGCTGCTAATCATAAAGTCAACAGTTCAAAGAAACCTGGCAGTTCCATGGAAGAAAAATGAGGCTTTCTTCACCCATAAAGAGTAACAGTGTAAGAAACCCACAAGCGCAGTTCTACTCTGTCTTATAGGGTTGCTATGAGTTGGAATTGAATGTGAGTTTGTTTATTAACTACCAATTCAAATTCTGAATGATGTTTTTGGTTTAATTTAAATTTCCTAAAGATTTTCTACTTCACTGATTTGTTTTGAAAGTTTATTTTCTGAAAAAGCACATAACAAGACTTTCTATAAGTACTTAAACAATCATAGAAGTTTGGTTGTAATTTATGTAATTTATTAAGTTCGAGTACTAATCTTTCTTAAATTCTACTTATAGTTTATTAATTTGACTGAACTCTTGAAACATGCTAAGACCTTCTTACCCACTTTGAGATTGAAAGTCTTTCATTTAAGACACTCTCCAAATAAACATCACTCTTTTTGTTTGTCTTTATGAAACTTACAAATGCAAAAGGAAGACCAAACCAAACACTCTTCTGGAATCATTTCCAACCGAGCCACCATTTGGAACAGGGTAGAACTGCCTCTGTGCGTTTCTGAGACTGTAGCTCTACCAGAGTAGAAAGCTGCCTCTTTCTCCCATGGAGCTGACTAGTGGTTTTCAATTGCTGACCTTGACGGTAGCAGCCCATTACATAACAGCTTTGTCACCTTATAATAATTCAAAAGAAGTCATTAGTTTTTGTCTATCTCTTTTTAGTTTTTAATGTCTTTTAGAAATATTTTGGGTTTTTTTTGTGAGGGGATACAGAAAATTTAGGTTCCCGTTCAACAATTTCTAGGCAGTTTGTTCCATGACATTGGTTACATTATTCTTCACGATAGGGAAATTCTATTTCCATTTTAATTGTTCCATTTCATTTCATCTAGTTTCTCTTTACTGTTTGATATCATATAGGTATTTTTTTTAAGGAGCCATGGTCCTTATGGATGACATTTATTATTTCTTGAGACAATTTGTTGTTTAGCAACAAGGTAACTTTAGTGGGGGGGGGGTTAGTTTGGGTTCAGAATTTGAAGAGTATCACAGGGTAGGAGGCTTCTAAGTCAAGTAGGTCTGGGTTTTTCTGTTATTTTGAGGAATTTGAGGTTCTGTTATACTTTTCTTTCCTATTCTGTCAATGTACGTCTGTCCTGACCCTGACTAGTTAGTACAGTAGTACTTACTGGGCACCATCTGGTTGCTGGGGTAGATGTGACGGGGTTTGTATTTGCCCTGTAGATAGATTTCTTTTTGAGTCTTTTGTCTCATCCTTTCACATTCACTCCAGCTGAGTAGAAACCAGTAGTTTTTTCTTAGATGGCCGCTTGTAGACTTTAAGACCCCATATACTACTCAGCCAAACAAGGATGTAGAACATTATGAGCTGTATTATGCCAGTTGACTGTGGCACTCTGTAAACTAATCTTTCATGTCTAGAAATCCAGTTCTACAAGGTGTTTGGTTATGTCTAAGAAGTATCTGTAAATGTAACTCCCATATGCTTTATTATATATATGAATATATAGTCATAGATATACACAGGCATATTCTTATATATGAGTGGATTTCAAAGAGATGAAAATGATCGGAAAGAATGGAAAATGGAGTTGAAAGATAATGAAATTTTTCCATAAATATTTTGAAGCTGCCTTACAAACACACACACATATACATTAATTTTGAGGATGTTACTGTCATTCAGTGTTGCCGTGAGTTGGAACCGACTTGACAGCACCTAACAACAACAGTGACACCACACACATACACACACACACACACACACACACACACGTACACCTACACAGAAATGTCTCATATCTAGAAAGTGACTCTCCATCATCTCTGGCAAGCACGATTGAACATTAGTTTCTCTATATTGTTCATATCCTTTATTAAAAATGAGAACATATATTTCTCTTTTGTGTGATAGACTTCTTTTGTTAAATGTCCCCTTGCTTCATTACTGTTCTCAGTGTTTTGGATTTTTTTTTGTTTTGCTGATTAGTATTCCATTGTATGTATAAACCCCATTTTACTTATCTTTTCATCTGCTGATGGCTTAGGTTGGTTTCACCTTTTTGCTATTGTCAGTTCTGGAGCAAAAGAATATCTGACAGGTACGCATATATCTGTTTATGTCACTTCTATAAGATGCTTGGGTATATACTAAGAATGGACTTGCTGGGCCATATGGCAATTCCACCTATAGTTTTTTGAGAAACAAACCACCAGGCCGTTTTCACGTTGTGCGTATTCCCACCAGAATATGGAGAATTCTAATTTCCCCATATTCCCTCCGTCGCTTGTTGTTTTCTGGTTTCTTTCTTTTATCTTAGTCATGTAGTGGGAGTCAAATAGCATTTCATTGTTGCTTTGGTTTGCATTTCTCTGATGACGAATGCCAGTGATGTATCTTTTGGCCATTTTAATATCTTCTTCGATGAAGTGTCTATTCACATTTTTTGCCCAGTGCTTGGTTGACCTATTCATCTCTTTGTTGTCAAGTTGAAATTTTAAAAATCTTTATCTGTATTGCTCCCAAAGATTTTGGGCCCCTAGCCTTAGGTTGTCTCTTTACTACTTTGGTAGAAGGTTTAAAAACATAAATATTTAGCTTTTATGAGGCCTTAGATAGTGATTTTATTTTTATTTTCTGTTGCTCTTACAGTCATTGTTTTATTTGATAGCATTATTAAAAAAAACTAAGTCCCCGACTTTTGTTCCTGTATTTTCTTCCAAGAACTCTACATATGGCTTTAGATTTAACATTTAGGACTGTGATCCATTTTGAATGAGTTTTTGTGTATGGCGTGGAGTACGAATCCGGTTTCATTTTCAGCTTGTTGGAATCTAGTTTTGACCGCCCCGCTCATTGAAGATAGTGTTCCTTCCTCAGCAAATGGACTTGGAGTCCTTGTTGAAAATCAGATGACTGTAGATCTTCTGGTTTCTTTCTAGATTTCAGTTTTATTCCATTGGTGTATGTATCTGTAAGTAAACCAGCACCACACTGTTTTGATTGTTGGTTTTGTGTGATATATTTTGAAGTCAGGAAAAGGTAAAGTTTCCTACTTTGTTCTTCAAAATGACTGACTATCAGGGGTCAATTGCCTTTCCACAGAAAACTGAGGATTAGCTATTTCATTTCCATGAAGAATCTTGTTGGGATTTTTATTAGTATTGTGTCTTTAGATTGCTTTAGGTAATCTTGACATCTCAACTATATTGTCTTCCAGTCTATGATCAAGTAGATGTCTTCCCATCTATTTAAGCCTTCTTTAGGCTCTTTCAGCTATGTTGTATTATTACATTGTATAAGTCTTTCACATTCCTGGGCAAATTAATTGCTAGATGCTTTTGTAAATGGAGTTAATTTCTTAATCTTTTCATATTTCTCATTTCTGGTATGTAGAAACCCATCTGATTGTGGGTGGGTGTTGACCTTATATGCTTCAACTTAGCCAATTTCCATAAATTGCGAGACTAGCAAGGAACATTCTTATTGTTAAGTTTGGGAATCTGATTAATAAATACCCATTGGGATAATAAAACAAATTAAAGTAATCCATAATACAATATTCTGGATGCATTTGACACTAACTAGAATATATAAAATGATTAAAGTTTTAGTTTCAGTAAAATTCTCCTTTGCAAGTTCCCTGTGATGTTAATGTGAAATTATTACAAAAACCATCATGTTCATTCAAGGGAACAAGCGGAGCATAACCCTAAGAGCAGCTACATTTAAATGGAGCTTATTATATTTTGCAATTCGATGTAAACATTTTTCGTCCTTATAACAACCATGAGGCCAGTACTGTCATTGTCTCTACTTCATAAATAAGGACACTGAGCACAGAAAAAGTCAAGGGACTTTCCCAAGGCTATTTCGTATTTGAACCTCGGTAGTCTGGCTTTAGAGTGTATGATTTTAGCCTCTATTTAATGTCTCTTACCTGGCAGTTAAGTACTTGGGAAAAGATAGACCTAGGCTTAAATCATTCCTACCGCTTGCAATCCTCTTGGAATGAGAGTATGTCTTTTTACCTTTCTTAGATTCAACATTCTTATTAATGCAACAAGGGTTGCTTTAGAGATAAAAGGTTTCATATGAATATTCACTATTTAGCACTAAGTTTGGCAGCTACTATGCTAGTTCACGAAGCGACAAGTATTACTCCTATAATACTGAGAAGCCACAAGGAACAAGGTCATCAGGAGAAAGCACGCATCGTTAGCCTCTGGAGGGCTAGCCTTCCGGCCTTTTCAGTAATTTTTCTTGATTGCATTAATGTGAGGGGACTTAAAAAATATCGCTGTGAGATAATAGAAACCTTTATAGAACAAAATGATCAAAATGTAAACCTATTTTCTCTTGGCATAGCGTCTGTGTACGTTTATACACTTAGGAAAGCGTTTCTATCTCTCAAGAATTCTATGCTCAATTTACAGCAGTTTGGCATCCTTGAGGGATTCAAATCAGGGTCCTTTGAAATATTCTTTGAGTTTGGGGAATTAAAAAGAAAGTCTGAAAGGGCAAGATTAGAGCAGTAGGTGGATAGCGTAAGATTTCCCCATGAACTTCCCCTAGGACAGCCCTTGTTACCCTTAATGAAGCAGGTGAGTAGGTGCATGATGGTCATGATGGAAACAGAGTCCTTGATGCAGCTTTCCTGGCCACGTTCTCTTCAGTGCAGTTTTCAATTTTCTTAAACTTCTTAGCCCCCTTGACTGCCCTTGTCCCTTAGAGAAAATCTCTCATGATGACCCATTGGAAATCTCCAATAAAAGTTGCCATAACCTTGAGCTGACCTCACGATCTTGAATTCAGTTGGCTCAGCACTTCTCTTTGGAAGCCACTGTTTTGATTGACCTTTTTTTTTTTTAAGGAACCCAAATGAGTTTAAGTCAAGCATATTACTGAGGGAACTCCAGCAGTCACCCACAGAATACAGAGATGTATAAACATGGTTTGTTGTTCATATGTCAACTGGAGCTTTAGTAGCAATATTTTTTTTACTTTAGCAATATCTTTTTATTTACTTTTGTGTAGCTTCTTTTCTTTGTATTAACACATTTTTCCATCAGTATCACATTTTCCTGTTTATGTTTCACACGAAATGCAAGAAGGCTTATATTTGACTGTATACATGAACGTAAAGCAAGAGTATTTTCTTGCTAGCCAAAATAGTTTATTCTGTGTCTTAAGTGTGGGTAGGTGAAGATGGGGGTTAGGGGAATATATGGAAATTCATATACTTTTTAAAAAATAAAAACTGTATCATACTTCAATAAAAATTTTTGGCACAGTGACTACAAATCAAGGAAATATAGGCTGCCTTAGAGAGGAGAACCAGCCTATGTATAATAGTCATTGTATTAAAGTAACAATGACATTTTGGTTTCAGAATATTTAGGGTTGCTAACTGAAAGCACTATAAATGAATGAAGCCTTGTGATGAGTGAGTGTAGACTGTTTTCTCTGGTGAGTGCGATTACAGGAGTCTGACCTGACAGTGTATGTTCAATGGAGTCATTGGGTTTGCTGTCACAGTAACTAAACTAGTTGTCCCTTCTGTAATCTTATAACCAAAACATGGCTAATGCTTTTTTAAAATTTTGTGTCTTTCAGGTCTACACACAATGAGCTGGAAAAGAATCGGTGAGTCACTGATGAGGTGCAGCTTTAATGTATGTTAAAAAGCAGCCTCATGGTTTGTCCTATGACAATGTAAATATATATCTATATAAATATATATCTGTATATACACACTTGTATTTAGCTTTTCAACGGTACAACATAATATTTTAGATGTGATATGTATATATTGACCCCCAAGGGAAAAAAGTCTTGAAAAGTAAACTTATACAAGGGGCTTTCAAGCTTTGTAGAAAAGTGGAATGAAAAGTTAATGGATTTTTCCCATGAGGTTTTAAATCTCTCTCATGTGAAAGGAGACTTTCGACTTTTCCTAAGAACAGCAAGAAACACTTGAATGATTATACAGTGGGTCCTCATATTATATCATAAAATCAGACTTGTATTTTTAAAAAGATCATTTTACCTGTGGTGTGAAGAATTGGGTGAAAGAAGGAGGATACCACAGACAGGCATCCTTTTAGAGGTTATTACAGTAATCCAGGTCATGGAGATGGATGTGCATAGAACGAAGAGGTAGTCTAGAGTAAAATCAATAGAAATTTCTGATTGGTTGGCTATGGAATGTTTTAGGTGGTATTACCATTTCTTTTTTTTTTAATTGACTGTTATTTTATTTATTAAATACTTTTATAGGGGGCTGGTATTACCATTTCTTGAGAAAAGGAATACAGGAGAGAAGATAAGAAATTTAGAAGTACGATATTATTATTATTTTTATACAATGATTAATAACCAACAAACTTCAGTTATCTGTACCAACCATTTTTGACACATGATTTCTCCATGCCCTTCAGGTTTTTTTAAGTTCTGTTTTTTAATAGAGAATCGTTACAGATTGATGAGCTTACTGTTTTCATTTGTGATGAGCTAAAATGTCGTATCCTCTATAAACTGGCGTAGTTCAGTCCTCTAGGCTGACTTAGTCATTGCCCATGGAAGCAGTAGTTAGGAAATCAAATGACATATTGCACTGGGCAAATGTGCAGAAGATCTCTTTAAAGTGCTTTGGCAAAGATGTCACTTTAGAGACTAGTGTTTTCTCCGTTGCCTCATGTGCATGCAAAAGCTGGGCAATGAATAAGGAAGACTGAAGAACTGATGTCTTTGAGTCATGGTGTTGACAGATATATACCACGGACTGCAGGAGTATGAATTAATCTGTGTTGTAAGAAGTATAGTCAGATAGTCCTTAGAAGCAAGTCTTCATCTCATATGCTTTGGATGTGTCATCGGGAGAGGTCAGCCCCTAGAGAAGGACATCGTGCTTGGCAAAGTAGCGAGTCAGTGAAGGAGAGGAAGACTCTCAGTGATTTGGGCTGACACAGTAGCTCCAACAGTAGGCTCCCGCCTAACAGTTGTGAGGCTGGCTCAGGACGAGGCGATCTTTTGTCCTGTTGGACACAGGGTCACTGTGAGTCAGAGATGACTCTTCAGTACTAAATAACCACCACAACTTTGTAGTAGACTGTGCTCAGACTCTCAAGACTTAACAGGTAGTATTGTGATCACCTGTTCATAGTTATTTTTTTCTGTATATGGCTGCCTTAAAGGCAGAATCCTGCCTTGTTCCATTTTGTATCTTCAGCGCCTCAAACTCAATGCATGTACAGTAGATGCTTTTTAATACTGAGTGCTGAAGTTGACGCTCAACGTTTAGTGCTCTCTTCAAAAACAGTTTGCTAGTTTGTGATAAAGTGGTTTTCAGCAGGAGACCTTCCATTTTTTATTTCCCAGAATCTCCCTTGTTCTGCTGTATGTTTCTGAATGGCAGAGTCATTCCAGATGGCTGTCTTAAATAAAATCCCTAAAACTGCTGAAGCCCAGAGTGTGGCCTTGAGACTATAGCTAACAAATGTTGAGGTTCTTAACTCCCCTATCTTAGAGGAAAACCTAATGTTGGAGATTTGGGGTCTCCTAGGCCCAGAATAGTTTGCTCTGGCCCACAATTGGCCCCAAGATGCCTAAGACCTAGGGAGTTTTAGATAGTTTCAAGATAGAAATAGAAATTAAAATTCTTTCTAAAATGATTCTGAGGCTTATTTTATCTAAACTCTTGTTGGATAATCGGAACCGGATGCAGGTGTTTGGAACATTTGGTTACCTGTGTACTCAGGCTGTCCCCTGCACCCATAACAGGTCATAACAGGCCCAGGAGGTGGAGGTGATGGGGCAGCACCTTAGGAACCTATGTGAATCATTTCTTGGTAAACTTAACGAGTTTCTGAGATTTAAGAATTTGATCTGCCCATTTGGTTTACCTTTTGAGTTAAATCCTTTGCCAGAGAAGAGAGCATTCAGTGCAGATTTTAGATCGCTTCATTGCTTTTTCATTTTCTTAATTCAAATTACCGATGATGTTTTGGAAAGAGTCAACAACTTTATAGGACTTTAATGGTCAAGAGCCTCAGTGCTGACTGCAGGAGAGGCAATTCAACCTTAACAGCGGTCATTCCATCGAAACAAAAGGCCTGCCCTGATTACAACGTTGGCAAAGCTGAGCGGGCCAAATGAGGACACCGGTAATCATGCTTTCCTAGGCAGAGCAGAGGTGCCTGTGTATTTGTGATAAAAGAGAAAGATGTGCAATGAATGGTAGCAGGGGTCTCCCTCATAGAGAGTTCTCATACCTCTGAGGGAAAGAAAGATGGAAATGAGCATTCATGGAGCATGTGGCCTCTCACTGTGCTAGGAAAGCAGAAAATGTGGTCAAAGTAGCATGGAAAACTTGTCATTTTAACCATCACAATTATAATTTGAAACAAGGTGCATGTGAACAGAAATTGTTCTAATTGTTATGCTATCTGATCATGAATCGTGAATAAAATAGCTGTGTTTGCTATAACTCTCTTTATTAATGATGAAAACATACTGTGTTTAGCATCTATTCCAGGTAAAAAGAAATGTAAGATGATCTTATTCTACCTTTGAGCCTAAGGCTACTGTAGTGTCATAACTATAGATTTCGCTTTTCAATACCTTGATCTCTCGGAGTGGAAAATGAATGTCCTCAACAGGTACACCTGCAGTGTTCCTCAGACTAAAGCTTGAAAACTGTCAGTGGTCTATGTCATTTTGAAAAGGAAATAGAGTAGAGAATAACAAGGTACATTGCATGAATTAAAGTTCAGTGGGGAACTGTGACATTTAGGCATACTTCCTCACGCTGTGAAATACTGTGGGTTGTAGGCAAAAAGCCATCCTACAAATATTCAAGGAGAATATATGCTGAACAGTGAAGAAGAGAATTTTAATATACGGATAAATGTGAATAGAGACAAGAAAGCAACAAGGTAACACCACATACCTGTTCAAGTACAAGTGAATACACCATGTTGAGGGGAACAGGAAAATCGATCACATTAGTGATGGGAGGTAACTGGAAAGGTGGTTTGGGATTAGATGGTGCCAAGTTTTGAATGCAATAAATTTGGATTTTCTTTGTTGGCAGCAGTGAGTTATTAAGGTTTGTGAAGCAGCGAGATGGGCATTTTCAGAGCATTGAAAGCAGCTAGAGAATGCAGTCTAGCTCTCGTGGCAGGGAGACTGACTTGGAAGCTTTTGAAGTGGTCCATGCAGTAGAAAGATGTAAGAGTCAGCACTCGGTGATGGAATTGAATTGAGAGTACAAAGAAAGATTAAGAAACATCCTTTGAGAGAATATTTTTTCCGTTAACTCCCTCTACTTAGTCCTCACACTTCAGTCTTCACATGGTAGCGGAAGTGACCTCCGCATAAGCTATATCGTGTTATGTGTAGTCCTCCTCTGACTGCCTGTTGCCGGTACATACAATCTCCTCCATAAAGCCCTTCTCCATAGTCCGCCTGACACGCCTCCTTTGTTTCCTCAGACACACTCTGTCTATTTGTATTTCAGGGCTTTTGTACTTGAAGTTCCTCCTGCTTGGACTGCCTTATTCCAGTTTTTTAAAAATTATTTTTTATTATAGTTCTTCACTTAGTTCTCAATGTTTAAGTCACGTTCCAGTTACTATTTGTTTGTGTTATCTAACTTACTTTACTAGACTACAAATTTCATGTTAGCAGAGGTTTTATCTTATTTACCTTTCCTTAGCAATATAGCAGGTACTCTGTAAATATTCATTAAATGTAGAGATAATAGTGATAATGAGTAGATGTACATAATCCATTTGTCATTGAATTATAATGACTTAAGTAAAAAGTGATAAATATATGAAACAAAATATTCCTAAGAGTTCAATAAGAAATGTAAATGCTGGGGGGGGGGGGGTAGAGAGAGGGTGGAGTAGAAAGGGGGAACCAGTTACAGGAATCCACATATAACCTCCTCCCTGGGTAATGGACAGCAGAAAAGTGGGTGAAGGGAGACATTGTACAGTGTAAGATATGACAAAATAATATAATGTAACATCAGCTAAATTTTCAGTTTATTATTCGATGCCAGTACCATATGTGGTATGACTAATATGGGGAGAGATTGGTCCTATATAGTATATGAAGAAGGTGTATGAAGGGGTACTAAAGAACCCCAGAAAACTCTCCTCCCCTCCCCCAGGAGCATGGAGCAACTTGCTCAGAGTTAGTGCACCTAGTGGCGTTGCCAGGGAATGTTTTTCCTGAAAGCAGTTTCACTTGTTTTTTATGTGATGGCTGGTTTAAGAAAACAGTGTGTGGCTGTAAAATCTTGTTTCCTGCTTGGGAAAAAAGCTGCAGGTGTTGGACAAGCTTCAAGGACACCGCTGTCGGAAACCTCAAGTGCTTTTCAAAGGGCGAAATTAATAAACAAATAAATTGAAAAAGGTGAAATATTGATTGATGACAAACCTCGTTCTGGACGTCCGTCAACTTCCTGAACGGAAGAAAATGTCAACAAAATCCGTGTGCTTGTGCATAAAGACCGATGATGGACCACTGAAGAGATGGGGAAGTTATTGGGACTATCTCGGAGCTCAGTTCAGTGAATTGTAATGGAAGATTTGGGAATGAGAAGGGTCAATGTGAAATTTGTGCCTCGGCTTCTGACTGACCAAAAAGGATGTGAACATGCTGTGCTTTGAAGAACCCTCCAAAGCAACCCAGACTTTTCTTTGTTTTTTTAACTCAGACTATTTTTACAAGGTCATTACTAGTGATGAGACATGGTGCTGTTCTTATGACCCCGAAAGCAAACATCAGTCAAGCCATCATAGAAGATGCCACTGTCACCTCGCCCAAAACAAGCTCAAGTGAAGCAAAGATCAAGATGTTCATTTGTGTTTTTTTTTGATGTGGGGGGGAATAGTAGTTCATTCCAATTCCCTTTTGGAGTTCATGACACCAGGCCAGACTATTAACCAAACTTTCTATTTAGAGGTTCTGAAGAGATTGTAGCAGTGTGCAACAAAAAAGGCCTGATTTGTGGCAGATGAGCGACTGGTTTTGCCACCACGACAATGCACCTGCTCACACAGCCATCTCAGTGCGCCAGTTTTGGGCAAAAAGCAGCATGCCTCTCTTGCCCATGAACCTGACCTCACCTGACCTTGCTCCATGTGACTTATTTTTGTTTGCAAGAATAAAGGGGGACATGAAAGGATGGCAATTTGAGGACAAAGAGGTAAAAAAAAAAGAGAGAGAGAGGTACTGTCAATCATACAGATAGATGAGTTTGAGAAATGTTTCCAAGAATGGAATCACAGATTTGACAAATGTATTAAGTGTAATGGAGAGCACTTTGAAGGTGATAAGATTGTTTTGTAAAAATAAAAATGTAAACACATAGCTTTGTTTCGTTTTGAATGACAATATTAAAAAATGATTTTGGGGAGAAGGAAGAAGCTGTATTGTCCAGTAATGACCTGGACACTTCTGACCTAGTTTTCTGATTTGGCAAATAAAAAATGATAGCTACTCCCTTTGTTAGGCTCACGTTAGAAAGTTGATATCCTTATTTTTTTTTTGTTGAAAGATATCCTTATTTTTTAACTCACATAAAAGATTATTTGAAGAGGATAATTGTATTTTTGGACCCTGGGAGTTTAGTTCTGGTACTGAATGTAAAGGTATAAAGGTTGGCTTTGTGGGTGCTGTGTAGTCAGCTGTAACGCGCACGCACCCTCTGTACTTCAGAACGAAACACCACTTGGTTCTGCACCATCCTCGCAGTCATTGCTGTCTGAGCCCGTTGTGTGGCCCCGAAGTCGATCCATTTATTAAAGGTCGTTTTGTTTTTGTTTTTTTTTGATGGCCCTCTGCTTTACCAAACATGAGGTACTTTTTCAGGGGCAGGTACAAAGTACATAAGGTAAAACCTTGGCATTCTCTCCTGCAAGGATATTCTGGCTATACCTTTGCCAACAGAGATTTGTTCATTCTTCTTGCGGTCTGCGGCATATTCACTATTCATCAACCCCGTAACTCCAAGGCACCCGTTCTTCCTTATTCATCGCGCAGCTTCCAAATGCATATGTGGTGATAGAATATTGTTTGGGGAAAAATAAATAAAAGAAAAGAAAATTGTTTGGGTCAGCTGAGGGTGCTTACAAATAAAAAACCTGCTTATCAGCCTTATTTAAAGTTTCTGAGAATTTAAATCTTTGTGGAAGAAGACAGCCTCAACTTTCTCTTTTGAAGTGGTTGTTGGGTTTGAACCACTAGCCTTACAGTTGACAGTCAGTTGCTTACCCAACAGCACCACCAGGGCTCCTGCAAACATGAAATTTATGTTGCTTTGGAAATTAGAAGACACTACCTAGAGGACATTTAATAGAATTTGACTATTTTAGGAAGCTATAGAACTGTGTAATAATGAAAGTGAGCATTATTAAACAATGTGAAGAGTAAGGGACATGTAAGTGATGCATTCATGTTTGTGTGTAAGTAAATTAATATTTTAGCTGTGCTTTTATGGGGATAGGAATGTTGAAAACTTTATACAACCTAAAAATCGCTGTCAGACAGGCACCTGTTAGAGTTAGAATTTAAGGTTATATGAGATAGAGGTGAAGTAATGGACGAGTTTTGGAGACAACATTTATGGCGAATAGAGGAAGTGTAGCCAGATAGCATTACACATCTGAAATGCAGCCTGTGCAGTGAAGTCATTGCAATTGTGTCTAGCTGGATTCACAGTTTCTATGTTGACCTTTGTCAGAAATAGCTCATTAAAGCGAAGCTTTCTACTCTCTGACCCAGGCTACCTATACTTCAAGGTGACAAGGAGTACAGTCTAGAAACCAGGCGTGTCAGTACTTTCGCTATCCCAGTTCCTAAAGTTTAAACCAGTTCAACAACAGATATTTGGGGAGAGGTAAATCACTGGGCTTTAAAATTGACGCAAAATACTGTCACCTGAAACTAATATTCTCAAAGTTAAATAAACAGTTAAATCAGACTTTGCATAATTGATGACATAGTGAATTTTTTTTCATAGTGAATATTATGGTGAAGATCTGGTCAGTTTTTAATCCAAGTGACTGTGTGTGTGTGTGTGTGTGTGTGTTTCAGTGAAGCTATGACTTCTTTAGAAAATACTTATTCGCAAGCTATGATTTTGTAATTAAAAAATAATGAATAATTAGTAGAATATCATGATACATTTTAGATGATAGGATATATTCAACTTTCTTTTGTATTCAGTTTTAAGGAATGTTTGATTCATAAAACTCTCTAGTGTTAATGTTCATAAGAATATAGAGTAGCAGAATTCTGCTAGACTTTCAGACCATATGCTATTTTGCTCAGTTCTTTTGCTGCTTAAATTTCATTGTCTCATAGATGCGCAGATAAATATTGAAAGTATAACTATAACTAAAAGATACTTTCTTAAACTAGCTTATACATTTCAAAAAATTCCATTTGGATGCAAATTTTAGTAGTTACAACATGTCAGCGATATCTCGCTAATGAAGACCATCTTTTTATTAGATGAGAGAGTTTAGTATCCTTAGTAGTGCTTTTGTTGAATTGAAGTCCCGATTGATACATTTTAGCCGTTTCAAGGAAGAAGAGAATTACCTTGTGCTGGCTTGTCTTTTAAAATCTGTTCTAGTGAATAAAGTCAATCAAAAGTCCCAAGGGTGTCCTTTGTGCAAACGTGGGGGTTTAAGTAAGATTTTAGTAATGAGAATAGGATTTCTTCCTCTAGTTACTTTTTTAAACAGGTTTTTCTTTTTTTGTTGTTGTTTCACTTTTTTCCCCAAAAAATGCTTGATGATAGACGATTACAATGTATGTACCCTTTTTGGAAGACAAATTGGAAATGCATCCCCAAACATGAAATATGCAAAACCTTTCGTGGTTTCAGGAGATCCAGTTTTAGGAAGGTCTCCAACAGCAACTCCTACACGTGTGTTGAATGCGCTTGGAAAAAAGTGTTCATTGTGGAATTATTTTTAATAGAAAAAATAAACATAATTTAAATGCTTACAATACTAGTTCTTGGACACACATTTTCTAGAAAAACAATTCCACAATGGAACAAATACCTGACTTGGTTTATAGTCATATCTTCTAAAACAAGTAAAGTTGAAATTTAACTCATTAATAAATGACTTTCTTATTTTGCTGTTGTTTTGGAGAAAGTCAATGGAGAAGAGCAGGTTTTCGTATTTAACACGGTTCACGAGTCAAATTGTCAAAAAGAATGCCCTGAATTCAACACAGATGGCATCAATCACACCAGTGTCGCCTGTGATCACTAGATGAGGGATGTCATAGCAAGAGGCAAAAAGCACACTGCTAAAAAAAAAAAGCACACTGCTGTTATGCGAAACTTCAAGGAAAGAAGGCTTAGGTTATTTAAAACATTTGTCTATAAATTACCTGAAGTAGCTATTGGTCAGTATATTGAAATCTCTCTTCTCGATCATTTAGACAGTACAAGGAGCGTTTCGACAGTGCCTTCTCTGCTTTGATAGTCTGCCAAAGCCATTCCCAGTTCTGGGGTATCACCACTGTTTATTTTTTCCCCATTTGGAGTTGCTAAGTGTTGCTTGAAATCAGATCTGACTGGGTCCACTAGAAATTGATAGTTTTATGTTTAGTTGCAACTTTCTTCTAGATAGTCCATGCTTATTTTTTGTCACTCCATAACATTTAACATATGACTGTTTTAAAGGTTGAACTCTGAAAGATTTCTACCCTTTAGCAGCATATTAATAGGGAGGGCATTAGAGGTCATTAGAAACATTGTGGTTTACAGACAGGACTTTTATACGCTCTAAAATTAAGTGGGAGGGGAATTGAATGATCTTTAAGATCTCTCATCATTCTGAAAAAATTCTGATACTCCAAATACCCATTCATACTCTACTCTCAGATCCAATTTTCAAACAAATGGCGAGGATTCTTGCCTCCCAACTCATAGTCATTGTGTCCCTTACATGGATTTTAATCCTTGAACTTTATATTGTATGTCTTCCCTTTGTAGATTATATATATTCCGTCATGGTAGACACTGCAACTTGCTCATTTTTTATCTGATGTAATGCTGTGCTCACAACAGGGGCTCGGTGAATTAGCAACGAGCATTTCTCTAGCAAGCAATGCACCTTTTGTTAGATTAAGAGAAAAAGACCGAACGCCAAGTCAAATAAATAGCTGCGCTTTATTTATTTATTTTGAGGGTGGTGGTGAAGCTTGCCATTTCAAAATAGAAAATATTTTAGGAAGGCACATAGTAAGATATTTGCTACCCTGCAGCCCTGTCCAAAGAAAATAGTTTTGTTCTCCACTGCTGCTTCAGAGAAAACAGTTTGTTCCCCATAGGATATTCTAGGTATGACCCACGGAAGAAATATGTGGTGACTGTGACCTCTGCGGAAGTTGTTGGACGTGGAAAAATGCCTCTGGAGGGTGATTGTTTCACAGATGTAGGTACATTTCTTTCTGATTTTGAATTTGTACAGCAGACCAAGAAGCTCATCTGTGTCGTAAGAGTTTTACTATAAATAGTTTAGAAGGTGTGGCAATTACATAATCTCCTGTCAACTTGAGCAAAGGGGTGGGAATCTAGCCTGTCAATCAGGTCACAGCGTGATGACCTCATTTGGAGGCACAATGGAGATAAATAGCTCACTGGAGGCCAGACCCAGTCTCTCTGCCTTTCCTTTCCTGCTGTTAAAACACCGAGAAAGCTGGAGGAGACCTGGAGACCCTCAGCAATGTTGAGACACTTCCATTGCCACTGGATCCACAAGACTTTCTACCCACGGGCCTGTGATCTTCCTACAGTTTGCATCATTGCATGTGCTGCGTGAGTCTAAAGAGGAATTTATGGAGCCCATATTGGACATATGCACTAATATAAGATTTAGGGGCTTGATCTGGACTGGGCTAGGATGTTTTCTCAATATACAATTAGTCTTTTATATAAAACTCGCTCTTAGACACATATGAGTGCCTATGACTTTCTTTCTCTAGTCAAACCAGACTAACACAGAAGGCGTGACTTACCTCTTGTTGTGAAAACATTTCCTCAAAATGTTTTGCATTTATACAAGTGTGTTTTCACTCTTGTTCTGTCTTTATAACTTGCTGTGAACGTCTTAATAAGTTGCCGCTTGCTTTTTGAGATATAAACACTTTTCTATGATGCTTATCTGCAGTTGTGTTAATTCTGTTTTCTGATTTTTTATAAAATGTTTTATTTTGATAGTTGTATAATTTGACATCATTAAAAGTAAAATTATTTAACATATAAATTCTTTTGTGGTAGTTTTCATGATCACTTGGAACAATGTTTTCGGGCAAACTTAAATTTGGGGGAGACGGCTAATGTTTCTTTTCATTTAGAATTGAAAGCTTTGAGAAAAGACTATAGGATGTTGTGAATTTGAATAAATACTGCTGCTAAAAGAAAAACTATTGTCTATATATAGTTGTTTTCTTTCTGTTATATATATTGGCTCTCAAATGATAGCAAATTAAAATAAATAAGTAAACAAATAGATAAATGAAATGAAGGCATAGATCCAAGAATGGGTTTGGGGCTCACACAAAATCCTAGCCCCAACTTAAGAATAATCAGTTCTTACATCATGGTCTTGCTCAACACTCACCTTCATGAAATGATCGCTTTGCTAAAGCAAAGTGTGGTGAAGAAAGCAGATGGTGCCTGGCTATCTATTGGAAACGTGTCCAGGGTCTTAAAGACTTGTATTCAAGCAAGGAACCATCTAAGAAAGGAGTCAGCTAAGTCCACATGGAAGGTGCGCACCAGGTCGTGTTATACAAAGATGACAATTACAAAATTCGAATATGGTTAGGAAAAAAACATCAGAGCCAAAATCATGAACACCGAATTTGTGAGGGATATGGGGCACAGTGGGAGCCCAAAACCCATCTGCAGAGGATCTGGTCAGACCGAGCCACTGGCAGATCTTCTCTAGCGTCTCGAACAAGCTGTCAGGCAAAGATCTTTGTAATCTTGATTATGCTGGATAGAACTCGATACTTGGCCAGTTGACTACCCTTTAGAATCAACCTGAATTTGTTCTGGGTGCAAATATCTCTTATGGAAATTTCTGTCCCTAGCTTTTTTTATTATTGTTGGGGGGGGTTGTTTCTTCTTAAGCATTGTTAGCATTTTTGTCTGTAGGAGGTACCAGAAAAACCTGGAAAAAACCCACTGAGTGGAGCTTTCATAGAGTCCCCCTAACCCCCACTCCCATGCTAGGCAAGCATTGAGCAACTTAGTTGTGTACCTAGTGGCATCCCCTGGGAAGGTTCTCTCTCGTCACAGTGAATTTATTTTGTGAAAGCAGTTTTGCTCAAACCTCGTTTGTTGTGATGGCTGATTTAGGAGAACAACATGCAGCTGTGAAATTTTTCCTGCTTGGTAAAAATGCCATAGAAAATGTTGTGATGTTGAACACAGCTTACAAGGACAGCACTATGGGAAAAACTCAGTGTAAGAATGGTTTTCTCATTTCAACAAAGATGAAATGTCGAGATGACAAACCTCATTCTAGACTTTTCTCAACTTCCCAAAGGGATAAAAATGTTGACTCATACTGCATTTGAAGTTCATTCCACCAGGTCAGATTGTTAGTCAAGTTTTCTATTTAGAGGTTCTGAAAAGATAGCATAACTGTGCAACAAAAAAGGCCTGATTTGTGGCAGACAGGAGACTAGTTTTGCCACTACATCAATGCACCTGCTCATATAGCCATGTCAGTGCGTCAGTTTTGGGCTAAAAACAGCATGCCTCTCTTGCTCCACACAGCTTACTTACCTTACCTCTCCCCATGCAACTTGTTTTTGTTTGCGCGAATAAAGAAGCACATGAAAGGACATGAAAGCAATTTGAGGACATAGAAGAGGTGAAGAAAAAATACAAGGGAGGTGTTGTCAGCCATCCAAACAGATGAGTTTGAAAAAAATGTTTCCAAGAATGGAATTGCAGATTTGACAAATGTATTAAGTGTAATGGAGAGTGCTTTGAAGATGATAAAGTTATTTTGTAAAGGAATTTAAATACAGCTTTGGGGAAAAAATAGTTTTTTGGGGGGGGACCCCCTCATATACTCTTATGTTTTTCCCATACCACCTTGGCGCGGTTTTGTTTCCTATTGGGTCGCCCGGCTGTGAAGCACAGGAAGAATGGGTGCATAATGATTATAATGGATATAAAGGGACACAGGGAATACGGGGGCTGGAAGGGAAAGAGGGAAGGAAAGGGGATTTTGGGAGTAACTAATGAATACAGAGGGGGAGGGAGCACTAGAATGGATTGTGATTGCATAAATCATCCTAAAGGCAATTTAACCATAGGGAAGGAGAAATGCTCTAAAACTGATGTGGGGATGATTGTACAATTCTTTGTGATGTAATTGAAT
The DNA here is from genome assembly GCF_050624435.1 of Tenrec ecaudatus. NCBI lineage: Eukaryota > Metazoa > Chordata > Mammalia > Afrosoricida > Tenrecidae > Tenrec > Tenrec ecaudatus. Next base: position 94,129,398 of record NC_134545.1, read on the forward strand.
GATTTAACTATTGAATTATATGTAAATTGCTTGCCAATAAAACTGTTGAAAAATTACATAGAATATTTACAACATTGGGAAAAAAAGTTCTGAATTTGAAAGATGTTTAGTAATTAATATGAAGAGTTCATTAAGAAGGAATTGATCTGTGTTTTAGGCTGGGTTGACTAGAGAAACAAATCCAGTGACACTAATCTATGTATAAGTGCTTTTATATCAAGAACTAATTATGAATTGAGAAAACATCCCAGCCCAATCCAATTCAAGTCTGCAAGTCCAATAATAGTCCTCAAGTCCCTCTTCAGACCCACGCAGTTACAAGCAATGATGCAGAATTCAGGAATATCACAGGTCGGTGGGTGCAAAGTTGTGTGGATCCAATGGCTATGGAAGCACAGGTCTGAGTGGCCAGCTAGCAAGGTGACAGCAGAGAGAGAATGGGAGGATCCCAGGGCACTCCTTCTGAGAAGGCCACACTCACAGGGAGGTACCCAGGTTGTGACCTGATTGGCAGATTGAATATCATCCCTAACTTTTTTATATCTTCAAGTTAGCATGAAATTATATAACTATCACATAATTTGTCTCTACTAGTGAATTTTAACTATTGTATATCAAACCTTGTTTTTGCCATATAAAACATTTTATTAGAACTTTAAAAATAATTATGCTTAGCAAATTCTGAACAGCTCTGCTTAGAAGGAAAGATATTAGTGTTGATACTTTTTTTTTTCCCCCTCCCCAGTGTTGATACTTTTATTATCCTTGAAATCATAAGCCTTTTATTTTCAGATAATTTTTTATGTATATTAATTTACTTTTGACAAGTCAGTAGGAATTTTATTACTTTCAAAACATTTAATTGGCTTTAGATTTGTTACAATAAAATTCCATTTAATTTAAAATATTAGTCATAATGCTTAATGTAGTAATATTTGAACAGAACGTTCTTAAATAGATCCGTATTTTTAAATGTTTCAAATATTAGCTTTAAGGCATTTTTTATTGCTAATGCTTTAATTAAAAAGAAAGTTTTTCAAATGGAGAAAACTTTAAAAAAATAGTATACCGAACTCTTTTTATCAAGGATTTTTCAGCATGGAAAAGCTGACATTCAAATGTGTGTGTATTCTGGTAACGTGGCAATTTGCAAAATAGCTCCCCCTTTCTTGGCCAGTGAAGGGTAATCAGATGTCTCTCAGTATTTTTAATAGAGTTTTGCGTACTTTAGTGCAGAATGTCTGCATGCCAACACAAGTTCAACTGAAGTAATTAGAAATAAACCGAGAAATTAGATAGCAGGGAAAAACCCCACTGCTATCAAGTCAATTCTGACTCTTAGCAACCTCATAGGACAGAACAGAACTGCTTCTTTGGGTTTTCCAAGCTGGAATATTCATGGAAACAGACGACATCGTCTTTCTTCCTCACAGACACTGATGGACTGGAACTATTGACCTTGAGGTAGTAGCCCAGTACATGACCCATAAAAGTACAGTCAAATGTTTTTCTGCCCAGCCATGGTCTTTATTATTATTCATCATTTTATTAAGGGGGCTCTTACAGATCTTATAACAATCCATAATTCATTTGTGTCAAGCACATTTGTACATATGTTGCATCATCATTTCCAAAACATTTTCTTTCTACTTGAGCCTTTAGTATCAGCTCCTCTTTTTGCCCCTCCCTCCCCTTTCCTTGAACCTTCAAGAATCCTTGGTCAATGATATTTCATTGTTGCTGTTTCATATCTTACACTGTCCATTGTCTCCCTTCACTCACATTTCTATTCGTGCCCCCTGGCGGAAGGGGTTGCATATCCAACCTTGTGATCAGGTAGTTCCCCCTTTCCATGGCGTATTCTTTGCTAATACGAATGCATCAGTTTTTCTCTGGCCTTTTTTTCTTTGACATGCATGTAAGGATGTCGAAAATACCATAGTTTAGGTCAGGCTTACCGTATGCTCAAAGTGATATCTTTGTTCTTTAACACTTTAAAGAGGTCTTTTTGCAGCTGGTGTGCTCGTTGCAGTACATCATTTGATTTGACTACTGCTGCTATGGGTGTTGGTTATCAAATTAAGTCCTTGACAACTTTGGTCTTTTCTCCATTCATCATGATGTTGTTTATGGATCCCTCTTATATAAAGTCCAACTCGACCAGCTGGTAACTATTAGAGGGCTTCAAAAAGTCCCTGGAACAAGGAATTAAAAGATAATGGAATTAAAATAACACTAATTGCACAAATTTTGTGAAGCCCCTCTGTACAATAGGGATTTACTACCATATTGAATAGAAATGAGAAACCATGTTTAGATTAGTTCTCTGATTAGCCATTGCTCTTGGGTCTTCATAAGAAGATAATAGGGGCCCAACTCCGTGGACAGCCACCCCTTCACCCAGAAGAATTTACTTCAGAGGACAGCACTGAAGCTACAGCTCAGGGAGAGGGACATGTCTTATCAGAGCACACGGGAGCAAATGAAGGGGAAGGAAGAGAGAGTGGAGCACATCCTGGCCCACCAAGCCTTGAGGACAAGATCCCTGCTCATAGCAGCCAATGCGCAGAGAGGACCATATGGCCGGCCCCACTATGCGACACGACATCCCTCATTGAGCCATATCCCTACAGGGGACAACATTGGAGACACAGTGTGGGAATTGACCCCTCACACCGAGGCAAAACACTAAGGGCGTGCAACAGAACAGAAAGGGGGTCAGAGCAAGGAGGTCCCAAGTGAATACCAAAAATAGACTTTGGGACCAGGGTGTGGCACCCCATCAGACTCGATCAGAAAACATTCCTAAAGGTCAACAAACAGACCTTGAACTATTTACAGCCTTTTATTTTTAATCATTTTATTGGGGACTCATACAACTCATTACAATCCATATATCTATCCACTATGTCAAACACATTTGTACATTTGTTGCCATCATCATTTTCAAAATAATTTCTTTCTACTTGAGCACCTTGATAACAGCTTCTCATTTCCCCCTCCATCTTCTACCCTCCCTCCCTCCCTCATGAACCTTGATAATTTATAAATTATTATTATTTTTTCATGTCTTACACTGAATGATGTTTCCTTTCACCTACTTTCTGTTGTCCATCACCCTGGGAGGGGGTTATATGTAGATCATTGTAATCAGTTCCCTTTTTCTGCCCACCTCTCACCCCTTTTTCCCCTTCCCCTCCTGGTATTGCTACTCTCAATATTGGTCCTGAGGAGGCTGAAGCATTTCTTAAAGAGTTATAACGAGATGATACCTGGCTTTTCTTTTTGTTTGTCATTGGTTCTTTGTTGTTTTATTTTCTTTTGTTGCTTTTTTGCTCTGTCTTATTTTTGTGCATATTATTATCTCTGCAGTTCTATCTAGATAAAATAGGCAGGATAAACCATCTGGAGGAGAAAACAATGGGATCTACGGTTTTGGAGAGGTGGACATGGAGAGGTGGGGGTGGGGGAAAGGAAGCGGTGTTAACAAACCCAGGGACAAGGGAACAACAAGTGATCCAAAATCGGTGGTGAGGAGGGTGTAGGAGGCCTGGTAAGGCTTGATCAAAGGCAATGTAACTGAGAGGAATTACTGAAACCCAAATGAAGACTGAGAATGATAGTGGGACAAGAGGAAAGTCAAAGGAAATAGAGGAAAGAACTAGGAGGCTAAAGGCATTTATAGAGGTCTAAATACAGACATGTATATATGTAATTACATTTATATATGATGATGGGTAAATATATCTATGTGCATATATTTATAGGATTAGTATTAAGGTAGCCTGTGGACATTGGGTCTTCACTCAAGTACCCCCTCGATGCAAGAACACTTTGTTCTATTTAACTGGCATTCCATGACGCTCACTTTTCCGACACGATTACTGAAGACGAAACGAGTGCATAAGCAGATGTGGTGAAGAAAGCTAATTGTTCCTGGCCATCAAAAGATACAGCGTCTTGGGTCTTAAAGGCTTGAAGATAAAAAAGCGGCATCTAGCTGAGAAGCAACAAAACCCACATAGAAAAAGCACACCAGCCCGTGTGTTCATGAGGTGTTGGTGGGATCAGGTTATCAGGCATCAAAGAACGAAAAAAAATCATATTGTGAATGAGGGAGAGTGCAGAGTGGGGACTCAAAACCCATCTGTAGGCAACTGTACATCCCCTTACAGAAGGGTCGCAGGGAGGAGATGAGCCAGTCAGAGTGCAGTGTACCAACGATGAAACATACAACTTTCCTCTAGTTCCTAAATGCTTCCCCCACTTCCCTACCCACTATCATGATCCCAATTCTACCTTACAAATCCGGCTAGACCAGAGGATGGACACTGGTACAGATAGGAACTGGAAACACAGGGAATCCAGGACAGATGGACCCCTCAGTGGTGAGAGTGGCAATACCAGGAGGGTGGAGGGAAGGCAGGGTAGAAAGGAGGAACGGATTACAAGGATCTACACATAACCCCCTCCTTGGGGGATGGATAGCAGAAAAGTGGGTGAAGGGAGATGTTGGACAACGTAAGACATGACAAAATAATAATAATTTATAAATTATGAAGGACTCAAGGGGGTCAGGGGAAGGGGAAAATGAGCTGATACCAGGGCTCAAGTAGAAAGCAAATGTCTTGAGAGTGATGGTGGCAACAAATGTATAAATGTGCTTGACGCAACGGCTGTACGTATGGATTGTGATGTGTTGAATGAGCCTCCAATAAAATGATTTAAAAGAAAGGTGATAGAGGCATATTTCTGTAAAACACACATATATGTTGTCACAGAGGACAGCCTTCATAGTTTCCTCTGATGTTCCTTTCACGTCACTGACAAAAACCAGCTCTTCGCCATTTGGAGCATTGGCATGACCGATGATGGCATTTTTCTCTGGGTTGCAGCGTCTGCGTGGCTTTTCTAACGGGATTCACTTGAATCACAATTATCCATGTACAGGATGGCAGAACAGCTTGTATTTGGCATAGCTGTTTAAAAAAATCACTCTTCTAAATAAGGTTCTTTTTAGTAGGAAATTTCATTTTTACAGCTAAAACATTTGTAAACATAACACAATTTAGAGAGAGCTGAATGCTTTGCAAGACTGCTATTTTTGTAATGGAAAAGATTTTCCTAAAGAGCAATTTGGTAACACTGGACTCTTGGAACTCCCTTGAAAGTAAATGGATGGTAGTGTTGCCTGCCTTTGGACCAGATGAAGGAGCAATGTGAGGTTACTGGCTTGCAAAGTTTGGAGGCTACAGCGATTTTATGAGGAAAATACTGAGTGTTTTATCTTGTTTGTTTTCCAGAGATCTTTAGTATACCTCTACCCTTAAAGTCAGTGGTTCAAACCTACCAACTAACTGCTCCTTAGGAGAAATATGAAGCTGCCTGCGCAAATAAAGATTTAGTCTCAGAAACTGAACGGATCAGTACTGTTTGTCCTGCACGGTAGTGATGGGCTGCAGGGCAGTTTAACGTTTACTCCCCTAAGTGAGAGGCATGGCGATCCTGAAAGCTGTTCCAGGGCTTTGTCTTGTAGTGTCTGAAAGGAAATGTCGCAAAGTTGGGCAAACGTAATGCTCTAAACTTTTCCAGTTACTTGGTTGGAACAACAATTTTTGTGTTCCTCTTGCTGCGATATACTGAGATGAGAGACTGCATAACCTACCCTGATGAACAATCAAATCTTGACGGGCAGGGTAGCCAAATGCAGTATATTTCTTGTCAGAAGCATGGCATTGTATAGATTTTCAGGGCTGCTGTTCTGAGCTCCTGGTACAGTCACAGTACAGTGGTACTTGTAAAGTAATCCTTCTTGGGCAAGCAAACTACAGTGCTATTGAGTTGAAGTTGGTGTCATATGAAGTACATAGTCGATCTCAGATTCTTCTCTTAATCTTTTCCTGGGGTTATCTAGAGGAGAGTAAGTGAAAGTAAGATTTAGCCAAATATGAATAGAAGCAAGTCACAAATTATAATGCTTTATTCCAGTCATAACTTGAACCCAGTCTTTTACTCGATAAAAGTTTGCCTTTGGGAAGCCCACTGTAATTGTTGCTAATCCATTCAATGCTTCTCTCTTTTCAGAAGGATTTTTAAAAGGAAAATAATTTTTAAGGCAAGTTTACTTTCTGCTGGCCTCAAAATTCTCGCCTGTCAGTGTTCTAATACAACACTGAAAAATGCTCTGCCTCATCAGGGGAGAGCGTGCTCAGGATTGTGCCAGATGCTGTGCTAGGCTGCCTCCAAAAACTAACTCCAAACTACCCTTTAATGGGATCCTTTGTGATTGGGAAACAATTGATACAGTATAGTGAGAGAGAAAGATTAGAGCAGTTAGGATAATATAGAAACAAAATAATATACCAAAACATCCTTTCTCTGTCATGTTCAAGACTATGGCATACTAAAAAACTGTGAATCTTAGTTTTCCTAGAGATTCCAAATACTGTATGAATGCCTTAGGGTTCTTTAAAAAAAACAACTGACTGACTTAGCCAACAAGTGCTGCTTGTTACACCTTTTCTGCTACAGATGCATGCCCCAGACCCCAAAAATGTGTATTTTGATTTGAGGGAAATTGTGCTAAAATGGGACATTAAAAATAATCTCTTGCTGGCTGGACTGAATTGACAGATAGTCAGCATGCCTGAACCATTTGTCGCCTGCCAGTGATAAGCATGGCTGCCACTTTCAATCCCTAAGCTCCCTCTTTCCCATGGAATATAAGTTGGGAATATTCACTTCCTAGGGATATGCTACTTTTTATACACGAGTGCTCCACTTCATTAAGAATATGTGTACATTTTCTCTGAAGTATTCCCCCCCTAAAATGAGCTGTTATAATAATCACATCCTAATTAGTGGAGCCATTTTAAAAGGTGGTATGCTATTTCATTTTATACTTTTCGCTGAACAATTACATTACAGACCATTCTCCAAGTGTGCCGTTTGCACTATGTAGCATTACCACTTTATTAGTGATCAATAACAACATTTCTTCATATCCTGCCGTCACCCTGGATTATAATTTGCGTATATAAAACAATTGCACTTGGGTGGGAGAAGGCACAGGCCTGTGGGGATTAGACTTAAATGTTTACAGACCAGTAGACTGATGCTTGTTGTGTGCCTTTTGTGTATAAAACTAGGGCAGTGCCTTATAGAATGTTATCACGGTGCCTCAGATCTGATTTTCCAGCACGTAGGAAGTTGGTTTTGGTTTCAAAATGTACTTTACCCCATGGGAGCTGGCAGGGTGCGATCCGATTGACATCACTGTGTTTCAAATAGAAAGTTAACAAGTAGCTACTGTTGTGATCGCAGATTGCCTCCCTGTCCCTGTGAGAGAATGCTTTCCTCTCGGACAGCAAGCCTTCTCAGCCCCTTGGAACCACTAAGTCAGCCATCAGGGGCTGCCGGGACTGTGGTGAGCGCCAACAGAAGCCGGGAGAGGAGGGAAGTTGTTAATAAGGCCCACACCTTCCATCAGATTCCAAATTGATGTAAAAGATAAATAATTAAAAAATAAATCCCCGCCCCCCCCCCCCCAAAAAAAAATAGCTGAGTTTTGACAGTGGGCCAGGTTCAGGAGACAGAGCCTGATTCCTTGGAGAGGAGTATCCTTCTACCCAAAGCGCTGGAGTGTTGCCAGAAGAAAATAAGCTATTTTGTATTTAGAACAGATTGCCACTGTTTTCTCCAGTGATGTCGCCCTATTTTCCCAGACTGTGCAACTTAGAATACAGAAAGTTCTTGTGTGACCAAAGAAGAAACATAGTGAATGAAAGATCAAGTTTTTAACGGAATTCTCATAAGCAGATAAGGGGGGATATATGCATGGAAGCCAAATTTAGCACACAGCACAGACGTCGAGTGAGCAATTTTTTGTGAAATCCCTTTGGAGATTGAGTTCCCTGTGGGAGTGCTGCGGGTGGCATATGTCACTGCTACAAGATTTTTCTTTTCTTTCTTTTTTTTTATGTGACTGTCACAGGTCAAATATCCCTTTGTGATGAGTACAGGAAACAAAACATAAATTAAAATGTGTGTATCCTGCACTGTTACCTTCAACTGGGGGTCTTATAATTCAGACACTAGCTTCTCATCTTATTCAGTGGTAAAAAACTACACAGTTACGTTTTGTTTCCCTGGCATTTTAAAATATTTCCTTTTAGGTGTTTTCTTCTCATACCTGTTTCCTGAGCCATTTCTTTTCTGTGTTCTCCCCAGTGATTACCTTTCTGCCAGTCCACATGTTATTTTCATGATTTCTTAACCAACAGCTCGAACCGATGCCAAACTTAAATCCACAAAAATTTCCACTTGTTAGCAGGCGTGTTCAGAACATCAAGAAATTGAAATTGGTACCAAAAATTGGATTTTTTAAAAGACTGGATTTCATTTGGCATTGTTCCTGTAGTTACCACTCACTTTAAGTAATCTGACAGTCACCCTGTTACAATGGCTGAAATGCTTAAAGCCTCTGTTAACTACTAAAAGACGTGTTGACCCTAGCTATGAGCTAAGTTGTACACTATCATTTCCACAGTCACTTTTGGTGGGGCTCACTCTGACATTCCCTGGCGACTGTCTTTGGACTCCCTGCCCCCACAGGTGTTCAGAATCCTGGCACATTCATAGCAGATCTCTCGTGAAGCTTGGTCTGGAATCTCATCATCCTGTGTGGGAGTCCTTGTGTTCATTGTTACCTCAGTTGTGAGTTGAAGAACCCCAGGAACATACCCCATCTTTCCTCCTCTCTCACCACGTGCCTGTGATTCTGATCGGCACCGAAAGACCCGAAATGACTCGAAGTCCAGGCGCATTCTTAACTCGAAGATAATTTGAAATAGTGTCGTTAGTGTAAGACTCCATTGGTGTAAAAAAAGAGTTCATTTTCATCTGGAAGATACTTTAAAGTAGTGTCATTAATTATTTGAGGAACAAACAAATCAAATCCACTGCCATCGAGTTGATCCCGACTGCTAGCAACCTCATCGGACGGTGCAGGACTAACTGCCCTGTGAGTTTCCGAGATGTAGGTCGCTTTCAACTCACTGGCAGAGAGTGGAGTTTTTAATTAATTAAGTTATTCACGAACTCATTCATTAATTAATAGCCTATTAAACCATCCCTGGATGGACTTCTTACCCCCTTGTCTCTAGCTTTCTGTAGTCATCAAAGTCTTGTCTGTTGCTATATAAACTACATTTCCTCTTCTTCGCTTTTCTTAATCTATTAAGAGTTGGAGTATCTTACGTCTTTGCAGGAGTAGAAAACCGTCTTCCTCCTGCAGAGTGGCTGGCGGTTTGGGATTCCTGCTGACCTGTGGTTAGCTGCCCATCCCTAAACCACGGCCCCACTGGGACTCAAGCTCTCATCTGGGGACAGAGGGATGACTCACCAAGAGACAGCCTTTGGCTGTAGAATACTTGCAAGAGGAGTTGGATGCTGAGCTGGTGGGGAGTGGAGAGAAGGGCATCCCGGGTAGCGAGATCGGCAAGTTCAAAAGCACATTGGGTTTGTGGAGTATGTTCTGGTGTGGCAGCAGCAGGCTGTGAGTAATGGGAAATGCTAGCGAAGTGGCAGGCAGAGGCCAGGTTACGGAGTCTCACACAGGTGCAGATTATTAGTGGCATGTTCTGAGAATCTTGACAGCATCTGGCTCAGTGGCATACTGGGGTGCGGCTCACTGTTTACAGGTGCTCGCTGATGTTTACTGAGCAGCACATCATCATCCTGCTATCTCTGAGATGTGAAGACTAGATACAATTTCCACCTACATGGACTCTGTAGTTTGAATAAGATTGGACGACTTTGTGGTCATCAATAATTTATTGAGTACTCAAAATCAGCCCTGCTACTCAAAGGAGCCCTGGAGGTACCGTGCTTATGCACTGGGCTTCTAATCAGAAAGTCAGTAGTTTGAAACCAGCAGCAGTGTTGCAGGAGAAGGATGAGGCTTTCTAGTCTTTTAAGGAGTTACATCTTAGTGTTACAGCTCTTTTAGAATTTGTCTAGCAGGTTTTCTGTTGTTTTTTTCCCCCAGAAAACCCTTTAAAAAATAAAGAGTTACATCTTGGCAACCCACAGGGCTAGTTCTACTCTGTCCCATAGAGTCACTGTGAGTCAGAAACAACTCAAAGGCAGTGAGTTTCATACGCAAATCAGCCGACGAACCATTCTCCCCCTCCTCTCCCTCTCTAAACATCAGAAATATTTTTAAAATTTTATAGTTTTTAAATTTTATTTTATAAAGCCCTCTTATTAAGTCATAAGACAAAGACAAAGAGAAATCGAGTCCCAAACCCTAATGGTGACCACCAGCAGTGTACAGCAGGGTGCACATACACCCCTGGAGGTGTGGACATGTAGTCCAGGATAAAGTACCATCAGTGTGAAACTCCAGGATTAATTATCTGAGGACAGTGTGGTGTGAAGGAACAGCTCACCAAAGAGACAGTCTTTGGCTGTCTTCGATACAAATGGAATTTATTTGAAGTTTTCTTTTTCCTTAAAAGTACTTTTTGCATTAACTGTGCTTGCTTTTATATAAAATAGGGTTTTCCTTTCAAGTTATTTGAGGAAAACCAGTGACTTCTGGAGGCACACTTTCCTCAGATAATTGATCCTGGAGTTTCACACGGATGGTGCCTTATTTTGTTCTAGTGCATTCAGCAGTGCTCAGTACCAACTTACTCCCAAGGTGGTGGTGGTTGCTTGGTACGCATGCTCCTATCAGGTCCTACTCATGGAGACGGTGAGTACAACAGACTGATCCTCTACTGCCATCGAACCATTACTTTGTGCAGGCCCTGTGTCATTCCACCTCACTGAGGGTCCACCTTTGTCACAGAGCCCCTGCTGTCCCTGTCCAGGGACATGTCCCCGTGCGTGAATTGAAGTCTTGCCATCCTCATTTCCAGCACTGTTCTGACTGTACTTTTTCCAAGACAGACTTGTTTGTTATTCTGGCAGCCCATGACGTATTTAGTATAGTCAGTGTTCTTTGCCAACAGCGTTATTCAAAGGAGTCAGTTCTTGGTTTTGGTTTTCATTGGTCAGCTCCGGCATTCATGTGGAGTGATTGAAAATACCATGGCTCGGGTAAGGTGCACCTTAGTCCTCAAAATGGTATCTTTGCTTTCTAACACTTTCTCAAAACATATCCTCTCTGCCATGGACTAACTTCCAACCAACTCATAATGATCTGACAGGACAGAACTGCCGATGAGGGTTTCCAAGGCTGTCAATCTTTACGGGATGAAGAGTCTCTTCTTTCTTCCACAGAGTAGCTGGTGAGTCTCATCTGCCAGCTTGCAGTTAGCAGCCCAGTGCCTAACTCACTGTGTCACCTTTTAATATTTTAAAGAGGTCTTTTGTTACAGATTTGCCCTGCCATTTGAGTTCTTGATTGCGGATTTGATGGGCATCAGTTTGGGATCCAAGTAAAATGAAATCCCTGATAACGTTAAGAAAGACTTAAATTTTATTACAAGAAAGCATTTTAAAATATTCCAAGAGATACATATGTATCAAGCTTTCTTACTGAAATTCTTATTACCATATGGATAAGCCCTGTATACTTCCAGGAGTCCTTGGGTAACACAAATGATTAAGTACTTGACTGTTAACCAAGGTTTGGTGGTTCAAACCTAGGTCTGGTGATTATACTTCCTTAAGGACTGCAGTTAAGGGAGAACACCACAAACACAGAGCCTTCGCAGCAGTCTCACTCTGTAACACTCCGGGTCACCGTGAGTCCGAATTGACTCTGGCAATGGAGTCTCCTTTTTTAAGATCGACAGTGTGCCACCGTAATGTGTATCATTTGTAACTTTATAACACTTACTAATTTATACCTCTGGTTCTTTTGCAAGATGCCAGGTGAATTCAGAGGAATATTCAGTGAAAGCAAGCTTCCTTTTGGAAAGTGAGCAGAGTAAGAAGGGCCCTGCCGTTCTAAGTTTTTATTTCTGTTGTCAGTGAACCCCACGCCACCACAGTCAAATCTGATGCTAGGGAAATGCCACTTACCAAGTTACTACTTGGGAGTTAATAGTCTGTTTATTTTCTGTGAAGGAGATAATGTGTAAGTTACAGATGAAACATATAATTATCAAATGCCATTTTATGGGAATAGCTTGTCTAAACTTTCTTATTTCGCAAATGGTAAGCTAAACAACAACGTGGTCATGTTTTTGTAAATACACATTCACGAGCAGCAATGTTTATGCACCTCATCCTTGCTACCTCTGGATTTTTAACATCACATATCATAAGCAGGCAGGCACAGATTTTGTTTTTTATTTATGAATTCTTTTATGTGTGACTTTGGAGATTTTGAGAAGAGTCCAACATTAAGTTTCTAAAGAACTTTGTTACATAGACTGCGTAGGATAGCGGCCCGCTGCTGTCATGGGCAAGTGTGAACTGGAAGCGGGGAAGCTGGCCACACGCCACCACGGCTTGGAGAGCGGGTCTCGGGGGAGACCTTGCAGCCCCTTGCGTAACATTTAGCAGCGAGGAAAATACAAGCTCTGTCCCCATCACCTGACTTGTTTTCCATTTTGATTCCGTTCCTTGGCCAAGACTGGGTGTCCTGTAGTGGAGGAATGAAAGACAAGCAAGTTCCACAGAAGGAGCGGGCCTCGGAGGGCATTAACCAGTGCGTGATCTGTGGGCTGGGCCGGGGTTAGATTTCCAATTGTTGTTGGGCTGGGGGACTAGAATTTCCAGGGACAACTTGAAAAGCATTGTAGGGTAACTTGCCTTTTTTTCTCCAAAGGAGATTCTTTCCCCTTTCCTCCCTCAGCATTGTGTGTTTCTTGGGCTTGATATACTGATGCTTTAAAATATCACGACCACTGGGAGGGACCATTTTATAGCAAAATAATTTCCCTGCATGTTCTATGATACTTTCTTTGGCAGTATTGTTTACAAGGTTTTAAATCAGAAGCAGCACGGGTTCCTTCAGGGAAAAATGATCCAAATCTACCAAAGTAAAAGCCTAACAGACTCTTAATTGTTCCTTTCCCACAAGGGGTTTGCTTTTATTGAGGGTGTGGGTAATTCTGACAGGACCCTTCTCGAGCAGGTTTAGTGACTGGGAGTTACCCTTCCCCTGGGAAAAGCTCATTTTCATCTGATTTGTAAAGCGACTTCAAGCGTCTTTGAAAATAAAAGTAGTTTGAGCATTAAAGTGCTTGGGTATCTCTCCGTTCTCTAGTTCCCAGCATGAAGACTAGTGTTCTGACAGGCACCTCCTGCTACAGGATCCAATCCTAAATTTTTCTGTACTCTGCCACTCAAGCTAAATTAGAAAAGATTTCAGCCTTATAGATTTTATTTCCACTTGTTGCGGAAAATTAAGTAAATGTTAACTTGAGGGCAAGAATTTTCTCATTTCCATCAAGCTTACGTCTATAAATTTTACAATAGCACGATGTCTTTGGACTGGCTGTTAAGTGCTTGTTAGACTATCCAGAAGAGCAGTTTCGACTTTACCAAGTCTCCTTTCCCTACTTGAACTAGAGGTATAGGACCATTCCTTTCCAGAATCCTCCTCTAGGTCAGCTGCTACAATCCTTGGCGCTTAGAAAAATATCCTTGTATGGTACTGGAAAATGTTTTCTCTATTCATAAAGGTTTTCAAATCAAACCGGGTCTTTTTATTCTCTGTTTGTTGATCTCTGACCCTTCCCCCCAAATCTTACAGCCCATGGATTCGACAGCCCCCGCACAGAAGGCTCCTGAACCACCAGTCACATGAAAATGAAGGCAAGAAAAGAAAAGGGCCAGATGGCATCAAAAGCTCTGTCTTTCTAGGTCGTTGGTGGTTAAGCTTGCAATCTGGTTACCAATGGGAGATTATGGGGGAAAGGGTGGAGAGAGCAGCCCATTGTAAGGGAAGAAGAGTTTTACTGCCCTGTTCTTGCTTGAAGAATTTACTGGAAAGTGAAAACCTCCCACATTGAAGCAAATGGATTTTCTACTTTAACTCTTACAGGCCAGAGCCATGGGCTCTGCACTGCCTCGGCAGGATGCATCTGCTTAAGTGGTGCCTAAGCACACGCGGGCAACTCCCCACAGTATTTAACCAGCGACCCTAAAGGGTGGGGCTCCATCTTGGTCAGCTGCTGCCCTTCAGCTGCCATTGACCCTTTGCCAATGTGTTCTTCAAAAGCCTGCTCCTCCGACAAGACCTGGTGGAGATGTCATTACCCACAGGGAAGCAGAGGACCTCACTCACCACTTAGCCCTCCGCACCACTGTCTTCTTCCCTGTAGGGCACTGACTATGTGTACAGGGCATGGGAGGTGGGCAGCTCGGGACTTTGGGAGATAGGGTATCTCGGGGTATGTTTTTTGTATCTTGAGGCAGATTTACAATTACTTGATGCTTACTAAAATAATATTTGGAGGGCATTCTGCCCTCTCTGTTCGTTTGGGTATTGAAACCTGGTTCCTTTGGCCTTGGTAGCTCTTGATCTGACGACTGTGTGCTACTCCAGGCCTCCGGATTGTGGAACTTGTCCAACACTGCCGCCAGGATTCCAACTGGCTTGTTTTCTTTTGAATGAAAGAAACTAACGTATTTTCAGTTTTCAATTTTAACTTGGCCCCAATTTATCCATTTGGACCCTTTCCTCTTTTGATAACCATGAAAACTCTTTAATTAGGCACATCCAGTCCTTTCAGCTCAAAGTTTAATCTCTCTCTCTTTTATAAGTGTGTCTCCTCTCATGTCAGTCTCTTTTTAAAAGAATCTTTTGCCCTCGATACCTGTGCGACTTATTTCAATATGAAACAAATGAAGCAAAGTAGGCATGATTTTGTAGGCTATAAACTGTTGGAGTGTTTACATTTCTTTCTTTATTAACTATTCTTGCTGAAGCAAGTGTCGGGAACAGTGCTGGGTAGTAAAAGTCATGTAACAAATACACAGCTCACAGGGTTGACAGATTTTTAAGATACAACATGGGTATTCTAACATTCTTAATTGATTTCCGTCTAGGTTAACAGAAAGTTGACTTGCTCTTTTTTTAACTTGACCTGAAACTACTGAGGAGACCTTTTGAAGTTTCTTCAGCCAGAAATAAAAGATTATTTCCTGTGTATACAGAATTGCTGGGTTTAAGTAATTTGAACAAAATCAACAAGCTCTCCTTGTGGCAACTCGCTTTAAATTTTTATTTTTGAATTAACGTTGTTGATAATGTACCTGGTAAAGCATGTATCAAGTCAGTGATTTCTACATGTACATTCAATGGCATTGATTATACATTTCAAGTTGTGCTACTCATTACTTTTGTTCGTTGCTTTGCTAGCTCTTTTAGCTCACTGAATTCAGAATCCCCTTGGGAGAACCTAATTTTTTAGCAAGAGACTGCCAGTCTCTGTCTCCACCCTTCATCCATGTCAAACACGTGCAGTTGTGAAGTATGTGCTGTATTAATCCTAATGAAGGGTGTAAAGCCACGTTAGCTTCTTTTCACTCCCAAACGGTGTGTCTTCTGAGATAGACTGTGTGAGTATGTGCGGCTCCTCACCTAAGAGAGTTCCCAGTTGCCAGAGAAAATTTTGCAAAGGGTTGATGAATTTGGGTAGCACAGGTAAAATGGTTAAATCTCAGTAAAGGAGATTTGTGGATAGACCTGTCATTTAAGCAAAACAAAACAACAACAACAAAATTAGTATTCAAAACCAGGAATGTCCGGTTTCAGCGAGAACCGGTTATGAGAACTTAGTTATTGAACTCAATAAAGAGAACCGTCAAGGACCTCTAACTCTACTGGGCTAGTGGCTGCTGGATGCATCTTGAATGTTTGCCAGTCAGCCCTCTGACTGTACTACCCCTGCTTCTCAGTGACATAAACCAAGTGCTTAGCAAGCCTTCTCTTGCTCCTCTCGAAAATTTCACTTGACATAATTTCTTGAATATTAAGACATAAAGTATAGTTTGGTAAGTGAGCTAGTAAAACTATTTTGGCTTTCGTTGAGGAGAAAATGAGGACATAGTTTATTCTTGGTGCAGTTTTTGAGAGTTGCTAAAAGTTCCATATTACCTCTTTTGAGGAGCTAAATTGGACATTTTTGAGAATTTTCTTTTCTGATATGATAGCTGTTGAGTTATGTCACGCTTTATGACACATGGACCAGAGATGTGGACTGGTATTATGTACCCAGAATTCACTCTGATTATTGTGATCATAGTTCAGTGGAGTCAAGGGGAAGGTAAATCCACGAGGCTTCTTGGTAGCATTTTCAGCAGAAATTTCCCCCAACTTCAGAATTCCCCGAGGATAGATGGATTGGAAAATGCAGTAATTGTTAGTCAAGAATTTTTGTCAACTTTTGTTTTTGTTCTCCCACCCACCCTTGTACAGGAAAATAAAGGGAGTGGTAAGAGAGCTAGGGGAAAAGAAATTAAAATGAAAAACCGATGAGCTGGTACACTTAGATATTTGGAAACAGGGCACTGTTTCATAGGTGCTTGCTTCATTGGCTAGAATTGACCACATATTCTGCCTAACTATACTCCAGCCAGTCATAGAATTTTGCTGTTTCTATTGGGTTGAATTACCATTTTTAATAGTGATAAATGGTTGAATATTAGAAAATTCATATGGTTTAACTTGATATGTAATAGCATGTAAAACTGTAACATATAGCAGCTATAGTTGTATAAAGGTGTGTGTGTGTAGAAGGTGCGAGGGATAAAATGGAAATATATGAGCATTTTATACCCCCTGGGGGGAATCTCTACGCTAGCATGTGGTTTATGGCAATGGAAGCAAATACAAGTGTCCTAGTATGCTTTTCCACCTCTGTATTTGTATGGTTGAGACAGTTTATAAGGTAGTCTAAAAAATAAGCCATCTCTGACAGAGCTTACCATGGGGGATAGTAACCTAAGGCGACCGGTATTTGAAGAGTGCGCACAGATGGCCAAGACCGAAGGACAAGCCTGTCTGTGCTTGTAGCACTTTGAAACGAAGGAGGAGACATGGAGGAAGATGGCCATAGGCTGACTGATGTTCAAATGGTTTCCCTGAAAATAGGTTTTCGGGTATTTCTCATGTAATTTCCAAGTTGTGCTGATTATTTGACCTTTATTTTTTTATTTATTTTTTGTCTTTCTTAGACGAGCTCATCTTCGCCTGTGTTTAGAACGCTTAAAAGTTCTGATTCCCCTAGGACCAGACTGCACCAGGCACACAACACTTGGTTTACTCAACAAAGCCAAAGCACACATCAAGGTGAACATTTTTACCTTCATATTTTACACCTGGTTCTCTCAGTCCTGGTTTAATTATTAACAATGGTACCTGTGCTTACACATCTGCTAGCTCACCATGCTCTCCATCACAACCGACCTCAAGAGAAATATTTCCAAAAGCGTACCAGCTAATCGAATGGAAGCAGTGGAAGCTGGTTAAATGGTCTTAGCTGCATGGCTGTGACAGGAGAATCATAACCCCATCTCCATGTGCAGAAGAAAGGCAGTTGCGCCCCCTGCTGGGGAAGACTTCCCTGCCTGGGTCCTGCCAGTACTTTTCCATCCCACAGCAAGCACACTGCAGAGGAAGTTTCTCCTTGTGGGGACTGCAGACTGCAAGGAGTACATCTTGTTCAAATAATGTCGTTTTCATTATACAACACAATTAAAGACCAAACTATTTTTTTAACCATACACACGTACTTATATAGATGTATATTTATATTTTCTCTGCCAAAGAAACTCTTTTGAGATGTCATATAGAAATCAGTAAGATTAAGTGTAGTGGACTAGTACAAATGTAAGTAATCATTTTATCTTTTCAGAAACTTGAAGAAGCTGAAAGGAAGAGCCAGCACCAGCTCGAGAACTTGGAGCGAGAACAAAGATTTTTAAAGCGGCGACTGGAGCAGCTGCAGGGCCCTCAGGAAACGGAACGAACACGAATGGATAGCGTCGGATCAACTGTTTCTTCAGATCGTTCTGACTCAGAGCGAGGTGGGCCGTGTGCCTCTCTCCTGATGAAACACTATCCATCTATACATTCAGCATCTCTGTTCAGTCACGAGCCACACAACAGCTGTTCGGGCAATGTCTGACCTCAGATATGTCTACCTTCCCATAAAGTTATCGTGCCCCGCCCCCCAAGAAAACAAAAACAAAACCACTGCCATCGAGTTAATTCTGACTTGATGCGATAAATGGTTACCAAGGCTGAGGGAGCACGTGGCCTCATCTTTGTCCTTCAGAGCAGCTGGCGGTCTTGAACCTCCAACCTTATGGTTAGCAGTCGACACTTACCCAAACAGTGCCACCAGATCTCGAGGCTGTGCTACAGCTCATGAATCCTGACTAAACACTGTTGTGATTGTGATACCAAATGTATAGCAAATGGTACAGTGCCCAGATCACCTATAATACTAAACACCTGTGCTACTGTAAACACCTATGCTACTGGTTTATGTAGATGCTCTACTTTCTATTGTTAGTCTATTTTTTGTTATTTTTTAACATTTGTGACTTAGGTGGGGGTTTATATTTGAGATAATTTTTCATACCAGAATTTAAACAACTTATCAAATCTCTCAATGGTTTGCCCTATCTGCACCGCCCCCCTCCCCCAGCCCCCTGTCTACCTTTTTGTCTTGTCTTCCTCTTGTAGAATAGCATCTTTTCCTTTCACCTTAGCCGACGCCGTTTTAGCCTATTGTGTCCCCTTCCCTCACTTCCCTCCCACCTCTGGTAACCATCCAAAGGCTGGTTGTTGTTTTTGAGAGGAAGAGGAGTTATTAAAAGCTTTGTGTTTTATAGCTACAGTGGTCTCAAACAGTATTTGGTTTTTTTGTGATTGACTATCTTTACTCAGCACAATGTCCTCCACATCCACTTTTGTCATAAAGTGTAACCCAGTTTCATCCTCATTCTTTTCAAGATTTTTAATACTCCACAGTATGTCTGTACCACAGTTTATTTATCCATTCTCCCACAGATGGGCATTTAGGCCATTTCCATCTTCTTGCTGTTGTGACCAGTGCTTCTATGAACATGGGTGTGCACCTATCTGGTCATGCTGTGACTCTTACTTCTTTAGGGCATGTAACCCCAGTAAAGTAGGGTGTATGTGCCCCAAGGATTGTCGTGCATTTCTATTCCCAGTTGTTTGAAGAGGTACCTACCATACCATTCTCCACACTAGCTGCGTAGTTTCACGGTCCTACCAGTAGCTTATGAGGGCTCCAATCTCTGCACCCTCTCCAGCACTTGTTCCTTCTGGTTTCTTTTACCTCTCCTATCAAATCTGGTGTGAGCTGTTATCTCACTGTTGTTTTGATTTACATCTCTCAGGTGACGAGTGAGAGCAAGCATTTCTTTTTAGGATATCATTTTTGGCAAACTATCTGTTGATATCTTCTGCTTGTTTTGATTGGACTATTCATCTTTTTCATGTTGAGATGTCACAGTTTTCTAGAGATGTTAGAGACTAGTCCATTGTTTAACGTGTCACTGCTAAATTCCTCCCCGTCTCGGGGTTGTCTTACTTTTTTGAAGAAGTCATTAGATGCACACACATGTCTAATTTTTAGGAGGTCCCAGTCTCCATTTTCTCTTCGTTGTATATTTTTTCATTATGTTTGGTAGTGTGTTTATGCCCTGTCTTAGACCTTAATTGTCATTTTAATGTGAACTTTCCCAACTTACACATAAAAACAATAACGTATGCGTTGCCTTATAGGCAGAAGCATCTAATTTCATGTATTGTTCATCTCTTAAGCGCGTAGCAGTCTCTGTTTAATTTTTTTTAAGAAAATAATTCCAATCTCTATTCACTAGATCAGGGTGTGCTATGTCTTTGTGAACTATGTTATGCCAGTGGGCCTTGGTATTCCCCAAAATCGTGGCCCAGAGCCCATAGGCCTGTGGCTCTCAACCTTCCTCGTGCCGCAACCCTTTCATACACTTCCTCATGTTGTGGGGACCCCCCAGCCATAACTTTATTGTCCTTGCTACTTCATCGCTGCAATTTTGCTACTGCTATGAATCAGGCGACTCTGTGAAAGGGTTGTTCAACCCTCCCCCAAGGGGTCGCGACCCACAGATTGAGAACCACTGCCCTAGACTCAGCAACTCCTTCCCTCCAGGTGTGTTGGGTTCTGTCTAAGACATTTCATAACTGTGCTCTCTGTATGTGCAGCAAAGGTAAATAGCCATGTCCAAATATCCTCCACCAAATCTGTATATCTCTGTGGGATACTCATCCCAATCTCCCCACCACGCCCACTCAGCCTGCATCTCTACCCAAGCATTTGCATGTAGAACATTACTTACCTCTGTTGCCTTTAACTGCCACCTCCTATCTTTTTTTAAAAAAAAACAAAACGGTTTTAAATTCTTTTCCTCCGATCTTTTTTTTATTTACCTCTCATTATATTGTTTACACCCAAGTTACTGTATCCCTATTAGTAGTTTCTGTCCCTTCTCCTTCAACAGTGGGTTTTATTATCTAGTTTGTGATAGCTTTTCTTCAATTGTCTCTAAAAAAAAAAGAAGAGGAGAAAGGAAACTTACCACTGGCATATTTATGTGCTTTTTAAGGCCTTGCTAATCTATAAGTCTCCTCTCTCCATGCCATTTATTATGAAAACAGTGAAACTGGGCTATTTTTCATACAGGTTTGGCTGATTGAAGCCTCATGGTGGCATTTAACACCTTTGTTTGCCCCTCATATTTTCTGTGGAAAGGTACTAGATTGAACTTCCATGCTTTTTTGGAGCAAGAATACTTCCTAGGTGGTCCCCACACTCTATCATCATGTCTGGTTACCTCACTTTTAATCATGTTAAGGTTGGTCAGTGGGTACAGCTAATGGCAACTCAGTACTTTTATGTAAAGTTCCTCTTCAACCTTCCACATAATAGTCTTAGCAGTCATTGATAATTGTTGCCCAGAATCATTTTATTGGTTACTACAGCAATTTTTAAATGCCATTCTTGCATTTATTAACTCTTTATTTTGGAAAGAAATAATTTCCTCATCAATGTTTTGCCCTAAAATAAAGTTCAATTCAGGGAAGATGAAGTAAATGCTCAGGTGTTTAATGTGCTTTGTCAGTGTTTTAGGTGTTGGACCCTTAGCAGCCTCAGTGCAAGGCTTTTTGTTTGGTTGCTTTTTTTACTGTCTTGTCAGTTTCTTCATTTTAATGTATTGATTGTGCTCCAGTTTGTTAAAGTTGTCATTCTTTCTAATGTTTATATTGTCCCTTATGAAGAACCTTCCAAAGTGGTTTTTAACCCCTTACAACACACGTCTAGGGGTCCATGGGTTTCTTTGTTTCTGATTTTATCTTGCTATGTAAGAGTTGTTGCTTTTTTTATTGTTGGCTCTATTTGATATTTAAAAAATTTTTGTTTTCTAGTGAAAGTTTACACAGAAAATTAGATTCCCCTCCAGTTTTTAGCCAGATTGTTTCATGACACTGACTACTGAGCTACATCTTTCATTCCTTGCCTTCTCGTTGTTGCTTTTGCCTCTATGTTAGCCACTTGACGTCATCGAGTTCAGTATCCAGTGCTCCTCATGGGTGACACTGTTTGCCGTATAAGCCACTGTGGTTTCACTTAAAGGTGACCTCTAGGAGTTGCTTTCGTTCCAAATTCCAGGGAGTTCACTAAACTTCTAGTGATCCTGCAAATCTGGTCTTTTAAAAGAATTTTAATTTTGTTCCCCATTTTCTCTCATTCCACCTGGGACCTTCTGTTGTGTCCCTGACCAGAAAAGTCACCCCACCCCCAGGAGAGTCCGGTCCTGCAGTCCAGGCTCCTCTTCGAGGCGCTGGTTTCCATTACTCTCCTTCGCTCGAGACGAGCAGAGACCGGCAGTTGTTGTCAGGTGGCCACTGGCTAGATTTTGTAGGACCTCAGGTGGACTCACCAACCAGGATGTTGAACCACTACCTTTAAGAACTGTGTTAGGATGTTGGCACTCCGTTTCGAAGAATAGACATCTACTCAAAGCAGTACCAGAATTAAGGACATACCAAGTGACAGTGAAGAGTAGCAGAAATAACTCTCAATTATCCAGAACCGTGTGGGAGAAAAATGTAGAACAAAAAATCAGATTCACAAAAAAGACCAGCATGACTAGTCTGACGGAGACTGGAAGACCCCCAGAGACTAAGAGGTCTTACCCTAAACCATCCTTCTGACCTGGAACTAAAGTCATTCCTGGAGACACATGTCAGCCAAACAATAGGCCAGCCCATGAAATAAACCATAGCACTGTAGAGGGGACCGTTCCTTAGAACAGAAATCACTTAGATGTGATCCAAAACCCAAGAAGGAAGGGCAGGAAGGAGTAGAAATCGGGGTTGAAAGGAGACTGGGAATCCGAGTGGATGAAAAGAACTCAGACACATTGTGGTGAAATACAGGGAATACTTTGTGTACACACTATCCAATAAGTAATTTGCTCTGTAAACTTTTATATAAAGTACAATATAATTTATAAAAAGAAATGACCCTCGGCAGGCAGAACTTCATCGTGCTCTTTACAGTGTACTAGCTGTATGGTCTTGACAAGTCTTGCTTACTCTTCTGTAAGCCCATCCCATCTCCTGATTTCAGAGCGGTTACATCTTCATAAAATAGCTCCCCTTCTTCCCTGCCCCCCTCCAGTATTCCTGGTTGCTGGGACCTGAATACCATTCTGGTTCGAGATGGGCTGTGTCCTGTCCCCATTGTTGCAGGAGATTGTCAGCAGCACCCCTAGTCGATCGGACTGGAGCACTCTCTTTACATCGACTGCTTGAGTGCAGCATACTTGGCTGGACTGGGTGCCTTGATTGTATTTCACTACTGGATGAGTGACCGGAGGGGCTGGGAAACACGAATGGCCTGGGAAGCATTATGGATATGAAGCAAGTAGTTATGAATTCATAGAACTATTTGTACAGCTTGTTTAATCAGCTGCCTGCATTTTAAAAGCAAATCTCCAAAACTTGAAACAAGTCCTTTTGAAATTATACTTTGAACCCTGAGAGTCCTTTCCCTGAAGCAGTTGGGATCAGTGCCTTTGGAGTGCCCTTCCCGTCAGAGCCAAGTAGGAAGCATCGGGCTTTCAGACTGCATAGAAGTGAGAAATCCTGAGTTCATTCTACATTGTTGTGAAGCAAAAACATTTTCGAATCGCCTTTTGTTTTTAAAATTTGTGTTGCTTTTTAGTTATATCTAGTATCAAGGTAACAGTGGTTGGATTGTGTATATATTTAAGTTCCTTTGCTATGCATGGTTTTTGAAGTAAAAGTTAAATGCCACTCTAACATAAACAGCCCTGGTGGCATAGTGGATTAGGTGTGGGGCTGTGAACCACTAGGTCAGTAGTTTGAAGTCATCAGCCGCTCCAAAGGAGAAAGATGAGGCTTTCTACTTCCATGAAAGATATATAGTCTCAGAAACCTGTGAGGTCGCTGTGAGTTGGAATTGACTTGATGGCAGTGAGTGTATGCCTTTATTGTAATCCTTATTACAGACGTCACTATAATTCAGAGACTTGAAAGTCTCAGGCCCTTAGTCAAGCTACATTTAATGCAAGAAAATGGATTTGAATTAAAGCCACATCCCTGCATGTACTTTGTAAGTGACTGGCTTATTTTGGTTACTGTATGGTCAAAGAACTTCAGGATGTATGTCCTAGGAGTCTAGAACGATCTACAGAGTGATACCACCAATGGCCTGGATAAATATTTTAATCTCCTGTATTAAGTTTATGCCTTTCCCTGTTTAGGGCAACCTTGATCAGAACAGAACAGAGCACTGAAATTTAGGTTTTGGATTGATCCAGAACAAATGTTGAGCCCCTTGGGGTTGGGATAGTCTGACAGTGTGCATGGGCTTACCAGTAGGCCAAGAGCTTTCAGGTCCAGATGAACTGGCATCCAATAGTTTGGCAACCTTGCGTCCTAAATTAAGACCACCACAATATTTCAGATAGTCCCCTTCTAAGAAGCACCCCTATATTCTAATATTCTAGAAAATCTCTCTTTAGTTCTGTCTCCAGAGATGACCGATAATAAACTTGAGTATATGCCACTAAATATTATTTCACACCTCTTTCTTTTCCTGGTGTTTTTTTTCAAGGTCTGCACATACCAGGTATAACTAATCTTCGCCTTTTTTTGTCTTTGGCAGAGGAGATTGAAGTGGACGTTGAAAGCACAGAGTTCTCCCATGGAGAAGTGGACAGTATCAGTACCAGCAGCATCAGTGACATTGATGACCACAGCAGCTTGCAGAGTGTTGGGAGTGACGAGGGCTACTCCAGCGCCAGTGTCAAACTCTCTTTCCCTTCCTAGAGCCCGGCGTGACCCAACAGTGCAGGGCAGCCGACTCACTGGGCCGTTCAGTCCAAACAAGCTCTTCACTCGGGCTCATGATGCAGTCTCCTCTTTAAAATGAAACACAACTATACTTGAACAAAAGGGTCTCAAGAGACCTGTATGTAAGCAAATACACAGCAAAAAGTGGGGCAGAAGGGCCCCAGCAGAATATTCGGAAATCACAGATTCTAATGGCAGCAGAAAACTTGTGTGTAATTTCCTCGTTTTAATTTAGTTGATTTAAGAGGGCACTGGAGACCCCTCCCTCCTCCTTTTCTGGTTTGCTCATACTGCAATGAGTCAACCTATTTAAGGATGGGTTGTGAACCCTTCCTCAGCTTTATGATCCTAAAAACGAAATCAAACCTGTCGTAAAGACGCGATGAAATCAGGCATTAATCTTGGATAGCTGAAGAGCTAGTACCACTCAGCCTGGGACAGCTTCTCAGGAAGCCTGTGGATGATCAATTCTTTTAAAAAGCTCATTTCCTTCTCTGCAAAAGGAGAGATTCCCCTGAAGCCTGTGGCAAGGGATCATCATGCAGTTCAGTTTTGTTGGATTCCATGCTAAGCAAGCCAACCTTGTCCTGCATGGTTAGCACTAGGGCTCCAAGCCGCCGCTCACCAGCCAGCCGGTACCCCTCGACCCCTGGGCACCATGGGGCAGTCAGTGCATGGCAGCCTCTGAGTGTGACCTGGGGGCCAGGGCAGCGCTCTGCAGGCCTGTCCAGATGAGCAGGCCTTGGGATGAGCCACGGCACCATTTTTATTTCAGATTTTGATAACTGTTTTGTATGTGTTGAAACCAAAACGCCATCTTTTTAAAAGCTTGTCCATGAACAACACAGTTGTCTTTTTTAGTAGAACAACACACAGGGTGGGGAGGGGATCATCTATTTTGATGCAGCATTTGATGATGATGAAACACCTCACACCTCACTCTTTACAGTGCACAGAATGAATGAGGTCTGGGCCAGGGAGAAACAAGGTCAGTGCTAAGGTTTTGTTTTTGTTTAGAATCATTACCCTTTCTTTACCAGCGTTGAGCCCTCTGGGACCTCTAGGGGACTATCATAGTTAACATAGTGGAGTTCAGCACTTGTCTCGGTTTAGTGTAAAGGTTTGCTTCCATTTTCCCACAGGCAGTCAGTCTCTCCTTCCTCACAGTCCTACTGTGCAGGTGCTATTGTTGCTCTTATGAGTATTTTCAGAAATGTTATTTTCTTTAAAGTGAAATTTCTAGCCTGCACTTTGATGTCGTGTGTTCCCTCTTTTAAAAACTCCAACGTCCCCCTCTTGTCTCCTCCTCTCCCTTCTTGGATACCCTACCCCTGGCTGTTTGAACTTTGTATACTTTCAATAATTTAACTACCCTTAATTACGTAAAAAAAAAAGGAAAAAAGGAAAAAAAAGCTTTATGATTTTCATAACTTATTGCTGTTTTTAATGGGTTGTTAATTTCAGTCCTGTAGTTTTATTTTATGTTTTAGATAGGGCTGGGCAAGGAAAAAGGAAATAAAGACAACCATATTTAGCAGTGCAGTGGAGTTGTGTGTTAATGTTAGCCTTGCCTTCGTGAGTTGCCCTTTGACCGCGTTCACGGCTTCTTTATCCGAGGTGCGCCCGAGGGCCTGCGCGGAGACCCACTTGTCCTGTGCTCTTCCTGTGCCTCCACTAAGATTTTCCCTTTGGTTTGTGCTACATTTGAGTGGATGAGTTCTTTAGATGGGAGTGAAAAACGGCATGCCTTCAGAAGCTCATTATTAAAATCTACTACTTCAAGTGTGCAAGACCTACTGAAAACCAAATTCACTTCTGTGGCTGCGGTAAGTCATTCCTGGGTTCCCTAGTTACACCGGCCAGATGAAGATGTTGCTCTGTGTTGGTTAAACTTTGATTTCCCCGAGTGATATGGCAGCAGCTGAAGACTGCGCTAACAACCTTGGAAAGTAAGTGGGAGATTATGACTAAGCCACCATCTGTTAGTCCCATGGCATTTGCTTGCGCCGCTTTGCCTTGGACTAGAACTCGGGACTTCGCTCAGGTGAAGTCAAGGCAGGAAGTGCCATCTTGCTGTACCAGGTGGTGGACTGGGGAGCTTTGATTGTTCAACTGCCCCCTGAATTGCGTCTTTCATGAATTTCTTTTCCTTGGAGGTGGATTGAATCACCAGTAAGAAGTATTAATTTTTTTAAGACAAACTGACTTTGAAGACACAACAAATAACTGCAAGAAATAAAAATTGTGAATGAAGAATATCTGAGTGCTTTTTGTACCATGAAGGAAAAAATAGACAAGCATTGAGGGGCTACATAAGCAGTCAGGAATTAACGGCAGCTCAAATGGCTTGTTTTCTGTTACACATGTTAAACAGGTGTGCACCTTACTGCTAAGTCCTGTCTACTGCAGATGGCTGCACATCTGATCAGCTTACCCACTTGGGCTAGACAAAGCCGTTTGTTATTCTCTAGTTCCCAAATCACCTTAAGGAGACCCTTTGCTGGCACTACCGTTTGAATGCTTTTGAAGTTTATGCGTTTTTAGGTGGTCCCCACTAACCTGAGTGCCTGATCGGTAAAATGTCTACACCTGTCAATGTTTTTCACTGACGCACCCTGGCAGTACAGTACTTAAGTCCGTGGTTGCTTAATTACTGAACCGCCAGAGGGTTCTGATGAAAACCATTGCGACCTGAAGCGTCGGGCTAGGGTAGGTATGAGAGCTCTCCTTTTCTAAGGCAGTTGTTGCTTTTAGCATTACGGAGGGACTTTTAAAAGCCCGCTTGCAAAGCTTGCAACCCAGGTCCACAGTTCTGGGATCATTAACTTGTTTAGCCTTGTGGGGTCTTTTTTGATGTGTGGATTTTATTTCACTCAGAAGCAATGGCATTTCCTCATTTTTATATTATCTCAAATTCCCAAACTACCCAGATTAATTCAGTCAAGGTGCCTGCCAAAACCAGTACCTGGTGAGAAGCAGCAGGTTTTTAAAATTAGGTTTAAATTGCAGTTTCAACATTGACTACATTCCATCCCGAAAAGAAGTTAATTTCTTCACTAGGTGTCTCCCAAAAAAAGTCCTTATATGAAAGGTGATTAAGAATTAAAAGTCGGGGGGAAAAGAATTAAAAGTCGATATAAATTAATCCTCTCCCCAAATCTAGGAAATTAAGAGCTAAGTATTTTCTCTGAATTATGCAACATTTCAGCTATCTTGACTCTGGGGCAGACAGAAAAGTGCACTTATTATTTTTGGAGGGCTATTTCCAAGAATTGGTTTAACAAAACTCCATGGCAGATTATACTTTTGTTAGTCTTGGTATCGTAAGGGTTTTAAAATAAAGGCTTTCTAGTAAGATGAAGGTACCACCAGTTTTAGTGATTATCTGTTAACTCTGAAACCACATGCTCTAGGGCTTACAGACACCCATGGTAACCACTGCACAGTATTCTTATGTAGATTGATTCTGCAGTTTTGTTGTAAACACACTGCAGGTGTGTGGCACCCGTGCTCAGCGTCTCGTTAGTGCCGTTTTCCCAGTATGTGCTCAACATGTCTGTGTCACAGCTCGTTCTAATACCCCACAGCTTTTCATAATGCTGCCGTGTGCTTGAGACTCTGGTATAGTGTAAGATCACGTTCACACACTGGGGAACTACAATGTTTGAGACCTGTTTTACTGCACTATCTGCTGTACTGTGGTCTGAATTGAGCCTGCAGTAATGCCATGGTATGCCTACAGGGGAGTGCCCCCTAGTTGTGCTATACAGTGCTAGCCTTGACCGTAAAAAAAGAAAATGGGGGTGGAAACTAGCAGCAATCTTCTCGGCCCAGTGTAACAGGATACAATACAGGACATGGTTTTCTTGGGGACTCAACAGTGCAGTTCTAAATGTATACACTTGGCGGCTTCATGGTTGTTTGTACCTTTCTGGGATGCCGTGAATTAGGGAAACGATGCTTTTAAAAAGTACTGCCACTGCCACCTACCGGTAATTTTGGATTTTCTTTTCAGAATGCTTAGTCTTCATTCCTTGGGCTGACATTGGGATATTTGATTTTAAAACGGGTATTTCAAGTATTACCACTAGGATTCAAGCACACATGCACATTCCAAACAAGTCTGTGATCAGGGGATGGTTGCCTGTAGAGTTCTCTCAGTAATACCCTGGCCTTAGGCTTATTTGGACCTCCTTTGGTGGCACAGTGGCTGTGTTGGGCTGCTAACCCCACAGGGTCAGTAATTCAAAACCCCCCACCACTCTAGAGAAAGACAAGGTTACCACTCTGATACAGGTCAAACCCTGTCCTATAGTCACTGTGTTTTGGGTGAGTCTAGTCACGTCCAAGGCAGGGCTCAGAAGATCCTGGTTGTTGTTATCTGTGCTTCTAGAAGGGTTATGGGGATCACCGAGAGTTCCTCAGAGGACAGAGGATGATTTTGGAATTAGAAAACTGCATTGGTAAGAAAAAGGCCCCGGATGCTGTGCCAGGTTATATCCTGCACAATGCACCTGCTCGTCCAGGACAGCGGGGTCCCATCAGCCTGCAAGCCTGCTCTTGCCCTGTAAGGCTCTTCGTCTCCAAAGACATTCGAAAAGGAGCACTGGGGCCCCTTGCGGATGGATGCTCACACTGCCATTCTAAAGAGCACCGAATTCCTGGGGAGGTGGGAAGATTAGCGAGACGGATGGGTATGTCAGTTTCTTATTTTTATGTTGCTTAAGGTTTCTTCTTTCTTGCATTATTTTTAAACACAGTCATAAATGACACCAAGGCACACAATAGTCTTGTATAAATAGAATTACAAAATATCCTTAAAATGAACACAAAATATAAATTTCAGAGCAGTTGTTTCTAAATTAACAGGGTTATTGTACTGAAAGCTAGCTTGGTCCACTAAACCTGACAGTGCTTTGATGAGGAAAACACCACCAGGCAGAAGCAGCAGGTCTCCTTACTGCCCTCTTGCCGACCACTTCTGAGCAGTTACAACTGAAGGGTTACCATGCACACTAGCCTCGCTATAGATTTCCGCCTGTATGAACATCTAGCTCTCCCACAAGATGATGCCATCTCTTCCAGGCCTGAATGTGTTTCTTCTACAGCTTAGCACCGGGCTAAAGGGCAAATAGATTTTGCCACAGGGAAACAAGCCAGCAACCCCCCGTAATTGTGGGCCGTAAGTACCTCTGGAAACGCGCCTTCTCCTAAGGAGCGGATCTAGGGCTCCTTTTTGCACCTGCATTGTTCATGTCCTCGGCTAACCTACATGTTTTTAGAATGTCCTGTAGCTACTTGTTACCTAAGCCTCTGTAAGATGCTTACAGGAGAAAACACACGGATTCAATTGTTTTTGTTAAGCCATAGACTTGTGGCTTTCCTCACAATTTCCCTCTCCACTGTAGTAAAAATTCACGTTAATTTGTTCCGATTGCAGTCAACACTGATGTGTAGCCTTCCTGATTCAGCGGATGTAACTACCACTGCCCAAACCGAAGGGCTTTTACCCTGAACCGGACTAAGGTCTTTCCACTAGGCCTGCGCATCCCAATCACTGGAACTTATTAAAAACAGATGTCTTGGCCAAGGAACAGGTCTCAGGGAAGACCAGATCTACAAATTCCTTTTTCAAGCAAACACAGAGATGATACTAACAAAACAATTTGCCCCTCCTTCCCTTTTCTGTTCACAACTATGCTCATTGATTTTCTAATCAAAAAATGTAAACGTAACCACTATCATGGACTTATTTTAGAGCTCTGGTACTTTGGTGGCATTTCAGAAATACAATAACTGGGGTCCCATACGCAAAGGTTCTATTATTCATTGTGACTGCTTAAGAAAAAGGATGATTTATAATTTCCATTCTGCCTAGTAATAGCAAACACTTCTACAGTGTTACCATGTACTGGGTACTGTTTAAGGCACTTTACACACACACCTCGTGAAACCCTTAAAACCCGTGTACAAGGACGACTTCTGTGCACAGCTGGAAAAGGGGAGGCAGCGTTCTCTTTGTTCCAAGGCCTCTCTCACGAAGACATTTTTTAATCTGTAATTAAGGCATTGCTGTTCTTCTCTATGAGTAACAGTGAAATAATCAAGCTTTGAGAAAACATATCCAACCCAAGTATTTTAGTCTAGATCACTATTGAACATTTCGGCCTGTTTCAGAGCATCAAGCCCCCTTTCTTGAGAAGAGAAAAAAATAACACTAAAAGTTCTAATGAGTTCCTACTTGATTTTAAGAATACAAATCAAATTACCCTCTGTTGAGTCGATTCCAAATTGTACCTTCATGTATAATGAAAACATTTAAAATGCCTTGGACCCTGTCATAATTTTCATTAAACATCCTCCCAGATTACATACATTAACAGGTAATCTTCCCAAGTACCCTTTTAGCCCAGCCACCATCATCCTGATAAACCTAGATTTTCTAAAAGACCACATCCAAATCTTTTGAGACAAAGGATCCTGATCTCATCCTATTTTCAAAATGCTTTATTTGCGGGTGGTCTTTTTCCTCCTGCAAAGCCCTCAGAAAAACAATGTGCAAGAAAGGAAGGCCCATGGGGTCAACAGCCTTTGATTAAACTATGGAAAGTTGTATCTGTAAGAGCTCTCAATAAAACTATTTTAACCCCAAAACAATAGCCTTGCCCTCACAAACACCAGCTAAACTGTTCTAATGACTATATCAAGGTAATCTCATCAAAGCTCATTTGGTGAAGTCATAAAATTAAAAAAAATTTATTTTGTTTTGTTTAATTCAAAGGATACCCTGGCAAATCTTCCAAAGCCCCTACTGATTAGTGTGTTCGTAAAATGCATTTTACAACAATTAAATTAATAGATTTTATTGAAATCTACTGAAAAGCCTTCCAAGATAAACAGCCCATTTTCAACTAATGTCTAACCTGGTATTTAAACAATTTTTCAACTTTCTACCCTGTGATCACGATTAGAGAAGAAAATCTCTTGGTTGGGCGTGAGGTGACAGACAGATTGGGAATTCTCTCTGTCATCACTGTCTTCCTAAGTCTCATTTTTATTAACCCCCCCAAAGTTCATGAAATAAAATGCTATTTCCCCTTCCACCAAAAATTTCCAAACTCCTCTATACATAGCACAACCTTTAAATAAAACTGGTTTGTATTTTAGGGTTCAATTTCTTAATTCTACTGGATTATCCAGGGATTTACTGAGATCTTTATCACGCACACAGTGCTCGTGTCTGCTGCACTGCTGCGTGCAGGGTCCCGGGGCACAGCCTACTGTAGCAACACTGTCGGCTCGAGAGAGTTCACCCTTGGGTTAACACACCCTGGAGATTTTAAAAGCACTTTAATAAAAGTTAAACATACAAAGCTGAAATTAAACACACCCTAAAAATTACCTTCTCCCATAAATGGGAAGACCATTTTCTATGCATGTATTTGGCATAAACTCAACTCAGGATTAACTGTGATGTTTGTTCAATTACACCAAAAAAATGCTGACAACTTGATCTAGTTAATAAAAATTACAAACTCAGCTACATTAACATAATATACAGGGAAATTATGGTCATATTAATGCACAAGAAATACAGATATTTTAATCAAAACACTCAGTACTCTTGTTCATTAATTTAGCCGTGGTTTTTTTTTTCTTTCTTTTTTTACAAAAATAATATCTACACAGTATACAGGGCTGTACATTAGCTTTTTGTTTTCCCATAGAAACATTACACCCCCCCCAAAAAAAAAGGTACCACTACCATAAGTGAAAAATCAACACAGCAAAATAAGCAAACCCCCCCCCACCCCCCAAAAAAGGTAGAGGGTCCTAAACATGGTTTCTTACATCAAACTCATGAAACGAGTTGAATCGCTTTTAGGGAGAGCCTAGGAAGTTTGAGAAACAAGTTATTGAAGGAAAACCTCAAAACAAATGCTGCCACTTACAAATTAACTCAGCCTTCATTGGACAACAGCTAGTGTAAGTTGAGGGCAAGGGAAAAAAGAGAAACTCTTTAGCACATTGTTTTTACCTGGAAGTTCCAAGAAATGCTAAATTCTATAGCAGGTCCAAAGAACCTGAGAAGTCCCAAGCATGACCTTTCAAGCTAAGAATATACCATTGGTTGAATTGGGGATCTGACATTAGGAAGATCAACAACTCATCTAGATGCTGTATTCAAACAGTGTCTATCTACAAAAGTCGCTTTATTCAACAAACTTCCAGGGAGCTGTGGTAGTAGTACAACAGCGGTTATCAATGGCAATTTCTTCGCGTTTCATTCTATTGAAGTCAGTGAGGACACTGGTATTCTTCCTTGCTCATCTAACAAATAATTTACCTTTAGAAAAATATAAGGATTAAAAAGGTAAATGTAAAGCCCTGCAGAGATGAAATCCAACAGTTTTTCCGATTATTGAGGCATCAAATGCCTGACATTGTACTTAGAAGTATCCTGATACTGTGTCATTGGTTTATCTGCAATCCCACAAGTTCCAACTCCCACTTTGCCAGTCACACTCTCAGGGGAAGCAAAAATACTCCTCTTTACCTGGGGAAAGAAAACAAACAGTCCCAGATTAGTTTTAGGCAAAAGCAAAGCAAAACCCCCAAACTGCCAACATTCATGCACATTTTAAGTCATAATAAAACATATTCTACTTTTAGTATTAAAAACAAAGGGCACAGTGTCTGGTTTGTTCAGTGTCAAAAAAACGAGTGTTGATGACGGTGCCTAGCTATCAAGATACAGCATCTGGGATCTTAAAAGTCTTAGTTAAACAAGCAGTTATCTAGCAGAGAAGCAACAACCAGCCTGTGTGATCATGAGGTGCTGACACAATCAGGTAACAGGTACCAGGAGACCCCAAACAAAAAACATACTGTTGAGAATAAGGGGAGTCAGAGCAGAGACCTAAAACCCATCTGTAGACAATGGGACATCCCCTCACAGAAGGGTCACAAGGAAGGGATGCGTCAACCAGGGCGCAGTATAACACAGATGACACATGTTATTCCTCTGGTTCCTTGAAGCTTCCTCATCCACCCCTGTCATGGCCAGACTGAAGCATGTGCACTGGTACAGATAAGAGCTCACAACACACGTTCCCGGTCAGATAAACCCCCCAGCAGCAGAAATGGGAGTAGTGATACCAGGAGGTTAGGGTGAAGGTGGGGAGGGGGGGGAACCAATCACAATGATCAATGCATAGGTGCCCCGCTCCCCCTTGGGGATAAGCAATAGAAACATGGGTAAAGGAGCCAATTGTCAAGTGTAAAATATGAAAACAATGAATTATAATTTATCAAGGGGTCACGAGAAGGGGGTAAGGAGCTGATACCAAGGGTCCAAATAGAAAGTAAATGTTTAGAAAATGGCGATGGCAACCTATGTAAAAATGTGCTTGATATAATTGATGTATGGATTGTTACCAGACCTGTAAGAGCTCCTGATAAAATGACCTTCACAAGAGTGCTGAAACGGTATCCAGCTAGAAGCTGTTGATCAGCACACACTATTTGACACACATCTGCCTTCAGATATCCTGTAGTTTCGTTTTGCAGACTCAAATCCTAATTTCAGCCATGACTGTACTGAATGAACTCTGCTGTGCCGGTGGGGGGTGAGCCTTAGGCTGCCTACCTTGTGGGGCCCTTTGGCCTTAAGGAACCCTGGTGACAGCGGGGTTAGCACAAGGCTAACCGTTAAAACTCACCGGCTGCTGCTCTGCTTCAAGAGGAGGCTGTCTGCGGCCAGAGAGATTCACAGTAGCATTAGAGACCCTAGAAAGTCTTACTCTGCCTACAGGCTCACTCACTATGAGTCACAATCAATTTGAGGTCAGTATGTTTTTGGTTTTGTCCCTTACGTAACCCTAGTGGGAGTAAAAATATGGGTGAAAAACTCAGGTTGCCCTTATTCTGAACTGTATGAATGCTGTGGATATTTTTCTATCCAACACACATTTAGAAGGAAAAGTACACCAAGGGAACCCATTCAGTGCTCTTTTTGAGTCTAGCAATGAGCTAATAAAAAATTACCTTTTGTAATTTCTCACGTACGCACATTCAAAATGCTTATAACTCAAAGAGCCAATGGCTGAAAGCGATTCCTGCCACCCCCTCCCCCCCAGTAAATCAAACTGAGGGTTAGATGGATTCTGAACTCAAAGATGATTATTACATGTTTTCTTACACATACATACCTCTCCCTTTTCGATGTAAAATTCTACTAATGACAGATGTACTTTTCAAACGTGCAGGCACTGCTGAAAGGATGTACTCACCTGGCCTTTTTTGTTCTTAGAATAGGCTCTGTTGTTGAACTGCTGCCATTTCACCTTCTGGTCTTCTCGTTCCTGCTCAAGTTCTTTTATTCTTTGTGCTTTTTTCAAAGCTTTCTTCTTTTTATATTCACGCTGCTGGGCAAGCATTTCTTTTCTGTGTTGAAGAAGAGATAAAACTCGTATCTTTGAGAAATTAGCAGTGCAAACTAAAAAATAATATAAGCTCAAACACTCTTTCCATGAATAAAAACACTAACTCATTAAGATCCATGCCATTCGCCCCCAAACTACTTAAAACTAAGGGTTGTTTTCTTTTAATTCTAGTACGTAGTATGCTTGGGTGTTTTAAACATAACTAACCTCTTATATGTAAATCAGATAGCCTAACTATGATGATTTTATTTTACTTTTTATATCACTTAGCCCATTGTGGGGTTGTTGTTTTTTTTTTTTAGCACATTGTGTTTTAGGAATGAGTTTTAATATTAGTGCCGGTTTAAATCTTTGTCAATTTCTAATTAGATATACCAGTATAATGATCAGCATCTGGACATATGAATATATGAACACATATCTATCTATATAAAATAAAAACTGTACTTTGCTTAACCTCTCTGGTTGCAGCTTTAAAAAGAACAAAGCAAGCATTTCCTCAGTTCTTACTGCATGCCAAGACCTGGGCTGCATGGTTTACGTCTGCTACCACCTAGCTAATCCTCACAGTCTGGTGGGCACCACGATTGCCCATGTTTTACAGAGGAGAAATCCGAGAAAGGTTAAACAGCCTGCCCAAGGTCATAATGCCAGATAGTAACAGACAGGACTAAAGCCCACACATTTAATTCAGTATGTCATTACCACCATCTAGTTCAGGGGCCCTCAAACTTTTTAAACAGGGGACCAGTTCACTGTCCATCAGATCCATTGGAGGGCCAGACTATAGTTAAAAAAAAAATCAGTATGAACAAATTCCTATGCACACTGCACATATATTATTTTGAAGTAAAAATCCAAATGGGCAAAAACACCCGAAGGGCCGGTGGGCTGCATGTGGCCCACAGGCCGTAGTTTGAGGACACCTGAATTCTAGTTCTTCATCTGGCATACTCCTCCTCGTAGATCTCAAGTGATGCGTCACTTTCTCAAAGCAGCCTGCCCCAATCACCAACGTGCAGGTTAGGCACCTCTTCGGTGTGTGCTCAAAGTACCCATTATGTCTCTTTCATAGCTCATTGCAAATGCTTATTTAATTGTGCATTTTCTTCTCTAGACTTCAAACTCAGTTGGGCAAGGCCCAATTTGGTATCTGGGTATCACCCACTGTAAACTCCCAGCAGTTGGATTCGTGCCAAGCACATTTAAAAGGAAAAAATGCCATCGCCATCAAGTCGCTCCAACTCAGGCGACCCCTTTCTGTTAGGCGGAAATGGGCGCCACTGGGGTTCCACCAGTCAGCCTGGGGCAGTCCATCACC
Source organism: Tenrec ecaudatus (assembly GCF_050624435.1). Lineage (NCBI taxonomy): Eukaryota > Metazoa > Chordata > Mammalia > Afrosoricida > Tenrecidae > Tenrec > Tenrec ecaudatus. The sequence goes on from NC_134545.1 coordinate 94,165,534, forward strand.
AAGGCTCTCGTCCACCGTGCCTCTGGGCGAACACTTATGACTAGCCTTTCGGCTAGCGTCGCACTGTGTAAACGGTCTGCACACCCAGGACTCTGCCAGGTGCATGCAAGCCTCTCAGTAAACATTTGTTGAATGCTACAGCGGGAATCCAAGAGTCTTCACTTTACCCAGGCCCAAGTACTTAGACCCAATTTCAAAACCAAACCAAACCCACTTCCATGTGGTCAATTCTGACTCTCCGCAACCCGGCAGGACAGAGAACAGGCCCTGTGGGATTTCAAGGTTGTCCATCTTCATGGGAGCAGAGAGCCTCATCTTGCTCCTGCAGACTGGCGGGTGGGTGGCCCACTGGCAGTCCAACACATAACCACACGCTACCAGGGAGGAGCTCCGGTTAATCCTTTAGTTTCAAAACAACAGTCAGCGGTATCTCGGCCTTCTCGCCTCGCCTGAACAGACTGTCTTCACAGACTACACAAACTTCCCAAGTGGGGAAGATTACGCCCCAAAGCTAGAGTCAAAGCCACTTACTTTGACATGGGTTTGCTGCCACTGTCCTCCTTGGCCTTCCTTCCTTCTTCCACAGGCTTGAGGTTCAACAGCGGAGTCACTTCCGCATTGCCATAGCCAGCAAAGGTGATTGCAGCCGTGCCGTTGTCTTCATCGATCTCCTCGATCTCCGCTTCGTAACACCTGTAAAGATATCATGGCTGTAAGCAGGTGAGTAAAGGTTTCGTATTCAGTCTGTAAGACTTATACTCAGTGACTCAAAAAGCACATGCGTCTAAAATGGAGGCGTTCTAGACCACCTTTTTTGCAAAGACAATACAAGAAAATAAGTACTTAATTACACAAAGACGTTCTAATCAAAAGATGGCCAGGAAAGTGTCTTATACATGTCTATTGAATGTGCTTTCATCTTTGGGAGAAGAGTTTTCTTTGAGAACTAAATTCAGTATATGTGCTTCATAGAAATCTGAGAGAGCTTAATTTCAATTTGAGGAGAGAAAACACCCAATTTTCCTCTTTTCATTTCCCCTCCCAAGAATATAAGCCATTGTTCTCTCCCAAACTTAATCTAAAGCTAAAAAAAAAAAATGCATTAATAGTAGTAACCACCCAACAATCAAACTAACTTTATAAATTGTATTAATTTTACCCAAATAAACAAACAAAACCCACTGTCTTCCCATGAATTAAACTCGAGTGACCCTCTATAGTTTCCAAGGCTGTAAATCATTACAGGAGCAAACAGCCTCGACTTCTTCTCCTGGAGCAGCTGGTGGGTTTGAACTGCCAACTCTGCAGATGGCAGTTCAATGGTTACCCAGTGCCAACAGGCTCCCCCTTACTTCTATAGGAGTGCTAAAGTAGGGTAGTTCAAGCTGAATAAAACATCTTACCATTGAATTCATTAGTTCATGTTACAGTTACAGGGGTTTCTACACTTACTGTCCATCCTCACTCCAGGTTGCCATACACTTGTCCCCGACTTTCCATGAGTGCGTGGGCTGGACCGATGCACAACTGTCGGAGCTCCTAAGAGTTTCAGAAGGTTGAGTTGAAAGAAGGTCTTTGGTTAGTTCTATAACTTCCTAAAAATGAAAAAACAAAACAATGATTTCATATTATTTACATAATTCACATTGTCAACGACTTTTGAGAACAAGCGGGCTCTTGGTTTTGGCTGACAACAGCTCTTACACCATATCGCTCTTAGTAAATACTCTACACATTTAACCTCACCTATAATTCAAACAACATTACAAAGAGATTCTCCCTGTTTAGAGGCTGACACAGCATGCATTTTATATAACTAGGAGAGCTGGGTTTGGAACTGTCTCCAGCCTGTGCTCTAACTACAGAGGGCCTTGCAACAACCAACACAAATACTAACTGAAACAGGGTAAAAGACTTGGGCTTTTACCAGCCATTATTTCTAAGCCCAACAGATATTTCTATAGATGAAGAAAAAGGTCAAATATGAGGGGCTGAACTAAATCAAGATCTATGCTATCAACTTATCACTGCCACAAATACAACCGGACCCTTCCCAGGCCTTCTCATGGCACTGTTAAGTGCTCCATGTCACTGTCTGTCTGTCTGTCTGTCTGTCTGTCTCTCTCTCTCTCTCACACACACACACACACACACACACACACACACACACACACACACACACGAGAAACCCTGAAAGCACTGACTAATGCACCTACTCAGATTCTCAGATTTCTACTAAATATTACAGGTATATATAAAAGAAACCAGGACTTTTCCTTATTCATTCATTATAAAACACAGCCTCCACTAAAGTAAGCAAATTACCAGGCCAGATTAAAAATTTTTCAATTAAAGTTTCTAATTGGAAACATATGTGCACAGCTTCATTTAAAAGGGAAAAAATTCAAAATCGAACACACAGGCAGGCAATACTTCTTTGTGTGACAATATTTTTTTTCTCTATTTCAGAAACATAGTTATTTCATTCAAAAGTGTTTCTAAGTTGGGTCAAAAGTTTTAGGACTAGGACAAACTGATTTTTACGACTAAGACAAACTAAGTAGCAATTCTTCTACCTACCTGCTATCTTTTTATTCTGATGAAGACCCCAACTATACACCATCTTCTCTAAGAGTTTGCATATTCTAATCACACTGCTGTAAACAAAGCACCTTAAAATGGCATATTACGTGTTTGGGGAGAAAAACTAGCAAAGTTAAACTCAGAACCAAGTTTCTTCTGGTTCTCACTGAGGTTTTATAACAGCAGTTGTTTTGACTCAGTAGCCAAGAAAGCTAATTATTATGTCTCCTCAAACTTCCATATCTCCCTGGTTATTTCTGGAAACAAATAAACAAAGCCCAGTATTTCATTTCAGTGCCCACCCAAAAGAGGTACAGCAATTAGCCCCTGGAGAAAGGTCAGTTTTGTGAATGGAAAGACCAAAGACGAGATATATTAACTAAAAGTCTCAGATTTAAGAATTCAGAATACTTAAAAATTCAGTAAATATCCATTAGAATTTCATTAGGTGCCAAGTAGACATGCAAATGATTTTCAGTGAGAGTAACTTACAAAAGCAAATACATAAATCATACACTATACTGAGACTACATTAGCTAGTTTTTTATTCAATTAAATAATTTTCAGGGCTAAGAATGTAACCAAGCTTTACTGAAGACCCTTATAATCACTTATTATGACACAGGGATGCATACATAGCCTTGGTCCTGGGACACAGCAAGGAACCACTACAGCACAAATATGGGTTTCTCTTAGAACTTCCCACTGCATTTTTATAATAGGGAAATCCATTTTCATTAAATGAAAGGGTCCTGAAAAGTTGTGCATGTTAGGCACAACGTCAGAGCCCTGTATTAACATTATCCTATTATTTTGTTGTAATTCAGAGCATTCATCCAATAGTTTGCCATTGCTTTATAAACCTCCCACCCACCACCAACTATGAAAACTATCTACAGTTTTTGCTCGCTACATATGCAAATGACCAATATAAGAAAGAGAAACTACTTGATGTATGAGGGGGTTCTTGAAGGTACATACCATTAATTACTTTTCCTCCCCCAAGTCTGAGTTCTGAAACTGCTCCTTCATTGACAGATGGGCAGCAGCATCAGGTGTTGTGATCTACATATCAGCAGGTCAAGGGGGGTGCACTCAAGCACTCTGCTTACTGAAGGAAGGCGTTTCGGGGATGCAGAGAGCCACTGTAATATATGAGACAAGTGACTTGACCCCTGCCTCCTTAGAACCAGTTTATTCAGCAACACAGCCTAATATATTGAACAGTCTTCTGATTACCATAGACTGCCTTGGGAGCTAGTCAACTAGTGGACTTTTACTATACTCGCTTTTTTTAAGTGAAAAAAAGATAGGGTTCCAGTAGATTGATTTGTAGACTGCTGAGTAACTTTTTTCTAATCAGGACAGTTTACAGATCAATACAGGGACCTTTCTGGCATGTCAAAGCCATTGAAAAAAAAAAAGGAGAAAGGACATTTTACTATAAATTAAACCACATAATTCTACAAGAGAAATAAAGGAAAAGTAGAAACCATGACTGCCAAAAAAAAATTAAGAAAATACGGAGGCCACAACTCAGTAGTGAGGAACCAAGTCTCAAGAGACATTTCATCAAACATAACAAGAAGAATGCAATATAGTAAACCATCCAAAAGCTGGAACCAGAGTAAGGTGGAAACCTATCAGATAAGGAAAAGGCAAGTATTTTCCACAAGTAGAATGAAACAATGCCACAGGACTGCGCCTTGTCAAAGGCCGAACACTTGCAAGACCCAGACAGCAGAGCAGCCCCACGGAGTTCCGGCTCTCACAGGTTTCACTGTAATAATGGCACAGGAGCACTACAGAAGGCAAAGACAACACAATAGCAAGAGAACAATCTGGCAAAAGAGAGCCTCTAACTCTAGACTCAATGGAGACAGTAACTATTTTTCCGAATCCCATCCCATCTTAAAAGTGCCTTCCACCTTTGTGTAGTTTATTAGGGGAAAAAAAGTCACATGGAAGAAACTGTTATCAAGATTAGGCAATAAGAAGTCTTTATAATTGCCATCTCAAGAGTTAGAACTTAAGCGTCTAAATCTGTACCATCCAGTGTGGCTATTGACCGACATAGCATAAAACCACAGATCCTCAATCACTAGCCACCTGCCACAGAGTTGCCACCGTGGTCAATAGCAGTGATTGTGAATTGGACAGATACTATTTCCATCATTACAAAAGTTCACCTGGCTACCACAACATGAGCATGGAAAAGAGGCTGTTTTACAGATGAAGGTCTCCCACCTTAGCTTTAAGGGAAGCCCAGGTACACCATTTGTCGCTGATTACAAAGTTTACCATAATGGTCTCTCTCTCCCCCTACAGCGTTTTTCATTTGGACTAAAATCTCATGTTATTCACCCTCCCCTTCTCTCTCTGCCACTTCCACATGTACCTCTCCTCCCACATGCAATACTGACATACGAGATTTCATTTTCCTCACAGGCTTTTAAGGATATGCTAGGATCTCTCCTTGAAGCAAGCAGAAACTTTGAATTTTACAGAGTATAAACATACAAGTGGTCAGTTCACCTCATCTTCCATGCTAACAGAACATGTGAGCAAATCAAAAGAATGGCCAGGCATCAAGTCAGTGGGGTTTTTATGGAAGGTCCAGGGAACAGAAGTTTCCCCCCTAAAATCTACAAACTGATTGGCACTTTGAAATCTACAGACCTGAATGACTTTTACATTTTGGAGAGAGCCTAATTATTACAAAATTACCCCAGATGTTAAAATAATAAAACTATTACAAGGAAAACCAACCAAGTAACAGAGTCAATTCTGACTTGTGAGGACCATACAACAGAGCAGGACTGCTCTGTAGGGCTTCTGAGGCTGTAACTCTAAACAAGGGATGGTCTCGCGACTGTTGGATCCAATCTGCTGACTTGATGTTGGCAGCCCAACAGATAATCCACGATGACACCAGGAGTATATAGCAGTGTAACATAAATCTAGACTTTGAACTTCAAAATACTCATCTTAAGTCTACCCATATAAGCCCATTCAGAATCCAAATCTGGACCCTACTCTTAAGTTAGTTTCATTGTTTGCAATGATAATATATTTAAATATTAATAGTTTTAATGCACAAGGGGGACACTGAAGGGAGTGAAAAATTATTTGGAATACAGTGGAGTGGACTGACGGTTTGTAGTAAATCAAGAAAGGAAGCACATCTAAACACTCTTTAAGACTTTAAAAATCAGGTTCAGAATTTTTAAAGTTCTCAAATGTGCTTAGATGAAAATTCATAAATATTTAAATATTGCATCTGTGTGTCTCTTAGTCAATGTAAGACACAACAGATATTTACTTTCACAACTTTGCCTTGAGACCCCAGTGAGTTTTTTAAAAGCAGGTTCTGAGCCTGATTCACAATAAAGTAAGATCTTGCAGCACATTCAGACAACTCTATTGTCCACCTGCCTTAAACTCAGCATCGATGCAGCAATATGCTTGCAAAGAACCAGCATCTCTTTAGCCTTCGTTCTAATTTGTTTTCAGCACTGGACGTAAGCTACGTGTTTTGAAGCAGAACACATATACAGCTTTTCTGAAGCAGCACAAATATACAATTTTCAAGGGAGCTTGTATTCAAAAAGATGACTTAAAAGTTTTTTTGATATCTTTTGAAGTAAGTCTCCTTTGCCAACGCTTAAAAAAAGTTAGTAATTTTAAGAGCCTCCTGTTTTATAGCTATGTGCACCTCCTCTCCTAAAAATCCGACAAGTCAGGGAGCTTCAAAAGGTTCATTTAAAAAAGGGAACTAAAAGAAACAGGGCAAAAGATTTACATAAGAAAGAACAAGGCCGACCTACTAATTTTTATGTGTCTACACGAGAAAATAACCTGAACAATGTGCGCTTAGGAATAGATACACGTACACCTAGATGGACGAAACTCCCTCCAAAGAGGGTTTTGGATCTAAGAGCTCTTAAGCAATAAACCAATCGAAAAATAGAGAAATAATCTTTATAAGCAATGTAACTCCAAGGGTCCCCCATACTTACTTGTAAATCTTTTTTCAATTTTAGCAAATCTTCGTTTTCTCCATTCCCAGATAACGCAGCTTCAACTTGCTGGAGTTGAGCTTTGTAGCTTGCCAGCTGCTTTGCTAGATCCTCTGACATCTGGGAAGGCCGGGGGTGGTGGTGGTAGGGTGTAATGGGACAAGGAATAAATGATCAGAACAATGGAACACACTACCCCCCCAAACCGCCCCACAAAGCCGTAACATACCAATATATACTCGTGTATAAGCCGTGTTTGTCAGCACATTTTTAAGGCAGTTTGGGTGGTAAAATTAGGTGCCTTGGTTGATATTCGGGTCGGCTTATACTCGAGTATATATGGTATGTTCCCAGTCTGCCAATTCGTCCTTACCAGTTTTGTTCCTAACACCTTATTTTAAAATTGTACCTCCTCCTCATCATCCCCGTCTTGTTTAGTTCAGAAAAAAGTTGCAGGCCAAAGCTCAAAAATGAAGGCAATGGATTCTAACGATTGTAAACATGTCAGGTAAATTCCATATAGCAAGAGAAGCACAGAAGAAAGCAAGCACTAAGTCAAGACCAGAGGGAGATTTCTAAGTTTCCTTGGACATTTCTTACTTGGTAGATACAAATGATTTCGACTCGCTTAAGGTTGTTTTACCATCTAAAAGATTCATCTGTTGGAACTTTTCCAATTTCCTTTTAAACACACCAACTATTTCCAAAACCAACTACTAATGCTTCTCAAATAATTCCATTAAGAATTTTCTACTTGAGCTAGTCAAATAAGAATTTATTTAGAAGCTCTTGTTCAAAGCAAAATTATTCCACCCAGTCACTTAAATAGTGCCGATGCCGTTTCTGCAGTAAAAACCAACAGCACCGATACTCTCCCATGGAAGTAAGTGATAGGATGCCTTTCATCACACCCGTTCACTCTTACTCCTGAAAATAAGACACGGATGAACCCTGTGACGAGGATGTAGGAGAAATCTCCAACAATTGGTCCTTTTCTTAAAAACTCCGTCCAACGACTCGCAGCCCGCCACTGCTTGGTCACCCCACTCGGAGCCCGCGTCTCGGAGGGCGACCATTGATTGCAGACCTCGAGGGGGGACCCCCAACTTTCGGGGAAACCGAACACACCCCGAGACCCCGCGCCGCACGCCTCCGAACAGCCCTTCTCCGGAGCGGGCTCCCGACGGGGCCTCCGCGTCCGGCCCCGCCCGACGGCTTCTCCCCGGCAGCCTCGTTCGAAACCCCGCAGCCCCGGGCCGGGGTGGCCAGGGATCGGCTGTGGGTGGGCGAGACGGCCGTGGCTCTGAACCCCCCGGCCGGCGCCCCAGGCCCCGCGGGCACGGCTGGCCCCTCAGCTTGGGCCTCCGCTTCGGCCCCGAGAAACCCCGGCCCAGGAGGCCGGCCTGCCTGCCCCGCGGCGGGTTACCTTGGGTGGGGCCGGGGCGGCGGGAAAGGGCAGGGGCGACTGGATCCACGGGTAGCGACAGCACGGGAGCCTCCGCAGGAGCCACAACAGGCGGCCGGGCTTGGAAAAGGAACAAGTCAGTCAGCGACAGGGGGGAGGGGAGCAAGCCAGACGCGGGCAGACAGACCGCACATAGGCGGACACAGTCTCGCGAGGTTTCGGAAGCCTCGCGAGAGTTCGCTCGACACTTAGCCCTTAGGCCGCGGGCTCTCGCGTAAACGGGCATGGTTTCGTGAGACGGAAATGACGTAACGGGCTGCGCTGGGCGCAGGATATAAGTTAGTTCCGGCTTGCCGAACTGTTGATTTGCTCGGTTGGGGGTGGTGGTACAAGGGCGGGGGCCGTGCTTTCCACCCTTTCTTGAGGTGCCCTGAGCGGTAATCGGCTTGTGCCTTCTTCGGCGGGCAGTGCAAGGAAATGAGGGACACAGATGTTGAGTCTTCATGCTACTAGTTGGTTCTCAAAATGTAGTCCCAGGACCTACAGCTTCAGCACCCTCGTCATTTATTAGATATGGGAATCAATCAAGTTCTACCTCGCAACTCCAAATGCAAGGTCCGAAGTCAGAAGCTGAAAATGTCAGAAAGCCAAATGAAGTCGTTGCCCTGGAAGGAGGTCACAAAGGGGAAGGCTTTGGTGGAGGTGTGGTTTTGTCTGAGCCGAGCATCCTCCCATGGAAAAAAAGGATGGTGACTCGAACCACACTGTCCAATAAAAGTGCAAACTCAGAGTACATCCCACTTCAATCCTGCCCATCAGTGTGGCAGGGAACCCCTTACAAAGTGGGACCATGCTAAACCACAGTATAGCTATCACAAAAGGGATTATGGCCAGAAGGGCTGGATTAAGTCATTGAGTACATCTCACTTAAGAAGGTCCTTCTCTCAAATGGACTTTAGGCAACATCTTGCTTTAGAGCCCTTCCTCTCTTTTTAAAAAGTTTTATTGGCATATACTTCACATAGCATACAATGTAATCACAAATTATATGAAGATTTGTGCAATATTCACCTCAATCAAATCCAGGACATACTTTAAAAAAATCATTTTATTTGGCGTTCATACAGCTCCTCTTACAATCCATACATCCATCTATTGTGTCAAGCATATTTGTACATTTGTTGCCATCATCATCTTCAAAACATTTTATTTCTCCTTGAGCCCTTGGTATCAGCTCATTTTTTCTCCTACCTCTCCCCCCTTTCTTCCTCATGAACCCTTGATAATTTATGGATTATTACTGTTTTTCCATGTCTTACACTGACCAATGTCTCCTTTCACCCACTTTTCTGTTGTTCATGACCCAGGGAGGGGCGCCATATGTAGATCATTGTGATGGATTTCCCCTTTTCGGAACATATTCTTGTACTGGTTGTTGCTAGCGCCCCATTTCCCCCCATCTTCCACCGCTATGCCCCTAGGCAAGTATCAATCCAGTTACTCTCACTGTAGATCTACTATCCTGGATTTCATACACAAAATCAAACAAAACACAGGAAGCAAAACTAAAAACAAAACCAACAACACTAGAAAAAATATAGAAAAACCTCCATCGGGGAGAACAAAGGCAGAAAATACTAAAAACTGAAACAACTTTGAGATGGGTCAAAGAGATCAAATGATAAGGTATTCTATTTTAACCTAACTACATCGATCATAATCAGCTACAATGATCTCTGATAGCGAAGCTATTCACACCCCTGACTATGATCAGAGGAAATTTACAGGAGTCTTAATGCATGTGGGGGCCCTGCAAATGGATCTGGGGTTTCCACTGTAACCCATAGCCTTCTACAAACTGAGTGTCCACAATTTAAGCTCTGATACCATCCCTTCCTTCAGATTTGGATTTGATTACTTAAAATCCTTGGATCCCATAGGCTGGTGTGCTTCCATGTGAATTTAGATCTCCCCCCAACCTTTTTTATTTTTTAGTTCTTCCCCATTAACTTTTATTTTGATATTATATCAAACTGGAAGTTTAAAGAAAATTACACAAAAACTCATGAACCTTATCCAGGTTCACTCATGTCTTACATTTGGACACACTTGCTTTATCATTGGATCTGGGTGTTTGTATATACATGTTAACATACAAGCATGTATGCAGACTTTCCCCCCTGAATCTCTTAAGACACAACCAAGACATCAGGCACCTTCCTGCTTGCTAACACCTCAAAGAGGCGTTCTGCCACCTGACCTCCTTTCCCGACTGCTGATTCCCTGACTGTTGATTGTGAATCCAAGGAAAAGCCCAGTCCTGAGTTTCTCTTGTGAGGATGTTTGTTCTTCTCTACGTTGGAGTGCCATCCGTGTTAAAAGCTGTGGGCTTGGATCCTCATCAATGTTTCAAATTCTTCTTACCCTCAGCAAGTAAAATGGTGCCATCTGCATATCAAAAATTGTTAAGGAGTCTTCCTCTAACCTTAATGGTAGGTTCTTCTTCATATACTCTACTTTCTCGGATGATTTGCTAAGCATACAAATTACATAAGTATTGTTAAAGGGTATGATCTTGATACACACTTCATTTTCAACCACGCTGTATTCTCTTGCTCTATTTGAGTGACTACTGCTGTTTGGTCTATGAGCACAGTTAAGTGTTCTGGAATTCTCTTTAAAAAAAAGATCATATTCTTGGGGGCTCTTACAGCTCTTAGAACAATTCATATATCACTTGTATCAAGCATTTTTGTACATATGCTGCCATCATTATTTTCAAAACATTTACATTCTATTTGAGCCCTTGGTATCAGCTCCTCTTTTTACCCTCCTGCCCCCTCTCCCACCCTTGGGACCCCTTGATAAACTATAAATTATTATTATTTTCATATCTTACACTGACCGCTATCTCCTTTTCTCTGCAGTTTCTCACCCCCCCCTCCTCTCCTCACCTTCTCCCTACCCTCCTGATATTGCTACTCCCATTTCTGTTCCTGAGGTATTTGTCTGACCCATGTGTCCTGAGCTCTTATATGTACCAGTGTACAGGCTGAAGTGAAAGGCAGAACTGGGGTCATGATAGTGGCGGGTGAGGAAGCCTCAAGGAAGCAGAGGAATATTCTGTTTCATTGGTGCTATACTTCATCCTGTGTGGGAAATGAACACTGAGGGAAATATGACAAAGACTACATTCCCTAACTTATAACAGAGGGGATCTGGAAATCTAGTATTCCACAGTAGGAAAGCCTCCACTTTGGTACATAGATTTAAAGTTCAAGTACATGATCCTGCTTTAAATATTCCCATGGATTATCCCTATAACAGCTATGCTGCCTTAAAGTGAACACATGCTTGATTATATCTCCCTATAGAAGCGGACATCCTTTTCTCTTGTTCCCAACCCCCCCCCCCCATGCCTTCCCCCAAAGCAGGTATTCGGTTTCCTTACCTATGAGCTCAGGCACCTTAAGGTAGATACCACCCACCTGTGATGCATGTAACTGCTGAACATGCATGTCTTATGGCTATGTATCAATAATGCCCCAAGATAGTGAAGGCGCTCTCTCTTCTCCCAGTTCCACATGGACCATCAAGAGGGGCTGAGGTGAGCACGCTACCATAAAATGTGTCTGAATCTGACTCCTTTATTTGATTCTCTCTCCTCTCTTCCTTGTCCCCTATTACTTTACTTCCACCATACAATTGTGCCTACTGGCCCTCCGGTTGTTGGAGGTTGGTTTCCTCCCACAACCCTGGTTACTCAAACCTTCCTTCGGACTCTTCTGTGAGGGGATGTCCCATTGTCTCTGCTCCAATCCTCCTCATTCTCAACAATATGTTTTGTTTGTTTGTTTGGGGTCATCTGATGCTTGGTACCTGATCCCATCAACCCCTCACAATCGCACAGGCTGGTGTGTTTCTTCCATGTGGGCTTGTTGCTTCTCTGCTAGATGGTCATTTGTTTAACTTCAAGCCTGTAAGACCCCAGATGCTATATTTTTTTGTAGCTGGGCACCATCAGCTTTCTTCACCACATTTGCTTGTGAACCCATTTTGTCTTCAGCAATAGTGCCGGGAGGGTGAGCGTAATAGAATGCCAGGTTTTTAGAGCAATGTGTTCTTGCGTTGAGGGTGGGCTGGAGGAGAGACCCAAAGTCCATCAACTTTCTCAGTGTATTTCCATATAAATATATGTACCTAGGCTAATACCTGTATTTTATGAATTAATATAGTTACATAAATGCACACCTATATTCATACCTCTATCCATAACTTTGCTTCCTAGATCTTTCCTCTGTTTCCTTTTTTAAAAAAATCATTTTATTGGGGGCTCGTCCAATTCTTATCACAATCCATACATCCATCCATTGTGTCAAACACATATGTACATTTATTGCCATCATCATTCTCAAAACATTTGCCTTCTACTTGAGCCCTTAATATCGGCTGCTCATTTTCCCCCTCCCTCCCCACTCCCCCTATCTCATGAACCCTTCATAATTCATAAATTATTATTTTGTCATATGTTACACTGTCCGACGTCTCCCGCCGCCCTCTTCTCTGCTGTCCACCCCCCAGGGAGGAGGCTATACGTAGATTCTTGTAATTGTTCTGTTTCCTTTTACCTTCCTCCTGCCCCACCATCATGCTCACCTCACCGCTCACCCTTAATTGGCCATTTCAGATCAAAAGAGCAGCATTTACCCAAGAACAAAGTTTATCAGGCTAGGGAAGAAGGAATAATGGAAACAGGAAGACCAGGCAAAACACGGGCTAAACGATGTTACCTATCAGCTTGCAGTCAGTCCGACGAAACAATGTGTATGAATGATTTCATAGAAAATGAATTTGGTCTATAAACCTTCACCTCATTCACAATAAAAAGAAAAAAGGGATCGGGCTTTGAAGACAGAATTTAGGAAGCAACGTTGGGCAAACTTGGGTAAAGGAAGTCATTGAACCTGACATCTTAAGGTTACCCTCTTAGAACGAACCCAGTGATTCAACATCACGTGTTTCCTGTCCTCCTGCTGTGCTTGTGAAATCACCTGATACTTCAAGCCTCCTCGGAAAAGCTTTAAAATGAAATCAATCACCCCTTGCTAGAAAACATTCTTTTCCAGAAGTGCTTGCAACCAAGTCAGGGCAATACTTTATTTTAAAATCTAATAAGTAATTTCTAATGTTAAAAAAGAAAAATTTAATCTGAGTGTTAGCATCCATTGGTGGCTTTCCAATTTCATCATTCCGTCTATATTTATTATTGGTTTTTTACTTGTAAGGAAAGCAGTCTTTATATCATCTACCTACTTATATGACAAAGTGGGTGTGATTTACTGACTGACAAATTCTTCACTCATGTAATAATGATATTACTATTGTTAGTCAGGAGACCTGGTGGTGTAGTGGTTAAGCACTTGCCTGTCCACCGGAAGGTCAGCAGTGTGAATACATCACCACGGGACAGCTTACTTCTGCAGAGATTATCACCTGGGAAACCCTGTGGGGCAATTTTACAGAGTCACTACGAGTCGGACTTGCCTCAGTGACAACGAGTTTGGCTTGGGTTTTATTTTAATAAATAATGATGCTCAATAAATCTGATGCTCAAGTTGTTCTCAATTTAGGCCGTCCTGTCCTGCCATTTCTCTACACATACACCCCCAATTCACAGCACCTCCATGTATACTTAGAAGCAAAGAAACAAAAAACCAAACTCAGCAACCAAATAGCACAGGGTAGAACTGCCCCTGCGAGTCGCTGAGACTCTAACTCTTTTTTTTTACATATGTAAATTTATTTATTTATTAAACATTTTATTGGGGCTCATACAACTCTTATCACAATCCATACATACATCGATTGTGTAAAGCACATCTGTACATTCTTTGCCCTCGTCATTTTCAAAGCATTTGCTCTCCACTTAAGCCCTTTGCATCAGGTCCTCTTCCCCCCCCCCCCCCCCCCCCCCCCCCCCCCCGACTCTAACTCTCTATGGGAGTAGAAAGCCCTGCCTTTCTCTCACGTAGCAGCACCTGGTACTTTCAAATTGCTGACTTTGCAGGTGGCAAACACCTGCGCAGAGGACCACCAGGCCAGGTACCTACAGAGTGATGGAAAAGAAATCCCGTTTGTGAGTGAGTCTGAGGTAGCAGTCAACTGGGAAACATCGAAACTACTGTAGAGGGCAGCAGTGTGTAACTAAAAGTACAGGACAGACAGACAGAAAGGGTGTGCTTTCCTGTGCAAAAAGGCAGACATTGGTTTAACATACGATGTTGTTTTTGATAATTGTCCTTTTGCAGTTGCATATTTTCAGTATGCCAAGAAGCTTTTTAATTTTATTTTTTTATGTTTTAAATTGGATGGGGGTTTATAGTTCGGATACTCTTTTTTAACTTGTAAAAAAACAACAACCCAATTTTATTAGCATATGATTAACATAAGAGGCCCTTTCTTGAATATTAAGTAAGCTAGGGCATCAGTCCAGCTCGTTGTAACCGAGGGGACAGACCAGAGCTGTTTCAGTGGGCTTCCGAAGCGAGGACCTGGCTGGGTTTGTCCCCACTGCTAACCGTGACGTTTGCAGCCAAGTGCTTAACAGCGATGTCACCGAGGAGCCTCAAGTAAACGTCACAGCTGTGTGCAAACTTGTCTGTCAGATGCTTTCTGGGTTCCCACGACCAGAAAATAGAGAACCCCGGTACTCGACTCCATCCGCACTTGACATAACCGCATTTCGCAGTGAAATGTCGAGAACATTCTGCATCGGAGCTGGAACCAGACACCAGCACCCACCTGACGCAGGTGGTCCGTGTACCCGACGCAGGTGGTCCATGTAAAGTAGCAAGCAGTTCAGGTTTCGTCACTGGGCGGGAGCTGGCTTGTTAGTCCGCCTTGCTTAAACCTTCTGCGGCTGTGTTCCGAGCGTTTCGCTATAATTTTCTTAGTTTTTGTGGGTTTTTGTACCGTTTTTAGATGAAAAAAAAAACATGAGTCCTAGAAGAAAGAGACTTTTGAAAAGAATCATCACGCTAAGGAACTGGTTAACTGTGTTATCGATACTGTTGATGGTAATTTAGTAAACCCTTTTAGAAAACAGTTAAAACGCTAACAGCAGACCACAGACAGATTTTTTTATTATAATTTTTTTTTTTTTTTAGAGAAAGCCAGACAGGTCCCAGTGAGAAAAGGCAAAGAAGAGAAAAACTCCTGAGAAGCATCTACGGGTTGATCTTATGGAAGGGAGTCCCCTTCCAAACAACTCTCTCTCCATTCCTCCTCTTCACGTCCGTGTCCACACATCCAGATCCTCATCCGTCTCAAGGTATGGGCCACACTGTACTTGTTAAAGCGTTTTTAATATTGTGTTTCTTATTTAAATTATATTATTTAACTCTGAACTTATTTACTCTGAGATTTCTGTGTCCTGTTTTGTATAAAAAGGCAAGGTTAGGGTAAAAACTTGGTGGTCGAGAACGGATTCATCCGTTTTCAGGTATTTCTTGTGGAAAAAATTGATTCGGAACTCGACTGCTTCGCAGCTCCACGGTCCTTCTGGAATGGATTAGCGCCGAGGTCAGGGTTCGACTGTATTGTAAGTTCAAGCATAGCCTTCAATACCGTTCCGGTGGTGGTTTCAGGATTGTCTTTAAACTTTCCGTTTCTGTGGTACAGTTTGTTTGGGGGTTGAGGAGGGGGGACCGGGGGAGCTATTCTGAATTTTAGGTCTCACAAAAAGATAACAATTGTGTGTGCTAGGTACCATTCTAAGTTCTTTATGTGTCTTACTTCATTCAATTTTCACAACAGTTCTGTGTGCTATTACAGATAAACAGTATTAACTATGAGAATAATGTTCCAAATTGTCTTTCTGGCTTCCAACCCCCTCTGAAGCATTAGAATTCACTTTGATTTACTACCTTCAAACTCAATCAAATTTATTTTTCAAAAGGAGCAGTATCAAAAACCTTGAGTTTTTAAAAACTCTTTTGAAACTCTCGATCTGTCAGTCCGTCATGCTGTGCTTACTTGTGTCATACTGGCATTTCCAAGGGCAGCAGGGTCACCACAGGCGAACAGCTTCAATGGAGCTTCCAGCCTAAGCTCAGACTAGGAAGAAGGAATTGGCTGCCCACTCCAGAGGAAGAAGCCATTGAAACTACGTGTAGCATTGAAACATTGTCAGATACATTAACAGAGAGCTGCCAGAGTACAGGCCAGATTCAGGAGAGGATGTGGAACAAGAGAGATCATTGCAGATGTCAGGTAGATCTTGGTTCAGAGCAGAGACTACCAGAAAGAGGTTTGCTTGTATTTTGTTGACGAGGCCAAGGCATTCTATTGTGTGGATCCTAATAAACTATGGATAACTTTGAGAACAATGGGAAGTTCAAAACACTTCGTTGTGCACATACGGAACTGGTACTGGATCAAGAGGCAGTTTTGCAAACAGCACAAGAAAATACTGCATGGTGTAGAATCAGGAAAGATGTGGGTCAAGATTGTGTCCTTTCACCGTACTTACTCAATCTGTGTGCTGAGCAAGTCATCAGAGAAGAGCATCAGGGTCAGAGGCAGGCTTATTAAACAGCCTGTGGTCTGCAGATGACACAGCCTTGCTTGCTCAAAGTTAGGAGTAATCGAAGCACTTGCTGATGAAGGTCAAGGATCACAGGCTCAGTGTGGATTACAACTCAATGTAAAGAAGAACAAAGTCCTCACAACTGGATTACCATCGTGATGACATGATAAATGGTAAACATCATGACAAATGGAGAAAAGATTGAAGTTGTCCAGGATTTTGGCTTGCTTGGATCCACAATCAATGCTCACGGAAGTAGCAGTCCGGAGATCAAAAGATGGCGTTGCATTGGGTAAATCTGCCACATAAGACCTCTTTCCAGTTTTGAAAAGCAAGGATGTTATTTTGAGGACTAAGGTGTGCCTGACCCAATGGGAGTCCCCAGCTTTGTTCTTGTAGCTTTCGACTTACCATCTTAACTTCAGAGCACTTCCCTCTTTTTTGGCCAGTTGTGCCAGGGTCACCTTGGGACTTTTGTGCTTTTAGATCTTCAGCCTTGAAATCAACCATTTCCCAAGAAATGCTACTTCTTGTTTGTGGAGATTAGACCATAGATAACAAAATAGGTGCACCCTCTACTGAGCTGGCTTTACTTCTAAGAAATCGTACAGCATTCTAATCTAACACCAGAGACTTGTTTCCCCCCGTCTTTCACTTTACACTCATATTTCTTCTTAGAGTTTCTATGAACATATGTAGGATTATTTGCCTTATCTATAGTAGTATGAAATCCAAATTATGTTTGTATTACTACTACTACAAACACATTTCAGCAAGATTTTTAGGGGGAGGGGTTACTTTTGCCCCCCCCCCCAAGAATGTGTACTCACCGCCATCAAGTTGATTCTGAATTATAGTGACCCTGTAAGAGGGTTTTCAAGACTTTGTAAATGTTTGCTTTTTTAAAAGCAGTTTTTAAATCTTTACAAGAGCAGACAGCCTCATCGTTCTCTCACAGAGAGTTCTTCCCTGATGGGAAGTGCTCTACAGTGAAGAACCACATCAAGGTAGCAAATGTACAACACTGCTTGATGGGATTGAACTATGGAATGCTATTCTTTGTAAGAGCTCCCAACAATACGTTTTTTAAATGATAACAAAGGATATGATTTATTATTTAGGGAGAGAAAATGTTTTAAGTGTATTTCTAACAGTAAATGAGAAGTGGACACCTAAAAAAGCCCGTAGGAGGCCAGTTGGACTGTCGGAGGAACAGTGACTTAGCGAGTCATCAGCAGATCAGTGCTCTGTGGACGAAAGGGTGGCGGTGTGGACTTTTCCTCACTGAAGAACGCCAGCCAATGAAATGAATAAGGATGAAATGAATAAGGATGAAATGCTAGAATCAGAAAAGCCGCTCTGTCATCGCTAATGCTTCAGGCAGGGTTCATCAATGGACGCTAAAACCCCGCGGCTGGTTTCTTGGGGGGGGGAAGTGGGGTGCTAATCACGATGAGTGTGAGAATGAAGGACATGCTCCCAGACTGGTGTGGTGGTGATCATACTACTCTTCTCGATGCGATTGAGCTGTTGAATTGTATGATAGGTGAATTACATGTCCCCCAACGTGCTTCAACAATGCAATGATGGCCTTGGACACCATGCGGGGCAGTTCTCTGTGCTGTAGGGTCACGGTACGTCGGAATGGCCTTGAACGCACCGGGTTTGGATTGGGGTCATGTGGTAACGCAACATGAAGAAAGAGCTGCCCTATGCAGACGCCTTGCCCAAACTGCTTACCTTGAGTATAGCCCAGGCTTCTGACCAAGCCTACAGTACACAGGAAGTAGCCGGGAAGACTCTGAGCCAGAAGGCAGGACTTCCTCTCTGGAACTAATGTACATCCTTTCAGAGTCAATGGCATTAGAAAGAGTGAGGGCTTTCTTAGATGGAGGCAAAAACACTTAAACCATCACATCAAAGGACCAGGAATCTTGACTGGGTCCCAAAGAGAGTTGTAAAAGAAACCGTGGGGACACTCTGGGAAATTTGAATGTGGTCTAGACAGATTGTATCAAGTTATTCTTCATTTTTCTGAGAGGTGAAATTCTTTCATGTTACCTACGTGCTCGTCCTAAGTTCAAGTGTGTGTGTGGGGGTGAAGTGTCACAGTGCCTGCTACCTGCTTTTGAATGGTTCAGCCAAAATATTTGTAATTTGACAAACTTCATCTTGTGGGTATACATTTAAATGACCTTTATATAGTATATATTCATATGTACATTTATAAGTCGATCACACACACATATATATGTACATATAGAGAGAAAGGAACAAATTTAAAACGTGGCAAAATGTCATTAAATCTAGGTGGAGGGTATACAAGTATTCACTGAACGATTTTTTCCCTAAATTCTCTGTACGTTTCAACGTTTTCAAGGTAAAAAGATGGAGAGAAATTCCAGAGGCTGGCTAGATCACCTTTGAGAATCGTTGTGAGGGATGTGTGAGTGTCGAGGAGGGGGAAAGGCAAGGAGGAGCGGCAGACAGATAAGGAAGGGGACTCTAGGAGTTAGCAAAAGTTTACCAAGTGGCGAGGTGATGCCGGAGATTACTCAGCATATGTGGTTATCAGCAACAAAAGCCTGCAGAAAGCCGGATGGGTCCAGGCTGAGCAGGAAAGATGTGGGAGTGGAGGCCGAAGCTCTTTGAAGGCCAGGAAGGAAAGATTAGCATGTCAGAGAATTGCTTTGCCTTCCCACCCAAGAGGAGAGAGTCCAGACGGCCTGGCTCTCTGATGTGGTGGCAGGACGGGTTTGTGTTGCTTTGGTTTTCAGGTTTGGCCTCGATTGGCATTCTCATATAACAGCTACTCGTGGTGGTCTTAAGATAGTCTTTTAAACCTGCGTGGCATTGGATTCATCTGCCCTGAAAGTCCCTATCCAGGTACTTCCCACCCATGGGTTCCTGCCTCCTTCAGCTCCTTTCCAGGAGCCCTGGCGGTGTAGTGAGTATTTAAGGTCAACAGTTTGAAACCACTAGTCAACCCCAGAGAGAAAGGTGTCAATGGGATCAGGTCTCAGGCATCTAAGACCCAGAACAAAACCATACCCAATGTGAATGGGATGGGGTGGGGGAGTGGGGGGTGGAAGGCGTGGAGTGGAGACCCCCAAAGCCCATCTGTAGACAATTAGACATCTCTCACAGAAGGGTCACAGAGATGAGCCAGTCAGGGTGCAGCACAGCATCAATGAAACACAACTTTCCTCTAATTCATTAATGCTTCCTTCCCCCGACTATCATGACTTCAATTCTACCTTACAAAACTCAGATTAGACCAGAGCATGCACACTGCTACAGATAGGAGCCTGCAATACAGGGAATCCAGGAGAGGGATAGATAAACCCCTCAGGGCCAACAATGAGAATAGAGATACCAGGAGGATAAGGGGAAGGTGTGGGGAGAAAGGGGGAACTGATCATAAGGATCAATATATAACCCCCTGGGGGGGACGAATAACAGAAGAGTAGGTAAAGGGCAACAGAGGACAATAAAAGGTATGGAAATAATCATCTATAACTTATCAAGATTCATGAGGGAGGGAAGGTGGGGCAGGAAGGGAGGGGGGAAATGAGCTGATATCAAGGGCTCAAGTGGAACGAAAATGCTTTGAAAATGATGCTGTGTACAAATGTGCTGACACAATGGATGAATGTATGGATTGTGATAAGAAATGTAAGAGCTTATGATAAGAGTTGTATGAGTCCCTAATAAAATGTAAAAAAAGAAAAGAGGAGAAAAAATGATTAGGGCAAAGAATGTACAGATGTGCTTTATACAATTGATGTAGGTATATGTATGAACTGTGATAAGAGTTGTATGAGCCCCTAATAAATTGTTAAAAAATTAATTAAAAAAAGAAATGTAAGAGCCCCCAATAAAAGTATTTAATAATAAAGACGCTCTCTCAGAAATCAGGGGCAGTTCAACCCTGTTCTATAGGGTCAATTTGAGTCTGCATTGACGCGAGGGCCGCGAGTTTGGGGGCTTTTGTTCAGTTTTTTCAATAGAAAAAGCCCGCCACATCCTCTCTTCTTGCACATCCAGCAAATCACCAGGGCTGACAAGACTGGTCTTTCCCAAAGGTAGATAAACAGGGAAGACTTTTACATGCCTTTCCCTAGAAATCAAAATGAGGCCCAGAGTTTCCCCCACCAGGATTATAGTGACCCACGAAATACAGGAAGCAAATGGGGATGGGCGATGTCCCGCAGCGGAGATGCCGGCGACCGAGAGAAACAAAATGGGTAGGAACGATTGCATGGAAAATGGATTTTCTCTGTACACCTTAACCCAATTCCCCATCAACAGCTGTGTGTTTGTCAAAGGCCAATGGCCCGGGACTTGCCCTGTGATTCGGTACAGTGTCACCAGCTGGGAAAGGAGAGGGGACAGAGTTGCTGCTCAAGGTGATGCACAATTTGGAAATGAATCATGGGGATGGTTGCACACCCATGTGAAATAAATTACAGTCACAAAACTACACACACACAAATCATTGAATCGACAAATGCCTTGCTAAAAACCGACCCCAAGCAAACCACTCAACGGAGGCCTTGCTGCTCCGATCGTCCACTAGGTGGCAGTGAGCATTCAGTCATCTTTTGATGGCCTCCTGCAGCTTGATCAGAGAAAGACCCTGAGATGGAAAGATGGGCAAGCAACTTTAGGGGAGAAAAGAGAGAGCAAGACACCAGGGGGTGGGTGGGTGGGGGCTGGGGGGCGGAGGACAGACATCTGCTTTCAGTACTCAAGAGATGCAAATTACCCATGCTAAATTCCTGTTCTTGGTTTAAATATAGTTTTTGCTTTTATTTTTTTAAACATTTTATTAGGGGCTCATACAACTCTTATCACAATCCATATATTTACATACATCAATTGCATAAAGTACATTTGTACATTCTTTGCCCTAGTCATTTTTTTTCTTTTCTTTTTTTTTACATTTTATTAGGGGCTCATACAACTCTTATCACAATCCACACATATACATACATCAATTGTATAAAGCACATCCATACATTCTTTGCCCTAATCACTCTCAAAGCATTTGCTCTCCACTTAAGCCCTCTGCATCAGGTCCTCTTTTTTTCCTCCCTCCCCACTCCCCCCTCCCTCATGAGGGTTTTTGCTTTTATTTTTTTGCCATTGTTATGCTCCATGATCCTTTTAATAGCATGACCCCCGTGTCTGAAGCTCTTTAGATCCCTTGCGTGCCGCTTCCGCCGTCCCTGTGCTTTTGAGCTTCAGCTGCGAGAGGGTAGGACAGGTGTGGCCCATTTCGCTCAGGACTCAGTCGGTTGAAGATGTGCTTTGAAGGTGACACCTTCATCCTCAGCAGTGACTCTTCATGAAAGGCCCGTTTTGATCTGCTAGGGGTTATAGGCTGGGCTTCCTGGGCAGAGGACGGAGATCTCGTTGTTGTTGTTGTTAGGTGCCAGCGGTGAGTCGATTCTGACTCACAGCGACCCTGAGTACACCGGAGGAGACACTGCCTGCGCCAGCATCTGTACAAGACGGCTCTCTGCGTGCTCTATGGGGTAGGCCCTTGGAGCATGAATGTGGGTGCTGGCATGGGGGACAGGAGGAGGACCAGGGAGAGGGAAGGGGAGCCCAGTGCAGTGCCACCAAGGCCTCAGCTAGTCCCCCAGGCGCTCTGGCCTTTCCCATGGGGCTTGAAGGCAAGGAGGCCAGGACTTTGCACCACTCCGCACACTGATCAGCTCAGCCCCGCAGGCTGTCCTTGTGAAGAAGGCTGAGGGCTAGCCAGCGGGGAACTTTGAGCAAACAGTACTGAGAGCAGGGGCCTTCTACCCTGAAAGGAGAGCCTGGCCATCGCACCACAGCTTCCACTACAGGGGGGAGGAGGCCTGCTTTCTCCATCTCGCCCCTTTTCTGCACCCGGAATGCTGCTTCTTGTAGAAACTCTCCAAGTCAGAAACCAGGTACGAAGGTACCTTCTCATCTCTTTTCCCTCTGCTTAAAAGCTAATGGGGAGAATGCTAGGCTCTCTCCGCAGCCGAGAGATTTGTTTCCGATGGATTTCTGATCTATATTTTATGCTGAGGAAGAGCTTGCTCATGTATAACCGTCTCAGGCTAAGTACTTCCTCTCTTGTAGAATGTTCAAAACAGGGTTTTTGGAGGGGGTGGGAGGAGCAGCGTGCACCATTGGTGATCACTTATTCCAGTATATCAGAAGCCATTAGGGCACATCTGTTGCTGTTAAAGAGGCTGGATTAGTGATAACTTCTGAAAGTAGACTTTTAGCAACTGGTAAATGCATGGTTGACTGTGTCAAGCTCAACCTGCTGCCACCGAGTCGATCCCAACTCCTGGAACCCAGGCGTTTCAGAGAAGAACGGTTCCTCAAGGTTCTCTTGGGGGTCATCTTTAGGACAGCAGATCACCAGGCCTTTCTGCACTGCTGCCCTTTGAGGTCCGTGATCAAATGCAAATCATTTGTACCACCTGGTCTTTAATTTATCTCACCCCACCCCCTGATTGTGGCTGCTTTATATTCTGTGGCACACATAGTTTTCCTAAAGGATTTCTAGTTCCTTCCACTGAAAGGAATCGCGTTTACCACTTACATTCATTTGGTTGATTCTCTCTGTCTTTGGGGTGTGTTTCTTCTCCATTCCCAGTGGTGCGAACCAGGCTCTCTGTCCTCATCTAGCCTGATGCAATAGCCTAAGAATGGGGATCCTCCCGTGATATGCACCCTCCCCCACACACAGTGGCTCCTAGAGTCATCTTCTGGAAAAACTAATCTGAGCATGTCTGCACGGACATGTGACAATCCCACCTGGGTAGCCCATCACATGAGCCCATTGGTGAGGTGGCTGCCACCTGCCTTTGGCTTCAGCACGGGCCTCATGTTCCATGGGGAACCTGGTCCACACCTGACTGCCTTCGCTCCTAGTGCCTGCGCTACCTGGCTGCCCTGGTCTGCATCCTTCTCTAAAGCCCCAGGCAGCAGTACAAACTGCTGGCTACTTGCCTTGCATCCGCAGACGAGCTCCTTGGTTTTCTCTTCTGCTCCCTCAGAACTTTCCCATCTACTAAAAGCATCCGGAACTCTTGGTGTTTAGAACGGGGTTCCTCTAGGCATCCAATCTAAGAGGCGGTGGTCACGTCTTTGTCTTTGTCGCTTTCACCCTCTTAGCCTCGGCCCAAAGTTGGCGGAAACAAACTTTTGATAGCAATGAACATTCTATTTGACTTTGGAGAACATTCTAAAGATTTCTTGTAATGAGTG
Organism: Tenrec ecaudatus; assembly: GCF_050624435.1. Taxonomy (NCBI): domain Eukaryota; kingdom Metazoa; phylum Chordata; class Mammalia; order Afrosoricida; family Tenrecidae; genus Tenrec; species Tenrec ecaudatus. The sequence goes on from NC_134545.1 coordinate 94,189,388, forward strand.
TTATGATACTACCCTAACCCTTGGGCAGATAACATCAGTGGAATTCTCCCCTTCTCAAAGGGAGACCTGGGTTTGGTTTGCACCCCAAGTACCTCCCGCACAGCAACCACCCCTCTGTGAGTGGAGGCTGGTCCTCCACCAGCAGCCTGGGCTTGCGAGGGCTCTCTTGGAATCCATTTGTCCTTCTTGCTATCACTGTACAAGTAGTAACTTCAGCTCTCATGTGCCAAATATCCATGGAATGCCTACTCCATGGCGAGCTCTTATCTCAGTGATGGGGATAAAACAGGGGCTCTAGTGAGGTGACACACATAGCAGCCACCGCTACTGTTCAGGTGGTAAATGTGATGGAGGATCCCTGGTGAGGTACTGGAGTGAGCGATGGGCTGCTAACTGCGAGCTGGGTGGCTAACACCATCAGCTGTCCCAAGGGAGAAAGATGAGACTCTGCTCTCCCCAAGATCCATAGTCTCAGACACTGTGTGGAGCAGTTACACTCTGTCCCTAAGGTCCCTATGAGTCCTCTCAATGGCAGTGGAGTGGTTTGTCCGTTTGTCTAAAGTGCAATGGAGCAAAGGAATGGGTGGGACTAAAGGAGGGAGTGGGCTACTTTATTTCCTACCACGTGGTCAAGGAAAGTCTTGTGGAAAATGGACTTGGGGGCTGAGACCTTAACGGGGTAAGAATTGTTGTGGCACTTACATAATCTCCTGTCAACTTGTGAAGGGGTGGAGTCTAGCCTGTCAATCAGGTCGCAGCTTGATGACCTCATTTGGAGATGCAATGGAGATAAATAACTGACTGGAGGCCAGATACACACTATACGCTCTGATCCGTAATCCTGATGACAAGACACATGGACCTACACTAGAGTCCTGGAGCTGGAGGAGCCACGTGGAGACCCTGCCAGCATTGAGATGCTTCCACTGCCACTGGCCTGTGAGCCACAAGACTTTCCCACCCACTGGCCTGTCATCTTCCTGCATTCAGCATCATTGCATGGCTGCATGAGTCTCAAGAGGAATTTATGGATTAGTATCGATATATGGGCTAAAATCAGACTTATGGACTTGACCTGGACTGGGCTGGGATGTTTTCTTAACGTACAATTGCTCTTTGATATAAAATTCTCTCTTATACACATATGGATGTCTATGACTTTGTTTCTCTAGTCCACCCAGACTCACACAATTGTGGACTGTGTATTGACTTGTTGGAAGACCACTCTATGGAGTGCAAAGATTGTGAGGTGGGAGGTGCCTGCTGGGTGGACCTTGACATGTCAAGACAGTTGTTGAATATAGCAGGGTGCTTCCAAAATGTTGTGGAAGAATCCATTCTTTTCGTTCCACGTTCCCAGGAACGTTTGGATATACAAACTGGTGCTATCATTTGAGTGGGCCTGAGCAGCAGGTGGGAGCAGGAGAGAATCGGGTTCGGTTGGGATTGGTATCGAGTGCGGGACGTCATCTAGAGAGTCACGTGGAGAAAGAGAGTGGGTATGTGAATTAGTTCCATGTCTGTTCACAGAAGTGGAGTTTAGGTTGAATGAACTCATCCTCCTGCAAAGAACAATGATAAACTCTGAAGGGAAAACATAACCTGAAGGAATGAAGAATCCAGTGACCAAAAGGACGCAGAAAGTAGAGGAAGCAAGGAGGACTCATAACAGATTAATTTCTGGTTTGTTTTGTGTTTCCAGTTTTTAACTGACTCTCTGCCCCCAACCCCTCTCCCTTGCATGAAATAGACCCCTGTTAGCTTCATGTTGGGCAGTTAGAATTTGGATAGAAAGCGTCAGATTTGAGGATTGGGAGGCATACTTTAGGTCTGTCACAGCCACTGGACATCAGGAGAGAGTCTCTTTGAAAGGGGGCGAACCCCAGGGATCCTACGGTATCTATCAGCTTGCCAAACTTCTGAATGACCTCTGAACTATACATGTACAGCAGTGGGGGCCAACCTTCAAGCACCCTAGCTAATGAACGGAACATAAATTTCAAGTGGTGCTCACCATAGATGAGAAAGAGTTTGGAGTATCAGTCTAGCCAAGTTAACTATTCAGTTTTAAAATAATATCTTCCACATAATGGAATATATAATCCTTAGAATGCATTGTAAGGTGCAAAGCACAACGCCAAAGTACTAGCCAGTTAAAGAAACTGATTGATGTAACCCACATTCAAGCGAGAAGACAATTGATGATCCTGAAGATGGAATTAGCAGGTAATTATTTAAAGGCAGCTATTATCATTTCTCAAAGGCATAAAGAAACGAATGCCCATAATGAATAAAGGAAATAACTTAGTAGAGAAACCGATAGGAATGAAAAGGGAATTCCTGAACTGATAAATGTAACACCTGCTTTGAAAATCCACTCCATGAACTTATCAGTAGATTGGACTTGGCAGATGAAAGAGTAAGTGAACTTGAAGATCTTGTTGTTGGATGTTGTCAAGTTGGTTTCGATTCATAGCGACCCTGTATACAGTGGAATGAAACACTGCCTGGTCCTGCGTCGCCCTCACAACCCTCGCTATGCTTGAGCCCTGGTGCTAGTGCATCTCATTCAGTGCTTTCCTCTATCCCTGATCCTTTACTTCACCAAGCATGACTGGTCCCTCCTGGGAGCATGTGTCAATGCATGGGATGAGGTCTCGCTACCCTATCCTCACCTCTAAGGAACATTCCAGCTATCGTTGTTTGTCTGTTCTTTTGCCAGCGCCTCGCACTTCACAAACACCGTCATTCTGAAGCATCGATTCATTTGTGGTCTTCCATATTCAAGAAAATGAATCTCAGTGATCTCTGAGTTAATTGCGGAAGTTGTAGCATAGGTGTAACTGGACTCCCGAAAAAAGATGAGAAAGAAAATAATACGGATTTTTTTAAGAGTCCTTAAAGATCAGAAGAAATAGACGTTACCCCGCTGTCCTTGCCAACTACTCTCAAAGGGATCTCCGTAGGAGGTCCTGGTAGAGTGGAACACATACGGAATAAAACTTGCTTAAGAAAAGGCCGCGCTTCCTGGTCTGGTAGAGACTGGTGGCGGGGGGGGGGGGTGGGGGGGTGGGGACGGACTCCCAAGGCTATGGCTTTTAGACACTTTTCAAGCCTGGGACGTAGTCCACCCCCACAGCTCAACTGTCAGCCAACGAAAGACTTTTATCAGATACCGTATATACTCGTCTAGAAGCTGAGTTTTCCAGCACATTTTTAATGCAGTTTTTGTGGTAAAATTAGATGCCTTGGCTGACATGCAGGTCAGCTTATCCTCAAGTGTGTACGGTGATTACTTATAAGGCGAACAGTAGGTACTCACGCCCTAGAACAACCATATGAAACTAAAAGGGAAACACTTGGCCAGCGATAAAGCTCAGAAAGCAGGAAGACATAGCAAGAGGGACAATGAAAGCAGTAAAGAGAGGAAGTGGTAAGAGTTGTTGCATGGTGGGAATTCCAATCAGTGTAGTGCACCCAAAATGCAAATGAATCATTGAACGGAAAACCAATTTGCTCTGTAAACTTTTACCCAAGTCACAATAAAAAGTTTTTTTAAATTAAAATATATACAAGTGTAATTTTTAATATGTTTAATTGGAGAAAAAATAGTGGTTAGAATTTTTTCTTGGTGAAAGAGGTAAAATCAAAGACTCAAGAGGCTTAGTAAATCCCAAACAGGGTAACTAGAAAGAAAGTCAGACCTAGACATATCATAATCCAACCACTAAGAGCCTTAAAAGCATTCCTGTTAGGTGCTAGGCACAGTTTGGGAACTGGGAAAAACGGCGAGCAAGGTAGCTATTGTCTTTCTTCTCACCGCCATTTCTTTGCTAGCACACCCATTCACTGAGTTCCAAACACATTTAAGAAATGCATCAGCTTGCTATTGCCCGGATGGTCCCCACACATCACCTTCATGTCAAAATGGAATTTATCTTTTTCCCTCCAAAATTGCATCTCCCCGTGTGCGTCCTCTGCTATGGACATGATGTCACCTGCCAAGTTTCCCTACAAGAGGGACTCCGGAAACCCCCTCAGATCCACTCTTCTCCCTTCTGCGTCTTAATGAGCCCCAAGTCTATCTGTTACACATTGATATCCCTTCCATCTCTTTTCCTCTTCCCACTGTCACCGTGGATCAGTTCCTTCTCGTGCCTATAAAATTGTACATCCTGCTCTTGCCTCAATCAGTTACAAGAATGGCCATTTATACAAACACACACACACACACACACACACACACAAACACAACCCCCACCCCACCCCACACCTGTTCTGACTAGGTCACTTCCTACTTTAAGATCTTCCAGCCTCTTAGAGATGATTGTTGTGTTTTTAAGCATACCTTAGAAGTTTCAAGATACGGGTCCTGTCAGCATCTCCAGCCTTGGTCATACCCAACCATTTGCCAGTTTCTGAATGAGCCATGGTATCATCACACCTCTGTGGCTTTGCCAATGTTGATCTTCTGTGTGTGTGGTGGGGGTGGTGGTACTCATTTGTTTGACTAACCTTAAAGTCACTTAAAAGACTCACACGGTCCCTGCCCCCCAAATGAAACAGGATATACCCTGGGCTCCCCTTTGTGAAGCTGTAGCATCCGCTGCTGACTTACTGCTCTTGCGTCTGTGTATCCCTGCAGTGCCAGCGTTGAGTTTCCTTTAGAGTCAGGTGTCACTCGTTTGCAGAGCTCATGAGGCACGCTGTACGCATTCCAGGTTTGTGGAATGAGTGGATCGGGAAGGAAATCACTGAAATGTACTGCGTCTATGGATCCTACCATCTCTTAGCCATAAAGGCCCTGAGAAGAGAGATGTGTACACATGCTTCGACAAGGAACACTTGCGTGTATTTCCCCAGCACGGGCTTAGTGATTTCAATACCTCCCTAACCTCGGTTGATCATTGGCACATGGGGAGACTGCAATTTACTGATCTAAATGGGCCTAGATTAGTAGGGTGGTCATTTGCAGTCAAATTCTTTTCAGATTCTTCTCAGCTGGGGTGGATCATAAAAACCAAGCACGCTCTCTGTCATCGAGTCCAGTCTGACTCATGGCCGGCCTCTAGGACAGGGTAGAACTGCCTCTGTGGGTTTCCTAGACTGTAACTTAAAAACAACCAAACAGTTTTATTGACATATAATTCACATATACAATTCAATATTTCCATCACATTCAGAAGAAATGTACTTACTTTAAAAACCTGTGCTAAAATGATTTTGGAACTGGCTCTTTTACTTATTGATTTCCATTTTATTGGGGACTACTCTTACAACTCTTGTCGCAATTCATACATCACTTGCATCAGGTGTTTTTGTACATATGCTGCCTTCATTCTTTTCTAGACATTTACTTTCTATTGAGCCCTTGGTATCAGCTCCTCTTCCCCCCTCCCCCCACCCTCATAATCCCTTGATAGATTGCACATTGTTATTGTCATCTCTCACACCAACTGCTGCGATCGGTTCTCCCCTTCTCCCTTCCTCTCCCCCCCTTCGCCCTACCCTTCTGGTATCACTATTCCCACTCCTGTTCCTGGATTCTGTGTTGTGAGCTCCGTCTCTTATCTATACCTGTGGACATGCTCCAGTCTAGTCTGAATTGAGAAGCAGCACTGGGGTCATGGTAGTGGGGGGTGAGAAAGCCTCCAGGAATCAGAGGAATATAGTGTGTTTCATTGATGCTTTACTGCACCCTGGTGACTCATCCCTTCCCTGTGGCCCCTCTGTGGGGAGATTGTTCTACTGTGCACAGATGGGCCCCGGATCACCGCTCCACCCTCCCTTGCCCTCAAAAACATGTTTTCGTTTGTTTGCTATGTGTCTGCTGATGTCCACTGCCCAGGTCCCATGTCTCCCCATGATTGCACCGTTGGTGTGCCTCCTCCATGTGGACCTGCTGCTTCCCTGCTGAATGGCGGCCCCTGCAACCCCAAGCCCCCAGACGCTATATCCTTTCATAGCCAGGCACCATCTGCCCTCCCCACCACATCTGCCCATGCACCCATTTTGTCCCCAGCGACTGCATCGGGAGGGTGAACATCTCAGACTGCCGATCCATCAGAACAAAGCGTTCTTGCATTGAGGGAGGGCATGAGCAGAGGCCCGAAGTCCGTCCCTGACCTCAGTGTATTGCCGTGTAAATATGTGTACGCCGGCCAACACCTGGCGGACCAAAGTATCCACATGCGCACCACTGTGTTTACACCTCTGGCCATTTCTAGACTGTAGAAACCCTCATCTGGCTCCCACAGAGCAGCTGGTGGTTTCAAACTGCTGACTTTATGGTTCGCAGCCCAAATGAGTAACCTCTACGCCACCAGAGGGCACCTGTCGATATGGATAGATGACCCTTATTTACTTTTAATTTTAGTTTTGGTGAGCTCATGCCCATCATTTCCTATTTCTGTGGTCTTTGTTTCTGACCTAGAACTAGCAGTCCCCCGTGAGTATATTCAGAATGGGTTTAAGCAACTTGTTTGCCAAAGGAAGCCCCAGGCCACACTAAATATAAGGGGGATGCAAAAAAGTCCAGGGAAAGTGAGGTTATCTTTTCATTCAACTTGTCCACAAACTGTTCAAAACCGCCCCCCCCCCCCAGTGTATTCTAGTTGGCATGTAGTTGATTTCAGCTCATTGGCAAAATTGATCTCAGATCCACCGGGAAAAGAAGAAGGTCACAGAGTTGACACTAGAGAAATGATTCTCACCATACATAGAGATCAGCTCAAACCAGGAAAAATGGGACCACAGCAGATCTGGCTTTCTCAGCGGACCCCTGGTAGGTGTGCCTGGATTTTAGGGCGGGCTTCTACAACGTGGCATGCCCAAATGCAAATCCCTATTGTTGCTTCTGCCTCACCTTCCCTTGTTGGTGGGGCCAACCAGCTGGAAACTGTGGGAGCCTTCTGCCCTCACTGCTGGATGCCAGAACACCTATGTGGCTTGCTACGTTTTCCCTAGGAACTCCCAGATGACAGTCATTCTCTTGTAAAGCTTACATTGTGCCATCCCACCTCATCCCCATATACAAATACATTTGAAAGGTGACTCAGGTGGGGGATTCTCACCCTCCAAGCAGGAGACCCAGGTTGGATGCGTGGCCACTAGACCACACACCCAGCCACGGTTCGTCGTCAGCCGAGGCTTGAGTAGAACTATGATGCTCAACACATTCCAGGGGAGCTTCCAGACCAGAGAGCTGAGGAACACAGGCCTGGCTGTCGTGTTGACTTCTAAATATCAGCCCACGACAACCGTACAGGTCTCAGCCCTCGAACTGGCCACAGACCATGGAAAACCAAGACCGGGCAGGGTGGCATCTCCTCGTGCGTGAGGTCATCATGAGTTGGGTCTCACTGGAACTAGCAATAAATAACACTCGAACGGCAGGCACGCAGTTTGTTTATTTTCATTGTGGAAGCAAATGACCACGTGAGTGCTTTGGGTAGCTACTTCTTGACCTGTGCAGAATCCCCACCTTGACCTCACTTGATAGGTAACAGGCAGGGCCCAGATTTCCTGGGCGAGAGAGAGACTATTCTCCCAGAGGATCCAGCCCAATCCCCACAGCCCAAGTCTGGTGCCAACCCCTTTCAACCTCTGGCTGGCGAAACGTCCGCTGTAGAGTGTGCCAGAAAGTCATAGAAGCAAAAGCAGCAGCAGCCGCCGCCACAAAGACACACATGAAGTCAGGTGGGTTGTCGAGAACAGTGAGCAACGGTAGAGTTCAGGAAACGTGCGTGCTCTGCCCACGCATGTCTGTTGCCAGGGGTCCATCTGTCAGATGAGTGGGCGACATTGGTCTCAGCCTGGCTGAGCAAGCCGGCACGGGCTCATTCACATTCTGTGCTCTCAGCAAGCCGCCAAGCCTCTGCCACAACGTAGTTAAGAAAAACGCGCTAGAGCAGCGGTTCACAGGGGTCCCCGATTCACCACAGTAGCAAAATGACAGTGATGAAACAGCAATGGAAATAATGTTCGGGTTGGGGGGGTCCCCACCACATGAGGAACTGTATGAAAGGGTCGAGGCGTGAGGAAGGTGGAGAACCGCTGCTCTAGATGAAACTTCAGGCTGACTCCGTCACTCATTCCACCTTGAAATGTCATCCGATTGCCAGCCAGTTTTCAAACTTCTTTGGAATTCTCCGGTTGGCTCCCAACCTTCCCGCGAATTACTGCGCAGCCTGGCTGATGTCATCAGGTTCCCCTGTTTGCTTTGAGGGTACTTGAGATGCCGGCTTCTCCTGCAAGGTCCTTTTGTTGGCCCTGCCCAGGTCGGGTAGAGCAGAAAGGTGATCTCATAGGGGTTTTCCACCCTCCCTCTCCAGGTCTAGAAACATTAATATGTGAAAGCCCCAATTGTTGACACTTGAAATCCCCCTTTTGCTCAGAGGGGAAGCTTGGTGGATGGTGTGAGTCAGGCATCAGGACTACCGATTGCACTGATTTGGTGAGCTGGCAACCAACCTGGGGTTCTCAGGCCACCCGTTCAAGATGAGAACCCGTCCCCTGTGCCATGTGCTATTAAATGTAGGCAACAGGCCAGAGATCAGTCTGTCCTCAGACAAACAGGAGACGTGGATGTGACGAACGTTCCATCTTTTCCCACCCCGGCTCATGCTGTGCCCTTCTGGTACATCGTTCCCCCCACATCTCTATTCAAATCCCATTCATCTTTATTCAAACCTCATTCATCCTTGGAGGCTCCCCACCCTCCCATCGCCTTCCCCAGCCTCTTGGGCCGCCACGAGGGCTTCCTCCCCTGAGCTTTCTCCACGGGAGCCAGAGTCTCCTCCTGCCACCTCTCAGGTTTTCCAGGGCGGCTCCAATGGGAAGGTGCTGCTTAGCTTTTAGCACTGGGGTGCGGTGTAGGCTGGGCGTCAGGCTCGCCCCCCCAGTACAGGGATCTGATTCACCCTTGGCACGACCAGAACCAATGCTCGGATTGCAAGGGTTCTGTGAGCTAACACAACAATGGTCGCTTTTCTAAACTAGAGGCTCTATAAATGCTAGTTGTGGTTTCTAGTGAGTGCTGGGCCTCCCTCTGTTGGAGCTGTGGGATCAGTCGTGGGTCTCAAGGGGGCTGGTTCAAAACCGCCAGCCTCTCCTTGGGAGAAAAACGAGGCTGTCTGCTTTCATAAAAATTTAGTCTCAAAAACCCCAAATAAGGTGTGGCTATTTGTCGATACTGACTTAATAGCAGTGAGTTTTCTGTTTTTTGTTGTTGTTGTTTTGGCTTCTCCCAACCTGCACTCCCCCCACCCCACTCCACCTCCGGCTTCCTTTCTGCTTCTCACTCACAGCAGCCGAGGGGCTCAGAGGTCCAAGAGAGAGTTCATGATTCATGAGTTCTGGCCTCTGAGCTGTGATAAGGCTGCTGGAGGCTTCTGGGCAGGGTCTTCCTTCCCCTTCTTTTACTTTCTCTCGAACTCCCTGTTCCCCAGCTGTTCAGGCAGCATCCTTTGATTGCTCTCTCCCAGCTGCCCCTTCTCCAAAGAGGGTAGGTTAGGAGGAAGCGGAGAAAAACGGCAGGTCTTTGATTGAACAAACCTAGGCTGATCTAAGTTGGGGCTTCCACTTATGAGCGCTGATAAATGGCTCACTGCTTCAGGCAGGGGCTGGAAGCCTCCTCCACCGCAGACTTGTTTGGATCCCTGCGATCCCAAGCTCATCTGGCACAGTGCCCTCCTTCGTAAACGCTCCACTAGCATTTTTCAAATGAACATGCATATGCTGAGTGCTATTCTAGGTACTGGAGATAAAATAAGAACCGAAGTTCCCATCCTCGTGGGTTTTACCTTCTGGTGCACCTAAAACGGCCCTTGTGGGCCAGGTGGCCGGCTTCTCCAGAGAGAGAGCATTATGTTTCCACATGTGCCCGTAAGTGAGTTCAGCTCACAGCAGGGATGAAAATGGGACCCCTTGAGCCAAAGCATCGCTGCGAGGGATTCACCTGACCACCAGGGAGGCCTTTGTAGGTAAGGAAGAAGGGGGCGATCGTGGTGCCCTGAAGACTGTTTGATCCCTATGACCTTACTCTGCGGGAAGGGCACTAGCACAGGGGAATAAGAGTGAGCCATCGACAAGTGACATGACCGATGTGCACACTGGTTGTGCATGATCACAGGCTCAGTGAGTCCGCACAAGACCACAGGCGCCCAAGCCAGGTGGTCAGGACTCCAGTTCCGATGGGAGGGTGGGAAGGAGATGGCCCCAGCGGGAAGGTCCGCAGGGATGCAAGACGAAGGTTGGTCTCTAGGCCTGAAGAGGAGAGGGTTCCTCAAGCAGGGGTGGAGCTTTAAAGGCTGGGCGCGGGATAAACAGGCGTCAGGGACTTGGTTACAAGAGGTCAGGACTGAGCCAAGGGGTTTTAGTAATAAAAGTCAGCACCAGCAACAGACCTGAAAATGGGCAAAGATGCGGCGTAACATTGCAAAAAGCACGTGTAAAGGAAGGCCCCGAAAGAGGAATAAGACAGACACATTCAAGGAACAGAAGGCAGGCGACTCTGGCTGGAGTGTCATCAGTGAGGGGGTGAGTGAAAAGAGATGAGAGGCTGGAGTGGGAGGTGAAGGCAGAGCTCTAGATCTTGGGAAGAGTTTGGATCTTATTCTGAATGCACTGGAGTGTTGATGGGACCTAAATGGCCTCTTGCAAACCATGATTCTGGTGGTTGGTTGAAGGTTGAATTACAGAAAAACAAGAAGAAAGTAAACAACTAGCCCTATTAGGAGATAATGCAATAGTCCAGCCAAGAGATGAAGGGGGTGGGTGGGCAGGATGGGACTCTGGACCAGGGTTTGAGCAGAGGAAATGGAAATACAGGAAGGTAGTTAGACGCAGGACACATTTTAGAAGCAGAACCAACCGGAGGAACTGAGGTGTTAGAAGTGAGGCGTGAAGAAAAGAGACAATTCAAGCACAGTGACTAAGTTTTAGCTGGAGCAGTTAGGGGAATGGTGGGTGCCATTTACAGACTGAGAAGACCTACGTTAGGCGCAGACTTAGGCAGGAGAAGAATCACTATTTCTGTCTGAGCGGTGTGAGACATCCACACAGAGATGCAAATGGGTGGTTGGATACACACGCCTGAGGTTCAGTACTTGTTTGGAAGTCATCGACATATAGATGGCTTGCCCCAGGTCATCCCACTAAAGAAGAGAGAGATCTGATACCGCTTAGAGGAGGGAGAAGAGAACTGCCAAGGAGATTGAAGAATGGCCAGGGAGGTCGGACGACCCCAGACGAAGGTATTGATCCAGAAGCTGGGGGACGCGTGTCAAGAGCAGAGTGTCGTCATCTAGGTTGGATGCTGCCAAGAGGTTGATTGGGTGGGGACAGAGAACTGACCCAGTTGGCGCTGGTAAATGGCCCAATCAAAGAAGGCTCTTTCGTGGAGCCATGAAGACAGAAGCTGTGCTGCAGGGTGAAGCGACAAGCCAGAGGAAACCCGCCAAGGGCAACGGCTCTCTGACGAGGCTCTGCAGGGCCACCGAGACCCAAGGAGTGCATTGATGAGCCCGTTGCCGGACCATGCCACGTCCATCTTCAGTACACGTCAAGGAAGAGCCCGATTCCTCTTTCTGCGTCCTGGTAGCTGAGCGCCACACGAACAGCTCTTTAGCTGATGAACGTTGGCTCACCCAACCTCACCTCTGGTGTTTGAAGTCGACAGCATGGCTACCTTTGAGCAGGAAGGAGTGTGTAGGGAATGAGAGGGAACCATTAGCGGGACCCTGAGGTGCTCCGTAACCAAACTCACTGCCCTCAAGCTGATGCCTACTCATGGCGACCCCCCTGTGGGCTTCCCAGATGAATTGTAACTGCTTATGGGAGTAGGACGCCCCATCTGGCTCCCGCCCAATGGCTGGTGGGTTCAAACTGTTGACCAGGTGGATTGGAGCCCAACGCATACCGCTAGGCATGGTTCAGCTCTCGACTGGAGCGGCGACTACATAGCTATCATTCAAGCCGTATCCTTACAGGCTTTTCTAGGTATGCCCTTCAATTAGTATTATTATTTTGTTTACTGGCTTAGGAGAGAGGGAATTTAGGTTTGAATTCTACTACCATGTGAACCTGGGCAAGTGGCTTCACCCCCTGGACCTCCACGCCCTCCCTCTGTGAATGGAGGCGGTTGGACCAGATTCCCCCCACCCCACCCCACCAGGTCCCCGGAGGCGAGCCCGGGACCTGCTGAAGCCCCAGCTGATCACGCGGGGAGGGGGGCCAGGCTTTACCACGGGCTGCTTCCTCCTCTGAGAAACCGGGGCTGCAGCTGACGTCTCTATGGTCCCACTTGTCACCGCCAAGGCAGCTGTGAAGTTAATGATAGTCCAAATAAAAAGCTGCTGGTAATTAGATGGCTGGATGTTGAAGCATTATTGTTATTTTAAAAAATCAATTAGCTGAATAAGAGAATGCCATTGAGACAAACATTTCGTTTTTCTCCCGGGCCTGGTTGCAGCTGGGAAGGAGGAGAATGTGGTCAATTTCAGGAAGGGGGAAATCGGTTTCTGATCTAGTAGGACATGGACTTTTTTTTATTATTTTGTTGCTGTTGATGCTTGCTTTTTTCCCCCTCCTCTAACTGCAGAGGGGAAGACAGAGGCTATTATTTTTTTTTTAAGTTTCTTTAAGACAGGAAGAAATTTCAAAATAATTTCCTGTGATTATTCCCTCCACTGTTTTATTGATAAGCTTCCAGCTTCGACAATGACCACATCCCCATTTCCTCCAGTTAGCCGGTCTGATAACACTACCACCACCGCCGCCACCCACCACCACCTGGCAGGGATTAATAATGAGCAGTCCTGCCCTCGGCATGATACCTGGAAGAGTCTACAGAAGAACATAAATAGACTTTGCCCCACTCTGCTCCCTATTCATCCTTCAACCAAATGGCGACCACGATGCAGCTGTGTGAGCTGGTGCAATGAGTTCCGGGTTCAGCTGCAAACCTCAAGGTTGGAGGTTTGAGTTCCCTGAGAGGCACTGCCTAAGAAAGGCCTGGTGATCTACTTCAGCCCTGGGAAACCCTGTGGTATGCAGCTCTGCTCTGCCACGCAGCCTCATTGGGAAGGACTCAGTGACCCCTGGGAGGCAGGTGACTGACCGACTGACTGACTCTCAGTGCTCTGACTTAAAGAGTCTCGGCGTTCGGGTCCTGCGTGAACGAACGCAGTGATTCCGGTTGATGTTTTGAACCTTCCAACGCCCCAGTTTCCTCCTATGTCCAAGGCGATGCTGACCTTACCCACTGCAGGGTGCATGTGCGGGTGGTGTGTTTGCTATTTGTGCCTGTTGTGCGTGTGGGTCAGGTGCGCACATATTAGATGACATCATACCCCGTGGAAAAGGCAGTGCTCAAGGCTCGCCCTGTAACACGCACTCAGTAAGCATCAGCTATTTTTACACTTGGGGGGAAGAGGCGTTCTTACCATTGTAGGGAAGGGGGCGTTCGGCCGCCAAACACGGACAACTGTTTTCCTTGGGCAAGGCCTTGTGAACTCCTGCACCCCAGGGTCCTCTCCCACCCTGGCTTTCACAGCAAGACCCCCAGGAAGACTTTCCAGCCGTGCTGGGCTGCTCAGTCCCTGCTTGTTGCATTTCCAGAGCCACAAATAGCCTTGGAGACAGGGAGTCAGATGTCCTGAATCTTCCCTGCTAATGGATGGTGGCCACGCCCCCCTGCCACCACAGCTGGTGACACAGCCCTTTAGCATAATGGAAGGCATTTGGGGATCTATTTTCCTCTCGCTGTGAGGGCATTACTCACCTCGCTCCTCTGTGTCACAAGGAAGGAGAAGGAGGGAGACACAAGAAACTGCCAAGGATGAGTCAAGTTTCAATAGAGCGTCGCAGCTCCAGAGGCATCGACTGCTGTTTCTTACGAATTCCTGAGACTTGCGCGGCACAACACGTCTCAAACGTCTCTTCTTTCTTTTGGTGGTGTGGTGGTGGTGCAGGAATTGGAACGGCATTTTGATTGTCCTCTTCCTAAGAGGGGACGAGGGCAAACGATACTCCACGACTTTGAGACCCCCATGAGGTTGCTCTTGTACGCAGGCTGGTGCTCCTGCTACCTTGTGCCTCGCTGGAAGCATCAGCCCACTTCTGAGCCCTCCTGTCCTGCTGTCCAGGAGTGGCCCCGGCTGCTGTGGCAACTCACCAGTCTCTGCACAGTGAGTGTGGAGAACGTGGACTACTGTGGCCTCCGGGGCAGGTGCCTGGCCTACCTGCTGGCACATTCCTTGAGGAGTTCAGGGGGCTTGGTCCATCCCTACATAGCTCTCTGAGCACCTCCACCCCACCATATCGCTCTCTTCTCCAAGATGTTTAAGCTAAAGGTGTTTCCTTATAACAGATACTTGAATCTATTTTATTCCTATGGTACAAAGCAAATGAAGCGTCAGAAAGAGGGTCATGGGTGGGGTTAAGTTCAGACGGTAGGGCAGGAAAGCAGAGCACACAGCATTGCTGAATTAGCCAGGCTTCTGCCTGGCATGGGCATTTTTTGAGCATGTCAAATGACTGTAGAAAACAATTGCAGGTAACATCCATTTTCACTGAGTTGGTGGACTTGGGTCCCGCAGTGAACATTAAAGCCCAGGGAGCCTTTGATGATACAGGCCAGCGATGGGAGTTCTGGGGTCTTGGGTGGTAATCTTCCATTCAGAAGTTTCTCCAGGTGCTTCTGATGTCCAGGTTTGGGGACTGCGAAATCGCCCTTCTACTGAAGGGGAGACGGTTGTATCAATAGGATAACTTGGACTTATGAAATTTGTGGAAAAATGGAACTAAATGTATTGGCATTTTTCCACGAACTTTTTGAAGCCCCCTCCTGCTTTCCAACCTTTTATTGTGGAATAGAATGCAGATAGAAAAGCATATGAAACAGCAATGTGGTGAAATGACGTAGCTCAAAGCAAGCTCTCAAGCATTCCCGTCTCAGGTGGAGATGAGGCCGTTACTAGCAAATGGTATCTTTTCGGCTGTCCAATAACCCTTGGACGTTCTCCCCACTTAGAAGTGGTGGGAAGGACCTGAGTTGTGATTCTCAGGGTGGTTATGCTGCCGTCTCACGTTTTACTTTAATTAATTTATGGAACTGATTTCATTCTTCATCCCCTGGCCCTTGGATCTCATCCTGAACCCCACTTCAACCCTTGACCGGCTTCCCTTGCCGGCAGCTGGAGCAGTTTCTTCACATCGTTGGCCCTCAGAGCCCTCATCTGTAAAGTATGGAGAAGAACAATGTCTACCACGTAGGATGTGGTGAGCCTTGAGTTCCTCACACTAACGCAGCGTTGCCTGGCGATCCTACAACGGCTTCCCATCAGGCCCTGCTTCTGCTTTTCGCTTCTCCCAAACCACTCTTCCTAGCGATTACCCTGCGCTCTGCATCGGAGTGCTACATCGGAGTCCAGATCATTCGCCTCCACACACACACCTGAAAAAGAGACAAGCCAGCAAACAACAACCTTCCTTGGACACCTCTCTCTCCTGCCATCACCTTATTTGGGGGCTTCCCAGAAACTCCCCTACCCCCCCCCCACTTTCCAGAAACCACCTCTGTTTCATTCTCTCTCTGTTCTCTCCTCTGCCAGTTGGGCTTCCGTCAGTCCTGCATCACAGGGAGAGTTCCTACCGGCATCACCAATCACGTGTGTGTTGCCCATGTTGGACAGCGAGTGGTCTATTCCAAACTGAGTGCATCAGTCAACAAGGCCAAGTGTCATTGGAGCCCTTGGCGGAGTCAACAAGGCCAAGTGTCAGAGGGAGACCACTCCAGGCAGAGGACACTGCCAGAATGACAGCCTGGCAGTGGGGACATGCTTAGCATGTTCAGGACATGGAAAGAAGCCTGGTGTGGCTGTGCTACAAAGAGGAGGGGGTATGAGCCGAGGGGACAGAGGTAGGCAGGATCCAGATCATGCACATCATTGACTAGAGCGAAACTTTGGTGCTGTGCTTGGCGTAGAGCAAGCACCAATCAACACTAACGAACATTCTGATTGAGAGCTTAACAATGTGCCGAATATGAGGGAAGTGGGGGGTGGGGCAGGGTAGAGGAAGGAAGAGCAAATCCCAAGCCTTGCAGAGCCTTCCATCTGGTTGGGAGTCTGGTCTGTATCTGCCATAGAGCGAAGGAGACCAGAGTTCCTTGGATTTCTCGGTAGTTGGTTTGTTGCCCTTGCCTCTCCCCACATGTACCTTCTTGAATTGTGCTCCATCCAGGGATTCTCTCCAGATAATTAAGGTTTCTTTTGAACTTGAGTGGGAACAAGAGTGGGCTGTGAGCCCCAGTGAAAAAAGATGACTAACAAGATACCAGCCACGAGATCACAGCGTGGGCCAAGGACAGGGACCCACCCCAAGTCCTCTCTGTTTTGTCCAAGCTACTCAAAATGATCTCTTCCCAACAATAGCTGCTCTCTGCTGTCTCAGCTGTGCCAAGCCTCGGCCACACAGAAGCAGCCCTTTTGTTTCCTGATGCAACGTGTCCTACCTGGAATGGCTGTGACCTCAAGAGGACATCCCCCTGGTGTCCTTGACACACACATTCCTAGCAGGGCACACACACACTCACTGATCACAGCCAACACACAGGCATTCAACACACACTCAGCACTCAGACATTAATAGACTCATTCCAAATGTATGTCATACACACACACACACACACACACACACACACACACACACAACACAGTTGTTAGGTCCTGTCAAGTTGATCCCTACTCCTAGTGATCGTGTGTACAATAAAAGGAAACAGCCTGGGCATTATAATGGTTGTGTTGAAGCCCATTGTTGCAGCCATTGTGTCAATCCATAGGCACAATGGATTGACACTCAACAGATAGATGTGCACAAGCCAAACACACTCAACACCTACAGATTCAACTCTCGCACAAACAGCTGAGCATTCAGGAGTCTAGTGAGCTATGAGACACTTTCATTTCTTTGCTTTTATTCCCCACTAAACTGAAAGTTGGCCACAGTAGAAACTCTGAGTGAGTCAGAAAAGATTCACCAATTTAAGTTATAATATTGTTCCTCTTAGTTTTCAGATCAGAATCTGGTGGAATGAGATCAAGCAAATAAAGAAAAAAAGGGGAACAAGCAATTCTTCCAAAGAAGATTAAACTGACACAGTGTGCCTCTGCCAGCCATCTCGCTCCGACGCTCTCCTCCCGGCTATCTTTCTCTGCTTATGAAGAGGCTGGCCCCGAGGATGACCCATTTAGAAATGAACGCAATAAAAAGTTAATACGGTCAGTGGCTTTTTAAAGGAGCCCGGCGTTTATTCCCACAGAGTAAACTCAGTGAAAGCATGGAGAAGAATCCAGTGACCACGTGGACACATGACTTGACATTTGATCTCAAACCAAACTTGAATGGAGACGCCCATGAACAAGTAGAAGAGAGAATCCTGGCATACCTAAAATTAGTTTCTTTTCATTTCCAAACTCTGACACTCACCAAGTTCCTCCTCAAAAAGACAAGTCCCCGGAGAGTTCCAGGTAAGAGCACGCCCATAGATCACCGTGTTCCGGTTTCTTGTGCTGCTAGGAAACATCCTCGGTGAGACATTTGCTTGGGGAGAATGCCGTCCATTCTCAATCTGGTTGTTTTCAGACATTTCTGCGGGAGGACATTTTGTCATTAGACTAGTTTTCTCGGGTTCTTCTTTTTTCCGACTTCTTTTCAGTCCTGCTGCCTTTTCAGCATTCTGCTTTGTCCTCTTCACCATAGATCCTAAAGCATCTGGCAAGGGTCTAAATGTATCCAGTTCAATCCAGGGGCTTCGCTTGAAGGAAGCTCAACGGATTGTGCAAAAAAGTGCCATAGCAAAGAGCTTTGGTGAGATTTTCTTCACAATGGTCTGTGGCAGTTACATAATCTCCTGTCAACTTGCGAAGGGGCGGGGTCTAACCTGTCAATCAGGTTGCAGCTTGGTGACCTCATTTGGAGGTGTGATGGAGATAATTAGCTCACTGGAGGCCAGATGAACACCCCCCCCCCCTGCATTCTGCTTTGTCTTCCTGCTGACAAGAAACATGGAGCTATGCTGAGCTCTGGACCTGGAGGAGCCATGTGGAGACCCATGCCAATGCTGAGATGCTTCCACCTCCACTAGATGCACAAGATTTTCCACCCACTGGCCTGTAATCCTCTTGCATTCAGTGTCACTGCATGGGTTGCATGAGTCTGAAGAGAAATTTATAGATGGGTATTGGACATATGGGCTAATATCGGATTTATGGACTTGATCTGGACTGGGTTGGGATTCTTTCTTAATATGCAAATGCTCTTTGATATAAAGTTCTCCCTTACACACATATGAATATCTATGAATTTGTTTCTCTATCAACCCCAATTACACACGGTCAATATGGTTATTATTATTTCAATATTTTATTAGTTACCCAATGGGTTCTTCTCAGGCGTGTGGAGGGAAGATCTCAGTCTCTGGTTTTGCTTTCTTGGCAGCTCACATTAGGAATTGAATTCCTTTTGCCAGATCTTTATAAGACAAAACTCCAAAGACCCTGCTGCCAGGGACCCCAAGCTCCGTTGACACTTGTTCTGTTTGGCCACTGACACATTTTAATATTATTTGTATTTGACATGCCTTTGAATACAATAACTCTCCTTCAGTCTCCACAGTCCCTGGCATCCCGTCGTCCTACACAGGCCAGCTCCCCTAACGCACCTTATCTGCCCATCCCTATGAGCTAGTGATTTCAACCTTCAGTTAGTGGCCTTTCCTCTGACCACCTTATTTCTCTCCCCTTCTCTCTTTTGTTCTGAGTACATGGGCTCAAGTGATGGCTCTCAGACTTGGGTAGGTGTGTGCCTCTTCCCAGGCCACCGCATCATTTATCTGCAGGTCAAACCGGCTGCACTTAGAAAGGAGTGATGGGCAGGTACACACGGCTCTTCCTACTGAAGTTGCTTTGCCTGAGATCAAGATCTTTCTAACAAGACACTTGGGTTGAAAGACCCGTTTGGAAAGAAAGTAAATTCCTAGAATCTCTGAAAGGGGGCAACAGATTGAAAGTAGACTCATCCACAAGGAGGAACAAGCGACAGGTTTTCATTTGTTTGTTTGTTAAGAGTGACAATCAAGTCCGTTCTTCCCCTCTCCTCTATTGAGAAGTAAAGAGCTCTGGGGATGCAGTGGTTCATTGCTCAGCTGCCAATCAAGAGGTTGGCGGTTCAAACCCACCAGCCACTTTATGGGAGAGAAAATGTGACTGGCTGCTTCTATGCAGACGTAAAGTCTTGGAAACCCTCTGAGGCAGTTCTACTTTGTTCTTCTAGAGCTGCTGTGATTGAGAGTTGGATTGAGAAACAGCTACAGAAATCAATCTGGCACTGAACTATTGAAGGGTACGATGCCTGCATTCGGTCCTAATAAAAGATCTGAAATCAAAGAACTCTCTGAATAACCAAGTTGGTTGTTTTCTTATAAGGTACTCAAAATATATCCCTGGAAACCCCTGGCATGAAAACATGATAATACGAGTCTTATTAAAAGCTCTTCAAAGAAAAGGTTGCGATGATGACATGGTATAAATGAAAAAACAAACAGATACTTTCCAAAATAGAGAAAATGAAAGATCCATCTGTGATCAAATAGTGTTGTTGCTGAATGGGCCTCAGGCCAGAGCTGCCTTCCTGTTCTCCTCCCCCTCCAGCCGCCCTTCCATCGAGCTAGAGGCAAGGCAGCTGGAGGAGACAAGCCCTTGTGTCTCAGGACGGCTGCTCCGACCTCTGTTCCAATCTCACAGTTCACATGAGTCAGGCCTCACCCTCCTGAGAGAGGGTCCTGGGCTGTACTTGGCCCTGAGAGAAAGGCCAAATCTTGAACTACTGCTTGCCCTGAGGCTAGAAGTAGCCCCATCAGGGGCTGAAAAGAATGTGCTAACCAGCTTCTTTCTTCCCTTCCCATCTGCACACACTCAAGCACACACACACATGCATGAGCACAAGTGCACACAGGCACGAACACATTCGTGCGTGTGCCTGCTGTGGTAGGTACATAATCTGTCGTCAACTTGTGACTTAAGAGTGAAGGGGTGGAGTTTAACCTGTCATTCAGGTTGCAACTTGATGACCTCATTTGGAGGTCCTAAGGAGAGAAATAGCTTGCTGGAGGCAGGACACACAGACACTCCCTGCGAGACATTACTGACTAGGAGCCTGATGGAGCCTCGCTGACGCAGCTAGAACTCAGAACTGGAGGATCCACATGGAGACCTCTCCCAGTGCTGAGATGCTTCCACCACCACTGGATCCACAAGACTTTCCACCCCAGTGGCCTGTGATCTTGTATTCAACATCATTGCATGTGTTGCGTGAGGCTGAAGAGGACTTTATAGATTGGTATCAGACATATGGGCTAATATCGGACTTATGGACTTGATCAGGACTGGGCTGGGATGTTTTCTCGAGAGTCAATTGCTCTTGTATATAAAGCTCTTTCTTTTATTTTCTCTCTCTTCTGTTCTCTTCTCTTCCAGAGCTCTTTCTTATATTTATCTGAGTGTCCTATGTTTGTTTCTCTAGTCTACCCAGACCGACACACCTGCATGTACACATGTGCATACACATGCGCATACATTCCTGAGGCCACTTATACTTCGGTGGCCCTGGAGGCTTGGTCTTGGAGTTATAGAGGATGGTGAGCACAACATCGGCAGATCAGATAACAGGCTTCAGGATGCAGAGGTCAGTCAATCGAAGGCCAGCAGGTGGAATAGGTGACTCCCAGGATCAGCAGGCAATCTGATAGGCCGTTGGCTCAAGTTCAAAGAATTGGAGGTTAATAAGCCAGATTTAGGATGGAGACCCAGCAGAAAGCAGACGAGCTTTCCCATAGCAGCCACTTATATTGGGTGGAGATTACACACTAAGGAGATCTAATGGGGGGTTATTAGGTCTTACCCTATAACACCTGAATTTTTAATTTCAGGAAAAAATTTTTGTTTTTATTCTTTACTTTCATAGTTATCAATATGTATATTTCATTGAATGTTACGAAAACGTTGTGCTAGCCGTTATAGGGTTAACTCCCAAACCACTGAGAATCCTGGCCCAGCTAAGTTGATACAAAATCCTAATGATCATACTTGCCTCCTTCTGTTTAAGTTCCTTACCCCCTTCCCTCTCAAAATAAAGGCCCTTGGGTCCGAACTTCCGTAAGTCCCCTCTTGCTTCCACATCCACACTGGTCCCCAGCAGCCTCACCTTTGATTTTGTAGAGAGCGCGTTCATCTCAAGACGTGTTTTCTAATCTTTTGTGGTTTTGCCTCAATTGTTTTTGTTTGTGGTTGAGATGGATTCATTGATTTTTCTGACCTGCTTAGAAGTTTTGCTATTTTTAAATAGACGAGGGATGTGCCAGGTCATAAAATCACTTCCACTGGTGAAAACCACCTTCAGGAAGGACAGACTGGCGGGCAGTGGGAGGGTCTCCGGCCTAGGGGCAGGAGAGCTGCAGGCTGTGGGTTCAGGTCCCCAGCCCCCTGATGAGCCGCCCTTGCTCCTCACTGTGCTTGGAGCGATTAGAACACGCCACCAACCCACGTGGGTCCCTGGAACAGGGGTTAGCAGAGGCCATCCTTTCCCACCCTTCCTCCAGCCTCCGAGGACTTGCTTGTGTTTCTAGACAATCCTCATGCCTGTCTGGGGAGGGGTGTAGTGTAAGCTCAATTTACAGGAATGGAGATTGGAGAAGTGGCCCTTTCTAGCTGTGCTTTAAGATGACGCCAAATGAGCCAACTTCTCACTTCCCAGCCTGGGCCTGTGACTCACGGGGGGGTTGGGGGGGCTTTGGTTACACACACACACACACACACACACACACGGCATCTCCCCTGCCTCTCTCTCAGAGCCCTCAGAAGGAACTAACCTGGCTGATCCCCACATGCTATCTGCAGTGGGTCTTGTCCCCAGTGACTGGAGCGTGGTATGGTGGGGTCTTCACCCAGAAGCCGTTCTTGTCGAGCTATTGAGTCCTATCAATAGCACTTCCTCTGGCGCCTGGGTGCCTGTGGCCTGCTAGCCTAAAGTTGGTGGTTTGAGCCCACTCAGAGGCAGCACACAAGAAGGGCCTGGTACTCTGTTTCCTAAAAAGAGGATAACCCAGAAAAGCCTGTGGGGCTGCGCTGCTCCGTCGGGGGGTGGTGTGAGCTGGGCTTGACTGGACCCCCGTGGGCTCGGTAATGACACGTCATCAGCGACAAAAATGAGCTGAGCTGTCATCAATATTAATAAAATCGTCCGTGGCTGTAATTCACGAAGTACGGGGCGTGTGCCAACGCTCTACCCCTGGCCATTTCATGGTCTCCTCTGGGCCGTCCCGAGATAGGTAGGACGTTGCCTGTTTTACAGATAAGAAAGCGGAGGCTCTGAGAAGTTTGTGACCCTTGATTATCCCTGCCTAGTAAATGACGAATTTCACTGGAGAATGTCAACTCCAAGTCCTTGTTGTACCTTCTAATCTAATTCTAGGAAATCCCGAGCGATGTGAATCTCTAGCAAGAGGGAAAAAACAGTAACAACCAAGCCCCCTGCCATCAAGTCGATGCCGACTCAGAGCGACCCTAGAGGACGAGCGAGCTTCGCTCCTCTGCGCTCTGAGACTGTCGCTCCTGGCGGGAATAGGAAGTTATCTTTACGGAGCAGCTGGGGGCTTCGAACTGCTGACATCGGGGGTAGTAACCCCATGCATAACCACTATGCCACTTTAAGAGAAAAGCAAACAGCTAATTATGACTAATCCACAATAGGGAATAATTGTCTTCAATAGTTATGTCTTTGAAAGACAATTTAATGGAGTAAGAAACACCTTTGATAGGAAGCCAAGGAAAAATGTGACAGTTCCTTGCGAGAGATATGTCAGTGTCCAAGTCCCTGGGGTCTATGAATGCCACTCTGTTTGTTAAAAAGGGTCTTGGCCAGGGTGGTTAAGGTAAGACTCTTGAGCTGAGATCACCCTGGACTGTCCAGGTGTGCCCTAAGCCTAATGACAAGTATGGGGACAGGAGAAGCGCCAAGAGGAGGAGAGGACGTGTGAAGATGGAGAGCCAGAGTGGAGCCATGTGACTATCAGCCAGGTGACACCAAGGGATGCCAATGCCACTGAGGCTGGAGCAGGTGCGGACAGCTTCTCCCCTACTGTCTCGCCAACACCGCCAGTCCAGGTCTGTGGCCTCCAGAGCTTTGAGAGGATCAATTTCTGGGTTGTTTTGTTTGTAAGTCACTGTGCTTGTGGCCATTTGTTACAGCAGAACCTCCGGAAGAAAATACAGACTTCGATGTGTTTATGCGTTCGGAGACCCCACTCCCTGTCACAGCCATGTCAGCCAGCCGCTCAGGAGGATGAGTATTGGACAGGACCTCCTTCCTCGTGGGGCCTGTGCCTCCCTGCCAAGGAGATCAGCACACATATGGTGCACGCTAGTGTATCTGATAGGAGCACATTTGCAGTTGGTGCTCACAGGAGTTAACACGAACCAAGTGCGAAACCCTGTGCTGAGCGCTGGGTCCCTGGGGTGTTAGGAAACTTCACTTGCAGGTCACCTCAAGTCTGCTTGGTCTTCAGACCACCCCAAGAGGAGATGGCAGAGCATTGTATGTATGTTTTGCAGATGGGTAGAGGCCCTACAGATATTAAATGCCTTGTTCAGAGTCTCCAAGCAGAGCCAGAACGTAAACTCAGCTTTTCTGCCTTATCTTCTCCAGTGTACTAAACTCCCTCCTTCCCCAGGCTCTGGTCCAGGAAGGGGAAACTGAAACCTCACAGCAGGGATCCAGGCAGGCTTCTCAGCCAGGGTCGGGTTCGTGCAGCCTTGTCGAATGGGTGGAGTGGTTCTGCATCGGCTGTTCACCAGAGGTCAGCAGTTTGAAGCCACCAGCCGCTCCACAGGAGAATGATGAGGTCTTCTGCCCAAGAAAGCGTTCCCGTCGCGGAAACTCACAGGGCAGTTCTGCGCCGGTCACTGTGAGCCAACACTGACTCGATGGCAGGGAGTTTGGTTTGGTTCCTGTAGAATGGTGGAATTGCAATGGATCAGGGCTTGGCAAACTCTTGTCCTGGGGCTAGAATAAATCTGCTCTCTTCCTGCTTTTGTAAATAATGTTTATTAGGACATGCTTATTCATTAACCTATTCATCAATGGCAGCTGCAAAGCAAAGCGGTGATATTTACTACCTGGCCTTTTGTACACAGTCTGCCAGCCCTGGAATACATGGTTCTGTTGTATAGGAGGGGCTTGTGGCACGTAGTGGTGGTGGTGGCGGAGGCAGGGGCAGTGGCTGTAATGAGCAATTTGAATGCCTACAAGGCAAGGCAATGTCCAGGTTGTGGTTCACAGAAATAGAGAAATACAAGGAGACTTCATAAAGTTCCTATTTCTTGATTCCATTTTCCACGAACTTTTTAAAGCCCTCGTCATATCCAATTGCTTGGAATGACTGTCCTAATGACACAGCGAGCACTTCCGGGCAGTGGTTTCACGGATTATTGTGTATGTTGTTGTTAGTTGTGTCTGAGTTGGCTCTGACTCATGGCAGCCTTCTGTAGAACAGAATGAAATATTGCCCAGTCCCGTGACATCACCATGATCTTTGATCTGTTTTGAGCTTACTGGTGTGTCAGCCTCTCCAACTGAGGATCCCCGCGTTGACCGCTGACCCGCGACGTGACCAGGCATGTGCCCTTCTCCAGCTCTTTGCCTCTCCAGGCAGTGCACCCAAAGGGAGTCCAGCCTTCCTCCTGTCCAAGACGCCCTCTGGTTGTGCTTCTTCTTAGATGGATCTGTTCGTTCTTCTGGCATGATATTTAATATTCTTTGCCAATTCCACAATCCAAACATCATCATCATCCACATGTGGCAGATGAGAAAATTGGTGCATGGAGAAATCAACATGCTCAAGCTGACACAGCTAGCAAGTAGGATGGCCAGTGATCAAACCAGGCAGTGCCTGCTAGAGGATGTGTGCAGATCACCTTCATATTGCCTCTCACACCTCTAGGAATCCCAGGCACACACTCATTCATTCCTTTATTCACCCACCGGTCTGTCAGTCCGTCCATCCATCCATCCTTCCTTCCGTCCGTCCGTCCATCCATCCATCTATCCTTCCATCCTTCCATCCATCATCCCGGTGTGTGATGCCTGCCCCTGGGAGGGGAAATGCCGGAGGGTGACCACTTTCGATGCATTGCCCTTGCAAGTTTGGGGAAGAGGTGACAGAGATGACAAAGGCTTTTCCCGAGCAGAGACAGTGTCAGAGCCACAGTGCAGTGACCAAAGGCAGAGTCACCAGTTGAGTCAGGCAGGGGGGCGGCTGTGGGTCCGTCGTGACGCACAGAGCCTAGTCACCTCCGCCTCAAGGACGGCTCCCAACTACAGGGGTGCGGGCCGTGGTGATGACAGGGATGACCACCTCCAGCGCAGCCCCTCCTCCCCTCAGCACACCCTGCTCTATCCAGCCACCTGAATAACCCAGCCCGGCTCATTTCTCACCCCCCTTCAGGGGGGAACAGCTCCAGCCTATTCAGTGTCTGGCCTCTTATCAGGAGACACAACATTTCATACAGATCTTTTCCTCTGGAGTCAGGCGAAGGCAGGAGGCAGCTCAGAGTGTGTTTAAGAGACCATGAGGTGGAGGCCGATGGGTGGGGGCAGCCACCTGCTGCGGCAGATCCACCTTTCTCTAGCCTCCTGCTGCTCTGTGGGCGGCTGTGGCCATGTGCCACCCACAAATGCTGGGGAGAAGAAAGGGGGAAGAGAAACTGACTGCTAAGGGGAAGGTGTCCTCGTTTCGTCAGCAGCACTCTCCACCCACAAGCCCCAGCTCCCCAGACAGGGAGCCTGGGAGGAGAAAAACAGGTCGTGCTTCTTTGTCACCTAAAGCTTCCCCTCCCCACCTGGCTAGCCCAACACTAAGAAAAAGAAGAAGAAAGTAATTGATCAGAG
Organism: Tenrec ecaudatus; assembly: GCF_050624435.1. Taxonomy (NCBI): domain Eukaryota; kingdom Metazoa; phylum Chordata; class Mammalia; order Afrosoricida; family Tenrecidae; genus Tenrec; species Tenrec ecaudatus. The sequence continues at coordinate 94,215,392 of NC_134545.1, forward strand.
CTCCCTGGTCCCTGGGAGTTAGTCACCCCCAGCACAAGTCATGAGCTGTGGGTGTTGCACTGAAAAGAAAGGACTATGTTCTACCCCAAACGAAACGCAATGTAAGACAAGAGACTCGGGCAGGAATAGCAGGCTGCCCTCTCAGGTGGCTCCACCCTCCACAGATGAGGTCAGCAGGTGGGAAGGGGGGCCTGGTGTCTTGCTGCTGCCCTGACCATCTGCCCACCACCTTGACTGAATGCCTCACGGTCACTTGTGAGCTGCCGGCTAAGGGTGGGGCCCTCAGCTGCAAGAGGTGGGCTCTTGGAAGAAGGATAGGGTCACCACGTCCACTTTAATGGCAGGGATGTCTGTGCACCATTGAGCACCATTGAGAGGTGCTCAGTTCAGAGGGACTGGTGACTATCATAATGCCTGGGCCCTCTCAGGAGGCCCTGCTCACCCTCCCTTTGAGCCATGAGCCAAAGCCTGAAGCTGTCCATGTCCACTGCAGGCAGACTTGGCTGGGATTTCAGGGTGGGGATGGCAATGGGCATTTGTCCCAGGACCTCCAGTCCAATAGGATTAAAACACTGGCCGCCTTCTGCTCAATCCCTCCCTCAATTCAAGAACATTTGTTCTAACAACTTAGTATTCTGTGATGCTCACCCTCCTGGCAGGATCTCTGAAGACAAAATGGGTGCGTAAGCAAATGTGAAGAAAGCTGATGGTGCCTGGCTATCACAAGATATAGAGTTTGGGGTTTTAAAGATTTGAAGTTAAAAATAAGTAGCCAGCTAGCAGAAAAGCAACAAACCCACATGGAAGAAGCACACTAGTCTGTGTGATTATGAGGTATTGACGGGATTGGGTAACAGGCATCAGAAAACCCAAAACACACAGACATTTTGTTGAGAACGCGGGGGGTCGGAGCAGTGACCCAAAGCCCATCTGTAGACAATGGGACATCCCCTTACAGAAGGATCACAAGGAAGGGATGAGTCAACCAGGGCGCATTGTAGCACTGATGAAGCACACACTATTCTTCTGGTTCCTTGAGGCTTCCTCACCCCCTTCTGTCATGACCCCAGTCCTGCCTTTCACTTTGGGTTAGATCAGAGCATGTGCATAGGTCAGATAAGAGCTCACAATACACAGAATCCAGGTCAGATAAACCCTTGAGGAACAGAAATGGGAGTAGTGATACCAGGATGGTAGCAGGGAAGAATAGAGGAAGGGGGAACGGATCACAATGATAGACACATAACAGCCCCCCCCCAGGGAACACACAAGAGATACCGTGGGGGAAGGGAGACAGCAGTTGGTATAAGATATGACAATAATAATTTATAATTTATTGAGCAGTCAAGAGGCTGGGAGTTGGGTGGCTGGGAGGGAAGAAAAAAAAAAGAGAAGCTGATACCAAGGGCTCAAATAGAAAGTAAATGCTTAGAAAATAATGATGGCAACATATACAAGTATGCTTGATACAATTGTGTATGAGATTGGTATAAGAACTATAAGAGCCCCCAATAAAATGATCTTTATAAAAATTAAACAAAAAGCACACAAACACTGGCCCCCAGACCAAACCACTCAAAGCCCAACTGGTATTGGAGAACTTCTGTAGGCCAGGAAAAACGTTGGGTCTTAAAAAGAGACCAAAAAAAAAAAAATTGGAGGCAGAAAGGCATTTTGAATTTGCATGGTGGTCCAGGAGGCACGGGAGAACATTTGTCGTCATATTGTGCCTGATGGAAGAATTCAGTCAGTTTTTAAAAAAAGGACATCAGACTAGTCAGTTAGGCTTAGAGCCAGTCCTATAACCATTTCACCTGGTCTCCCAGGCCATGCTCTGATGCCATCTAAGGCTTCTGGTCCATTTTCCCTCTCTTATTTGTATATGCTAAACACCAGTTCTTCAGCTAGGGTCAGATTTTCACTGGGGGAGTAGCGAGAAAGGATGAAATGGTTCTGCCACATAGCATTGTCCTACGGTCACTGCCACTTAATAAACACCCCTGCAAAGATGTTCAATGAATTCTGTGGAAATTCATGACGGGTGTAGGGGGATGGGGCTTGGAGAGCAAGGTCTTTCTCTAGGTGGGTAAATTAGAGAAAGGCAAGCTGCCTTTGGAGAAAAACCCTAAAACTACTAGTCCAGACCCCCAAAAGAAAGCCCGCCCTCTAGAATGTCACAAATCATGCATTTTGGACCAAATTTGTTTTCTTCCCTTCGGCTATCCAGGCCTTGCACAGTAGGCTACCTGGACTTCGGATGTTCTTTTCGAGGGGTATTGCGTTCCCATTTTTCTTTTCTTCCTTTAATCTATATTGTTCTTTTTAAAATTTAAAATTTTTATTATTTTTAAAATCATTTTATTGGGGGCTCGTACAATTCTTATCACAATCCATACATACATCAATTGTGTCAAGCACATTTGCACATTCATTGCCCTCACCATTCTCAAAACCTTTGCTCTCCACTTAAGCCCCTGGTCCTCATTTTTTCCCCTCCCTCCCCGCTCCCCCTTGCTCATGAACCCTTGATAATTTATAAATTATTATTGTGTCATATCTTGCCCTGTTGGGTATAGCGTTCTTCATAAGGCCTAGCATCAGGACCCAACATGGAAACCCCATGAAGTGAACTGGATTTCACCTTAAACACACCAACTGCAGCTTAAAGGAATTGAAATGCCCCATGGGCTTAAGGCTGAAGTGCCCTAGTGTGAGAAGAAGCAGAGGATGGCCTCTTAAGGCCTTGAACTTCAGTTCAAATCTCTATTGCTTTGCGGTTGCCCAATAACTGACAACCTGAGACTACCATGTATTTTCTATGTTTATGTTTTCTTTGCTTTTCATGGTGTGTGAAGTTCTGCAGACAAATAGCTTTGCTTTGATGAATGCTGTTGGAACTGCTGCCTCATATCCAGCCCAGACTGTTTCCTTACCTCTCCCCAACCCTCATGTTTGAAATGAACTTGTGTGTCACTAAAGACTCCGAGGCCAATACTTAGGTCTCCGTGGTAAGGAATCTGGAGAGGTTTTAAAGAGCACACTGTGCGTAGTTACACAGCCTATCTCAATAAATGAAATCAGCAACGAGGTCCTGGTAAATGCCTCATACACGTGATTCTCTTTCTCCTCCACATCCTCCCTCCCTCTTCCTCATTAGCCCTTATTTAGTGAATGTTTTGTGCATTTTAGTCCAAGAAGCTATCCTATATATTTGTTCCTTTTTACTCAAAACAGTGCCATTGAGTCAGTGCTGACTCTTACAGACCCCATAGTCCAGGACAGAACTGCCCCCTGTGAGTTTCCAAGACTTTAACTCTTTACAGGAGCGGAAAGCCCCATCTTTTGCCCATGGAGGGGCTGGTGGTTTCAAACTGCTGACCTGTGGATCACAGCCCAACACATAACCACTCTGCCACCAGCACTCTCTTTTACTAGCATTTAAAATTCTATACTTAGCTAGACTAATGATACTATTCTTAGAATTACCAAATATCCCCCGAGAGTTATTTATGTTGTTTCTCAAACTGATAGCTCATGATACTCATTGTTCTTAGTCTGATATGTTATTTTCATTTATGAAGCAAAGGCATATATAGAATCCTTAGATAGAAGAATGGATTAAAGCTCACACTTAATCATAGACTTAATGTAAGAGCTATTAGTTCTTATGATATGGCCCTGCTCAATACTTGTCCTCAGAAGTGATCACTGAAGATATGGGTTACATAGCAAAACGTGGTGGAGAAATCAGATGGTAGCTGACTATCAGGAAGAATAGTGTCGGAGGTCTTGAAACTTTCCTAACAAGCAGTTAGCTAGGTGAGATGGCAGCTAAGCACACAGAAGTAGCATTCCAACCTGTGTGATCAAAGGACTATTGATACTATAATTTCTAATCAGGTGGGGGGGAATTGTATTGGAGCTTAAATTCTGAGTACTCTGCAGAAGGCTATGACAAAAGTCCAAAATCCATTTGCCGAGCCCCAATGTGGATTAAGTCTCCATTGAATTCCTTCTCATCATTAACTCAGGAAGCAGATAATATTGTTCTCCTGCAGAGTGTTTTAGAATTCTGCAACCAGCCCAGGGAGGGTAGTTTCTCTTGGGGTCTTGCCCGAGTGTGTCTTTAATGGAGTTCCTCATACTTTGGACCGGGGTCGGGGTCGGGGTGAGGAGGTGTCATATAGTCATGAGTTAGGCCCTATCAGTTGGACCCTGACTGCCTTTGACCTGAAGAGTCAGGCAGGTGACACTATTCTCATCTTAAGCAGATCTTAAGTCGATGAGATCATTTAGATAAGTAGTGGGAAATGATAGATAGAGGGTGGTGGTGGCGAATTAGCCTGCTGTTAATCAAAACACTAGAAATATAGCATAATTTAAGATGTAGTCTATTGGAAATCCAAAATGTGACACCCTCCCCTCCCTTGCAGCAAAAATTCCGTTTAAGCTTAAGCAGTAGGGATGACCTTTTAACTCGGGAAGGCGGTAAAAAAAAAAGACCATTAAGATAGGTATCCAAGCACAACGCATCCTCTAGTTAGATAAGCAAGTTGAACACAGTGTTCCAGGCGCTGCTTTTCTGGACTTGGAAAGATGTATGTCCAGGTGATTGTTTCCTGTGATCATTGCGAAACCTGCTTTTGATGAGAGTTTAAGGTATATAACTTGCTTGACTTTTCCACTAGCTTTTAGAAGCCGTTTGGAAGGAACAAACCCCACTGTTTCCTTCTTCATCTCCTGATTGCAGAAAAAACTTAGAGTTTCTTGAATCAACTTGTTCTCTGCCTGTGACTGATAGAGTAACAGGCAATCCCAGCCCTGGAAACACTATGAAAGTGAAGAACCAGGTGCTGAGAGGGGATGTAGCCAGTGGCCTAAGTTAATTCGAGGCTGGGGCCATGTTCTCTGAGGAAGTGGCCAGGCAGCTGTGCACTGGATGGTGGGAGGGCTGCAGAGTGGGGGAGGGAGCAGCACCCGCAGGAAACACACCTGCACAGCACACGGCACGGGCACCACGGACACGCTGAGCTGGGTAGGAGGGTGGGGAGCTGGAAGAGAGGAGGCCAGGGGCTCAGGCAGGGCCCAGTCAGACCTGGACCCTGGGCACCTCATTCTCAGAATGCTTGCCGTCATTTGTTTACTGGTTCTCCATTCACCCTCCTCACCCACCTTTCTCCTTTCTCTCTGCATTTCTCCCAGGGGCCCTTCCCCCACGACACTGTTCTGTGCTAGTGTGTAAGAGAGGTCATGTCTGTCCTTTCTTGGCTGCCTCTCTGCAAAAATCAATGTTTAGGAAACAGAGCAGAAGGTAAGAGAGAGACCGGAACAGGAGAGCTCCTTCCCCAGAGACCTCCACTCTCTGGTGCTCATAAAGGGGAGGGCTGCCAGGTCCTGGGTTTGAGGTCTGGCTCTGTCTCCAGTTTACTGTGAGACCTGGAGAAAGACTCACCCCTGGGCTATTGGTTGTGAAAGGAAGGGCCACCCTACCTGGGATGAATCCCTCCTTGAATAGTAATGAAAATTCAGTGGCCGTGCATACTCTGCATTTTTCTGGAAAGAGTCCATTGAAGTCATTCGATTCTTAAAGGGGACTAGGCCTCTCCAGAAGCTTAGGAACCCCAGCAATGGCCAAAAGGCCAGAGCTTCCAGGATCTTTGCAGTCTCCTCAGAGGTACACAAGTTCACGAAGCAGAAGCTCCCGGGGGTGCGGTGTGGGGTCTGAGAGATGCTGGAGGCTCTTGGTAGGGAAGGGAAGCGAGTTACAGGCCCGGAGCATCTCTCCGTGTGCACTGCTGGTGAACAGCCCAAAGAGCTCTCAGAGTCAAGGCCTCAGCAACATCGGCTCTCTGGTGTGATCCACCCCTCAATCCCAAGACATACTCACGGTTGCTCCTAATTGTTTTCATAACTTTCTTCTTTTTTTTGAAAGAGTGTCCCAATTTGTAAAGTGCTGGGCCTCCACAGTTGAGACCGGCTCATGAGTTCTGGGAGTAGCCGATGGACAGATGTCCTCCCCCACCCCTACCTCCCCTCCTTGCCCCACAAGACTCCTGAAACCAAACCCACTGCCATTGAGTTGATTCGATACATCTTCTGAGACTGTCCATCTTCATGGGAGCAGACAGCCTCATTCTCACCCCTGGAACTGTCAGATTTCTGCAATCGGTAAGACCTCATTCTTGGCTTCGCACAATGAAAGAATTCACTCCAAGTCTGTTTTGTAATCCAAATGGGTTTTTATGAAGGACAGGAACCGTTTCTGGTTTTACCGTCTCAAAGCGATTCACAACTGGGCCCGAACAACCACGTGGAAAAGAGCACCCACACGTGTGGATCTTGGTGGGGGGGGGGTGGAATCCTAGGAGGCCAGAAGCCCAAGAACCCTAGAGGCTAAGAGCATTTGGGCCAAGAGGCTGTGGGATGTGGGTAGGTAGAGGGAGACCCTCCCCCTCTGACTGTCTCTGACCAGGAGCAGGGGAAGGGGTCCCTGCCTTTATTCTAACCCACCCCCTGGCTGGGGAAGGTGTGGTTGATGGTATTGGTTGACCCCATTGCCTGAGTTAGGCCCACCTGGGTGATGTCATAAGCCTGAGCCTAGTTTGGCCGGCCCAGGTGTACCTCCCACCTGGCTCGGGGGCTTGAGTGAGAGCATGTTCAGTTAGGGGTCTTCATAGGTTGCCTGATGTCTTTCCAACCTCCTCTAGGGGGGCCTTTGCAGGCATGGGAAGGACAACCCCTTGTCCCTAAGCTAGCTCCCTATCAGAACAGCTGGTGGCTTTGAGCCATCAAGCTTGTGATTGGCAGTCCGAAGCACAGCATCTCCAGGGCTCCTTTTAGAACCTAGAATGCACTGCCATGGAGTTAATGACTCAGAATGACCCAGTAGGACAGAGTAAAACTGGCTCTGGGTTTTTGAGACTAAATCTTTATGGGAGTAGAAGACTGTATCTTCCTCCCTTGGAGCTGCAGGTAGTTTTGAACTGCTGACCTTGTGGTCTGCAGCCCAACTCAGGGCCCATTATACCACCAGGACTCTGCCTGACAGGGGAGTCAGGCTTTGAGATCCAGCCAGGCGCTGCTCTGACCGGGCAGCCTGCGTCTGCCTGGCACTCAGGCTGCTGGCCATCCTGGCCTCTTTTCTTTGCCTTTACTGCGGATCCGGGTAGCAAGGGGCCACGCTGTGCCGGACAATGACACGGCAGTGGTGGCGGCTGTGACACACTCCAGCCTGGCAAGGGCTGACACCTCTTGGAGTGACCACTGGGTATTTTCGGAGCAGGCCTGCAGCACGCTGCAGGACCAAATTGGACAGCTCTCACTTCCTTTGTGAAAGGCATTCGATGACGCCCGCCAGGCAAGCCGGTTCAACAAATAGCACAGCCCCACCTTGGGCTTCCCACACCATCCCCCGTGCCCCAAATAAGGGGAAACAGAAAGAGCTGCACCTGAGAGGAACTTTGCTCCAGCCCAGCGCAAACATTCTCAGCTGTTCTCAACCTGTGGGTCGCAACCCCTGTGGGGGTCCAATGACTCTTTCACAGGGGTCGCCCGATTCATAACAGTAGCAAAACGACAGTATGAAGTCGCAACAAAACTAATGTTATGGTTGGGGTCACCACCACATGAGGAACCGTATTAAAGGGTTGTGGCATTAAGAAGGTTGAGAACCATGGCTCTAGAGCCCCTGTGTGCGCCCTGGACCCGGGACCAGCTGCTCCTCCCTGGCTCTGTGGCCCAGGGAGTCCTCGTCCTCCTCCAGCCTCACGGAGCAATGGTTGACATGATTTGGGTGGGGCTTAACATGGTCCCAGGTGAAGTGCCTAACAGCCAGCAGGTAGGGGCAAGAAGGGCCAGGCCACCTGGTGCAGTCCTTACCTGTGGGGTGCTCTCTGGGCCTTGGCACTGCCTCCGTGGGCAGCATCTCCCACCCCAGAGGAAGGGTCAGGCCAGTGGTCCAGGCCATAGCCCATGCCAGGCGTGACCAAGTCCTGCCCATCAGCGACAAGGCAAGTCCTCCGGTGGGTCCCAGGAGTCCCGGTGACCAGCTGCCCCAGACACACAGGGGACAGGTGTTTGGGGTTCAGCAGCAGCCCATGACCCAGCCCGTGGCACCTTGATGAACACAGACCGCAGGGGTGATCCTCCTTTGAAGTTCTTGGCCGAGTTAAAATATTAGCAAACCAGTGAAGCTGTCTACCCACCGCGTGGGGCAACGTTGCTTGTGTCCTCCAAGGCAAGGGCAGCGTTTCAGTGAAGCCACATTCACTGGCAAAGGTACTGGTCCTCCTGCAGTCAGCACTTTGGGGCCGGGTGAGGCCCTCTGCCTCACTTCCCTTTTGGGGGTGGTGGGCTTTGATACCCACCTCCGAGAGATGCCTTGCGGACTCGCTGAGCTGATGTGGGTAATGCCTAGCAGACTTGGCTGGCACCTCGTAAGTGCTTAACACGAACCAATTCCTCGCCTTCCTGCTTCCCTCCGAAACTCACTCTCCTGGCCTTTCCTTTTGGAATCCCTTCCCCTCCCTCCCAAGAACAGAGGCATCCTCCGGACCCCCACCCCATTCAGCAGCCGCAGAGGACCATGGGGTATATAGGTTTTGTATTTGGCTTCTCTTTCTCTCTCCTCCTCCCTCCTAATCTGCTGCCCAGTCCACCTCCTCATTTCAGCACTTTGACTTCCGTCCTCCGGTAGGGACCCTGCCCGTGGCCCTGCCTGCGCCCTTGCCTCCTGCTTCTCACCTTGCCCGCGCCTGCTCTCTTCTGTGCCCAGCTTGGCCTTCGAAGCCCTTCAGTGCTGGCCCCTGGCCATTCTTCCACCTCCTCGACCCCGGCCTCTCCCTTGGCTATCAATCATCCAACCCACACACAGTCACCTTCCTGGGCGCACCTGTGAGGCCCCTGATGTTTGTCCTCCCACCCACCACCAGTAACTCCGATTTCCAGGCTTCCTCTTGAAGTGTTTATTGGGCACTCACCAACCTCCTCAGCACTGACCACCCTGTTTTAGTCTCCTCTGGGGGAACTGAGTCCAGCTAGTAGGGTGCCAGGGGCATTTAATAATAAAAACTGCCAGACCCACAACTTGCTGTGAGCCAGCCCTGTTTGAAATTGCACCCCCCCTCATGTTAATTCATTCAAGACCCACAAAAGCACCCTATGAGGAAAGTGCTATGAGTCACATTTTACAGATGGGGAACCCGAGGCACAGAGCGATGAAGTGACTTGCCGAGGTCACATGGATGCTAGGCTGCAGGACTGGACCTGCGCCCCATGCTCTCAGATGCGCTGCTGTTCTGTCAGTTCTTGGACTTACAGGCTGTCTCCCCCATGCGCTGTGAGCCTGTCTAGTCCTTCAAAGTTCAGGAGTCCCTCCCTCCCAGTCCACCCCCGGGCCATGGAAAGTCCCCTAGAAAATCGAAGGAGCCTGCCTCTGCCCACCAGCCCATGGCAAGAGATGGGCAGAGCCCTCATTCCCATGGGAGAGAGCATGAGTCAGACGGTCCTCTGGCCTCCTCCTACCTTCCAGGCGACTCCCTCATGAGGAGGAGCAAGAAGCCACAGCGTTTAGAATTCCTGGGAAGCTTTTGGAGGAAAGAACCAGAGGTCTGTCTTCAGGGACTTCATGAAAGACCTAGGGAGAAATGGGGTCTCCCATCAGACTTTGTCCTCCTCTGGGGGCCTTACCCTCTCCCCTGCCCACCCTCCACCTTGTGCCCACCCACTTCTGCTTCAAGGTGGCCGGGAGCTCTGTTGAGGCTGCTTGTCACACTCCACGTGAGTGTCAGGTTCAGACCCAGGTCTGACATCTGGATGCCTTTCCAGCCCAGCCAAGGTCAGTCAAGTGCCACGTAGCCTTCATCCAGGTAACATTCAGCTGTTTCTACTGCCATGGTCCAATAGGTGATACTTGAGCACAGAAATCCCAGTTCAAGAACAGAGTGTGATGAGGTCAATAGCTCCCACACCCAAACAAGTCTATCTTGCCTTTTGTATCCAAAGCCATTGTGGTGCCAGACATCTCACGACGATACGGTACAGATAGACCCTATGTATCTTGATAGGCGTAAGATCTGCCTTATATAGGCACCGTATTGTACTTTCTAGCTAGAACATGCACCGATACAGCACTGGGTACTTCAGTTTGCAGTGGCAACATCTAATCTCATGTGTCATGCCGCTCTTGGGTGCTGTCCCATTCTCTGTTTAATTTTCTTTTGGCAATATTACTGTGATGCGTGCCACGGCAGCAAGGGGCTCCAGAGGAGAATGATCGATTGGGAAGTGAGATGAAAGGTTGTTACCACTAAGGTGGAAGATCAGTGCCCGCCGCTGCTCGGGATTTGGCCATGATGAACTCAACCATCACAACTACCCCAGCAACAGAGGAGACTTCTCCACTCTGTTCAAGGACAGGCTCCCTGGAAAGGCCCGGATGAACAGTGGGAGAGGGACCAGAGCAGGGATGAAGAATCAGTAATGATGCGGGTTGAGGAGCAAACCCAAATCCCTCTCGGCACGTTGCAGATCGCTGCTCAGGCCTGGAGATTGTTGGAGACCAGGCTACGCCATGGCGTTCCCACAATATCCAAGTCACACAGTGTCCCGGTCCCTAGCCGTGTCACGGTTGTCAGGGATGCATGACTAACGTCTCCTGGAGTCGTGTTGTTCATGCAGGGATGTCACAGGAATGTAGCCTCCACTGGCAGCTGGGCTACTGGGTGAGGCAGACCAGCCAGCTCACCCACTGGGTGACTTGACAAGCAGCAGGTGAAGCACTCCCTGGGAGACCGGCTGTATATTTCCAAGGGCCCTACCTCCAAGACAGCAGGCCCGGAACAAGGCCCTGGTCTGTAGCTAGGGCGGAGGGTAGCAGAAGTAAGATGAATGCTGTCAGTGCCGCTCTTTTACAGATGAGCACCCCCCTAAGACTTGAAGACAGAGCCGCTTCCCAAGACCACACGGTGGTCAAGCCTGTGTCCCGGAAGCCTGTTTTTCTAACCTGTGTGCTGCACTGCCTCGTGGCAATGGAGTGAAACGGACTGTGACCCACGCAGGAGGTCAGAAGAGCAGGCTTGATCAGCGGGAATGAGTCTGTTTGAACAAGGATGCCGGCAACTGGGGAAGGAGTCCCCTCCAGCTGACCCCAGATGGGCAAACCAGAGAGAGACCAGGCCACCCCTTGCCCAGCATCCCCTTCCTGACCAACTTTCCTCTCAGCATGGCTTTCAACCGCGGATCTGTCACCATCTCCTGATGTCGACCTGCAAGGAGGAGAGACTGTTGAACACCCACAACGTGCGCTTTGTCTCCCATACTTCGGACACCTTATCAGGAAGGGCCAGTCCCTGAAGTAAATCAGCAGGACTGACTCCAAAGCCGCTGCCCATGAGGAACTAGCTCCATGGCAGTTTCTTCCCACCAGCCATCCCAGCCCTTTGAAGATGGGACACCATTCTTCCCGTTTAGCGTGTGGAGAGGATGGGGCCTTAAGAAGATGCTTGCTTGAGACCTCTTAGCTGGCAGAGCTGGGCTCGAGATGAAGCTAACCCGTTTGCCACACAGCAGAGTCTACTTCAGAACCTTGGAAAGCGGGGCAGAGCCGGGCTCTGAGGAGGAGGTCTGGGAAGGAGAAGGGGTGTTCTTGGGTGGGCAAGGCTCAGGTCAGCCCTGCCCTGCTAGGCGAGGCCAGTGAACAGACCCCTCTCAAGGGAAAAGAAACCAGCCTGTTGAGGACAGGTGTTTGTTTGTGGGTCAGCCACCCACCACCCTCTTGTGTAATGCGAGTGGCCAGGAAGCACCAGACCAAAATGCCACACTTCCTGATGCCACTGTCCACAGGCCGCTCAGCCAGCCCAGAACTCCTGGAAGCCTGTGACCTTGGGTTATGCACAAATTGCCCACAAGGCTCCCATGTGGCTCACCCAGCAGTCCAGCCATTGCCACAGCCAAGGGCCTGGGCTGAGCTGAGTGACCTCCTAAAGGAAGACTCCTTTCATGGGACCACTTCATCCACAGACATCGATGGCCTCACCTGCACTTCGTGCTGTGAATAGAGGTGGGCAGGGAGAAGCCCGTAACAAGAGACTCAAGACTTCAGAAAGGCGCCACAGCCCCGGAGCCAAGCGGTCCTGGGCTACATCCCAGGGGCTCCGCTCATCAGTTGATGACACTGAGCAAGTTACTTGCTCAGCCTAGGTTTTGACATTTGTCAAAAAAGGTGTCAAAGATCCCTCTTCCATACTTTTGGTTAAATCAGAAAACCACATACGCATTTATCCTAATATCTGACACCCGGCAGGGTCATGCCCGACATACAGCTGGGTCTCATGTCATTGAAGTTTTTCATTTGTCATTACAATATTAAATGTCTCCAAGATTCACACCTTAAGAAGAACAGCTGCAGGGAGAAAAAATGTTAAATGATGGAGAAACCATAGTCAATATGCTCTCGGTGACCAAAAATGAATGGCATAGTGACTGAGTCTAGAAGGAAGAAGACGTTGATATGGAGGAAGCTGAAAGACACATGTTTAAATTATTTTTTAAAATTTTAATGTGCTTAAATTATTGATGACACTTAGGCTTTGTGTCAACTTGTCTGCCCCTAAGAAGATATGGGTGGAGTACAATCTCTCATTCAGGCCACAGCCTGATGATGGCTCCTTGGATGGTGTGCTAGTCTGGATACTTTAGAGAAACAAATCCACAGAAACTCATGTACAAGATAGAGTTTTATATAAAGGGTACATGCACATCAACAAAACATCTCAACCCAGTGCTCCCCAAGCCCATAAGTCCAACATTAACCCATATGTCTGACACCAATCCACAAAGTCCTCCTCCATCTCACAAAACACACACTATGACACCGACTGCAGGAGGAAAGCCGAGTCAGTGAATGTGTAAGCATCTCAGTGATGGCAGGGGTCTCCACACGGCTGCTCCAGCACCCACGGCTGCATCGGGGTAGGTCCATGCGGCTTCTTCTTGGGGATGTCTTGCAGGAAGTGAGCCTTGCCAGCTGAAGCAGGGAACTGGCTAAGGCAGCTGCACTCTGGTCCAACCATCAGAAAGCAAGAGACCTGAGAACTTGAAAGGCGAGGCTCACCAAACCGTTTATCTCTCCGCCCTTCAAGTAACCCCACATGTGTTTATTGGCCAGGCTGGCACTATCAACTTTATCAGGGTGTGACCTATTTGATGTCTCTAAAGAGAGTCTGGGGAGACTCTCTCTTCCCTGTCTTCCTTGCCTATATCCTTTGTCTAGCTTCCTGTGATGTGGTTGAGGAGCCATCACGTAGCCTGCCGATTCTTGGGAACGGTCAGCCACCAGCCATGTTCCCTACCTTGGATCCATTCTGCTCTGTTTCCTCCAGCCTGTGGCTTTCTCGCCTCCTGGTTAAACTTCCTAGTTCACCACTCTGACGGCTGCAGGAGTCGGGAAAGCACCTCTGACTTTGAGCAATGGACTCGAGTCAGACTAGGCTTGCCTGCTCTGTGGGCGTGAGTCACTTTCTTGATAGGAATCCCTTTCTTGATAGAAATATATTTCATATAGATGAATATCATTGGTTTTATTTCTCTGGAAAAGCCAGCGTAACATTAATAGGAAACTGATCCGCTCTCTAACATCCAAGTCAACATAAGTTGTTTTAAGAAGAAGCGCTACTGTTCTCAGGGAGAGAACCCATCAATAGAGGGAAAAAATGTTTCCTCTCAGGGCATTCACAGACAACTGGATGATCCCTTTTCTGAAGTGGCCATCCAATAGGTCAGCTGTCCAATGCTGTAGGAATCTAGAGATGAGCGAGATTGCTAGTGAGTGCTGAGTGCCCTGGGCTGCTTCCTGCAGGAGGTGCTATTTGAAGGGGCTTTGAAGAGACAGTGCGATTTCAACAGGTGGTCACAGAGGGAGTGGGCCAAGGGGGTGGGGGTGGGGGAAGCCGTGAGGCAGGAGAAAGGAGAGTGTGGTCAGTGGAGCTCCGCACAATGGAATAAGTCTGGAATATTCCGAGTTGATACCTCTGGGTTATGGAGGGATTCGGGTTGCCTGTTTCGGGTACATTTCTAAATTCTCTGAAATGTGCACGGACGACATTTAAGCTCAAGGAAAAACAAACATAGCTGTAAACATCGGCTTAAAGAGAAGTCTTGGCCTTGGCTGGAAGACAGTTCCTTTGAGGCTGGGGGTACGGAGGCCATCCTTTGGAAAGCCCAGGGGACAGAGGCAGTGGAAAAGGAGCTGAAGTCTGACCATCATTGGCCCGAGAACCTGGGGGTGTGCACATTGCCTCCCACTCACTCCCGCCAAGTCGTGAGGAAGCAGCTAGCCATGGGCACATAGTCACCCAACTCTTCTCTCTCTTTTCCTTCATCTATCCTCCCCCTCTCTCCCTTCCTCTGGCTCCATTTCAGCTCTTTGCAAACTCCAACTCGCCCACCCTGTCAACTGCCCCTTTTGCCAGGGCTTCAGACAGGAAGAGATCCCTGTCCCATCTCAGGAGCTGGCTGCCAGACTCGGAGCAGCACAAAGCCTCATTATGCAGGGTTCTGGAGTTTTTTTGTTTGTTTGTTTTGTTTTTGCTTTTGTTTTTTTGTGTTATCATAGTACATAAGAGCTGCAGTTGGGCTGTGGACGCCACACGCCAGCCCATGCCCACCCAGGCTTGGGGCTCGTTGCTCCTCTGGCGTCAGCTGAGGTCGACCCCTCCAGAGTCAGAGGAGGTAGACTTGCTGGTCTCTGAACTGAGCCCTGTCGTCCCTGCTCCGACTGGATCCCAGAATGGGCACAGCCAAGGGCTGGTAGTAAGGTGTCGAGGGTCTGTGACATGCAGGATGCTGTGCTGTCCTCTTGAAGTTGGATCTACACCTCAGCTTCCCTGAGCCGACTGCGGAGACATGGCTGTGAGCTGCAGAGAGGAGGCTGTGTGTGGGCTGTGGAGACGTGTTTGTGAGATGCAGAGATGTGGTTGTGGGCTGCGGAGATGTGGCTGTGGGCTGTGGAGACGTGTTTGTGAGCTGTGGAGACGTGGCCGTGAGCTGTGGCGACCTGGCCGTGGGCTGCGGAGACGTGGCTGGGAGCGTGGAGGCACCGCTCCATTGGGTTTTCTTAGCTATAATCGTAACAGAAGCAGACCACTGACTCCTTCTTCCATGCCACCACTGGGTGAGTTCAGGCTGCCCTTATCTAACTCATCAAGGGCAAGCTGTTTGCCTCACCCAGGGATCTCCGAGGCGTTCGAAGGGGAAGGCCCTTCTTTCTCAAAGCACATGTTGGCAACGTTCTGTCCCCGGTGGTAGCCGTCCGTCCTATGCACCATCAGGGATTTGATGACACTCAATTGCAGTTTTTGAATGTTTTATTTTCCTAAGTCCGGGTTTCTCAATTTCAGCTCTATTGACATTTGGGACAAATCAGCCACGTTCTCCAGGCCTCAGTTTCCCTCTCTGTCCAGTGCTCCCAGTGGTTCCCTTGCCCCTCCCTAGCGCATAAGGTTTTTTAATTTTTAAAAACAAAGTGAGGCAGTAGCTTTCGATGGAGTGGAGAATCACATTTACCTTAAACAGGGCTGCTAAGACTCTGAGTCAGAAGAGTGTCTGCGGCCATCAGCTGCCCGATTCTGTCGACTCCGTAGCCTGCAGACACCAAGGAAATGCGGTGTGAAGACCAGCTGGTCCCCAGCTACCCAGAACAGAGGGCCAGGGGGCCCCACTCAGATTCTCTGCCTGATGACAAGTGTCTGTCCCCCCTAAGGGCTGGACTCACCTCCACCTGCGGAGTTGGAAGAGAAGCAGGCCCAGAGGTGGCTCTGTGGGCAGGATGGGGGTGCTGGTGACTCTATCATATTCTTGGTGCTTCCCTGCTGAAAACATTTACGCCTCACCCCCTCTGACTTCCCTTTCTGCTCTTCACGCTGATGAAAACCCCAGCGCTCCCTTCTCCGGCACCAGCACAGGTGTCAAGCCCCCTTTCTGTGGGTGGGAACTAACGTGTAACCTCACTTTGAACCGCAGTCCACCCCCTCGCCAGTCTCCTTTCCCCTGCTCTCACAAGTCATCTTGGGCCTTCTCAGGGCGCGTGCGCTACGTCCCCAACTCCCCAGCCCCCGAAAGCCACATCATGTCAGTAGTCCCCTGTGTATCCCTGTGCATGGAGCCATCCATCAGTCTTGACCTCAGAGGCAAATTTGGGTGGCAGTGCATCCTGACTGTTAATGGCTATTGCAGGGATGGAGCAGCACAAGCTCTCAGGGCTCAGCCTCAGCACGACTGACATTGTGACCAGACACTTCCTTGTCGTGGTGGGTGGTCCTGCGTATTGTAGGAGGTTTAGCAGCATCCCCTAAAAATCAAGTAGCACATTGCCCCCCATACGCCCGTGTGACTGTCAGAACTGCCTACGGACATTGCTGACCTTTCCTGGGTGGGGCGGGGGGTTGGGAGGAGGAGGTGGGGGGGGCGGCACAAAATCTCCCCTGATTGAGAACCCCAACTCTAAGTTCTGGAGTCTTTTATTGTGGAGGAAAAGTTATTCCTAGTAGTTTCCCTACGTGCCAAAAAGTGGAATCCCTCCACCACTTCTTTGCTCTCACGTCATCCAGACCCGCCCAAAGCCAGGAGACAGAAAGCCTGGTCTGAGGTGCTAGTCTTACACCACAGGCCAAATGACCTTGTGTGAGCGAAGGGCATTCTGGGCTTCGGTGAGCTTGTCTGTAAAATGTTGAGTAGGCGAGGTGAGGTCTAAGGTCCCATGATTCTGCGTGTCTGTGGCAAACCCCCGCCCACCCCGTTTTGTAAGTGAAGAAAATGAGATATGGAGTTTAGCTCAAGATCGTACCCTTAAACATCTCGTTCATCGGGAACCTTAGAAATCGAGTCTGCAGATTTTGAGTGGAAAGTGTGATGGTTAGGTTTTGTATCAACCTCGCCTCCAGACCAGGATTCTCAGTGGTTTGGCAGTTAAGACCTAATCGTTCCTCATGATATGACCTCATGCAAGGTATTCACCTGCATAATGGGAGCCACTAGGAGCTGCTTGGCTGGGTCCGTTGTAAGAAGATTAGGGTGGAATGCAATATCCTTAGACAAAGCACAGCCCTGATGCAATCAATTGAAAGGGCATTTCCTTGGGGGGTGTGACCTGCTTCCAATGTAAGTGGATGCTGTGGAAAAAGATCACTTGCCTTTTTGCTGGGTCTGCATCCTGCATCTGGCTCCTCAACCTCTCGTTCTTTGGACTTGAGCTAAAGTCCTGCTTTAGTATCTGCCAAGCCTGGGAGTTACCAGTGACCTGCTGTACCACCGGCTGACCTTGTATTCAGTTGCTTCTTCATCTGCCAGTCTTTCATCTTCTTGCCAATCTTGTCTCATCAACTCCCATAGCTGCATGAGTCAGAAGTAACCTCCAGCCTAGTATCTGACTCTGCTTGGAGTCTGCCTGGACTTGGGATTGGCTGCTTCTACCACTGTGTGAGCCATTTCTCTCTCTCTCTCTCTCTCTCTCTCTCTCTCTCTCTCTCTCTCTCTCTCTCTCTCTCTCTCTGGCTTGAATCAAATGACTGGTGTCATTATAGGAAGAGGAGAGAACGCAAAGAGACACTCACAAACATGAAGGCCTTCCCTGTGAAGACAGAGGCAAAGATTGGAGTTAAGCTGCCACAAGGCAAGGGATTATTGGAACCAACCAGAAGCTGGGAGAGGCAAGGAAGGCTGCTTCCCTGGAGCCTTCAGAGGAAGACTGGCCCTGCTGATACCTTAATTTCAGACTCCAGCCCCTAGTTGGGGGTCTTGTCTTATGGCATTCCCTAGGAAGCTACTACAGGCTGGTACCAATGATTAGATGCAAGACTGAGTGTCTGCGTCAGGTCAAGTATACGTGTCAGTGCGTGAGCAAGACGACAGAGAAACCCCCTCTCCACAAATAACCAGAGCTCCAATGACGTCCTTCTCGGAGTGAGCTAAAGCCACACGTAGAAAGCTAGGACTAATTGGCTCTTTCAGGACAGAGGGGAGCCTGGGGGTGGTAAATGGCACACAGCTCAGTGGCGGGCTGCTGTGACAGAGGGCTGCAGATGCCACTCTGGGGCTGTGCTCACGAAGGCGCTGCATGCACAACACGAGAAGCTATTATTCTCTTCTCCCTGGCCTGGCCTCCTCCTCGCAGGAGAGCTGCCGGTGGGGTGGGCAGGCGTTCAGCGGAAAGTTTCTGAGAAAGCCAGATGGAGAAGGAACAGAACTTGACGTCTGGGCCAGCCATCGCCAAACAGACTGGGAGCTTGTCCGTCTGCAGCGCCCTCATCCTGGAGGATGCAGGGAGGGACTGGCCTGGTGGGCGGAAGAGGAGGAGAGTTCAGCTGGTACCGGGAAAACAATCGGGGCTGCTTCCACCCTGGGTGGGAGCTGCTGTCTCAGATGACTCCGCAGGCTGTGGGCTGGCTTCCTGGCCAGCCTGGAGAGGCTGTGAAGATAGGTGCCAGGTGCTGGCCCAAGACAAAAAGTGGGTGGGCCAGGCTAGAGGGATGGACACATCGAGACAAGGTCACTGCACGGGTGGTGCCAGCTTCTCCCTCCCAGATCCCACAGAGGAAGCTGGCCCAGGGAGAGGCTCTTCAAGATGTGTGACCTTTCTCTGCTGCTAGGACCTCTGTGAAGAATGGAATTGTCCAGGCAAACTGCCCCCACCCCATCCTGATGGAACCAGCTTAAAAATAGCCTCCAAGACTGCTGTGGGGGTCAGTTGAGTCACGAGGACTAAGGGAGTGTGGGCTGTAACTGAGTGGGTCACACACTCCTTCCTGGGGTGATTCTGAGAGGGGGGGCCAAGGGCAGGCTGTGAAACTATGGAGGAATAGATGAGCCCCACGTCTCAGCAACAGCTCCCCCGCCCCCTCCTGGATGAGGTGCATCCAAGCTAAGTGGGTCATTCTGCCACGTTGCGCCTCAAAGGCTACCTGGTGCCACCTTGGTGAGCTAGGAGCGTCTGCCTGGCTTGCTGTGGTCTCCTGGCAGCTGGCCCCATCTGCCTCCTTTCTCAATTTCTACCTCTGCCTCTGAGGACAGCTATGCCACCTGACCTCCCTCTTCCCATTGCCACCAATGCTAGAGAAAGGAGCTCTGGTGGAACTCTGGGCTAGGCTTTGAGTGACTAGCCATGAGGTTGGAGGCTCAAACCTACCAGCAGCGCCATGGGGGCCAGACGAAGCTGTCTGCTCCCTCCAGAACAGTGGTTCTCAACCTTCCTAGTGCTGTGACCCTCATGTGGTGGGGACCCCAACCATAAGATTATTTTTGTTGCTACTTCATCACTGTCATTTTGCTACTGTTATGAATTGTCATGTAAATATCTGATAGGCAGGATGTATTTTCATTGCTACAAATTGAACATAATCAACATAATTAAAGCATAGTGATTAATCACAAAACAATATGTAAATATATATTGTGAAATATTTACGTGTTTTCCAGTGGTCTTAGGCGACCCCTGTGAAAGGGTCATAGGACCTCCAAAGGGGTCACGACCCACAGGTTGAGACCCGCTGCTCTATAGGATCCCTGTGAGTCGGAACTGGCTCTGGCGCTGGGAACCCGTGGGACTAGCTGTGGCGGAGGACACAGGCAGCTCAGGACAAGGCTCCCAGCTAGGCCAGAGAAAGGAGCTTTGGATCGTCGAGAAGGTGTGTTGGCCTTAGAAATGGCCCAAACTTGCATTGAAGTAGCCCAAGCACCACCCAGCCTCCTGGGATGGGTCTTCTGGGGCCTGTGTGGCTCAGGCCTGGAGCTCGGTACGCCATTGGCTAAACCTCAGCTTATGCAGGTAGTCGGAAGTGCTGTGGGGGTGGGGTGGGGCTGGGGAGGGGTTGGGTAGCTCTCCAAAGACACCGCCTGCCCACATTACTGCACCATTTGGGACCTCAGTCAGCCGCCAGCCTCCTCCCTACAAAGCTCACAGTGAGCAAGCTTGTCAAACCACAGCTTCTTGGGCCCTGTGTTAGTCCAGGTTAACTAGAGAAACAAATCCAGGGAGACTCATATTTATGTGAGAGAGCTTTATACCACAGAGCAATTGCATATTGAGAAGATATCCCGAACCCAGTCCAGATTAAGTCCATAAGTAAGTCTGATACTAGTCCAAAAATCCCTCTCCAGACTCCCGCAGCCGCTGCAATGATGCAGAATGCAGAACAATCAAAGGCCAGTGGGTGCAAAGTCTTGTAGATCCATCAGCAGTGGATGCATCTCCAGGGCTCTGGCTGATCCGGGAGCACTTGGATCAAAGTGGCTTGTCAACAGGAATGCCCAGCACAGCGAGAGGGGGTCCTGCCTCCTGCGAGGAAGAAACTCCCAGAATCCTCATGAGAAGGCCACACCCACAAGGAGGCATCAAACACGCTCTGACCTGATTGACAGCCTAGACTCCTCCCTATAACTTATTTACCAAGTTGACATGAAATTATGTAACTACCACTGGCCCCATCCCCTGGGGTTCTGATCCAGGCTACCGGCCTTTTATCAAACATTCTGGGAAATCCCCCTGCAAGCGGGGGAGGTTCCTGGACTCCACTTTGAGAACCCCAGGTTGAGGTTTAAGAGCTCAGAAGAGAATTCAAAGCCCAACTTGGTCGCATGCCCACGGTGGGACTTGAGCTTCAGTTTCTCACCTGTGTGAGGGGGTGATGGCAGCACCGTGCTCAGGTGACTGCTGGAGAATGGACCGGGGTGAGTTACGTAAAGGTTCAACAGGCGGCCCGAGGATAGCAAGCACTCAAGAAATGGTAGCGAGTGTCTCTCTGGTGCCACAGTGGTGGCTCGTTGGGTTGCTACATGCAGACCAGCAGTTTGAAGCCACCAGCTTCTCGGCAGAAAGAAGAGGCGTTCTGTCCTGGCCTACAGGGTCGCTGAGAGTTGGAATCAACTGGAGAGCAGTGAGTGAGGGTTGCCAATAAGGTGGTCTGGTGGGGTCGTGGGCTACACAATGGGCTCTTAACCACAAGGTTGGTGGTTCAAATTCACCAGCTACTTTGTGGAGGAAAGAG
Source organism: Tenrec ecaudatus (assembly GCF_050624435.1). Lineage (NCBI taxonomy): Eukaryota > Metazoa > Chordata > Mammalia > Afrosoricida > Tenrecidae > Tenrec > Tenrec ecaudatus. The sequence goes on from NC_134545.1 coordinate 94,236,427, forward strand.
GGGCTGGATGCTCCTATAAAGGTTTAGGGCCACAGAAAGCCCACAGGTGCAGTTCTGCCCATGATCGGCTCACCACGAGTCAGAATAGACATGGTGGCAGTGAGTGGGAATTAGTTACCTGATGTCACCAGTGGTTCCCACGGTCTCCCCTGCCTCCTCCACCTTGCCCCATAGCCTCAATGTAGGTCCTCAATGTATAGGGCGGGACCCTGTCTCAGAGCTGCCCTGTTTTTAGGGGAGATGATGCAGGGACTTTAGAGGCGTCAGTGCTCCTGAGTGAGGATGTCACAAAGAGGAATTCAAGTGCATGTTTCACTGTGGAGCAGACAGATGGCGACTCTCAGCCTTTCTACCAGGGAAGAGTATGGGGAGAGTCCCTTTGACAGTTTGGTGGCTTTTGGGGGGCGGCTTTGAAGGAAAAACATAAGTGTGCTGGTAAATGGGACCACCGCAGCGCTGGGCACCTGAGTAAGTGGCCTTGGCCATGATGAGCCAACACCGGGAGCCGTGGGGAAAATGAGGCTCTCGGAGCCAAGGCTGTTGGCAGCTGAGCCCTCCCCGGGCCTGGCCTGCTGGCCTGGTTTGTCCTAAGACAAATGACACCACCAGGGCCAGTGCAGCCAGGCTCCTCTCAGCAGGATGATGGTGGGTTTCAATCGCCAACTTTCCAGTTCGCAGCTGAGTGCTTAACCACTGGGCCAGCAGAGCTCCACAAAACGCCGAAGCTCCGCCTGTTCTTAGAAGCGGGAACCTGCGCTGGCACCGTGGCTGGCATAGACAAGCAAGCAGTGAGGGGTTGGTAGTTACCGTAATAGTTATGATAGTTCTTAACGTCACTCAAGTTCAGTTCTTTGCAAAGAACGACTCGGAAAAGAGGTAGAAGCAGCCTTGCTAAGCCTGTCACCCTTTCATTGTCTTTGAGAAGAGGATGCCTCTTTTAAAAGTTCAAGGAGAGAGGCTTGGTTTTTCCCGTTTCCCTGAGCCTGCTGATGAGCCCTGGGGACAAAAGGCCGTGGGGCAGTTCCCCAGGAGGGAAGGTGCCACAGAGGAAGTGATGGAGCTTCTCTCTTTCAGACAAAGGCTGTCCTCTGTGCTTTGTTTTCTTGCTCCTCCAGGCTCCAGGGACGTGATGCGAGTCCAGGGGCTGTGTCATCACCAGGCTCTTACCCATGCTGAGTGCTCTTCCCAACGGAGGCCTGACTCACACCCACAGGTGGGGGCTGTCCCCCGGAGATGCGCTGCCCTTTCAGAGAAAACCCCACCTGGCACAAGGGGAAGCACTAGTGACTAGGGAAATCGAAACTCACAGAACTTTTGCCTAGAAACTTCCTTTTTATTGTGGGATTTAGGATTTAATGTATTTGCTAACCTGGAGGTTAGCAGTTTGAAACCACCAGCCTCTCTGTGAGGAAAAGCCAAGGCTTTCTACTCCCGTAAAATGTCACAGTCTCGGAAACCCACGGGAGCACTTCTATCTGTCCTAGGGTGGCCACGAGTCAATTAACAGTGAGCTTTTGGGGTCCTGTTTTGTTTCTCCTCTCTAGGCTATAAACTCCTTGAACTTCATCTTGTTTATGCCTGTTTTCTCCGTGCTCATGGGTAGATCAATAGGTATGATGAATGGATCCCTAGAGGAATAAATAAACCAATAGATGGGTGGATGGATGGATGGATGGATGGATGGCTCAATAGACAGATGAAAGGATACATGAAGAATGATGATATTGCCTTTACCTTTGAGACGTTCACAGGCTCATTGAGAGGTCAAGATATACTCAACACAATTCCCAAGTGCTGAAAACAATCTTTGCTGAAACATCAAATTGAATGTGTAATTTGGGGAGCCCAGCACTTTGGGGAGGCGTTGAGAATGCGCTCCATAGACCTGCAGCCACAGGAAGCAGAACGAGCTGTGAGCGCAGGCTGCGGTGTTCTGGAGCCTGGCGCAGCTTCAGCCTCACTTCTGATGGCGGCTCGCAGTTGATGGCATGCATCTGGGTCACGGAGGCAGGCTCCTTCTTGGGGAACAACAGACTGCTGAGGGGCCTCTGACAGACTGCATCTGCCAAAGACGCTCCTGCAGCCTCTCACCAACCTCCTCAAAGCTACATGATAGGACAGGGAGCTCCCATCCTTCGTGCCCTCTGTCCTTTACTTGGGGTCACACCTTTCTTGAGGTCTTATGGTTCCCCCAACCTTTCGGGCTCCCTTCCCTTTTCCCCCTCACATAGGAATTCCCCCTCATAAAATCTCTTCTTGGTTAACCCCCATCTGGATGCTTGCTTCTCAAGAGCACCTGGACTAGCAGTACTTCAGAAAGGTAAAGAACGCAAGGGCTGGTGAAGCCCGAACAGGCTTAGCGAGGAGGAAGTGGCACTCATGGACTGTCCCAGCAGGGTACAGATGGCAGCGAGGGCAGATTCCTCCTTAGGTGGTGGCAAGTGCTGGCTCATGGGTGGAGGCACTGTGTGTGCCTGGCTTGTGGCAAATCTCCTGTACTGAACATAGTGCCAAGCACACAGCGGTCCCTCGCTGAATATTTGTTGAGTGAATGAATGAGCAGAGATCTTCTCCCTCCTCTAAAGCATCAGCATGCTTCATGCTTGTCTGAGTTCTAGACGCCATTACACCGGTTGGTCTGTTCCAGAAAGAGTGACTCACTACAATCTGCTGTTTGCTTCTTGAAGGCTCTTGTTAGTTGCCTGCGGTGGGCCGCAAGTCACGGAGACCCCACGGAATCAGAACAAAATGCCGCCCTGTGCCACACATTGTCATGATCGTTGATGTGTCTGAGTCCGTGTCATTGTGTCAGTCCAGTCAGTCCATCTCATCGCGGGCTTCCTTTGCCTTCACTGTCCCTCCACCGTCCTGCGTCAGCAACTCATTCCTTCTGAAGATCAAGCTAAAGAAGCAAGCCAAAGGCCCAGGTACTAGTTTGTGAATCATAAGGTTTTCCTTGGATACTTTCTGGAAGTAGATCACCAGACCGCGTTTCTTAGTCTGGCTTTGTCCGGAAACCCTACTAGACCCATGGCCCTGCTCACATCTGAAATACCAGTGTCAATCTTTCAGCCTCACAGCAACATAGAAGCCATGACATCATGACAAACTGATAGGCAGATGATGATCTGATTTTGGAGATCCAAAGAGCAGGTTTATAGTTAGCGTCCTTCCCCCTGTCCCTGCCCCTGGTCACTCTGGCCACCCCCCCCAAAAAAAAAAACACAGAAAAAACCTCTCACTGCCTTCAAGTCCATTCTGACTCATAGTGACCCTACAGGGCAGGGTAAAGCTGTCCACATGGGTTTCTGAACAGAAAGCCCCCTCTTTCGCCAGTGGAGCAGCGAGTGGTTTCAAACCACTAGCCTTGTGGTTGGCAGCCCACTATTCACCAGGGCTCCAATAATCACGGTTGAGGGAGAAAGTGGTCAGGGAGACTTACTGACTTGATTACTGTTATTACACCTGAGGGGTTGACTCCAGGTCAAGGCTGGGTTGGGATTCCCAGCAGATAGTCAGGGCACCTGGCCTTGCCTGCTTGTAAAGTGTCCAGGGGAAGGGCCAGCTACACCTAGCACCATGGCCTTCTTTTACTGCTAACCTTCTGTGGTCACCTGGAGACCTGACGTCAGAGGCAACCTCATCATCTTCAGGGGCCCATCACACATGAGTTTGTAGGAGACTCCCGACTTGGCGGCCATGTGGATTTTCAGACGGAGACCCACAGGGAGACGTGAGCTGATATTGTAGCCATTGGTGGATCTTAGGCAGCTGTCTTCCACCAGCACTTCGGGGATCGGCATCTTGACGATGCATTGAGGAACACCCTCCTGAGACTGTCCATCAAGGCAATGTACCCATTTCTGGTCAGGGGTGGTCATGTGACTTGAACAGGTCAATCAGACCTTTTTCCCAAAATCTGAATCTTGCTTCACCAACCAAACTGCTGCCAATCCAGGTAATTCCAACTTGGAGCAACCCTATAGGAGACAGTAGAGCTGCTCCTTCAGGTGTCCCAGGTTCTATGAGTTAAGTTTTTCATGGATACAAAGTGCCTCATAGTTCACCCCACAGAGTGGCTGGTAGGTTTGAACTGCCGACCTTACAGTTAACAGTCCTCTGCTTAATTTGACTTGGTGCTAATTCATTCCCACTGCTCCTGCCCTGAGGAAACGGTTCTTCAGTTATTGCTACCTGAACCCCTGGGCTTCCTTTGCTTCTGTTCTGAGTTGGAATCGTGACTCTAATACATGTCAGCCAGGTGGCCGTGTTCTTCACTTCTCTGAGCCTCGGCCTTCTCAGCCGTAACCAACAAGTCGGGTGTTGCAGGATCCATCTGACTCTGCTGACCCGTGTGTTTCCAAGGGGAATCGCTCTCTCCGTAGGCTTTTCAGTGACTAAGCTTTCGGAAGTAGATCCCAGGCTTTTCTTCTGAAGGGATTCTGGCTAGATTTAAACTGATAGCCTCTCAATTAATAACCAAGAGCTTACCCAGGGATTCTCTCCTTGTCATTAAAAACAAACAAACCTGAACTCACTGCCTTTGAGTCAATTCTGACTCTTAGTGAACTTATAAGGCAAGTTAGAACTGCCCCTGTAAATTTCTGAGAACATAACTCTTTTTTTCTTCCCCACCGAATATGGGTTTTTTTTAATATTGAAACTGTTTATAATTGACATACTATCCCAAATCCAACCCCAAACACTAATTAGCCCTGTGTCCAATACTATTAGTTGGTTTTTGTTGTGTTCACTGTAATAGTTGGTTTTTGGTGTGGTGGTTTGGGTTTTTTGGCAGCTCTTCCACTTTATCTAAGGCTGCCATTACAATTCCGTTTACAAACTGTTCTTATTTTTGTGAGCCTGTAACTCTCTATGGGAGTAGGACGTTTCATCTTTCTCCCATGAAGCAGTTGGTGGTTTCGAACTGCTGACCTTGCAGTTAGCAGCCCAATGCATAACCATCGCCCCACTAAGTAGGGATAATAATCCCAACACATTGGGTGGCTGTGTTCTATGAAAGAATGTGCTTAGCACAGATCCTTGTGCACAGTGCACTCGGGAAGCGGGGAGAGGTCAGACAGCTGTGGTCCCTAAGCCCTGAGAGAAATGACTTGCCCACATTCACACCGCCTGTCGTGGCAGAACTGGGAGTACAACCAGCCCGAGGGAGAAGGAAATGACTTAGAAGGCCTCTTCCTGCTAATTCCAGAAGACAAGAGGGTTTCAGCTATTTTCACATGTGGCCTCTGATCTCTCCTCCCATTCTTGGTGAGCTGGGAAGATGCTTTGGGCAAAGGGTGAGCTTTGCCTCCACATGGGAAATGGGGTGGGGGACGGGGGGAGGCAGGGGAACCCTACCCCAAAGGTAGCTTAGAATCAACTTCTTTTGAGCTTTTCTTAGGCTACAACTTCCTATCCCAAAGGACTTTTGGGTGGATTTAATGTCTATAGGTGATGGGGCCTTGGTGGCACAGTGGTTAAAGTGCTTGGCTTCTCTGTGAAAGGTAGGCATTTCAGACCCACCAGCGCATCCATGGGAGAAAGCTGGGGCAGTCTGCTTCTGTAAGGACTCACAGCATTATAGACCCAATGGGCAGATCTACTCTGCACTCCAGGTCTGCCTGTGGTTTTGTCTGTGAGCACGAACATGATCTCTAGTACGGAGTAATGACCCTATAAATTATAACAGGGGTCATTATCATGACTGATAGGCATTATCCCCCAAAGGAAACCCACTATAAATCTTTATGGGAGAACACACCCTCCTCTTCTTCCTGAAGAGAGGCTAGGGGATTTAGAACCACCGACCTTGTGGTTAGCAGCCCAACATGTAACCCACTGGACCAGGTGAACTCCAAGGATCTGAGACTGGACTGTCAATCTCGCACCCACAGCCATGCAGCAGATTCTGACTCTGGGCACTCAGCAGGACCGAGTAGGACCAAGTAGGCTCCTTAGGGTTTCTGAGACTGAATCTTTACAGGAGCAGGCTCACTGTTTCCTGCTGAGCGGCTGGTAGATTTGAACTGCTGACCTTTAGGTTAGTAGCATGACTCCTAACCCACAGCACCACCAGGGCTCCCATCTACCCCTAAATGCTGTTCCCTGGGGTGTGGAATTCCTTTGAACGAGGCCCACACTGTCTCGTCCACAGTCACAGCTATATAAAGAGCGAGGTGTGAGCACTGGGACCTTGGAGCTGGAGCAGAGGGACTGCTGGGACCTGCCTGTAGCTCACATCTCTGACCAGCACCCTCTCCCCTGAACCCAAGCCCACACTGCTTTATGTCTGGTCAGGCCCTGGAGACTCCCTGGAGCCTTGAAGGCTCTGTCCTTTCCCTCAGTGGAACCTCCTTTCTCAAGCTGTCGCAGCTGAGCAGCAGCTGGGTAAAGGGGGCTGGGGTGCGGGGTGGGGGGTGGAAGGGGACAGCAGGAAGCAGGGAGGGGGAGCCTCCAGCCCCTCTGGAGACACAGCCATGACTGGATCACACCAGCTCCCTGCACTCAACATCTACTAAGCACAGAGAGGAGTAGAAGGTGGTTCGTGGCCTCTGGTGGCCTCTGAGCCCACTTGGCTTCAGCCCTGAAGCTGGATGTGGCCAGACAAGCCCAGCTTATGTAGGTCCTGCCCCAGGCTTTCTCTCCCCTGCATATGCCAACTGGGTGCTTGTGAGAGTGGACCCACAATATGAGACCCGTCCCAGGGTCAGCTGCCCATCTGTGGGGCATGGGAGCCAGGGGTAGGCAGGGACCTCCAGGCCTGTTCTTCAGACAGTTTCTTCTGAAGACATCCCCAGGAGATCTGAACTCCTACTCCCAATGCTGGCTGCCAGGACAGCACAACCTGTATGTGGGCTCTCCCTTTCTGGTCTCAACTCCCACCCCTTCCTCCCAGGATCACTATCTACAGCGCTGTCTGCACTGTGCTGCGGACTGAAACCCACCAGTCACCTTGCGGAGAAGGAGGCAGTTATTCGCTCCCAGAAAGGGTTACTTCGACTCTGCCTGATAGGGTCACTATGCCTGGGAACCAGCTAGAAGGCACTGGGTGAGCTAGGAGTCCCTGGTGGGACAGATGGTTAAGGCACTAGGTTGTTAATCGAAAGATTGAAGGTTCAAGTCTACCCTGAGGTACCTTGGAAGAAAGGCTTGGCTATCAACTTCCAAAAAAATTCAGCCCTTGAAAACCTTACGGAGCCTGGTTCTACTCTGATACCCAGGGAGTTGTCCGGGGTCAGAGGCTGACCCCAGGGTAGCCAGCATCAGTAACAACCCCATAGGCTCCTGGTTCATTATCAGGATTGGAGTGGGGTGGTCTGGGAGCAGAGGAGGTGGCACTTGCCATCTGGAGGCCCTCAGACATGGTCCATCCTGCTTGGGCCCTGAAGGATGGGCAGAGTTGGTCAGCAGACAGGGCATGGAAGCATCCCCGTCTAGGCAGAGGGACCAGTTCACTCAGAGGCCCAGAGGTGAGTGAGCGGGAGAAACATCTATCATTTCCACCCACTAGAGTCTAGGGAAGGCCGTGAGGGCGGAGTCTAGTTTGCAGGGAGGTGGGCAGATCCACAACAGCAGGATGGTAAGGGTTCAAGATGGGCCTAGACCAGAGACAGCTGTGGTCAGGACTGCGGTCACAGCTGCCCAGATCACCAGCCCCTACTAGCTGTGGGGGAGGCGCGGGGCGGGCAGGTCCATGGCCTGGGACTGGCCCGCCATGGTGTTGGCCACCCCAGTTCTGCATTAGAGGTATAGGGTGGCATTGTCCACCTCTGGGCAGTACTGAAGGGACAGGTGACCTGAAACCCCAGGGCAATTTTTCTTTGCCAAATCTCTGGGAAAGTCACCCAGGGTCCCCTTCCTCAGCAAGTCCCTCTGTCAGCTAGGCCACCACCTGGTCCTCACTCCCCAGCCCCCACATGCCAGCTCACCACCACGGAAGACTCTTTGAAGTGTGCCTCAGTCCCTTCAAAAGAATGGCCAGCCGGCAGTGCCCGTTCCCTCAAAGGCCACTTGGCCATGCTCGACCCCATTTTGTAACGTTTTTTTTTGTGTGTTTTTATGACAGCAGAGAGGGGCCAGGTGGGTTCTTCAGTGGCCTTTATGTTATTCTTTAAAACGCTGCCGCCTTGTAAGGCAGGAAGATGCCAGGGAGCTTGTTAACTGCAGAGGGCCCCAGCTAAAAATATAGCTCTCCACAGTGGGGGTCAGGGGCGGATAGACGCAGATGCAGGCCTGGCCGGGTGTGTGTGTGGGGGGGGGGGAGCTCCCTCTCTTAGGCTCCCGCGTATGCCCAAGACCTTGCTCTCCCGCCTCTCTGCACCTCCTGCAACCTCCCCCTCGCAGCATGGGCACGAGGGATGCCCACCTCCGCCACAGTGGTCGCTGTCACGAACACTCACCCTGTGGCATGTGCTGCCCCGGGTACTGTACATGGCCAGCTCCCCGACTCCAACTCGAAGCAACCCTTGGGACAGGGTGGAGCGGCCCCTCGGGGGCTTGGAGACTTGAAATCTTTACGGCAGTGGTTCTCCACCTTCCTCATGCCGCCACGCTTTCATACAATGCCTCATGTTGTGACGACCCCCCAACCACAGAATTATTTTCGTTGTTACTTCATTACTGTCATTTGCTACTGTTATAAATCAGGCGACCCCTGTGAAAGGGTTGTTTGACCCCCAAAGGGGTCGCGACCCACAGGTTGAGAACCACTGTTTTCCAGGCCTGGGGAGCCTCGTTTTTCTCCTGCCATGAGGATGGCCCCTGTTTTTCAAATAAGGACACTGAGGTCCAGAGAGGTGAAGCAGCTAGACAAGGAAACACGGCTAGCAAGGGTCCTAGGGTCCTGGAGGCCCTGGCGGCTGGGCTGCTCCCGGCAGGAGGCTGGAGGTTCCCCTGATTCCCGGTTCCACAGGCCTGTCCGGATGGAGGGAGGAAGAGGGAGAGGAAGCTGGGGGCTGGCTGAGTGTGGGCAGGGTGAGAAGCAAGCTCATTTGCAAGGAAAGTCATCGCGGTCCTGATAGTGGTGATGGGAGCGAGGACAAGGTGTGTGCTGGGTCCTGGGCCAGAGTCCCTGGCTGTGCCTTACTTCATTCTCTCCAGACCTCGATGAGGCACGAGCGACTGATGCCATCACTGGGAGAAAGCCTGCCTGCCTTCCCCCCTCCCTCCTCCCTCCTTTTCTACCTTCTCTCCCTCCCTCTGTCCCCCCTCCTTCCATCACTCATCAATCCTCAAGCTTCCTGGCAGTAATGGGCCCTGAACTAGGGTGGCCTGCCCCTGCCCCGAAAAAACAGCCCTTCTCTGGCCCGAGTCCATGAGCGTGAGACCCCAGTGGCAGTGCTCAGGGTCAGTGGCCTCAGGTGCCCCAGGCCCTGGGCACTGAGCTGCACACTCCCTCCTCTGTAACCTCCTCACCTGCCTGCTGGCCCTCCCTCCCGGGCAGGCTCTCAAGGTGTGTGTGCCACGCTCACCGCTCACCCGCACCCACGCTGCCCAGCCCCACCAGCTTGGGAGCTCATGAGGCTGGGTGGGGGGGCGGGGGTGGAGTGGGGGCATGCATGCAGCATTCAGGCTTGGTGCCCAGACCTGGCTCCTGACTGGCCGGCAGTGCCACCGGCCTGCCTTCCTCTCCCTGCAACCTGGCCTTGGCCCGGGAGCATCCCAGAGGGAGATTTCCGCCCAGCTTTGTCCCATGACCACTGTGCCATGGAAACGCCGCCCTCTGCTCCCCTCCCGCCCCCGTGCCACCTCAAGGCCACTTCCCGTGTGACCTTTCTGCTCCTGGGATCAGAGCCCTTCCCACACTGGCTGGGCCCTCCTTTTCTCCTTCCTCCCTCTCTCCTCTGTCCCTCCCACTCTCCGGAAGGGAAGAAGGTCTGTCCACCTCCCCACCCTCACCCCTGCCTCCCCCACGGACTGATTAATGGCCCACTTTTCACTGATAATTCTACTCCCGAGGGCTACCGCCCACAGCGGAGCGTAAACACTGAGATGTTCCTTAAACAAACATCTCCCTCCCAAAGCAAAGTGGCTGGCAGAGGCCAGCCCCCACTGGCAACTGTTTTCACGTCTGGAGTCTGGGTTCCTTCTGACCCTGACCCTGACCCTGACCCAGTCCCCATCCCCGTGCAAGGGAACAGCATGGGACACAAATCTCCAGTGGGTCTCAGGGTCTTTACTCGGCCTTTAGCTGCCCCTGTCCTTCAGACTGAGGCAGCCTCACCCCAACTGCCACCCCTGAATCCCCCTGCCGCTGACCCTTGAGATGCCTCCAGCCTCCCACCCTGAGAAGGGGCAAAGGGAAGCCAGGCCAGCTCCCCCCGTCCATTTTAACCCACCGTTGTTCCATGCTATCCTCCGCTATTGGATGCGAGACACCAAGCATTGCAACTTCAGACACAGCCCCTCTCCTGACCTTGTTTTCCAGGGGCTGTGGACCCACTGTCCTGCCTCCACCCTCATGACGTCAGGTTTTGCATTGTTCCCAGCTCCAAATTCCTGCTCTACTGTGTGTGTGTGTGTGTGTGTGTGTGTGTGTGTGTGTGTGTGTTTGCGTGGGTGTGTAGGTATGGAGACCTCCTTCCTGCCCTGCGGGCCCTGGGAACGTGCCTGCTGTGTGTGCCCAGTGTCCAAGGCGGAGGCTCACAGGGACCGGCAGACAGCAGAGGGATTGGGGGCAAACATTGACGGGCAGGAGGGTGTCAGCTCAAGCTCCTCCGAGGACCCTCATGTGGGACCTTCCCCTTGGAGCCTCTGTTCTACTGGCGCCAGCCCCTCAGAGGCTGTGCCCGTGACCAGCCTAGGGGATCTTCATTTGTCTGTTTTTTTGCTCACTCTCATGTCTCCTCGTGCTGCCTCACACTCAAGCAAGAGTTGTCGGCAGGTCTTGCTGAGTGTGGCTTGCTCTGAGCTTTAGGCCAGTTCAGGGAGTCTGCAGAGGAGAGGAAGGAGAAAGCATACTGGCAGGAACAACATGCCCCGGGGAGGCAGTGACAAGCAGGTGCTTCCGAACCTGCTTGAAGGGGGTGAGGGAGAGCCCGCCCCCCACCTCCCTCCAGGAACGCCAGCCCTGCTTCCTGGCAGGAAACGTGGAGGCAGCAAGAATGGGTCTTGGAGTGGAGGGTCTGGAAACAGATCACGAATCCAGAAAGACCAGGAACGAAGGGATGACATTGTCTGTAGTCAGTGGGAGAGAAGTTCAGAGTCAGAGACAAATGGGACTTTTGAAAATGGCTTTTGGGTTTGTGCACCAAGGTTTATACCTGAAAGGACTGAAGGACCGATAGTGAGGAAAAGACACGACATGTTGCTTCGTGTTTCTGTGTTGGGCCCTTGCACCTGCTGTTCCCACTGCCTAGAAAGTCCTCCCCCTGCCGCTTCCTGGGTCTGTTTGGTGGCTTCTGTTGGTCCTTCAAAACCCGGCTCAGCTGGTGCCTCCTCTCTAGAACCCCCCCTCGCTCCACCCACCAGGGCAGAGTTGTCCTGCCATTGCCTCTTTCTGTGTGTGACTCACCTCCAGGCTGCACACCTGGTTCTTTCTTTTCCCTTTTCTTGAGGCAGAACGACATGTCGTCAATGCACCCTTTAACATGTACGACCAAGTTATTTTCGGTCTTTTGGAAGCATTTTTGGTTGTCTCATTCCAGCACGTTTTCATCATCCCCCCAAAAGAACCTTCCGTTAGCAGTCAGTTCACACCCCCGCCTCCGCCCCCTGCTTCCTCAGTCCCTCAGAAGCCCCGATCTGCTCTCTGTCCCTGTCAAACGGAGCAAAACCCAACCCAGATTTCACAACCGAGTGCCTTTGAGTTGATTCTGACTCACGCTGAGCCCATGGGCTACAGAGCAGAGCTGGATATTCGGGCTGCCCTGCCCTGCCACAGGCCTTCCCGGTTCCATCGCCCTGGGAGAGGTCTACCCCTAAACTTTCAGTTAGCAGCTGAGCACAAGGCCTTGCACCATCCAGGCACCCTGTTCTGTCTCTGCAGACCTCTACTCGGGACCTGGTGTACTGAAGGAATCATTCATTTCCTGGCCTGTGTGGCTGGTTTCTGGCTGGCGGTGGATCTGGCTGGCTAGGTTCTTTTACCCAGCAGAGCATTAGCAAGGGTCATCCAGGCTGGTGCATGTATCAGTGCTTCGTTTTCTTAGTGACAAGAGGTTTGATTGTTTGGCTGAGCTATTTCTCTTTTTTTTTTTTCCAGAATAAGCTAGGTATTACACAGTATGAAAATAGCTGCTTCCTATTAGAAAGAAATTGCTCTATATTTCTATAGCGAGTACTCTTTTTAAAAATTAAATACTGAGTTTGAATACTTTTTATACTCATTTCACGCCTTTTTATCCTGTCCTGCTAAAGTGATCATTTGGTCAGTTTCCATAAATTTTTCCCCCATTTTTCTGTACAGAAATACTAGTACAATTGCAACTAAGCATCGCAATTCAGATTCACAGACACTATTGAAAATGGCCATTTCTGAAGAGGCGACCAGAATCTAGTCTGAACACATGCTCCCATTTGTGTCAATGTTAATCCTCAGCCACGTGTTTCCATGTATTTCTCTATACACCCTTTGTTGAGAATGACGGGCAGGAAGTGGTAGGAGAAGGCAGGAAGAGGAAACCAGAGATGTTGTGGTGGTTCCAGAGACTGCAGCTCCTAGGACGAGCAAGACGGATGGCATTCCACTTATTCACAGCAGCCTCAGTCCGCTAAGCCTCTTGGTCATCAAAGGAATAGGAGGAAACACAGATCCTTAAGATTGCCATCAACTTCACGTGATCCTGCAGCATCCACATGAAGGGTTTAAATGAGAGGGTCATTGTATGAGATCACTGCTATAGAGGAAAAGGCGAGACCAAGGTTTCCATACCCAGAGAAGCAAACTTTGATGACTGTTGGGGAGGTGAAGCAAGGGGTCTACAGCAGTGTTCCCCACAGTGGGCAACACCACTCCCTAAGGGGACACTGGCGCATTCCAGTGGGTCTGCAAAAGCAGATACCCACACTTTACCCCAGACTACAGGCTATAATACAAACCTTTTTAATCGCCAGGGGAGATTCTGAGTCATTTTTCTTTCTTTTTTTACTGAAAAGGAAGTGGTAGGCCAAATATGTTTGCAAACCTATGGGCTAGAGGGTAGACTGGTGTTAACTTGAACAGGGAGATTGTTTTCTACAAGATAAATCAAAAAGGGGGCAGGGTGGGCTATTGGGAGGCTTGATAAGTAGTTTAAATTGTTAAATACAAAATCGAGTACCTGAAATGTAAACCCCGGCCTAATTAACAATACTAAAAAGTTTAAACGCTTCACAAAAAATAAATAAGTGAAAACCTCAAGGGGGGAAAACTGACAGATAATTCTTTGATATTTCTAGTGCATTTATTTATTTGCCTTTAAAAATGTAGTATATAGGAAACATAACCCAATAGAAACCCGACACTATGTTTAAACTAGAAATGGAATAAACAGATGTTTTAATATTAAACCCAATGTCTTGTGTTATAAAAGAAGAAGATAGGTACATTTTCTGTTTCAAGACTTGGGTTTCATTTCTTTGAAGAACGTGTACTTGTTCATAACTTTCATATTTTTAATAACTCTTACAACCAAACGATCCCAAGCAGCCTAATTACAAAAGAGGAAAGGACAGGACCAGGCATTTCTTCGAAGAGGGTAGACACCCCTTCTCTGCCAGCTTGGACTCTCGGGAGGCCTGCTGGGAGCGAGGCTTCTAAACCAGCAAATGTGTCTGGAAGGCTCTGGTCCAAGGCCACTTTTGTTGCCTACAAGCAGGTCTCGCAAACAAGTGGACGCACACAGCTCTTCTCAGAATCAAAGGTTTTAGGCCCTAGAGGAAAACGCGTTCTGTTTAGACAAGCAATGTGCTTTTGTGTACAGAGCAAAGAACGGTGACTCCGGGTGGCTAATCTAACGAAACCAGAGTCACCGGGGAAAGGTAACTTGTCCCCATGGAAACGGCGGTGCGGTTTGGGCCCAATTCCGGAGCAACCTGCCCGCTACAGCCATCGGACACTGTGTCATGCCATACCCCTCAAGAATGTAAACTTATTGAAAAGTAACTAAATAGAATTGTTGATTTGATTTTTTAAAAAGATACACAGTGACCAATAAATACGTGCAAAGTTGCTCAGCATCATTAGTCATTGGAAAATGCAAATAAGAGCCCAAACAAAGACCGTGTCATACCTTCTAGCATGATTACCACAAAGCCGCTCCGGTGGCATACTGCTTAAAGCACTCGGTTGTTCAACAAAGGTTTGGTGGCTCAAATCCCGTCTGCTTCTGTAAAGACTATGACCTTGAAGTTCACGGGGCAGTTTTCCTGTGCCCTCTAGGGTGGTTAGAAGTTGGAACGCATCCATCGGTGTGAGGTTTGGTATTGATTTAGGAGGGCTATATGACCAAATAAAGAGAAAATAATGCTTGTGGTGAGATTGTGGTGAAGCCCTCAGGAGTGGCTGGTGGGGATTTCAAACGGGGCAACTGTGCAAATCAGCTGGGTGGTTCTTCAAAAAGTTTGACATGTCACAACCAGCAATTCCATCCCTAGGCATAGAGACAGGAGACTTGAAAGAAGGGCCTCAAGCAGCTGCCCGTGCGCCTGTGTTCTCAGCAGGATGATTCCCGGTAACCAAAGGTGGGAATGACCCAATGTCCATCTCGAGATGGATGGAGAAGCAAAATGTGATCATATATATGCCCCATCGTCATCATGTTGATTCTACGCACAATTAATCCCTTAGGACAGAATAGCCCTGCCCCAGACATTTTCCAAGTGGATATGATTTGGGCTGCAATCTTCATGGTCAGCAGTTCAAAACCACCAGCAGCTCCCTGGGAGACAGACTGGAATTTCTACTCTTGTCAACAATTATGGTCTCGGAAACCCACAAGGGGTCGCTGTGTGTCGGCATCGACTCCGTGGCGGTGAGTTTGTTTTTCATATGGAAGCAGAATTGCCGCATCTTTCTCCCTTGGAGTGGTTGGTGGGTTCAAACTGCTTACCTTTGGGGTGGCAGCCAAGCACTTTAACCACTGCGCTACCAGGGCTCCACTAGTACATCAGTTGGGTGTACTTCATTTTATGACCAAATCATAGGCCATTGTTTGGCTATTGTTAACAGCTTTACAATCTGTTCAGACTCATTCATAAATGTATGATGGAGGGCAATAATCTGACAATGTTCTATGTAACCCATAGGGTTTTCATTGACTGAGCTTCAGAAAATCCTGGTGGCACTGTGGGTAAACCTTGTACTACAAGCCACAAGGTTGGTGGTTCAAACCCATGCACTGTGCCATGGGGAAAAGATGAGGCTATCTGCTCACCTAAAGAATTACAGCCTTGGGGAGGGAGGGGGGAAAAAAAGAGGACCTGATGCAAGGGGCTTAAGTGGAGAGCAAATGCCTTGAGAATGATTGGGGCAGGGAATGTATGGATGTGCTTTATACAATTGATGTATGTATATGTATGAACTGTGAAAAGAATTGTATCAGCCCCAATAAATTGTTAAAATTAAAAAAAAGGAAAAAAAAAAAGAATTACAGCCTCAGACACCCTATACAGTCACTATGAGTCAGAATGGACTCACTGGCAGGAGGTTTTGTCTTTATTTTCAGAGGTAGGTTATCCCACCTTTCTGCCTAGTCTTGCTTAATCTGGAAGCTCTGCTCCAATTGGTCTATTGTACTCTGCAGGTATTTTAAATTCTGGTGGCTAGCTTCTAGTATCATAGCAACCCTGATGTGTACACAGGGGTGGATTGTATGGCTAGGCCATACTGTATCTACCTCTCCATCCATTAACTGACAGGCATTTGGTTTGTTTTCACCCTGATTTATGAGTAAGTTATCTATGAACATGTGGGTAGAAGGTTTCGCGTGGACCTGTTTTCAGTTCGCTTGTGTATATGGCCAGGTGGTGGCTTGCTGCATCCTTTGGAAACCCTGGGTTTCACTTCTTGAGGAGCCCCCAAATGTGTTTTGAAGTCAATGCACCATTTTATAGTCACCAGCAGTCACCTGGGTTCTGATTTCCCGCCTCCTCACCTGTACTTGTTGTTGTCTGTCTTTTCATATTCTGATCTTCTTTACTGGGGTGAGGTGGTAGCTTCTTTTTGGCTTTGACAAGAAAAGGGCAATGGAGAAAGTAAGACAAGAAAGCTTGGGCGGAGGCATGTGGACTTGCTTGCTGTAAAGCAGACACCACGGGACAGAACTGGGATTCTGTGGTCCTTGGCCTTTGGTTCTAACTGAATGCACCTGTGCTTCAGACCCCCAGTCAGAGGACCTGGCTGGTAACACCCACTGGGAGAGGGTGAGAGGTGGGGTGGGCTTGGGTGAACTCCAACCTAGCCCTGTAGGCCTGCTCGACTAGGGTGTAGGGGGAGCAGGATGTCACCCTGGGGTTTCCCTGAGGTCTTTGAAAACAGGGACAGGTAGGTGGACTCAAAGGCAGGAAGTTCTCAGCTAGGAAACCTGTGGGCGCGCCCACCTGCCTCACAGCCTCCTTCCATTTCAAGCCCGGTGGGGTCCCAGATTCTAAAGAGCACCTGCCTCTCTGCCCTTTGCTCCCTGGAGCCGAATCGCCCTCATCTGGCTTTTGTTTCATAAGCTTCACTTTTCTTTCTTCATGATCCTAAAGATAATATGTTCAGAGCAAACGGACGCAAGTAGAAAGGTGGAAAACGAACCAATAAACCAGCATCCCACAGTAACGTGAAGTGCTGTTTGTTGAGGACGTGCCCTGTGCTGGGAACTGAGTTTCAGATCCTGCCCCCTCGGTCTCCTCTCCAGCCCTTACCAGCCCTTCACTTCCCTTTGGCCCCATTGTCAGAACCACAAGACCCGCATCCTCGCCCAGCGGGGCTCCACTGCCATTGGGGTCCCTCTGCAATCCAGCCTCTGTTCTGCTAGTGTTGCATTTCACTTCTCTTTCTCTAGCTTCATTTTATATTCGGTTATTTTAGGGACAATAACACATTCTATTTATGGCATCATTTACTCATAAACTGATCTCATTGGTGATTTAAAAACATTGCTTTGAAAAGGAATTGGGATCGTGCTTTTGTCTCACCGTCCCTTGTTCTTGGCCCTGGACCTCGGCAGGCTGGAGGCCTTGTACTTCCCAGGGGGACAGCTCAGCCAGGCTGTAGCCTTACCAATTCTCTAGATGCCAGTCACTGGGCAGGGGCTTCATGGGGTGGTTCCAGAGCCACCTCTCCACTCCCTTCTGTGAAGGGGCACGAGGTCCAAAGGCTGTTAGACAGTCAGTCGAGCCTATTCCCACCGCTCAATCCACGCAAGACCCCGTAACACCTCGGACCCTGAGGATGGCCCCAAGTCAATGGCTGCCATCCCTTCCTGCCAGTGTGGAGTTGGAAATGACACTGAGATGAGATCAGATGAGAGCACATTTTTTCTTGCTACACAAATAACATATATTCTATTTTTTAAAAAGAAAACTACAGCAAAACAGAAAGAAAGGAAAACATTCACAGTCTAGAAAGGACCACTGATCACACATGTCTAGATGTTGTGAAGTGCCATCCAGTCACTTCGGACGCAGCGACTCTGTACAACAGAACGAAACACCGCCCAGTCCTGTGGCGCCCTCACGGTTGGTATGCGCGAGCCCTCGGTTGCAGCCACAGTGCCGATCCAGCTCACCCAGCTTCTTTTTCACTGACCCTCTAATTTACCAAACGCCGTGCCCTTTCCCACGTCTGAGCTTTGCTGATAACATACACCTGAGGTGGGATCACATGCCCAGACTCTTCGCCGCCGAGGAGCATTCTGGCTGTACATCTTCCCACACAGTTCCACAGTCTGTGGAACTTTCAATATTCCTCACCAGCACCACCACTGAAACGCACCAATTCTTCTGCAGTCTTCCTGAGTCATTGTCCACTTTTGCACAGACAGATGAGGCCCCTGAAAATGCCATGGCTGAGTCAGGGTACCTTAGCCCTCAATGACACCTCTGACTCTTTACAACGATGGCGTCGAAGGCAAAGGAGGAAGTCCTGCCCCTTCCAAAACGGAAGCCAAAGCCAAGGCCATGCCAAAAGGTGTCCACAGCCCACCCCCACACACACACACAGAACTGCACGTTACCCACCTTCTGGTGGCCCAAGACCCTGAGGCTAAGGAGGCAGCTCAAATGCCCTGGGAAGAGCATCCCCAGGGGAAACAAGCTGGACCATTACACCATCATCCAGTTCCCCTTGACCATGGAGTCCGCCATGAAGAAGACAAGACAAAAACATACTAGTGTTCATTGTGGATGTCAAGGTGGACAAGCACCACATCAGCCAGGCCGTGGAGAAGCTCGAGGGCAGCGGTTCTCAACCTTCCTAATGACGCGACCCTTTCATACGGTTCCTCATGTGGTGGTGCCCCGCCAACCATACAATTATTGTCGTTGCTACTTCATCACTGTCATTTTGCTACTGTTGTGAATCGGTGAACCCTGTGAAAGGGTCGTGCGACCCCCAGGTTGAGAACCGCTGCTCTATGACATGGATGTAGCCAAGGTCAGCGCCTTGATTGGGCCTGACAGGGAGAAGAAGGTATTTGTTCAACTGGCTCCTGGCTGCGATGCTTCAGATGTCGCCAACAAACTCAGAATCATCAAAACTGAATCCAGCTGACTGACGCGATAAGCTTTTTCCTACATACAGGAAAAAAATACATCTGAGCCTCCTAAAGCAGCCCGTGCAGCAGCTCTGCCCCATGCGGCCTGTGCTTGGTTCCTTGACTCCTACTTCCACGAGTATTGGTTGTGGGGCCAAGTGCAATGAAGTCTTTGACAGCTTCAATCTTTTTTCCACTTATCATGATATTATCTATTGGTCCAGGGTTTGTTTGTTTGTTTGTTTTGGTTCTTACACTGAGCTATAATCCATCCCGAAGGCCGAGTCTTGGGTCTTCATCAGCAAGAGCTTTGAGGGCTCTTGCCTTTCAGCAAGCAAGTGCAGACCAATAGCCACAGGCCTATAACTATAGCTCCCTGTGAGGGCAGTTGACTGCTGAGTCACCGTGAACTCATTCTCCTTAACGAGGAGCGTGGTACCTTGACAAGTGCTCCCCGAGAAGCTTACATTGCTTGTAACTCACCCCACAACGCACCTAACCCAACACAGTGCTGAGACAGACTGCGGAGGGTCACCTCAGTCCGCCTCTCTGCTCCTCAAGGGAGAAAAACAAGGCTGAGCCGGAAACGTGGGTGGGGGGGATCCAGGCTCTGCTTACTCAGTGCAATGCCTCGGTCTCTCATGAAATACCAACCCAGCGAATGGCTTATTTTACACCTTCACCTTGTCCTGGGGAAAGTGGAATTTAAATTATGACAAGGGGCTTCGGAGTCCTTAAACCTTCTTCAAACATGGAAGCGGACCCCCAGAGATCACCTTGCAGCCAGGGAGGCACATACTTCTCAGAACAATCTGCCACGGGAGGCTGAAAGGGCAGGTTTACCCACCAATGAAGCTCAGATGCCAAGAAGGGCCGGGGAAGGACGGACGGGGATGGGGAGCCCAGAGGAAGGTGAGAGATGCTGCCGCATTAAGGAGTACAATGAATGCCTGGGCCCCAACGTGTGTGTGCATCGTTGAATGGAAAACAAATTAACCCTGAAACCTTTCACCCAAACCACATTTAAAGGAAGTAAAATACACAGAAAATAAGATAAAGGGGCTTATAACAGTGTTTGCTGGCTCTCCCTCTATTTTTTTTTAATTAATTTTTTTATTTTTAAATTTTAACAATTTATTGGGGCTCATACAATTCTTTTCACAGTTCATATATATACATACATCAATTGTATAAAGCACATCTGTACAGTCTTTTCCTAATCATTTTTTTCTCTTTTCTTCTTTTACATTTTATTAGGGACTCATACAACTCTTACCACAATCCATACATATACATACATCAATTGTATAAAGCACATCCATACATTCCCTGCCCCAATCATTCTCAAGGCTTTTGCTCTCCACTTAAGCCCCTTGCATCAGGTCCTCTTTTTTTTTTCCCCTCCTCCCTCCCCATTCCCCCCTCCCTCATATGCCCTTGGTAATTTATACATCGTTGTTTTGTCATATCTTGCCCTATCCGGAGTCTCCCTTCCCCCCTTCTCTGCTGTCCCTCTCCCAGGGAAGAGGTCAAATGTGGATCCTTGTAATCAGTTCTCCCTTTCCAACCCACTCACCCTCCACTCTCCCAGCATCGTCCCTCACACCCTTGGTCCTGAAGGTATCATCCACCCTGGATTCCCTGTACCTCCAACCCTCATATGCACCAGTGTACAGCCTCTGTCCTATCCAGCCCTGCAAGGTAGAATTCGGATCATGGTAGTTGCGGGGAGGAAGCATCCAGGATCCGGGGGAAAGCTGTGTTCTTCATCGATACTACCTCACACCCTAATTAACCCATCTCCTCTCCTAAACCCCTCTATGAGGGGATCTCCATTGGTCGACACTTGGGCCTTGGGTCTCCACTCTGCACTTTCCCCTTCATTTAATATGATATATATATAGATATATATACATACATATAACTCTATTGTGAGGCCGCGTAAGTAAGGAAATTCCTTACAAGATGGGTGAAAATTCCATAAAAAAATGCAAAAGGGTTTTAAATGTTGAATGAGTACTCATCTATGTCCGAATAAGAGAAGCTAAAATTAAAAGCTATTCTGGGATCCCGTTTCACCTGTTGGTTTGGGAAGACCAAAATGTTGGCTCACAGTGGTGGGGGGTTGGGGGTGGGAGAGGACAGACTGGTCCAATCTCCTAAAACCCAAACTCACTACGATCAAGTCAATGCCAACTCCCAGCAATCCTGTAGGATGGGGCAGAAATGCCTCTCTGGGTTTCTGAAGCCGTCACTCTTTCTGGGAGTAGAAAGCTTCACCAGTCTTCTGCAGAGCAGCTGGTGGTTTCAAACTGCTGACCTGGTGGGTAGCAGCCCAGTGGGTAGCCACTACTCCACCAGAGCTCCGCTCTGGAGAACCAATTGTCAACATTAGTCAATTGAAGGCTGTTATGTGTTTTGATCTGGTGATTCCATGACTAGAAATGTACCCTACAGATTGACCCACAAGGGTATTATTCACTATAGAAGACGTCACCTGACTGCCCACTAGTATGTTATGGTTGTGAGCTGCGTAACTGTCCCCAGTATGGGACTGGCCAAATAAATGATGGGCCATTCACACACCAGCCTACTATGCAGCTATGGAAAAGTGCAAAGAGGCCCTTTGCGGACTAACAGGGCAGAAACTCAACACGCTGCTAAGTGAACAATGATGCTGAGACTCTGTCTCGACCATCACCCGAGGTTTGGCAGCTCTTTCTACAAAGCCCTGTCTGCTAGATTTCAGCCCCTCTTCAGGATACCTGCTTTCTTCTGCGGCCTCAGCAGCTGGTTAGTGAAGGAACTCGGAGCACCAGGGAGGGGCCCAGGGCAGTGGCTCTGACCTATTGTGCAGTCTGCTTCTGCTCCAGGCCCACCCCGCCCAACTTCGGTCTTTCTCTGTCGGCCATCAGACTTGGATCAGCCAGCCAAGCCGAGCCTTTGCTTTCTCCCTCCAGTATTTGGTCTCCAGAAATCCTGGGCCTGCAGGGGAGCCCCCTCTGGAGCTGGGCTCGTTTCCCAAGAGCACTTGCCTATGTCTCAGTTTCTTGAGGACCACAACTTCCTTGGGCCTCTGGGAGGCTCAGGGGACACTTCCTTAACCTCCCTCACCCACCCCTCCACGTTGCATAAGCCTACCTTTCTCCAAGAAGCAGGGCGGCATGGGGGTGAAGGGCAAGGGCTCCGTAGCCAGCTGCTGGGGTTCAAGCCTCTGCCCTGGGGCTTCTCATTGTTTGGGACACTTCTGCGCTAGAAAGACCCCTGAGACAATGAATCTGTCAACAGATTCCACACTGGTCTTGGGTAAGCTCACCTGAGCACTTTACACTACTCTGTGTGCTTTGCACGTGCCTGTGAATACGCTCTAGTGGTTTAGTAGGAAAGACACACGCGCACGTGCACATACAGATTCTGCACATGAGGGCGATCGACCATTTCTGTGTGAGCCTAGCCGAGTCACTCGACCTCTCTCTGCTAAGAAAGGGGCCTGTCTAGCTGAGGAGCAACAAAGCCCATGTGGAAGAAGCACGCCAGCCTGTGTGATTATGTTAGACAGCGTTCTCTAGAGAAACAAAACTAGGACACTTATGATTCTACATATCTTTATATAGCTAGATGTATACAACATAAGAAATAAACAGCTAATTAGTCTATAGAGCAGTCAAAATGGCTCAGGGCAACTCACTTCCGTGAGACAGCTAATACACTGGCAGTCCTTCCAGTCTTGAGGGCCTCCGGGTGCAAGTCAAGGAAGCAGACAGTTGAGTCCTCTGTAGAACAATTCAGGCTATCAGGCCACAGGCAGCAAACAGCAAGGCGGATCACCAACAGTCAGCCAGATGACAGGGTCTGGCAGTCCCCAGATCAAGCAATATACACTCCAGTAGCATGGCCAAGCAGGTCTTGAGGAACCTCAAACTACAGAGAGACAGTCCACGGGTTAGTTGTCCCACAGGTAGTGTAGCTCGCAAGTTGAGGCAGAGAACCAGGTGAGGCAGCTGCATACTGGTCCAATGATCAAAGAGCAAGAGACCAGAAAGGTGAGTTTCGCAGAGCCATTTATTTCTCTGTCCTTCATTTTCACATGTGTTCATTGGCCAGGTTGGCACAATAAACCTACCTATCACAGTGATTATGAGGTGTCGATAGGATCAGGTATCAGGCATCAAAGACCCCAAACAAAAAATCGTATCATTGTGAATGAGGGGGAGTGTGGAGTGGAGACCCAAAGCCCATCTGTAGGCAATTGGACATCACTGTCATTTCCTATCTTCAGACCCGGCCTAGAGTCCCATCATTCAACACATTAGACAGGAAGCCCCCGTCCATTCTCCAGCCTCCCTCCCCCTCCTGCTCTGTCCTCCATTCTGTGCCTCCCTCCCCATCAGCCGCACACAATGCTTCAGCTCTCTGGGCTACGCCCTCTAGGATTCTAATACTCTCAGATGGAGGACCACGGAGCCCAGGAGGAGGCGGGAGGCACTGGCCTTGAACTGAATTCACATCTGCTCTGTGAGGGGGAGGATTCAAGTGCCACGCCCCATCTTCCTCCGAAGACATGTGGAAAACGCACTGCACATTCTCTCGGGCTCTATGGAGGCAGAGACTTGGCTAGGAACCCTGCACCACCACTTACTTGCTGGGTGGTCTCTCTGAGGTCCAGATTCCTTCGCCATCAGGACACTATCAAGACTTCCTCCCCCATCCAGTTATTCACATGGGAGGGTTTACGTGGAGTGCTTGGTGCCTTAGATAGGAGGCATTGACCGTGCCCTTGACCATTCCTGTGAAACTGAAGTCACACGCTAGGATGATCGATTGCTTTCACAGCGTGGTGGAAGGCTCATGCTGCTCCCAGAAAGTACATTCGATTTATTGCAAAGACAGGCGACATAAACTTTACCTGCATTCGGTGGTGGTGGTGGGGTGTTGTAGCTCATGACTTTTTGCTGAGGAATTTGTCCTGAGACAAGGTTACTCATTCATTCTACAAATATGCGCTGAGCACCTGCTAAAGACGTGACGTGTTCCTGGCGCTCCCAAGAGCAGAGCTGGGGGATGTGAGCAAGAGGCAGCTGCCCAGACCTGTGCTGCCTCGCTGGGTCCCTACAGAGCCCCTTTCAGGCTCCACAGGGGGTGGCGGCGGTGGCTTTGCCTGTACCTCTGCATATCAGGACTAGCATGACCTGATGGCCAGGGGACCTGATGTCCTTGGGCTCAGGGATTTTGACCAGGAGACCAGGACCAAGATTTCCATCCAGCTCCATCCCTCCCGACTCTTGTGACCTTAAGAAAGCCAGTTCGCCCCTGTAAGGCCCCACTTCTCTGTTTAATGGGCACAGTGACAAAGGCAGTGTGCACTTTGCACAGCCACCAAATCTCTGGGCCAGCAAAATTGGAAACAATGGCTCCTGATCAAAGATGGCAGCCACCTGGAACCACTGGGAATGGGTGTTGCTCTCCGCCAGCCTGGCAATAAGCCAGTCTCCCACCTCAGGTTCCCGGAAGGGCTCACATGCTTCCTCTGCATCTCCCATTCTAGGACCTGGATCCATAATGTTTCCAGTTCCAGTTGCTGTTCTGCTTCACCCAAATTCATGAAAATTCAGGTCTGTTCTGATTTCGCAGTGTCAGCCGTGACTGAACTGGTTCAAACTGGCTCTCAGCCCTGCTAACCCCTAGCTGCTGATCTCACAGTTTGTGTGTGTGTGAAAGCCTCATAGATGTTACTTATTCGTTCCCTCCATTCCTCCCTCCCTATTCATCCATCCATCCATCCATCCATCCATCCATCCACCCACCCATCCAACCAGCATTTTGTTGATCAGCTACTATGTTCAGGTGCAGTGAAAAGAGCTGCAGGCAGAGAGAAGCCTGGACAACTCAGAAAGTGCTGAGCACCAGGGTTTGGTGACCACAGAGAGGTGACCCCTTCCAGCCTTCAGAATGTCAGGGCTTGCTGACGGGACTCATCAGACAAGTTCTTGGGACGGGCTGACCCTCCTGCAGTCCAGCCCAGGTGACACATGGCCTCTTTGGGCCCCAACCTGGTCTCAGTGAGAAGCGGTCCACCCTCCTGTGCAGGTGCTCCAGGTGAGCCACTTCCCTTCTCTTGCCTCCTCCTTCCCTTGGGCACCAGGTGCCTTTCCAGCTGGCAGAGCTGGCGGCTGGGTGTGATTCTCTGCTTCCTTACCCACCCAGGAGAAATGAGCTCTGAAAGGAAAGGCCGTGTGAGGTCTTGCCTTTGGGTCCTTGTCCCCTCCCCTTCACCCAGCTGCTTCCAGGGAAATGCAGCACCCCATCATACATGCACAGCACACTCATTCAGGGATGGAAGACATCCGCTCCCTACCCTGGGCAGTGGGTCATGGTAACAGGGAGCTCCATGGGACGTCTACCAGGTGCCTGGTCCTGTGGCACCCTCAAGCATGTCTGCATGTTCTTTCAGAAACCCCGAGAGGCAGGTACAATGCGTCTCCACTTCATACATGAGCAAACAAGTAACCTGCCCAAGGTCACACCGCTGCGGAAAAGAGTGCGTTGAGCCATATCAGGCAACCTTGCTGACAGTGGCCTGACCATATCGCTGGGTGCTTTGTCATATGACCTGAAGCCTGCAGGGATATGCTGGCATTGGTTCTTCTCTGAGAGTGTGCCTGGGGCCCAGGTTCTTTCTGCCTCCCCTGTCCCATCCTTGGGGTGTCCTCAGTGCCAGGATGGCTGCTGCCCCTCAGATCACACAGCCTTGCTTAAGGGAAGAAGGAAGGAGAAAGGTGCCAGCCATGTTGTTGTTGCTGTTGTTGTTAGGTGCCATCGTGTCGGCTCCGGCCCATAGCGACCGTCTGCACAACAGAATGAAACACTGCCCCACCCTGAGCCATCTTCACAGTAGCCTGAGCCCTTAATGCGGCCATTGCCAGTCCATCTCACCGAGGGCCCTCCTTCTTCACCGCCTCTCCACTCTACCAAACATGACAGCCTTCTCCAGGGACTGCTCTCTCCCGACAATATGTCCAAAGTATGTCTTGGCAAGAAGTCTTGCCAACCTTGCCTCTAAGGAGCACTCCGGCCTTACTTCTGCTCCAGATTGGTTTGTCCTTTTAGCAGCGTGTGGTACTTTCAGAATTCTTCTCCAGCACCACAATTCAAATGCATCGGTTCTTCTACAGTCTAGCCTATTCAATGTCCAACTTTCACATGCAGATGATACAATGGGGAGCCCCCTGGCTTAGGTCAGAGGCACCTCAGTCCTCAAATTAACATGCTTGCTCTTCAATACTCTAGAGAGGGCTTCTGCAGCAGGTCTACATAATGCGACTGGTCTTTTCATCTCCTGACTGCTGCTTCCATGAGCATTGATTGTGGATCCAATTAAGACAAAATCCTTGGCAATTTCAACCCTTCTCCATTTGTCATGATGTTCCTTAGTGGTGCAGTTGTGGGGCGTCTGGTCTTCCTTACCTTGAATTGTAATCAGTGAAGGCTGCCCTCCTTGATCTTCATCAGCAGTGCGTCATGCTTCAGGCCCTCCTCGCTCTCAGCCAGCAAGGCTGCGTCACCTGCGTGTCGCAGGTTGTTAGTAAACCTTTCGATCCTGATGCCGCACTGCTCTTCAGATCATCCAGCTGCCCTGCTGATTCCCGCAGCGCACAGATTGGACAAGGATGGTGTCACACGCCTTTCCTGATTGAAACCAGACAGCGTTCCCTTGTTTGTTTGCACAAGTGCCTCTTGATCCATGTACAAGTTCCACATGAGCACACGGAAGGGTTCTGGAATTGCCAAGCTCTCAAGATTATCCGTAGTTTCTTATGGCCCCCACACTCAACGCCTGTGCATAGTCGATGAAACACAAGCAAACATCCATCTTTCTGGTATCTCTCTGGTATCTTTAAGCCAAGATCCATCTGGCATCAGCAATGAGAGCTCTTGTTCCAGGTCCTCTTCTGAATTGGCCCGAGCTTCTGGCAGTTCCCTTCTATTAGGAAAGCAATGCTTTTTCCAGACATCTCCCTGGCAGACTACTGCTTCATTCTCTTTAGATGGAACTGGAATAAACAGCCACCCCTTGCTGCAAGAAGGGCGAAGTAAAGGGAGGGTTATCACGGAAGTCAGCAAAGTCAAGACTAAACTCACTGCCATCAAGTCACTGACCCCATAGGACAGAACTGTCCTGGTGAGTTTCTGAGACTGTAACTCTGAAGAGCAGCTGGTGGTTTCAAACTGCTGACCTTGCAGTTAGTAGCCCAACATGGCATAGCCAACCTCTATGGCATCATGCCAGAGAAGAAATATTTTAGACTTTATAGGCCACACAATCTTTGTCACAACCACTCAACTCTGTCCTCATGGTGTGAAAGCAGTCGTAGACAACACATGGATGGATGGGTGTGACTGTGTTGTGATAACAATTTATTTGTCATCACATAGACTTGAATTTCATATCATTGCCACTTCTTGAAATAATCTTCTTCTGATTCTGTTTCAACAAAATTTTTTTTTCTTATGGAAAAGTTATCTTAGTTCACAGGCCATACAAAACAGGCCCCAATCAGGTCTGACCCTTGATGTGTAGTTTACCATCCCTTGGGTTGGATCAGTCACTTTCTACTGCCCAAGTCTGGCCATATGTATATTGTGTGCATGTATGGTGTGTGGGTGTGTGTGAGAGAGAGAGAGAGAGAGAGAGAGAGAGAGAGAGAGAGAGAGATGGGGCATTACATAAGCATCGACAGTGTTGCCCACAGTAGGACTGAACCCACACCATCTAAATCTGAGAGACCATCTACCCTTGGGAGCTTCCCCTCTTAGCTTGCATGCTAATAGTCCCTGCTCAAGGACCTCACGGATGCTAAGTTGATGGGAAGGAACTGTGTGCTTATACATGAGGGTTAGCATGCAGGATTGCTATCAAGGCAACTCATACAAGAACACACACACACACACACACACACACACACACACACACACACACAGCTTTCCAGCAGCTTCTCTCAGGGAGAGCCTGATGGAAGAGCACAGGAAAGAGGGATCCAGAGAGAAGTCCCAGGTGCAAGGGCATGCCACCCTCAGGAAGCCTGGGAGGGGTTCCCATTTGCCTCCCTCCCCATGGGAACACACATCCCTGGGGTGGGGGTTAGTGGGAACTTCCTTCCAGCCCAGGAGCAGGATTTCCTTTTCCCCTTGACACTGATAGGCCGGAAAGCGGGCCTTAGTCCCATGACAAGGGAGGAAACTCCTTTCTGATCCTTCACCCCCCACGCTGTGCCGGACTCCCCCCTTCTCTCACCCTTCCCCTTCTGCCCATCCTAACATGAAGATTCAGGGGCATTTCAAAGAGTGGAGGGAGAAAGATTATGAAGGATATAATTCCTTCAGCCAGTAAACAAACAAACAAAATACTTTCTTTAGCTTCTGGTTTATTTATTTTACATGCACCAGTTCCCATTGAGTGAGCTAGGCACACCTGATCATATAATCCAACAACCCTGGGAGGTAGGTGTCCACTTCATAAGTCTGAATACTGAAGCCCAGAGTGCTTAACACAGCCAATGCAGAACCAGGATTTAACCCAGGACCGGTCGATTCCAGAGCCCATTTGCTCTGGTTCATATGCTGTGGTGATCTCCTGGGAAGCACTGGACAGCAGAGAGGTCACAGGAGACAGGGGCTCAGAGCTCAGGTTCTGGAGCCAAAAACACTTGCTTTCAAATTCTGGTTTCACAGGTTTCTCTCTCTCTCTCTCTCTCTCTCTCTCTCTCTCTCTCTCTCTCTCTCTCTCTCTCTCTCTCCTCTCCCACCCCTCTTCTGTAAAAAAAAAAAAATCTATCCCATCTTCCTGGAGCACCATGATTTCCCCCTCGGAGACCACTACCCCTGGTTCTCTATGCCTACGATTCTGGTGGTTTGATAGTTAAGGTTGTGCTCAGTGATTTGGCTGTTAAGATGTAGCCATTCTCCATGATGAGATTTGATAAAATGTAATCACCTCCATGATGAGATCTGCTGAGTCGCTAACCAGTTGAAAGGGGGTTTCCTCAGGACTGTGGCTCTGGCAAAGCTTGTTTGCTTTTTGCTGCATGTGGACCCTGCCTCTAGTTCTTCAGGTGACCTCTGGTTGTTCGGACTGGAGCCAGCAGCATGTCACACTGACTGCCAATCCTGGGAATCATCAACAGGCTACCATCTTATTTCCCCTGGTCCACCTTGGATTCATTTGCCTCTGAAGCCAGCAGCCTGCCATTTGACCTGCTGATTCTGGGTTAATCTGCCCTTGCAACCTGACATCTGACCATGCACTTGGAACTTGCCAACCTCTACAACTTTTTGTGAGCCATTTTCTTGAGAGAGAGTGTGTATATATATGAGTGTGTGTGTGTATACACAGACACACTCTACTATATATGTGCTCTACTATATATACTCTACTATATACTCTCTACTATATATACTCTACTATATATATATAAATAAACTTCCCTGGTTTTGCTTGTCGAGAGAAGTCAGACTAAGATGAGTGTCTACGGCCCACTTGCTGGCTACATGACTGACCACATGCCCCAAGCCCAGCCACTCACAGCATCTCATTCTCTTGGCCTTAGTGATTAGTTCAGGGATGAGCACATGGCCTACCCCGTAGTAATTAGGTTTGGTATTTTTGCTACATCTATTTAAAATGAAAGCTTTCTTTTCCCATCTCTTAAGGTGATAGGCGAATAAACTAAGCAGCCTGGAGCTGCTGGTGGCCATATGGCTTCTTCAAGGGAAGACCCTCTGCAAATTATGCAAGGGGGGGGGGCAAAGAGGTAGAACCAAGGGTTGTCAGGAGAGAGGAGACCCGGGATGACTTTATCTGAGGAGGTACTCACTCTTAGGCCTGTGCACGGACCCTTGATACCTCCCTTTCGCATCCTAGTCCTGGCCAGACACAGCCCAGTGCTGGTTCAAGGTGAGTTCTCAAGAAGCCCCCAGGTATCAGGTCACTGTGCCCTTGCTCACACGGCTCTCTTGACTTGAAGAGCCTTCTCCATCATCTTCACTGCCCTCCTAATGCCTCCTTTTCTTTCAAGATTCTACTCAAACTCCTTGTCTGGATAGCCTTCCCTGGACGCTCCTGGATTGGATTGTCTCTCCACTGAACTTCCTCCATTTGCATCTACCATGCTACGTTCTCCCTTACTGAGCTATAACCCCGTGATGCAGGAGCACATCTTAGTTGGCAGTTCCAGCACACCTGTAAGGTAATTCATATGCAGTGCCTGGCAGAATGGATAGTTATCAGCTAAAATGCCTTTGGCCATAAGGAATGGGAAACCATGCTCAAATTGATTGAGAACACACTATCATCTCACTCAAGAAGGTCTGAAGGAGACACCACGTGATTGGCTTCCTCAGGAAGCCAGGTTCTACCTTTCTGCTCCATCTTCAGAGTGCAGACTGCACTCACAGGTGAATCTCCTCATGGTGGAAAAATGGCTGCCATGGTTCCTGATCCCAAAACATCACCGCAAGACACAGCAACATCTGGTAGATGAAAAGTGGCATTTCTTGGGTGACTCATTTGAGAACCAAAAAAACACCTTTTCAAAAGCTCCTTCTCCCCACTGCAACTCAGTCATCTAGTTATTTTCTCACCACCCATGGGCCAGGGTGGCCTATGCCCCACACCTGCTCCAGCAGCTGACAAGGGAAACGGGTTCGTTCCAGCTGACTCGAATAGGTTCCCAGTCGTGTGGAAGAGGGCACATTACTCAAGGACTGTCAGAAAGGAGGAAGGCTGGGGACAGCTGGGTCGGTTGGCGGCTGGTGCATAGCAATGTACAGTAAAGAGCGCCTCTCGACACAAGAGCACTGGGTTAGGGAGTGGATTCAATCCGCTACTGAGGACAGCTTGAGGACCGAGAGTCTTGAACTGTCTGCCAGGTTGGGGGGTGGTGTGGTTTGGGGTGTGTGTGTGTGTGTGTGTGTTTTGAGACTCCGTCCAAGCCTTGGGCTTCTCCAGAAACACTGTCTATTGCCTCGCACCCCCTCTCCTGAACTGGGGGTACTGTGAGCTCTCAAATCCAAGCTTGTTCACGCCCCACACAGTCTAACTAGAAAGCTAAGCCACAGCACCCCATTTCCAAGAAGCACCCCATCAACTGTCCAAGTCCTGTGCTCCTTGCCACTTTCAATCTGGGTAATTAACCCCAACCCCTCCAGGGTGATTAAAAATGAATTTGTCATTCAACAGGCCCGGAAATGAAATTCAGTAGGAACCTCGGTTGGCATGGCTGGTTAGATGTAATTAGAAACTAGTCTGCGGGGTGGGGGGGCAGAAGAGCAGCTCCGCAGGGGTTGCCCCTCAGCGGTGCCAGGATGTCAGTGGGAAGGCCCCTGTATGGCTGCTACCGAGCTACTAAGCCACTTCCCACCTCAAACTCACTCAGGCTCAGCTGCTGCTGACGGTTGCCTTGGTTTACCTCAGCAAGGGGTTTTGCTTCTAAATCGATCAGGATTCACAGGCACGGCTTCTGCCAAAGCCTGCTTAAATCCACTCTGCTTCC
Source organism: Tenrec ecaudatus (assembly GCF_050624435.1). Classification (NCBI taxonomy): domain Eukaryota; kingdom Metazoa; phylum Chordata; class Mammalia; order Afrosoricida; family Tenrecidae; genus Tenrec; species Tenrec ecaudatus. The sequence continues at coordinate 94,267,637 of NC_134545.1, forward strand.
CCACCCCCACCCCCATTCCCCACCTCCTGGTGCCAGTCCCTGCCAGTCCCTCCTCCTCCCCAGCCTTACCATCTGCAGCTGGCCAGCCTGCATCCTGGTGCCCCCCAGCATCTCCTTTCCTACTGCCCCTGATCCCTAGGGGATGGCTCCCCTCCCCAGCCTTCCATTCCCTCTGGCTCCTGTCCTCCAGGGCCACTGGCCCGCCCCCTGGGGGTCTTCAGGGCTTCCTGGGTCCCAGGCAACAGTGCTCTTTTGCCTGAGATGTCAGGCTGGAGGCTGATATTCCGGGAAGCCACAGAAAGACGCTTCCTTTTCCCATCCTGGGAGCTGTGGGGGTGGGGGAGTAGGGGGAATTCACACCTCCAAGCCATCCAACTTTCCCATCTGCTCCTCGGAACATCCTGGGTCGCAGGAAATCGCTAGCCCTTGAGAGCTAACACATTGAGGCTCCTGATGAGCTCAGGAAAGGCTGTGGGGGCAAATGTGCTTCTCTCAGGGCGCCCCTGCCCCTGTGACCCTGGCAGACTGAGGCGAAATTGCAACAAGGTGGGCAGGGAAGTTCTGGATCTTTCCTCTGTGGCCTTTTGGAAGCATACAGGGGGGAGGGGTGAAGGGCTGCCATCATTGGAATGGACCCCCCAGCAATGGGTTTGAGATGTAGATAGAGAGACAACAGCACTGTTCATTAAGGTAGCCACTTGTCACCTATGGCCATTACATTTAAATGAACGGATGAAACATCAGGAAAGATGAAAATTTCAGTTCCTAGGCAGGAGCAGGGGCTTTAGGGGCCAGACAGACCCTGGGCAAGACCTGAAGCCTGTCTCCGTCCTTCATCTCTCACAGCCAGTATCTCAGGTCATTGAGAGGCCAGAGGAGATAACGCAGGCATGTGCTCAGGGGGGTCTGGTGACCGGTTCTCAGAGTAGGGGTGCAGCTTGGTGAGGCGGAAGGCTGGGGACTTCCATCCTGCATTGCACGCAAGTCGCACATGAGGACGGTGAGCCAGGCAGGCGGAATTAGAAAGAATGAATCAGAACAACATCAAAAGGAAGTGGCGTGTTCAGTGGTTGTGAGGTCCGGGAGATCCTGGCCAGCCCTGGTCCTTCATGAAATGCTGCCCCCCTACCCAGCCCAACCCTGACAAATGACATGGAAAGTTCCGGACAGCTCTTTCCAGCCCCCACATCCAGCTTCAGTTAGGGGTGTTAGCGGGTCAAGCATCCCAAACAGGATGACCCATCTCCCACCCCAAACTTAGCGCCAAACGAATCGACCATTTGTAGTGGAGAAGAGAATGGAATGGGGAAGCCGTGTCTGCTGAAGGTGGAAGATGGTGAAGGCTCAGCTTTCAAACGCCTGCCCATAGCTCTGTACCTGTTTTCTCCACGCCTCACCAGCCTATAAGGCAGCGGTTCTCAACCTGTGGGTCGCAACCCCTTTAGGGGTTGAACGACCCTTTCACAGGGGTCACCCAATTCATAACAGTAGTAAAATGACAGTGATGAAGTGGCAACAAACATAATTTTATGGTTGGGGGGTCACCACAACATGAGGAACTGTATGAAAGGGTCACAACATTCGGAAGGTAGAGAACCACTGCTATAAGGTATCGTCTCTCATTTAATCAGATAGAGAAATTGAGTCAGGGAACTGAAGTAATTTGTGCAAAGCCCCACAGTTAAAAGCACAGGAGCTACAATGTGTGCCCCATGAAAACGGCTGTTACTTGGGCACTGGGTGAGGGTGTGGACAGCACCCTAGGCACTGGGCGAGAGAAGCGGTGGGGGTAGGGGCAATGGGAGCCAAGGCGCTGAGCTATTTGGAGGGGCGGGAAGAGGACTCTGGATCTTGTGGCCAGTTGCATTGTGGGAAATATGCAAACCTGCCCACCCCTAAGGTCCTGAGGTGAGACCAGGGGCAGCAGCCCAGAGGAGCCGTGCCCGGCCTGCCCTTTGCATCCATGCTTGGGCTTGTTTGTGGAAGAGGGGGTGTGTTGGCCGGAAGCTGTTCCGTATCCCTTTATCCTTCCTGCTTCCCCGTGTCAATAACTGGTAGAACCTGCAGGGCGGAAGCCCTGGCCTACCTCTTCCTGACTCAGTGACAGAGAAGGGTCGTGTCCCTGAGAGCCTGGACCCCAGCAACCTCAGTGGTGACAGGCCTTGCCCTGAGGGCCCCCATGTAGACAACCTTCCGTTGGACAGCTGCGAGCTTGTTTCCCTTTAGAGTGTCCCGAATAATGGGACTGCCTCTGAGCACATATGTCAACTCAGGCTTCTAGCAACCAGGATCAGGAGGGCTGCCTAGCCCAGGTCCTTGAGCATTACGTAAGGCTCCCCCGTGGCTTTCATCGGTCCTGGACCTGGGGGCGGCCCAAACCATGAACACTCCAGGCTGCTCAAGTCCACCCAGAGGTGACTTGGGGAGAAGCCAGGTGATCTGTTCTCCAAGCCCCGTCATTGAAGACTTTCTGGAGCACACATGTTGCCCGGCCACCTCCGCAGGACTCAAGGGCCACGGGCTTTCATCCTTCCCGGCTCACTGGAGCTCCACATCAGTGCTTGGGGAAGGCAAAATCTACCTCCATCATATTCGGAAGTAAACTGAGGCTAAGGAAGGGAGAGTGACTTGCCCAAGGTCATGTGAGGGGAGTCCTGAAGTGCATGGGGGAAGGCCATTATCTTTTCAGTCCATTTTCAAAAAAAAAAATTTTTTTTTGAAGCCCCCTGGTACAGCCAAGAAATGGTTTGGCTCCCAATTTGAATTTCCTTCCACCAGAGCCAGCAAATGTAGCCATGCAAGGATAGAAGGGACCCTGGCTCCGAGACAGGTCTGCCCCAGGCACTACTGGGGCTCCCGGGTCATCTCCTAGGGGCTCAGGGCCCGTCGGCTGACAGTTTTTTCTACTCCAGCTTCCACCTCCTGGTTGATGTCTGCCAGGTGCAGGGCACCTAAGGTTGGGACCTCACCCCTCACTCTGCCCAGGATGCTGCTCAACTCAGGCAGAGGTCCTGTTGCTGGCTGATCCCGTGCAGCATGCCCCCAGCCATCACCACACACTACGGTGTTGTGCTCAGAGCCAAAATAGGCCGATGGATCCTCTCCCCAACTTGTGTCTCACTGTGTAACCCAAAGGAGCGCCTTCAGCTTTCCCTGCAACTGTCTCCCTAAGGGAAGTAAGAGGTCAATGTTTCTTGTCCCCATTCACTCATGTCCAATAACAGCCTCAGCCCAGTTAAGTGATTCGGATGAAGCTTCCCCACCACCACCTTGACCGAGCTCCTCCTAGGCACCCCTCCCCAACACCCAGATCAGAAGGTGGAGCCTATAACTTTGTCAATAGGCTGCTCCATCCCCCTAACCACAGGCATTGTTAAGAGTTGGGTATATGACCAAAGCTGGGCCAATCTGAGCCAGTGGAACTTAGATCCAGAGCTCTGAGCTGAGAAGATGTGAGGTTTGGAGTGCCTGCAGACTGTTTGCCCCCTGAGGCAGAACAAGTCTGTATCTGGAGGAAAGCTGAGACAAGATAACAGGGAGACCAAGTCTTGGCGACACTGTTTAGAGCTCTTGATCAACATGTTTGAAGCCCTTTGAACTTCAGTTCTCAGGCCAATAAATTACGCCTTGGCATTAAGCAAAAGTTTGGTTTCTTGATGGTGGGGCAGGAGGAAAGTAAAAGGCAGAGGAAAGCTCTAGGATGTAAAGCTATGGATAGAGGTATAAACATAGGTGTGTAGATGTGTAAATACATTGATTCATAAAAATAGAGGTATTGGCCTATGTATATATATTGATATGGCAATACACTGAGGTACTAGATGGACTTCAGGCCTCTGCTCAACCCTCCTTCAATGCAAGAACACGATTGTAACAACCTGGCATTCTGTGATGCTCACCTTCTGGCATGATCTCTGAAGACAAAATGGGTGCAAAAGCAAATGTGGTAAAGAAAGCAGATGGTGCCTGGCTATCAAAAGATATAGCATCTGGGATCTTAAAGACTTGAAGTTAAACAAGCGGCCATCTAGAATAGAAGCAACAGGCCCACACAGAAGAAGCACACCAGCCTGTATGATCATGAGGTGTTGATAGGATCGGGTAACAGGCACCAGAAGTCTCAAAACAAATAAACAAACCATATTGTTGAGAATGAGGGGAGTTGGAGTAGAGACCCCAAACCCATCTGTAAACAATGGAACAGCCCCCCTCACAGAAGGGTCACAAGGAAGGGATGAGTCAACCAGGACGCAGTATAGCATTGATGAAACACACAGTATTCCTCTGGCTCCTTGAGGCTTCCTCACCCCCCACTATCATGACCCCAGTCCTGCCTTTCACTGTGGACCGGACGGAGCATGTACACAGGTACAGATAAGAGATAAGAGTTCACGACACATGAAATCCAGAAACAGGAATGGGAGTAGTGATACCAGGAGGGTAGGGGGAAGGTGGGAAAAAGAAGGGGAGAAGGGGAACCAATCACAATGATCCACACGTTAAGACACACCCCACTCCTAGGGGGACGGACAACAGAAACTGTGGGGGAAGGAAGACAACAGTCAGTATAAGATATGAAAATAATAATTTATAATTTATCAAGGGGTCATGGGTGGGGGGTTGGAGGAGTTCAGATATAGGTTTCACCCAATACCAAACTCATTTAAATTCAAACCAGGCCTTAATTATTCAACAACAGCATTTACACCTAACATGGAATCAAACTTCTATTGGTCTTTTGCAACAAATGTCTGAAGAAATTGTTCGTGTAAATCAAACAAGAGCGGATATTTTAAATATAGAAAATGCCTTGAATTCCCTTTTTCCTGATGTGCGCCATAAGTTATCATGGTTTTCTCCCAGTAGTCTTGTTATGTATTTGGGCTTTGCAATTTGCTTAATTTTATGTATATTACTGTGGAAAGGTTTCCTACGAGCAAGAATGGCTATGACTAAAGAATTATCAGTGGATTTATTAAGCCTCGAATTACAGGAAAAGGAGGAACCTGTGGGGGTGATGGCTGTGGCATTAGAATGCACGCAAGAGGAACAGCGTAGAAAGCTCAGAGTGTTGCTCAGCCATTTCTCTGTACAATGGCTCCCGGCACACTGGTGAGACACATGGCCTGAGAACTGGTTGGCTCTGTAAGCTTCACATTCCTCTGCTTGCGCTAGCCCACGGCCCTAGCCTGCCTCTTCCTCATTAGTGCAATTTTATAATCTTATAAGGATAAGTTTTAGAACAAAGAAGTAAGCATGGTAACATTTGATTGACTTATGCGCCCTACATATACTGTGTACAGACAACAATAAAATAGATCTGCACCGTCGAAGCCTGGTCTCCGGAGTCTGTGCGTCCATCTCCCTCACTCCCCTGCATGCTGGACCTGTTCCCACAGAGGAGCTGATACCAAGGACTCAATAGGAAGTAAATGTTTAGAAAATAATGATGGCAACATATGTACATATATGCTTGATGCAATTGATGTATTGTTAAAAGAACTCGGGGAGGAGATGAGCCAGTCAGGGTGCAGTATAGCAACGATGAAACATACAACTTTCCCCTAGTTCTTAAATACTTCCTCCCCCCACTATCACGATCCCAGTTCTACCTTACAAATCCAGCTAGACCAGAGGATGTACACAGGTATAGATAGGAACTGGAAACACAGGGAAGCCAGTACAGATGATCCCTTCAGGACCAGTGGTGAGTGGCGATAATGGGAAGGTAGAAGGAAGGTGGGATAGAAAGGGGGAACTGATTACAAGGATGTACATATAACTCCCTCCCTGAGGGACAGACAACAGAAAAGTGAGTGAAGGGAGACATTGGACAGTATAAGACATGACAAAATAATAATAATTTATAAATCATCAAGGGCTCTTGAGGGAGGAGGGAGCGGTGAGGGAGGGGAAAAATGAGCTGATACCAAGGGCTCAAGTAGAAAGCAAATGTTTTGAGAATGAGGGCTACAAATGTACAAATGTGCTTGTCACAGATGTATGTATGGATTGTGATAAGAGTTTTATGAGCCCCCAATAAAATTATTTAAGAAAAAAAAGAGAAAATGATGATGGCAACATATGTACAAATGTGCTTAACACAGTGGATGGATGGATTGCAATAAGAGCTGTAAGAGCCCCCAATAAGATGATTTTTTAAAAAAGCTGTAAGATAAAATGATCTTTTAATTAAAAAAAGCAGGTCAGAGAGGGAAGTATCTTTCACTTGCATCTAAATTTCTAGTGACAGAGAGCATCAGGTGTGGGTTTCCTTGTTTTTTCCCCTTCCCCATGTCTACTGTATCTCCACACCCCTCCTCAGCGGTCTACCTAACCCGTTACCCATCGCCATCAGTTCGACTCCACCTTGTGGCGACCACAGGGCACAGAATAGCTCTATAGCATTGGGGGGCTGGGGGCGGCTGTAATCTTCATGAGAGCAGATTGGCAGCCTTTCTTTCACAGCACCCCGTGGTCGGTTTTTACTCCCAAGCTTTAGGTTAATTTTAAAAGGTGGGTGGGGCTTGGGAGCACTAGACTTGCTAGTGATTACACAGCTCAGTTTGAAGGATGTGTCAGGGGGCGGGGGATGATATAAGATAGATGGTGGTAATTGTGACTGAATGATTATCCTGTACACTATGTGAATTGTGTGCCAAGAAAACAGTTGGGGGTGGGGGGTGCCCTCCCTACCCTCAAGTCAATTCAGACTCCTAGTCCCCTATAGAATACAGTAGAACTGTCCCTGTGAGTTTCCAAGTCTAACTCTTTATAGAAATAGAAGGCCTCCGTTTTCTCCTGCAGAGCTGCTCGTGGTTTCAAACCACTAACCTGGTGGTTAGCAGACCAGCCCCTAATCACTATGCCACCTGGGCTTCTGTTCGGTTCATAGTTCAGTGGAAACCATTTGTACCACCCAAGGGTCTTTGAGGTCTACCTATCCCCATGCAAATTAACTTATGCCAATAGGTGTGTAGGGTCCCCAGTGCCTGGGTCCTTACTGCTAGCCTGAGGTGCCGTTATACTGTGTAGAACTCTCCCTGTCAACTAGGAAGGAGTGGGCCAGCAGCAGACCCTACTTGGCTTGGTGAGGTGGGTAGGTCTGGGCTAGTGCGGGCGGGGGTGGCGAGTACAAGCTCAATGGCAGATACTGGTCCTGCCCGAGTGGACCCCAGGCCCCCGATTTGTTCTGTCTCCCCAAAGGGGTGGTCACAGGACCTGGCCCAGAGCTGGGAACGAAGCGGATTCTATAAAAGCTGTTGGACCACGGGCCTTTGCCAAGACGACTGCTCTTACTCCCGGTTAGAAAGGCAGTTAGAAAAAGAAAACACCATTAAATTGTTGATTTTTAAGCTGGCCCCGCCCAGGATGATTGGTCCCAGAGCTGAGCACCCCACCCCCACCCCGCCCCCAGTCCCCTGGAGCCAGCCCAGCCTCAGGCGTGCCCTCTGGCCTGGCTTCCTCCCAGCCACACCCCCTCCCCACACAAACCCGGTTCTGCCTGGAACCGGAGCCTGTGAATGAGTCACGACTCATTCTATTCATTCTTTCCTCCTTGCTCAGGCCGCTCCCCTTCCCTGCCAGTCCCTCCCCTGGGCAGCCATCTGTAACAGGCAGGGTGCCTGGCTGCCCCACCAGGGCCTGCTGGCAGGCAGGGTCCTGTGTGCATAAGAGAGAGCAGGGTCCTCCCGGGATGGGCCACCCTCTGAGCTCTCCCTGAGGGCTCTCCCAAGAGATCCTGTCCTCCCCAGGCGGCACAGTCCTTTCTGGGCGTGAAGGGGCATGGCACTCCTTTAGTGGGGCCTACACCTACCATGCCCAGCCCTCATGGGGATGGAGTCCCCACCACAAGGGCTTGCTACGGACCCCATGTGTGCTGGGCATGGACTGCTCCCTGGGGGTGGCTGCCAGCTGAGGACCAGGAACGGAGCCTGTGCTGCCCACCAGCTGAGCGGCCAGGCAGAGGGGGGCCAGGGGGCTGAGCTGTCCCGATCACGCTCCTGCCCGCCCCTCGGAGCCGTCTCCAGGTCCCGAGCCAAGCGTGGATTCTTTCACACTCTCTGGGCTAAACCAGGCTGCTGCCGGAGCAGCCCCCAGCGGCCGGCCTTATTTGGAAGAAGAGGAGGCAAGTGGATAAGAGATCACCTACGCACCAACCCGCCAGTTCTGATAGGCGGAGCCACCGAAGGCGTCCCTGTCTGCTGTGGGGACGTTGGTAGAACACCGACGGAGGAGCTGCCTTGTAGGGCCCTCAAGCCTCTGCCGACGCACAGCAAGCGTACAGGGTCGACTAGACCCGCCTGGAGGCTGACACGCTTTGTGGAAGCAGACGCCCGCCTGCTCTGCTTGTACTGCCAGCTTTCCCTTGGCAGTTGGGAGCTTTAGCCTTTGTGCCACCAGGGCTCCTTGTAGGACACACACACACACACACACACACACACACACACACGAGAACCTACTGACATCAAGCCCATTCTGACTCACCACTAAAGACCGGAGAGCACACAATGGAACTGCTTGCTCCCTGGGATTTGTGAGGCTGTAAATCTTTACAGGTGCAAAAAAACTTCCTCTCTTTCCCACAGACTGGCTGGTGGATCTGAACTGCTGACCTTCCAATCAGCAGTCCAGTGAGTGAGTAACCCACCCAGCCTTCCTGACTCCTTTGTAAGGCCCCAGAGGAAAGGGGAGAGTGGAGGGTGAGTGGGTTGGAAAGGGGGAACTGATTACAAGGAACTCCACTGTAAAACCAACACAACTGAAGGGAGCCCCTGCAGGGCCGCTGGGAAGCGCTCTGGGAGGGCAGCCGGAAGGGCAGACCTCGCACTCAGGTTTGAGTGCACCTCCTCAGTATTAAAACACCAGGCTTAAGACCCACCAGGTAACCCTGGTGTCTCAAGAGACTTAGAGGAACGCACTCAGGGTCTGGGTGGAAACTTCCAGCAGCGATGCCCAGCCTGGGCACACATTGGAAGCCTCTAGTAAGGGTCTTGAAAAATCTGGTTCCCAGGGTTCACCCCCAGACCAGTGGATCCTGAAACTCTGTGTGGAGCCTGATCCCACAGATCTGTGTTTGCATCTCTTTACATGGTTCTAGGAAGCTGTTTCTTCAGCCTCCCCACCGGACAGATGGGGAAGAGGGAAAGCACCCAGGAGACTTGGGGTTTGGGCTGGTTGGTTGGTTTTTTAAAGATGGCCTGCCCCTCAGCCAGGTCAGTCAGAGCAGGATCTGCAGAAGTGAGTCCTGAACATCGGAATCTCTAGGGAGCTTGGCCTGGGACTTTGAGTTTCCAATAGGCTCCCCAGGTGACTTGCCCCTGCTGACTGGAGCTTGTAAACCTTGGTTCCGGTGCACACCTTTGATGGGTGCCCCATGTCATGAGTTTGGTTTGGTTTCTTGTCCTACCGCCTGCTTCTTGCCCCACCCTCTTCTCCCCACGGAGGCCTTCCCCGGCCCATGGCCTTCGCGGCAGCTTCCCTCGTGGTATTACCACAGTCGCTCTGAAGGAGTTGGAAAAAGGAAGGACTTTATTGTGTCCTCATTGGCTCAGAGGCTTTTTATCCACAGACTGAGCCCTGCCCTCCCAGTCCGGGAGCATTTTGTAAGGAAGGGGAGTTGGATTCACAGGGTTGGCTGTGGTGGCTTGGTGAGCCAGCATGCAGAAGCAGGGGCCAGCAGTTACAGGAAGCTGGGGAGGGGTTGTAGGTGGGGGGGGCGGGGGGCGAATGGGGGGTGCCTTGCCAGGTGACAGAAGTGGAATGGGTGGGGGGCGGTATTCCAAGACAATGAGATCAAAAGTTGCATGTCACTTTCTCAGCATTCTATTGGTCAAAGCAAGTTCCAAGTCCGTCCTGAGACAAGGGATGGAGAGATAGGGCCCTCCTAGTTGTTGATAAGGAGAGTTATGCTGGACCCTCTACATCCTGCAGCCGTTATTTCCCTGTGCGCAGTTGCCTGGCCCAATATGCATTTGATACCTACCTATGTGATGAAAAAATGAGTGAATGGATCATCAGAAGAGAAACTCTAAACCAGAGAGGAGAAATGACTTGCTCTAAGTCCTGCAGCAAGTGAGTGACATAGTCAGGGCCCAGAAACTAGCTCTTCCAGTACCTCTTCCTGCCTCTTCCCATTATCTTAACCTGCAGAGACAGCTGCCAGAGGTGGGGCTGAATTCTCCAAATTATTGCCTCATTCCTCAGCTTCCTCTGAGCCTCTGAAGAGGTGTCTACAAGGCCAGGACCCTCTGCATTTGCTCCTGGGCATCCGGGATGGGGAGAGGGCACCTTCTCATTTCCCTGGGCATGACGCATCACAGAGAACAGTCCGAGCACTGGCAGAGCTGTGCCGTCCGATGGGATGTGGGGCAGGGCAAGGTGGGGTGCCAGAGGAAAAGGCAGACCCTGGTATATTGTTTTTGTCCACTGCCATCCAGTCCGTTCCGAGTGGCATCGACCTATGTAGAGCAGAATGAACACTGCCTGGTCCTGTGCCAGCCTCACAGTCCTTGCTGGGTTTGAGCCCATTGTTGGCGCCACTGGGTCAATCGATCCCCTTGAGGCGTCTCCTCTTTTTCACCAACCCCTGACTTTGTCAATCATGATGTCCTTCTCCAGGAACCGGGCCCTCCTGATGCCCTCCTACATGAGCAGAAGTCTCTCCATCCTCGCTTCTAAAAATAATTTCTGGCTGCACTCCCCCCAAGACAGATGTGTCCATTCTTCCACCAATCCATGGTATATTTAGTAGCCTTCGTTAAAACCATCATTCAAACGGGTGGATTCTTCTTTGGTTCTCCCTGTTTGTTGTCCAACTCTCCCATGCAGAGGAGGCTGTTGCAAACGCCAGGCCTTGGGCCAGGTGTGCCTGAGTCCTTAAAATGACTTCTTTGCTTTTGAACCCTTGAAAGGTCACTCGGAACAGGTTTTCCTGATGCAATAAGTTGTTTGAGTTCCTGGCTGCGGCTTCCATGGCCATGAATCGTGGATCCAAATAAAATCAGAACCTTGACAACCTTAATATTTTCTCCATTGACTTTGATGTTCCTTTCCGGTCCGGTTAGAAGGATTTTTGTTTTATGTCAAGGGGTAATCCCTACAGAAGGCTGTGGTCTTGGATCTTCATCATTCGGTGCTTCAAGTCTTCTGGGCTTTCGGGAAGCGGGATTGTGTCATCGGCCGATCGCGGGTTGTGAATGAGGCCTCTTCCCATCCTCCTGTCTTGCTCTTCTTCATGTTGTTCATCTATCATGGCTGCTAGCACCTCATTTGAGCTGAAACAAGCGGGCTCCCCCAGTGCCTAGGCTGCATTCCCTTGTGTCTCCTGGTTACAGCTAGTGTGGCTGGATGGAGATCACACCACTGGGGTCTCCTCCCCACCAGGTACCGTCCATCTCCTGCCCCTCCTCCTCCTTCACTGCCCTGTCCTCACCACTCCCCTCTAGTTCAAGCCTCATTGGAGGGCACACCCTCAAGCTCCCGGGAGACAGTGTGGCAGAGTGGCACCGGGGAGCCTTCCAAGGTGAGGGGCAGTGGAGCAGCAGGCGATCTCCCTGACAGGGTTTGGAATTGCTCGCACATGACTTTCGTGGGTGGATTGGTCTCCGAGGATTGTCATAAGCCAGAACTACAAATGGGACGGCTTCAAAGAACAGGAATGTGCTCTCTCGCTGCTCTAGAAGCTAGAAGTCTGCAACCAGAGAAGAACCCAGCCTAGTTCCTGGCAGGTCTTGGCAGCCTGGGACGTGTAGACGCGTCACTGTGATCTCTGGCTCCATCGCCACGTGGCCTCCTTCCCCGTGTGTGTCCGTGTCTCTACATGTCCTCATACGCACACCCGTCACTGGAGTCGGAACTCTCCCTAATCCGGTCTGACCTCACTTTCACTTACCTGATTGCATCCCTAAAAACCCTGATTTCTAAATAAGGTAACATTCATGGGTGCTGGGCAGAAATCAATTTTCGAATTCATGAATTTACCCCAGGGCTGCCTGTTTCTGTGATTGTTTTTACGTGTCCTGCAGATGATGCATTGTCGATACCCACACTGTCACCCCGGGTCCAACTCATAGTGACCCTCTAGCACAGCGGTTCTCAACCTGTGGATCGCGACCCCTTTGGGGGTCAAACGACCCTTTCACAGGGGTGGTCCAATTCATAATAGTAGCAAAATGACAGTGAAGAAATAGCAACAAAAATAATTTTATAGTTGGCGGTCACCACAACATGAGGAACTGTATGAAAGGGTCACAGCATTATGAAGGCTGAGAACCACGGCTCTAGAACAATGTGCTCCCTGCTTGCCTGTGCCAGGCTGGACCACTCACACTTCCCTTGGGTATGTCACCTGGTTCCACCACCTGCTAGCTGCTTGACCTGAGCAAGACCCTCACCCACTCTGAGACCCAGCCTCCCCAGCTCCTTGGCCAGTTCCCAGGTCACGGAGGTTGTGGGTTGAGGGGCAGGATGTCAGAGCAGGAGGGCAATTAGCCCTTTGTGGGTTCATCGAACCCACACCCCACTGTGTAGATGGGGAAGTAGAAGCAAAGGCGAGGACAGGGGCTTACTTTGCCAGGTATCCAGAGACACCTTTAAGACAGAGCAGAGCCAGAGTTACCTCGTGGGTAAAACACCAAGTCTGCTGACAGGCTTCTGCTGATCGAACTCATTTGAGCCTCACTCATTACCCCAGTACCTGGAACCTAGCTGTATGCCGTGAAGTAGTTCTCAGAAGGCATCTATGGACCACCTGTATCAGCGTCACCTGGGGTGCTCGTCTGTCTCATTTTTGGACTCCACCCCAGGTGGGGTTCAAATCTCAACCTATCAATCACTATCTGAGGGACTTGGTGGGTGTCACTTAACTCTCTGGGCCTCCATTTTCCTTTTCTGTGAAATGATGGTGTGTTAGTCTGGGTAGAGAAACAAATCCATAGAAACCCATATGTGTTTAAGAGAGAGTTTTATATAAAGAGTAATCGTACATTAAGAAAGCATCCCAACCCAGTCCAGTCCAAGCCCATAAATCCGATATTAGCCCATATGTCCGAAAGCGTCTATAAAGTCCTCTTCAGACTCACGAAACACATGCAATGATGCCAAGTGCAGGATTATCTCAGGTCAGTGGGTAGAAAGTCTTTGGATCCAGTGGCGTTGTAAACATCTAAGCACTGGCAGAGGTCTCCACGTAGCTTCTCCAGCACCCAGGGCTGCGTCAAGGTAGGTCCATGTGGCTTCTCCTCAGGGATGTCTCCCAGGAAGTGAAGAGAGAGAATCTCTCCTGCTCCAATGAGGAACATCAGGAATTCCCAAAATTCTCAGGAGAATGCCATGCCCACACAGAAGTCTCATTGACTATCTCTGGATTGATGGACTAGACTCCACCCCTCCACTCTTAATCCTCTCAAGTCCCAAATTGACACCAGATTATGTAACTACCACAGATGCTAACCCTCCTTGTGCACCAGATGTGTGGTAATTACATAATCTGTTGTCAATGTGAGAGGGTTAAGAGCAAAGGGGTAGAGTCTATCCTGTCAATCAAGTTGTAGCTTGATAACTTCATTTGGAGGCACTAAGGAGATAAATGGCTCGCTGGAGGCAGGACATACACTCACTACCAGAGAGACATTCTTGTTGACAAGCCACCAGGAGACAGGCTGATGGCAGTCAGAGCCTCGGAGTTGAAGGAACCATGTGGAGACTCCTGCTAGGGCTGAGATGCCTCTACTGCCACTGGATCCACAAGACTTTTCAACCACTTGTGATCTTCCTGCATTCGACATTCTTGCATGTGTTGTGTGAGTCTGAAGAGAAATTTATAGACTGGTACTGGACATATGGGCTAATATCGGATTTATGGGCTTGGACTAGACTGGACTGGGATGCTTCCTTAATGTACAATTGCTCTTGTATATAAAGCTCTTTCTTATACACATAAATGAGTCTCCCTGGATTTGTTTTTGTAGTCTACCCAGACTAACACAAATTGCATGCCCATGGGCGAGGTGTGCACCCTGGACACATCAGAGCTGTGTGTTTGGAGATCGTGTTTGTTCTGGTCTCAAGCCCTGGTGCCCTGAGTGGTGGCTTCTCACCACTCTAGGAAGCCCTCGGCACCCTCTGTCCGCGTGCGGAAGGGGACTTTACCTCTTCCAGATTGGGCCGGTTGCTGTTACCTGCTATGACTTCCAGAACTGCCTAGGGCTAGGCTCAGACCTGCCTGCTGCAAGGTGCTCTACAATCTGTTGAGAGCCTGCCCTCGTCCATGTCCCAACTCAGCAGAAGCTGGCCATAGCTCTTTCTCATTTCATGCCCCTCTCGTGAGGGGCATCTTAGGTCTGGCAGACTTTTCTTAGAAGCAGATCCTTTTTTCCAACGGAACGGACCAGGACAGGAAGAGTTGTTGCTGGGGGACACTGAGCTTATTTTCACGGCGGTGGAACAATCTGAAGAGGGTATCAATGATGGCTGTACAAGATGAAGCGTATGATCAACGGCACTGAATCATACACATAGAAGTAGGTGAAGTGGAGAATGTTTTGTTGTGTATACCTGTATTTTCGCCGCAATTGAAGAAAATAATTACACAAATATCAATGAGTATAAGGAAGAAGAAAATGTTCTAAAATTGATCGTGGTCATGATTGAGCACCTCTTCTTGATATGATGAACTATTGAATTTATGATAGGTGGGTGAAGTGCCCACAAAACTGTTAAGGAACAAAACCAAACCAGGTATTCATCTCACTAAACCTCAGACTGTACTAAAAACCTCAAAAGGTAACTGGACATGAGGCCCCAGTGCACGTGACAGAGAACGACTGTGCTCGACTACTTAACCTCCCGAAGTTCAAATTTCCAACAGTTCCCAGGATCCCTAGGAAATCAGTGTGAGCCCAAGTGGGCGCTGGCAGGCAAAGCTCGCGTATCACTCCAGAATGTGCGTGGTGCCGCTGACTGCAAGAGTTCCAGTCACCTGAATTATGTCTTGGAATTTATACTTGAATTGAGCATTGGCAAAAGCCATGGAAGCCCCCCCCCCAGGGGGGGCGCAAAAATGCCAGGATTTGGTTTAGCTCAGACTACAACCCCCTGGAGAAATTCCAAACACCTCTTTTATTGGACAAAGAAAGCTGAAATCCAGGGGGAAGCAGGGGCTGACTGCAGCAGGAAGAGCCTGGATCCTTACCTTGGCCTTCTCAGTCAGGTGGGCACCTCACGGTGTGGGACCCAGCACAGGTGGCTCTGATTCTTGGTGCACTTGGTGTTGAATGTCCAAGACTATGTGGTCTGGTTCTTGGACCCACCACGGGAAGCTGGGGGTGATGAGAGACAAGGTCAAGCCCCAAGGCTTCAGGTGAGGGCCGGGGGTGGGGTGGGTGGGAGGACTATGAGACCCTCATTTGGGGAGCAGGGAGGGGAAATGTTGAAAGGGTTGGTCGTCTCATCTTGGGCTGCCCAGTTCTTGGTCCAGACAAATTCTCAGATGTTAAAGACTTTCTTCCTGGTCAGCATCCTTCTGGGCAGTGTCCTAATACAGCCTCTGGCTTCCCGCAGGGAGGACCCCTAGTCAAGAGCGGGTGAATGATCCAGGGCCTAAGAGCTTGGCCACTAAGCCACAGATGGACATTTGAAACCCACCAGCCAATCTTGGACCAAAGAGGTGGCAGTCTGCTTCTGTGAAGGTTACAGCCTTGAGATTCCAGCCTCTGGGGCAATTCTATTGTGTCCTGCAGGATCCCGCTGAGTTGGAATCAGCTCGATTGGCCATGGGTTTGAACACCTCAGGCCTTGCGCAGACCAAGCCCTCATGACTGAAAAAGCCGGGCTCCCTGCCATCATTCCCAGGAAGTCCAGGAGAGCAGCTGCCAGGGTGCTGAGTCGCCAACCAGTTATCAGTGGGTGCTCCCCACCTTGAAAAGAAGGTGCCCGGCCAGAGTGTGGCAAAGTGCCTCATGCAGGCAGGCCTGAGGTCAGAAGCTCTTTCCCATGGGGACCCCCCGACACACACCTCCTGGGGCTGTGGGTACAAGGGTCCTCCTCCCTGGCACAGCGTCCAGGCTCCAGCTACAGAGGCGGAGGGATGCTCCATCTTCTCCTGGCCCCTGGTCTGTCCAAAGGGAGGTGGGAGAGGGGCCTCAGAATGTGCTCGAGGACCCTCCCACACATCAGCTGTGGGGCTCGGGTAGGGTGTTCCGATTATGCTTTTAAAAATTTGTTTGTTTTAAGTATACCTTAACATTCATAAGACGACCTGGAGGGAAACCTTAGGGTTCTTTGTATCCAGTACTCTTTCTCAGAAGCAGCTTCTGGTGGCTTTGGGGGAATCTCTTTCTAAAGATAGGCTGTATATTCCGAAGTATCATGTACGAGGGAGTTTCAGAAAGTTTGTGGAACAATTCAAACATCTTTTCCTTCCATTTTTTCCACCAACTTTTTGAAGTCCCCTCGTCAGAAAGATACCACCCACCAACTGTGTGGCGCTGCACAGAAGTTAACTTGCCCTTGCTGGGTCTCCGTTTCTCCGCCTGGAAAGGGCGGACGATGAGTCCAGGCGTACTGCTCAGAAGACCAGCACAAGGATGACAGGGGCCTTGCACACAGGAAGCACTCGATAGATGCTGAGAGAACCCAGAATGAAAGCAAATAGAGGGCTGAGGACAGGATGGTGACAAGCAGTGCTGGGAGGAAGTGACACGACCAAAGGTTCCAGATGTGAAGAGAGAGGTCCAGTAAAAGACATGGAGGACAGCTGACCACAGAGCCACAGCTTACCCTGGAGCCGAGGGAAGGGCTTAGGGCCAGAATGTCCCCAGTGAGTGGCACTTTCTGAGTCATTTCCATGATTAATGTGGAGGGGAAGTCATGGCCTAAGAGGTCAAGCGATGGTGAGCGACAAGGAAGCCAGGCGAGTGAGTTCTGCAAGTCTGACAATGAATTGAAGGGAGAAGGCCCTAGCTCCATAAGGAAGAACGGAAAACACCTTTGTTTTGTTTGTTTGGGGTTCTAATACATTTTGGACATGTTTTTGGATGGAGAAAAAGGCATTAATAGAAGTTTTTGAGGGTAGCAAGTGACTAAAGATGTACTTCACCACTTTAGACTTCAATTTCCTCATTTTAAAAGTCAGAGTGTGAGTAAGCGGTCACAGGTTCTGTTGGATTTTTGTGCTATTTATCACATCCGTCCGTCCATCTACTCACCTATCCATCCACCTACTTACCCTTCCACCCACTTACCCATCCACCCCACCCACCCACTTACCCATCCACCCACTTACCCATCTACCCACTCATCCATCCATCCACCCACCCACTTTTCCCATCCACCCACTCATCCATCTATCTATCCACCCACCCACTTACCCATCCATCCACTCATCCATCCATTCACCCACTCATCCATCCATCCATCCATCCATCCATCCACCCACCCACTTACCCATCCACCCACTCATCCATCCATCCATCCACCCACTTACCCATCCACCCACTCATCCATCCATCCACCCACCCACTTACCCATCCATCCACTCATCCATCCATCCATCCATCCATCCACCCACCCACCCACCCACCCACTTACCCATCCATCCATCCATCCACTCACCAACCCAACCCTCCTCTTACTACACACCCTCAGCTAAATGCAAAAAGAGGGTGTTGGGATGGAGGGAGGATGAGAAAGAAATGGAGAAAGGTACAAAAGAGGGGATCTGTATTTAATAGGAGAAGCAGAAAAGAAAATCAGGCAATAACTTAATAACATCACAAAATGACCTTGAAACCCATGCCCTTGTAGCCCTTTCCTGTCATATTTTAACAATTACTCAAACCTCTGCCTCCAGTTCCTACTTTGCTATCCCCCAGCCTCTCAGAATCTGCCTTTATCTTATTATTCTACAGAATATCTTCCATACTCAGCATTGTGCTAGGCCCATGAAAGGAATCACTGAGAACATATTTATTATATTTTCAAGCTTTAATTGAACATATACCATGTGCCAGACACTGAGGGACAAGAGTGAGCAAAACAGAGTCCTGGCCTCTTTGACCCAGCTGGGGAGCAAGAACATAAATGTAAAATTGTACATATAGATGTAAAATTGTAGCTGTGATAGGAGAGAGCAGGGCTTTTCCATAGGCAGACAGGATCAGTGAAAGCATCCCTGAAGACTTAACGTGGGTTGAAAGAGAAGTAGGTGTTCACCAGCTAAGTTGCATCCCCGGTGGGGAACAGCCCTGCAAAGGTGGAGAGGGCGGCCAGAGACTTGGGAGAAAGGCAGTGTAGTCAATAAGCAAAGAGGCCCTAGACTAAGACAGGAGAGGCCAGCAGGGCCTCATAGACAAGGTAAGGACCTGACTAGTTCTTTATATTGAAAGCAGTGGCAAGCCAAGTGTTGTGTGTGATGGTTAGGGTTGTGTACAACTTGGCTAGGCCATGGTTCTCAATGATTCAGCCAAATGCTGGGTGGTGATTCTCAGTGGTTTGGGTGGATAATGGTCAGGGACTTGGAAGGCACATGATTCAAAAATTGGTGGCAAGGAGGTATGGGGAAGAAGTATGTGGCTGAATCACTCTGATTAGGCCAAAGAAGTAAAGATGTTTGTGTCTCCTGTGAGTGCTGTCTGTCCCTTTTCCCAGAGGTATGATCTTTCTTATCCGGAGCCTGCACTAGAGTGACATATTATATTTACTCTCCTCGAAATCAAGCAAATCTGTGGTGGCGAGAGACGCTGTATTTGTCATCAAGGGCAGTAAATGATGACATTATCTTTATTATCCTGGACGTTAAACAAACCTGCTTCTGCAAAAACTACCCTCTGTGCACTTGGCACTTACAGAGTGCCTAATCCATCCATCCTACCCAGCATCGCCTCCGATGGAATGACTTGCTTCACAGCAAGTGAAGTGGACCAATGGGATCATGCTCAGCAAAGTCATTGGTTTTACTCGGTTCCCCGTCATTCCCAGGTAGCTGGTTGACTTAACAGTGGAATGGTCTTCTTAAGATATCATGTGTGTTCCATTCCCTCCCCCAATCCCCCTGCCCCTTCCCCCAGATATCCCTGTTTGAGAATGATCAACCATTTAAGACGGAATGGCCTCATTTACTCCAGGAGAGAGGGTTAGGAGGAATGGAAACAAGGAACACTGGGAGGAAGTGGGATAAGCCATGGTACATTGAGGGGATTGAGAGGGATGAATTAAAACAAACGGTCCATAAATTGTTCCATGTAAAACTCATGATTTGCTCCATGAATCTTCAATCAAATCAAAATGAAAAGTTTTTAAATTTTTAAAAATAATACTATTATGGTGCCTACTACATGGTCGTACCTTGCAGGCTTGGGGCAGTGTTCTTCAGGAGGCTGTCCATGCTCTAAAAAGCATCCTCTAGCAGCCAGGATCCACAGGTCCAGGGACTAATAGGTGGAAATGAGAATGGTACCACTCACTATTACCCCAAGTGATTCACTTGCAAAAAATTTTGCTTCTGGTCCCAGCAATGTTATACTTTTGAGGTCTGGAGATCAGAGTGACAGAGGGAGGAAGAGTCCCATTGATTCCACTGAACTGGAAGTTAAGTCTCCTCATCACTGCATTCCTCACGTCTCTGGATCAACAAGCAAAGGAGGAAGCTGCTGTGTTGGCTGATGTCATTGGACCTGATTCCCAAAGGGAAGTTAGATTGCTATTTCATAATGAAGGTAACAAAGAGTTTGTCTGGAATACAGGACATTCCTTAGGAGTTCTCTTAATACTGCTATGTCCTGTGATTAAAGTCCATGGGAAACGACAGCAAACCGATTCCAACATGACTATTCGTGGCGCAGACCCTTCAAGAATGAAGGTTTGGGTCACTCCACCAGGCAAAGCACAAGCAGAGGTGCTTGCTGGGGATAAGCCTGAACCCGAGTGGGTGATGGAAACTAGCTATGATTAGCCCTGTGATCATTATGAGTGTTTCTCCCTTGCACGTGTGCATCAAGCATTTTTGTTTTGTTCACTTACAAAATATAAGATCCCAATGGGGCCAGTGCCTTTTCAGTTGTACGTGTGTTAGTTGTATCATGTTAGGCACTACCTGACTTATAATTGTCTTTATTTAGAGAGACTCTCTATGAGTAAGGCTGAAGGAAATGTTCACTGGTGCCAAGTGATGGATTTCAATGGTGAAGGTTGTGTGTCAACTCGGCTGGGCTATGACTCTCAGTGGTTTGGCAGTTAGGATGCTGTCATCCCCAGGGTGAGACCTGATATCATGTAATCAGATCCACCATGGTGGGATCTGCTACACACAGCCAACCAGTTGAAAGAAGGTTTCCTCGAGGGCCTGGTCTGAATCCAAGAATATAGATATTATGACTGTTTCTCTATCTGGATTCTATATCTTGCTTGTCATCATTTGACATCTGGTTCTTTGGACTTAGTTGGTGGACTGCCAGGCTACCTGCTGATCTTGGGATTTTTTAGTTTCTGTGGACAGTGAGTGTTTTCATTTCCATAGCCTTCCACCTTACCTAATGATCTGGGATCACCAGCCCCTGCAGGTACATGAGTTAGGAAAAGTCTCCATTTGGGCCCACAGACTTAAGACTTCTAGCCTCTACAAGCGTGTAGGCCATGCTCTTGATCCAAATCACTCCAGTTAGGTGCCTATAGGTAAGCTTCACTGGTTTTGTTTCTCTAGAAACAAGAATGGTTGTTAAGACAGAATGGTTGAAGCATGAATGTGACCTGGTCTTGGTTTTTGTTTATTTGTCTCAAAGAGATCACCTGGAAGGAGCGGGCTGAGACGAGGAGGTGCCGTTTGAGGCTTTCACAGAATATTGTGTGCTTGGGACTGAGAGAGGGCTGGCTCTCCCCTCTACTTTAGACATTTCTGTGGCATTTTTAAAGTAATGAACATACCCTGCCTGTGTTATCAGGAAAATAAAGTGCTCCCTCACCCCCACATTAACAGCCAAGTTCCAAAGAAGAGGCAACAACAAATGTGGACAAGGGTGTCGAGAGAGTGGAACCCGCATTACACTGCTGGGAGGACTCGGAAACGGTGCAACCCAGGGGAACGCGGCTCAACGCTTTCTTTAAAAGTTGGAAACAGAAATAAGATTTTCTGAAATACCCAACTGCCACTTAGTCAATTCCAGTTCGTAGTAACCCCCTCCTTGTAGGGTTTCTTCAACTGTATGTGTTTACGGTGCCAGCAATCTCTTCTCTGTCCTATGGTTTTGAGCCACCAACTTCACAATTACAGCCCAACTCTTAACCCCTAGCACCACCGAAGCGCCTAGAAATAACACATGATCCAGTAGTTCCATAACTTGGCATGTAGCCTAGAGAAACAAGGCCCATGACATGAATAGATGTATGCATACCCATGTTCATTGCAACACTATTCAAAATAGTAAAAAGATGGAAATAATCTAAATGCCTACCAACGGGAGAATGGATAAACAATGACATATATATGCAATGGAATATTACCCAATGTTAAAGAATAACAACAAATCTGTGAAATACTTCATCACATAGGTGAACCTGAAGAACATTTACTGAGTCACAAAAGGGCAAATATTGTACAAAACTACCGTTGTAAAATATCTGGCAGTTTTCACACTAAGAAGAAACCTTTGGTGTTTACCAGGGGTGGGGGAGAAGATAAAGCTGCAGAGGTGATGGGGGCCAGTGAGGAACTGCTGTCAGCCTTGAATTCTACGAATTATACAGAAGCAGACAGATAGTCTGGATGGGATGGAGTTGGACTTGGTGCTGGGTGTTAGCTGGTTTAGGGGGTTCACTGGATTATCCCACTGTTGCAGAGGCTCTCCCAGGGTGCTTGGGCTAAGTCCCCCCAAAGGAGCACTCTCTGTGCCCAAATAGCTGATTGTTAGGGTTGTCTGCCACCTTGGCTGGGCCAGGATTCTTAGTGGTTTGGCAGTTCAGATGGAACCATCACGTCTCATGATATGCTAGGATATAATGTAATCATCTCTGTGATGATGTCTGCTATGAACAGCCAATCAACTGAGTGGGAGTCCCCTCAGGGGCATGGCCTGCTTTCAAGATATGGAGGTACTTTGGTGGATCTTTTTTGCTAGATGTGAATTTTGCATCTGGCTCATTCATCTGACCTCCGGCTCTTCGGACTTGAGCCAGTGGTCTGCCATATTGCCTGCTGAACCTAGGAGTCATCAGCAGGCTGCCAATCTGACCCACTGACCTTGGATTGATTCATCCCTGCAGCTAGCAGCCTGCAGCTACGGGAACCACTGATCTTGGGTTCATCAGACCTGCAGCTACGAGTCAAGAGAAGCCTCCTACCAGATATCTCACCCTCTGACTTGGATCTTAGCCTTTACAACCATGTGGGTCATTTCCTTAAGACAGATCTCTCTGTAAATGCACACATTTAAGCATCACTGGTTTTGCTACTCCAGAAGAGCCAGTTGAATTCAGTAGCTCACTCACTCCTCCAGAAAAGGTTTGAGTGAAGGAAGGGGGCTGCTGCTCCTAGAAACACACTGCATTTCCTGATCATTGTTCAGAACACAATGGCTGAGAAGCAGCCTCCCAGCTGGCCTATTTCTCCCTGGCTGATAGACTAGGGAAATGGGGCTTCTCCCATGGGGATCATTGTTCTCAGTCTCCAGCAAGAGCTTGGCCCTAGGGGAGCCTTTTGTAAACAGAGCCCAGTAACTAGGGCTGGTTTTTTTTCTGCAAAGTTGAGTCCTCTGGGGGGAGGCCCAGCAGGAGAGGTCCCCAGCTTTCCTGGCACAGAGGACTACACGGAGCCCAGAGGTCTTCCCTTAGCTTCCCCGCCCCTCTTCAGGCAGACTCTTCCAGAAAGGAGGGGCTTTGCTCCCCTCTCCAAAGGATCGACTGCCCTCCTGGCCACAGGTGGAGGAGCTCCTTCCCACTGGTCACGTTTGCACTGCTATGGGATCGTCAAAAAGTCCCCAGGGCTGCCTACCCAGGCCTCCTGAGGCTTGTAGGACTCGTGTGAGCTCTGTGGCTTGGCAGTGGGAGTGAGGCTGCCTGGGATTCGCAGTGGTTGTGTATGGAGGAGGCAAAGGGCTCTAGCGGTCTGACTGAGGCACCTCAGTTCTGAGCCCTCTTGAGAGTACCCGAAACTCATAGTGACCTCACAGGACAAAAGAGAGCTGCCCCATTGGGTTTCCAAAGCTATGCACCTCTATGGAAGAAGACTGCCACATCTTTTACCTGAGGAGCAACCGGTAGACTCAAATGGTAGGGTTTCTGGGGTGGTTGACCTCGGTTCTTGCTTCCCAACGCTGAAAGAATTCACGCGGCAGAAGCACTTTTTGTAAATCTGAGTAACGTTTATGAGGGAGGGGACGTTTCAGGTATTACGGTTTCAGATGGTACATACGATCCCTGGAGAGGATCCAAGGCCACAGAGTGGGGGCCGTGGGAAAGTTCTCGACTGAAAATGCCCGTTTCAGGGGAGTGCAGAAAAACACATGTAAAGAACACTGGAACAGGAGAGTGGGACCAGCATGCAGAGCCAAGAGCAGGAAATCCCAAGAGACCGCCCTGAGACAGAGAAAGCGAGAGAGTGGAGCTCAGAGAGGGTGCCCCTGCCCTCCAAGAGAGCACCCGAGCAAGAGAAGAGGGCCTGCCCACAGTCTGCTTTTATTCCCTCCTGTCCCCTCTGGCTGTGGACCGCGGTTGAGGGTATTGGCTGAATTTAGACACACTTGTGCGATGTCAGGGTGTTGGTGCCTAGTCTGTGCACCCAGGTGGACCTCCCACCTGGGCCTAGGTGACTTGGGGCTGAGCATGCCCAGCTTTGGATTTTCCCATAGGTGATTTCAAGGGGGGGGGGGCGGGGTATCTCCGCAGAATGCCTATGCTAAACGAAAATTAGCTGTCTGTGCCACAATGAAGGGGTTGGGGAAAAAATCAGGCACACTAATTAGACACCTATGGCACCAGCGCCCTGACATCACACAGGTGTGCTCTTGGCTCTGCGTGCTGGTTCCACGCTCCTGTTCCATCGTGCCTCCAGGGCTTCTGGGAACAGAGTCTGTATTCCCTGGAACTGTCCCACTCTGGGCAGACTGGAGAACCTGGAAGGGGTATAGGGTGTTCTTGAAACTCAGAGCTTCAGCAGTGTCCAATTTTAGAGGTCACGGGGAGAGGTTCAGGTGCCACGCTTAGGTTTCTTCACTTGGGAAACAGGACTGAAGCGGATTGTCTCACAGAACAGCTCCTGGGATTGAATCGGGTCACCATCAGAAAGACCAGAGCATGGTGCCTCTCCCCCACCTCTGCAGCCTATTTCCACTTCCCCACTCTCACCACCTCCCTACCTCTTCTGTGGCTGGAGAGCCAGCTTCTAACTCTTCACCAAGGGGCAGGCCTTGCGTAGGCTACTTCCCTCTCTGGGTTTCTCCGTTTCCTCATTTTATGAAACGGGGAGCTTCGGGGAAAGGTCAGAGGCCGAAAGGTGTTGTTTCTGGTGTGAAAGCAGGTTTGGGTGAGGCTGTCGGTCCCCAAGCCCAAGCAGCAGGAGCCATTTTGTTTCCATGAGAACTGAGAGCAAAAAGGCTTAGAAGTCTTCAGCCACACACAAGAGACATACCATCACTTCAGTCTGGCCTAGACGTTGACTGGGAGGAGCAGCGGATTGGTGGGAGGAGGTGGGATGGGAGCTGGGGAAACCATTGAGGGCCATCCACCTTTGGGCTAGAGAGGGCACTCTGTTCTATAAAACACTTGCACAAAGACATGTCCGTGAACAGATTCATCACAAGACTGCTTGTCTTGGTCCAAGAAGGAAGGACCCCCAAAGGTCCATTAATAAAGGACTAGTTCAAACAAGCACATACAACAGGTTGCCCCAAAGGTATCCAGTTCTACGGGATAGACACCCCCAGAATTAAAATAAATACACAATTACGTGAAAAATCAAGAATCCTTTGGAAAAGCTAGGGGCAGGGGTGATCCTGAACTGCTGATCTTTTGGTTAGTAGCCAAACACTTACCACTGTATCACCAGGGCTTCAGCACATATGATTCCTGATATTCCTGTAGGGTTGCTATGGGCTGCAATCAGCTTAATGGCGGTGACATTGGAATTGTTGCTGTTATGCCTGGTATAGCCCTCAGCCCCCAAATAAGCACGGAAGAAACTGAAGCAGGTCTAGGTTCAATCTTCACCTGGGAGCAATGGGAACAGCTGAGCCTGCCATGACCAGCGCTGTGTCACAGGGGAGGTGCTCCCAACGAGTGAAGCAACGGCCGTGAAAAGGGCGATGGGGGATGACGCCCTTTCCCTGGTGACCAGAGCGCCTTACCAATCTGTCCTCCAGTGAAGGCAGGGCCCCGTCTGTGCACTGTTGGAAAGACAGTTTTGCTCCTCAGAGAACTTGGCGTTTGTGAGCCGAGTTCTGGGACCCATGACAGTTAACCAGTTTGCTAATCCCCAACGGTTTTGCAGGAAACGGTTTCTTCCTATTTAGATGCCTATTGCAAGAGCCCCTCTGGATCAGGTAGGTAAAAGGCATCATTAGAAAAAAAAATATCTTACCATAGTGAATGAAGGGGGAAGTGCAGAGTGGAGACCCAAAGCCCATTCGTCAGCCACTGGAGATCCCCACATGGAGGGGTCTAGGGGAGGAGATGAGTCAGTCAGGGTGCGATGTAGCACCGATGAAGAATACAGCTTTCCGCTAGTTCCTAAATACTTCCTCCCCGCCAACTACCATGATCTGAATTCTACCTTGCAGGACTGGATAGAGCAGAGGTTGTACACTGGTGCAGATAGAAGCTGGAGGCACAGGGAATCCAGGGTGGATGATAACTTCAGACCAGGGGTGCGAGGGGCGATACTGAGAGAGTAGAGGGTGAGGGGGTTGGAAAGGGGGAACCAATTACAAGGATCCACATGTGACCTCCTCCCTGGGAGATGGATGGCAGAGAAGGGGGGAAGGGAGTCTCTGGATAGGGCAAGATATGACAAAATAATAATCTATAAATTATCAAGGGCTCATGAGCGAGGGGGAAGCGGGGAGGGTGGGGGGAAAAAGAGGACCTGATGCAAAGGGCTTAAGTGGAGAGCAAAATGCTTTGAAAATGATTAGGGCAAAGAATGTACGGATGTGCTTTATACAATTGATGTATGTATATGTATGGATTGTAATAAGAGTTGTATGAGCCCCTAATAAAATGTTTAAATTAAAAAAAAGAAAGAGCCCCTTCCTAAGATTAAAAACAATCAAAGCTCCAAGAAATTGAAACATAAAGTTTATTCTGAGCTGATGTTCTATAATGCATCTAGGAAACCTATTCTGATTTCCCCCAAAAGCATATGGCTCAGAATCGTAGTCACAATGAAGCTAAGGAGGAGGGAGAAGGCTCGAAGACCAACCATTGCGTCCTCTTCACAAGGCTGATTGGGACGTCCCCTGCCTTCTCCATGTTATGGAAATGGACTGATTAGGGACTACTAATTGGTCTCTGACCAGCAGCTAAAATGTTGGTTTTGTGGGTAAGGAGTCTCTTTAAAATCAGAGAAAGATATTTGTGATGGATTGTTCTCTCCGGCGCGCATAATTAACCCAATGCTCAGCCCTTGTTGTGCTTTCTGTGTGCCCTGAATAAGCCATGTACCATCTCTTCATCCCAGCTGGTGTCCAGTGACCAGGTGGTTCCATCCTGTAATGAGATTTTACAGATGAGGAAATGAAAGCTCTTTGAGTGGATGTACAAGGACTGAAGGTCAAGTTGCTAGGAAGGGGCAGCAGCTGAATCGGAGCCCACGCACTCTAGCTCTGGAATCTACCTGGGAGCGGTCATGCTGTGCTCTCTGAATGGCACCTTTTCATGACATGGAATAGGTCCCAGTGATATTTGTGGATGGCATCGTCTTGGTAAAGTCACCATGGACCCGACAGCAGGTGTTTATCAGGAGAGTTTAATTTGCTGGTGGCAGCGGCTCGGAGCTCTTGAACCTTTTGCTGAAGTTGAATTTTTACCAGGCTGCGATGCCCCTTACAGTCCGTGAGCTGGCGATGACTCAAAGATAAAAGGGAAGGTGGGGGAAAATCTCATCACGGCCCCCACACAGCTCAGCCCATTGGTCAGTGGTTATCTTTATAACCATATAATCTAAATGCGGTTATTAAAGAGAATCACCAAGCAATGATACACCCAAAAGTCCATCTCTTAGTGTGTGAGGGCGTGCGAGTGGGTGTGATGGGAGCAAGGGGCGCAAGAAACCCTCCTCTCTGGGCACAGGAAATCAGCGGATCCTGGTGCAGAAACCACAGGGGTGCCATTTAGAGGTGTGAAAATGAGCTTTCTGAAGAATCCACTTCAAGAATCGAAAGGGGCCACCCCTGCAGAAGGGTCCAGGGCAGCAGTGTTCAAAGCTGAGAAGCAGCTGTAATTCTCCTGGAATCTAGATTTGGGGGAGTTGGGGCGAGCCACCCAGAACTCTGCTCCGAGGGGATCTTTTCAACCTTGCGCCTGGAGCAGGCGGGTCTCCTGAAGTCACCTCTAAGCCTAATGGCCTGCTAATTAGTGAAAACTGTTTGAAGCCTTCGACTTGGGACTCTGGTGAAGAATGATGGCCATGACGTGGGTTTTGAGGATCGGAAACTCCAGTGTGACACTGGAGGCTGCGTGTTAGGGTGAATGATGGCAACATGGTCTGCCTCTGTTCCCGTGGCAACGGTGACAAGCTGAGATATATATATTTGGACATTGTCTCGTTTTTCAAAACTTTGATTCTTTGGTCAGGAGTTTTGTCCAGCTTGCAAATCATGACTTACTGTTGTTTTTCTTTTAACACAACTAACTTTGAGGGCACACTGGGGGTCCTGTGGGGTAAGCATTGGACGAACTGTTAACCAAAAAGTCAGTTGTTCAAACCCACCAGCTGCTATTCTCAAGTCCATGGTTGCAGCCGCTGTGTACTTAGAATGCCCTCCAGGGGCTCACCTTCCAATACTATTTGGGGCAATACTCTGTAGCTTTCCATTGGGTTTTCATCGGTTTATTTTCAGAAAGAGCTCATCCCACCCTCTTTCCTTAGAATTATCCTCCCCAACCCAGGTCAGCCTTGTTACTTCTCCATTAAGACTTTCCCAGCCATTCCCCAGGGTCCACCGGGTGGTCACCCTGGCTGACCTTTCCCATAGACAAAGCCACTCCCCATATCCATCCACAGATCACCCACTGCACCTACGATATTTCCCCCCACCTCCATGACGTCCCTCATGCTGTGCCCTTTGCCTGGTCTTCTTACTTCTCCAAATACCAACATTGAGTGCACCTGCCAAAGTCAGCTCACATGCCACCACCTTCCCTGGGGCATCTCTACCATCCATGCCGCCAGGACACAGCAAGATGTTCCATCACCCCCTCCCCGCCAACGCTGTAGACTCACTCACCTGGGAATGTTAGACTGCCGTGGTTCTCACATTGGAACCACCTGCTGCATCAGAATCCCCTGGAGAGCTTACTGACAATGAAGATTTCCAGGCCTCCCCTCTGAGTCAGAGTTCGGGGGGTCTGTGGTGGGTGGAGGAACCTGTGCTTTTAGAAAGCTGCTCAGTACATCAACAGATGTGGCCAGGCTGAGCCCTAGTATGTACATGGAGGGCAATGGGGCTGTGGTTACCACACCTTCCCTCTTGCCCAGGTGGCAGTGAAGGTGGGCTAGGGGCCCCGCAGTCAGCATCTCCTGGACTCCCCAACCAGCGTGTCCCAGGGCTGCCTAGGGAAGCCCCCAGCTCAGACCCTGTAGGGTGGCGGTGATGAAGGCAGGCTTCCTGGAGAAAGACTCTGGGGAAATTCAGATGGGTGGAAGTGAAAATGCCACAGCCATGGCCACGGCATAATCGGCAATTCTCGGAGAGTCGACTCTGCTCAGGGCAACTTCCTCTGCGTCCAGGGAGAGCCGGGCTCCACCCGCTTTTCAAAGGCTGAGCGTTTAGAAGCAGGCTGCCAGGCTTTCCAAAGTGCCTCTCTCTAGATGGGCGCGAACCTGCCAGCTGTTGGTTAGCAGCCTCGGGGTGGGATTACCCCGGGGAAGCCGAGTGGGGCGGTGAGGCAGGTGTAGGGAACAGTGTGTGCCAAGCTTCACAGCAAGGGAAACCTTGGAAGAAGTGAAGGGATTCTTGGAGGCTGCCATTGACGGAGGGCGGCCATGGTGGGAGCGGCCATGGAGAGGCAGGCAGGGCAGCCTCAGAGGCTGATGGGCCTCGTGGAGTTCGACATGCGTAGATTTGCTTCTTCTTGGCTGCTGAGTGACTTGGGGAAGGGAGCAAATGGCTGGGAGGCCCAGAGTTCGAAAGCTTGGCAGTTTACTGAAAAGGGGCATGCAATGTGCCCCAGGGGGAGACTGGGGTTTCGGGGTGGGGGCACAGTCTGGTGGCTTGGGAGCTGTGTGGTCAGCTATGGAGTGTGGTAGAGGCTGGAGGGAGTAGGTACGGAGCCTCAGTTGAAATCTGCAGAGCCTGAGGAGCTGGCCCACGGCTTCCCCTGGCCACAGACCCTGCTCTCACTGGTGGCCCCAGACCAGTTTCCCCCAGTGGCTTCAGTGGGGCAGCAGCCCGGCACCTCCCTGGCCTGGGAGAGCTTCCTCAGCAGCATGCTCCTGAGGCCAGAGGCGGGTAGGACGCGTGCCCTGGGTGCCACATGAGATGGGAGCACCACTGAGCAGCTATAGGCCATCTTAGTGTTCGCCCGGTCGGTGGCGAGAGATCGATCAACAAGGTAAAACTAATTGCCTTCCGTGCTATTTTCCTCCCTGCCTGGGACCGCTGTGCACCAACACCCTCTGGGGAGAAGCGCCGGTGTTCAGTGGGCTCCCATCCAGGATGTTAACCAGGAAGGGGGCCTGGGCCCCAGGGAGCCCTCCAATGCAAACAAGGTGAGGTTGGCAGTAGGGCCCTGTGCTGCCTGCAGAGCCTCCCTCCGGGAAGTAGACTCCAGCAGGTCCCTGGGCAACCTTACCTCAGACCCCGGGGCCCAGGTGGAGCTCCTGGGGGAGCCCCAACCAAGTCCTCCTCCCCCCCCCCCCCCACTCCTCCTCCACCTCCTCCTCGTCTGCTCTCCAACAAGCCCCAGCACAGAGGCTGCCAGATTGAGCGAAAACAGAAGAAAACATAGCAGGACACCCCATTAAATCTGAATTTCTGAGAACACCCGACACATAAACAACGATCCGTGAGTCCCAGGTGGAATCCCTGAGCGATGCAGTGAATCCCTTCCACAGAGACCCACGAGGCTGGAGGTTTGAGGGCCCCACACACCACCCCGCAGCCTCGTCACAGGAGCCTCAGAGGCAAGTCCGGGTGATCTGCTCCCGGGACAGCAGGCACTGACCACCCCGGGGAGCACCCTTCTTCTCAGACCCGCACTTGGTCGCCTTGTGTCAGAGCTGACTGGGCAGCCGCTGGTGGCACTTCTGACGGAGGTCATATTCAGGATGCGTTAAACCAATGGTTCTCAACCTGAGGGTCACGACCCCTTGGAGGAGGGCGTCGAATGACCCTTTCACAGGGGTCACTGAAGATCATAATTTGCGATGGTCTGAGGAACTGAGACACCGCTCCTCTATCTATCCGTCTTCACGCAGGTCCGCCCACACGCAGATAGCTCCTCACATGAGGGACTGTATTAAAGGGTCACGGCCGTAGGAGGGTTGAGAACCCCTGTGTAAACGGTATCCGGCGTGTGTCTGAAAGGAGCCTTGGTGGCCCTGTGGTTAAAGCACTCAACGGCTATCTCACGGATGGTATGCTAACCCGGCAGTCAGGCCTTGGGAGAAAAACGCGGTCGTCTGCTCGGACAGATTACCGCTTTGGAAAGGCAGCAGGGCAGCTCTGCTCGCCCCTACCAGGAATGGGCCCAGCCAGATTCTGGGGGGCAGGTTAGTCTGAAATTCAAATTTAACCGACTTCCCTGGTGGTGCAGCGGTTGTGCATTGGACTGCCATTCTGGAGGTCCACAGTTCCAAACCATTAGTCGCTCCTCGGGAGATAGAGCCTTCTCCTCCCATCAGGAGTCAGTCTCAGACACCCACAGGCCTGTTCTCCCCCATCCTATAGGGACGCTGTGAATCAGAAGCCACTCAATGGCAGCGAGTTTGTCTTGCTTTTAGCTGGCAACCCAACCTAGAGATGACCCCAAGGACCAGCCCAACCCCCCCAAACAGAAACAGAAGCTTTCTTTTTTCACTCATCCAGGAACAGGGTCCCACTAGTTCTAACCAGGCCTGTGAGAACGAATCCCTCTAACCCCATGGCGAGCTGCCGCTCCCGCCAGCTGTTCGGACAGGCTTCGGAAGGAGGGTATCTTTGGAAAGGTGTCACTTCTAATTAACCTAATAAGCAGGTTGTAAGCTCTGACCGGAACCTGCGGAGGATTCACCCTGACAGATGGGGAGGAGCAGGTCACGCCTGCTGCAGGCGCCTGCCAACAAGCTGCTGGCCAAAGCCTGCGGAAGAGCTAATAGAAGCCTTCGGCTTCCCATCAGATACAGGGCCGGCAGAATCGGCACCAACGCCATATTAACGATGATGACAGCAGCTGTTGATGGGGCCCTGTCGATGCGCCAAGCCCTGAGCAAGCACTGCCTCATTTCATCCTCACACAACTCCAGGAGGCAGAGCATCACTACCCCCATTTAACAGATGACGACACTGATCCCTGAAAGGCTCAAAAACTCGCCCAGGGTCACACAGCTAGAAAGCGGAAGAGATGCAGGAAACGTCCAGCCTACGTGCCTGAGAGCCAGGCGCTGCACTTCTAGCCACGGCCCCGCTCTCCGCCCCGGAGCATTCCCAGATCTGGGAATGATCTCACAGGCACAGAGGGGTGGGAAGAGGCCCCATTCACTCGATCCGGCAACTGTTCCAGACACACGCCACCCTCCCCCTCGGGGACACTGTCACCTGGCGGGATGGACAGATGCAGAAATGATTGTCAGAGAAATGGAGCAAACACACACAAAGCTTCCTGGCACCTTGAACAGGGCCAGAACATGATGTTGGTCGGTCAAGAGGGTGGTCAGTAGCCTGGGCCCCAGAGTCAGGCCGCTCGGGCACAAAGCCTCTCTCTGTGAAGCGTGACTCTGCCTAGGTGATTTGCTTTCTCTGGGCCTCCGTTGCCCTGTCTGTAAAACGGGAACATTATCTAGCTCACAACATTGCAAAGATGAAATGAATCAATCCTTGAAAAGCACATAGATGTGGTCGACGGTCCAGAAGCACTTTACTCAACAAATACTGATTGGATGCCCTCAACATGCCAAGCACTGGGGGGGAGACTGGGGGGTATTGGTGACAAAACACTGTCTATTGTCGATTGCATTCTAAGGATAGCTATTATAATGTTAAGTAATCTACTATCTTTCAATGTTAGCTAGTCGCATCTTGTGTGATTAAAATTTTAAACGAGTTCTTATCATCTAATAACCCTGCTCCGTGGATCCCGATAAGACCTAAAGCAGGGAGAGAATTAATCCCCTGGGTGGGCTCGACGACATTTTTGGTGGTCTCAGGAATGGATGAGGAGCTGTATTTTAAAGCTCCCCTAGGTTTGGGGGTCGCAGCCTGGATGGGTTGAGGAGAGACAACTGTGCAGAGCTGAGTGGGCTGAGGAAACGTGCGCTCGGAGCAGTGGTCTGCCAGGGTGAGGCTGAGAGGGTCGGAGGGACAAACAGACTCCACGTCGAGAAAGTTGTGTGTCAATACCGCTGGACTGGTCTTTAATGTTTATGTTAATTTGCGCTCACATTGAAACGAGTGAACCAACCTCTAAGGAAACATCCTTTACTATGCCTGTCACGTGCTTCATGTGCAACTTTTAAGCCATTGAAAAAGCTTCCTTGCACTCAATTCATTGCCACTGAGCCAGTTTGACTGAGGGTGTTGGAGGCTGGAAATTACAGAAGCAGACAGCCTCGCCTGTTTCCTTGGAGCAACTTAGAGGTTTGCACTTACAACGTTGCAGTTAGCAGGGTACTGCTTACCCACCAGCACCACCAGGACTCCTTCACTAAAGTAAGGCAAAATAGGAACTATATGTACCTGGTCCTAAGAAATCCTTGTGGCGGAGTGGCTTATGCACTGGGCTTCCAACCATAAAGCCAGCTGTTCAAATCTACTATCTGCTCTACCTGCCTCTTGGGAGAAAGATGGAGCTTTCTGCTCCTAGAAAGATAGCCGTCTAGGAAGTCCCAAGGAGACGGCTCTACCCTGTCCTATAGGGTCACACTATGGGTTGGAATCCACTTGGCAGTGGGTGGGTTGTACCTGTTCCTATTAAAGACACACTTAGGAACAGATCTCATTTGTAAGCCAGGCATTGACTAGTCCTGTGTAAAACGCTGGCCCTGAGTAGTTGGCTGCAGTTCCTAAGGGTTAATGTGGACAGAGCACCTGGTGCCGGCCCAATTGCTAACTCCAACTCCCTATTTCATAACATAACCAATTTTGTTAGACAGGGTTCTCTAGAGAAACAAACCAGGACACTAATGATATTGTTTGTGTGTATATATATCATAAGAAATAAACAGTGAATTAATCTATATGGCACTACAAATGACTCAGGGCAACTCACTTCCGCCAGACAGCTAATACACTGGCAGTCCTTCCAGTCTTGAGGGCCAACAGGTAGTCCTCTGTAGAGCAATTCAGGCTATCCAGCCACAGGCAGCAAACTGCAAGGCAGGTCACCAACAGTCAGCCAGATGGCTGGGTCTGACAGTCCCCAGCTCAAGCAATGTATACTCCAGTAGTGTGCCGAAGCAGGTCTTGAATGAACCTCAAACTACAGCGACACAGTCCACAGGTTAGGTGTCCCACAGGTAGTGTAGCTTGCAAATTGAGGCAGAGAACCAGGTAAGGCAACCGCACACAGTCCGATAATCAAAGAGCTAGAGACAAGAAAGACAAGGCTCGCTGAGCCATTTATCTCTCCGCCCTTCAATTAATCCCACATGTGTTCATTGGCCATGTTAGCACAATAAACCTACCTATCACAATCCACCCCTTGCCATCTTGGCAGCTGTACACAATTCTTTAGTCATATATAATTTCCAGACATTAATGAAATCACACTTATATTTGACATCAAACATCAATCATACATATAAATGAAAACACATCAAGTCCGATTGTATCTGATACATCATACATGAACAAAGGAAAGATATTCAATAAGCACATATAAAAATAAACTGACAATCACAGACCTTGCATTTGCAATTGATCATGTGGCCATAACTGATAGGTAGAACTACCTTCTATACCCATTCTGTATTACCTTTGCCCTCGGCAAGCACCTCAGCTGGCGGTGGTTTTTTGCCTGGTGGGTGACCCAGGCCTTCAGTCCTGAGGGGTCTGGGTCATTAGACGTGCTGTCAGGATTGGGTTGCTGTAACTTACCATTTGCTTTCATCACAGGGCATGGTAGCACTCAGAGTCGGCCTATGCAGACCCCACATTGGTGGAGTTGAGCTGCTCTGTGGGGTTTGCATGGCTGTCTCTTTCCAGGAGCATATCTCCTGGCCCGCCTTCCACTCTTCTCTGGGTAATTTTGAACTCCCAACCTTTTAACTAACCGTGATGTAGTGAGCCCTTTGTGGGCTGGACAAGGAAGAAAAGCTCATTGCAGCTCCTAGCAGCCTAGCCGACTGCTACCAGCAGGGTTCTAGGCATGGGTCAAGGACACCCCAAGTTCCCAAGACTTCAAGGGACTCCCAGACCAGCCCGGGCTACCTCGCCCTTCCCCCAGGCCCAACACACACTGTGTAAGGGAGAATGACTTGATTTTGCCCTTGTCATGCTGCCTGCCTGTTCCAGCAGGAAGGGAAGGGGACCAGACCCCTGTGGGAAAATTGGGGCTGTTGTGAAGATGAGTGAGGGGGGCCTGGGAGAGCCTTGAACACAGGTGCTGTATTCCCACTGTCTGGGGGAGCAGGAGAGCTGACGAGAGCCGGGCAGGTCTTGGGTGCAGCTGGGAGAACCCACTCTTCCTCTGCCGGCTGTGGAGGCTAGCTTACAGTCAGAGTAGCCCAGGGAGACTCCTGGGCACTGCTTTTTCTTGGAGATGCAGTTTGAACTTTGCGGTTAGTGGGTGGTACCATCAGGGAAGGAGGGAGGGAGGCTCCTGGATGCCTGTCGATAGATAAGTAGTCCTCTGGGCTGAAGCAAATGGCTGGTGTATTTGCTGGAGGTATTGGGAAGGTACTTTGCCCAGCAAGTCAGAAAACAGGGGTTCTCTGGGGTCACCTCCTAGCTGGGTTTCTCATGATCACTCTGGGTCCTTTCTGGCATCTCCTGGCTGGTGCTGGTGACCCTGAGCTGTGGCCTGAATCAGGAAAGGATCTGAGCTCAGAGAGCCTTAGAACTGGTGGCTAGGACACAGAGCATACCCATGACTGACTAATTGGTCCCTTAGCACCAAGCTCCGGCGCCACCAGCCTGGCACTGCTGTCCATGCTCTCTGACACACCCTCTCAGCTGGTGGTGTGGCCCCAGGGCCGTGGGGCAGCCAGTGTGAGCTATCGGCCCAGAAGCATTCCCAAGAGGCTGCATGGCGGGCAGGAGGAGGTACTTCCTCTATTAGCCCACCCTCACCCTGCCACCAGGCCAGGGAATGAACCGACACAGCCTGGGATCTGCACGGGCACTATCCGGCAGCCCCAGGCGTCCTAATCTCAAGATGAGGAAATGTTTCCAGAGAAGCTGTCCAAGATGCCTGTTCTCAGGAGGGGTCAAGGATGGGGAGGGGACCAAACGGGGTCTGCGGAAACAAACCAACCGGCCAAGCCACCCATTTCCGCTCAGGGCCCCGTGTCTCCATCCACTGCCCTCATTCCCGTGACTAGAAAAGCTAGTGAAAGCCTGTCCGGCAGC
This sequence comes from Tenrec ecaudatus, assembly GCF_050624435.1. NCBI lineage: Eukaryota > Metazoa > Chordata > Mammalia > Afrosoricida > Tenrecidae > Tenrec > Tenrec ecaudatus. Next base: position 94,303,546 of record NC_134545.1, read on the forward strand.
AAGTTCTGTATCCACGCGGCCCTCGATGGTAGCCACTCACGGCATGGCAGGTGGCTCGTGTGTCTGGAGGTTTGAGCTTTAAACTCTTGGACAGCCAATTCCTGCGGCAGGGAGAGAACAGCTTCCTCACAAGGGACTCTCCAGCGGTCAGGCTCATTTCAGCTTCACAGGGACTCGGTCAGACCAGGCGGACACTACAAACCCGACTACACGCAGCCGTCAAGCAACTTCCTGGAGGTTTCATGCCCAGCAAGCAGGGAGGCGGGGACTCATGGCCAGGTCTTCTGGACTCCCCATTACCCAGCCTCTCCCAGGCCATCTGGGCGCTTAGCCCAGAACGATGGCTGGTGGTCAAAGGTCAGGCCCGGGCCTAAGTTACAGAGAAGGTGTTTTAAGCTTGGGATCAACAAGGGACTCAAGATTGCTCACTCCGATTCTAAATCAAGCGAAGGGAACACGGAGACATATGGGGGAGGGTATGCTTCTCTGCCGGGATCCCTTTTACAAGTGCAATCTCCTTCACCTTCACACCTCAGAAGAAAGGTGAGGCTTTCTACTCCCGTTCCACCCTGCTCTGTCGAGTCACATGAGTCGGAGCTGACTCGAAAGCAGAGTTTGGTTTCTGGTTTGCCATCACCAAGTTGGAGGGTCTCCTTTTCTTATGACGGATGAGGAGGTTGATGGCTGGAGTTGTCTGAGGACATGTCGCTAACAAGTAGCAGAGCTGGGCCTGGCCAGGCTTGGAAAGGCTTCATGAGGGAACAGAGGGTCACTTTGTCGCTGATTCACCATGTTTCCATTCATCCACCATGTGTTGCTGCGTTTGCACTTGGGGCAGGACCTGGTCAAGACAGGGCATCCCCTGGCCCTGTGCTGCTGGCTGGAACAGAGGAGCCCCGTTGGTGTAGCAGTTATGTGTTGGGCAGCTTACCATAAGGTCAGTAGTTCGAAAACAAGAACCACCCTTTGGGAGAAAGATGAGGCTTTCTACTCACGTAAAGACTTACCGTCTTAGAGCCTCTGCCCTATAGGGTCACTATGAGTTGGAATCGACTCAATGGCAGTGAATTTGGGTTGGTTTTTACAGTGGTGGGGGTGGTATCAGAGGGGCCATTTCTTTTTTTATTTTATTTTATTTTCTCTTTTTTTTTATTTTAACAATTTATTGGGGCTCATACAATTCTTTTCACAGTTCATACATATACATACATCAATTGTATAAAGCACATCTGTACAGTCTTTGCCCTAATCATTTTTTTCTCTTTTCTTCTTTTACATTTTATTAGGGACTCATACAACTCTTACCACAATCCATACATATACATACATCAATTGTATAAAGCACATCCATACATTCCCTGCCCCAATCATTCTCAAGGCATTTGCTCTCCACTTAAGCCCCTTGCATCAGGTCCTCTTTTTTTTTTCCCTCTCCCTCCCCATTCCCCCCTCCCTCATATGCCCTTGGTAATTTATACATCGTTGTTTTGTCATATCTTGCCCTATCCGGAGTCTCCCTTCCCCCCTTCTCTGCTGTCCCTCTCCCAGGGAAGAGGTCACATGTGGATCCTTGTAATCAGTTCCCCCTTTCCAACCCACTCACCCTCCACTCTCCCAGCATCGTCCCTCACACCCTTGGTCCTGAAGGTATCATCCACCCTGGATTCCCTGTACCTCAAACCCTCATATGCACCAGTGTACAGCCTCTGTCCTATCCAGCCCTGCAAGGTAGAATTCGGATCATGGTAGTTGGGGGGAGGAAGCATCCAGGATCCGGGGGAAAACTGTGTTCTTCATCGATACAACCTCACACCCTAATTAACCCATCTCCTCTCCTAAACCCCTCTATGAGGGGATCTCCATTGGTCGACACGTGGGCCTTGGGTCTCCACTCTGCACTTCCCCCTTCATTTAATATGATATATATACATATATATACATACATATATACATATACACATATATACATATACATACACACACTTATGTCTTTTTTTTTTTTTGCATGATGCCTTATACCTGGTCCCTTGGGCACCTCGTGATCGCACTGGCCGGTGTGCTTCTTCCATGTGGGCTTATTTGCTTCTGAGCTAGATGGCCGCTTGTTCACCTTCAAGCCTTTAAGACCCCAGACACTATCTCTTTTGATAGCCGGGCACCATCAGCTTTCTTCACCACATTTGCTTATGCACCCATTTGTCTTCAGCGATCCTATCATGGAGGTGTGCAGTCAATGATATGATTTTTTGTTCTTTGATGCCTGGTAACTGATCCCTTTGGGACCACTCGATCACACAGGCTGGTGTGTTCTTCCATGTGGACTTTGTTGCTTCTGAGCTAGATGGCCGCTTGTTTATCTTCAAGCCTTTAAGACCCCAGTCACTATCTCTTTTGATAGCCGGGCACCATCAGCTTTCTTCACCACATTTACTTGTTCACCCACTTTGGCTCCAGCCGTTGTGTCGGGAGAGTGAGCATCATAGAGTTCCAATTTAATAAAAGAAGGTATTCATGCATTGAGGGAGTGTTTGAGTAGAGGCCCAAGGTCCTTCCGCCACCTTAATACTTGACCTATAAATATAGACACATAGATCTATTTCCCCATCCTCCTATATATATTTGCATGTACATGTCTTTGTCTAGACCTCCATGAATGGAGGGGCCATTTCTTCTGGTCACTTGCGGGTTTACATTTTGCTTGCTGGTAGGATAGTTGAGGCCTGGGATGGCCTCTCTGTCGGGCTCAACTTTCTGAGCCCCAGCATGTGACTGGTGCTTCCCGGCACATAACAATTGGACCTCTGTCCACCCTCTGCCCCCACCTTCCATCCCCATGGGCTGGACCCTTGCCCTTCCGTCTGACTTCTGGAGCTGGGTGTAGTTCTGCTATCTCCGGAACCCCAGGGCACACTGGGGCCCTTTCCTGTGAGCTCTTTGCTCCTTGATGCCAGGGGGTCACGGAGGTCTTCAAACCTGAGATCAGAGAAAGAAGAGGGGGAGGGTGACAGAGGCCATACATCAGGGGCCTGTCTGAGCTGTTAGCAGCAATTCTTTCCCAGCCAAGGACCAGGGGGCAGCCTCCGGAGTCTGGATCAATTGTGCACGTGGGTGGGAGCTGACACCAAGGTGAGACATTCATGTGACCCTGTCAGGAGCCTCCCACACTTTTCCCACAGCTGGCAAACAAAGGTGATGGGTCATTCTGAGGAGCAACCCATGGCAGGACCTGCCACCACATTTATTTATAGCTCGCAGCCCCTCCTCCGTGCAAGAGGGGCTGAGGAAACGCGCTGAGCATCAGTAGACTCTGAACTCTGAACATCTGAGCTACCGGGTATTCAGGCCTCTCTGCACTCACTGAATCCACCCCCCAGGAAGCCCCATTTTAGAGACGAGGAAACTGAGGCTCTAGGAGATAACACGGCTTGCTGATGTCTCACAGCTACTCCGAGGCAGAGGAAACAGATACTTCTGGCTATTATTTATGTCTGGGTTTTAAATGTATTTCAGTTTTGTGGTAGCTGTAGAGATTACACCCAGCAGAGCCAACACCAGTTCAACTCTGCACGTACAATTCAGTGGCCTTAATCGAGTGCTCCATCTCACCCCTCTTTCTATGGGGTTCCTCCCCCCTCTGCCCGCTGAGTGCCCCACTGACCGTGTGGGGCTACTGCCGTTAGTTTGATCCCAGATGGAGAGTTCATAAGAAGAGCATATTGTTCAAGACAGACGCTCCTTATTAATTAAGCTAAACTAATGTTTGCTTTAAAGAAGACTTTCAGGGGATATTTTGGATCCCAGGGCAAGAGTGATGGGGATTCTTTCAGCAACTTTAATGGCTACTAAAAAAGAAAATTGGATCCCAGGGGAAATGGAAATTCTGTTCTGCATCTTCTCTCTCTTGATCAGACTATTTTACAGAATTTTTAATCAAAATATTCAGTCATGATAACCGGGTACCATCCAGCTTTTCTGGTCGGATGGCAAAGGGGGCAGTTTTTCGTGGAGGCAATCCACCACACTTCCCCTCTAGGGGTTACTTTTAAATACTGTGGCAGCATTCCGACAAACAGATGGAGAGGGACGTTTGGTCAGCTTCTGGGAGAACTCATTTAGAATAGACTACACGTCTGGAAGAGCAATTTGGCCACAGGTAATGCAGTGCAGAGAATTCCAGGCTTTCTTCTCCATCGCTGTAATTCGGAGAATTTGTTCCTACAGAAAGCACTTCAAAGAATAAGCAAGCTCTGCTTGCAGAGATTATCAGGATGCCTGCACCATGGAAATGAGACAGACTTCGAACATGGGGGAGACTTACGCAGTTGATATTCTGCTGGCTTAATGAATTTAGAAATGAGGTTTATGAATAATGTGCGTATATACACTCAGTGGGGCGTCAAAGTAATGTGTGTGTATACAGGGAGGCTTCAAAACGTTTGTGAAAAAATTCCAGGATCTCCCCCCTCCAACAGTTTTATTGGCAGGATCTTTAAATTACATCTTCCACGATCCTCTTGAGCCACCGTCATATATGAAAATATCAAGCCCAAAGATTCAAAGAAAGATTACATTTATTAAAAACAATCACTACATCTTGAAAAGAGCATAGAAATGTGGACGGTAGAATGTATATAAGTTGGTTATCAGTGTAATTCATTTAAAGAAATTTTATCATACAATAACCATTATACGGAAAATAAGAATAGACAATATTATAATGCTGGTTAAAGCATCAAGCATTTTCTGAAAGGACAGATTAGAACCTATCACTGGCACAGAGCTGGAGGGAGAGAGCCCAGGAAAAGGAAGCAGCGGTGAGACCATTCTGCTCATTTGCGCCTTTCCATTGCATTTGGACTATTTTTCACATACACGTTTAAAGTTCGTAATGAGCTACTTGAGTGGTAGGGTTATGGGCCATTTTTAATTTCTTCTTGATTATTCTCTGAATTTAAAAAGAAATGAATATATATGTATATATATTCTAATATGTTTAAAAGAAAAAATGCACACATTGTGAGGAGCCAATAAAAGCTACAGACTGAATCCCAAGAAAATGTCATACAGACCTATAATCCATATGATAAAGAAGTCGTTGGAGAGATTAGAGGGAATAATTAAATTTGAAAGGCAGACTGCAAAACGATTTTTATGGTGAAAGCAGAATATCATTCTCTGACATCTGCACTGAAACCAATTTCATCAATAATTGAAAGTGGAAAAACAGAAACCTCAGCTAATGTGGTTTCTGGAATCCACTGTTTAGTTGTACTTTGTGCTTCATGCTTGAGATGCACCCTTGAGTAAGACAGAAGCTTAGAAAATCCATTGGTTGATGAGCAATTTGTCTGGCCTGCTCACTGGATCCTGTAGCAGCTTCCACTAAATGCTTGCTAATGGACACCAAGAGTAAGATGCTATTGATCCCAACCATAACCCTGGGCCCCAGCCAGGACCCTCATCCAGGTGGGAGCATGGGATCCGTGAGAGAAGCGTTGTAGCGGGCTGTGGGACCATATGTCCCTTCTCTGGTAGTCTCATTAAGTCAGCAGGATGTGGGGCTCTGGGAGGACAGATCACCTGCTGGAAGCGTCTGGAAGCGGTGAGTGGCAGTCTCTTTGTTTCCTGATTGCCCTTTCTATGCAGTGTGCAGAGGAAGTGTGGACTCAGCCTCATTAAATATTGACTGCCTTTTTCCGGCCTACCTAGTCCCCACCCCAGCCCTCCCCAACCCCCACCTCCACCCCCACTCTGGTGTAAAGAGGCCCTGACTGAAATCCTCCTGTCGTTAAGATGGAGCCAGAATCTAACTGCACAGAATTCCTCTCTTCAGACCCAGGACATGGGAGACCGAACACCAGAGCTCTGGGAGCCTGCTGTTGCCCCCCAAGTCTGTCTGTGTGAAAACACCCCATCTTCCCTTGAATGAGTTGACTCTCCAACTTCCCTCTCTCTATCAGCAGTCCCACAAGTGCTTAGCACCTGCACCCAAAACTTCAGTTGTTTAATCCCACCTCAATTCCCCAACCCAGCCTCTAAACACTAGGGCTCACGAGTGTTTTAATTCTCTGCCAGGCTCTTCTTTCCAGCCCCTCCAGTCTCATCAGCAGGCTCTCCCTGGGCACATGTCACCTCATGCCTGGGCGACTGTGTTCTTGACTTTTCTTGTGTCTGGGCCTTCCACATCCAGGGCAGCCTGCACAGGGCGATCAGATCACCTTTCATCTCCTCGTGGCTTTCCTCAGAAACATTTGAAAGTTGCCAGTGGCCTTCGGGTGCCTTACTCACTCACCAGCCTTCATTTAACCAGCACTTCTATCACACTCACTCTGGGACAAGTATTCTCTACCGTATATACTCGAGTATAAGCTAACCTGACTATCAGTCAAGGCACCTAATTTTACCCACAAAAATGGCATCAGAAATGTGCTGGAAAACTTGGCTTATACAAGAGTATACACAGGAACTTATTTAAAGTGCAGACAATGAGGTCACACAGTTTATGGATGGGGAAACAGAGGCATGGAAAGGTTATGTAATTTGTCTGAGGCTACATCACAGGCAGGTGAGAGAGATCAAATTTGAACCCACGTAGTTCGAGCTTCAGAGTCCCCCGTTCTTGCCTGCATTCCCGGCAGGCACGGTCCCACTGCCTTGGCTACCTCTCCCCGAGCTCCATGCCCGCTCCCTTCCACCGTCTCACTAGGCATGGATCACGGGGACCCTGGGATCTGAGCATGCTTGTTCTCCGATCTTTTCTTCCCCATGAGCACTCCTCTGCTCCCATTCTCTGCCCCCACTCCCCATCAATTTTCTACTCTAAGCTCTACCCTCTTCTTGAGCCCACCACTCTTACCCTTGGGGTCACCCATGCCCCCTAGGACTTCTCCTTACCCATCCCAGTGCTTTTATCCACACTCTGTGTTGTCAGCCATTTCTGGGGCCCACACAGCTCCATCCTCTCCTCCCCGTTTCTCCAGACAAGGAGCTAACACTGCAGTTCTCGCATCTCGTCCACACTAGCCCATGGCCAGAGGGCCTGGCGAGACTGGACCAAGGAGGCAACCACGGGGGTAAGGGGTGGGGGGTGGAGTAGCTGAGGCTACTGTTGGGCTTTCCTGGAGGAGGAAGGGGATGTGCCGGGACTCACCTGGTCCTCAGAGGTGACAAGGGAAGGACCCTGCTTCTCACACCTCATTGCTTCCCATCACCCCTCCTCACAAAGTCCCTGGCGGCCTGGCCTCATGTCTCTCTGTACGGGGATGCTCTTTCCCCAAGTGGTGTGAGCCTGGGTTCTCATGTCTTCTGCAATGCAACCCGAGTCACCTCCTATTTGTGGCCTTCCCTGGTCACACCATCCAAGGTGGCAATGCCCCTTCCTTCCCTCTCCCCTCTCTAAGACATGGCTTGGCTTCGCGTCTATCGTATTTCCCACTCTGCGAAGATTTGACCATTTTCTCCTCTCTGGTTGTGTGTCTCTTCCATCACCTCTTCTGGAATGTAAATTCCATGAGAGCACAGACAGGTCTCTCTGGCTCATCTCTGCTGCGCCTGGTCCTGGCCTGGCACAGAGCAGACCACCAGTGAACATGAATGGAATGAAAGGCCAAATGAAGGAATCTTGCGGTGAGCCAATGCCTGTGCTTCCCCTTGCTGGCTACGAAAACACCATATAATGTTGTGTTAGTCCGGGGAGACTAGAGAAACAAATTCATAGACACACATACGTGTATAAGAAAGAGGTTTATATACAACAGCAATTGAATATTGAGAAAACATCCCAGCCCAGTCCAGATCAAGTCCATAAGTCTGATATTAGCCCATCCATCTGATACCAATCTATAAAGTCCTCTTTAGGCTCACGAAACACGTGCAATGATGCCAAATGCAGGAAGATCACAGGCCAGTGGATGAAAAGTCTTGTGGATCCAGTGGCAGTAGAGGAATCTCAGCACCAGCAGGGGTTTCCACTTGGCTCGTTCAGCTCCAAGCATCTAGCGTAGCTCCATGTGTCTTGTCAGCAAGCATGTCTCGCAGGGAGGGAGCGTGTATCTCACCTCCAGGGAGCTATTGATCTCCATAGCACGTCCAAATGAGGTCATCAAGCTATGGCCTGATTGACAGGCTAGATAGACTCCACCCCTCCACTCTTAATCTCAAATTGGCAACAGATTATATAACTACCACAAATGCAAAGGTTACCCAGATAAATGCCATTGACAAGACATCAAAGTGCTCTAGGCAGAGCCAGAGAGGCAGGAAATAGTCACTAGGGGTGAGGTGGTCCTGGTTCCCAGAGCTGCCTGCTTTGGGTCTTCAACCCTGATGCACATCTTTAAAATGTGTGGGTCCTTCTAACCACCTTGATAGGCAAAATAAGCTTGATGTAGACACAACTTCCTTCACCAAACCATTTTCACTGGGTTCTCAAATGAGCCTTGGAAGGTAAGTAGGAAACTTTCACGGGAAGTCACAGCTGAAGTTCAAAGCTATCCTAATACCCCAAAGCACTCATCTCTAAGTTCTTGTCTTAGACCAGAGCATCACTGGATGGTGTTTGCCCTCCTCCTTCCCATGTGTCCTTTCAGGAGAGAAGGTGATGGTCATGGTCAATTGAATGTAGAGACTGATTTAACTCTGGACACTTGTTATCCTCAGATGACAGGGAAACTGAGACCCAGAGAGGTTAAGTAACTTGTTTAGAGGCACACAGGAGCAGGTACGACAGCAGTATTCCATTTGCTCTGCTTTACTTCTTCCTATCCGGCGGGATGTGTTAGACTGGATATTCTAGAGAAGCCAAACCAAGGGACATCCATATATGTCTAAGACAGAGCTCCAGATCAAGGAAGACATTGCTGAAGACCACAGGCTGTCAAGGCACATGAGTGACCCCAAGTTCCGCACGAACATGGCAGGGTGCCAACAGCTCCCAGGGTCGGCAGGCCGCATGGGCCTGGTCCCTGAAGCAGGAAAGGAGTGGCAGGAGAGGGAGACCAGTTTTTGGCAGTTTTTGCTCTTAAAAATAGGTCGCACCGCCAAGCAGACATCATCAGGCTGCGATGTGATGGATAGGTTGGACTCTACCCATTATTTTCATACAGGTGCACCAACTTGACGGGAAAAAAACGCATCACCACAATAGGCCATGTGCCTCATTCTAGCCAATGAACCGCGAACAGAAGTGATCTGTGTCACTCCTGAGTCGGGCTGTGAAAGCTCAGGCCCAATCCTCAGTGACCCTTTCCCCTGGCATGCAACCAGGCGGGGCCTGGGTTTATGGCACCTCCAACCGCACGGATCCCTATGACTGGGTGGAACAGAGTTTCCCCCACTGTCCTGCATGAAACATGTCATGTGAGGAAGAAAGATACTCTTCCTGGATTAAACCACCGAGATTTTTAGCCTTGTCATCATTGTGTCCCCTAGCCCAGTGATGGAGTCAAGGTTGAAGCCGAGTGTGTTCACTGGGAATCCTAAGCCTTAGCCTGTGTGTGCCTCTTGATAGCAGTCACAAAAAGTCTCAGAACAAATTGGGACACCCCTCTGGCTCTCCAGCACCACCCAAAGAGGTCAGGGACAAGTCTCACGCAGCCCTTGGGTGTTTTAAAGCCTTTATTATTGACTGGTGGAGCTTGTGGCTATAGTCTGGCCAATTGGAATGTTAAAGCAGCCTCAGGAACTGAGTCCAAGGCTCCAGGTGGGCCAGACAAGGTAAGCCCCAGCATCTTTGTAGCATTTACCAGGCAAAGAGAAGTTCTCCCGTTGATCTCTGAGTGTCAGGGGTAAGGGCAGCTGGGCATGTAGGCCTGAGCCATTGTTTGGTCACCCTAGGGATCCCAAGAGTGAAGTCAATGTGAGTGCTGAGCTGAACGACAAAGACCGAAATGGTACATTCGAATCACTCTTTTCTGCTCTGCCTGAGACTGGCTTCACTCTGGAAGATCTGCTCTTGGTTTAGGCCGTTTGAGTCGGTATTTTCTGTCACTTGCAGCCAGTAGAGTTCTGCTTGGCATTCCATTCCATCTTCGCCACGCTGCAGAGCACATCATGCCCTGGATGGAGGCAGACGAGAGACACCTGGGGGGCTGGGGACCCAGAGGTGGGGACCCCATTAATAGTCAGAGGTCTGAAGAAGCTAGTATATTTGGATACAGGGAGGCTGAGGCCCTGGCAGGATGTCCACATGGGGACATGCTGCAGGTAGGCAGAAGGTGTGGGAGCAACTGTGGAGGGTGCCGGGGCACTGCCCCAGATAGGGGAGTGACAGCTGAGTCCATGGGAGAGAGGGCCTGAGAGACGACAGAGAAGATGGAGGCCAGGTCAGAACACTGGGGAGTGGGAATCGTACGGCAGTGGAGGAGAAAGAGTTGGCAGGAAAGGTTGGCCCTTTCCCCAGTGAAGCGACTGTGGCCTGAGTCACTCCCTAACCTCCCTTTCTGTTTCTGTGAAATGGGTTCTCAGTGTCTTCTGGTGGTGAGAACGGCGACGGAATGACAAATCCTCATCTGAACGCCAGTGCTCAACAGCCGTGAGCTGCTTAGTGGCCACAATGGGCGAACAGAGACCGAGTCCTCCAGCATGGATGCAGAAGGGGAAGGTTCCAGACGGAGTCCTCCTCCCTAGCATTCCACAAACACCGCACTCACACCCTGTTGTGCTGTGATTGCCTGTGCTTCATCTTTCTCCCATGTCTCTGGGGATTCCTGGTGGGAGCTGGGATTTGTTCCTTCGGGTCTCTGAGCCCAGTGCTCCTGGATGAGTGTTCACGAAGCCACCGCAAAGCTGGCCTGGACTGCGGCGAAGGAGAGACCTGCGAAGGGACTGCTGTTTGGCTCTGTCTCAGAAGTCCCTCTGACCATGGGGATCGGGCCTTCCAGGGCTGACCAGGGATCTGCAGCTGCTCCAGGAGACCCGGTTCCTCTGCAGGTCACTGCCCACCACCAATGCCCCCCAGAAGGTGGAAGAAATTGGTGAGGAGCATTGAGTTGTGCCCCTCAGTGAGTTTACCAAGGGACAGAGTCAGCCCCCTTTCTCAAGCCCAGACTCCTCACCAGCCTCCAGAGAGTTATGACCCAAGGCAAGGTGGGTCTTAACTCAGAAACTGCTAGAACAACTGTGTTCCTTTGACCCTCTCCACTCACTCCTCGATTGTCAGCTTTCCAAAGAACGGAGCAGCACTTGTACAAGGTACCCTCAATGGCCCCAGGGCAGCCCCACAGCACAGTTCCCATGCTCCCTAAGGAATTGCTATGGTACCTACTAAAGGAGGCTGCTGGCTAATGAGTTAAGCAATCGACTGCTATTCCCGTAAAGATCTGTAGCTTGTAAAAACTACGAGGCCGGTTCTACCCTTCCTATAGGGTTGCTATGAGTCAGAATTGACTCCATCGCTAGCTGAGAGTTTGTGAGTTGAGAAAGCCTGAGGATAGACCACAGGGGGCTCATCTGATGCTCCTTGGGGGTTGGGGGAAGACCCAAGCTACTGTTTGTGAAGCAGGACTTTGAGCCAGTTCAAACTGGTTTAGTCTTGACGACCCAAATTGAAATAGACTGGAATTTACCAAGTGTGGATCTATCAGGACACTAGCTAGTCACAGCCCCAGAATGGGAAATTAGGAGAGGTGTAGTGAGCCCTTTGAGGAACGTGATGAAGAAGACTGGGTTGTGGCACTGAATTATACATGTACAAGTTGTGGAATTAGAGAATGTTTTGTTGTGTATATTTTCGCCACAATTAGAACAAAAATTACATGACTAACAATGAGTACAAGGAAGAAGGAAATGTTCTAGAATTGACTGTGGTGGTCATTGTACAACTCTTCTTGATATGATTGAATTGTATGACGTGGATGAAGTGCTAATATATCAAACAGAGAGAGAGAGACTGGCTGGGGCTGTGGAGAGCAACACACATTCAAAGCTGCATGGTCAGCATCCATCTTTGAGCTGGGCATCACTGTATAAGCTGCCCTTGTTTTCTATGAGAGATATTAAGTTTCTAGCCTGTGATTTTTCTTGTTTCCTATTATCATTCTGCTTTATCCCTCACTTTACAAATCCAGATCTATTCTGGGTTTGTTTTGTTGGCCAGGACTGAACCAGGAAGAACTGGGTTGAAGCCCTTTCCTGAAGCTCTACCTAGCACAACTTCACTTGCTCTGGGGCCTGATATTCTTGGGCCTTCATTCACTGGATTGTGAATCCTCAGTTGAGATGAAAATAGCGTCCAGGTGGGACACAGTTATGGGGGGAGGGGGCATATCCCTCAGCTGTGTCGCTCTGAACTCAGTGAGGACTGGGATTTCCAGGGGATCTGCAGAAAGAAGTGGTTGAAGCACCCTGCAGAAAACCTTTCCCATCTTCACCAGCCAGGGGGTAGAGCTTTGCTCTCACCTGTCTGCCCTTCTGGTGGCTGGGCCAGTGCCAGACACCACTTCAGTCAGGCCCCCTGAGATGAGACGTCTTCTCTCTCACTGCCTGAGGGAGCAGAGAGTCCTTTCTTTCCTGACTTTCATGACCCTGCCCACCCACCCCCCACACCCCGAACTAGCCCAAGGGAGGGGAGAAGCACATAGTGACCCTGCATTTCCTGTATAGATTGGGAACTGCAAGTCCCAGCCTGTTGGGGAGACTTGGAAGAAGCTGCCCATCCCCCTGGATCCTCACTGCCTGCAGTGGGGCCTGGGTGACCCCCAAGACCCCATGTAGCTGAGACAGCCATGGTCTTCCCTTTCTAATGCATCTCCTTGGTCTAACCTCTTGAGAGGGAAGGTCTCTTAAATACCATAAGACATGGACAACAGGACTGGCAGTCTCAGGGGGACATGGGAGAGGATGGGGCAGGGAGGAGGGGGGGCAGCCAACAAACTTAGGGGTGAGGGAACAAGAGACCTAAAAATGATGGCAAGGAGGCCTGGTGGGGTTTGATCAAGTGCAATGTATCGAAGAGGAATTCCTGAGAGCCAAGCGGAGTGAGGAATTACTGAGTGAGCATGTCTTTCGTCTCAGCTGGAACCCTCGGCAGGTTCCAGGTAGGCTCCAGATGGCACAACGAATGGCCTGTACCTAGAGCTTTGGTTGTCACAGTGTAGTGGGAAGACCCAAGGTATCAGATCACTATAACCAAGAGATTAACAGTTCAAATCCACCAGTTACTTTGAGGAAGAAAGTGGAGGCTGTCTGTTCCCATCAAGATGTACAGTCTCAGACACCCTAAGAGAGCATTTCTACTCAGTCCTATAGAGTCGCTGGAAGTGGAACTCAGCCAGGCGACAGTCGGCGGGGTTTGAGTGTGGACTGGGCAGAGGGGAAGACGAACTTGCCAGGGGCCAGGCCTGCAGCAGGTGAGCTAGTTTCCCCATGGGAGAGATTGAGGTCAGCTCTGAGGGGGGTGCCCTTCCTTTCAGATGGGCATTCTTATCCTCATGCAGTTGGGCATTGGGAAGGAGGTCTTTTTGACCCTTTCATAAAGTCCCAGTGACTAGGTATGTTCTTCCTGTCTCTTCCCACAACAGAGGAGCCATAGCAGATTGCTCTTCACAGACAAAGGGGCTGGGTAGTTCATGGTGAACTGGCTGTAGTGTGGTCGGTCCCGTTGGGTTTGCAGTAGTTTAGCCTGCTTAGTTCTGCTGTGGTGGTGCTGATTCAGGACTGACCTGAGATGGAGTGGTGGGGGGGCTTTATGACTTCCCAAAAATGCAGTGAGCTCCAAACACAGCGGATTCTCTGCTGTTCTCATCTTGTACATTGCCAGCTGCCCTTTCTCCGTGCGCTATGATGCAGTGCATTTCGACGTTATCTTTTCTCTGCAACGTGTTACTTATTTAAATGCATTATTGATATGTGGGTAGAATCGGTCCACCTTCTATATGGAAGAATTTAAGTGTAAAATGATACATCTGAATGCTAATAAAATCACAGTGTTTTGTGTTTTAGAAAAAGGGGGTGGGGTCTCCCCCACCCAACATGAAGAGCTTTTATTATTTTTAAATCTTTACTTAATAGACAGTTAATACTTAGATCCATTTGCATTGTAATGCATATGGAACAACAGAGAATGGGGTCTCCCTGAAGCAGTCGGTGGAGGTCTCTGTTCGGTGGGATAGCCTCATCATTCGAGTGTCTATTTGGAAGCACAGCTGTTTTGACAGAGACGGGGTGTCGATGGGTGTCTTCTGCTGCAAACTCCTCCCATCCCCCCACGTAACCACAGGTCTCCGAACCTCTGCTCTGTGCGCAGGGGCTGCCTTACCGCACTCCTGGCCTCTTCCGCCTAGCCTTCAACTTGCAAAAATCAGCCAATGGGAGCCAGGGCCTGGAACCAGTCCAACCCCTTGCTGAGAAGTCACATTCCCACCCCAGCCGCATGGAAGGAGAATACATTTTCCTCTCACTGCTGAATATGGTTAACAGGGCCCGGAGGATGGTGGCTGGAGAGCAAGAGGAACACTTGGTCTTTCCCCATCAGGTCACCCCTCCCCATTTCCTTATGTCCCACCGCACATGTCCCTCGGGGCCAGTCTGCTGGTCCAGCCAGCTGGAGGAGCCAGGACCAGCTTTTGTTCCACTTGGGCATTCATCATCCCTGAGAAGGCTCACCCTGGGTCGACGGGCATTGAAGAAATTGTGTGTGTTGTGTTAGCGTGTTTATCCTGGGGGTGGGGGGTCCCATGCTTTGCCTCAGATTCCTCCCCGCAAACCTCTGAGCTCCCTAAAAGGATTCAAATCTCAGTGGTAAGTGGATGGCCGCTCGTTGGGGACAAGTAGCCTCGTGAACAATAATCCCTGCCTTTCCTGCCAGTTGAGCGTTTCCCTGCTTGTGATGGCCCCCCTCCAGGGGTGGAGGGGGTTCCTACCTGGGAGCATGGCTTCTTGTCCTCCCCGCAAAAGCTTGGGCCTAGGCCCATGGTGCCGAGGGAGGGCACATCGACCTGCGAGGAGGATGGAGCCAGTCACCCTTGCAGACACTGGCTTCCGGGAACCCCTTGCAGCTCCCCCAGCATTGGAAAGGATCAGGCCGTCCACACTTCCGCTTCCCTTCTGCTCTGTACCCTTCTGTGCAGGCAGCTCTCCGCCTGGGGACATCACCCCCGCCCCTCCCCGCACAATAAACAGCCAAACCGAATGCATGTCCCCCCCACAGGCCTCCGAGTCACCTGTCACTTGGCACTGAGAGAACGTCACCCCAGCTTCTGGCTGGCAATACGGACAAGTGCCCATCTGCTCCGGAAGCAGCGGCCTGGGTAAACAGAGCCCGTCTCTGTCTCCCACTGTTCTAGCAGCCAGGCCAGGCAGAGCCCTGGGCTCAGCAACCCTCACCCCTCAACACACACGCACACACCACCACCACCACCATCACCACCACCACCACCACCACTCCATCCATCTCTAACCCAGCCCATCCCAGCGGGCTCCCTCAGGAGGAGAGGTAGCCCTAGAAAATGGAGGGAAGACACAAGGGAAGCTGTTAGGCTTTGTAGGGAGGACTCATCCACCTCTCTGTCTGTCTGTCTGTCTGTCTGTCTCTCTCTCTCTTTCTCATCACTTTCCGGAATCCCTGCTGGTCCCCTGCCCCTGCCCCCTCCTCACGCACGCCCACATAAAGCCATCTGCCACCCTTGCCCCTGGCAGGCACCACAGCCTATGACTCAGTGCCCCAGAGACTGCTCTGTGGGTGGGAGTTCCGGAGCCTTAGTGGGAAGGGAGGTGCAGTGGGGGGAAGATGACGCTGCCTGCCTGCAGACCCCCAGGTGGCCCTTCTCAGAGCCTGAAACCCAGACAGCGCTGCCTTCCTCCATGTTGTCAGCACAGAGGTGGTTACATCAAGTGCACGGGTCTAATTAAAACACACCTGCTCCTCCAGGCCCCACCACCTGTGCTCTAGGCCCGGACCTTCAGCCGGGTTGGACCTGTGTCTCCAGTGCATTCACATTCCACCCTCACCTCCTCCTATGCTGTCCCCTACCTGTATCCCCAAGAACTCCCCCAAACAGCACATTCACGCACGTTTATGTGCATGCACATACACATCTTTCCATGAAAGCCTTGGAGAATTCACATCATCTCCCTACAGACTTTCTGGATGAGGGGCCTGACCCCAAGTGCGTGTCCCAAAGCCTAGTGGTCATGGTGGCATTGTGGGCATCCCTCAGGAAGGACAGGTTGTCCCCCACACCGGTGGCAGGGGAAAGGGGCTGGTCCTGGCCGACCGGTGCCTCTTGGAGAACTGGTTCCAAGTCCCTGGACCTTGACATTCGAGGTAAAACTTGCAGGTCCGGCCTCCCCACAGCTTGAAGGTTCAGATAAGAAGCCAGGGCCCCGCAGGAAGTGAGGGCAGGCCTGGGGGTGGGGTGGGAAAAGGCCCTAACTGGGGACACTTGAATTCCTGGGCTTGCAGAACCTCCTTGGGGCATCCACCTCCATTCGGTCCCTTCTAAGCCCTGTTCTGGATTGTTCTCCTCCAGGGACTCTCTCACATATGGAAGGACATTTGGTCAGTCTATCTCGAAACCGAAGGGCTCTTGGTGCTGGGATTTGGGGACCAGCCTCTGCCTTTCCCAGTGGCCATCCTGGGGTTCATCTCAGAATTCTCCTGTAAGTAGGCAGGAGAGCTACTTTTCTCTTCAAAACAAGCCTCTTTCCAGTTTATAGCAGTTCTGTTACTGTGAGTGGATCCTGGTGGTGTTCTGTTTACACGTGGGCTGCTAACCAAAAGGTCAGCTGTTCAAAACCAACAACAACTCTGCAGGAGAAAGATGAAGATTTCTACTTCCATAGTTAGAGTCTCGGACACCTACAGGGGCAATTCTTCCCTGCCCTTTCGTGTCGCTTTGAGTCAGAATCGACTCAATGTCAGTGAGTCTGATTTTTTGTTTTACTCTGGGTAAAGAGCCTTGGTATCTTAAAGGGTGGCAGGTGGGGTTACTAACCATAAGGTCAGCAGTTCAAACCCACCAGCCACTCCTGGGAAGAAAGATGAGGCTTCCTGCTCCCTGAAGATTTACAGCCTGGGAAACCCAAGGGAGCAGTTCTGCTCTGCCCTACAGTGTCGCTATGTGCAGAATGGACTCAGTGACAGTGGGCGACTGCCAGTAAGCACATGGAAACAGATCAACAACAAAAGATGCCCAAATGTTCCCACGACACCTCAACCCTGGGGCAGGAAGAGCCCGCACGCAGTGTTTGAATCCCAGCTCCGCCGCTGCGTGTGAACAGGAGCAAGACTCCCTCTCTGCTCCTGTGCTCCGCTGCCGTCAAGTCTATTGACGACTCACGGTGAGCAGACTAGAACTGTCCCTGTGGGTTTCTGAGATTGGTAACTCTTTATAGGAGTAGAAAGCCTCATCTTTCCCCTGTGGAGTGGCTGCTGGTTTCAAACTGCTGACCTTGTGGTTAGCAGTCCAGCTCGTTACCCACTGTACCATGAGTGCACCTGGTTCAACTGCCTGTCCAGGAAGGTGGCTGCGGAGTTTACACGAGCCGAGAACTGTGAGAAGGCATGGTTAGTCTGATTCCTTCCACTGCCGACCAGAGAATCACCACAGTGCCCATTACGTAGCCCTTACTATGTGGGGTAGTTACAGAATCTGGTGTCAATTTGAGGATTAAGAGTAAATGGGTGGAGTCTATCCTGTCCATCCAGAGGTAGCCAATGAGCCTTCTCCTGAGAACTCTGGAAACTGCTGTATTTTCCTCCTTGGAGACGGAGAGCTTTCTTTCTGCTCACTCCCTTGGAGACTCTCTACTGACAAGACACATGGCACTACGCTGATAGACTCCATGCTCTGGGAACTGGAGAAGCCACATGGAGACCCCTGCCAGTGCTGAGATGCTTACAACGCTACCGGATCCAAAGACTTTCTACCCACTGGCCTGTGATCATCCTGCATTCGGTGTCATTGCATGTGTTTGAAGAGGACTTTATAGATTGGTATCAGACATATGGGCTAATGTCGGACTTGGACTGCACTGGGTTGGGATGCTTTCTTAATGTACAAATACCCTTTATGTAAAACTCTGTCTTATACACATATGGGGTTCTCTAGTCTACCCGGACTAACACACTGTGTCTGTGCAGCAAGGGTCCGACGTGCTGAGGGTTTCGCCTGCACTTTTAACGAGTGGTCGTGGTGTCAGTTCCACCCATGGAGAGCCCATGTGTGTCGAAGAAGGGGTCTTCCATGCCGGCCTTTTCTTTGTTTTGCGATAACTCCAGATGGAGTCCAGTCTTTGGGTGGTTGTATTAGTCACTTGTTGCTTTAATCACTACGGACATTAGTCACCTGTCCTGCCCAGGGACTCCTTGTCTGCATGACCTACAACTTTCCAACTCATGGCGACCCTAGAGGACAGAGGAGAGCTGCCCCCCTAAGAGTTGCCAAGACTGATCTTTAGGGAAACTGACTGACAACTTTCTCGTTCCAAGTGGCTGGTGGATTTGAGCTTCTGACCTTTGGGCTAGCAGCCAAGTGCTTTATACAGGGTGCCACCAAGCTCCTCTTTTGTCTACACAAGCCATGGGGTTTTCAATCACCTCATCTGCATGTGAGAGTTGGACGTTGAAGAAGGAAGACCAAAGAAGGATCCATGCATTTGAATGACAGTGCTGATGAAGAATTTTGAAGCGCCATGGTCTGCCGAAAGAACTGACAAATCTGTCTTGGAAGACGTACAGCCAGTGGGCTCCTCAGAGGCAAGGATGGCCAGACTCTGTCTCACGGACTTTGGCCATGCTGTCAGAAGAGTTCAGTCCCTGGAGAAGGACATCATGCTTGGTAAAGTAGCAGGGCAGCGAAAAAGAGGAAGACCCTCAATGAGAAAGATTGACCCCGAGGCTGCAACAATGGGCTCAAAGGACCATAAACACAATTGTGTAGCACGTGCAAGGCTGAGCCGCGTTCTGATGGGTTGTTCTTGGGGTCACTAGGAGGCGGAACCTTCCCCATGAGGCTTCGGGAGAAGGATGTGACTATTGGCTCCCCAAAGATTCCCAACGCTTGGGAAACCCCATAGTGATGCTGACAGAATCGACTGGCTTGGCTTCTGGTTTTAGCTTTCCTACATCTGCATTCTTGCCCCAGCCCTGCTTCCCACACCCTTTTTCCAAGAGATCATTCAAATCCCCTGGAGGCACCCATCCACCACCTTGACACCCTTTCCCCAGTTCAGGAGATGTTTTCCAGGTCGACCAGGGAAGGTTTCCCAGGCACAGGGACTGCTTCCCGGGGCAGGAAGGTGGGCAGAAATCAGCCCCCGCTGGAAAATCAGAGGAGGGGCTGCTGCACGGTGCCTGTGATGGTGGACTTCTAAGAGTCATAGAAAGCTCGCCCAGCCAACCTGGTTTTCCCAGCCTGCCCCTTTCAGAACTGCCAAAAATGTGGGGGTTTTCCCCCACCTGGGGTCCTGCCAGTGCTGAGCCCCTGCAGCAGGCCATGCACTGTGCCCATTCACATAGAGGACCCCCCTCGCCAGCACTGCCCAGAGCCGGGGACAGAGCTGCTGTGCTCATGGCATTGACATTGGGACAGAGAAGTCAGCATGACAATTCCCTGAGGCTGAGAAGGGAGTCAGGAGGGGTGGATGGGGTGTGTGTTAGGGAGGCACCGCTGTTTACCTATAGCAGTCAGGGGACCGTCAGGGACGCAGTCTGTGAAGAACCAGGGGACACGGTGTCCTGGACAGGGAACCACAAATGCAAAGGCCCTGGGGCAAGCCAGTGTTTGGGCTTCCCAAGGAACGGGAAGAAGGTGGGGCTGGCTGGGAGGGAGTATGTGCAGGCCAGTGAGAGGTGACCTTGAGGAGAAGGAGCCAAGAGGGAGATCCTGCAGGACCCTGGGCCGTGGGAAGCACTTGGGATTGTATTCCAAGTGCTTCAGGAAGCCACAGGAAGTTTGTAGGAGGATAGTGGGCAGGGAGGACGGGAAAGATGGTCAATTACTCGGGCAATGTTCGTAATAGAGAAAATCCAGAATTGGGACATTATCTAGATTTATCACAAAAATCACAGTGGTGCTGTGATTCAGTACTCAGCTGCAAACTCTAAGGTCAGCAGTTCAAACCCACCATCTACTCTCCAGGAGGAAGTGGTGGCGATCTACTTGTGCACAGGATAGGCTCGGAAGCCCCGTGGGGCACTTCTGCTCTGTCCTAGAGGGTCACCAGGAGTCAGAGTCAAGTGGAAGGCGGATTTGGGGATAATACAAATGATACCTGTTAAAAAAATTTTTTTTTTAATCATCTTGCTGCTATGTGAAGAATGGATTGAAAAGAGCCAGCAGCTGTTAGCACAGGAGTGGCTTCAACTACCACGTGAGCTGGGGAGATGGCAGGGAAAACCAGATCAATTCCTTCGTGCTGATGCACCAATTGGTCAGTGGTCAGTGTGCCTCCTGCACCATCCATCTCTCAGTGGAAGCCTGTGTGTTGCCATGGTGCTGAACAAACTGAGCAGAGCTTTCAGACTAAGAAGGAGTAGGAAGAAAGGCCTGAGGATCTACTTCCAAAACTCAGCCAATGAAAACCCTAAGGCTCACCGTGGTCTGAGCACTCAACCGATAACAGAGATGATGTAGAACCAGGCAGGTTTTCTATCCTTGTGCATGGGGTCCCCAGGGACTGACTCAGGAGTAACAAACAACAATAATACCCAGGAAGCACTGAGCACTGGGCCCAAGGAGGCGGGTGAGCTGGTGGCTCTGTTGTGGCCAGGGTAGGAGACTGGATGGCAGGGACCTGAGGAGAGGTTGGGGAAGCGATTTGCCTTGGACTTAGGTCCATAGGCAGCCTGGGGTGGGAGCACACAAGGGTGAACTCTGGGGAGCCCACTTCCTTCTTTCGATTCCCTCATGCGTAACGCTGTCTTTCCGCCTGTAAAAGGTCATTGCTAGAGCCATATCTGTGACATCTAAGTGTTTCAGAAATAAATACCTGAAAGTAATGAACATGGAAATGCTTATATTTATTTTTTAAATTTTTGATTAAACTCAATGTTTTTGTTATTGCAGTTGAGAACGTGCACAGCATAAACTATACACAAATCCAACGGCTTCTGCGCACACAATCTAGGGTTATTGATTCCATTCTGCTGAGCAGTTCCTCCCCCATTAGCATAAAGTGCCTGCCCTTTGAGTTTCCTATCTGATCTCTGCAGTGGCTCTTGTCAGTTAGAGTCCATCTAAGTGCTTTCAGAAGAACACAATGCTCCAGGCAGGCGTTCTTCACTGATAATCTAGGGAACTGGGTAAGGATAGCTAGCTCTCAGGGTTATCAAATGTGCTACATAGAAGCCATATCCAGAGATCAAAGGAGGGATTGTATCGGGTGTATCCGCTGCACAAGACCTTTTTAAAGTGTTGAAAACAAAGATGTGACTTTGAGGACTGAGGCGCTAACCCAAGCCAGAGTATTTTCAGTCACCTCATATGTATGAGAAAGTTGAACACTGACTAAGGAAGACTGAAGAAGTATCAATCCATTTTCATTAGGGCGCTGATGAATATTCAAAGTATCCTGGACTGCCAAAAGAACAAACAATCTGGAACTGCTTGAGATTATATAACTCATTTTAAAAGCGATTTAAACATGAAAAAAAAAGAGAGAAAATGTTCTAAAATTGATGGAGGTAATGATTATACAATTCATTTGGGTATGATTGAACTAATGAATCATGTGATATGTGGATTATATGCCAGTTAAACTGTAAAAAAATTAAAAGTACAGACAAATCTGTCTTGGAATAAATATATCCAGAATGCTCCTTAGAGACAAGGGTGGTGAGACTTCTTGTCATGTATGTCGGACATGTTTTCAGGACAGACTAGTCCCTGGAGAAGGATGCTGGGTTAGGCTGGGTTGACTAGAGAAACAAATTCATAGACATTCATATGTGTATAAGAAAGGGCTTTATATAAAAGAGCAATTGTACATTGAGAAAACATTTCAGTCCAGTCCAAGTTAAATCCATAAATCTAATATTTGCCCATATGTCCATTACCAGTCTATAAATTCTTCTTCAGACTCACACAGAGCATGCAATGACACCGAGTGCAGGCAGGAAGATCACAGACCAGTGGGTGGAAAGTCTTGTGGATCCAGTGGCGATGGAAGCATCTCCGCACTGGTGTGGGTCTCCATGTGGCTCCTCCAGCTCCAGGACTTTAGCTCCATCAGCGTGTAGCTCCATGTAGCTTGTCAACAGGAATGGGGAGAGAGAGTCTGTATGTATCCGGCCTCCAGTGAGCTATTTATCTCCATGGCACCTCCAAGTGAGGTCATCAAGCTGCGACCTTACTGACAGGGTAGACTCCACCCCTTCACAAACTGACACCAAATTATGTAAGTACCACAGATGCCATGCTTGGTAAAGTAGAGGGGCAGCGAAAGAGAGGGAGATCCTCGGCAGGAAGGACTGACAGAGTAGTGACAACGGACAAGAATTGGGGGAATGGCACGGGACCAGGCAGCGTTTCATTCCATGTACTCCGGTCTCTACGTTGGAACAACTCGATGGCACTGAATGACAACAGTGGGGCTCTCAGAGAATGCCACAAAAGGGGGGCTTTCACAGCAACGCTACCTTCTCACAGCTCTGGATGCTAGAAGTTCAACCTCAAGGCAAGGCTTCCATCCTTTGTGGGCTCTGGAGGAAATGTCTTTTTCATTTCATTTCATTTTCTTTCTTTCTTTTCTGGAGGAAATGTTCTTATCTCTGCTGAGTGCCTGCTCTTTGATCTTCAGATGGTTGGTATAGCTCTTTCCTGAGCTCTGCAGGTCTCCCAGTCTTGTTTAATCTCTTATCCAAAGAGAGGTTGATGAATGAACAACTTGCCCTACCCTAATCCTGTCTCATTAACATAACAAAGACAGCCCATCCCCAGGCATTACAATCACAAGCATAGAGTTTAGAGGATGCACAACACATTTTGGGGATGGGGGGGGACTCCATAAATCGATTCATAATAAAAGAGTTCACGTGCCTCTTTGGTGTACGGTCTTAAGATGATCTCAGGACAATAGTTTCAGGGTTCATCTAGCCTCAGTGGCTCCAGAAAGACTACATTCTGTAGGAATTTGACATTTTCTTATTCTCCACCCCCATGGTATTTGTTTTTGTATTTAAATTTTAATTAAATAGACACATGGTGAAAATTTCAGAGTGTAAGAGTTCTACCTCTTCGTCCCTGGAAATATTCTGTTATGTTTATTTTTAAGGGGCCCTGGGGGAGTAGGATGCTACCTGTTGGGCTGCTAGCCTGCAGGTCAGCAGTTCGAAAACACCAGCCACTCCGTAGGAGGAAGGTGAGGCTTTCTACTCCTTTAATGAAAGATTGTCAATCTTGGAAACCCAAGTGAGTCATTCTGGCCTTCCCTCTAGGGTTGCTATGAGTCAGGAGAGACTCAAAGTTAGTGAGTGTGATTTGGTCTGGGTTCTTTTTAACTTTCTCAGAAATATTCTCATTGTATACACAAAAGTGCATTCTATATTTCCATTTTAGACACAAATACAACATAGGTTCCATACTGTTTTCTCCACCAAACAATAGTTCTTGAGGGTCATTTTGTGTCTGTGCATGGATTGCTCCCTCGTTCTATTCAGTAGCTGCATCGTATACTATTGTGTGGCTTTATCATACAGAAAAATGGACATTTAAATGATTTCTAGGTCTTAACTGCTGCAAACTATGTCACAACAAGCACTGCTCCTATGGAGGTCTTTGTAACTACCTTTGGATAAATTCCTAGAAGTTGGATTTCTTGTTCAAAATGGGATGTAAGTTTTTTCTGTTTGGATACATATTGAGAGATTGTCCTTTAGAGCAATTGGACCCATTTTCCCCTTCCTCCTTCCCAGCAGACTCTGAGAGCAGGCCCTTCATGAGGAGGCTAGAAGAAACTGCCTAAGCAGTTTCATCTCGGTCAAGCTCATGACACTTGACAATCTGTACTATAAACATGGATAAGCACCGACACCATGTTGGAGTGGGTAATGTTGCCCCATTATGCAATTCAGAGAGCTCAGAACCCCTGCCCAGGATGTGAATCCAGAGTCTCAGCAATGAGCTGCAGTGAACTGACCAGACATGGGGATGGTTGCCTTCACTGATGCCCAGACTCTGGCAATCAAGCTGGGCAGAAGGGCACAGAGGTCAAAGCCAAGAGATGACTCCGTGGTGAGATCTGGACCACCCAGGCCAAGGCCACTGCAGCTACCTCTCTGCCTGGGCGTGGGTGTCGTGAGACATAGCAGAGATGGGAAGTTGGTCACTGGCTGGGGGAGCTTGGGGGCAGAGGTAAGAGTGGATGTTCACACCTGGGTCAGAAGCCCCCAGTACCCCCTTCTTTAGTGGTTGCAAAGCAGGCAACTTCAGTTTCCATTAAACCAATCAACCAGCCAACAAACAAAAGTGGGATATGGTGAGGAGGAGAGAGAGGCCCCTGTCCCCAAACCACAGCAGCCCAAAGAACCTAAGTTTAGCATCACTCTCTCGGCCTGTTTGGGAGCCTTTTGACTGCCAGTTCTTCCAATGGGCCCCACTTCCGTGAACTCAAAGGTAATGGAATCGGCTTCAGCAAAAACAGTGTTCTAAATAAAGAAAGGCAGAGCACTGACCTTCGACAGCATGCTCTCCCTGCAGGCTTTGAACTTAAAAAGAGGCGAGGAATGTGCAGTTGGAGATAGGTGTGTGTGCACATATTATGAATTATTTTCTCATATTATGAATGTTAAGCCTGACTTGAAACTGTTAAGAAAGTTCTACCATATCATTAGGAGTAGCCTGTTTAAAAAATCTTTCAAGATAAAAGATAAAATAAGAGTGATGGATCAACTCACTTTTGTTAAAACTAACTGGCCTCAAAAAAACCACAAAAAACTAACTGGCCTCAGGGTCCATAAACCAAAACTCACTGCCCTCAAATCGATTCTGCTTCATAGTGATCCTACAGGACAGGGTAAACTGTCTCTTTCAGTTTCTAAGACTCTGTGAGAATAGAAAGCCTCACCTGTCTTCTACAGAGTGTCTGGGGGTTTCAAACAGCTGACCTAGCAGCTAGCAGTCCAGCACCTAACTCACCATGCCATCAGGGCTCCTAAAACTCGCATTGCCATCGAGTCAATGCTGACTCATAGACACTCTGTAGGGTAGAGGTTGCCCCTGTGAGGTTCCCAAGACTGTTGCTCTTTAGGAGACAGAAAGTCCTGTCTTTCTCCAAGCAGCAGACTGATGGTTTCAAACTGCTGACCTTGAGGATCACAGACCAACTCATAACCACTATGCCACCAGGGCTCCTTTGCGGTCCTTAGATGTTATACATTGATAGGCTTCCCAGAGGAGTAGGTCTTCAAATCCCCACTCTAAGATCTCCTGGCACAAGCTTTTGCATCCATCCCATTAATCCCACGGTGGGTAGCCCCAGCATGAGACCAACGCTCCCAGACCCCCAAGGAAGTCCTGGCCCCCAAAGCAGGGTCATCCTAAAAGCTTGTGCTCTTGAAGTGATGTTTGCTGGGCACTGAGGGTCATAATCAAGGAAACATGACGCCATCCCATTCTACTGACCCAGAGACGCCCACGTTTCTGAAGTTTTTGATCGTTCATCTATTTGAATGAAGATAATCTCTACTTCTTCCTTCTCTTTCTGATTGTTTGTCAGTTCACCATCTCACAGAGTCAGTACCTAAACCACCACTGCACTTCAGAGTCTGTGCTAGGCACTTTGGGGACTCGCCCACAAGGCTGTGAGGAGGAGAGAGAGATATAATGGCTTTGTAAAACAGTTTGGCATTAATTAAGAGTCGAGCTTGCCCACACTCACAATTCAGCAATGGATTCTGTTCATAGTTAGAAACTTCTGAAACTCTTCCACCGGTGTGAAAGGTGTGCCTAAGAATACTCAAAGCAGCCGCTTTGTTCGTAACAGTGAAAATACAAAGAACCCAATGCTATCGCCAGGAGAGAGGAACCCTGCTAATATATTGGTTACTCATGCGCTGAGACCCAAAGGCCCACAGTTGGAAAGCACCAGCTTCCCCTCAGGAAAAAGACGGATCTTTCTACTGGGCTCAAGAGTGAGTCTTGGGACTCACAAAGGCAGTTCTGCTCTCTCCTAGGGATCACTGGCAGGCAGCATCGACTCGATGGCAGTGAGCTTTGAGGGCCAGAAGAAATACATTGTAGAACTGAGGTCTATTTCCATTATGAAATATTATGCCATGAAATGAATGGATTACAGTTGTCAATAAGATTGAATCTTAGAAACAAAAGGAGGACTAAAAGTGATTTCCAAAAGACTATCTACACTATAATCACTTTTTCTGCAGCTTAGAAACTACCAAAGGTAAATGGTATTTTCTAAGGAAAACATGCAAATATGTCTTAAAATTTGTTTAGAGCAAAAAACCAATTTTTTAAACGCAGGGATGCAGATAGCTTCTAGCTGGCCTCCATCTTGCCAGTTTTGCAAACCAAAGAAGAGCGCATTCCTCTCTCCACACTCCACAGACAAAATCCCAGGCAAGGCCTCTGATTGGTGTGGTGTGGGTACAGGCCAATCACTGTGGCCAGGAGAAAAGGTAAGGTGTGACTGATTGACAGGCCCTACCAAACAGTAAGGGAGTGACAGAAGCGGCAAAGAAGGTGAGGAAGGAATGCTGGACAGATAAATTCGGCCAAAGTTCCCTCCAGAGCAGCGGCAGCTCTGGAAGCAAGCGAAAGCAGAGGCTCTTTCTAAGATAAGATCCTAGCCCGGTAGGCTGAAGAGGAGCAGGGTTTGTAGCTCTGATGAGAGAGGGAACAGGAAGGCTCGTAGCTCGACCCTGGAGACAGGAGACTATGTGGCCCTGGGAGAGCCATTTTAATTGTTCTGTGGGCTGATCGGCTCCAGAGCGTGAAAACAAACCCTGATGGGAGGGATTCCCTGGAAAATAGGTACGCTGAAGGGTGCGTTCAGGATGTTGCAGAAGCAGCGAGAACACCCCCACACAGATCTGTCGCTGACTCAAGCGGATGTCTGGGGCCATGGAGGGGGCAGGCTGGGAACAGAACACAGTTCAGAGCCAGGAACTCTCCATTCTGAAAGGAGTTGCCTAGAAGGATGGTTTCCAGGTGGCCTGATCTAGCTCACCACTCCCAGACCAGGGCTCCCCACAATTCTGTGCTCAGCCGCTGAGAGAGAGAGAGAGAGAGAGAGAGAGAGAGAGAGAGAGAGAGAGAGAGAGAGAGAGAGAGAGAGAGAGAGAAAGAGAGAGAGAGACCTCCAAGCCCAAGAGTTCCAACTTTAGAGAGGAGTAGGATGAAGGGGGCGGGGGAGCAGGGGGGCGGGGTGTTGCCTTTGTCAAAACAACAAAACCATGTATAGGAACAAGTCCAGGGGTCTCAATGACCTGGTTCTGTGCTACTGACTGCCCAAGGCTGAGCCAAGTCCTCGCACCCCAGGCCCACTGTGTCCCTGTAATTGCGTTCCTCTCAGCACATCACCACGATTTCTGGGAAGGTCATCGCCTGCCCACCCCTCCCACCGCGGCTCTCAGCCAACTGGACACACTCAGCAGTTGCTCCAGGAATGTTTGAAGAGCAAATTTGGAGGGGGGTAGGGGGGTAATTTTTTTCTCCCCTCCTCTAGTCCTCATGGCATTAAAAATTCTTCAAAGGCAAGGCTTCCATCCAAGCACTAGCCTTTCACCTCCACCAGTCTTCAGTAAATGCTTGCCAACATGAAAGGTTGGTTCCAGTGTGGAAAGCAGGATTTCCCATGGTTCCTAGTAATTAATTACTGACGACTTGGCTAGTATCACACAATCAAGGCTAACAACTTCCTATAACATAGCAGGGACGTTGCTAGCTGAGGAAGTCTTAGTTAATGACTGGAATTTACCTTTCTTCCACTTCCAACCCCGGAGGGGTGGCCACTCTGAAGACGCCAGAGTGGGGGCGAGGCAGAGCCTGGGACTAATATCTCAGGCCATCACCTGGGGTTCCCCTCCCTGGCTGTGGTCGGGGAATTCTGCCAGCTAAGAGCTGCCATTATGTTCAAGTCAATGACTAGTGGCTTCCCATCTGGCCTAGAGTGAAAGGCCTTATGGTGTTTGCCATGGTCTCGGCCATCTCCTGCCCCACCCCTCACGTCTTAGGTCTCCGACATCATCTTCTCTGCCTGTAGCTGTAGGGGTTGTTCAATGAGCCCCCATGGGTGCAGTGTAGAAATACTCATAAGGGGGGGTGATTTTCTGAGGGACCTCTGGATGGGTTCCAACTACCAACCAAGCCAGGAGTAGCCATGGGTTTAGCCATTTTCACTGCCTAGGGCCTGCATCTTCCTCAGTCTAACTCAGAACCGTAGCTTTCTCAGCCTTGGTGTTATTGGAGTTTGGGCCCAGATAATTCTCTGTTATGGGGGGGCTGTCCTGTGCACGCCAGGGTGTTGACAACATCCTAGGTCTCTCCTCACTAAAGGCCAGTAGCACCCCTGTCCCCAGCCATGACAACTGAATTGCTCCCGATATTGCCAGATGGTCCCCTGGGGGGCATGGGGTAAAATTACCCCTTCTTGAGATGCACGGCCCCTCACTGTGGCAGCCAAACTGGCGTCGCTGTTCTTGCACTTGCCGGTGCCTCTGCTGGCTGGCTCTCTGTGGGGCTTCCTCTTGAGCTTCTTTACCCAGATGTCACCTGCTTAGCCTGACCTTCTCCAGCCAACCTATCTAAAATTGCAACTCATCCCAAAAGTCCCTAAAAGCCTTCGTTGCTTTATTTTCCTCCTTAGCACCAATCACCAGTCAGCAGGCCATGTGCCAGACTCACTTTGCTGAGTGTCTGTTCCTGAGACTGTAAGGGGAGAGTTGGCGTCCTGTTTGCTCTGATTGGAGTCTGCTCTGTTTAATGCTGTGTCCCTGGACTTAGAACAAGGACGGGCACACATCAGGTTCTCAACAAATATTCGTTGAATGAGTGAATGAACTGGACAGCTCCAGTTTCTTTCAAGGAGCCCTGGTGGCACAATGATTAAGTGCTCATTTTCTAACCAGAAGTTCAAACACACAAGCTGCTCCACCAAAGACAGACACGGCAGTCTGCTTCCATAAAGATTTACCGCCATCGAAACCCTATGGGGCAGTTCTACCTTGCTCTATAGGGTCATGGTACGTTGCCATCAAGTTGATGGCGAAGGGTTTTCTTGTTTAATCTCCTCCAGTGTCAGAGGATCCCGGGACAAAAGAAACGATGAGTGTGTTACTTCTTCAGACTGGTGGCCAGCAAGTCCATGGCAGAATATTGGGGGACTCTAAACGAGGCCTTTACCCATGTTCCCCTCGTAAGCCAAAGTGTTCTTTCTGCCTCTCTTTAGGAATAACAAAACATCATGTTGGGTGGGGGCTTTCAGAGCTGGTGGTCCAGTATGTCTTGACCGGTGGGACATATAGCTCCCACCTACCTCTGGAATTTAGTGGGAAGCTGCTATCCTGCTTGGAGTCCAGGCTGCCATCTGATACGAGCCCGTGTAACTGTGAATCTGAAGAAAGGGACCTCGTCCCACCAATCCCAGCACTAGAGATCCTTTGAGACATAGGTGCCCCGTTAATTGCATTAAAAATTTTTTTCATTTTGCTCAAAATGCCATTCATTACAGAAAACACCGAGTTTCAAAAGAAAATTCAAAGCCTTAGTTAATTTGATCTTGAAAGTTAACAATCATTCTTCCTTCTCTTCTCTTCAATCCCTTTGTATGGCTGTGTGTGTCCCAGGAAGGATGTGGATACTGCGCCCTTGCGTGGGAAGCCTTGATCTTCATAGATCTCAAATACCTGTGAACAGGTGCGTGTGTAGGTACACACGTAGCCCTTTGTGTCATACAAGGACTGACAGCTGGCCTTTCCCAAGAACTTGTGGAATACCAGATATTGTGCTGACGGCTCTACAGGTCATGGAGCTTAATGTTGCAAGCCAGCTTGGCAAGTCAGTATTACGATTAATGCCACTCCGTTTTCACAGACGAGCTGAATAAGCTACGGTATCTGACCCAGAGTCACTTCTGAGTCTGACCTCAGGCAGTTGTCCGTTTAATCTGGACAGCCCTTTCCGGGCTACCTCATGGCCCCTGTTGACAGACAGGAAACGGATGCTCAGAAATGTAAAGCAGCTCACCCAGAATCCCCTGCTCCCCATGGCAGGGCTCTCTTTGTTACTAAGAAGAGGCCTCAAAGGCTCACAGCAAAAGGTGGTCTTGTTTGAATTGTCCCTTATTCCAAGCACAGGAAGCCTAGGGCACAGCGAAGCTGACTTCAGGCCACACAGCAGGTGCAAGGAATTGGCTGAAATTCCCTTTGCAATCTACATTTGCAAAAGACCTCCAGGGAAGTTGGTAGAATTGAATGAGACAGAGTCCGTTCTACATCTTGGTGCCCCAGAGGCATTGGAACAACTTACTCTCTGAAGAGAATTTGCTCATTGATTAACAGAATGAAGCTGTGTGTCGATAGGAATCAAGGGCAGAGACCCTCATCTATAATCTCCCCCAAAGAAGGAAGCCCTGACCTGCTCTGTGGCCTGGTCTGCTCAAGGTGATGCCCCGGGGAGGGATCTTGTGGGGCTGCTACAGGGGCACAAGGAATTGACTCTTAAAACTGTTAACTCTAGCCTGTTATTTTACCAACAGGCACTGTCCTTGAAAGTGCCTAATCCTAACTGGCTTGCCTCCTCCCTTCTGTAAGCGCATGTCCAGTTGCCTACAGATGGGCTTTCGGTCCCCACTCTGCACTTGGTGCAGCGGAGCAACGATGAAACACACAACTTTTCTCTAGTTCCTAAATGCTTCCTCCCCCCACCCCCAACCCCCACTGTCATGATCCCAATTCTACCTTACAAATCTGGCTAGACCAGAGGATGTACACTGGTACAGATAGGAACTGGAAACACAGGAAATCCAGGACAGATGATCCCTTCAGGACCAGTGGTGAGAGTGGCAATACCGGGAGAGTGGAGGAAGGATGGGGTAGAGAGGCAGAACCAATTATAAAGATCTACATCTAACCTCCTCCCTGGGGGATGGACAACAGAAAAGTGAGTGAAGGGAGAAGTCGGACAGTGTAAGATATGACAATGATTTATAAATTATCAAGGGTTCATGAGGAAGGGAAGAGTGGGGAGGGAGGGGGAAAAACGAGGAGCTGATGCCAGGGGCTTATGTGGAGAGCAAATGTTTTGAGAATGATGAGGGCAACAAATGTACAAATGGGCTTTACCCAATTGATGGATGTATGGATTGTGATAAGAGTTGTATGAGCCTCCAATAAAATGATTAAAAAAAGAAAGTGCCTAATTTAACCCCCTCCTCCTCTATCTGCCAAAGCCATGTATTTAAACAGAAACATTGGACTATTGAATTGTGTGACAGGTGAATTAAGTGCCAATAAAACTGTTTAAAACAACAACAACAAAAAACCCAGAACCAAATCACTGCCTTGAGTCGATTCCAACTCATAGTCACCCTGTGGAACACAGAGCTGTCCCTTTGGGTTTCTGGGCTGAAAATCTTTACAGAAGCCAAAAAACCTCAAACTGCTGGCCTTGTGATTAGCAACCTAATACATAACGCACTGCTCCACCAGGGTTCCATCAGCAATGTATAATAGAGCTGTGTAGTCTCCTCAGTCCACCTCCACGCCCCCATGACTCTATCCACATGGGTGAAAGCAAGGTTTCTTCTGGCTGAATTGATCGTGTTCATGTAAACTTAAAAACCTTCTAAAAGACCTTCAATAGGAGCCCCAGACAAATAAATGACACCCAATCCATATCATGAGATAGTCTGAGTCCCAGCCCCCATTTAAAACAAAACCTTGATGCTCATAAGGACCCAGAGAACAGAGTAGAATTGTCCCACAGCCTGCCCGGGGCTGTAAATCTTTACGAAAGCAGACTGCCACGTTGCTCCCCTACGGCGCAACTAGTGTGTTTGAACCGCAGACCTGTGAGCGACCTAGACTTTAATCACTGATCCATCAGAGCTCCAGGTAGGTCATTAAAAAACCTACTTACTGGTAAATACAATGGGGCTAGGGGGCGGGGCAGCAGGTGGGAACGAATTGAGACCAGAGATCCTGTATGGAGGAGGAAAATGTGGCTCAAAGCTCCCAAAGTGACCAGGCTTACTGGTTAGACACACACTGGCAGAACCCAGGAGACTCGGGCCCTTAGCAATCCTCCAGGTCTGGAACGGAACTCACCTCCGTAGCTCCATGTTCAGCCCAACCATGGACAGGTTTAAAAAGGGAACAATCGTACCAGGAAAGCATTCCTGAGACTTCAACCATTTGAGCTCAGAGGGCAGCCCTTACGCAGGGACAGAGTTCAGGAGGGTTGGGAAAGAGGGCTTCCCTGGGACTATCAGTCTCTATCGGACCAATCAGCTGTAGCTCTCTCCCGAGGAGTGGCTGGTAGGTCTGCACCACCGATCTTAGCAGGTGGTGCTGGCTCCATAGCCCCACCAAGGTCCTTATCTTTCCCAACTCCAACCAAACCGTCAGCCACCAGGTGGATTCCGATTCACAGGGACCCTGTGTCGCGGTCCGGAAGCTGTAATTCTTTACGGGAACTGTTAGTCCCATCTTTCTCCCATGGAGCAGCTGGAGGGTTAGAATTGCTGACCTTGTGGTTCGAGTCCAACGTCTCCCCAAGACTGCCACCAACCAGGGCCCCTTTCCTTTGCTCAAACCCCAAACCAAACTCTCTGACATCGAGTCCATTCTGACACATGGTGACCCTATAGGACAGAGTAGAACTGCCCCTGCGGGTTTCTGAGATGGCACCTTTTTGTGGGAGTAGAAAGCCTCGTTTTCCCCCAAGAGCAGAGTGATGATTTCACACTGCAAACCTCAGGGTTCCTTTTGTTTCCCCTAAAACAAAGCTAAATGAGAATCACATGTACTTGTTTTCTGTTTTGTTTTCTTAACCATATTGAGATCCTTTATTCTTTAAAAAAATAATTTTATTGGGGGCTCATACAACTCTTATCACAATCCATACATACATCAATTGTGTAAAGCACATCTGTCCATTTGTTGTCCTCATCATTCTCAAAACATTTGCTCTCCACATAAGCCCCTGGCATCAGCTCCTCGTTTTTCCCCCTCCCTCCCTGCTCCCCCCTCTCTCCCTGCTCCCCCTCCCTCATTTACCCTTGATAATTTATAAATTATTATTTTGTCATATCTTACACTGTCCGACGTCTCCCTTCACCCACTTTTCTGCTGTGCGTCCCCCAGGGAGGAGGTTATATGTAGATCCTTATAATTGGTTCCCCCTCTCTACCCCACCTTCCCTCTACCCTCCTGGTATCGCCACTCTGGTCCTGAAGGGATCATCTGTCCTGGATTACCTGTGTTTCCAGTTCCTATCTGTACCGTGTACATCCCCTAGTATAGCCAGATTTGTAAGGTAGAATTGGGGTCATGATATATAGGGCAGGGGGGAAGGTGGGGGAAGCATTTAGGAACTAGAGGAATGTTGTATGCTTCATCATTGTTACACTGTACCCTGACTGGCTTGTCTCCTCCCGAGACCCTTCTGTAAGGGGATGTTCAATACCTACAGATGGGCTTTAGGTCCCCACCCAGCACTCCCCCTCATTCACAATATGATTTTTTGATCTGATGATGCCTGATACCTCAGCCCTTCGACAGCTCGTGGTCACACAGGCTGGTGTGCTTCTTCCATGTGGGCTTTGTTGCTTCTGAGCTAGATGGCTGCTTGTTTATCTTCCAGCCTTTGAGACTGCAGACACTATATCTTTTGATAGCGAATCGCATGTACTTGTTCTGACTTACCTCCCAATGAAACATAAAGATACTAGGACCAAATCTCATGTGCAGCCCTGGGAATCTCTGTGCATCAGAGATGGAAATGATGACTTTGCTGGGTGGGCTACTGGGTGTGGGTTGATTCCCCTGCCTCCACCTCCTTTTTAATTATGACCTTCTGATACTCTTCCTGTATGCTTTCTGAATTTTTAGTTATGGCGCAAATGGTTTGTGCCCTCCTGTTAACCTAAAGGTTGGCAGTTCAGATCCATCCAGTGAGACCCCTACTACAGGAATAAAAACCAAGACAAAGACTGCAGGCTTTGAAGGTTCCCAAGGGAGGGAGGGCATGGATGGGGGCGGGGGGTGGGGTGGGGTGACGCAACTGACTAAGAGGCTGACTGGTGTTGATTTGGATGAAAGGGAGGACAGAGCCATAAGAGTAAGAGGAAAAATAGGGGAGGAAGGGTGTTGATGAGTGGTTTGAACTGTTGAATGCAGTCTTTGATCTGCAATGTATCCCCTCCCCCGCCCCGATCTAATTCACAATAAAACATTCATCTAATTTTAAAAAATGGATCTTATTCAGGAAAAAGAAAATGTTATAGCCAGAGGGTCCCCGTGACTCAGAATGGCCTCAATAGTAACAGGTTTGGTGGGGTTTTGTTTGCATCTTTGTTTGTGTTTGTGATTTTGCCCACCATTCTCATCTTGTTTTTCTTCTTCTTTTAAGTTTTGTACCATGAATTGGATGGAGGTTTGTGAAGCAAATCCATTTTCCACTCAACAGTTCATATGCATTTTGCTTTGTGCCACGGATTCAAGTGGCCACTTCCTTCCTGTGGGTGCTGCGTCCCTGCCTGCAGTGTGCTCCTGTGCTCCTGTGCTCCTGTGCTGGTCTGGAGTGGAATAAATACTGTCGGTGCCTCCCTGAGAAACCTGCACCTTGATGGAGGCCCAGTGGAGACAAAGGAACAGTGGAAAGAGCTCCACAAAGGGGTCGACAGTGCTTATGAAGCGATCAAAGTGAAAGGATGTGGATCCTGGGCCTTTGGACTGTCTGTGACAGATGGCAGAAGCTTCAATGAAGAATCTGAGGTGAGTACGTCCAAGTTCCACCATGATTGAGGGTCTCGATGGAAGTAATCACGATGTCTCCCTCCGTGTCCCGTCCATATGGGGACAGAAAGGAATCTCAGACATTGTGATGGTGACTCTGACTCCTGAGGAGGACTGAAGAAAAGTGCAGATACACTTTACAGGATCCCAAAAGAGCTGCGATTAGAAAGTCTTCTCTTGTACCTCGTCATGGTTCAAATGGATTTCAGTTGGAGGTTTTGCGTGTTGTTCTTTGATCTGATATGTGATTAAAGCAGTGTAATTATGATCTAAAAACCCAAAAAACAGTAGTTTCCTAAAGTCAGATGTGGGGATGACCCACAAAGCTTTACAGCTATATCCTGATGGTGGAGAATACTTACCATGTGCAGTTCTAAATTGGTCAGCACAACATCATTCCCCCACCTTAGAGGCACTAGTGCCAATGTGTGTTTACTGCGTGTTATGTACCTTCTGGCCCCTTCACTCAACATGCTAGGTCCAACTGTCTGCCCCAATGTGTAAATCCAATATTGATTGTCTTGTGCATAAGTGTCCCAGTAGATTTTATTTTGCGTGTGATCCATATCAGAGTCCTATATATCACCATGCAATGTAAAAAGATCTATACATAAGCAACGCAACTATCTGTTAGTCCAACAACAGCAACAGATAATCCATGAACCATGAAAAAAAAAAAGTAAGAGAGCCGAAATCCATGGGCAGGGTCCACACATGGATTGAGCCTCCAGGGAATTCCCTCGACCATCGCCAAGGGATGTGAACAGCCCTGTTAGCAGACAGAGAGCATTGTCAACTTGGTGATGGCAGATGTAGTTAGGTTAAAATGTAGCATCTTATTCTTCGATGGCTCTTTTGACCCCTTTGAAAGTTGTCTCAGTAAAAAAAAAAAAAAAGGCCAAAGGAAATACAGTAGATTACGCCTCTGATGCCTCCCCTCTGCCATCAACCAGGGATGTGCATCGCCTTGCTGTCACGCAGAGCGCACTGGAGAGTGGATCACAGTCAAGGCAGCTAGGGGAGAATGGACTGCTTTGTCATCAGATCTCCCTACTGACTCGTTTTTAATTTTTTTTAATATTTCCTTTCTTTCTGATTGAGGTTTTTCTGGTTTTGTTATGATTGTTTGTTGTTGTTTTGTTTTTCTGTCCATTAAACCCAAGATAGGTAAATCTATGGAGACAGTAAGTGGGCGAATGGTTTCCAGGGGGTGTGGTATGGGAGGTTTAGGGGGAAACGGGGAGCCAGTAACAGTGAGTACAAGAAAGAAGAAAATATGCTGAACTTGATTGTGCAACTCTTCTTGATGTACTTGAACCATGGAGATGTGTGTTATGTGAAACATATGCCAAGAAACTGTTTTTTAAAAAGGAAGAAAGTTCACAGTCCCAGAAGCCCTCCAGAGCAGTTCTACTCTGTCCTGCGGGGTATCGGTGAGTTGGAATCCACTCAATGATGGATTAGTGCTGGGGACTCCTGTATGAGATGCTAAACCCTCAGCCACTAACCGAGCAGTCGGTGGGTCAAACCTACCAGAGCCACCAAGGGGAAAGAGTGGGACTGTCTGTTTCCATTAGGATTAATGCCCTCAGAAACCTCAAGAGCCAGTTCTGCGCTGTCCTATAGGGTCATTTGGCGTTGGAATTGACCTCGACAACGATGCCTTTGTGCTTTTTTCCTTGGAAGCCCAGGGAGTTAGTGCAAGAACAAGCCTGAAACCTTTTCAATGGTTCAAAAGCTGCCCATGCACAGAGCGGGTGATTGTGATGAAGAACTGGCTGTGAGTAGGAGTTGATTCTATCACTTCAAAATGAGGACAAGTTCACAAAGCATTAAAGGGCAAGCGAAGATCCCCAGTGGCATAGTGGTTATTCATTTGACTGCGATAGGCAATGTCAGCAGTTCAAAACCACCAGCAGACCTGAGGGTGAAAGATGAGGCTTTCTACTCCTGGAAAGAGTAAACCCACTGGGAGAGTTCTACCCTGACCTATAACGTCACTATGAGTCTGCATCGCTTGTAGGAGGTGTCTCAGGCCTGACATCAATAACCTTGGGACTTACTGCTCACAGTAGTACTTGCAGTTGGACATTCCAAACCAAACCGAACCCCCCTACCATGGGGTCAAGCCCGACTCCCAGGGTCCTATAGGACAGAGTTGAACTGTTCCAATGGGTTTCAGAGACTGTAAATCTTGGTGGGAGTAGAAAGTCTCACCTTTCTCCAGCAGAGAAACTGATGGGTTTGAACTGCTGGCCTTGCAGTGGGCAGCCCAACTCGTAACCCACTACGCTATCAAGGCTCCTCGGTTACATATAGTCGCGTTATATAAGGAGCCATGGTGGTATGGTGATTACACTTGGCTACTCATGGTCAGCAGTTCGAAACCATAGACAGCTCTGCCAGAGAAAGGCTGGGCTTTCTGCTTCTGTAAACAGGCACAGTTGCAGAAATCCACAGGGGATCACCATGAGTCAGCAGTGCGTCTGGTTTTATGTCAGGCGGTAGCAGGGGTCAAGTACCCATACAAAGTAAGCATGGGGTTTTCTGGGTTTACTCTATTTACATATGCTAATCAGTCAGACACTGTAAATGTGAAAAAAGGTTTTGATCTATAGGAAGGTCCTGTAGGGTGTGTGATGGAGAGAGTTACATCACCCATACCTAGAAGTTGAATCTCTCGTGTGTTTTTGGGTGAAATTATTCACAAGTTGGTAAGCAACCACAAATCAACCCGTGCTTCCCTATCTGTTGAGCAATATGGCTGGAGTAGGATCAGGGTTCAGGTCCCAGATCTTACGCTTCCTAATTGGGTGAGCCTCCAAGGCCCCCTTTCCAGTCCCTCTGGGTTGTGGTAAAGATGAAAAGAGAGCAAGTAGGGAAATCACCAGGCCAAGATGTAGGCTCAAATCCTCAGCTCCTCGCGACTGTTATTACCCAAAACATGCCATTTTATGTAACATTTAAGCATAATTGATTTTCAACATTATTCGGTGTCTTTGAAAACATCACAGTCAGCGGCTGCTAGCTCTACCAGTTTCTTAGTCACTGTTATGGGCTGTAGGGCTGCTTCCATTTTTACTTTCTTATAAATAGCTTTGTGATGTACACTGCTATGAACATAGCTTACCTCCCCCGTGTTTGGGAGATTTTCCTTACCATCATTTCTCAGAAGTGGAATCACTCAGTCAAAAGAGAATAAACATGTTTAGGGAATTAGCGTACAGATTAGCCAATTGCACCAAGTTGCTATTTCCTGTATTTCACCTTCTCACCTTCCTGCCACTCCCAGCACCTTCCCCCATCCCCACCCCCATCCCATAGGGTGGCCTCTGTGCTGTCCCTGGAAGTGACTCCTGGCTGTTCCTGTCCCACACTCTGGGTGCTTCTGCCATCCTACCTCTTTCATCTGTAGAGGGCCCTCTGCCCTCTGCCCTGGTGGGGCAGTCCTGCTCCTGCTTGCAGATCATTCGGAACCAATGACAGTGACACTGAGACGGGTGCCTTTTCCCCAGCCCTTGACCATGCAGCCTCCTCTGAATTTCCTCAGCCCAGTCTGGGCCCTCTTTCCCTCTCATGATTTAGATTCAGGTCCATAACAACCAGGTCACAGGCCCGTGAGACCAAGAACGGGTCTTAAGTTTCTCTTCCATGCTGCTACGCAGCACAGTGCCGAGGCGGTTACAAGGAACTAAAACCCAAGTCCCAAGGACCCAGCAATCTCCTTGATTAAAAATAAATCAGTCCGTAGAAGCTCTAATCCACACCTGATCTCAGAGACGGTGCAGAACCGGGCAGCGTTACGGTCCATTGTGCATGGGGTTCTGACGGGCTTACATGGCTGCTAGAGTGAAGAGCCTGCTCATGCAAAGACCTCACGAACAGGTGCTTCTGTCTATCTTTTTTCTCAAGTGGATTGCTGGGTCCTTCTCCCTAGTCTGGAAAAATCCGCCGAAACCTATTCATCATCAAAGCACCATCCGTGCCACCACTAGCAGACGGGCGATGGCTGTGCGTGAGGTACGTTGGCCGGGACTCTAAACCAGCTCTCCTGCAGGGACGGTGCGGTTCTCTCACTGGACCCTCTGGCATGTTGATAGAAACCATAGAACCAAATCTGTGGCCACTGAGTCGATTCCAACTCACGGCAACCTGTAGGATCGAGGAGAGATGCCTCACTCTCCATCTTTCTCCTGTGGATTGGCTGCCAAACCTCCAGTTAGCAGCCAATAGTTAACCACCACGTCACCTAGGCTCCTTCTGGCACAGATAGGGAGACAGAATCAAGCGTAATACCCAGGAAGGTCAAGGTCTTTGACCTTGTTCATACTAGGGGAGAGAAACTCCAAAGGTCAGCTCAGCCTGGTGGGCTTTGCTCAAGGGCTAATTCTTGAAAGTCTTGCTATGTAACCCTGAGCAAGCCACTTAACCCCTCTGAACCTGGCTGCTCTGTCTGTATTAAACTCTCTTCACTGGGTGGTTATGAGGTTAAATAAAATATTAAAGTGGATTTAGTTCGCCAGTGGAAACATGGGAGTTAGTTAATTGTCTGGGATACATTGGGAGGGTGCTGGGGGTAACCCTGCGACCTGCATACTTCAGTCGTCCCATTTGGGAACTGGGTGGCAGGTGCCCAACCCATCCGCTAAGGGGCAACCTCCCAGAGGGCTCAGCCACCCGGTCTGCAGGCCTAAAGTCCAGAGGGACTTGTATTTTCACTGCCAACAAGTCGATATCAACTCATAGCCACCCTACAGGGCAGAGTAGAACCTCCCCCGTGGGTTTCTGAGACTGTGGATCTTTACAGGGTAGCAAAGTCTCCTCGGTCCCCCACTGAGTGGCTGGTGATTTCGAACTGCTGACCTTGTAGTTAGCAGCTGAACATGTAGCCCCTTCCACCCCAAGGGTTCCTAGGGGTGTGAGAGACTTGAAGAAGGCCTGGAATCGGGGGAGGAGTTCACCTGTGAATCACCCTTGACTTTCATGAGGTGAAGCAGCAGGATGGAATGCCAGAAATGCTTCCCTTTACATCCTGTTTTCTAGGCATGCTGCTAACTCGCTCCTGTTCAGGCTGCAAATCATCCTCCCTGTCAAGGAGAGCTTTGCGTGAGGCCGGAGGACTGGAGGCTTCTGGGGGTGATGTCACCCAAAGCTCCAGAATTGCCAAGGACTCCAGTTATTCATCTTCCCGAAGCACAAGGACAAGGTGGCTCTGAGCAGCCCTGCCCCAGCAACAGACGAGCACAAGCACAGCCAAGGTCAGGCCAGTTAGGGGTCTTTTGGTGGTAGGGGTGGAGCAGAGGGTACTGTTGGCCTGTCTCGGCCATTTTAAGCAAGGAAGATCCTCCATCACCATCCTATTCAGCTATCACCTTTTCCAGAGGGGAAAACTAAGAAAGTTGAGAGGCTTGACTAAGACACACAGCTATGATGTGAACTGTAAATCTTGGACTTGAACTTATGTCTCCTGACACTGTTCTTCCATGTCCCCAAGGGTACAGGATGCCCCATCATCCTTTGTCCTATCGGGAGTTACCTCTCAGCCTAACCCCACCTGACCAGCCAGCCATAGAAAGAGATCCCTGTCACACTGACAACAGTGTTACCATGTCTGGTCGAGTGCAGCACGTGGCATCCTGAAGACGAGCTTAGCGTGTAGGGTCGGATCTAAGGCATGCAGCACCCCTCGGAGTACCCCTCGGAGTTATGTAAGGAGCCCCGTTGGCACAATGCTTAGACGCCAGGCTGCGAACTCAGCCCCCGTGGGAGAAAGATCTAGCTTCCTGCCAATAACAAGTAGTAGAATTTACAGCTTCTTAGACTGTGTTTTGTGGGCCGGCAACACCCCCGCGGCCTGTAGTTGAGCAGGCTCCCAACGTGTGAGAAGCGCTGTCCCAATGAACCCCGCTCTGGAGATGAGGGAGCTGGTGCCCAGAAAAGGCACTGGCACAGTCAAGTGGCAGAAGAACTCCGGTGGAAAGCTGGGCAAAGCCTCTGTTCTTAATTCGCAGGGTTAGGAAGGTTCTCTTACTCTCCAGGAGAGGGAAGATTCCAGAACCCCAGGAGTAAGGGATTTCCTGCGGATCAAGAATATCCCAAGCACTCTACAAAGCACTGCACAAGTCACGCTCACTTCGATGGCTTTGCCATTTGTCCAGAGAGACTTGTAGTCTCTCCGGAGCTTGGGTTCGACCAGGCCTCTGGTACTCCAGAACCAACAGTGGTTTCCGGGTGGCATCCTTGGTGGCAGGGGAGGTCTGCAGGTGGTGGCACACAGATGACAGTCTTCCGTTTGAATTGTCAGGTATTTTAGTTTTTACTAGAAAAAATTAGCATGCCAATGGCAAACCTCAGATGTTATTGATTGAGACAAAGGAAGGGTCTTTGTTAGTGAGTCTCCTTCATCAGTTTGGGGAATAAAGGAACAGGCGTTATTGGACAGGGACCCCCTT
Organism: Tenrec ecaudatus; assembly: GCF_050624435.1. NCBI lineage: Eukaryota > Metazoa > Chordata > Mammalia > Afrosoricida > Tenrecidae > Tenrec > Tenrec ecaudatus. The sequence continues at coordinate 94,344,910 of NC_134545.1, forward strand.
GACTGAGCTGCTGAATGGCTTCCATCCAACCTGTTGATTGGCCGCGAAGCAGCGCTCAAGCACTGGACCACTGCAAGCCAAACCCAACCCACGGTTGTCTGATGGCACCGCACAGTGACCTCATGGACCACCCTAGGACGTCCATGGTGTCATCTTGATGGAAGCAGCTGCCACATCATTCTACCTTTGAGCAGCTGGCAGGCTGAGCCGCCCAGGAAATACTTTAACCTCTGCGCCATCAGGTTTCCTACTGTACCTGACAGAAGCAGGTGGTACTCAGCGAGTGTGTGATAGGGGAGGGTGGTAAGAGAACTGAAGCCTGGCTTCTCCAGACACCAGTGTCCCTGAACGTAAGGCGCGTCCCCAGCCATTTGCATTTCATGTGGGGGCAGCGTGCTTCCCCCATCCTGCTTGCGTGTAGATTCTGGGCATGGACCACAGGTGGCGCTCTCCTTTCCAAAGGCAAGCTGCACTGCTGAGACCCCAGGCTGGAGTCACTAGGACGAAGTGGAGAGCATAAACATCCTCCTTCTAAAAGCTTCTCCCTCCTAGGACCTTTCCTGGCACCACCCAGACCGGATCTGAACTACAGAACGGGAAGTGTGCCTTGGGGGAGGCTGGGGCTGGGGGTTACAATCCGGCTCCCCCACTCCCAGGACAGCCTCTGTGCTCTGCTCCTGAGGTCTTTGCTTTTGAGTGCTTGCCCCTCCCATCTCATCCCTTCTCTAAGCACACCCAGGGCCCTGACCATGCAGTCTGTCCTGTAGAACCATAGGGCCTGAGGCAGATGGAAATTCTCTGCTGCATCTCAGTATGAGGGGTCACAAGTAAAGAGTCCTGGCAAACAAACGGTCTTTCCTGGCTTCTAAGTCCAGAGAATCATGAGGATAAGGAGCTAGAACTATTTTCTTAGAAAAGAGACACCAACGAAGGGGTGAGACGGCCACCTTCAACTATTTCAAAGAGGGCCCTGGACTTACTAGTCTGTACAACTCCGCTGTATTTCTCCAGGTCTGGAAGCAGAAGGTAAAGGTAGACGACACGGAGGAGATAGATGTGTCTGTGTGACCTTGGCCAGCAGTAGAATGGAGACAATAGACTCTGCCCCCTCACCCCCCGTCCCAAGTAGCTGTGAGGGTTACGTGGTTAATCCTTAAGACATACCAGACATCTTCTAATGTCTCAGATATGCGTGTTTCCTTTTTCAGCCTCACGCAACAATACCAGGTAGTAAACACGTCTCCCACCCCCACCCACCACCACCTCTGGAAAATTTCAAACAGGTGGAATCAGAATTCCTTCCTACCACAATTTTGTGCTTCGGTGCCTCTGTGCCTTTTCCTCAAGAAACACTCAAAAGGAGGCCTTTCCATGGCCCAGCACCCAGAACCGGGCTTGAAGACATTCAATCTCATCTGCCCCACGGCTTTCAGATGAGCTCACTGCGGCTCAGAGGGGCAGGGCCTTGCCCAAGGTCACATCATCAGAAAATGGCAGACTGTGAACTCTCGGCCCTGCTCTTGCAAGTACAGCAGTTCATTTGTCAAATCTAAACTCCTCTGCTGGGCTTGCCCGCCCTAATGCCCTAGCCCAAGGGCTCCTTCAGGAGTCAAACTTTCTTCAAACCTCACCAGCAGCTCCATCCAACTGAGCACTTGTCATTGAGCGAACGGCTTCGTTTCTTTCCGACTTTCCCCTAAGTAGTGAGCCCTGGTGGTGTAGTGGTTAGAAATTGGGCTGTGATCCCGAAGGACCGTGGTTTAAAGTTGCCAGGCACTCTAAAAGAAAGATGGGATCTTCTACTCCTGTGAACAGTTACAGTCTTGGAAACTCACAGGGGCAGTTCTACTATGAGTCAGCATTGACTTGATGGCAGTGGGCTTGGATTTTTGGGGGGTTGTCGTTTTAATGTAAGTGGAGCTGGGGACTTACATGCTTTAAATATACTCCTGTACTCAGTAAGAAGGAGCCCTGGCGGAGACAGTGGTGATGAGCTGGGCTGCTTACTACAAGCTCAGTGGTTCAAAACTAGCAGGCACCCCCCTGGGGGAAAGACAGGGCTTTCTACTCCGGTACTGTTACAGTCTCAGAAACTCACAGGGCCAGCCCTACCCTGTCCCTATAGGATTGCCGTAAGCCCACATGGACTTGATGGCAGTGAGCTTGATTTGTTGCTCAGGAAGAAGCCCTGGTGACTAAGTGGTTAAGCTACTAGGTGAAAGGAAAGGTGGGTGGTTGAAATCCCCCATCTGGCCCACGGTAGTAGAAAGAGGTGGCCATCTGCTTTGGTAAGGATTACAGTCAAGGAAACGCTATGGGTCAGTCCTGCTCTGTCCTATTGGGTCACTGTGAGTCAGAACTGACTCATCCGAGAATGGGTACTCGGCAGGTCCTTAGAAGAACAGACTCAAAGGCTGCTAATAATTCTTTCTTTGACCGTCAGCTGAAATAAACAGCAAGAAACTCTTTCTTCCCTGCCGCTCCTCCCGTCCCCCTTTATTTCCTGTGTCACTAGAGGCATCTTTTCTTGGCTAGAACAAATACTCTAGCGAATCTTTGAGTTCTTAACGTGCGCCCGGCGCTCTTCTCAGTGCTGCGTATGGCTTCGCCCTCTGAGCCTGGAGAGTCATCTGTGAGCTAAGTCCTATTTTTATCCCCATTTCACAGACGACGAAACTGACTGGACCACTCTTTGACCCCCACCAATGCGTGAACGGATGCTTTGCTGATGAATAAGATCGTTAGCAACAACAACCTTATAAATATCTTACGTGTGTATCCTGCACTACAGCCTCACGGACATGACGTCATCCTCACTCCCCATCAGCAGATCGCCACGAACGCCTCGATTTTATAGAGGAGGAAATCGTGGTTCTCAGGGGATGAGTGGACCCTCAGCAGTCACAGCGAGGCCTCGCTGCTCTCCACACATAAAAGACACCCTGTAAATACTCGGCCGATGAGTAAGCGCTGCAGGTAGCACAGCCGGGATGGGAATCTCCATGCCCGACTCCTAGTTCGGTGCTCTTTCCTTGAGCCAAGAGGGGTAAAAAGCGACCCTCAGATGCAACCCTTGACTGGGAGTCTTAAGGCAGGGAAAGCAGAAAGCCGACACAAGCACCATTTTCTCTGCATTTTCGACCTTCCCCACAGTGACCGTCCATGGCTTTGTCAATCAGAAATTAATGGTGGACACAGGCGGAGGGGCAGAAGGCATCCTTCTGAGAGGCCTGGGGCTGCGAGAGAGGGCCTGGGTTAACTTGGTGATTGTTTCGGAGCGCCTGCCCTGGCATCTGTGGGACTCGCTGATGCAGCCCCTCAAACCACCTGGCCCCAGCTGCTCTCAAAGGCTTATGGGCTGAGGAGGTCTTGGCAGGTGAGAGGAAGCAGGCTTGGGGGCTGGGGGGTGGCGACCTGGAGGAATCCCCTTAGCAGCTTCTCCTGAGGAGGCTGCCAGCAGCAGGCACAGTGGGTGGCAGGGGTCTCTTGCCAGCTCTCTGGCCTCCCTGGAATTGTAAGCTTAAGGCTGTGGGTACACTTGCTCAAGGAGAAAGCCCAGAGCTTTGGAAAGGGGCATGGGGGACCCTCTGAAGAGCAAGAATCTGAAGACAAACCAGGGAACAGGGGTTACTATGACTGGTCTAAGGAGGAGCAATGTCTGGCCCTTCTCAGAGAATAGCTGGCTAGGGGGAGAGTGCTGAATAGAATAAGGTCCTGCCTCTCGGAGTCATGCTATTAATTTAAATTCTGCCTTTTCCCCTGGACCCACCCCACCCCCACCCCAAGGGAGTGGTGGGAACAGTACAAAGGATGGCTTTGTCCAGCCCTCTGGCCTTGGTCACCCCTCTGCACTAACGAGGCCAATAGCCAGTGAACACTACTCATTGTTCCTGTCACCTGGGGGTCCCCAACTTCCGCTCCTGCCCCTCACACAAGTGTCTGAGGCTCCAACCGAAACTTTTGTCAACTTGCTCCCCAGGTACCTTCTAAAATGCCAGGGACCCTCGTGTTGCATCCAGAATGAAATCCTTCATTCCAGCAACATCTATTGAGACTCTCTATGTATCGAAGAAGAATCGGTGCCTTCGAACGGTGGTGCTGGTGAAGAAGATAGCATCCAGAAGAAAGAACCAGCCCTGTCTTGGAGGAAGTAGAGCCAGAATGTTGCTTAGAAATGTGGATGGTCATGCTTTTTCTTGTGCTTAGGACATGTTATCAAGAGAGATCAGTCGATGGAGAAGAACATGATACTTGGTGGCTCTCACTGCCATCAAGTCAATGCCGACTAACAGGGGCCATCTTGGGCACGGTGGAACTGCCCCTGTGGGCTCCTAAGACTGTAGCTCTTTCCGGGAGTAGAAAGCCCTGTCTTTCCCCCATGAGGAAGAACTTCAAGGGGCTGGACTGGCACTGTAGCTGCACAATGGGCTCAGACAGCACAATGATTGTGACAATAGGATAGGACCAGGCCTGGTCACTATGAATCAGAACCACTGGACAGCGGCTAGGCACCACCACCAGATGTGGGGTATTGTGAGGAAGACACAGGTGGTCAGATAAGGTCCCAGATCTTGATGGTGAGCCCGCAGGCTGATGGAAGATCAGCCAGCACGTGTGTCAGAGGGGAGGAAGAAGGAAACTGCAAGGGGCGTGACAACTCTGAAGGGGTCAGCTGATTAACAGGCTAGGGGCTAAGGTAGTGGTTCTCAACCTTCCGAATGCTGTGACCCTTTAATACAGTTTCTCATGTTGTGGTCAGCCCCCCCCCCCCCCGACCATAAAATTATTTTCATTGCTACTTCATAACTGTCATTTTGCTACTGTTATGAATTGAGCGACCCCTGTGAAAGGGTCGTTTGACCCCCAGAGGGGTTGTGACCCACACATTGAGGACCACTGGGCTAAGGGGTGGCTTCTCAGAGGTTCAGCAGTAGCTCTGGAACTGGCTTGTAGTCAGCATCGTTACCCCAGCAATTGGTTTGGGTTTGCCATGCAAAATGCAACTGCAGGGTCCTTGGTTCAAACACTATAAAGGCTTTTAGATCCTGGCAGAATATTAATCCTGGCTTGGTGCCCATACCTGGTTAAAGCAGTGGGTTGCTAACTACAAGGTCAACAGTTCCACACTACCAGCTGGTCCGTGTGGGAGAGAGACTTGGCTTTGTACTCTCATCAAGAGTTCCAGTCTTGGAAACCCACCCGGGCAGGCAGTTCTACTCTGTCCTATAGGGTCACTCACTGTGAGTCTCATCGAGTGGATGGCAGTGAGCTGGGGCAGCATGCGTTGTACACCACTGAGGCCTTGAAACTGGCCATGGGCCGGAAAGGGCAGATCAGAAGGCTGGAAGGCAACGTCGCAGGTCTTGGTGATCTGAGGTAATCCAACTTCAGGGTATCCCTTCTGGTACTGGTTGCCAGGTGACCCTGCTGCTTCGGAGGTAGCCCCCCTTAAGAGACCCCCCCAGAACAATTATAATCTACTGAGATGTGTCAAATCCTGCGGCCCACTCAGGCCTCTTCAGATAGGGCTCCCGCACCATTGCTGGGCTCTCCCCAACCCACCGCTTCCGAAGACAACTCACTTCCTAAGCTCCTCCCATCTGTGAGGCCTGTTCACCGCAGCGGCTATCACCGCCAAGTTCCGGCAGCCCCTTATCAGCTCTGGCCTAGGTTACCCACAAGCTTCCGCTCGTCTCTGACCCCACCCCGCAGCCTTTTAATCAAAAGCCCTGGCCTCCACCCAGTAGCCTCAGGGATCTGCCTACCCAAAGGCAAACCTGACATCTTCATTGAGACCGTGGGGGAGGGATAAGCTCCAAATACCTTAAGCGGCCCAGGAGGCCCTCAGTCACCTGACCAGGCTTCATATGCTAACAGAGACGCCAGAAGAGCCCTGCCTCCCACATTTGTATCTAACATTATCTATTGCTGGGTGGGGTTTTTTTGTTATTTCTTTCCTTTACCTCAAACAGTTTCCTGTGACTGGCATCCCCCCACCCCCGTTCTAGGCCTCACTAGCTTCAATTCATTCTTCAAAGCTTACCTCAGCCTTTGTCTCCTGTGAGAAACATCCCCCAGCCTGGCAGTCGCGCCCAGCCCCGACACACCCTGGAGTTCTCCAAGGCTGACCGGAAGGGACAGACGGATGGACAGGCGGATGTACGCCTGAAACTGGGTGGGCACCCTGCTGGGCTGGGCAGCTGCAACAGAGAGTGTGCACAGGGCTCACTGCAATGTGGCCAGCACCCAGCACAGGGACTGGGCCTCGTGGGTGGGCCATAGACGTGGTTGGCTGCAGGCTGAATGGGGTGAGGTGGATGGTGGCGGAACACACCGGAAGAGGAGTGGGTTGCCGAGAAACCACGAGATAGAAAACCCCCAGATCATGTCATTGAGACCCCAGTGGCACAACAAGGGTGCTGTCCTTGTTTGGTGGGGGGAATTGGCTTCCCATGGCAGCCCCCCCTGGGACAGAGTAGAACAGCCTCATTAGGTTTTCTTGGCTGCAATCTTTAGATGATAGCCAGGTCTTTCTCCTGCAGAGCCCCTGGATGAGTTAGAACTGTCAACCTCTCCGTACCAGTGGAGTGTTTAATCTTGTGCACCACCAGGGCAAGAATAGTGCCGTTGAATTAAGCTCTCACCCAGAGGCAATGCCAGCTATCAGTCATGTCCTGAGTGGAACGTCTTTAACTTCAGCGTTTAATTTTTGCTACTTCTTAAAAGCCCGCCACTCCTGTGTTATCAGTATACAGAGCCCCTCTCCAGGGGAGGCATGAAATGGCTGGCTGTGACTTTGGGGAGGAGGGCATCTCCATTTCACCTTGTCCCACAGCTAGCGAATCCCTGGTAAATATTTGCTGAATGGGTAAAAGGTATTGTTCCCCCAGCATGGGGATGGGTGGACCGGACCTGCTGGGGCAGCTGGCAGAGAAGCTGCGGTTCCATTTAATCTCCAGAAAATCCTAAAGCCAGAAGCCACCTGGACAGCAGTTGGCTAGATGGGTCCCCTGTGAGGAGCATGTTGATGCTGCTCTCGACCTCACAACAGGGTTTTCCAGAAACCCAGAGCGCCTACTTTAGACCAGTATGTTCTAATTGATACCGGAAAATCCATTTGGGGAGATTTCTACCTCTTCTCCCTTTCTTTATATTTTTTAGAATTTATTTTGACGTTGAGAATGCACACAGCAAACCATACAGGGATATGCAAATACACAGCAAAAAAGACATGGGTCAAGTCTCTATATGTACTGTCGTTGAGTGACATGGTAGCACCTGTCCAGTCGTGCGACCGAGCGCCCTACATTCTAAACACGCACTTTGTTTTGTTGATGCTGAGAGTATACAAAGCAAAATATACATCATGCCTACATTCTAGGTGTACAGTCATGCTCACCCTCAAATAGGATTAAGTCCATTTGCAAGCACACAGAAAAGTGCAGAAAACCGTACAGAGGAGCCCCCGGACACCCACCACTTGGCGTCAACAATGACCAACGCTCCCATGAAACAGATCCCAGCCATAGGCTGGCTACTCAATTCACAAAAGGGTTCTGGAAGGATGAGAATCCGTTTCGGGCTTCATCTCTGGCCCCCGCTCCCCTTTCCAGTGCCAAGCGCGGGCCGGGCACGACCCCTCGGCGGTTCTCCACCCACGCCCAGCAAACGCGGCGCCAGTTGCGCTTCCTCCGTTACTGCCTCCGCCTCGGCTTCCCGCACGGCGTGGGTCAGCCCGGTGCGGTGGCGGGCCGGACACCCCCACCGCGGTCGGTGATGCGCCAGTGAGTCTCCGCGCAGCGCTGCGGCCCGCCGGAGGAGGCGCTTCCACTTCCTCTTCCTCGCGCTGACTAAGCGCGCCGCACCGGCAGAGCCCGCCCCGCTGCCCGCGGTGGGAGGCGGAAGCCCCGCCCAGGAGGCGTGGCCACTGCCCGAAGGGGCGGGGAAACACCCATATTTGGCCTTATATGGGCAGCCACGTCACAGGCCGCTCATTCATTCACATAAAACGCTGCGCCGCCGGCGGAATCCCCGGCTTCTGGAGCTGCAAGTGGCCGCGCCGGCTGCAGAGCGTGCGGGGCGGGAAAGAAGAATTTGAGCGGCCGCTCCGGCGCCGGGATCCGTCAGCCGGCCGCGGTGCCTCGTTAGCGGGCACGCTGGCCGTGGGCACCTGCGCGGGGCCGCTGGGCAGCGGCGGCGGCGACATGAAGGTCACGTCGCTCGACGGGCGCCAGCTGCGCAAGATGCTCCGCAAGGAGGCGGCGGCGCGATGCGTGGTGCTCGACTGCCGGCCCTACCTGGCCTTCGCGGCCTCGAGCGTGCGCGGCTCGCTCAACGTCAACCTCAACTCCGTGGTGCTGCGGCGGGCCCGCGGCGGCGCCGTGCCGCCGCGCTACGTGCTGCCGGACGAGGCGGCGCGCGCCCGGCTGCTGCAGGAGGGTGGCGGCGGCGTGGCCGCCGTGGTCGTGCTGGACCAGGGCAGCCGCCACTGGCAGAAACTGCGCGAGGAGAGCGCCGCCCGGGTCGTCCTCACCTCGCTGCTCGCCTGCCTTCCGGCCGGCCCGAGAGTCTACTTTCTCAAAGGTGAGCGCGTCTGGGGCCGCCAGTCCCACGGTCTTCCCCTCCAGGCACTGTCCCGGGCGCTGGGGTCGCCTCCCCGCGCGGCCACCGTGCTGGACCCCGGCGCGGAGAAAGTCCCCACTGGCCCGGGACTACAGTCCAGGGCTGGACGTGCGCTAGGCGAGGGCAGAGCAAATGTCAGCGGCCAGGGCTGCCCCCCCTTCCCCGCGTTCCTCGAAAGCGCCGGGCCTCCCAGCCACCCGGCCAGGATGGCGGGGACCCGGGTGCTCAGCAGCGCGCCGCTGCAGCTTCCAGCGCGGCGGCCGGGTTCCCAGGCGCAGGCTCCGAGCCTATCTTCGGGATCGGCAGGTCACGACCCCCGAGGAGCGCGGCGCCGAGGTGTCCCCTTCCTGCCCGCCCGGGCAATTACTGTAGTTGACGCGGGGTCTTCTCCGGACCCCTGTTGCCTTTTGACCCAGGCGCGCCCCTCCCCTTCCTTGTCATTCCTTTTTATGGCTTTTTATTGCCGTTGCCTTACATTCCTCCCTTCCCCAAGCTACGCGGGGTCCCAATTCCTTTCCACCCCTCTCACCCTCGCACGCGCCGATCGCTTGCCCGAGACGGGTGGTCTTGGGGCGAAGCTGGGGAGGGGAGGGGAGGGGAGGCCCGGCTCGCCCCTCTCCGATGCTGGTTGCCCCTCCCTGCAGGCGGACAGGCTGGTGAGTCAGGGCCTAAGTGGAGCCCGCTTGCTCGCCGGCGGCCGCCCATGGTGGTGGGGTTTATCTGGCCCTTGAATTGAGACCCCAGAAGCTGTGCCAACAGGTCGCGGCGTGATTGCTTGCCCATTTCACCTGCTGGGGAGATAATTTGGGCTTCCTGTGATGGGTGGGTGATTGCATCAAACTCAAAATACTGATTTTTCGGGGGTCACTTCCTATGGCAATGGCTTGGCCCTAAGATTGTGTTCCCTTCCTCCCCTGCCCGCCCCGGATTTAAGCCTTAGTAACTTCAGATGTTTGGGGGAAGTGGCTAGAGTACAGAGATAAGGCTTAGATATCTGGGGACACTGACCCCAAGGCACTTCAAGCAACACTAGTGCGGATGAAACAGGGTTGGGGAACAGCAGGTGTGGTTCTGAACTGGGCCTTGCAGCGTCGGGACCCTCTTTGCAAGCCTTGCAGTTTGGGGAATTTCACATACTCCCTGGGCAGGAGACTCCGGAGACACGTGGCCAGCTCCCTCCATTAGCACCTCCTGTTGACTGTCCCCTGCTGATTCCTATTAGGTAGGTGGTCGAGGTGGAAGAGGATAATCTCCCTGCAGTTTAGGCGCCCAGGGCATGGAGGAATGGCCCCTTTCCCAGGCCCTTTGGAGCTGTCACCACCCCCACCCGCATTTCTTTCCCTCCCTTCCTGGTGTGGTTTCTGTCTCTTGCTCTTAGCAGTGAGTACAGGAAAAGCTTCCGGCTCCTCGGAGGCTTGAAAGATGTGTTCCAGGAAATTCCTCATGCCCTAACATGTGCTCCCCAGCCCCCTCTCCCAGGGAGTCCTGCTGACTGGTTGGAAGTCAACCCAACAGAAGCAAGCAGTTTGTAGTCTGGCATCTCAGAAAAGCTTCTGCCCAAAGGTCTGGGTTTGTTGTTGTTAAAGTACAGGTAACAGCTATGGATAAGAACCATCACCCCCAGAACGCTGGAGTTAGATCGTGGAGACCCTCCATATCAGAACATCTGTGTCATTTTGCATTACTAACCAATCCCTGAGAAGGGCCACCAGGCTGCCTCCAGTCTCAGTATTTGAAGCCAGGAGGCAGAGGACACCCTCACCCACATGCCCTTGCCTGTGCACCATCTAGCTTTTCATTAAAGTCATGAGAATTTCAGGGTCTAAAGTTATGTGCATTTCTAATTTGGGGAGTACTTACTTGATTCTGACCCTCGTAACGCTAATAAAAACTTCTAAATTGTTGCCTTTTCTTATTATTAGTTCCTACACCTAATTGATGTCCAGATTGCGGTTTCCGGCTTTAAACTGGTGGCATCTCACATCTTGGGGTTAAGCTTTTTACTCATCCAGTCAGTCTTTCCCTGGGAGTGGGGGGGGGATTAAAATGAAAAAAAAAAAAAAGCGGTGACCCAATGGAGTTGTCACTGGGTAGTTATATATAGTGTCCCCCTCCGAAGGGGAACTCGGCGTTGATTGAAAGCAGAGTCCCTCTGAAAGGGTGGACGCTGCCGGATGGATCACCAGGAAAGAATGTTGTCTCTGCACACCTCTGATGGTAGTGGGTGAAACCAGAGCAGCCGATCTGTGGGACTCCTCCTGACCCCAGCATGCCAAGGCAGGGCCCTGCTTATCTGTCCTTCCGGCTACCCTGAGACTCCTGGTCTGCCTTCATATTTTGTCAACAGGCAGGCAGGCAGGCTCCAGCCCATACTTGCACCAACCCTTGCCACTGACAGCCGACTTTTTTTCTTTTCTTTTTTTAACTCTGTTGTGATGTGGGTGAAAGTTTTAGAGCAAATTGATTTTCCATTCAACCATTCCTACCCGTTTTGATTCGTGATGCTGATTGCAGCTGGCCAGCTTTATCCCTGGGCCCTGCTGCCCTTTGATCTGGTCTGTTGATTGGTCTTTCTAGGGAGTGCTTACCTCTCTGGTGTGAATTGTTTACCTCATAGGCCTGTTGTGTGTCTAAGAGTTGAGCCACAGGAGTGCCTTAAGTCTTGGGGGGCTCACAGATCTCCATCAGCCCAGTAAGCCCAGTCTTTATTATAATTAATTATTAATATCATCTTGAGCTTTGTTCCACATTACTGCCCCACTCTGTAGAACCTCCTGGAGCAGTGGTAGCTAGGCACCATCTAGTTCTTCTGGTCTCAGGGGCTCCAGTGCTTCATCAGCCCTTTGGGTCACTTCTTTGCATCTTCAATCTTCTTCACGCTCCTTCCCCAGAGGGGAGAGACCAGCAGTTGCCCTCTGGATAGCGCTGGACAGCCAGCTCTCAGGCAGTCTGTTCTGAAGGCTTTTTCCCAAGCCTCATCCTGAAGTTGGGGGTGGCCCTAGGCTACTCTCACTTCTGATCCCACCCCAGTCCTTCTGGAAAGCAACTCCTGGCTTATTGACGAGGACACCTCTGTGGAGGAGGAAACCACGTGTCCGCAAAGGTCTGGGTCACTCTCCAAGGAGGGAAAGAGGTTAGAGGTTATTGAGGGCTGGGGAAGCTAGGCCACACAGACCTCTACCCTCCTCATCTGGACTGGCCTCCCGTCACGGGGTGGGGGTGGGGGTGGGAGTGGGAGGGATGTCCAGGAAGGAGCAGTGGGTGACTTGCAGAAGTGACCACTGGGAGATTTGGGTGTATTGAGTGAGGGCGGGCAGTTCAGAGAGCTGAGGGGGAGCCTGGAGGGAGAGATGACTCATTCCAGGAATTGGCAGCAGCTCCTGGGAGGGAGTTGGTGACTGCCCTGTAATCCATTAACCATTTGCAGGAGTTTTTAAAAGCTCAAGTGTTCCGCCTGAGGGGTTGTCACCACAGCAGAAAGCAGAAGAAAACACGGGGGCTTTGTGGGAAGGACAGGGTCTCAGGATGATGCATGTGTAATTGATGATATGACACAAGTGACTCTCCAATGGACAGAGAGCCCTGGGCTTTCTGGGGCCCAGCAGGTTCCGTGGGCTGTGGAGGGGTGGGAGGATAAGAAAGGAGAAGTGACTGCCAGTGGGGAGAAAGGTGAGTGGCCTTCTGAAGGCTGAGAACTCAGTCTTAAAGTCTTATCCTCCCTTTGGCTTTGAAGGGAATTAACTGGATTGATAGCTCTGGCCCGACCCATTGGAAAGGATGGTCAGCATCCTTAGCTGTGGTTTTATTAACACCTGTTTGTTAGCACCTTAGCTGTGGTTTTATTAACACCTGTTGGCCCTCCCTTCTTTCTGAATGGCGGTGGTCCGTCTGCCTGTAGTGCTGCTTAGAGCTAAAGGAAGAAGCAGCGGAGTTCCACTGTCTCTTCTCAGAAATGAGTGGATTCTGCATAATCTCACCTGCATCTTAAATAAACAGAGAAACTAGCTTTTGTCTTCTGGAGAGATTTGGTTAATATTTGTTCAGTGTTAGATAAGTCCTTTGACAACTGAAAACTACTTCTGGTAGACACACACAGTTAATCATTGCCTCCCTGAATGATAGCGTTTTAGGTGAGAGAGAGAGAATTGTAGAGAGCCATTTCTACTCTTAAAACGATGAATTGGTTTGGTTTGGGTTTTGTTTTTTCAAATCAGAATCTATATTAGCTTCATGTTTTTGACCGCCCCACCCTCAACCCAAAAAACCAAACCCACTGCCATCAAGTCCTCTGACGCATCTCAACTCTATAGGGAAGGCAAAACTGCCGCAGACAATAAATCTATACGAGAGCAGACTGCCATGTATTTCTCCCACCAAGCGGCTGGTGGGTTTGAACTGCCGACCTTTTGGTCAGCAGCCACGTGCTTAAGCACTATACCCCTAGGGCTCCCTCACATTGTACAGTGGGTATTGTTTCTTTAAGGGTGTTTCCTGGCAGCCCTGAGAAATGAGTGCTTACATCTTGCCCTCTCCCTTTTGTGTGTGTTGTGCGTGTGTAGGGGGGTATGAGACCTTCTACTCGGAATATCCGGAGTGCTGTGAGGATGTGAAACCCATTTCCCAAGAGGAGATTGAAACCGAGAGAGCCCTCCTCAGCCAGTGTGGGAAAGCAGTGCTCAACATCAGCTACAGGCCGCCCTATGACCAGGTATGTCTCTGTCCTCCCCGCTCTTCCTCTGCGCCCTCTGAAGGGGTGGTGTTCCTCCTCCTTGGCCCGGGCTGTTGGCAGCATCCTCGTGTTCGAGAGCCTCTGCCGCTTGCCAACTTGCGTTTCCATCCAAGAGTAATCGGGCTTCCTTCCAGCGAACAAGCTGACAAGTGCAAACGAGCCACAGGATGCTTGACAGCTTCTGGAGAAAAGGGGGAGGGAATGCTGCTCAGGCATTTGCTGGCTCCGAGGCGCTGCCTGAGGAGTACGGGTTTAGGTTTCCCCGAAGATGGTTCAGAGCTGACTTCTCATGCTTCCTGTGTGGATCTCTTTTGTAATCGCTCACGCTCTGCAGTTTCTGTAAACCAGCCCAGGAGCTGCCAAGGCGTGTCTCACTGGTATTTTTAACTGAAACAGAGGAGGAGGGGAAGGGGGGGACCAGCCTCCTGTTGGAATAGCTGAAGTCCTGAGGCTTTCTGATGCTTATAATTCCATGAATTCTGGGAGGAGAGTTCAGGAAACACTGCAGAGTTTCGTGTTTCTATAAGCACGTGAGCTGGGTTGGGGGGGTGTCATCATCCCCATCCCCTGCCCCGTGCTCCCTTGAAGAATTGTATGACATGCGTGGCCACTAGTTAAGGAAAGGGTGACGTGGAAGCTCAGTGGTCAGTCGGGGTTGTTGGCACGATGAGAAAATTCGTTGAGAACTGGGATATGGCAGATAAGTCAAAACCAGCCTCCCTTGGGCCGAGCTCTGCTCTTGGGGGCAACCTTCCCCAGGAAGCTCTATGGCCTTTCTGTTTGTGGGGGATCAACCTCAGCCAGGCCAGACGTAATATCTTGTCCGTTTTCCTTGATTAAATGTATGAACCCAGAGCTTTCAAGCCATGGGCACCTAGCCTAGTTAGAGTTCTATTTTGGTTTGCTTGTATTTTTCGTCCTCGTTTCACCGAAAGTGAAAGAGAAGTAAGGATTGGCAGGGTGTACAGAGCTTTGAAGACCTTTGGCCGAGCAGAGGCTGGGGAGGCCCGGGTGTGTCTCCTAGATTAGTCTGGGGAACTCCCGGGTGCTACTTCTTAGAAGCGCTTCTGCTCTAAGAGAAACCCAGCAAGGCCTCTTTATTCTTTGGGGTTTATTGCTGAGGGCCTTTGACTAGTTCCTCTTGAGTCTAAATGGGAGATTCAGAGAAGGAAAGAAATGTGGTTTTGGGGCTGTGTGTGGCTAAGCCCCAGGAGAAACTGGCGAGCATCCCAGGCCTGATGTGTCAGCAGTTCCCAGGCAGCCAGAGAGGATGCGGGCTTGATCCACCGTCCACTCTGTCCCCTTGAGGAGGAACTTGTTCAGCTGCCCCAGCAGGTGCCCGAGACTGTCATCTTTCGCCTAGCAGACGGCCACCTCTTCCTCCCATTGGTGGGGACCCACAGCTGCTCTGTGATAGAGGGAGACTGGTCGTGGGTCTCCTGACCCCTTTCCAAAAAACTTTACATGAACTTGCTATGAAAACAAACTAATAAATGAGCTAGTGGTTCCTGATTCCTAACTAGTGAGGCGCTTCCTCCCTGGGGTAGAGGTCCAGCTCAGGTCACTCCCAGGCTTGAGGGGATTGATCGGCCCAGTGTCTGCCCTGTGGCTTGGCCAGGGAGCGAAGCTATCGCTTCTTTTGTCCAGTACTGGCAGCTCTCTCCTGCACCAGACTCCTGTCTTCACTACCCTTTCACTCTGTGCAGGAGCAGCCTGATAGAGCCTTGGCCCCGTTTCATGGGAGAAGGTTCCGAGATCACCACCCAAGGTCCTAAAAGCTAATAAGCCGGGAGCTTGGATAGTGGGCTCTTGCCCAGGAACAATGCCACACTGCCACCTAGGAAGGCTGCTTTGTGTTTGTGGTGACGATTTAGATATGTGTAAGGAACGGGGTGCAAATAGAAATTTCTCTAGAAGAAGAGAGGGCAGCTTTCCTTCCTCTGTCTACATGTGCTTTCTCCTGCGGATCCCCATTTTGAGGGGAGATGCTCAGCACTCCAATCTGGGTGTGCATCCTGGTTCCTGTCATTGACTGACTGTGAGTCAGGCCAGTGATTCAGTCTGGGACCTCCAACTGGTTCGTTTGGTTCCGTGTGTATACATAAGCATCATCTGGGGAGCCTGTTAAAATGTAGGTGCTGCATATGTGTGGCAGAAAGGCACCTTCTTAGCAGGGCACTTGAACCTGAATGAACCTGAAGTCCCTCTGAGCCTCAAATTCCCTATCTGTAAAATGATGGTTGTGTTACTACATGGTAGATAGTTGTGAAATTGGTAGCTCGTGGGTTCATCTAAAGCAGCGGTTCTCAACCTGTGGGTCATGACCCCTTTGGGGATCCAATGACCCTTTCACAGGGGTCGCCCAAAGACCATTGGAAAACACGTATTTCCAAGACACCGCTCCTCTGTCCGTCTCCAGGCAGGTCCGCAGGTCCACCCACATATGAGTACCTGGCGTGAAGACTGTTACCCATGCCACACCATGCTTCAAGACAAAATTTTATTTATTTGTAATTACAAGTAAGTTACATTTATTTGTAATTAGAAATAAATATTTCACAATATAGAATTACATATTGTTTTTGTGATGAATCACTATGCTTTCATTATGTTCAATTTGTAACAATGAAAACACATCCTGCCTATCAGATATTTACATGGTGATTCATAACAGTAGCAAAATGACAGTGATGAAGCAGCAACAAAAATAATTTTATGGTTGGGGGGGGGGGTCACCACAACATGAAAAACTGTGTTAAAGGGTCGCAGCATTAGGAAGGTTGAAAACCACTGATCTAAAGGGTTAAACCCAGTCAGAGCCCAATGCTGTTGAGTTGATTCTGACTTACATGGACCTTTTCAGAGGAGAGCTGCCCTAATGGGTTCTCAGACTTGGATCTTTACGATCTTTCTCCCACTAAGTGGCTGGTCGGTTCACATTGCTAGCATTTCAGTTAGCAGCCAAGCACTTAAACCACTACACCACCAGGACTCTGGACCCCCAGCCATTGCAGGTATTACTAATAAAAATACCAGTTGTTATTGTTACCCTGTGTAAAGTCTGCTAGAACTTTGGTTCCGAGTGGCTGACCTGACCTTTGCTTAAATACTTGTCTTCAAGAAAGAGGATGCAAGAAGTATATGTGAGGTCCAGTGAGAAGTCCCCACTGCCGCATCTTGTCTTGTCCCTCCCCCTCCCTGTCCTTATGGGCCTGGCAGAGGACTCTGAGTTTCCACTTCCCTTGTATTCCAGGAACGGGAATGGAAACTTGGGATGGATGGATGGATGGGACAGGAGAGGCAGCCATCTGAAAGCCACTACCATTCAAGTCATCCCCATGTCTTAGAAATCCTCAAATCAGGCTTATGAGGCTGCAGATCTTCTACAGGATCAGACAACTTCATCTTTGTCCCAAAGAGCAGCTGGTGGGGTCTGACCTATTGGCTTTGCCAGTGGCAGCTCAGGGCTTAACCCATGGCACCACCTGGGTTCCTCCTTGCCACCTTAGAAGTCTGTCAATGCAAAGACTGCCAAGTGCGAGTAGCCAGCAGTTCTTGTTACCTTTGCCTCGGGGAACGTGGTCTCTGGTTCTCCCTTAATCTGTGTCTCCTTAATTAGACGCCTGGGTGTGTGTGTGTGTTTGTGTATGTGTGTGTGTCTGGCACATGGAAGGCAAGCATCTCTCCTCTAGCCTAAGCTCTCTGTGAAGGGGAACCAGGGGAAGATGGGAAAGCCCCTCTGCCTTCAATTTTCACTTTATATGAGGATTCTGGGTAAACAGTGGTTGGATCCAATTCTCAGAAGCACGGTTGTTTTTTTAAGAGGTTCTATTTTAACATCTGTACTCTAAGTGCATCTCAGTCTTAGGATGGGTGGTGTGGTGGCTGTCGGCTGTTGAGGGGACTGGACTCACAGGGACCCTGTCTAGAGCAGGACCGCCCTCGAGTGTTGTGAGCTGGTGGCCCTGAGAGCGGCAGATCACCGCCACCCTCGCAGTTAGCAGCCGACTTCGTAACCATAGAGCCACCAGGGTATCTTAAGATGAGCTACCAGATGTCAGAACCACAAGCTGCCATGTTACAGGTAAAGAGACCGAAGGTGGCCCCGGGGTTCAAGGACCTGGCGTCCTAGAAGGGCAACACAGTCTTCCCATCCACCTGGAAACCAGGAAGGGAACCACCCACATTAAGAAAGAAATAGGTCAGGCTGGTTGTTTTTGAGCAAGCTAATCCAGTATTTCCTGGTGTCCTTTGTCCTCGCTTACAGGGTGGCCCCGTTGAAATCCTTCCCTTTCTCTACCTCGGAAGTGCCTACCACGCATCCAAGTGCGAGTTCCTGGCCAACCTGCACATCACGGCCCTGCTGAATGTCTCGCGGCGGACCTCCGAGGGCCACACGGCCCACCTGCACTACAAGTGGATCCCCGTGGAGGACAGCCACACGGCCGACATCAGCTCCCACTTCCAAGAAGCAATAGACTTCATCGGTAGGTGCACACGCCGGCCCCTCTCCCTGGGGGCTCACGGACTGGGTTTTGATGCACTGGTGGGGGGCCTAGGGGTTACCTTCCCCAAGAAGAAGGGATGCCTTGTCTCCACAGCCACCCAACGTTGGGGCCAGGATGGAAAGGTTGCTGGAAAGGCAGGGGGGAGGATTTAAGTTGCTATTAATAGACGTTTTAATTTACGACTCAAATGGATTCATGCAGTTTTATGGCAACAGTGCGCACTGAGCTTTTGTTATTGTTTCTGCCTGGGCGGAACGGGGCACGTTCGCACAGAAGACTCCACGTAAGAGAAGCAAGGGGCGGTGAGGCGCCCCCTCCCCCCCAACTGGGCTTTTACGTAGGTTGGGATATTTTTAAATGCAAACAGAAGGATTGAGAGAGCGCCACTTACTCACCCAGCCCTGAGAGCCCAACAACGTTTCGTGGGGTTTTTTTTGGCAAACAGCTTGGGGGCACTTTGTTTTACATTTTCAGCTAGTTTTGGATTAAGGATTGCTCTCGACTCAAAGGGCTTTTAGCTTCTAGGTTTCTGCGCTGACCCCATCCGTCTGCCCCAAGGGCTGCCCTGATATTCTCTGTCTCAGATTTTGCAAACACCATTCTCCATTCTGGCAGGCATGCCTCCCTTTCCAGCCTTCTTCCTCTCCATCTTCAACACACGTAGTTGTTGAAACCACACGGTGCGGTGCGTCTTGAGGGACGTTGAGGGCAAAGGCAGGTGCTAAGCCCAGCAGTACTTCCTGAGAGGAGGGGCAATTACAGGCACCTGTGCCACGTGCTGGGCATGCTCTGCTCCTCACACATCATGCCCGCTGCCCAGGAAAAACCTGGCGAGGAACCCGCCAGGGGTCACCTCCAGTCTCCGGGCTGAGGCCACCACAACCATGGGTTCCGGATAAGAAGCTCTGGCCTTGGCCCCCAGTCCCTGGGAAGGCCTTGCCCTTCTCAGCCTGGTTATTCCGTTACCTAGATGGCTACATCCCAAGGTCATTAGACTCGCCCCGTCCACTTCTCAGAAACTCTCCCTCTCTCCCTGCCTTGTGCGTATGTGTGTTTGTGGACACAACCGCCCAAACCCACAGGAGACATTTCCCCAGACTGGTTCACTTGATGGGAGGAAGGGACGAGATTCTTGGGGACAATGTGCTGGAGCCATGCCCGAACGGGCCCAAGGGTGGTCCGAGCTGGGGGCCAGGGCAAGGCCAGCCTCTGAGGAATTGTGTAGCCTAGGCCCTTGGGTGTCACCCTGCGGCAATTAGAAAGTTAGACATTGAAGGGGTCTGCAGAGGACCCAAAAGGAAGTAGAGCCACAACCCCAAATCCTAGGCACTCGGGGAGCCCTCCTGCAGACCACTTGGGTTGTTAGTGTCAAGGAGTCAATTCCAACTTGAAGCAACCCTGCCCGGTCCTGTTCAATCCTCACAGTTGTTCATAGGTTTGAGCCCATTGTTGCAGCCACTGGGCCAATCCAGCTGGTCAAGGGTCTTCTTTTTTGCTGCCCCTCCACTTGACCAAGCATAATGTCCTTTTCCAGGGACTGGTCTCTCCCGACAACACGCCCAATGTTACATGAGAACAAAGGCTTGCCATCCTGGCCTCTGAGAAGCATTCTGGCTCTTCTTCCAGGACAGATGTGCTTGTTCTTTTGGCAGTCCATGGTACTTTCTGGATTCTTCGCCAGCACCGTATCTCAAATGCATAGATTCCTCTCCAGTGTTTTCTTTCTCACTGTCCAACTTTCCCACACATATGAGACTTGAAAATAGCATGGCTTGGTCTTCAAAGTCCCATCTGTTGCTTTTCAACACTTTGGCACGAGGTCTTGTGCATCAGGATTACCCAAAGCCACATGCCCTTTGATCCCATGACTGCCACGCTCGTCAGCACTGACTGGATCCAAGCAAGACAGAACCCTCGGCAACTTCAGCCTTTTCTCCGTTTAGCACGATGTTACCTATTGGCTCAGTTGTGAGGATTTCGTTTTTGTTTTTTGCATTGAGATGTCTGCAATCCCGAATCTCCATCAGCAAGTGCTTCAAGTCCTCCTCACTTTCTGCAAGCCAAGTTGTGTCACTTGCATATTGCAGGTTGTTAATGAGCCTTCCTCCATCCTGAGGCCACATTCTGCTTCGTATAATCCAGCTTCTCTGCGTATTTGGTGCGCATCCAGATTGAACGAGGTGGTGAGAGGATGCAACCCTGACACACTTCATGTATAGTTGGTGGACTACTTGTAAGGATTTTTGTTTTCTTTTTCGTGAGCCAGAGACTGATGGAGGGATGACTCTGTCCTCAGAGACCTGTCCTTTGGGGTCTTGGTTCAGTCAGGAAAACCCTGGGGCTCGCCGCTGGTCCCTCAGACATGTTCTCTCTTCAATCTTAACAGATGCGTTTAAAAACGAACTGAAATTGATGGGAAGAGGGGCTGGCTTTTCCCTCTGCCCTTCAAAATCTTAAATATTTTGCACACCGTGGCCTTCTCTAGTGCAATTACATCTAACTTCCTGTGATAGCATTTTTTCTTATTAACAAAGAAGGAATTGGAAAGGTTGTGGTTTGTTATGTTTGTGTGTGTTTAACCTTTTTTTCCCCACATTGAATTTATATTTGAATTGTTGGCTGTAAATCCTTTGCTTTTCTTTTTTTAAAATCATTTTATTGGGGGCTCGTACAATTCTTACCACAGTCCATATATCCATCCGTTGTGTCAAGCACATATGTACATTTGTTGCCATCATCATTCTTAAAACATTTGCCTTCCACTTGAGCCCTTAATATTGGCTCCTCATTTTCCCTCCTCCTTCCCCAACCCCCCCCCCCCCATGAACCCTTCATGATTCATAAATTATTATTATTTTGTCATGTTACACTGTCCGACGTCTCCCCCCGCCCTCTTCCCTGTCGTCCATCCCCCAGGGAGGAGGCCATACGTAGATTCTTGTAATTGGTTGTGTTTAACCTTTTAGCGCTTCCAATTTTTATAAAATAACGGTCAGTCCTCCAGAGCTGGAGTTTTTGGGGATGGGAACCCTGAAGAGGGGCAAGAAAGGAGGGTGCCCTCCCCCTGTTTTTTGTCACAATGAATTTGGAGACTACCAGTTGATGGTGGTGGCTTCATAGCAAAGCTCTTACTGTTGTGCAAGATGTAGTCCTGCTAAATCCATGTACGTTCTCCATCTAGTTAGCGTCACTTAGCCTGGGTTATAATTAGAGGCTGCGCACTATTTATTGTATGGTTCATGGTAGGAACCCTGGGAGCTGAGCCAAGCATATCCTGCCCTGGAACAGCTAGACTGGGCGTCTAGGGTGGCCGGGAGGCCTCAACCAGCCCGGAGCAGGTCTGCCCATTCGAACCTGAGAGGAATGGTTGCTACAGCTAGTCTTTTGAGCCTGGGACCATCTCAGAAAATTGTGTTTTTAACTTCTGGGGGGAAAAAGGAAAGAGAAGATCATGGCTTGGCTCAAATGCACATTAGTCTTCAGAGTAATGTCTTTGTTCTTTAACACTTTAAATTAATCTTGTGCTGTAGATTTGCCCAATACAATGCATTTTTTGATATCTTGTTTGTTAATTCCAAGAGCCATGATTGTGGATTCAAGTAAAATAAAATCCTTGACAACTTCAAAAAAAAAAAAACCCCAAAAAACAAAAACCTGCTCCTGGAATCCTGGTTGTAATGAGAGCCCCAGAAAGGGATTGGTCCCGGTCTAGCGCCTCCAGTGGCAGAAGCAATGGCTACAAGTATCCTGGAGGCAGGTTCTCCATAGGGATAGATTTCATGGAATTTTCAGAAGCTCTGCCCTTACCAGTTTTCAAGACTGGCAGAGGATCAGTAATATCACCAGAGCTCGTAAGCAGGCAAAAGAGTTTGCTTGCAAGATCCTTTCCTGCATAATGCTGTGCCTTGGCGTTGCCTTTGGATTCATCCCCACCCTCTTCTCTTCCCTCCAGACTGTGTCAGGGAAAAGGGAGGCAAGGTCCTCGTCCACTGTGAGGCCGGCATCTCCCGCTCGCCGACCATTTGCATGGCTTACCTCATGAAGACCCAGCAGTTGCACCTGAAGGAGGCCTTCGACTACATCAAGCAGAGGAGGAGTGTGGTTTCGCCCAACTTCGGCTTCCTGGGTCAGCTCCTGCAGTACGAATCGGAGGTCCTGCCTTCCATGCCCGCGCCCCAGGCTCCCTCCTGCCAAGGGGAGGCGGCGGGCTCTTCCTTTCTAGACCACTTGCAGACGCTGAGCCCTGATGTGCAGGGCTCCTACTACACATTCCCTACCTCGGTGCTGGCGCCAGTGCCCACCCACCCGACAGTCGCAGAGCTCGGCAGGAGCCCCGTGGCCACAGCCACGTCCTGCTAAATCCAGGATGGGGAGCCAGCCCAGCCCCAAGAGCAACTGTGATACTGTCCTTGAAGCTCACGGACAGTTCAGAGCTTGGCAGTACCGGAGGCCTCCCTCGGTCACACTGCCCCGGCGGGAGAGTGAGCGGTCACCTGTGGCGAACAGACTTCGAACTGACCTCGGTGGGGGGGTGGGGGCAGGCCAATCCATTCTGCGAGCACAGCATGTGCCGACTACTGTACTTCCAGACCCCCTGCCCTCCCTCTCAGGACAGTTTCGTCCGGGCACCTCAACCTTCTTCGCCTTCTCATTTCAAGCGTAAGGCAATAAACAGCGGCAGCAACGTGGGAGGAAGCAGTTGCTGGACCAGGAGACGAGGCGGATCCAAGCCAGCTCCTTTGGAAGGAAGCACAATTCCCACTCTACTTCTTGAACTTTGACCGTCCTGGTGTCTGTCTCTTTTGCTTCAGGATAAGCTGATCATCATCTAGTCAGGAAAGCAACGCCACTGGCTGTGTAGATCCGCCCATGGGAGCCATCCCAATGGGAATGCTGCTCTCGTATTGAGATGTTTCCCGAAGCCACTTGCAACGGAAGCCATTGGGCATAGACCACCTGCCAGGCCACGTGGAGGAGGGGCAGTGGTCAGAACTACCCTGTTGGGCGGGGCATCTACTGGTGTTCTGGAGAGGCTCCCTTGGGCCCACTGGAGACATGTGGTTAAAGTGGAAAGACTTTGTTGTTCACTGTGGCTTCTTCCCTGACCTGAGAGTTTTGTGTGATTTTGATTCATACTTGAACCTCTCTCGTTGCACCTCTCCTCCAAGCCCCTGCTGTGTCCCTGGGAAACTGCTCCACACAATAGCCCAAAAATCACCTTTTGGGGTGGGGAGCAGTGGGTGCCCGGAGGACAGAAAGACCACTCTGTATTCTGGCCAGTGGCGCTGCGCGCCCTCGTTTCCCTGGCTCGTCGTCCTCCTACGTCCTGCGTCTCCGTCTACTGGGACACGTGTTCCCTCCCCTGACCCCGGGGGTTGTCTCCAAGCTGCTGACTTCTGGGGTTTGTGGATTTCGCTATGTGGTACTACTATTGTTGTTTTTTTGTCTGTAGGTTATTTTTCCAGGGGAAAAGGCAATAATTTCCTAAAACCCATGTGAATGTGAAGAAAAGCAGTATGTTACTGGCTGTTGTTTTTTTATATATATAGATATATAGTGAAAAATAAAATGGTTGAAGGAAAACCACCTCTCCTTGGTCCTAAGTGAATTGGGGTGAGCAAGAGGAGCTCAGGATTGGAGGGGTGGGGTTTTATTCCCAAAGGCATTGGAAGGTGCCGGTGGTGGGCTGTGGGGCTCTGTGTCTTCCCCTGGACAGTTCAGCCTTGGAAACATTACATAGGGTCGGTCCATGTGATTAGGAATCCGCTCAATGGCAGGCGGCGGTGTTTTGTTTTGAGTTGACAGAAATGTAGAAACTGATCCCGCCCAGTGTCAAAGCGTTCCACTGGAACCTTGCGTTCCTCATCTCGGAAGTGAGTGAGCTCTGTTGGATAATCCTCTAAGTCCCTGAAAGCTCAAAGTCTCGAGTCCAGCAACCGTGAGTGTCAAGGTTGTGGCCAGTGGCTGGCACAAGGTAGACACTCTGAAAAAGTTGTGTAAACGTTCAAGTTTAGAGAAGTGAACTAGATGAAGGTTTGGCTTAAGTGCCTCCCACCCCACCCCCTGGCTTTTAACCTCAGAATGAGTTCTTCCAGATAATTCCCTCAGGAATTCCTAGGTAAATCTCCCAGTGAGTGGGTTTAAATCCAAGACTGGATCAGCTTGTCTTCTGAGTAATTTTCACTGCGTTGGAGGAAAGCAGGCATTATCGACTTCTCCTCGTGACTAGGCCCACCCTCCTCCTCCCTAATTTCTGGGGCCTCTGTCCTAGTCGTGGGGTATGAGCATCTGGCTGAGATTTATGCTGCCCCATCAACTGGTGCCTGATAACATGAGGGGATTCTAAGCATACCTTCAATCTGAGAGTCCAAAGATGCCCCCAGCTTCCTCCACATACACCACCATGTCTGCAAACGGCAAGGTGGCAACAGAACCCAGGGTAGTCAGCTCTTTGTAAATATGTCATATCAAAGGCTTGGCTTGAATCCTCCCTCCTTTCCCTAACTTGCCCTGCACAGGTTCATTGGAAAGCCACCCTGACTGGGGAAGCCCCCTTTTCTCCAGTCCACTCCCCTTGTCCTGAGGGTCTAAGCAAGAGCTTCCAGGGGGCAGAAAGTGGACTGGGATTGGCAAGTCCTGGTCTAGCCTTTCCCCTGTCCCCTAACTCCAGGTGCTAGTGAGCCTATCTCAACCATTCTCCCAATGGATGTTCTCCAGGGCTTTGGTTGATACAGGAGGCTCCTCTCCCATGTCCATCTCTGAGCCTCTGATCACCCTTGGTGTATGATCTGGAAGCATGCCCGTCGTGTGGGCCTGTCCAGGTTCTGACTGGCTGCAGGGGATTCCAGCAGGGAGTGGGAAGCTGGGGTGATGCGCTAAGCTGCATCCCACTTGCTGACATTTGCTTTATTGCGTTAAAGTCTTCCTCCGAAGGGTGAGTAAGTCCTAAGTCGGGCACATGAGGATTGCTCATCAGCTGATGAGTCACTGGAGGGTTAGCCGAGGGAAGCCCCACAGCTGGGGATGGCGTTAACTCTCCCTCCACAGTCTCGACCACTCACACCTTCAGTTTTGCCAAGACCTGCTTCACACTGACCCCCAGGACCAGGTAGGAATCAGAGCTGGCACTCTCCTTGGTTTGGAGGCTTTGAGAAACATCTCTGGTCTCTAGCATAATCTACAGAGGTACTTCTGAGAGGATAGAGGTGTTGGTTCTCCCTAATTCTGGTTTCCTGCTCGCCTGGTGCCACACTTGGTATCAGCCGAATGCCTGAAGAGAGGGCCAGGCCTTAAGAAGAACTCCCTGCTGTTTGGATTGCAGTGGGTGTGCGCTGGTGGCAAGAGTACCAGACAGTATTCATGAAAAGATGACAAGCAGGAGTTACTGTTTAGAGGGTACAGAGGTTGGTTTTTTGGAGGTAAGGAAAAAGTTCTGGAAATAAGTAGTGGGAATGATTGCACAATGCTGGGATGTCCTGCCACTGACTTCTTAAAAATGCTTAAAGTGGACATTTGAATGCTGTGTCTATTTTAGCAAAATACATTAAAAAATATTTCTAAAAAGGTAATGAACAGTGCGAGAATGCCTTTAAAAAAGGGCGACATTCACGTTTCTAGGGCAGGTAGTACACCCAATCAGGTTTTACCCAGGCACAGGCCTACTTGGCTCAGGCTCTCTGGTGAGGCAGTTTCAGCTAGAAAAGGCAGCAATCCGGCCAAGCTGCCATGGAAAAGGCTTAATGAATCCCTGCCGGTTGAGTGTTCAGTGTGAGCACAGTAAACCCACCCTCCCATCAGATCTCCAGTGAGCAAACTCATGGCGACCCTATAGGACAGGGTAAAACTGCCCCTGTGGTTTTTTGAGACTGCCACTCTTTACTGGAGTAGAAAGCCCTCCTTTCTCTCAAGGAGGGACCAGTGGTTTGGAACTGTTGACCTTGCATTATGATTAGGGAGACAGAAACATGATTTCTAGTTGGCAAGGCGAGAATAGCAGACTCTAGAAGCATGGCTCCTCGCACCAGATCCAGGGGAACCTCGGGCTTCGAACCTTCAAGGGGAGCTGTTCCCAGAGGCCGTCTGTGTGTAGATAGATGAGCGTATGGGTGGCAGCGGTGAGATGGGTGGGCGCCTGGAAACAAGTCCTCTACAACCCTGTAGCCTGCAAGGCTGGAAGCAACTTTGAGAAGTCATGTAGTTCCATTTATGCCTCAAAAGAACCACCCCCAAACCAGCCCAGAATTACCTGTTGTTGTTTTTTTATAGAAAAGTAGGGGAGGGAGATGACAATTCCTAAGTCACAAGTCCTTGCAGGCCTCTTGCTGGGTGCTGTGCATATTTTCTCTCATTGAAGATCTACCAGAAGCTCTAAAGATGGATGCAGGTCAGAAAACGGAGAGGTTACATGCTCTCCAAGGACACACAGCTTGTTCTTGTTAGGGGTCCCTGAGTGGGTTTCAACTCCCAGTGATTCTATGTTCAACAGCACAAAACGCTGCCCAGTCACACACCATCCTCACAACTGTTATATTGAGCCCCTTGTTCCAGTCAGAGTGTCAATCCATCTTGTTGAGGGTACCCCTCTTCGCTAACCCTCTATCAAGCCTGTCTCCTTTCCCAGGGACTGTCCGAAGTACGTAAGACAAAGTCTCACCATCCTCGCTTCTAAGAAGCTTTCTGGTTGTACTTCCTCCAAGACAGACTTGTTTGAACATGCCATGGACTGCCGGAAGAACAATGTTCTTCACCAACATCATAATGCCAATGCATCATTTTTTTTTGTTTTGGGTCCTCTTTATTGTCCAGCTTTCACGTGCATAGGAGGCAATTGAGAATGCCATGGCGTCTGGGAGATTTGCGAAAGTGTCAGTCAACAAGACAAATACTGTCATGTACACAAGCCTGCAATAGTGGGGAATCTATTAGGAACTGCTTCGATAGACACGCAGGCTGAGTAGGTGTGGGAGGGATTAGGAGTATACCCATGACTGTATGTAGACCCGATAGAGCATTTTTGTATCTGTGTACTAACCTTTGCTGTAAATATATGTGAATGTGATAGTACATCGGGGGCAAAATTATAAAAGCGTCTTAGGCATAAGCAAACCCCTGGAGGGAATGAGTTGCCCAAGGCCTAGAGCAGAGGTCGGCAAACTTGAGATGGAAGAGCCAATCCTGTCCCTCCAGACAATTTAAAAATGCTTCAAGAGCCATAGATAGATTTTTATAAACAAATGAAATGAACATTTTCTGAGTAATATCCTTTCAATTTTACATCAGAGCCATATATATATGTACTGAAAGAGCCAAATATGGCCCTTGAGACACAGTTTGCTGACCCTTGGCTTCAGGGACCAGGACCATAGTCCCAGGAGGCATCAAGGTCAATTGGCATAACATAGTTCATAACGGCAGTGCTCTACATCCTACCTGGCTGATTAGCAAGTGGGCTCTTAAAAGCTCCTGAGCAGCACTCAGAGGTGCGACTCTGGGTCTCTCCCTGTCCAGAGGAAAGAA
Source organism: Tenrec ecaudatus (assembly GCF_050624435.1). NCBI lineage: Eukaryota > Metazoa > Chordata > Mammalia > Afrosoricida > Tenrecidae > Tenrec > Tenrec ecaudatus. Next base: position 94,372,285 of record NC_134545.1, read on the forward strand.
AAATGAAGATAGCAAGATACATGGAAACAATTAGTCCAATAAACCAGACAAATATCAGTCCCCGAAACTACATAGTGCCCGGCTACAACTACCAATTGCTTTGAAAAGGATCCTATTAGAAGATCCTGCATAGAGTGGGATATAAAATTGTGGAACAAACACCAAAATCATGAAAGAGACCAGACTTACTTGTGTGATAGAGACCGGTGGTACCCTCAAGACTATGACCCTTAGGCACCCTGCAGGCCTGGACCTGACCTCACAATGGGATTGAATAACCAACCACTACGCACCAGGGGCAGCATTTACCCTAGGACAAAGTGCAGAGGGTTCCAAATGAGGAATGGAAACATAAAAGAGGAAGTAGAATGAGTGATGGATGGGAGGATATAAAACATATATGAATTGTTGACTGTAAAATCGATGATCAGCTCCGCAAGATTTCACCCATGTCCAGATAAAAAGTTTAAAAAGTAAATACTATGACCTGAGTCGGACACACTTCAAAGTGATATCCTTGCTTTGAACACTTGAAAGAGCTCGTTTGCAGAAGTGCATAATGCCACACGTAACCAGAGCCTGTGAGTGTTCCCATGCCTTCATCCTCAAATATAGTTTGGAAATCTATTTGCTCTTTGGAACCAGGTTTCAGGTGGTGTCATTTAAAAGTTGGTTAACTTTTACTAAACCTTTTCTCCCAACATTATTACGTTTAGATCTGGGAACTGAATTTCAAGTGGGTTGCTATCAGCAATCTGGTGTGTGCGCAGAGAATGCCAGACACAGCAGCAAGGGGATTAGAGACTATATTATATGCAGAAGCTGCAACTCGAAAGATAAGATAGGAACTTAGGGGCAGTCAGTGTATTTTCTCCACCTCACCAAGAGAATTCCACCCCCTCACCCTACCCCAGCCTTTAGCCATCACTGATCTGATTGCCTTCATTAAAAAAAAATGTTTTCCCTTCAGTTTTGCCTTTTAGAGTTTTATATAGATGCAGTCACAGTATATAGGTTGTTAAATCAGACTTACCATGTTTAACATAATGCAAAGGAAGTCCATCCGTGTGTGGTGAGTATTAATTATTCATCTCACGTTATTGCCGGGGCAGTGCTTCCTGGCATGGATGTACCAACATCTGTTATCAGTTTCACCAATGGACATTTGGGTCATTCCTGGCTTTGGACTATTTAAAGATAAACTTGTAACGGCTATTTGTGAACATAGTTCTGGGTCATCTGCAAAGGGCACGCCTAATTTCTAAGAAATCGCCGACCTATTTTCCAAAGCGGTTGTATCATTTGCGCTTCTACCAGCAATGAGAGCGAGGGAAGTCCTGCCAGTTTCTCTGGATCCTGGGTAAGACTTCTGTTATCGTTCTGTAGTCATTTAATAACAGTGCAGTCGTTCTAGCAGTCCTGGAGGGAGCCCTGGGGGTTTCATGGACTAGGCCTGGGGCTGCTCGCCACACGGTCAGTAGTTCCCACTCACCAGCCCTCCAAGGAGGGAGAGACGAGGCTGTCTGCGCCCACGAAGATTCACAGCCTCAAAAGCCCAAGAGGCAGTTCTGCTTTGCCCTCTGGGGACCCAAAGGCAGTATGTTTGGGGGTTGCAGCCGTATGAAGTGGTACTTCGTTGACTTTTAAAACTTGTATTTCCCTAATTCCTGATGATACTGGGAATTTTTTTTCCATGGGCTTAATAGCCATTTCTATGTCTTCTTTGGTATTTTGTTGAAAAGATGCTTTAAATCAGCTCTATTTCCTTTTTACATTTTTATTTCATTGTTGTTGAGAATAGACACAGCCAGGCACACACTAGTCCGTCCGTCTCTAACAGGTGCAGTTGGATAACCATCCTCCCCCTCCAAAGCCCAGTGGTTCCCCCTCCACTCTCCCTTGAGTTCCGATCTTCCCTTTGGAGTTGCTGTTCTCCTTGGATCCCATAGAGATAGTTCTTTTAAAAGCATCATCCTGTGGGCAGATCTGTTTTACTAGCTGGGCTGAAACACTGATTTGAACCAGACTTCAGGGGATATTTTTAATTTAAATTTGAAGGATTATCTCAGGGTCAGAGTTGCAGGAGCTCATTCAGACCCCAAGCTATTTTTTCTTATGATTTAGTTGTAATAGCCAATGGGATATTATCTTCATCCTGGCATCTTTTTAAGAAGTCCTCAAATCAGAAAATTTAAGCCCTTCAACACATTTCCCCCCAAGATCGCTTTGGTGACCCTTGAATCTTCACAGAGAATGCAAGATCAGTTTGTCCATTTCTTTTCTTTCTTTTTTTTGGAAAAAAATCTATTATCCTTTAATTTTATTCTTCTGAAGACTTTCTTTTCTTTTTAAAATCATTTTATTGGGGCTCGTACAACTATTATCACAATCCATACATACATACATCGTGTCAAGCACATTTGTACATTTGTTGCCATCAACATTCTCAAAACATTTGCTTTCTACTTGAGCCCTTGGTATCAGCTCCTCATTTTCCCCTCCTCACTCCCCCTCCTTCATGAGCCCTTGATAATTTATGAATTATTATTATTTTGTCATATCTTACACTGTCTGACGTCTCCCTTCACCCACTTTTCTGTTGTCCATCCCCTAGGGAGGAGGTTATATGTAGATCTTTATAATCGGTTTCCCCTTTCTACCTCACCCTCCTGCTATTGCTACCCTCATTATTGGTCCTGAGGGGTCTATCTGTCCTGGATTCCCCGTGTTTCCAGTTCCTATCTGTACCAGTGTGCATCCTCTGGCCTTGCCTGATTTCTAAGATAGAATTGAGACCATGATAGTGGGGGGAGGAACTAAAGGAAAGTTGTACGTTTCCTCATTGCTACCCTGCACCCTGACTGGCTCGTCTCCTCCCCATGACCCTCTGTAAGGGGATGTCCAGTTGCCTACAGATGGGCTTTGAGTCTCCACTCCGCATTCCCCCTCATTCACAATGATGTGATTGGGAATCATATCATTCCAAGGGAACAACAAGTGATCCAAAATCAGTAGTGAGGAGGGTGTAGGAGGCCTGGTAGGGCTTGATCAAGGGCAATGTAATCAAGAGGAATTACTGAAACCCAAATAAAGGCTGAGCATGATAGTGTGACAAGAGGAAAGTCAAAGGAAGAAGAGGACAGAACTAGGAGGCAAAGGGTATTTATAGAGGTCTGAATACAGGCATGTACATATGAAAATAAATTGATATATGACAATGGGGAAATAGAACTATGTGCATATATTTATAGGTTTAGTATTAAGGTCGCACATGGACATTGGACCTCCACTCAAGTACTCCTCAATGCAGGAACACTTTCTTCTATTAAACTGGCATTCCATGATGCTCGCCTTCCCAACACGATCACTGAAGACAAATCAGGTACATAAGCAAATGTGGTGAAGAAAGCTGATGGTGCCAATCTTTCAAAAGATATAGCGTCTAGGGTCTTAAAGGCTTGAAGATAAACAGGCGGCCATCTAGCTAAGAAGCAACAAAGCCCACATGGCAGAATCACACCAGCCTGTGTGATTATGAGATGTCAATGGGGTCAGGAACCAGGCATCAAAGAACAGTTTGTCAATTTCTATAAAGAACCTCAGCTGGGGTTTTGATTGGGCTTCCAAGCAACTTGTAGATCAATTTAGGGAACTGTGCTATTTTCACAGTATTAAGTCTTCCAACCCATGACTTGGGGTATATGTCCATTTATTCAGTCTTTAATTTCTTTCAACGTTTTGTAGTTTTGGGGTGGAAGTCTTACGCTTTTGTTATTGCATTTACTCAGAGGTATTTTATTATTTTTGATGCACTATAAATAGAATTGTTTTCATAATTTCATTACATTGATTTTTAAATGTTGACTAAACCTTGCATTTCTTGAATAAATCCCACTTGACTACATTGTGTTATATTTTTAATAGATTGCTGGATTTGATTTACTAAAAGTTTGTTAAGGATTTTGGCATCTGTGTTTTTGTGGAGTATTGGTTTTATTATTGGGAAATGTTGCTCTGACAAAATAATTTGGAAAAGAATTCCTTCCTCTTCGAGTTTCTATAAGCGATTGGAATTGGCGTGATGCCTTCTTTAAATGCGTGGTAGAATTTAAGAGTGAGAGAAATTTTCGTTTGGAAATGCTTTTAAACTATGAGTTCTATTTATTTAGTAAATCTGGAACTACTCCAGCTATTTATTTCTTCTGGAGTGCATTTTGGTTGTTAGTGTCTTTCAAATAATTTGCTCCTATCATCTAAGTTGCTGAATTTGTTTAGTGCTGTTAGTAAGATTTCCTTATTGTCCTATAAGTTCCTTAGGAGCTGGCGTTGGATTCCTGCTCTCATGATATGTGGAATTTTCATTCTTCTCATTTCTCCCTACCAGTAAGACTATGTATCATCAATTTTATCTATCTTTCAAAAAAACCCAAACTTTTGGTCTCATTGGTATCTTTTCTCTATTACTTGTGATTTTCTACATCATTGATCTCCACTCTTTGTTTTTCCTTCCTACTGTTTACTTCTGGCTTCTTCTTCTTTCTAATTTCTTAAGGTGGAAACTGATCATTGATGCTTACATTTTAAGTTGTAAGAATGGCCAAAATACAAGTACAATTCAATAGAGTATTTTTGTGTGTGAGAGACAGGAAGGAGTTTTGAAGTGAGGAAGACAGTCACAATAGGCTTTTAAAAACAACAACAAACACTTTTACTGTGAATTAGGTGAAGGTTTACAGAGCAGATTTGACAGTTCATACACTTTTGTCTCAACTTATACCTTACAATCCCCTCAATGTGCCGTCACACGTCCCTCTTCCTGCTGTTGCCTGTGTCCTTTCTTCCTTTTCTAACCTGCTGACAATTGTCCGGGTTCTAAATGCAGCCCCTTTTATCTTGAGTTGTTGATTTTTCTCACAAAGGAGTAAGTTCGGTTCCAGATCTGAAGAGTGATTGATTCCCAGCACAATAGACTCTGTACTTTGGGCGAAAGTTGACAGAGCCAATTAATCTTCTACTCAGTACTTAATTTATATTTTGTTTTTTGACAATTATTACAATCCCCTCGATGTGATAGATTTCTTCCCATTTCCTCCCTGAGTTCCCTCTTTCTATTCTTCCTTTTCTGCCCTTCCTGCCTTCTGTACTGGGTTTTTAGACATACGCTGCCCTTTTGCTCCCATGTGGTTGATTGTACTGAATATACCTGTTGTTATCATCACTGAATTTTATGTTCTGTGGGACTCAATCGTTTTAATCTTTTTTTAAAAACAGTCTTGTTGGCAAAAAATTTCATATACTATATAATTCAATGGTTTAAATAGACTAAACAGATTTGTGCAATCTTCACTACAACAAGTTTAGAACATTCTCTTTGTTATTCTAACCCATTATATTTGTTGTTGTTGTTGTTGTTGTCAGGTGCCATCAAGTTGGTTGCAACCCTATGTACCACAGAACGAAACACTGTCCGGTCCTTCACTGTCCTCCCAATTATTCTTATGCGTGAGCCCATTGTTGCAGCCACCGTGTCAGTCCATCTCATCAAGGACCTCCTCTTTTTTGCTGCCCATCCACTTCACCAAGCATGATGTCCTTCTCCAGGGATTGGTCTCTCCTGACAATATGTCCAAAGTACGTGAGAAGTCTCACCATCCTTGCCTCTGAGGAGCATTCTGGCTATACTCTTCCAAGACAGATCTGTTTGTTCTATCAGCAGTCCATCTTTTTGTTACTCAACGTACAACTTTTACATGTATATGAGGAAATTGAAAATACCAAGGCTTAGTTTAAGCATACCTTAGTCCTCAAAGTAACATCTTTGCTTTTTCAGGTCTTCTGCAGCAAATTTAACGCATGGTTTAATCTCTTGGCTGCTGCTTCCATGAGCATGGATTGTGGCTCCAAGTAAGATGAAATCCTGGGCAACTTAAATCTCTTCTCCATTTATCACGATGTTATCTATGGGTCCAATTGTGAGGATTTTTGTCTTCTTTACTTTAAGCTATAATCCACACGGAAGGCTGCAATCCTTGATCTTCATCAGCAAGTGTTTTAAGTCCTCCTCACTTTCCGCAAGCAAGGTTGTGTCATTCGTTATTAATAAGCCTTCCTCTAAGCTTAGTGCCATGTTCTTCTTCATATAATCCAGCTCCTCTGATTACTTGCTCAGCATACAGATTGAACAAGTTTGGTGAGATGACACAACCATGTCACATGCCTTTCCTGACTTTAAACAGTATTCTCTTGTGCTGTTTTCACAACTGTCTCTTACTCCATATACAGGTTCTGCATGAACACAATGGAGTTTTCTAGAATTCCCATTTTTCTCAAGACTTTTCATAGTTAGTTATGGTCCACACAGTCAAATACTTTCGCATAATCAATGAAGCACAAGTAAACATTCTCCTGGTATTTTTTGTTTTTAGCCAAGATCCATCTGACATCAGCAATCATATCCCTTCTTCCACATTCTCTTCTGAATCCAGCCTGAACCTGTGGTAGGTCCCTGTCAATGTATTGCTCCAGTCTTGTTGGATGATCGTGGTAGTTACATAATCTGTTGTCAATTTGAGACTTAAGAGTGAAGGGGTGAAGCCTAGCCTGTCAATCATGTCACAGCATGATGACTTCATTTGGAGCTGCTAAAGAGATAAATAGCTCACTGGAGGTGGGACACTCACTCACTCCCTGTGAGACATTCCTGCTGACAAGACACATGGAGCTACACTCGAGCTCTGGAGCTGAAGGAACTATGGGGAGACCCCTGCCAACACTGGGGTGTTTCCACAGCCACTGGATCCACAAGACTTTCCACCCACTGGCCTGTGATCTTCCTGCATTTGGTGCCATTGCATGTGTTGCGTGAGTCTGAAGCAGAATTTATTGATTGGTAATGGACATATGAGCTAATACTGAATTTATGGACTTGACCTGGCCTGGGCTGGGATTTTTTAAAATATTTAATTGCTCTTTCTTATACACATGAGTGTCTATGAATTTGTTTCTCTAGTCTACCCAGAATAACACAATGATCTTCAGCAAAATTTTACTTTCATGTGACATCAATAATATTGTTCTATATTTTTCACATTCTCTGGGGTCATCTTTCTTTGGAATGGGTACAAATATGGATCTCTTCCAGTCAGTTTGCCAAGTAGCTGTCTTCTAAATTTTTGTTTGTAAATGAATGGGTGCTTCCAGTGCTTCATCAGCTTGTTGAAACATTCAATTGACATGCCATCAATTCCTGGAGCTAATACTTTCAGTATAGCTTGAACTTCTTCCTTTAGCAATTGGTTCTTACTCATATGCTGCCTCCTGAAAGGCAGAATGTCAACAAGTTCTTTTTGGTACAGTGACTGTATTATTTCCTCCTCCTCCTCCTTCTTCTTTTTAAAATTTCCATCTTTTTTTATATTGTGAAATATTTATTTCTAATTACAAATAAATGAAATTTTGTCTTGAAGCATGGTGGAGCATGGGTAACAGTCTTAATATAACAATAGTAAACGACATTGCTACATTTGGCGACAGTCAGTGTAAAAAGCCAACGTCAGTGGGAAGGTTGAGTTAGCTTCTTTCTCACCAGATCAGAAATTCTCGGAGCAGTCTTTGCAGGAGCACAACGAAGATCATTTTCCACAACAATCTACTTCTGAGTTTAGACTTGATAAACCACAAGCTGGAAAACCCTGTTTCACAAAGATATGTTGGAAATGGAAGAAGAAGGCACAACACAGTCTCAGACAGAACAGCATATGACTGCAAACCCTTGATCCAGAATTTTGTAACTGGCATTGTAGAGAAATCAGTTCTTGCCGCATAGTTGTTAATAAGTTCAAGGAACTCCTCTTGTGCTGTCTCAGAAACATCTTCAACTTTGACTGTGAATGAGCTTCAGGCAAGTGCAAGTGGGGAATCAGATAGATTTGGAAAATACGATGAAATTTCATCTGCAAGCATGTGCTAGTGTTCTTTCACAGAAATGATCATCATAATCCTTTTGTCTGGTTCAATGTCAATTTCCTCAAGGAAAGCAGATAAGGTAGGCGACTTGTAAATTTTATTTCCATCCAATTTTTTGTTGCCAATCCATCGTCTTTCGACACCACTTGCATCATTCAGTATTTTGCCCATAGACTCTCAATATTCAGCTAGCGGCTTGAAGTTTTTCCTGAATTCTTTTGGTTTAAGATATGCTGAGCACATTCTTCCTTTACAGTTTCCTAAGTCTAAGTCTTTGCACATGTAATTATAATATTTTACTTTGTCCTCTCCAGCTGTCTTTTGACATTTTCTGTTCAGCTCTTTGACTTCATTATTTCTTCCATTTGCTTTAGGTACTCCATGAATAAGAGCACTCTTCAAAATCTCTTCCGACATCCACTTTGATCTTTCCTTGCATTCCTGTCTTTTAAATGACTTTTTCTTTCTTTCTGAATGATGTTCTTGATGTCATCCCACAGTACATCAGGTCTTCTGTCATTAATGTTCAATGCAGCATATCTGTACTTGAGATAGTCTCAAAGTTCAGGTGGGATAGACTCAAGGTGGCATTTTGGCTTTCATGGACTTGTTTTAATTTTCTTCAACCTGAACTCACATATGAGCAATTGATGGTCTGTTCCACAGTCAGCTTCTGCCCCGGTTTTAGCTGCTGATATTGAGCTTCTCCAGCGTCTCTTCCCACAGATGTAATCGATTTGATTTCTGAATATTTCATCTGGAGAAGTGCATGTTGTGTACTCACCTTTTTTGAAAATGGTATTTGATATGAACAAGTCGTTGGTTTTACAAAATTCTATCATGTAATCCCCAGCTTCATTTCGATCACCAAGATTAGATTGCTCAACTACTGTTCCTTCCTCTTTGTTTCTCTTTTGCATTCCAATCTCCAATAACTGTCAGTACATCTTGGTGATCCATTTCTGATTGAGGACAGTGGCAGCATTTCGTATTCTTCCTCACTAGCTTTAGTGCTTGTTGCACACATTTGAATAACAGGTGTCTTGATTGGCTTTCCTTGTATGGGGACAGGCGCCATCTTTTCATTGACAGCACTGTACCCCAAAAGACAGTGTCCTTGTTGACAGTGAATGTCACATCGTTCTTCTTCACTGTGTCATTCCCAGCATAGGAAACCGTATGTGATTCTCTGATTCAGAATCGTCAATAGCAGTCCGTTTCAGTTCACTGACACCTAGAATATCAATCTTTATGCATTCCACTTCATTTTAACCACTTCTGAGTTTTCTAGTTTCCCACTTCGTACATTGCATGTTCCAATTATGCCTTGATGTTCGCAGCTGTTTCTTCTCATGTTTGAGTCATGCCCCACCGGCAGATGGAAGTCCCGAGGGGTTTACTCCCACAGGCTTTGCCCCGCCCACCTCATTACGATTGACTTTCCATGGAGAGGCAGCTCTTCCTCATCATGTTCTGAGTGCTTTCCGGCCTGAGGGGCTCATCTCCTGGCCCTGTCTCTGACAGTCTTCTGCTTTTGTTCAGTAGGTTTTCAGTACCTGACGATGTTTCATGCTATCCATGGGGTTTTCAGTGGCTGCTTCCTCTGCAGCGGACAGCCTATTCTTTGTAGTCTGTTCTTAGTCTGGAAGCTCTGGTGAAACCTGTTCACTTTGGGTGACCTTGTGACATTTGAAACACCAATGACATTGCTTTCAGCATCTCAGCAACACACATCTACTACAGTAAGACAAAGTGGCAGGCGGGCGAGTGGTGGCCCATTGTTACTAGTCCCCGTTATCCCCAACTTCCCCTGTCATAACTCTGAGGAACTATTAATCTAGTTATTCTATCAAGGCCCTTTAAGTTTATTGAGACATATTTTGTGACCCCAAATATAGTCTCTTTGGGGGAAGATTTCGTACACACTTCAATACTAATACATGTAATCTGCTGTTGTTGGGTGGAACGTTCTGGAAGGTCCATTTGGTCAAATTGCTTGATAGTGTAATTCAAGTCTTGTATATCTTACTTCAAGTCTGTCTCTCCTCTTCTTTCAGAGACCGAGAGAGGACGTCTCCAGCTGTAATTAGGATTTACCTGTCTACTTTCAGTTCTGTTATAACTGATTTCTTTCCTCGTGTATTCTGAAGCCTTGCCATGAGATGCATAAGTGTTCAGGATTATTGGTCTTCTTGATGAAACGACCCCTTTATCACCATGGAAGGCCCTCCTGTCTTAGTAATTCTTTGTTCTGTTATCTATATTGTCCAGTATTAATACTGTCACCTCAGCTCTCTTTTTGTTAATATTCGCATGGGATAGCTTTTAGCCTCACTTTCCTGCTCTCTTTGTCTTTATGCCACAAGTTGTTTTCTTGTACACAGGATGTACGAGTCTTGGATTGCCTCTCTAGTCTATGTCTACCTCTAATATTGCATCTGATGTCATATGATTGAACTTACATCTCCCGTTCCAGTGTTTGTTTTCTAAATGTTCCTTCTGTTCGTTGTACCTTTCCCCCTTGTTTCTGCCTCCTTTTGGATCATTGGAGTATTAATATTAAAAAGATAATTTTATACTTTCTCCACCTTCGACTTATATGTCTTTTGTTGTTGTCACTGTTAATGGTCACGGAAGCATTTACAATGGAAATCTTTATCATATCCTTCAAGTAATATTATACTGCTTCACATCTAGTGAAAGAAATTTGTAACTGTATACTTACATTCCCCCATAGCCTATTCTTTGTACTATGTTCGTATTTGAAGCAGCCTTTGAGGTGAGCTGAGTCAATTGCTGTAATAAATTTATGTCTCCATCTGGTATATATAAACCCCATAAGAAATTATTATTTTTGCCCTCAACAATCTGATGGCCTTTGAAGCAGATTTTCAAACACGAAGAAACAATTTTTCTATACCCTTACTTTGTGTAATAAGTGACTATCTCAGCAGGCATGGGGATGACCTGAATCTTGACAATGACTCTTGTGATGGGAATAGTGGACAGTTCTTGAGCCCCTCGCTGTCTGCAGCGCCATTCTGGGCCATGGTGTCCTGCTGTCCCTCCTAGTTACTGCCCTCAGAGCAAAGGGGCTGGCCTACCTTCTTGCCTCTTTGCCTGTGCATGTTCACAGCCAAGGGCACCTGCAATGTGCCCAAGGGCCCTTTCAAGCTTGCAAGGATACTGCCCTTTATTTTAGCGCATTCGTCCTCATGATGGCTTGCATGGACTGAGTTTTTCTGTGTCCAACACCCTGCTGTGCCCTTTGTGTCCATTACGTCATTCAATGCTCACTGAAACCTGGTGACATAGATTCTGTTATTAGGCCCTTTTCACGGGTGAAGAAATGGAGGCAAAAGAGTGTACGGGAACTACCCAAGGTTCAATAAGGCATCCAAGAGTGGGTCCCCATGGGCTCACATCAGAGCCAACCAGTGGTGTGAACAGGGACATTTGCTGTCCTCTGGCCACTTGCACTTATCCACCTGATGGAGCGCTGTGTTTACAGCCCTGCCTCGCCTCCGTGGCGAAGCACGCAGACACACTCTGCTGATCCCTGTGGTTTAGTGGCAAAAGCGGGGTCTGGGAGCTAAGGGACTAGGTTCTCATTCCAGCTCTGTGGCTTAGCAGCCTCATCTCGTTGGGCACATTAGTCCAAGCTTACAGTTTCTCAGTCCCTAAAGTAAGGGGATTCAATGAGATCCTCTCAAGTACCAACATCCTATGTGTCTATCCACTAATGGCCTCACTGATAGAGTTAATAATTACCTAACTTTGGCAGCACCTCAAAAGTGTATTTACTTTAATAACATTTATCAAAACCACAGAGCTTAGCGACTCACTTCAGGGTCACGTATCTTCTCGGGTTTCCTGTTTGTCCCCAAAGGTTATCTTTGCAGACTGCCCTTTGGCTTTATAAAATCTCCTCTGTGTTCACTGCATGAACAAAGAGCAGCTTGCAAAACTGTGTGGAGCCCATCCTGTTCAGAACAGCCCATGCGCGTGTGTCTTTCCCCTGATACTGAGCCTGACATCTATGGAGTCTGAAAGACAGCATGCCAAAATGTCAGTTATGGTGACTTCTAGATGGTGAAATGACTGGCAATTCTCACTCTTTTTTCCCTTTATACATTTCTGTCCTTAGTAACTCCTTCCCTCTCACCCCAGTGGGATTGGTTACATCTTCAATACTCATTTCTTAAAAATACTTAGCTAGAAAATGAATGCATAATGTCTCCTTTTGGATTCAGAATCAGTCTGTCCCTTTACTATATTCTCAGATGTCTTCTCTGCCTCCATCTCTCTCCCGAAGAGCAGCCTAGTAGCTTTGAATCAGTGACCTTCCAGTGACCGGCCCATTGCTGAGCCCACCTTACTGCCAGGGCTCCTGCGGTTATCTCTCTGGGTGTTACTATGGGCCCTGTCCTCAATGACAAGACAGCGGAGAAGAAGGCATATGCCTCAGGGCTCCGAGCAATTTGACCTCTGGATTCAACCCCTCTCTAGCCCCAGCATTCAGCTAGCCCTCACTTCCTCCAGACACCCCCTTTCCAGTCCTGTGCTTCCCTGTCTGTCCACGCGGGTGGACATTTTCCCAACTGGTCTTTCCACTTCTGCTTTCTCCCTCTACCATTACTCCTAAGCAATCCCCCGATTTGTGAATTCAAATTATGCACAAGTTAGAGGAACCGAGGTAAACGTGGGGTGTTCAGCGTTGAGAGCTGAGGGTTGAGTCCTGACTCTGCCCTGGGTGATAAGGATGGTGTGACAAGCACTTGGAACAATCTCCTGGGAGATGTCCTTCACAAGGCCCCGCACTGGGTCCCACCGGGACAGGAGGGAGAGGACTTCTGCCCTCCAGGAGTTTAGAACTGTGAGAAATCCGAGGTGGAAATACAGAGGTTGGCAGATACAGGAAAGGATGGGGAGTTGCTGCTATCTGGAGACACGGGGCCGAGAAGGAAGTGGAATGAGTCGAGAACCATCCCAGGGCTTGAGGCCAGGACCACTGGGGAAACAGAGGCACCATTCGCCGTCGAGTTCTCAAGGAGTCCATTTCTTCCTTCACTCGTTGCATCAGCGTACAGTGAACCCCTGCCATCAGGGCAGAGATGAAACAGTGATGTCTCCCCACTGACCCCGTTTTGCTAACATTCGATGGACGCTAGGGGGCAAGGAAACAAACCAGTCCATAAACAAGATCTCTGCCAGTGGCACTAAGTGCTAGGAGGCAAATAAACCTGGACAGTGTGTCAGAGAGCAACCGGAGAAGTGACACTTGGGCTGATGTGTCATGAGCTGAACTAGAAGCCAGGGGCTTGTGGAAGGAAGATGATGAACTCCGCGTTGGAGCTGCTGATTCAGAGATGCTAAGATTCCCTTCCGGGGGCAAACAGCTGAACCTCCACTAAAGGCTACATCATCTCGTCCTGTGGCTCAGACACTGAACCGTGGGTGCCACTGCCCCTCTGAATAAAATCCCAAGTCTCTGGCTTGCCATTCAAAGTCCCACCCAGTCTCACCCAGACTCTTCCACCCTGGCCGCCATGAGGGGGTCTTCTTGTTCCCTGTCTAGAACTCGTCCGTGTTTGCGTCTCCATACCCTGAGCCCTCCAGGCCACCACTGTCCTGCTCTTCGGCCTCGGGCCTTTTCTCCGCCCGGCTGTCCTCTTCTTATTTAGTCCTCTTCCGTCAGGGCAGCCTCCACCTCAATGACAAGCCCGTCACCATGAAATGAAATGCCGTCCAATTCTGTGCCCTCCCTACGGTTGCTTGAGGATCAAGCATCGTGCTCCCTGGGGCTTCCATTGACTGACTTTGGGAAAGAGGTTTCCAGGTCTTTCCCCCTAGCCACCTTTGACAGGGAGTTCATGGAAAGCTGTATGGAATTGTAGCAACACAGCAGCCTCCACTGAGAGGCAGTGGTGACTGTGAATGAGGTGCCTTGGTGGACAAGCTGTGCATGGCAGGGAGAGATTCTACGACTGAGCTACTGATGCTCTTTGCCTGTCCTCTTTCCCCACTGCCATCTAGTCTATTCTGATTTGTGGTGACCCTACACGCCTCAGAATAAAGCCGCACCCCCAGGGTTTCCTTGGCAGGTCACTATGCCTGTCTTCTGCGATCCCGTGGGTGGATTCGAACGTTCAAGCTTGCGCTTGGTGATCACACTGTTTGAACTGCTGAGGCTCTGCCTGTTCTCTTAGAATGTTTAATGGTCCCATGACAGAGATTTCTTCCCTGACTTTTTGATTGTGACACATCATTTGTATTTTTGTCTTCCTACTAGCGGGATCTTATCCTTACCAACTTAGTGTGATTTGTTTTTCATTGTTTTCTGAGGGTTCCCAGCTGGGAAGCACAGGAGGAGTGGCAGTATAGTGAGGATGGCGGATACAGGGCGTGGTGGGGAATGCAGGGTGAGGGATGGGTGGCAGGGAGGGAAAGGGGATTGTAGGAATAAATGGTGGGGCCAGGAGGGGCAAGGAGCGCTGGAGTTGATCATGCCTGCACACCTCATTTGGGGGGTGAGTCGACCATGGGGGGAGGGAGTGCTCTGGGATGGATTTGGTGGTATTGTATAATGCCCCTTGATAGGATTGAATGATTCGATTACATGATATGTAAATTGTGTGCAAATATAACCATTGGGAATAAAATAAAATAAATGTCCATAAGCATACAAGCCCATGTCTCTCATGAGAATGCAGTCTTCCTGAGTGAAGGGCCAGCCCTCAATAATCCTGTCTGTGTTGGATTTGCTCTGCTCATTCATCCAGCCACAAACAAACAAGCTCATGGCCATCAAGCCCATTCAGACTCATAGCAACCCTGAAATGCACGGTCGAACTGCCTGCCCCTGTGAGTTTCTGAGACTGTCACTCTTTACAGGAGGAAAAGCCTGTCTTCCTCTTGGGATGCTGCTGGTGGTTTTGAACTGCTGACCTGTGGTTAGCCGCTCAGTGCATAACCACGATGGCACCAGGGCTCCATTCCCTCGCCCAGAAACACACTAAGTAGCTCTAGAGACCCACTTTCTTCTTGTATGAAATAAACAAGAAAAGATAGAATGAGGAGATTCCAGAAAACAGAGTTCTCCACCCCAATTCACCCCACCCCCCAAGGAGACAAATCCAGCGGTTCCTAGAAGTGTTTAGAAGCAATTAACAAAGGATAAGTTCAGCTTGCTAGACGAATTGGACATTGGAATGAACGCCATCTCCCTTGAAGGTCTCAGGGTAAACCTCTTTGGCATCCCTGTGGCCAGAATTCCACCCATCTCTGAATCCACAAAAGAGGGAGAGTGGTACAAAAAGTGGGTCCAGAGTAACCCACAGTTCTCTTTCTCCAACGCCCTTGAACCGGGAGTGAATAGAACACCTCCGTTTACCCGCGGAGGATCCCCACCCCCTGTATCCCCACCCCACCCCTTCGGTATTGAGGTTCAATCTTTGAATACTTTGAAGGCAGGATGTCGGGCAGTCACAGAGGTTGAGGGAGGGGCACGTGAGTGTCATGCGCCAATGTCTGGGATGAAAGTCAAGATCGTCAACAAGTATTCATCAGGATACTCCTTCCACATCTTTCATCTGGGGAATCTCAAAGCCCGAGACAAGTGGTAATTAATTTTCACAACAGCTTCCACAGGACACCATGCTTCCTGCCAAAGGCCAGACGGTCAATTTCCCAGGATCCCTTTCCATCCCTACCAGACCCATTGTGACAGTGCCAGCCAGTGAGGGCATCTACTCCTTCTCTGGATGGCTCTGCCTACAAGGCTGCAGAGGCTGAGGGAGCCACCTCCTGCCCCCGCCTCTCACCCTGCGCTCCCGGAGGATGACTGAGAGTGAACCAGGGCAGGAGTGGGAGCGTTTCCTGCCTCCCCAGCAGGCTGGAGCCAAACAACTAGTTAGTTGACTCAGCAGGAACCACAGGGCTCCAAAAATACACCTCGTGCTCCCTTCACCCTTGGGAGTCCGTCACCTGCTTCTCCTCCGTCCTCCCCCGACCTAGCCCCGGGCAGCCAGAGTGTGAAGGCAATTTCACCGTTCATTCTGATTCTAGAACTGGAGGTTCTACATCCAAAACTTGGAAACGACAATAAGATGGGAAGAACCGTTTTAGCAATTCCAGAATCCCACCACCTCTGCATCACCCCTGTTGAAATCTTTGTATTTCCTCTTTATTCTGTCTTTATTTTAAAATGAATACATACATACTCATATACACACACTTATATAATATGGCATATGTGCATGGGGCGGGGTGGGGGCACACAGTTAAGTGCACTTGACTGCTAACCCTAAAGTCGGTCCTTCTGAACCCACCGGAGGTCTGCTCCTGCAAAGATTACACCCCCAAAAGCCTATGGGCTGGGGGCAGCCCTATGGGTCACATGGGGTTGCGGTAAGTAGAGATCAACAAAACGATGCCTGACAACAGCAACAATATGTGTGTGTGGTCTGTACTCAAATAAACAGAAGGCTATAAAGTGAGGTCAAAGCCCACCCCCAACTCTCACCTCCCGCCCAGGAGAAAGCACTGTGGGCAGTTTCTTTGGTATGCTTCCAAAAACTGCCTCTTGCATGTAGCAGCGTGCGTTCACCTGCACGGTGTCCACGAGTGAGGTCATACTGGATGAATAACTTCAGCTTTTCTTCCTTTCTCATGAGTGCGTGAGCATCTCCCCTGCCCTTTACAAATGATGGGCCGAGTAACATTTCTATTCAGACAGACAGACTGAAAACGTCTTCTTGGGAATCGGCTCAGAAACTGGCAGCCCAACACCCACCTCGTGCCAGGGGAGCCTGGAAAGCCATCTTGGAAACGCGCAGGAAGCTGGAGGCCCGATCGCAGCGGGCAGGGAGCCAGGCCAGGGATTGACATAATGTGAGGCATGGCATTCTGTCTACCAAATGATGTGCCGTAGCGTGGTCAACCTGTTCCCTCTCGTTGGACACGGACCTCAGGGGAGGGCCAGGCTGGGGCACAAATAGCAAGGAGAAGGGAGGGAGTCAGAATGACGTCTTGGGAGGAGGAAGCACGGAGCCATCTCGGTGAGGGAGTTAAGGCACTTGCCTTCGAAACAGGGAAACTGAGGCTCAGAGAGGTGAAAAGGCACGTTGCCAGTCAGTAGGAGAGGCAGGATTTGAGTAAGGTCTGTCATCTTTGAACCCCGGGGTGCTTCCCCTTTGCCAAGCTGCCTTGGCGAAGTTCCAGGACCTGAGGGTGACATGGGATGGGAAAGCTCTCTGTTCACTCCTTCGCTCCTTCATTCCAGTGACACTGTGGGACCTGGGTGGAAAAGACGAACAGCCTTTGCTTCTAGAAGGTCACAGCTGCATGAGACTATAAACCACCAGTCCCAGCGCAGAGTGGGAGGGGAGGGCATGTGGAGATGCTCTGGGTCAAGTAAGACTCCCGGGAGGGACCCTGCGCTGAGTCAGTTCCCTGGCACCAACCAGGAAATGCCAGCACGTTCTGAGAGCCACCTGGGCTTCCTCTCCGCCCCAGATGTGCACTCCAGCCCCTGGGAGACGTGCGCTGGCGCCACCCCGTCAGGATCGGGCCTCCAGCTTGCTGCTCTGGGACAAATGGCTTCCCAGGTGCCCACAGCACAAAGTGGGTCGGGCTGCCAATGTCTCCGTCTGTCATCTAGAAGTGCCGGAGAAGTTTATCGAACGCACGTGAGCCTTGCGTATGCACCCGGACTCTGGATTGAAGCCCTGCATCTGCCATTTTTCTCAATCATAGTCAGGGTGCTTGGTAATAAGACCCATGACTTACTTGAACAAAGAAGAGCATCCACTGCAGCAGGGTCAGCACGGGGTGAGAGGTCAGCCTTGGGAAAGGGATGGAAACAAGGCAGGCCCTGAGGATCTGAGGAATAGGAGGCATGAAGCCACCATGCACTCTGGGCGCTGATGCCAACCTCAGCCAAATGGGCAGCAAATCAAATTCGAATCCTCCAGCATTCAAGGGTCCCGGAGCCCAGAGCCCTGGCAGAGCTGTCCCCTCACCTGTCTGACTGGCCCCCATTCATGTATCTACACCCACTGCCAGGAAGTAGAGAGGGGAGGACGGACCCTGGACTTTGGAGTTGGGAGGGTGAAGTGCTTCCTTCCTCCAGGCCAACACACAGGGGCAAGTCCTGCACACTAGACAAGGGCTCTGGCATCCTGGTCTACCAGCAACTCATGGTCCAGAGCCTTCCCTGCTTTTGTTTGACCTTTGTTTCCCTGTTCGAACACATGCAGAGTGGACGGGGGCAATAGAGACACCTCACAGGATTTCCAGGAACATTTTACAAAAGCAAGTAAAATCCTTGAAAGTACAGTGCTAGACCCCAGCCCGAAAGTGCTCAGTTGCTCATTGCTTATGATGGCTGTGGTCATGATTGCTGCGACTGTTACCTACTTCCTCTCTTGTAACATAAAATCCCCAAAAATGTGACTAGCAAAATAATGTGCAATAGTTAGATTGAGAAACGAAGACAAGAAAGAACACTGCCCGCCCACAGGAAAGCACAGTGAACATGTTGGTGCGTTTCCTACCCATCTTTTTTCTATAAATAGGTTTGGGCTCTCTCATCCTCTCTTTCCTTTCAGAGCTGTGGTCACTCCGCGTCTATATGCAGTTGTGTATCCTTCCTTGTGGCACATGAATTTCCTCTTGTTAGGAAGACCCTTTGTAGTCCTTCTTCTCAACAGCAAGACATTCAGTGGACTAGCCAGTATTATATTGCTCGCTCGCGCTCTCCTTCCCTCCCTGCCCCCACACTCTCTCCCTCTTTTCCCACTTCTGGGTGGGGAAGAGAACACATTTATAAATTATGAATATCTGAAAAATGTCCAAGTCTGGAATGCTCATTTGGCATACCTAGTCAGTCTTCACTGAGAAAGCATTTTGTTTCAAGAGGCTTGGAGACGGCTGTTTACCAATGTGCCTCGATGTCTCAGGATGTCTGTCCCTCTGGGTTGACTATCACCTTGTTGTGTGCCGATGCGACATTTCCCCAGCCATCCAGGGCACCAGAGTCCCACAGTTCCACTGTCACCTGACCATCACTGGTCTGCCCACTGCTTTCTCACGGTCCCAATCTGCTCAGCCTCTGATTAGCCCGGGCTGGTTTATCCTGCTGGGAAATGACCTGCCATTAGCGTGGTGGAGCGTGCCCCAGCGCTGCTTCCTGTCAGCCTAGCACGTGGGGCAACGTTCTCAGACCTCTCAGATTCTTCTGGAAGAGGGAGGGCAAGAGACCTCCATACTTTAAAGGATGCAAGAGGATGGACATGCAATTGGACTTGAGTTTTTCTTCCTAGAAGGTTTCACGGTCTCTTCTTCCTCTTTCCGCTCCTCACAACTCCAGGGCCCACTCATCTTGCCCCTCAACAAGCCCCCCCCTCCCCCCCCCCCGCTCTCCCCTCAACCACCGCGCATGTCCAAGGCTGGGTTCAGGAAATGGCTGGCGCCAAAGGCTGGCGAGGAGCAGCTGGGGTATCACATGATCCAGCTCGCCAGTCAGTGACTAACGTGCTAATGATGCTGATTATTCCCACTTCCTGGGCAAGGCCAGCAGCTGCTGGTGGTGGGGCCTTGGAAGCCACAATAATTAATATTTTGTGGAGTATGATCCCGATCACTCCACCAAGGAGGGGGCTGTTCCACCCAGAGCTGGGAGCCCCGTGGGAACTGCCCTGGCCGCATTCCGGCAGCCATTGTGCAATGCCTTGGGCACCAGAGCCCAACTTGGGCAGGGCGGGCAGAGGATTTGCCTGAGGGGCGGGGCCCCTGGAGATGAGTAAACCCATGGGTTTACTCGTGTTTATTTACTAACCTGCAGTGAACAGTTTACCTGCTCACCTGGCTTGCCGTGTACCTCATCCCTGACAGGAGCGTCCATTGGAAGAGGCTTTGGTTCTGCGCAAAGATGCAGGAGGGATGGGAGAGAGAGATGCCAGGGAGACCTAGGAGCAGAATCTTTGATGTGTCGACAAACTCTGAAATTGTCCACTACAGATGAGTAAATAGATGCCAAAAAGCTCCTGCTTACATTGCTTGGGGATAATATAGCACTGGGCAGAATGCTAACCCGGGAGCCTGCGGCAGCCTGGGCCAGGAACCCACAAGTCCCCGAACCCACCCTGGGCCTTCTTAGTGCCCACTCTGCCCACGCCAAAGAGGAGCCTGGAGCGGGCAGGGGACCAGGGCCTAAAGTTTGTAGACCAGCAGATGGGCAAAGGAAATAAAATCGGTCTTTCTCCTTCCACCCACAGCCTCCCCTTCGAAAGCACGATTACAACTTGCAAGAGAGAGGGCCCCACAGGGCTTTTTCTCAACGCCCTCATCTCACAGAGAAGGAAACCGAGGCCCAGGGAAATATCCATGGCTCCCTCCTAAGGCTCTGTAAGAAATGTCCAGGTTCAGAGCGCAGCTGTGGCTTCAGGAATCATTGTCCATGACATTGTTGTGGTTGCTGTTGGTAGGTCCCCGGAGTCAATTCACCCTACGCACCACAGAACAACACATGCCGGGTCACACACCATCCTTACAGTGTTTAGTGAACGTGATTTCAGTGACTCTGAAAGGCTGGTGGTCCCCAAATCACTTCTCCCATCTACTTCACCATTGGAATTTAACTTCTCTTCCTGTAAGTAAGGCCCTGGTGCCAATTTAAAGTCAAACTTCCCTAGATGTAAGGACCACTTTCTACTTCAGGGTGATGATCCTTTCCTGAGATGGAGTGAGGAAAGGAGAGAACAGAAACCTCAAGGTGGCAGTCTTTAGAAGGCGGAAGGAAGGAAGGAAGGAAGGAAGGAAGGAAGGAAGGAAGGAAGGAAGGAAGGAAGGAAGGAAGAGAAAACCAAACTCACTGCATCCTTGCCCTAAAAAGTTAAATTTTTTGCTCTAACCACATTTTAAGACACATTTCTATAATTTTCTTACCTTTGGTAGTTTTTAAGCTGCAGGAAAAAATGATCATGGTATAAATAGTCTTTCGAATTTCACTTTGTTTCTTCATCATCTTGTTTCTAAGATTTGCTGTTCCTTTCCGTAGGATAATATTTCGTCATGGGAACAGACCACAGTTCTATAATGTATTTCTCCTGGTAATTAAAAACTCACTGCTACAGAGTCGACTGCGCTGTACGGTGATGCTAGAGGATGAGGTACAACTGCTCCGGTGGTTTCTGACACGGTAGCTCTTCTTTACGGGCTCAAAACCCTCATCTTTCACCCGAGGTGGCTTGGAACTGCTAACCCGAGGATAGCAGCCCACAGCGTAATCACTACACTACCAGGGCTCCCAAAAGGCCTCAAGTACAGCATTTACCCCTTTTCAATGAGTGCTTTGAACCGATTCTGGTCCAACATCTGGCTGAGAATTTGCTTTCCTGACCCAGATGGTATTTTGATAAGGTCCTTGGGTGATCTATAAGAAGATTCTATGGGATCTTCGGTGGGACAGAAAAACTTCAGCAAGGATGGACCAGGAAAGAACTAGATTGAAGTCCAGATTCCAAGGCTCTTTCATGGTCATCTCCAGCCCTGTCGAGACAATGCTTTGAGGTGGGAGACCCCCACTCCCCATCAATCCTCTTCTGCATAAGAGAACGTGGAGCCTTAGGGGACAGAGGTCTAAAGAGAGTATTTATGTAATTATTTTTTTGTTTTGTTTTTTGTCATGTAATTCTTTATGAATTTTCTCAGGCACGATGCAGAAGGGGTGGAGGGTGGGGGCTGGCAGGGGGGGAGTGAGGGGAAAAGTTTGCATAAACTCAGCTGTAGAGCGCAGTTGTGTTCCCTGGGGGTGGGGGTGGGGGGGTAGTGGAGTCACTGCAAACCGGGTGGTGTAGGAGAACCAGAGTCAGGAGCCCAGGGCAGGAGTGGTAAGTGGTCAGGCCCCAGAGGAAGGGTAGGGTAAGTGGCACCGAGCCCATGAGGTTGAGAAAGTTCCAAAGGATTTTGAACTTTACACTAAAGACACGGCTGGTGACCTTCAGACCGATACTCACACTGGCAGGACCAAACACAGACCAGATCGGGCAGGCCCTCCTTCAGAAATGCATTGAAAACCACCAACACCATGTTGTGGCATGCTGAATCCTTGGTGTACCTTGGCCACACAATGAGTTGAATCAACTTAATGGCAGTGGGCTTTAAAAAAATTTTTTTTAGAGCATAATTCTACTCTGACAAACTTGGGGTCACCCTGAGTCAGAATTGACTTTATGGAAACTGCATTTTGGGGGGTCTTTAAACACATCTCAGCAAGTGAGAAGTAACCTTCAGCAGCTCCTGTCCTACCAAGTTCCCCTGTCTTCAGTAGGTCACCCGAGGTGGGAGCAGCTGCCAGACAGCTTCTACTCTTAGGAGTAACCTAAAGGCCCGACGCATTGTGAACCTATAGGACAGGGTAGAAGGACCCTTGTGGATTTCTGACACTCTAAATCTTTACAGGAGCAGAAAGCCGCATTCTCCTCCCTTGGAGCATGCTAGTGAGTTTGAACTGCTGGTCTTGTGATGAACAACCCAATCCACCACCAGGATTCCTTCTGAGGCACCTTAGCCTGCACCCCCCACCTTCTGGTTAGCAGCCACGAGTGTTAACTGTAGGCACCACCAGGGACTCCCATATTTCATGAGAAACCCATAGCCAACAAGTCTGTCTCAACTCATATTGTTGAGAGTTTCTGAGCCTGTAAATCTTCATTGGAGCAGACAGTCACATCTCTCTTCCTTAGAGTGGCTGGTGGGGTTGAACCAGTGACCCTGTGGTCTAATGCTTACCCAACAGTGTCACCAAGGCTTCTTATATTTAAGGAGACCTCATATAAATCAGGTGGCATAGTGGGTTATCCTTAGGCGGCTAACCACAAGGTCAGCAGTTCAAACCTACCTGGTACTCCACCCATAGAGTTGTACAGCGTTGGAAACCGCCGGGAACAGTTCTACTCTGACCTAAGAGGGTCACTCTAAGTCAGAATGCACTTGATAGAAGAGGGTTTGGTTTGGGGGTTTCCATATAAATCACTTACAACCAAACCCAAGCCCACTGCCATACCATCAATTCCGACTCATGATGTCCCTGCAGACAGAATAGAGCTGCTACATAAGATTGCCAAGGCCGTCAATCTTTACAGAAGAGAAGCAGCTGGTGGGTTTGAATAGCCAGCCTGGTCATTTTATTCACAGAAGGGTCACAGGGAAGAGATAAGCAGTCAGGGTGCAGTATAACACTGATGAAACACACAACTTTCCTCTAGCTCTTTGGTGTTTCCTTTACCTCACTTCCTTTACCTCAATTCTACTTTACAAGTTGGATTAGACCAGAGCATGCACACTGCTACAGATAAGAGCCTGAAACACAGGGAATCCAGGATAGATGAACCCCTCAGGGCCAACAAGGAGAATAGAGATACTAGGAGGATTAGGGGAGGGTGTGGAGAGAAAAGGGGAATTGATCACAAGGATAAATCTAGAACCTCCTCCCAGGTGGACAAATAATAGAAAATTGGGTGAGGGGCGATGGAGAATGCTGTAAGATATGAAAAAATAATCTATAACTTTTCAAAGGTTCATGAGGCAGGGTGGCGGGGGAGGGAGGGGGGAAGAAATGGGGAGCGGATATCAGGGGCTCAAGTGGGAAGAGAGTGCTTTGAAAATGATGATGGCAGCATAGGTGCCCATGTGCTTGACACATTGAAGGAATGTATGGATTGTGATGAGATGTAAGAGCCCCCAATAAAAGTATTAAAAAAAAAAAAAGAACTTCAGCCTCCCCGAGGCCAGAGCTAAATAGCACGAAGCTACTGCTTTTGACCACCCTGAAAGGGATCGCATTAGAAAGTCCTATATAGAGTGGAGCGGAAATGTGGAGTAAAACTCAAAATCATTAAAAAGACCAGGCTCACTGGTTAGATAGAAGCTGGAGGAACACTCAAGACTAGGCCCTTAGCCACCCTTGAGACAGGGAACTGAACTCAGCCCTGAAGTCAAACACGCTGAAACCTCACTGCCTATGATTCAATAGGGATGCATAGTGACCCGCCTCTGTGGGTTTCCCCGACTACAACCTTTTAGTAGAAGGATTCATCTTTCACCAGAGGAGCTGCTGCTGGTTTTGAACTACTGATCTTGAAGTAAGCTGCCCAACACATAACGCCATGTCACCTGGGCAGCCAGACACTAGACAGGGATCAAAGGTGGGTAGTGATACCAGGTAAATAACTGCTATTTAGAGCAATCAACCCTTCCAGACCCAAAGGGCAGCATTTTCCTAGAGACCAAGCTCCGAAGGCAGGAAGGACAAGTGGAAACGGGCGCTCAGGGAGGAGGTGGGGATCACAGTCCCTGTCATGGAACCAAGTGGGTATGAACTGTTGAATGGAAAACGGAAAATCTCCGTGAACTTTCACCCAGAGCACAATGAAACCGTTTTTAAAAGAAAGAGAGCTAGGTTAGAAAAGAGACCAGTTAACCTTGGAAAATGTTGATTTGCTATTGTCTCACTCTGGCAGGTCATCCCTAGTTCCCGTGACTGCAGTCTCATCCTCAGTTTTCTATATAAAGCCTTGTTAGGGCACACACACACACACACACACACACACACACACACCCATTACAACTGTCTTATAAAAGTTCTTTTGACTTTCTTTTACACTAGGATTGGAAAGATTCTTTTCCAAGTAGGCCCTTGTTCCACCCCCACCATTCCCACCATCCATACATTTGTATGAATGCCTAATGGCTGCAGAACTGCCTGCTAGTCTAGGCTGTGGCTTCATACCTGAGAGGATGTGTTATTGGGGAGGGAGTTCAGTCCTGAGGGAGGTGTCATCCAGGAGAACTTTCTGGAGTGGGAGAGTTTGGAGCCAGGTTTTATAAAGGGTGGATATTGATGAGAAGATAAATAGAAACTTCCTGAAGGACATGGCATCTGAAAGAGGGAGCAATCTTACCAACTTTGTATGAGGATTGCCTGAGATCACATATGAAATGGCTGGCACACAACCAGTGCCCAGTGAGTGGCAGATGATGGAAGGAGGAGGAAGAGCAGGAGGAGGAGGAGGAGAGGGCCCGGGAAAGGTGGGGGTTGAGAAATGGGAGATGAGTTCTAGCCACATCTCTGTGCCTCATCAGCTCTCTGCCACCTGAGAGGCTCCACAGCCACTTTTGAAACCTGCTCCTGTGAAATGGATGGCTCTGGCAGCCTCCAGTTGTCAGAAACATAGAACTGTTCCTGCAGGTTTCCAAGCCTGTAACTCTTCATGGCAGTAGAAGGCCTCATCTGCCTCCCTCCAACAGGGCTGGTGGTTTCGAACTGCTGGCCTTATGGTTAGCAGCCCAGCACCTAACCACTCAAACAAAAATAGCCATTATGTGGCTGACTTACACGCAATGTTTCGTTTAATTTCCACAACAGCCCTATTAGTGAATCCCGTGATTACTCCCCTTACATTAATGAGGAAATGGAGGCCCAGAGAAGTGACCTGTCCAAACGGTAGGTCTGAATTCACGAAAGGAGAGTGCTGTCCATCCCAGAGAGTGGTCTTCTCTGGGGCGGAGATTGGTGCTGACTCCAGCTCGCAGGAGGTGCCAACATTGCTGCTCGCCTTCCTGGTCTCACTGCCCAGTTTCCCGGGCAGCACCAGCCTAGAACATGCACATCCCCCTGGCCATCCCGACCCCCACCTCAGCACAGTGACTTTCCCCAAAGGTTGTGTCACTCTCGACAGATGGCACTCAGGAAAACGCTCTGTGGTTGAATCCCTGTGACCACTTCCTGTTCCTTTCAGAGTCCCCTGCCCCCCAGAGCTCTCCCTCTGTATGCCCTATTTAATAATAAGAGTCTGTGGGAGTCTGGGTTGACTAGAGAGACAAATCCAGGACACTCATATGCCTTATGTAAGAGAGCGCTTTATACCAAAGAGTAAATGTATATTAAGAAAACGTCCCAGTCCAGATCAAGTCCTTAAGTTCAATATTAGCCCATATGTCCGATACCAGTCTATAAAGTCCTCTTCAGTCTCATGAAACACATGCAATGACGCCAGATTCAGGAAGGTCACAGGCCAGTGGATGCAAAGTCTTGTGGACCCAGTGGCAGTAGAGGCATCTCAGCACTGGCCGCGTCTCCACGTGGTTCCTTCAACTTCCAGGGCATGGGCTCTATCAGCATAGCGCAATGTGTCTTGTCAGTAGAGTGTCTCCAAGGGAGTGAGCAGAGAGAGAAAGTGTCTCCCATCTCCAAGGAGGAAAATACAGGAGTTCCCAGAATTCTCAGGAGAAGGCCATGCCCACACAGAGGCCTGATTGGGTATATCTTGATTGACAGGCCAGACTCCACCCCTTCACTCGTAATGCCCCCAAATTGACACCAGATTACACAGATTGACACAAGGTCCTAGTATTCATGAACCCCCAGGGCTGTGAAGGATGCCTAGTCACGCCATCCCACACCCTCATTTTACAAAGCTGAGGGAAGACCAACTCCAAACTCCAGCCTCATTCTGCTACAGGGCATCTGGGTGAGGGACCCTGCTCATTCGGGGCTATGTCATGAGGCCGAAGGTGGGATCCTTAACCTTCTGGACTGGCGATACAAGAAGGACAGTGACAGGTGGGTGGAAGCTCAAGGCCCAGCCATGAAATAAAGGCTGTCCTCATTGGCCCCATGGCAGCCTCGTAGGCACCTACTCAGCCGTATCGTTAACCTGGAACACTTGGATCAATACACCCCATGGGAAGATGCACAGAGGGAGTTAACTGGGAATTGGCATCTGCTCAGGAAAAAAAATCGTAAAAATTTTAAAATAATAAAACTGGAAGCAAGCATGTGATGTTTGATTGTTGCCCCATATTGGCTACTTCACTGTTTTTTCTGGTAAATCATCAATGTCCCTACTTTCTTCTTCATACATTCAGGGGGCTTCCACCATGCTGGTGCCACAGGCTGGATCCTGGGCTGGGAGCTGTCAGTGGGGGACGTAACACAGTTCCTTCTATTTGGGTTGTATGACCCCCACCCCCACCCCAGAAGGCTGCCCTGGGGAGGGAGTACCTGTCACTGGTATGTTCCCCCAGAGGTCAGAATTCCCTATGATGGGAATGGGATGTGTCGAAGGAGGAAGCTGGAGAGAAGGTGGGTCACTCTCCAAGGTCGCTGCCAGTGTAATGATGCTAGGCTGGGAATTCCAAGTGCTTTGGAGGGAAAAGCTCCATGAGGTAGGCTTCGGGCAAAGGGTCACCAGCTATGGGGGTGGACCTCTGGGGTTCTGTTGGGGAATTGCGGGGGAAGAGTTCCCTTTCCACCCTGAAGCCATTCTGTGGAGGCCTCAAAGCCCAGCAGCTACAGCTGGAGAAACCAGACACGTTACGACAAGATGGTGTGTGGGGCAGGACCAAGGGGGCATCATGGCCCCAAACAGAGCGCTCTGTATCCTGTCCACTTCACAGGTGAGTCTTCCTGTGCCCCGTTATGAACTCCGTGACAGTCACGACTGCCCTGTGCTTCTCTGTACCTCTGATGCAGGCCCTCAGGTGGGTGATTGGAATGAGGAGAGTCAGGAGAAATGAGTGGCCTATGGCCTTTTGGTAGTAGCTGCATGCACAGTCCAGAGCCAGGGCATCAGATGCTAGTCCGCTTTTGGGTAACTGTCTAAAAGGACACACAGTCAGGGTGGTCTCCTCTGGAGAGGAAGTGCAGGGCACTGTGGTCGGGGGTGGGGGACAGTGAGACTATTTGTCACTGAATGCCCTTGGTATGGTGGATCTGTGTTAGTTATATAAATGAAAATAACAGCCCAGAGTTAAACCATTTCCGAAGCGGTTTCAGCCACCACAGCAGGTGATTTAAGAGGTGCCACAAGAGAAGGACAGGATGTGGGGCAAGTGGGTAACACTCAGAACCAGGACCATGAAATGCATTGACTTTCCATTTCCAAACCTCTGGAAACAGCCGGATGCATTTATGTTCCAGTGAGCAAACTTAGAAAAGCGTCCTAGGTCCCCCTCCTCTGCTGCCTCTCTTCAATCAGATTTTCTATCCTAAAAAAAAGTTGCACTCCCACCCTACCTCCTCCTCAGAACTCCTGTCCCCCAACCCACATAGATGCACATTTAATTTTGTGTGTGTGTGTGTGGGGGGTGTCTCCACAATTTTGTACATTTTCTTCAAAAACCCCAAAGAGGCTGGGAGCAGCTCATCTCTCATTTCCAAACTTCGAAGTCAAGACCAGTTCTCACTAGTTTGTTCATGGACCAAAGCTAATCTCCACTTACAGGCTCATGGGGAAGAGCGAAGCAATGGGGGGACTTTCCCCTGCCCTAGAACGTCGGTGGGAGACCAAGAAGGGGAAGACAAGATGTATTTCTAAGTCCCTCAGGAATTTTTTGCAGATGCAAGAAACTTATGTCCAAGTAGCCATGAGATGGTTTTAATAGGAGACAAATGAATGTAACTCCATGTTTATTGCTAGAAACTCAAACTTTGTTTAAAAGTTTGAGTCCATGGGGAGTGAGGGAGAGGAGGAAGGGCAGCACAGTGTATACTTGTCTCTTCTCACCCTGACCCCTTCCCCTCACTCCTGAACTACAGGAGGCTGAGCCCCACTGGGCTTTGGTGACCACTCCCCTCACTCAGGGTCTGTTTGGTGGGGGGGGGGTTGGGATGGTTGAGTTTGCTGTATCTTGGCTTGCTGTCCCTTGTGTCATTTTGTAACACAAACAGATCCTTTTTTATCCCCCTCTCTTTTCTCTGGGAAGCTACAGTGAGTAAATACAGACTGACTGGCACGTTGAGGGGCAGAGGGGCCCATCAGATGGAGAGCAGCAAGTCTAGAAACCCCATGAGAAGTTAGAAAAACCGTCTGTTTCATTTTGGGTCCATCAATGGGCAGTCACCAAGATGCCCAAGAGCTCTCAGCAAACGATCACAATGTTTTCATTTTCCTTTATTTTATCCTGGGCGAGGCGGCAAAACTATAGAACACAACATTGGTCAATTCAAGACATTCACATTCATTTTTAGAAAGTGAGTCAAAATACTTCCTCAGTAAAATCAGCGAGCCCCAGCAAGTCTGGCATCAAAAAACTAGCCAGTGAAATGGGGTGGGGTGGGGAAATAAAGCTGCTGGTCCTAGATTAATTCTGAATTCCTACAGGGCTTTATCAAAGTCTAAAAGGTAGACTTCACTGACTGACACCCAAAAGCTGCTGATCACCCACAAGCAAAGGACCAAGAAGAGGAAATTTCTGCTTCGAGGGCCCGTGGTGGGCCATCCACATTCCTCAGGTCCTCTTTCCAGCTCAGTGGCAAAGCCTATCTGCTCTCCTGTTGCCTGTCTTACCATCTACTTCATTCTTCACCAGCAGTGTGACCTTGAGTCATTCTTCACCAGCAGTGTGACCTTGAGACATTGTTCAAGCAGCCTGAGACTCCATTCCCCCCAGAGTCCATTGGAAATGAAGATCCCACCACTGAGTGTGGTATCAGATTGTGGAGTAGTGCAATGAATCTGTTGTTGTTGATGATGATGATTCCAACTCATACGGCCCTACGTACAACCAAAACTGCCCTGTCCGATGTTTGAGCTCATTTTTCGCACCTGTTGTGCCAGTCCGTCTTGTTGAGGATCTTGCTTGCTTCTTCTCGCTTAGCTTTACTTTATCAAGCATGATGTCTTTCTCTAGAGACTCATCTCTCCTCAGAGCATATCCAAGAAAGAGCAGGGTGTGACCCCTTGAGCTACTCCCTAGTTGCTTTCACCGCCCCTTTAGTCATTCCAGAGAACAAGACTTGGTGTGGGTGTTCAAAAGCACTGCCTGCTGCCTCGATTCTCCGAAGGCTTGGACCATGTTTGCCCTAAGGGGAGAGAAAAGGCAGCCTTTTAGTTTGAAAATGTTTATGTCTGAGTTGTAGCCTAATTAATTTTTTAACCTCTCCTGTGGATCGGGGGAAGGTTTACAGAGCAGATCAGTGTTCCATTCAACAATCCGTCCACATTTTGCTCCATCTCGATATAGCTTAACACACTCATTCTTTTTTCTCCTGGGTTTCTTGTTTCCTTTCTTCCTTCATTCCTGACCCGTCTGAACTTTGTCCTTGGGCAAATGCTGCCCGTATGATCTCAAGTGTTTGATTATTCTAAGGTGTGCGGATCTCATTAGTGTTATCTTTCCCCAGTAGTCCTGTGTATTGTTTGACTGAAAATTGAGCCATTGGGGTGAGCTCATTTCTGCAGGTGACTAAAGGCCATAGTCTCTGGATTCTACCTGTATCTATCTGACCAGTAATCCTGGTCTTCGGGAAAAAAAATCGTTAGCACCTAATCTACACATCCTGCAATTCAATGGTTCAACTATATCAAGAAGAGTTAACAGTCATTGCCATAATCAATTTTAGACCATTTTCTTCCTTCTTTTTCAAAACAGTTTTATTGGTCCACAATCCACATATTCAATTCAGTGTTCAATCATTGCAAGAAGTATTACCAATCATTATCACAATCAATTTTAGAGCACACTCTTCTTTCTTGTACTCATTGTTTTTAGCCCCCTCTGCCACACCCTCAAGAAACCCTTAGTTCAGGCACTGTCTCCGCAGATTTACCTACTCTGGATTTTATATACAGAAAAGCATTTTTTAAACTCCCAATTAACAATAACAAAATAAAACAGAGGGAAAACCTCCATTGAAGAGAAAGGAGAAAATATGAAAAGCTGGAACAAATTTAAAATGGGTCAAAATGGAGATCAAACGATAAGGGGTTATATTGTAACCTACCCACATCTGCCACAATCCACTTTCCAATGCTGCCTGCATGGGAGCCAGGAGCGTCACAGCTCGACTACGGCCAGTGGGAACTCACTGGAGCCATAAGCCGCAAGTATTTCCCCTGGACTTGGTTTTCTTTGAAGTGGAAACAACTTTAAAATGGGTCAAAAGGGAGACCAGATGATAAGATATCACATTTTAACCTAAATGTATCTGCCATCATCAACTCCACAATGCTCTTTGCCTGAAAACGAGGCCAGTCGCATCTCTCAGCTATGATCAGCCGGGATTCCCCTGAAGCTTCATCTAGAAGCCTGGTCATTTTTTTTTTTTTATGATTGTGAGATTGATGCCACACTTCTCTCTTGCTCAGTCAGAACCTTCTAATGTGATCCTTTTCAGAACACTTGAAGCGGTAACTGGGCACCATCCGGTTCTTCTGGTCTTAGGGTCATAGAGACTGATGTTCTCATGGTCCATTAGTCTATTGAAACAGTTCTTTCCATGAGGCTTCAATTTCCATCACTCTCCTTCCTTCCAGATAGGGTGAGACCAATAGGTGTCCCCAGTGACATTCATATATGTGTAAGAATGAGCTTTGTATCAAGAAGTAATTATATATCAGGAAAACGTCCCACCCAGTCCAATTCAAGTCCATAGTCTGATACAAGTCCATAAGTCCCTCCTCAGACTCACGCAGTCACAACAGTGATGCAGAATGCAGGAAGATCACAAGTTGGTGGGTGCTGAGTCGGCGTGTACCTAATGGCGGAGGACGTATCCAGGGCCTTGGCAGCCACCAGGGTCTGCTAGCAGGAAGGTGAAGGCAGTGAGAGAGAAGGGGAGGTTCCCAGGGCCCTCCTTATGAGAAGGCCACGCCCACAAGGAGGCACCATCAGGCTGTGACTTGATTGACAGGTTGAACACCAACCCTACACTTTTATATCATCAAGTCGATAAGAAGTTATGTAATACCACAGTCCCTCATGTGTTTTAACACTTTAGTTGCTACAAGTGCCAAGGTAAAAGATCACAGTTAAATTCATTCCTCCCAGTAAGATAGCAAGCTAGTCATTGTATTGGACAGGTTTGGAAGTTGAGAGAGACGGAGTTTAAGATAATCCCCTGAATCACTCAGCTATTCCATGTGCAGGAGCAGGTAACATCACCTAAAATGTAGAGGCTGGCTACGACGACGACAATGACAACTACTACTATTCTTACTATTACTCTTCC
The DNA here is from genome assembly GCF_050624435.1 of Tenrec ecaudatus. Lineage (NCBI taxonomy): Eukaryota > Metazoa > Chordata > Mammalia > Afrosoricida > Tenrecidae > Tenrec > Tenrec ecaudatus. The sequence goes on from NC_134545.1 coordinate 94,404,266, forward strand.
TACTACTGCTACTACTCACGCAAACACACATTTCAGTGTTGTATTTTCTAATTTACGCCACAAGAGTCCAATGCATTACTCAATTCAGGAACTTCTCGGTCAGATTTACAGTGGGAAACAAAAGGTAACTGTGAACACAATGGGAGGAATTTTTCTGGGGTTTCCCTCCAGGCACTCTGGAGGAGTGGCTGGGCTGATTTCCTGTGGCCATGGATTGATTTAGTCAAAGCTCACCCCATGTCCTCTCTATGCTAAGCATAATGTTAAGTAGTGTGAATATTGAGTGGAGTTTGACATGTCCTCCTCAGGCAGTTTGAGTGACAGGAACTGTGTGTGGATCCCAATGGACAGGGGTCACAGAGGTTGGCGGGCCACCCAGCTGCTGGTATTTACAGAAGCTACAGGTTTATTGCAAATGACCCAATGGGAACAAGCTTGAAAGAGGGTGGACAGGAAACTAGCCAGCGTAGGCCAGAGTCCACCAGCCAGGCCCTGAGTTTGGTCCTATGTTTGACGGCTTCACAGCCTTGATTCACCAAGTCCCCTAGCTGGTATCACATCTAAGGGATCAATTTCTACTAATTAATCAACAAATATAAAAGATCGTTAAGCAGGGAATGAATGCATTGGTTCACAAGGCAATCTCTGTGAATGGAACTTCCATATGATCAAGCAATATCTCTGCTGAGCTACAACCTAAAGACGTAAGACACGTAACACTAATAGGCGTATGTATGCTATGTTCATTTCAGTACGGTTCTTTTTAAAAAATCATTTTATTGGGGGTTCTTACATCTCTTATCACAATCCATACATCCATCATGTCAAGCACATTTGTACATATGTGGCCATCATCATTCTCAAAACATTTCCTTTCATTTCAACTCCCCTCCCAGGCTTCCTCCCTCATGAACCCTTGATAATTTATAATTTTTTTTTCATGCCTTACACCAACCACTGTCTCCCTTCATCCACTTTTCTGTTGTCTGTACCCCTGGGAGGGGGTTATATGTCGATCATTGTGATCCGTTCCCCCTTTCTCCCTGTGTTAGTCCAGGTAGACTAGAGAAACAAATTCAGGGAGACTCATATGTGAATAAGAAAGAGCTTTCTATAAAGAGTAATTGTACATTAAGAAAACATCCCAGCCCCATCCAGATCAAGTCCATAAGTCTGATATTAGCCCATATGTCCGATACCAGTCTAAGTCCTCTTCAGACTCAAGAAACACATGCAATGATGCCGAATGCAGGAAGATCACAGTGTTGGCAGGGGTCTCCATGTGACTTCTCCAGCTCCCAAGGCTCTCGTGTAGTTCCATGTGTTTTGTCAGCTGCAATGTCTCCTAGCGAGTGAGCAGAGAGAGTGTGTGTCTCCTTTCTCCAAGGAAGAATAGAGGAATTCCCAGAATCCTCAGGAGAAGGCCATACCTACACAGAGGCCTCCTTGGCTATGACCTGATTGTCAGGCTAGTCTCCACCCCTTCACTCTTCATTCTCTCAAACTGACACCAGATTATGAAACTACCATACTCCCCAACCTTACCCTTACCCTCCTGGTATCACTGCCCTCATTGTTGGTCCTGATTGGTTTATCTGTCCTGGATTCCCTATGTTGGGATCTCTTATCTGTGCCAGTGTACATGCTCTGATTTAGCCAGATTTGTAAGGTAGAATTGGGGTCATGATGGTGTGTGTGGGGGAGGAGCATTAAAGATCCAGAAGAAAGTTGTGTGTTTCATTGGTGCTATACTGCACCCTGACTGGCTTATCTCTTCCTTGCAGACCCAAGGGAACAGCCTTTGGAGGTTCTCAAGGGAGGGAAGGCAAAGGTGGGGAAATGAAGCAATGGGCTAGAAGGTTGACGGGTATAGAGACTTGGGTGTCAAGGAGGGAAGTTCATCAGAAGAAAAAGGAAACAAGGGGAGTGGGGGTGGGATAGAATAGGGGGCCTGATGCGTGGTTTGGATTGCTGAATGCAGAGTTGATGGTCTGAGATGTAACACACACACACACACACACACAGTTACCTCTACAAACAAAAGTTCAAATAAATAAAAATAAAGCAACTCCCTGGGCCCTGCACCCATAGGACTGCTGCAGGCATCAATATTGTCCTCTCTCCTGATGGGAAAAGCCACTGGAACGACAGGAGAAGCAGAAGGTAGCTGCGACCATGGCAAGGAAACAGAAGGACCTAAGCTTCTTAGAGGGGACTCAGTAAGAAGAGGGCCGCTTTCGAGGCAGATGGAATTGACTTGCATGGTGACCCCGGCACTGACTTTACTGGGCGACCTCCAGCAAGTTACAGAATGTCACTTTGTCAGCTTCTCGGTAAAAGGCCACAATAAAACTTAACTCAAATAGCTGCTTTGAAGTATAAATGACATAGCATCCGGGAAGACCCAAACCCAAAGCAGAAATCTCCAAGTGACCGCTTCCTTTTCATTCATTTTTATAAATAACTTTTATTTATCAAGGTAGTACACGTCCATTAGTGAAAATGGAAAAAAAATCAATCAACCAAAGGAAAGAAAAACCACCCATGATTCCATTAGGCAGAGATAATCGTCTATAGCTTTGGGGTATTTGTTCTTCCAGCGTTTTATGTTATGTTTTATCATTTTTTAAACAATAGGATCCCACACCCATCCTGTTTGATAGCCTTCTCTTTCCGTTTTTGAATGTCTGTTGACAGCTATGTCTTCACGAGCTCTCCTGCAGCGTCATGCTGACCGGCTGGCATCATGCCCCACCTTTGGGACACTACAGCATTATTTAGCCAAACCAAGGTTTTTTGAGCATTTGTTAGCATGGCAAACAACACTGAATTATCTTTGCGGATGAGCATCATTTATTACTCCCCTATGCTGTTTTCTAGAAAATTATCCATACTAACAGCCTTCCAAAAACTTGGTTTACGTTTGTGGTGGGGCTATGAATAAGAGTGCTTGGCTGCTAACGAGAAGGTTGGCAGTTCAAACCCATGAGACACCTTGGAAACCCTTTGGGCTAGTTCTAGTCGGTCCTATAGGACAGATGGACTTGGTGGTAGTGGGCTTAGTTTAGGGCTTCACCATGCCCAGCAGTGTCTGTGACCTTGGGCTCAGCCTCTCCTTGCGTTTTACTATTGAGTCTCCCACACCCCAATACATGACTTTTGTCACTGATCTCCGCCCCCTCCCCAGCAGAACTGCTCTCTTGGGATGTTCCTGTTCAAGTCCATGGGTCTGTACTTGCAGAGAAACAAGCTCAGACCAGCGTCTCCTGCTCATTTTCCATCCCAGACCCACGTGTCCCGTAGAGGACCCGCGTGATGAAGCAGACTGACAGCTGCTAATCTTCTCGGGGCTCCATTTTCCATATCTCGTCAGCTCTGTTCACAGATTTCACCAGGGGTGAGTTCTTTCCTGAGAAGATTTCCACAGAGAGCAGTATCACTCTTTCTCTGTTTGCCCTCCTGGTTTCCGTTTCCGAAGGGGAGGCTCCCCTGCCCTCTTCACTGAAAGGCAGGGGTGGGAGGAGAGCATTGTATCAAAGCTGAAAGTAGCAAATTTGGTTCCAGGGACAAATAGCAGGAAATGAAGGCTCAGATCAAAGGAAGGACACCTCTGGGGGCAGGGGAAGCACAGGTCCCTGCCCCAGTGCCCTTGACCTCAGAGCCTGGTTCTTTCCATTTTCACAGGCCCAGGGCTAGGGTAGGGGGAGCAGGACAGTGGCAGGAGCCAGGACAGAACCAAACTCCAGGACAAAGCGGTCAACCTTGCACTGAAGGTGGATGAGGGTGTTCACATGTGACAAGTCTTCTGAAGTCAGAGTGTCGCTGTCCTGGGCAAAACCCTGCTCTCAGCAGTGGAACAATGTCTCTGAGAGCGTCTCTACCCTCACTAATGCACTCACTCCCAGTTCTGAAAGTTAGATGGGGGCTGTATTCATCCTGGGGGTGCTAGGGGTGTACCCACTTCCAGACCTGTTTCTGAGCCCACTGACTCCTGTGCCTCATGGCCCTGGACCACCCCGGGCTGTTGTCACACAACCTGCTGTCACAACTTTGAGTCCAGGTTGGCCAGACTTACAAGATTCCACGGCAAAGGTCGGCATGAACTCTGAATTTTCCAAGTTTGGATCAAGTAAGACTCTGGATGACTGTGTTGGTCTGGGTAGACTCTAGAAACAAATTCATAGACACTCACGTGTATCTAAGAGGTTTATATACAAGAGCAGTTGAATATTGAGAAAACATCCCAGCCCAGTCCAGATCAAGTCCATATGTCCAATATTAGCCCATAAATCCGATACCAACCTATAAAGTCCTCTTCAGACTCATGATATACATGCAATGATGCCAAATGCGGGAGGATCACAGGCCAGTGGGTTGGAAATCTTGTGGATCCAGTGGCAGTGTAAGCATCTCAGTGCTGGCAGGGGTTTCTACGTGACTTCTCCAGCTCCAGAGGTCTGGTTGCCTCAGGGTAGGTCCACGTGACTTCTCCAGCTCCCAGGGCGTAGCACCAGGTGTCTTGTCAGTAGAGCATCTCTCAGGGAGTGAGTCTCGAATCTTGTCAGTATAGAGCCTCCTGCCTCCAAGGAGGAAATATCCTAGTTCCCAGAATTCTCAGGAGAAGGCCATGCCCACAGAGAGGCCTCTTTGGCTATGACCCGACTGACAGACTAGACTCCACCCCTTCGCTCTTAATCCTCTTTAGTCCCAAATTGACACCAGATGATGTAATACCACAATGAGCAAAGAGAAGAGAGAAAACAAAAGAACCTTTAGGGGGCAACTATACTATATGGTAGGCCTGGTGTCACATACGCTTCATCAATTTATCTCATTTGCTCTTCAGCACAGGGAGCCCTGGTGACATAGTGGTTATGCCCCAGGCTCCTAACTGCAAGGTCAGAAGTTTGAAACCACCAGCCTCTCTGAGAGAGAGAGAAAGAGAGAGAGAGAGAGAGATAGAGAGAGAGAGAGAGAGAGAGAGAGAGAGAGAGAGAGAGAGAGAGAGAGAGAGACAGGGCTTTCTACTCCTGTAACCAGTTACAGCCTCAGAAATTCATAGCAGGCAATTCTACTCTGTCCTATAGGCTTGCTTTGAGTCGGCATCGACTTGATGGCAGTAAGTTTGGTTTTTGGCATCTTTGGGACAACCTTCTGCCCCATTAAACAGATAAGGAAACTAGGGCTTAGAGATTTAAGTGGCATTCCTAGGTCCATTTGTAGAGCCAGCATTTCCAAACTAAATTTGGCACCCCAGTCCATCTTACTCAGCTTCTTGGCCTCAGTCCCCACCTCTGGGAAGGCTAGGGTGAGGCGCTTTCTAGGTTTCCCTCTGTTTTTGTAACTGACAGGCCCTGAGCTACATTCTAAACCTCACATGCATTATGTCATGTCGCCCTCTCATCACCTGCTTGGTTGGCAGCTCAGGGCTTATCCGTTGTGCCACCAGCGTGCCTTTTCTGGTGTGCCACGATTATCTGTACTCGATATTTGGGGAAACGGAAGCTCTGGCACAATGACTATATCCCTTTAAAGAAGATGTGTGGGGTCTTGAGGCAGGCTCTTAGTCATTACCAGTAGTGCCTCAAGCAGTGGTCAGCAGGCGCTGGTGTGAGGCCATCCTGTGTCTGCAGTCTCGGAACAAGGCTGGAGAACACGTGGGCTGAGTTCCTCTGTGCGTGGGCCCCTCTTCCTCTGGATTTCAAAGACTCACTTCAGTGAAATTCTGTGAGAGTCAAAAGGTGACATCCTTCCCTGGCAAGCTGGCCCAGGTTTGGCCATTTTTTCTGATCTTGCGGTCAAGGCAGTGCTAGCTCCCGCTGCAGTTTGCTCATTAGTCTCCTGTTTACTTGCTTACTTTCCTCCTGCTTTAGGAGAACACTTTTCAGCAAATGTTTTGAGAACGATAAGGGCAACAAATGTACACATGTGCTTGATATACAATGGATGGATGGATGGATTGTGCTAAGAGTTGTATGCACCCCAATAAAATGATTTTAAAAAACAAAGAGAGAATACTTTTCAAGGCAGCCACCACGCGAGCAGCCCACTTGCCTAGGTTCCACTTGCGAAGGAGCTGCTGGTTTGAAATCAGAACAGCTCCCAGGGCCCTCCTGGCTCCACCTGAAGGGCTAGATACAGTCTCTAAACACCATGCAGGCAGAAGTCATTTGTCTGGTTCATGGCTGTGCCCAGGATTGGAGCGTAAGCCCAGAATAAAAGAACACATGTGTATGTGTGTGTGTGTCTAAGCAAAGACTCAGCAATGTCTGGTGATGTCCTGGCCTGTGCCCTCTGTACCTTGTGATCTGGGGCTGTCAAAGTAGACAGTCCTGCCCACCCCACTCCAGGCTGCTGCCCTGGAGAAAAGCCCTGTTACTTTGGTCTTAGGTTTTGCTTCATTTTCATCCAGTCTTGGACTTTTAGCTACAAAGACATAGGGACTGGGCTTTGAAGCCTTTGTTGAGTCTTAGAATAATCCAGCACAGTACAGGTGCGTGATAAATATTCACTGGGTCATGGGTCTTGGTCTGTGTTTTTATTTTTTTCCTGCTCTGCTTTCAGGCTCTTGGTTTAAGAGCCAGGTTGATGTTTTTGGATGCACCATGCTGGTATACGTACTTCTTGACTCCCCTCTAGTGGAGAAGACGAAGAAGGGAGGCTCAGAGCAATCCATTCAACTTGGCTGCTGGTATTGGAAATGGCTCTTTTTTTAGCCTCTCCATTGGACTTCACAAAATCCAAAGTTTTGATCGACCCACGGTTGTTGTTGTTTTTTAATGGATTAATTTTTTTAGATTTTCTCTTAGCACATATAAGAACACAGACATTCTTCAGATATTTTGCAAAACAAAACCAAACAAAAAAAGCAAAGCTGCTGTTTTAAAAGAGGTTTGCACAGCGGGCCACTGTCATTCATCTGGGGGAATCCATCTCCACCACACACGGGAAGTCGATGCCTGCAGCTTCTCAAATAATAAGGAAAGACCGGGGGGGAGGGGCCGCATGGGGGATATTTTTAAAATTCTGTTATAAATAATGCATTCGTACAATTCAATAAAAATGAATTACTAGATAAATTAAATAAAAAGCAGACATTTAAAATATAAACCATATTTTTACTATCAAATTCCGCAGACCTAAAATACATTTCAATAAATATAATCAAGGCAAGTATAACAGAGGAAAATAAACTAACTGCATAACATGTATGTGTGTGTTGCAGGTTGAGAGTGTTTTTTAGATTTGGGCCTGCACGTAAAGACAGCCTATGTTTTGATGGACTTGTGTTCGCGAGTTGTTAGGTGCTCTTCAGTCACTTCCAGCTCAGTAGAATTTCCCAAGAGGGTTCATCTGGCTGTCATCTGAATTGGGTCACTGGGTCTTTCTCCTGCAGAGCCTCTGGGTGGATTACAAACTCTAGCCTTTCAGTTAGCAAAACACTTAACCATTTTTTGCTACCAAAAACCAAACCCACTGCCACCCAGTTGATTCTCTCCAGGACAGAGCAGAACTGTGCCACGGGGATCCCAAAGCTGTAATCTTTACAGCTGACAAGGATTCATCTTTGTACCCATTCTAAAGAAAGGTGACCCCACAGAATGCTCAAAGTATAGCACAACATCATTAGTACCACACACAAGTAAAATTTGGCTTAAGATCATCCAACAACAGTTGGAGTAATGCATTGACAGGGAACTCTGAGAGGTTCAGGCTGGATTCAGAAGAGGACATGGGATAAGAGATATCATTGCTGATGTCAGATGGCTCTAGGCTAAAAGCAGAGAATCCCAGAAAGATGCTTACTTGTGTTTTATTGATTATACCAAGGCATTCAACTGTGTGGATCATAACAAACTGTAGATACCCTTGAGAAAAATGGGGATTCCAGGATACTTCATTGTGCTCCTGCAGAACCTGTACGCAGAGGAAGGGGCAGGTGTGCGCACAGAACAAGGGAATACTGAGTGTTTACAAGCAGGAAAGATGTGTGGGAGGGTTGTATTCTCTCACCGTACTAAGTGATTATGCATGCTGAGCAAATGATCAGAGAAGATGGATTATATGAAGAAGCACATGGCATCGGGAAAGCTTGTTAACAATCTGCGCTGTGTAGACTACATAGCCTTGCTTGCTGAAAATGAGGAAGACTTGCTGCTAGTAAAGATCCAGTATTTCAGCATGGATGATAATTTAATATAAAGAAAACCACAGTCTTCACAACTGGACCAATAAGTAACATCATGATAAATGGAGAAAAGTTTGAAGTTGTCAAGAATTTAATCTTGTTAGAGCCACAATGCTCCTTGGATTGGTGGTGCCGAGACCATATGCTGTGTTGCTTTGGGTAAACTTCCTGCACAAGACCTCTTTGAAGTGTTGAAAAGCAGGAGGTTGCTTTGAAGACCAAGGTGCACTTGACCTAAGCCATGGTATTTTTTTTTTTAAACAATATTATTGGCACTTAACCCACATATTATACAATTCAATAGTTCAATCATATCAAGAATTATATAATCATTACCATAATCAATTGCAGCACATTTTCCCCCATGATTAAATCCCCTTTAAAATGAGTTATGTAATCATCTTCCATTCCAGTGCTCACTCTCCCTCCCACCTTCGTTATTTATTCCCTAAATCCCCTCTCTCCATTGCCCCACCCCCAACTCACCCTTATGTCCCCTAAAAACTCTTGCATCAGCTATTATCTCTGTGCATCCACACCTTCTGTCCTTCACAAACCGGTAAACCCAACAGAAAAGCTATGAGATTTTCAATTGCCTCGTGTGCACTGGAAAGTTGGATCTTGAATAAGGAAGACTGAAGGAAAATGATTCATTGGAATTATGATCTTCATGAGCAATATGGAAAGTCCCATGGACTGCCAAAAGAACAAACACATCTGTCTTGGAAGAAGTACAACCAGAATCCTCCTTAGAGGCAAAGATGGCTAGACGTCATCTCCCACACATCTGACATGTTGTCAGGAGAGACCAATCCTTGGAGAAGGATCTCGTGCTTGGCAAGGTGTGTGTGTGTGTGTGTGTGTGTGTGTGTGTGTGTGTGTGTGGAGGGGTGGGGTAGCAAAAAGATGAAAGGCCCTCAGAGAGATGGAGTGACACAGTGGCCACAACAATGGGCTTGAACAAAAGGACAATTATGAGGCTGGCCCAGGACCAGGCAGTGTTTCATTCTGTGATACCTGGGGATGCTACGAGTCAGAACGGACTAGATGGCACCTGACAACAACCATCTTTACCAAAGCAGACTGTCAACATTCTTCTCCCAAGGAGCGGCTGGTAAAATGTACATATTTGCTGATTGTTTTCCATCTTTAACCTCAAAATAAGATATAATCACGGCTCTGAGGAAGAGATAATTAAGGATTTTGAACACCATAGCCAGTTGACCTTGCCTTTTATTACCATTAAAGTGAGACATTTGAACCCTACTCTATTCTTTTCCACAATTACTTTGCCTACTCAGGGGTCCCTGCAATTCCAATTACATTTCAGGACTGGCTTTTCCGTAATACAAAAGAGGCTGTGGGAATTTCGGTGGGGATTGCACTGACTCTGCAGATCACTTTGGAGAGGTTTGACCTCTTTACAATATAAGTCTTTCAAGTCTGGAAGAGGGAATCTCTCTCCATTTATCTATGCTTCGATTTCGTTCGGCAGCATTTTATAGTGTTCAATGTACACATCTTTTTGTTTCCCTGGTTAAGTTGATTCCTCGGCATTTTATCCTTTTAGATGTTACTGTAAATGCAATTGTTTGCTTACTTTTCCTTTCCTGTTTTAGAACCTCATATCATTCAGTGATATAGCATGTGCTCTCTGAGTGACAGAGCTGTGCCAGTGTTGTAGAAGGGCGGAGGTCATGTCTTTATCTTCCCACTGTGACTATACCAAAATGAGTCACTTGTTGATGGATATACAGATTGCTTTCCATTTTAGGCCACTGTGCACAAACCTGCCTTGGTAGTTATATAATCTGTTGTCAATTTGAGATTATGAGTGAAGGGGTGGAATCTAGCTTGTCAATCGTTGTATAGCCAATGAGGCCTCTGTGTGGACATGGCCTTCCCCAGAGGATTCTGAGAATTGCTGTGTTTCCTCCTTGGAGGTGAGAGACACTCCCTCTATCTCTCGCTCCCTCCCTTGGAGAGTCTCCCTTGGACTCTCCACTGACAAGGCTCACTCCCTGCAAGGCATTTCTGAGAAGCCACATCAAGCTACCCTGAGGCAGAGTTTTGGGGCTGAAAGAACCAAGTGTAGACCCCTGTCAGTGCTGAGATGCTTACAAGGCCACTGGACCCACAAGACTTTGTATGCACTGGCCTGTGATCTTCCTGAATTCAGCACCATTGCATGAGTTTTGTGAGCCTCAAGAAGACTTTATAAATTGGTATCGGGCATATGGGCTAATAATGGATTTATTGAGTTAATCTGGATGGGCTGGGATGTTTTCTCAATATTCAATTGCTCTTGTATATAAATCTCTTTCTTATACACATGAGTGTCTATGAATTTGTTTCTCTAGTCTACTCTAACACACCTGCTATGAACATTCTTTATTCACTGTGGACACTTGTCTTAATTTTAGGCAAATACTTGTGAGTAGAATTGCTAGATCATGGGGTAGATGTATTTTAGTTTTATAAGAAATTGAGCCCCAATAAAAAGATGTATTAATAAAAAAAGAAATTGAACAGTTTTGGAAAGTGATTACACAACTTTATACTCCCGTCATCCATGGTTTTAATTCATCAAAGATTTCAATTACTCCCAAATCTTGCCAACATTTGGTAGTGTATTTTGACTTTCAGCCATTCTGATGTGTAGTGGTATACAAACAAATCTTAAATGTGTTGAACATGTTAATGTTTTATGCTCACAAAGTTGTGTAACCATCGAAACAAACTATGTTTAGAACAGTTTCAATACTCCAAAAAGACCTCTTGTAACCTTTGTACCCATTAACCAACATGAATCTGTTAACACTGGTCGATTGCCATCCCTGATTCCACCCTCCCAACTCCAGCCATCTCAAAACCAAAGCCACTACCCCTGAGTTGATTCTTGTACCACAGAGTAGAACTGCCCCTGTGGGGCTTGGGGTCTGTAAATCTTTATTGAAACAGAAAGCCTTATCTTTCTCTGTGGAGCAGTTAACAGCCCAGTGCATGAGCTGCTACTCCACCAGGACTGCTACATCCCCCGCCGGAGGCGGCCGCCAATCTGCTCTATGGATTTGCCTCATAGGATCACTTCACATAAATGGACTTACACACTAGGAGGGTCTTTTATGACTGGCTTTTTCATTTAGCATGATTATCCAAGTTGTAGTGTGTATAAGAATTTCATTTCTTTTTCATGACTGAGTGAGGGATATTTTTCTTAGATGGAGCTAAACACATTTGATACATGTATACATTTACAGGTTTATGTAAATTTGTATTGCTTTTATTGTCACTCTATTATGGATAATGCTATATGAACATCTGCGCACAAGTTTTTGGGTGGGAATGTTTTCAGTTCTCTTGGATGTAGGATTATTATATATTGAACTTTTTGAAAAATTACCAAACTGATTTTCAAAGTGGTTACACCATTTTTGCCAACCTACCAACAATGCATAGGGGGCTCCAATTTCTCCATCTTTTTGACAAAGAATACTACTGTCCATTCTACTTCTTCTTAATTCGTATGCTAATATGTATGAAGGAATCCCTGGGTGAGACAAATGGCTGAAGAACTTGGCTGCTAACTGAAAGGTTGGTGGTTCAAGTCCACCCAGAGATGCCTCAGAAGAAAGGCCTGGTGAGCCACTCTCCCCAAATCGGCCATTGGATGCCCTGCCAAGCACAGTTGTATTGAGTTGCCACAAGTTTGGATCAACTGGTTTGTTGTGTGTGAAATACCATACCAAAAGCACCAGTAGCCAAACATAAAATAAATTGAACTCAATAAAAAGATTAAAAAACCTGTATGTTTCAAAATATCCTATTAAGGCCACTTTTGTCATGAGACCCAAATAACTTGATAGTGCCCCACTACTGTAACTGAACATTTTGATCAAAATTCTATAGAAGAATCCTAATTTGTTTAAAAAGTGAAAATGTGGAATAAAATTTCAAATTCTCATGGGCTCCAGACTTCCTGAAGCCATTGAGACTGGATGAACCCCTGAGAGAATCCTTAAACCTTATTCCTACATGTCCCCTAAAGTTACCTTAAAACCAAACAGCAGTTTCTTTTTGCCTACTAGTACTTTTGGTGCTGTATTTCAGAAACCTAAGGTTGCAAAGATTAATGCCTAGGTTTTCTTCTAAGGGTTTTTAATAGTTTTAGCTCCTAACTCTAGGGCTGCTAACTGCCTGGTCTGCAGTTCAAGCCCACCAGCCACTCTGGAGAAGAAAGACGAGGCACTCTGCTCCTGTCTGTGAAGACTAAAGCCTCAGAGACCCTGGATAGTATGATGCCTACGAGTTGAAACAGACCTGATGGCAGTGGTCTAGGACCGTGATGCATTTTTAATGAATTGTCATGAATTCTCAGAGGTAGGGTTCAAAGTCATTTGCTTGCATGTGAAGATCTAGTTGTCCCAGCACGATTCCTTGGAAGGATTATGCTTTTCCCGTTGGATTACCTTGGACCGATTGTTGAATATCAATTGACCAAAGGTTGAGGGTTTATTTGTAGATTCTCAATTCTATCCCATTCATCTATGTATCCATCCTTAAGCCAGTCCACTGTCTTGATTATTGTAGCTTTACAGTACATTTTGAAATTAGGAATTAAGTCTTCCAACTTAGTTTTTATTTTTCAAGATTGTTTGTTGCTGTCCTGAGACCCTTGCATTCCCCTATGAATTTTAGAATTGGCTTGTCAGTTCCTGAGGGAAAAAAAAACAACCCCAAACCATCTAGGATTTCGATAGAGATTGCATTGAACCTGTAGATCAACTTAGGAGTACTATCATTTAACAATATTAACTCTCCTAATACATGAACATGGGAGGATATCTTCCAATTTATTCAGATCTTTCATTTCTTTCAACAATGCTTTACAGTTGCCAGCGTCCAAGTTTTAAATTTCTTTCATTAAATGTAGTCCTAGATATTTTATTCTTTTTGTGGCTATGTTTTAAATCATTTTATTGGGGGGTTTTACAGTTCTTATTACAATCCATACATCCATCCATCGTGTCAAGCACATTTGTATATATACCTGTTGCCACCATCATTTTCAAAACATTTTCTTTCTACTTGAGCCCTTAGTATCAGCTCCTCATTCCCAACCCACCCAACCCCCACATTCCCTCCCCGATGAACACTTGATAATTTGTAAATTACTTGTGTTAGTCTGGGTAGACTAGAGAAACAAATCCAAGGAGACTCATATGTATAAGAGAGCGTTTTACATAAAGGGAAATTGTACGTTAAGAAAGCATCCCAACCCAGTCCATAAGGCCGACATTAGCCCATATGTCCAATATCAATCTATAAAGTCCTCTTCAGACTCACATAACACATGCAACGATGCCGAATGCAGGACAATAAACAGGCCAGTGGGTAGAAAGTCTTTGGATCCAGTAGCATTGTAAGCATCTCAGAGCTGACAGGGGTCTCCAAGTGGCTTCTCCAGCTCAGGGCAGTAGGGTAGTTCCATGTGTCTTGTCAGCTGCAATGTCTCACAGGGAGTGAGCAGAGAGAGAGGTGTATCCCACCTCCAAGGAAGAAAAAATGGATTTCCCAGAACTCTCAGGAGGTCATGGCCACACAGAGGCCTCATTGGCTATGACCTGATCCTCTCAAGTCCCAAATTGACACCAGATTATGTAACTACCACATTATTATGTTTTCATGTCTTACACCGACTGCTGTCTCCCTTCACCCACTTTTCTATTGTTCATCCCCTGGGGAGGTATTATATGTCAATCACTGTGAATGGTTCTCCCTCTCTCCCCCACATCTTCCCCCTACCCTCCTGGTATCACTACTCTTATTATTGGTCCTGAGGGGTTTATCTGACCTGGATAGATATTTTATTGCTATTATTAATGGGGATGTTTCCTTAATTTTAAAAAATTTCCTCTCACATCTACTTTGTCTATCCATGCACCCACTCATACATAGATCACCATTATTGCAAAATTGAATATACAACAAACAGTTGCCTTCCACTTTTTTACTCTGTTGCCTTCCACTTTTTTACTCCTCCCAGAATCCCCCACCATCGTCTGTAGCCAACATCCCTCTTATTGCTGTTATTTGAAATACTGGTTTAATTTTGCTTCATTGACTCCAGAATCAACACCTATGAAAGAAGCAATCAAGAAGTCAAATGACGTTATTCCATTGTGCAAATCTGCTGCCCAAGACCTCTTTAATGTGTTGAAGAGTTAGGATGCTACTTTGAGCACAAACTTATGTCTGAGCCAAGCCATGGTATTTTCCATTGCCTCATATGCAGGTGAAAGTTGGACAATGAATAAGGAAGACCAAGAATTGATGCATTTGAATTATGGTGTTGGAGAATATTGAAAGTATACTATGGACTGACAGAACATAACTAATCCCCCTTGGAAGAAATACAGGCAGAATGTTCCTTAGAAGCATGAAACTGTCTCATGTACGCTGGACATGTGTTATCAGGAGAGATCAGCCTCTGGGAAAGGACCTCATGCTTGGGAAAGCGGAGTCAGTGAAAAAGCGCTGGAAGAGGAGATGAGTTGACACAGTGGTTGAAGAAATGGGCTCAAACATTAAAACAGTTGTGTGGATGCTGCAGGACTAGCAATGTTCTGCTCCAGCGTTCACAGGGCACTCTGAGTCAGAACTGACGGAAGGGCTCCTAACGACACACAAAAACAATCCTCTCCCCCTCCCCCTAAAAAAGGTTTTCTTCCAAGTAAAAACCTGTCCTCAACTTTTCACAAAAGTGGTCTCATACCATATCTGCCCTTTGGGGACTGACCCTTCTCACTCATCATGTCTTCTAAGTTCACCTCTGCTATGAGGTGCTTTGCAGTTTATCCGTCCTGTTTTCACTTTGGGATTATCGCTGGCTATAGAAACATAATAGATTTTTGTTTATTGCTCTTATATTCTGCCTGTTTGTTAGACTAATTTATTATTCCAGAGGTTTTTTAGTGGAGTCCTTAGAATGTTGTATGGATCATGTCTTATGCAAATGGAGATAGTTTTACTTACAATATTGTTTTTGCTCTTTACGTTTTTCTAATTTTGATACGGTTGTTTCATTGATGGTCTTTATTATTTTGAGGAATTTACTTATTACTCCCAGCTGGTTGAATATTTCTATCATAAAGTATTAGAACATTTTCAAGTTCTTTGTCTGCCATTGTTAAGATGATCCTGTGATTTTATTCTCAAATGTAACTGTGTGATGTATTAGGTCAATTCATTTCCATATAACAAACCAAACATGCATTCCTGGAATAAATTCCATTTGGTCAGGGGCATAATACTTTCTGTATGTTGCTGGCCTTGATTTTCTAGGGTTTTGTTGAAGATACTTGTATCTACATTCACAAATTGTGTTTATTTTCTAATTATTTACAAAATTAACTATTGATATAAAAAACAAAACAAAAAGCATTGCTATCAAGTTGATTTTGGCTGACAGCATCCCCAGCAAGTGTCTCCAAGACTGCAAGTCTTTACAGGAGCGGACATCCTCATCTTTTTCCCCAGGAGTTGCTGAAATCCTTGAATAGCCAACCATGTTGTTAGCAGTCAAATGTCTAACCCACAGCACCAACTAATTTTCCTTAAGGATTGATGTCCTCTCGTTATATTTCATAGCATTTGACTGACTTTGGCAAATTAAATACATGGCATAGAAGTAATGGCTATTTGTATATAGCCAAAGGCTGTGAGATTTTTGAGTTTGACAGTTAATCTGTAAATAAAATCAGGAACCTGATTCACATATATAAAGGAACATTTCAATTTTATCTCCGAGTAAAAAGGCTATTTCCAACAAAACCTCACCATTGTGTTTTTTAATCAAATGAAATTCAAAGACACTAGATGTAAATTAGGTTGTATGCTTGATTCAATGTAAAAAACACCAGAGAAGATGTTGACCTGGGTTTTATTGGCTATACTACGGCAATCGGTTTTGTGGATCATCACAAGTTATGAATAACAATTTGAGGAATGAAAATTCCAGAGCATTTCATTGTACTCATGGTACCTGAGAACAAGAGTCAGTCATTTGACCAGAACAAGGAGATAGTGCATAGTTTAAATTGTAAAAAGGCATGCGTCACACTTGTACCTTGTTACCACTGTTCAGTCTGCATGCTGAGTAGATAATCCAAGAAAATGGCCTGTGAAGAATTAGGCATTAGAATTGGAGGCTCATTCACTCAATATGAAGATGACATAATTTTGTACCTGATGCATAGAGGGTTAGTGAAAAGATGAGGCTCAAGATGACACAGTGGCTTTAACAATGGCCTCAACAGGTATTCTATTGCAAGGAAGGTGCAGGACCTGGCAATGTGTTGTTAAGCATGGGGTCTTTGGGAGTCGGACTGACTTGCCGGCATCCAGCAACAAAAGCAAGCATGCCCTCAGGAGTCCCTGGATGGCAAGAACAACGAGAGGCTGGATTAGTCACTGAAGAGGTTGATGGCTTGAACCCATCCAGAAGCACCTCACGAGAAAGACCCAGCAGTTGCTTCTGAAAGGTCAGGATCTTAAACGGGCAGGTGTGCTCTGTAACACTCTAGGTAGTAGTGGTAGCTGGGCACTATCTACTTCTGATCTCGGAGTCATGGAAGCTGGAGTTCGGAGGGACTTTTGGTCCGCTGGACTAACTCTTTGTATGTCTTTGATTTCATCACTCTTCTTTCCTCTTGGCAGGGAGAAACCAGTAGCTGCATTTTAGATGAACGCCCACAAGCTTGCAGCATCCCTCGATTAAGGTCCTGTGTCTTCCTTCCCTTCACTGACCAGACTGAACGTTGAAGGCCCTTGAGCCTAGAAAGACTTTATCCCTGCAAGGACGTCTAGGGGGCACCCTTCCATCTCCCATCCTTTCTGAAAGTCGTCAATATTTACAAGCTCCCGAGTCCCCCAAACCCAGAGGCGCCATCCCTGTGCTTTCTGATCCCACTCTTCCTGGGTCCTAGCTGTTGGCCACCCTTCTTGGGGCTGGAGATGAGGCAGGGCTCCTTTTGAGTCTTGTCCCCATAGTCTCCCGCCTCACTCCTGTGACTTCCTTGACTTTTACCTGCCCCTGTAAATACTTTCTCACCGACTCAAACATAGTGTGTGTTCCCCCTTCAAAAGATTCCAGTCACTACTCACCAAAAAAGCATGTAGAACACAGTTCTTGTGGACTATGCTATGCTAACTGACAACCCTGTCCCCTAAGACTGACTCAGCCCACCCTCACCCCCCAGCAAATTATTCCCTCAAGGTGTTTAATGAAAAATGTTGAAGTTTTCCTAATATTTCCAATGGGATGCTGTGGTAGTTACATAATTTCGTGTCAGCTTTAAGTGGAGGGGTGGAGTCTAGCCTGTCAATCAGGTCACAGCCTGATGATGCCTCCTTGTGGGTGTGACCTCTCCCAAGGAGGGTCCTAGGACCCTTCCCCCCTCTCTGCCTTCACCCTCCTGCTGGCAAGTCACTTAGAGACCTGCCAGAGGCCCATGGTGCTTCCATTGCCATTTGAATCACATGATTTTCACCAGCTGGCCTGTGATCTTCTAGCATTTTGCATCATTGCTTGTGGCTGTGTGAATCTGAAAGGAATGGCTTTTTGGACTAGTACCAGATTTGTGGACTTGATCTGGGCTGGGCTGGGATTTTTCCTGATCTATAACTACTCCTTGATATAAAGCTCTCCCTTATACTTATGAGTGTCTCTGGATTTGTTTCTCTAGTCAACCTGGCCTAATACAGGTGCCTTCTAATATCAATAACAGTAGTAAATGAGTCAGGGCCTGTGGTAAGTACTTTGCTCTCATACATTTTTTACTCCCAAATAGGTATTAAACACTCTGTATACATGAGTTATTAAGGAAGTCGTAGCAAAACAAAGATTGTTCTCTCTTGGATGTAAGGTCTAGCAGAAAGTCAGAAAACATACATAATATAAAAGTTTTTAGGGGCAGCCAAGTTGATTTTTGACTCTGAGTGACCCAGGTGATAGAACTGCCCATTGGATTTTCTTGGCTACAGTATTTCCGAGAGCACATTATCAGGTGTTCCTCCTGATGAGTGTCTGGATGGGCTTGAACTGCTAACCTTTTGTATTTAAGCATTGAGCCATCAGGCTTTCCATAAAGATAAATACGCAAGACAATCTCATTAAATTCTCTTAAGTCATCTTTTGACTTCTTAGGTTTTCACGGATCTTTATTTCTTAAGTACACACATTATGTAAATTAATCGTGTAGGGCACCGGTGTCGTAGTGGGTCACACATTGAACCACAAGGTCAGAGATGTGAACTTACCCGCTGCTCCACGGAGAAAAATGGGGCTGTCTACTCGGGTAAGGATTTAGGCGTCGCAAGCCCACAGGGGCAGTTCTACTCTGTCCTACTGGGTTGCTGTGAATCGGAATCCGGCTGATGACCCAGTGTTTTGTTGTTGAGCGTTGTTTTGGATTCCTTGGGACCAATTCCTGGAGGAGGATATCATACTTGGTAAGGCAGGTCATGGAAAAAGAGGAAGGCCCATAATGAGATGGCTGACAGTAGCCACAACAGTGGGCTCAGACGTAAAAATTCTGAGAATAGTGCAGGACAGGGCTGTTTCCCACTGTAGAAACAGGTTACTTCCCCGTTATTTACGGAGGCAGAGGGAGCGGACTCCGGTCCCCTCGGCGTCATGTCTTCGGTGCCGGCGGCTGCCCATCCGCTGGTTCTATCCTCAAGCGCCGGGACAAGGAAAAAAAAGAAAGAAACGGGTTACTTAAGTCTGAACCAACTCATCAGCACTTCACGTCAATCGTGCAAGATTCATTTAGCATGGGAAAGTTTAAGGAAACTACTGGCATCCAGTTGATTCCGACGCATAGTGACCCTGTCGTGTAGGGCAGAATTGTCTTTGGGTTTCCCAGACTTAGGGTTTCTGAGATGAGGTGTCTTTCTAGGAGCAGCCCACTTCATCCTCGTGAGCGGCTGGTGGATTCCAACGGCAAGCCAGTAAGTGGCCCACACATGACCAGAGCTCCTTAAAAATTGTGAAAATCATGACAAATGTTTTATCATTTTTTGTTTATAAGCAATTTTAGGTGAATAGGATTAGGCTTAAAATCCCACAGGGTGGGGACGCTAATCTGGAAGCGAAATGTTTATAAAGGCATTGGGATTTTCCACGGCAAGGGTTGGATAGGATTCGTGCTTCTGAGAAAGGACCCTGCCACCAAGGGAACTCCGATTTAGGGATACTTAGGGCCTGAACTGACACCCGTCCCCCCGGAAGGGTACGACCCATTGGCGTGACTATTTTGTTCTCTTCCTAGCAGGCAATTTTGGAGTGGCCCAGGGATCGAACTTCTAAACCAGCCTCTCCCCACTCCGCCCCCCCTCCCCCCCGCAGCTACGAATCAGATACACTGAGGGTTACCCCGTGCACCGAACATCTTTCAGGTAGTATTTCTTTTTTTTTTTTAAGTCGTTTTCAACTTCATGTAGTAAATCATTTTGGCTGCAGTGGGGCAGGTCTGCCTAGATTTGCAGCACATGGCAGAGCAGTAACAGCTCCCGGGGCATTAATTATCACGTCATTAAAACAAACTTCCCAGCGCCGACAAGCCCCTCTGGGCTGTTCTGCGCGAGCGGGCGGTTCGGAGCCAGTGCGGGGACCCGCTTCCACACCTGTGTGTTTAGAACAGCGGCAATCACGGCGCAGCCAAGGGCCCGCACGCACCCCCGTTGTCGCCCCCGTGCCGGGGGGTCTGACGCCTGGCGCCCCGAGCCCGGAGGGCCGCGCTTTGAGACGGCCCGAGACCGCGTGGCGGCCGGGCAGCTCGGCTACAGGCCCCGGGACTCGCACGCTTGGCTTTGGCGCCGAACCTTTCCCCCCTGGCGGGCGCGACCATTGACCGCACGCTCGGAGGGGGCGCGGCCCGACGTCCCGGCCCAGGCGCCCCCGAATGACGCTGGTGACCCCGTCAGAGGGACGGTTCGGGCACAGTCCCGAGGCGTCCAGTGGAATCCGCCCACGGGCGCGGCAGCAGGCACGTTTGGCCCCCGAGCCACAGCGGGCGGCCTTCTCCCGCCCCCCCCGCGGGGCCCTCCGAGTGGTTGCGCCCAAGGCGCGGGCTCCGCCTCCGCGGGCGCCGCCATTTTGTTTGGCTGGAGGGGAGTGCGCGGCGTTTGGGGGAGGGGTCTCGTCGGCGCCTCACCTGACCCCACGGCCGCCGCGCCGCTGCTGCTCGGCGGCGACGCTCTCTCCCCGGCTCGGGGCGCGGAACCATGTACATCAAGCAGGTGAGGCCGGCGCGTCCGCCCCCGCGCCGCGCCGCGAGGAACGCTCCCGGCGGCGGGGGTGTCGCGGGGCGAGCCGGGGCCTCACCTCTCCCCGCGCGCGGGCGGGCCCGGGGCTGGACCGGGGGGAGGGGCGAGGTCCCGCGCCGGTGCGAGGGGAGCAGGGTCTCGGGGCGCGGTGGAGGGGCCGCGGCGTCCGCCGGCAAGGCTGAGGGGAGAGCTTGGCTCCCCGCGGGGACCTCGCCCCGCGCGGGCTTCCCAGCGAAGCCCCTGGGCGCCCCGGTGCTGCAGACGGGGCCGCGCCACCGCCGGCTGCTGGCTTCTGTCAGAATGGTCTTCCCGCGCGAGGCCCCCTTCCTCGCGGCGGCGGCGGAAGGGCATCCTCCCCACCACCCACCCCGGCCGGCCGTGTCCCCGGGCTGCCCCCCACCCCTCGGGACGGAACCGTCGGCACGCTCGGGTCCGCGGCCCGCGCGGGTTCCTCCTCCGGGCGCCCCGGCCCCGAGGACCTCGTCGTCGTCTTCGCCGGGTTCGCTGAGACCCCCTTCCTCGTGCACGGCCTTCCAGAAGCAGCGTCTCCCGGCAGAAGGGGGAAGGTTTGGAACGTTGTCCAGCTTGCCCTGGAGCGAGAAAACGGCATGGAAAGAAACGTGGCTTTGCGATTTAAAAAAAAAAAAGGGGGAAAAATGTCAAAGTCCCCTTCGAATTGTTTGTGGGTGTGCATTCTGAAACGTATCCCGTTGACTCGCTAGGTGATTATCCAGGGCTTCCGAAGTTACAGAGATCAGACCATTGTAGATCCCTTCAGCTCAAAACATAATGTTATTGGTAAGTGTGCTTTGTTTCGTAGGTCAGATTTATATATACTTCAATATAAATGCTTGCCATTGGCTTGCCTTTGAATTTTGCGTGTGTTTTATCTGTCCACCCCACCCCCCAGAATAGAATAGTTTGTCCTTTATCTGCGATGGTGAATTGCTTCTTTTTTAAATGTAAAATGTTTGCATAAGGCAGTAGTAAGCTACTTTTTGTTATTTGAGTAACCTTGTGTGAAGGTGGGTTTTAGCAGAGAGAACTGCTTTTTAAATGTATAGTGAATTCAGTGTTTGAGCTACCCTATTCTTGATGTTTTAACGATGCTCTTTCTTTGGTTTTAAATTAGATTTTTTTCAGTTTTTCTGTCCTAAGGTCAATGCAGTTTGTTGGTCAGAGCATATATTTTGGAGCAAAGCAGAATAAGGTTGAAATTCTTGTGAGAAGCTCCGGTTTTCTCATTTGTAAAGGGGAGATAATGCTGTCCCTTCTGTTAGAAGATTAAATGTGAAAATATTTGGAGTGTAAAGGGAAAAACCCTAAATAGTGGTTGCCCTGAAACCATTTTTAGTGTTCAGATGACAATGTCCTTTTTGCTGAAACAACCTATTTTCTGACTGCTGAGCTCTTTAAGGATAAGTGAAATGAGTGCTTTTGAACCCAAGCTGCGAACCATAGTTCTATGGTACAGCCTCATCCTTGGTGAGTCAAACAAAATCAGGAGCGTCCACATTGAATGGGAACGCTTCCAGAAGCCCCTTCCCCACACTTCCTTCACTTTGTGTAAAGGTTTTGTGTGCAAGTTGCAGCCTTGCAGTAGATTATCCTTTTCTTTTTCCAGATACTTAAAATTTTAAAGTTAGTTCCTCTGAATTGAGGTGCTATGAAAGTAGCTTGATTTTACTGGAATTTAGCTTGCATTTTAATTACAGGTGTTTTCTGATTTTCACCAATCAGAATTTCTAGAAATAGAGAAAAGGAACAATTATGAGATGTATGTTATTTTATAAAAGTTAATATTTTGGTATTTCGGCTGTATGTTTTTATAAATGATCTGTAAAACGACCATTATTCATCTAGAATGATTGTTATTTCTGTTTCACTGCCATCAAGTCGACTCATAGTGACTTCCCTGTGGGTTTCCTAGACAGTAAACTACCAGATTGGAAAGCCCGTCTTTCTCCCAAGGAGTGATGGGTGGTTTCGAACTGCCAACCATTCAGCTCAACACAGACTATTATATACCTTACTTAAGTCTATAGTCTACTTCTGTAGAGTGGAGGAGGAAAAAAAGAGGAAGAACATGAATGAGGTGGATGGGGTGGCATGGCTGCAACAGTAGGCTCAAATTGAGTACAAGACTGGGCAGTGTTTGTTCTGTTGTACATTGGGTTGCAAACTGAAGTCTTTATTATTTTAGCTGTTAGCAGATAGCTATTTGTTTTTAAACTTTATATATATGTATAATTTTATTGGAGGCTCTTACAGCTCATAAATCTATACATCAATCGTATCAAGCACATTTGTACATACGTTGCCATCATCATTTTCAAAACATTTTCTATTTGAGCCCTTGGTATCAGCTCCTCTTCTCTTCCCACCTTGTGACTCCTTGATAAATTACAATTTATTATTTTCATATTCACTGTCTCCCTTCACCCACATTTCTCTTGCTCCTCCCCCTGGGGGAGTAGGTGCTATACTCATTCATTGTGATCGGTTCCCCCTTCCTCCCCCTTCTGTCACCTTCCTCCTGTCTGCTACCATACTACTTAACATATCCCCCCACTATCATGACTCCAGTTCTACCTTACAAATCCGGCTAGATTTGTACATGGTACAGATAAGAGCTCTCGACACATGGAATCTAGAATAGATAAACCTCTTAGGAACAATAATGGGAGTACCGATAGCAGACAGACATTGGGCCTCCACTCAAATCCTCTCAATGCAAGAACACTTTGTTCTAATAAGCTAGCATTCTATGATGCTCACTCTCCCAACACGATCACTGAAGTCAAAATGGGTGCATAAACTAATGTGAAGAAAGCTGATGGTGCCCAGCTAATAGACGATAACGTGTCTGGGGTCTTAAAGACTTGAAGTAAAACAAGTGGCTATCTAGCAGGGAAGTAACAAGAGTGGAGACCCAAAGCCCATTTGTAGACGATGGGACATCACCTCACAGAGATTCATTCACAAGGAAGGGACTAGCCAGCCAGGGTGTAGTATAGCAGCAACAAAACACACATTCCTCTAGTTTTTTTTAACACTTCATTGTGAGTTGGGTGAAAGTTTAAAGCAAATTGGATTTCCTTTGAACAATGCGAACTCATTTTAATTCTTGATAATTATAATTCCCACAGTATAACAGCACTCTTCTAGTTTCTCGTTCATATAAACTTCCTTTCCTATGCCTTCTTTCTGGCCTTTATTCTTGGGCTGCTAATGCCCTGTAAGTATCAGATAGTTGATTATTCTAAGGATTGGGAGTGACTCCCTTGGTGTTAATGTTCACCATGTAGCCTTGATATTGTTTGAAAGTTGAGACAGGAGTGTTTCGTTCCAGACTTGATGGATGACTAGGGTCCCTAGTTTCAGAACAGTGAGGCTGGTATCTTTGATGATTTTGAGTTTTGTTTCATTCTATCCAGGACCTTTTTGTGAACCCCTTCAGAGAGGGCAGCAGTGAAAGTCAGGCACTTTGTAGTCCTTACAGTTTTAAGGGTCAGGGAGGCTGGGGTTTGCATGCTCTCTTAATCCTTTGCACCGTCCTTTTGTCTCTGATTTTCTCCATTCATACTTGCTCATCGGGAAGAGACCTCCTTAGGTTGACATCAGAGAGCTGTTTCACTACATTGGTTACAACATGATCTTTGTCACAATTACTTTTGCAAAGGAAAAATTGTGTAACAATTGTGTTATTTTAACTAAAACCCTACACAGCTTTATTGGTTAAGCTGTCTTAAACATATACATCTTAGCCAGATATTTTACTAATAAACCAGGAAAGACCAAAATTCTTATATTGATTAACCCTAAAAATAATCTGATGAAAGCATACCACTTTAATTGTTAAATGATTTTGACCCTTAAGAAAATAAGTCAGCAAGATTTGAAGACACATGTCTCTATGCTGATCTTTGAGATTTGGTACATGTACCATACATGCAACTTTTTAAGTTATTATATTTTTCTACTGTTAAAACAATCACAACAAAAATGCATGGTAATTACAGAACATTAAGGAAGAAAATTTAAAGTGTAGACCTACCCAGATATATGGTTATTCTTTTATTAATGACCTATGCATCTTAGCTTTGGATTCCTAGAAAATAGAGCCAGAGGTAGGCTTAGCTGCCTAGGATTTAGTGGGAGGTGTAGTCTCAGGTTAAGAGGGGCAGGGGTGGGGGGGAGTAGAGGCTCCCAGAGCTGGTCATGGCTTTATAAAGAAGACACAGCTGGTCTGTGGTCATTTTGAGTAATTTCCAGATACACTTTGAGACCTACCAGGCCTTGGAAAGGTCAGACGGGAGAGTGGGAAATTTGTCTGCTGGTCTCTCAGTGATTCACAGATCTGACTTGAATGCATCCGTAGGGTAGGCTGAAATCGCCAGAAATATTAGAGAACTAAAGATGTACACTGATAGCAAAGACCTGTATTAGTGTGAGTTTATCTGGCTCACATATAAACAGCTTCTTGAATACTGTTCTGGTCTTTGTGTACATCATAAATATGCTTTTTTTAAAAAATAAAAATGTTTACAATGTAAAATGGTAACAATTTTTACTCCATAATAAATATATATTTAAAATTAAATCATTCTATTGGGGGCTCTTAAAACAATCCTTACATCAGTTGTCTCAACCACATTTGTACTTATGTTGCCATCATCATTTTCAAGACATTTTCTTTCTGCTTGAGCCCTTGTATCAGCTCCCCTTTTTTCCCTCCCTCTCCCACCCTCTCACCCTCATGGACCCCTGATGAATTAGAAGTTATTGTAGTTTCATATCTTATACCATCCACTGTCTCCTTTTGTCCATATTTCTATTGTTCATCCCTGTTGGTGGTGGTGAGGGGTGTGAATATGTCACTCACCTTCATAATAAATCTTGAATGTATCTTTCCTTGTTGAATATTCATCATTAAAATAGCTGCATTAGAGGAATTTTTAAAGGGAAATTTAACTTTAGTTATTTATAAGTGGGTTCTTATTTGAGATTTATATTTGTTCAGGGATAAGCTATCTTTTTAAAAGTTATATGGAGATTTTAAAATGTAAGAAAGTACATGTGTTAATCTGGGTACTTTAAATAAATAAATCCACAGAAACTCATATATAAGAGTTTTATATAAAAGTTAAGTGGACATCAAGAAAACATCCCAACCCAGTGCTGCCCAAGCCCATAAGTCCAACATTAACCTGTATGTTCAACACCAATCCACAAAACCCTCCTCCATCAAACAAAACACACACTATGATGCCAACCACAGGAGGAAAGCCCAGTCAGTGAATGTAAACATCTCAGCGCTGGCAGGGGTCTCCACATGGCTCCTCCAACACCTAGGGCTTCATCGGTGTAGGTCCATGTGGCTTCTCCTTGGGGATGTCTTGCAGGAAGTCAGCTTTGCCAGCTGAAGCAGGGAACTGGCTAAGGCAGCTGCACCCTGGTCTGACCATCAGAAAGCAAGAGACCTGAGAACTAGAAAAGTGAGGCTTACTGAGTCATTGATCCCTCCTTTCAATTAACTCCACCTGTGTTTATCGGCCAGGTTGACACAATAAACTAACATTCTCAGTACATAAATAACAATAAAGATAGTACTTCTATATTTTGCCTTGATCAGTTGTTTTCCCTGCTTTATCATTTGCACTTACTCCTACTAATCTTTCTCTATGTGCACATAGTACACATTTTCTGCCAAAGAGTAAATTATGTAGGGAGATTGGGGAGGGAGGGGGGGAAAAATGAGCTGATATTAAGGGCTCAAGTGGAAAGAAAATGTTTTGAGAATGATGATGACAACAAATGTATAAATGTGCTTGACATGATGGATGGATGGATTCTCATCAGAGTTGTATGAGCCTCCAATAAAGTGATTTTTTAAAAAGAGTAAGTTTTATATATCATGGCCCTCGACCACTAATGATTTCAGGGTGTATTTTCTAAGAATAGATATTTTTGTACATAGGCACAATGCAGTTATCAACTTCAGTAAATTAAATGTTTGTAGTTTGTTGTCAATGTTCCAGTTATGCTGACCGACCCAAAAATGTCTACAGATTGTTTTACACCTGCAGTACAGGATTTAATTTAGGATGACATACTAGATTTAGTTGTCATATTGCCTTTATTTCCACTAGCAGCTGGGTGGTGGAATGGTTAAACTCTCAACTAGCCCAAAAGCTGCCCGTATGAACCCACCCAGGAACTACTTTGGGAGACAGCGTGGCAAGTGGTTTCAAAAGTGCTTTTGAAAATCCTATAGAGCAGTTCTACTCTGTACACTTGGGCTGGCCACGATTCCCAATCAACTCCAGGACGACAAACAATTATTTGCATAATCTTTGTCTTTGTTAACATTGTTGTTTTGAAAAATTAGTGGTGTTACTTATGTTCATCTACTCAAGCTGTCACCCAATTGCTCTATTTTGCAGTGACTGGCTTTTCCCTTGTAACCATGAGCCATGTAGGGAGATATTTTAGGACCATGAAATGATAGGCTCCTCGTTGGAATTTCTTCAGGTTTAGAATTCTTGTCTTTATTCTGATAGTTATTAAGCAGAACAGGTTTCCACTTCCAGTACTACTTAAAGACATACCAGTTAAAACAAAAAAGCAAAAAACACAACAACTCACTGCCCTGGGTCAATTCTGACTCATAGTGACCAGATAAGACAGAGTAGAACTACGGGGGTGGGGGGGGGTGGGGGGGGTGGCGCTTTCTGACACTGATCTCTTTACAAGAGCAGAAACCTTGTCTTTGACCAGAGGAGCAGTTGGTGGTTCGCAGCCCAGCCACTCTGGCTCCTATACTTAACGCTCGGTATTTGATATTCTGCTGTAAGCATGAATCCCCTTTCCTCCATTCTTTTACTATCAGTATGGAATCATGGATTATCTTTTCTCCCTCACAGATTTATAGTTCATTACTGTTACTCGTTATTCTGATTCTCCAGTTGTTCCACATTTAACCAATGGAGTCCCCCCCTTCAAACTGGCTCCTATGTCTGTATTTTATTTGCTTATTATTGCTTCCTTCCTCTCTGGCATAGCATAAATGATCTTTTTAGGATTTACTTTGCATGTGATTAATTAGAATAAAGTGCCCAAATTGTCCACCATCATGTAGTTTATTAATAGAAGGACATGGTTATTTGTGATGATTAATTCTGAAATACAAACTTAACAAAATTAATCAAATACTTATTAAATCAGAAACTTGGTATTCTTTTATGTATAGAATTTCTTATCTTAAAATCCAAGAGGTTTTTATGCCTTCTAATTGTCTAGACTTGGTTCTTTAAAGCTAAATTATATATAAGGATGATACTAGTTTAGCATGTGAGCAGTTTAAGAACTTAGAATGACACTTAATAGATTATTAGTAGTATATGATTCTTTATTTTATAGGGCGTTCTTACAGTTATTTCATAGTTCAATCATATCGAACAATGTTGTGAAATTGCTACCATAGTCTGTTTCAAGTTTTCTTCTTGAGCTCCTTGATATCAACTGCCCTTTATCCCTTCCTTCCCCAACCCTACTCCCCAGGAAAACACACACACACACACACACACACACACACACACACACAGTGTATCTGTATCTTACAGCTCCAATATGTAATTCTTTAAATTGTTAAAAATACTCTTGATATATAAACTAGAATTGCATGCCCTTCATAAGAATTGTAAATTATGAAAGTCAAATATAGTCATTTCTGTCAATTTTAAACAACTGGGAAAGAGCAAAAGGATTAACAATGTTTCTTTTCTAAAAAAACTATCAAATCTATAGAAAACTTGCTCATTTGGTGAGTAAAACCTGTTTATTGTTTTACGGAACCTAATGTAATTTTGGTTACTGCTCGTATTTAAGTTTAAATGTTAAGCCATATATTAGAAAATTGGACATATAAATTATTTTATAGTTGTTGATTGGTTTTGTAGTTTTTAGAGTTTTTATTAAAAAATAACTTGTGTTTTTGAACATTTGTAGTGGGCAGAAATGGATCTGGAAAAAGTAACTTTTTTTATGGTAGGTATATATATATTTTTTACTCTTTAGATAATGTTAAAGAAGTAGGTAGTTTCAGTTAATGTACTCTAATCATTCATTTTCTGAGGTTATGTCTACATGAAACCTAAGAAATACTTCTTCATCTATGGGCACAATTTTAGTGTAAAGAATCTAAAGGGCTGAATTCTCTTCTGGGCCTAATGCCTTCTTGGGTATGGGAGAATAGGCAAAACACTTAAACTTCTTTGATTTTTTTTTTCACTGTAGAAATGGGAATGTTTGCTATGTCTTTCTTAGGTGGGTTGTGAGAATCAAATGAGATGTTATATATGAAAGTGCTTTCATAACCTGAATGCAGTGTATAAATGTTGCCTTTTATGTATTTCTAGCGATTCAGTTTGTTCTCAGTGATGAGTTTAGTCATCTTCGTCCAGAACAGCGGTTGGCTTTGTTGCACGTGAGTGAAACTGATTAAAGACGTTGTAATTATGTACATATGTTAAAAGAACTATACCATCAGTCCCAGAGGGCCAAATAACTATTCAAGTGAGCATGTCAAGCATATCATGTATTGTTCTGCAAAATTAGGCTATTATATTGTAAAGAAGCCCTTGTGACAGTAACTTGACTGTTAACCAAACATTCATACCCACCAGCTGCTCTACTGGAGAAAAGACCTGACAACTTGCTCTTACAAAGATTTCAGCCTAGGAAACCAAGAGAACAGTTCTACCTTTCCTTGAGTTGTTGCTATGAGTTAGAATCACAGCACGAAGCAAGAGCAGCCTATTAATATAGGGGCTTCTGGCTGGTGTAAATGGTTAGTCCTTAGCAGTGAACCAGAAGGTTGAAAATTCAATCTATTGGAACACCTCGACAAGGTGTTTCCATAAAAGTTGGTTATTTAGAGCAGAGTTCTACTCTTAAGGCACATAACATCTGCATATGTAGAATTGACCAGATAGCAAACTGGTTTGGGTATATTAATTAATAAAAGATAAAGCTTAATTTTTATTAGAATAAAATTGAAGAAATTACCAATGTCTATGTAGGTGTTAAATGCTAATGTAAATAAACTTTTAAGTCCCCATACTTGTTCAATAGGTATGTTAAGCAAATAATCTGGAAAGATGGACTATATGCTGGATCAGGATTTGAGGAAAGCTTATGAACAGCCTTTCCATATGCATTAACACAACTTTGCTGAAAGTGAAGGGGATTTGAAGTGCTTGCTGATAAAGATCAAAGACTATAGCTTTCATTGTGGATTTACAGATCAATGTAAAGAAAAAAACCCTCACAACTGAACCAGCAGAGCAATAGAGCAAAGATGAAAGTTGCCAAGGCCAAACGCCGGCCCCAACCAGAATTAGCCTGACCCCACCATCGAAGGGAGTACCACAGAAAATGAAAATAGATCGTCTGGTGTGGGAAAGGAACTGACCAACCACACCACACCCAGAAGGAAGCTGAAGCAAAGGAAGGAGGAAGAATGGAGCGGAGCACACCTGGGCCCACCAAGCTCAGAGGATGATAGCCCGGCTCGAAGGGCCCAATGTACAGAGAGGACCATATAGCCGGCCCCATGGCGAGATACGACATCCTGCACTGAACCATGGCCCTACATGGGACAGCACCGGAGACACAGTGGGGGATGTGCCACTGAGCTGACCCCACCACACTGAGGCAAACACTGGGGGCGTGCATTGGAGCAGCGGGGGAAGCAGAACAAGGAGGTCCTGAGGAAGTATAAAGGATGGACTTTGGGGCCAGGATATGGCACCCCATCAGACTTGTCTGGAAAACACTCCTAATGGTCAACAAACAGACCTTGAACTACTAACGAGCTTTTTTTTTTTTTTGCTGTCGTTTTGTTTTTTTCATTTTTTCTTTTCTTTTAAATTTTGTATGTCAGTGGCTTTTTTGTTTGTTAGCTTGTCGGTGTTGCTGCTGTCAGTGCCATGTGTTCTTATGTGCCACTTTGGTGCTCTTAAAGCCATCTGCATTTTAATGCACATATTACTATATCTGCAGGTCCACTTAGATAAGATAGGCTGGACAAACAATGTGAGAAGAAAATAACGGGATCAACGGTCCCGGAGGGACATGGGAGTGTGAGAGGTAGGGGAAGGGAGGAGGTGTTGGCTAACCCAGGGACAAGGGAACAACCAGTGGTTCAAAACCAGTGGAGGGAGGGAGGGGATGGGAGGACTTGTAGGGAGTGACCAAGGGCAAGGTAACAGAGGAATTACTGAAACCAAAATGAAGGCTGAACATGGTAGTGGGACATGAGGAAAGCGTAAGGATTGGAGGAAAGGAGTAGGAAGCAAAGGGCATACATAAAAGCCTAAATACAGACATGTACATATGTAAATATGTTTATGATTATGGGGGAAATGACCTATGTGCATATATTTATAGGTTTAGTAGTAGGGTAGCAGGTGGACATTGGGCCTCATGTGCATTCCCTCACTACAAATAGCACCTTGCTAAGCTAAATGGTCATTTCATGATACCCACCTTCCCTACATGATCACTGAAGACAGACGTGTGCATAAGCAAATGTGAAGAAAGCTGATGGTGCCCGGTTATCAAAAGATACAGTGTCTGGGGTCTTAAAGGCTTGAAGGCAAACAAGCAGCCATCTAGCTCAGAAGCAACAAAGCCTACAGAGCAGAAGCACACAAGCCTAAGTGAACACGAGGTGTTGAAGGGATCACGTAGCAGACACCAAAGAACAAAACCATCATCATGTGATCACCTTCCCCACAAAAACGCTGAAGACGAATGTGTGCATAACTAAGTGTGGTGAGGAAGGCTGATGGTCCCCGGCTATCAAGAGCTATAGCATCTGGGGACTTAAAGGCTTGAAAGTAAACAAGTGGCCATGTAGCCCAGAAGCAACAAAGCCCACATGGAAGCAGCACACCAGCATGTGTGATCATGAAGGGCCGAGGGGACCAGGTTTCAACCACCAAAGGCCCGGAGTGAGGGCGGGGGGTGGGGTGTGTGTGTGTGTGTGTGTGTGTGTGTGATCGTGAATGAAGGGAGTGCATGATGGGGACCCAATACCAATCTGCAGACAACTGGACATCCCTTAGAGAGGGCTAGTGGGGAGGAGATGAATCAGGGTTCGGTGTAGCAATAATGAAACTCACAACCTTCCTCTAGTTCTTAAACACTTCCTCCCCCAACTATCATGATCACAATTCTACCTTGCAAACCTGGTTAGACCAGAGGTTGCACAGCAGTACGGATGGGATCTGGAAACACGGAATCTAGGACAGATGAACCCCTCAGGACCAACGGTGAGAATGGCGATACCAGGAGGGAAAGGGGGGTAGAAAGGGGAAACCGATCATGGGGATCTACATATAACCTCTCTGGGAAATGGGCAACAGAAAAGTGGGTGAAGGGAGATACCGGGCAGTGTAAGATAAAACAATAATTTATAAATTATTAAGGGTTCATCAGGGAGGGGGGGAGGAGGAAGGAAAAAAGGAAAATGAGCTGATTCCAGGAACCCAAGCGGAAGGTGAATTTTGAGTGATGAGGGCAACGAATGTATAAGTGTGTTTTACACAATTGATGTATGTATGGATTGGGATAAGAGTTGTATGAGCCCCAATAAAATGGTTTAAAAAAAAATAAACCAGTCGGTGTATTGCATTAGGCACCTCTGCCCAGGACCTCTTTAAAGTGAAAGGAGCAGGTGTGTTACTTTGAGGACTAAGCAGTGTCTGACCCTGGCTATAGTATTTTCAGTTCATATGCATGTGAAAGTTGGGCGGTGAATAAAGACTGGAAGAATTGATGCAAAATTATTTGAAATATGTAGGTGAAGAAGACTGAAAGTACTGTGAACTCTCAAAAGAAAAATCAAGTCTGTCTTGGAAAAAGTATAGGCAGAATGTTCCTTAGATGCAGTGATGGCGAGACTTCGCATCACTTTGGACATGTTACTAGGAGAGATCAATCCTTGGAAAAGGCCATCGGGCTTGGTAAAGTGGACGGCCAGTGAAAAAGAGGAAGACCCCTGATGAAAGACTGGTTCCAACCACAGGCTCACACATACCAATTGTGAGCAGGGTACAGGACCAGGCTGGGCAGGGTTGTGTTCTGATTTACCTAGAATCCCCATGAATTGGAACTGATTGAGTGGAACTTGACAACAAAGGCAATCTCTGTTTTAATGTGTGGGCTGATAAGGTTCAAGAAGCACATTGCTGAGGACAAAAGAAGGGCTTGGGACTGGAACTTGTAAGATACTAAACTGTAATAGAGGGGCATAAAGAAACATTCCAAACCACATACAAATTGCTGTTATTGGTCATAATGTACTTAGGTAGTAACATTTTCCAATATGAAAGACTAGTAATGGAAATTCTTAGAATTTTCATTAGATAATAAAAAGTAGTGAAGTAGCATTACTTTAGGATAAGAAATTGTAGTAAAATGTCTGTGTTCTGTCTGATTTGAATATGATGGGCTTCAGAAAGTGGGGAATGTCCACACACATCTTGTATAAATGTATATATATCTATCTTGCATATATTTGTAATGTATCTTGACAAAGCTGTCTTTCACATGTTAAGAATTCTGTTGTTTAACCACAGTCATCTTTGTTTCCTCTTAAGTTTGAATTTATAGCCCAGTACTCGGACCATTTTCTTATAGAAAAACTTAGGTTTCTCAGATTGACTTTAGAAGAATGAATAAATTCTGTAAGATTATTCTCCATTGTACTGACTTCATAATAGTAACATTTTCTAGAATCTTAACATGTAATAGTTGGGTTATAGATTGGTCTAAATATTGATTGCTGTGCACATATTTATTAATTTTTATTTTTAATCATTTTATTGGGGGCTCTTATAGCTTTTTAAATTGTTTTATTGGGGGCTCTTATAACAATCCATACATAAATTGTATCAAGCATATTTGTATATTTGTTGTCATCATCATTTCCAAAACATTTTCTTTCTACTTGAGCCTTTGGTATCAGTTCTTCATTTTCCCTCTCCCTCCTCACACCCTCCCACCCTCGTGAACCCTTGATAATTTGTAAATTATTTTTATTTTCATATTTTATACCATCAGCTGTCTCCCTCCACCCACCTTTCCCCTGCCTTTAGGGTATCACTACTCCCATTATTCCTGAGGCATTTATTTATTTATCTGTACCAGTGTACATGGCTCTGGTCTAGCCAGACTTGTAAGGTAGAACTGGGCCATGATAGTAAGGGGGAGGCAGCATTAAACAGCTAGAGGAATGTTAATGTTTCGTCAGTGCCATACTGCACCCTGCTGGCTTGTCCTGCCCTGTGACATTTTTGCGAGGGGATGTCTAATTGTCTACAGATGGACTTTGGGTTTCCACTCCGTTCTCTCCCCTTGCTCCCCCGTGATGTGTATGTTTTTGTAGCAGATTTAGAACAATATAAAACCCAAATCTGCCATTGAGTCAACCCTGACTCATAGTGATCTTTATATAGTGTTCAAGGCTGTGAATCTTTACGAGAATAGATAGCCCTCATCTTTTTCCTGAAGGCTAGCTGGTGGGTTTGAATCACTGACTTAGTTAACAGTCCAGTGCTTATCTGTTAGTACTCCTTTTTTTTTCCCTCCAGTACTCCTTTTTTAAAGCAATATAGAACCATCTTAAATGTTAAAAAAAAAATCTTGAGCTCCAGTAATTATCATATGATTATTAAGACTCCATTTAATCATTTGAGGAGTCCTGGTAGTGTATTGGTTACATATTGGACTGCTAATGCAAGGTGTCAGCAGTTTGAAACCACCAGCCCCTCTGAAGGAGCAAGATGAGGCTTTCTACTCCCCTAAACAGTTACAGTCTTGGAAGCCCACAGAAACAGTTCTACTTTGCCCCTTAGGGCTGCCATGAGTCAGAATTGACTTGACAGTAGTGAGTTTGTTTTGAATTTAATCATTCACAGGGGCCCTGGTGGCCTGGTGGTTATGCATTGGGTTGCTAACTGCTAGGTCAATTCAAAACCACCTGCCACTCCACAGGAGAAAGATGGGGCTTTCTACACCGGTAAAGAGTTGCAGTCTTGGAAACTGACAAGCATAGTATTACCTATCCTAGTCTGTAGGGTCGCTGTGAATCAGCATCAACTTGATGACTGTGAGGTTTTGGTCATTTACCTCTCACTCTCACTGCCATGGACTTACGTAGGTCAACTCAGAGGCCTTATATGACCAGGTAGAATTGTCCTTGTGGGTTCTTGAGATTGTAAATCTTTATGGGAGTAGAAAGTCTTATCTTTCCCCTCAGAGCAGCTGGTGGTGTCAGCTATTAGTGACTTCATAAAAAAGGAACCCTCCAGGTGTTTTAGGTATTAGTTAGCAAATAGAACTAGACTGTGCTGAGCCAAGAGGCCTGCTAAGCAAGACCTTAATAACGTTTACTGTATCTGCTGTTTGGGCAAGCATGCTTTATACTAACCTGTGAGAAAGTTTATCCATAGAATAAGGCTTATTGGGCAATGAATGTACAAATGTGCTTTACACAATTGATATATGTATGGATTGTGATAAGAGTTGTATGAACCCCTAATAAAGTGATTTAAAAAAATAAAGTGTTAAAAAGGAAAAGAAAATAATGATGGCAACATATATACAGATGTGCTTAACACAATGGATAGATTGTGATAAGAGCTGTATGAGCCCCCAATAAAATTATTTATTTTAAAAAGAAAAAAATGAGGCTCATTAACATGCACTAAACTAAATGTTCTTAAAGAATATAAAAATACCATTTATGTGGAAAATTTGCTTTTCTTATGTTTTAGGAGGGTACTGGTCCTCGTGTTATTTCTGCATTTGTGGAGATTATTTTTGACAATTCGGACAACCGGTTACCAGTGAGTTTACATTTTTTTTTCTCTTTAGTAATATTCAGAGTTTAATTGATGGAATTTAATTGTTTTCATCTTTCAAAATAATTTTTATTTGTACATTAAGTTACATAAAGATAATTATACAGTTTGCATACTGATTTTGTCTTAAAACATTTTGAGGAAAATACATTTAGGAAAACTACAAATTGGAATTCATAAACTATTTTGAAAAATATCTCGTGGGAAGGGAGTATTCATAGCATACTTTGTGAGATAATTGACATTTTTAAAACAAGAAAACTTATGGTCAGGAAACTTAAAATGACCTTACTAACTAAAAAGTTTCTTAATTTCACTATTAACTTTATGCTTTTAAATATTTTATTAGATTGATAAAGAGGAAGTCTCACTTAGAAGAGTAATTGGTGCCAAAAAGGATCAGTATTTCTTAGATAAGAAAATGGTCACGTAAGCATTTTTCTTCATGTTCACTTTTTTTAACAAAAGTTTAAATGTGTTCTTTTACTTGCCGCATATTCCACAAGTCAGTATTTATAGTGTAAACCTAAGCATCAGATTGTAAGGACGGACGACATGTCTAATGGTTTAATGACTCTAATGTACTCTCCAGTGAACAAGAACTGACTTACTTCATATTTGGCTCATTAATGGATGCTTTAAAATTATTTACCTAACAAACGAATTTCACTGTTTTTCCACAGGAAAAATGATGTGATGAACCTCCTTGAAAGTGCTGGTTTTTCTAGAAGCAATCCTTATTATATTGTGAAACAAGGAAAGGTTAGAAACAAACTGTACCCTTTCTTATAGATTTGGTGACAGAGTACTATATATACTTGAGTATAAGCCGACCCGAACATCAGCCGAGGCACCTAATTTTACCACAAAAACTGCATTAAAAATATGCGGGGGGTGGGGGTGGATGTGCTGGAAAAACTTGGCTTATACTTGAGTATATACGGTATGTTCTTCACAAGGATGATGACTTTGGTTTATTGACTGTATTCTCAAAACTCACTGCCATCCAGTCAGTGCTGACACACAGTGACCCACCCCTATGGCTTTCTGAGACTGTTTATGGTAAGGGTCCTCAAACTTTAAACAGGGGCCAGTTCACTGTCCCTCAGACCCGTTGGAGGGCCAGACTATAGTTTAAAAAAAAAACAACTGAACAGATTCCTATGCACACTGCATATATATTATTTTGAAGTAAAAACAAAATGGGGCAAAAACACCCAATGGGCTGCACGTGGCCTGTGGCCGTAGTTTGAGGACCCCTGGTTTATGGAGTAGAAAGCCAGTTTTTCTCTTGTGGAACTGCTGGTAGTTTCAAACTACTGATCCAGGCAGGTGTCAGCCTAACATGTAATCACTACACCACCAGTGATTATAGTGGTTAAATTACAGCAAAAATAGGCCTTATTTTTTTTTTAATTGTTGTGTTGCTGTGAGCACTAAGCTTTATATGGCTATAAAATATCTCAGAAACTGGGATTGCTGTAAATCCAAATTGACTTGATGGAAATGGGTTTGCTTTGGGTTCGTTTTCATGTATTATTTCATTTAACGCTATTTCCCTTTGTAAGACTTTGTATCTGTATTTAGAACACATCACTTATATACTTATTCTCCTGGCTGCTACCATATTTGCTGATTTCCTTATATATTGCTTCTCTCTTCACCTAAGTTTACACATGTCTACTCTTCAGCCAATACTGTGCTCTCTCTCCTTCCTATTCCTGGTAATCGCCAAAGTGTTACACTTCTTATTCTTTTCTCTCCCCCAAATCATTGCATTTTATTATTTTTTAAAACATAGTTTTATAGATCTTTTTATTCTATTGTATATTAAATTTTTTTGTCAGTGACATTTCCCCCTTTAAAAAATTTTTTTGTTCTTTCAAAATTGAACTCCTTTATACTTTATTTTATTGAGTAAGAAAAGTGTTAGTCTGAGACATTTTTTCATTTGTAACTTAGTTTTTCATAAGGGAGGCTCATGAATATATCAATTCTACTTTAGTCTTACTGAGAGTTATAGTAGGTATGTAGGAGAGCTACAGTAGGTATGTAATATACAAATCAGTGATTTCCTAATCTAAAGATAATCTATTAAGCATAAAGAGGCTAACATATGAAGATATGTATTAGAAAGCCTCTTAAGGTGTATTCTCTTTTCTAAAGCACTTTCTATAGCTCTCTTCCTTGATGTCAGCTGAAAGCAATCCAATAGGGCAGGGTAGAAATACCTGGGTTAATCTGGGTTGACCTGAGAAACAAATTCATAGACATTCATGTGTGCATTAAGAAAGAGCTTTATATAAAAAAGCAATTGTATATTGAGAAAACATCCCAGCCTAGTTCAGATGAAGTCCAATATTAGCCCATATGTCCGATACCAGTATATAAATTCCTCTTCAACACATGCAATGATGCCGAATGCAGGAAGATCAGAGGCCAGTGGGTGGTAGAAGCATCTCAGTGCTGTCATGGGTCTCCATGTGGCTCCTCCAGCTCCCAGGTTCTGGTTCCATCAGTATAGCTCCATGTGATTGTCAACAGGAATATGGAAGCAAAAAGAGAGTGTGTCCTGCCTCCAGGGAGGAAAAAAGAGTTCCCAGAATCCTCAGAAGAAGGCCATGCCTACACAGGCCATGGCTTAGACTCTAATCCTTTGCAAGTTGACAGATTATGTAACAGCCACAGACCACCCCTTATCAACTTGACACTTTTGCACAACTCTTTAGCCATACTTAAATTTTTATTTATTTTTTTATGTTTTGTTTTTAAATAATTTTATTAGGACTCATACAGCTCTTATCACAATCCATACATCCATCCATTGTGTCAAGAACATCTGTACATTTGTTGCCATCACCATTCTCAAAAGTTTCTTTCTATTTGAGCCCTTGGGATCACCTCCTCATTTTTTTTTCTCCCTTCTCCACCGTCCCTCCTTCATGCACCCTTGATAATTTTTTAAAAATTTAATCGTTTTATTAGTGGCTCATACAACTCTTACCACAATTCGTATATACATCAATAGGAACCTTGTGAATTCCACATCCATGAGCAAAGTCAAATCATGACAGACAATCCATAAATTCAGCAGCAATATGTACCAGTTCGCAGGCTCAAATATTTTCATCTGGTCGAGTTCTAGTCAACTCAATGTGGGCCACCTCACAGTCTCACTAGTGTGCCTATTGGTCACCTTGCCTTTAGACCATGGGTGCTGTCGTAAATTCTCAATAACCCTAGACCCTTTGTGCTAGGTCATGAACTTCAGACCATCAACTGCTCTGTCGTCTCTAGTCCCTGTGAACCACCAAGTCCACGAGTGTTAGTTGCCAGACTCAACCCATCTCTTGATTGCTGTATTTCTCTCACGTCCACCCAACAAGTGGATTCAGGTGGTCACTTAGCAAGCATTTCAGCCTGCCCCCAGGCTCCCTTTAACATTCTGTCCTAGAGAGGAGTTTCTTCAGAGCTCCAGATGTTTCCTAGTTTGGGGTACAAACCACTAGTTCAAAATTCAGAGTTCCCCTTTTTAAAATTAATTAATTTTTAAGCGATTTTTAGGGGCTCATACAACTCTTATCACAGTCCATACATATACATACATCAATTGTATAAAGCACATCTGTACATTCTTTGCCCTAATCATTTTCTTTTTTTCTCCTCTTTTCTTTTTTTACATTTTATTAGGGACTCATACAACTCTTATCACAATCCATACATATACATCAGTTGTATAAAGCACATCCATACATTCCCTGCCCCAATCATTCTCAAAGCATTTGCTCTCCACTTAAGCCCTTGGCATCAGGCCCTCTTTCTTTTTTTCCCCCTCCCTCCCCACTCCCCCCTCCCTCATGTGCCCTTGGTAATTTATACATCGTTATTTTGTCATATCTTGCCCTATCCGGAGTCTCTCTTCCCCCCCCTTCTCTGCCGTCCCTCTCCCAGGGAGGAGGTCACATGTGGATCCTTGTAATCAGTTCCCCCTTTCCAACCCACTCACCCTCCACTCCTTTTTTTCTTCAATCTGTCACCAGCCCCTTAGGCAGTTCTCTTCACCTTGGAATGTCCTGAGCACTCCAGACACTGGGTGGGGCTTATCTTTTAGAGCCTTTGGCAGTGTGTCCTAACCCATTTAAATTCCAATTTACTGGCTGAAGGCAAGTAGTCTTACAAACTTTTTTACCTCACAATAATTTTTATCAGTCATATCAATGGTGATAGGCAGAAGAAAACTATAAACCTAGTAGAGCCAGATCCTAAACTCAGTATTAACACAACCAAATTCTGTCCTTATCTAAACAGCTCATGTGACCTTACACCACTGGTGGCATTGCCTCAAGCCAGGGCCAGACCTTCTGTCAGCCATTTGGACTGTTTGTCAGCTGTTTTCACTAGGCAGCCTGGTCTCTGAGAAATTCAAGGGGCGATTTCCTCCGCTGAGCTAAAAATATACATTAATCATTATTCCTTTTTACCATTTCAAACAGAAATAACCAAAGACAACAACCAAACAAAATAATCAAAACTTTAACTTCCTATATTCTGTCCCAAAAACAACATGGTTAACTGCATGGCCATATATCACCTCTGGCTAGCCAAAGAAGAAAAACTACCATGAGGCAGAGGTCGAACAAGCATTCACTCTCCATCTTCATGATTTGCTTGTCTAGTACCCCACTCCCAAGGTACCATAATGTGTTAGTCTGGATGAACTAGAGAAACAGTTCCTGGAAGGAAGACAGGGGTTCCCAGAATCCTCAGGAGAAATCAATGCCCACACAGGCATTACTGGCTATGACCTGATTGACAGGATAGGTTCCATCCCTTTGCGAGTTGACGAAGAGTAGAAAAAAAACCCTCTTTCTCACTAAGAGTGGCTGATGGCTTTGCAGCCCAGTGTTTAACGTTACGCCACTAGGACTCCTTTCTATAGATATGCAGTGATTATTTTTCTAACATTTTTAGATCAACCAGATGGCAACAGCACCAGACTCTCAGAGACTAAAGCTATTACGAGAAGTTGCTGGTACTAGAGTTTATGATGAGCGAAAAGAAGAAAGCATCTCCCTAATGAAAGAAACAGGTAAAATGAATGTGATTGTATCTTAGGCAGGTAAATTAACATGATTATAACTTACACCTATTTTTCACTTATTGACTAGCTCGTTATCCAATACTTCATATTTAACATGAAAATAAGAAAGATTTTGCACATTATTAACATATACTTTACTAACACTGAGTGGTGAGGCAAGGTTAGCACTGGCTGTGATGGTTTAAGGTTAGCGTCACCTTGGCTGGGTCATGATCCTTAGTGATTGGGCAGTTACATATTGGTGTAATCTGGCGCTTGTGCAGTGACATGGCCTTCTACCATTTTGTGGTTTGATGTGTTCATCCTCTATTTCTGGTAGCATCAGTTTGCACCCAATGGCCTGGTCTTTGGAATCCAGTCACTTCAATAAGTGGTGGGTGGTGTATTCCTTATGCAAGTTACTTGGTTATAATAGAGAAGTCACATCTTTTATATATTCTTGGGAACAAATTAATTTGAAGCACATGAAATTTGAGGCTTCTGTTCATCTCTTTGAATAAAGAAATGTAACACAAGAATGGCTTTCCAAGTCCATTCTTTTTTTTTTTTTTTCCAAGTCCATTCTTTGAAGCCTCTGTTTTCCTCATCTGTGCTAGTGAGGACAACAAATTTGGATGCATTCTTTTTTAATGTTGGAATATCTATTGGTATTAAGCGTTAAGATACTTAGAGCAAGTCAATTTAAAAGTTTGAATTTAGAATCTTCATTTTAGAAACTTGACGCTTTAAGTCTTGTGTCATGTTTGGCTTATAATTGGGTTGTAGGTTCAAAATCTGACTGACATTGTGATCTTTTGTATTTGTGAAGTCTTCGCTTGTCCTTTGTTTTGCTGAGTAAGGAACAACGTAGCACTCTGGCTAGACTAGAGTAGGTATTCATATTTGTCAGTGATCATTAGTGCTATCCTTAATAGACATTAAGAACCAGCAACATTGACAGTGCATTGTTTTTAATATTTTGAGAAGGCATATTGGCTTAAAACTGAGGAAAAACCTTGCCTTGTGTAATAAAGGAATTGTAAAGTATGTGTTTAATTCATGGCTTATTGAAAAATTTTACTACTAAATTAAAATGATCAACTCCTTTCTTCCCCCTCCCCATTTTTTTAAAGAGGGCAAGCGGGAAAAAATCAATGAATTATTAAAATACATTGAGGAGCGATTACATACCTTAGAGGAAGAAAAAGAAGAGCTAGCTCAGTATCAGAAGTGGGATAAAATGAGACGAGCCCTGGAATATACCATTTACAATCAGGAACTTAATGAGACTCGTGCTAAACTCGATGAGGTAGATTATTTCTGTTTACCACTTAAGTCAGATTAATTTTATTTTTGAATTAAAAAATGAAACGATGCCACTGTGTTATCTGTTTACTTGTGTATTTATGCGGCTATCTAGCTGTGTGACTATTTTTTTAACTATGTTAAATCCATGCTATAGTTTAATGATATTAAATAAAATTTTGCCTGAATGAAATAGCAAATATTTTTGTTTACACAACTAAAAATGCCTGGACCCTTGTATTCCTTGAGGTTGTGCCTGAAATATATCTGAAGGGTGGTGTCAGGCAGAGCAATCTAGGAGGAAAACCAGCTTTACAGCTTCTTAGCTTTAAAAAACATTTTGGTAAGGACGATTACTGTCTTTTGAATAACAACAAAACAATTGTAGGTAATGGTAATACTTAGGGTTTTCTGTTTAAAGAAGACCATTAAAAATTTGGGGGCAGCGATGGTGGTGGTGGTGGTGGTGGTGGTGGTGGTGGTGGTGGTGGTGGTGGTGGTGGTGGTGGTGGTGGTTTGAGAACAGCCCTGATAGTGCAGTAGTTGTTCACTTGGCGGTAATTGAAAGGCCTGCTGTAAGGACAGTCTCAGAAACCTTATGCAGCGGCTCTACTCTGCCCTACAGCGCCATAGTGAATTGGAACTCGGTGGCAATGGGTGTTTTGTGAAAACGTTTAAGTAAATGATTACTTATAGTTTATTTTAACGGATATAGTAAAACATTTTTATCAGATGTCATGAAATGTTTTTAAAAATATGTTTTAGAAATAGTAACATGTTTTATGGATATTTTCCCCCACCCCTTAGCTTTCTGCTAAGCGAGAAACTAGTGGAGAAAAATCCAGGCAATTGAGAGATGCCCAGCAGGATGCCAGAGATAAAATGGAGGTAAGGTTATAAATTAACCTGAACCTAGCTTACATTTTATTTCACCCTCATATACCAGAATTCTAAAACGGTAACCAGAGAGAGTCAGAGGTTGAGAACTGGAAGACAGTACAGGCAGGCAGTTTCTGGTGTGCAAATCCATTCCTAGGTGTGTCTAATCCAAATGTATAGGTAAATTCCTACAAAGACAAATGATTCAGAGTAAGAAAAAGCTCAACAGAAAGGTAATTGTGATGAGCGATGTGTTGCTAGTAGAAACTAATCCTGTTTGCCTAATGGCAAGTTTACATAACACTGTATAGCAAGTAGCTGTCGTAAATTAGAGTTACACGCGGGAACTTAGAGGAGCCCTGGTGTTGTAGGGTAGTGGTTAGACATGGGGCTGCAGTTGGAAACCAGCCGCCATTCTTGGGAGGTAGACAGGCTGTATACTCCCGGAGAGCGTTGCCGTCTTGGGACCTCACAGGGAGAGTGCTACCCTGTCCTGTCCGCTTGTGTTTTGGTTTAACCAGGGACTTACTGGAGTAGTAAAAGTACAGTTGACCAAAAAAAAGTATT
The DNA here is from genome assembly GCF_050624435.1 of Tenrec ecaudatus. Lineage (NCBI taxonomy): Eukaryota > Metazoa > Chordata > Mammalia > Afrosoricida > Tenrecidae > Tenrec > Tenrec ecaudatus. The sequence goes on from NC_134545.1 coordinate 94,447,548, forward strand.
AATGGCATCATAATTCTGCTGATTGCATGACTGTGACATTTTAAATAGGATATTGAACGCCAAGTTCGAGAACTGAAAACAAAAATTTCAGCCATGAAAGAAGAAAAGGAACAACTTAGTGCTGAGCGTCAAGAGCAAATTAAGCAGAGGACCAAGTTGGAACTGAAAGCCAAGGATTTACAAGATGAATTGGCAGGCAATAGTGAACAAAGGGTAAGTTAAAATGCTAAAATTGGTCCCCTAAGTAAGAACTTCAGAACACAATCCTTTCTATGACAGGTGTGTGCCTAAATTTCTTCGTAAAAGATATGCTATGTTGAGATACTTGGCATTAAAGTAGCAACTCGGTACTATCTTAATTTTTTTTAAAGTTAGTTTTGTGTAACAGGTTTCTTTTTCTCAAACTTTTAAAAATGAGGAATCATGTTAGATGTATAAATCAGGAAAACAGTACAAGCATATTGACTATTTATTCCCCTTGATTTATTACAGAAACGCTTACTAAAAGAGAGGCAGAAGTTACTTGAAAAAATAGAAGAAAAGCAGAAAGAACTGGCCGAAACAGAGCCTAAATTCAACAGTGTAAAAGAAAAAGAAGAGCGAGGCATTGCTAGGTCTGGGATGTTTCACCATTATTTTCTACATAATTCTTCTATAGAGCTGATAAAATTATGAATTAAGGCACTAACACAGTAATTAAAGACAAAAATGTTCATTGCAAAAAATATAGCCAGTGTTAAACAACTACTATTGTATGCATGTTATATGCCTTGTGCTCACACTGCTCTAGCCATATAACCTACAGTACATTGTTTCTACTTAAAAGCCCTAAGGGATCAACATTATTCCCTTACTAATAAATTCAGCAAACTTGAGTCTCAGAGAGGTTAAGTAATTTGCTGATGATAAATTGCTAGATCTTGAAACATACATAATGTTGGTGCGTTTTTTACTGAAATGCCATCTTATTTTATTTTGAAACTTTGATTTTTTTTTTCACTCAACTCTATTTGCCATCTAGATGTTTTCATATCTGGACTTACCAATGTTTTGTTTTCACATTTAACTTCGTTTGTTGTCAAGTTTTTGTAGCTCTCGTGTTGCTGTTGGGTAAATCTTGAACTGCTAACTGCAAAGTCTGGCTCAGACCCACCAGCTACTCTGCGGGAGAACGAAAAGGCTAGCTAATCCCTTAAAGCTTTACAGATTCACAAAATCCTATATAGGGCCCCTATGGAGAGTAGGATCAGAATTAAATCACTGGCAGTAGGTCTGTTACTTTGTTTTGTTTTTGTGGTGTTTTAGTGAATTGCCTATTTAGATATTTTTCTATTTTATAATGATATTGAAGTTCTGAGATACGGAACTAGAACCGAAAGTTGAAATATACTGACAGAGACCAAATGTGAACATGAAACCTATCTGCAATTCTTGGGCTATGGGTGATTCTACCTAACTCTTAACTGTGGTTTAATAATGTAAAATTACTCAAAGGGGCTCTGTTGTATAGCGGTTGCTTTTTGTACTTCATAGTTGCTTACCTTTTTATATCACTAAAAATATTGATTCATTATTTCGATAACTTTTTAAAAATGGCAAAGTACAGTTAAAATTACAGATTTTCATTGAACTTGGTTACTTATTTCCTTTTTATCCATTCTCTTCCTTATTTTACACAGATTGGCCCAAGCTACCCAGGAAAGAACAGATCTCTATGCAAAACAGGGTCGAGGAAGCCAGTTTACATCGAAAGAAGAAAGGGATAAATGGATTAAAAAAGAACTAAAATCCTTAGATCAGGCTATAAATGATAAGAAAAGACAGATTGCTGCTATACATAAAGATTTGGAAGACACAGAGGCAAATAAAGAGAAAAATCTGGAACAATATAATGTAAGGATTTTACAACTATTTTGTGGAAGTTTTTCAATAGTGATAGCATCTTGAATTTTAACTCTCTGTTAAGTTTTATTTTTGCATAAGTTTACATTCTACTCTTTAAATAGATCCGTCAGTTACTTATTTAGAAAATTCCCAAACAATTTAACTTTTTACATATATATATTATTCTTTTTAAGAACTTTTTCCCATGTCAAGTAAAGGTTTATTTTATTCCCTAGAAAAGAAGAATATATTTTGTTCACTGATAAACTCCCCCACACTGCCCTTAGCCTCCACCCAGTAAAACAATATCTGGCAAATAGTAGTATGCTTTGGTAACTAGTAGCTATTTTCTAAATGCATGATTACCTCCTTTTACACTTTAGCCAAAGAGGATATTGGTTGTTTTTTTTAAAATTCAAGTTGTGAGCAGGCTTCAAAAAGTTCGTGGAAAATAGAATGAAAAATAATGAATTTTCCCATGATTACTTTTAAGCCCTTTATAGTTTATTAACTATTCCAAGAAGTTTTGCTTCTGAATAGGTTCTAGGTTATAAAATGTTCTTCTAAAATACATATTGTATCATGTTGCATATGTGTGAAAGGGCGATTTGAAAAATATGCACTGCTGTGTATTAAGAACTTAGTGTTTCCCAAAATTCTGGGTTGTGTGTTTAAATATAATTAGTAAATTTTAAATCATTAATGAGCAAATTAACTGCATTTTAGTGATATTTTCCAGAGTAACTTACATTTTAGACTATTTTCTGGTGGTACGTTTTTTAAAAAGAACATTGAGATTGAATTTTTGAAAACCATTTCAATGATGTATATTGAAATATAAGAAAGAAATTACACATATGTAAAGTGTATCTTTTTTAGTGAAGCTTGTTTCTGTATTTCCACTGCATTTTCTTTATTTAAATCATTTTATTGGGACTCATACAATTCTTACCACAGTTCATACGTATATCGATTGTATAAAGCATATTTGTATATTTCATTGCCCTCATCATTCTCAAACATTTGCTTTCCACTTAAGCACCTGGCATCAGTTCCTCATTCTCCCTCCCCCCTTACTGCTTCCCCCTTCCCTCATGAACCCTTGATAATTTATAAATTATTATTTTGTCATATTTTACACTGTCTGACGTCTCTCTTCACCCACGTTTCTGTTGTCTGCCCCCCCAGGGAGGAGGTTATATGTAGATCCCTGTAATCAGTTCCCCCTTTCCACCCCACCCATCCAGTATCGCCACTCTCACCACTGGTCCTGAAGGGATCATCTGTCCTGGATTCCCTGTGTTTCCAATTCCTATCTGTACCAGTGTACATCCTCTGGTCTAGCCACATTTTGCAAGGTAGAATTGGGATCATGAAAGTGGGGTGGTGGTGGAAGGGAGAAGTGTTTAGGAGCTAGAGGAAAGTTGTATGTTTCATCATTGCCTACACTACACCTTGACTGGCTGTTTGCTCCCCAAGACCCTTCTGTAAGTATATCATTTAATAAGCTTTAAATGAACATAGTCTTGGTAGTTAGTTCCTCTCTTCCCTTCTTCCCAGGGAACTACTGTTCTACTTTCTGTCACTGAATTAGTTTACATGAAACTGAATTTTTTAATTTAAATTGTTTTATTTTCATAGAAACTGGATCAAGATCTTAATGAAGTCAAAGCTCGAGTAGAAGAACTGGACAGAAAATACTATGAAGTGAAAAACAAGAAAGATGAATTGCAAAGCGAAAGAAAGTTTGTATAGACTAAAATATACCTTTTTTTCTTTTTAAATAATGCTAGTCGTTGCTATTACGTAATTTTTGTTATAAATTAACTGCTTGTGTTTTATTGCAGTATTTTATGTATTTTAAACTGTATGTTGTTAGTGCATCTTAGTGTTTTAAAATTAAAGACTCCAATTTTTTTTGTTAGTTACTTGTGGAGAGAGGAGAATGCTGAGCAGCAAGCTCTTGCTGCTAAAAGAGAAGATCTTGAAAAGAAGCAGCAGCTTCTTAGAGCAGCCACAGGAAAGGTGGGCAAGGTTTTATTATCAAAGGTCACAGGGATCATTGAGTTAGCTATTGCTGTACAAGAATTTACTAGTTTTCGAGCTATGGGCCTGGGTTCCAGGTGATAAATGTGTGCACCTCACTTGTCCCATAAATATGAGCCAGTAGGGATTGTAAGTAGCTTTGCGACCACGCATACTATTAATGATAGCTCTTTGTACTTTCTCGATGAAGAGCCCTTTTTAGTGAAGGCGTTATAAAGCAGAACTTATCATAAGGTGTTGCATGTATTTTCCCATGTTTGATGAGGTGCCATGTGCTGGAGAGAATGTTTAGCTTAATCTCTGATATATTAAGTATATAGATTTTTACATGCATGACAGCGTGTCATTGGTGATCCTACTGTATACTTTATTTTTTAATGTCTAATAACTTTAACAGGCCATTTTAAATGGCATCGACAGCATAAACAAGGTGCTGGAACACTTTCGGCGAAAAGGAATAAACCAGCATGTCCAGAATGGCTATCATGGCATTGTGATGAACAACTTCGAGTGTGAGCCAGCTTTCTACACTTGTGTGGAAGTCACTGCTGGAAACAGGTAACGCTCTTTGCATGGTGTTTACAGTTTGAGGGAAGGGAGCTTAAGGAACAAACAACATTTTGTAGTGCATGTCTTCATCTTCTATTTTGGTTCTTTATTGAGCTCTAATTGAAGATGCGGTTGCTATGTGTCCCTAATTACAAAGGGTAACCCTCCTTTTGCGGTAACTTTCTTCTGCTCCCATCCTCCACATAGGAATTATCTAGTTTTTGTTTATTTTTATGATACAAATTGGTTTGTTTAGAAAAAATGAATCACTGAGTACTTAAATGTTTATACTACTATAAACTAGCAATAAAGATGTCTTGTTTTGTTTGCATGTAGGTTATTTTATCATATTGTTGATTCAGATGAAGTCAGTACAAAGATTTTAATGGAATTTAATAAAATGAATCTTCCTGGAGAAGTAACCTTTCTGCCTCTCAACAAGTTGGATGTGAGGGATACTGCCTACCCTGAAACCAATGTGAGTGGCTGTATGTTAAGCTCTCTCTTTCAACAAGTTACCCTTCCATCTAGTCTGTTTAGCACGTGCTAGTGCCAGGTACTGTATCTTGGGATTCAGTGGTAGATGAAAGGAATGTGCCCTTCCTTCATGGAGCACACTTAAAGAGAGAGGTTACAGCCAAAACATGAAACAAATCAGTGCAATTGTGCAGTGTGTAAAAAACATATAAGTATAGTGTGTTATGTGCAGTTTAAAAAACATAAGTATAGTGTTATGCAATTAAGATACGCTTTTAAAAATATTTTATGGTTTATAATTTTTTTAAAATATTAATGATATAGACTGAAAGAATAATTCTGCTTTTGTTACTAATGGTACACTGTGTTTTAAAATTTAATTTGTTAAGACTATACTTAGCCAGACTCCCCACCCCGCACCCCAGCAGCGTAGCAGTTTCCATTTTAACAATTTAGTAACATGGGTTACATTCTTTTTCTGAGTTGTTCTTGCTACATTAACATAATAACCTCTGCCCTCTAAGGTTTCTGTAGAATCTTTGGGCTTTCTTTGTGAGTTTGAGCTCGTATATGTTCATCAGTCTTCATCGAGGCAAATTCTTTCAGGGGTTATCCTCAGCATGCCAGAAAATTTGGAGTCCAGAAGAATTTGACATTTTTTTCAGCATTTTATCTCATTTGATCAGGAATTTTTTTTTTTGATCAGGAATCTTTTATAAAATCTTTGATCAAATATCCAGCAATGTTTAGCCAGGAACCATTCAGTTCTGGTCTTCATGACACAGTAGTTACTCATGCAGGCACTAAGCCATACATTTTATATTCCCCCGTTGCTGACGCCTTGCTCTGTTACTCCTGGTGAATGTAGACGAATTTATTCCTTGGGTAGCTATTTACAAGGTTTCAAGATCTCTGCCACTACAAAACAAGCTCTAGGGGGAGAACAGACGCTCTACACACGTTACTTGACCAATTAATTGGAAACCTTGTGAAATTATGACACTAAATCTTCAAGCTAAGCCATGAAACACCAGGAGGAATTTGGTTGTAGAGAGTAGTCACTCTGTTGTTAACAATATCGCTATCATACAGCTGTTGCCAACTTTCTACAGGTATACAGCTTACTAACCACACTTAACACGATCAATAACAGGTGGTGTTTTCGTCACCATAAAACGAAACTAGGCACACTTTAACTGGCGTAATAATGTTCTTTAGGCACTGTTCTTGAAAAAATGTATTGCTACAGAATGTTGATGACAGTACTATTTTAGGGTCTTCTAAGGTTAAAATAACCCAATGAGAGAGAAGGTGCACCAATTTAAATGAGACACTGAGAATCTTAGAAGTGACTAAAAATCCCAGCCTTTTTCTACTTGCAAATGTGAAAAACAGTCTTGGAACTTTGGGAGTGAAAAAAGTCTTACAAACATGCAAGTGAAACCAGATAGAATCATGCACACAGTGTGGTTCCATTTAAACTAACGTCATCAATGAAACCATGTCAGTGATTGAACTGGAAAGCGGGGTCGGAAGTAATTTCCCACAGAAGCCGCCGCAGGAGTAGTTGCTAACCCAGGAAAGAACCCTGGTGGTCGCCACCCCGTGCTTAGGAAGACTTTTGGAGTGTTGGCAGTGTTCTGTTTCTTGTCTAGTGTTGTCTTCATAGTTACTCATTAAACTTGCCATATGTTTATCACCTTTTCTGTATGTAAGATAGAGGTCATCGTTTTCTTAAGTTCTACACATTCTAACAGTTTAGGAGAAAAAGAAATAATTTAAATTCGATACAGTTTATAAAATTAAAACATTTGAACCATACAACCCTAAGTGTTCTACGTGTATTAAGTCAGTCTTTACAACACTAGGAAGAAGGTGCTGTCATTTTCCCAGTCTTTTGAACAAAGTAACCAATAGCTAGGAAGGTAAGTAAGTTGTTCAGAGCACACGTCTAATGAGTGACATGGTCGTGATTTGCAAGGGGGCAACCTGATTCCATAGCCAATTATAACTCTCATCATTTGTCTATCTTCATAGTTACCAGAGTATTTTGGTGGCCTGATTGTTATAACATCCTAAATAAAACCTAATAATTTTGAAATGTAATAAAAAGGCATTTGTGTTTATTTGTAAATTTTGTAAAGATGTCACTTATATTTCTACAAACTTTTTTTTTTAATCTCTGCTGACAAAACCTTTGTTTTTAGGATGCTATTCCTATGATCAGTAAACTGAGGTACAATCCCAGATTTGACAAAGCTTTCAAACATGTGTTTGGAAAGACGCTTATTTGCCGTAGCATGGAAGTTTCAACCCAGCTGGCGCGTGCCTTCACTATGGACTGCATTACTCTGGAAGGTTTGTAGTAGTAATTTTAGCTTTGAGTAAACAAATTGTGATGGATTATTTACCCGATGAGGGAATCTTACATAGTCATTCAAAGCCAGATAAGTTTTAAGAGTATTTAAAAATTTACGTCCTTGGCTGCTCTGAAGCTTTTAAGATTTGATAAGGTTTTCTTGCTGTAATGTTTTCAGTATATTTTACTGTGTTTTAGTGAAAGCTTACATAGTAAATTAGGTACCAGTTCGACAATTTCTGTCGGAATCCGTGACCTGAGTTGCAGTTTCCAGTTGTCAACACTCTTTTTAGTTGTGTTCTGGTTGGCCTACTCTAGTGCTCCACTTTTGCTGCCCTTTCTCATCTTTGCTTAGAGTATCAAATATATTCGAGTATAAGCCGAACGGAATATCAGTGGAGGCACCCAATTTTACCACAAAAACTGTGTTAAAAATGTGCTGGAAAAACTTGGCTTATACTTGAGTATATATGGTAATTGTTTCCTTAGTATGTGTTTTTTAATGGAACCTCTTACTCACGGAATGTCCTTGTTTTGTGTGCTGTTCTGTTACTTTGCTAAAAGACAACCTTGGGATAGTTTCAAGTGAGGGTTGAGAATGTATCTCAGGGTGTAGTCTCAAGCACTTCTCTAGACCCAACTGGTCTAGTAAGTGAACTAGTTAAGAAATTAAGTTCTGTTCTGTGTTCTTCCATTTTACCACGTCCATCTATAGGGCTGGGAACAGAGCAGTTAATAGTGGTAGACACTGTCTAATTCTCTAGTCTCAGAGTAGATGAAGCCATTGCTCGTGTTGGTGTTTAACGCTCTTGATTACTTTCTTCTCTTTAAGACATTGGTGTTTCTTTAACTCTCCTTTGCTCCTGACAAGCCGAGACCCATAGTTGTATTTTAGATAGTTGCTTGTAAGGTTTTTCCTTATTTCTTCCCCTCTGTCTTTTCATGCCGTTGGTTTCATTGTAGACGGTTTCATTTTCTGGGTTTGCTGTATTTTTGTCATGATTAGATCTAGGTTTGACATTGTTGGCATGAATGAACATATGAGTGATGTGTATTTAATGCTTCTTATAATGTGTTTGTTCCAGTATCGTTGTTACTAAGCTTGATTACTAGCAGATCTCCCAGTTATAAAGGTAGTTATCTTTTGTAATTAATAATATAGAGCCCTGGTAGCATCAATGGGTTACATGTTAGTCTGCTAGCTGCAAGGTCCTAACTTTGAGATTTTATCTTCTGGAGAAAAGTGAGACTTTAGTCCCAGAAAGATAGATAATCTTGGCATCCTCTTACAGAAGGATCTCGGGGAGGAGACGAGCCACTCAGGGTGCGACGTAACACGGTGAAACATGTAGCTTTCCTCTAGGTCCTAAATGCTGTCCCGCCCCCCCCCACTATCATGATCCCAATTCTACATTACAAATCTGGCTAGACCAGAGGATGTACACTGGTACAGATAGGAACTGGAAACAGGGAACCCAGGACAGATGATCCCTTCAGGACCAGTGGTGTGAGTGGCAATACTGGGAGGATGGGTTGGAAAGGGGGAACCAATTACAAGGATCTACATGTGACCTCCCTGGGGGATGGAGAACACAAAAGTGGGTGAAGGATGACAATATGATAATTTATAAATTATCAAGGGTTCATGAGGGAGCGAGGAGGCACGGGAAGGGAGGGGGAAAGTGAGCTGATGCCAGGGGCTTAAGTGGAGAGCAAGTGTTTTGAGAATGATGAGGGCAATGAATGTACAAATGTGCTTTACACGATGGGTGGATGTATGGATTGTGATAAGAGTTGTATGAGCCCCTAATAAAATGATTTTAAAAATTAAAAAGACATATAGTCTTAGAAACCCACAGGTGCAGTTCTGTCTGTCCTATAGGGTCACTATAAGCCAGAATCAACTCAGTGACAATGAATTTGGTTTAGTTGAGCTTATTATGTAGTTACTGCCTTTGTTATGTATTTGACAATAAGTCAATATGTTATTGAATAAAGAACTTATTTTACAGAATTTCTGCTTTATGATTTTGTTTTTTAAATAGGTGACCAAGTTAGTCATCGGGGTGCACTAACTGGAGGCTATTATGACACAAGGAAGTCACGACTTGAATTACAAAAAGATGTTAGAAAAGCAGAAGAAGAACTAGGTGAGCTTGAAGCAAAGCTCAATGAAAACCTGCGCAGGAATATTGAAAATATCCTTTTGTCTTGTTGAATGATCAATACTGTGGCAAAAGAACTGTTTTGCCTGCAGTATATAGTCTTTTGCATGTTAGGTGCGTTTTCTTATATGCAATGGGGAAATTTTTCATGTGTTTCATATTAACTATTTTATTTAAGCGAAACTTCTATTTAGCTTCTAAAGACTGGAAAACTGAAAACATTTTACTAACTGATCGATTGCTTAGCTGTTTGTTAAATAACTAATACTAGTGAGTCTATTTTATTGTGTACTTCCCATTTTGTCACAATATTAAAAATGTAAACAGTTACAGAGTATTGGGAAATGCTAAGTAAAAGGAGGGTTGTTGATAGCAACTACCTTCCCATAATTGATATTTCAGCTAGATTTAGTTATTACATAATTGGCAAGCTTACTTTTTGTATAAACTACTAATACCTTAAGTGTAATCAGTTACGTGATTGGTACTTTGGGGTGAAAAGAATACATGAAATGTTAGACTTCATTTAAATTTTTTATAACCGTTAGTAAAAGATGATCTGTGTCACTTTGGGAGTGAATTAATGGCATACAATGTTTTAGGTTTTATGATTGGACTCAGTGTTTTATTCAGCATGGCTCTTTTCCACAAAAATGAAGAAAATTAACTTAGAAGTAAAGTAAATGAGGGAATAAATAATGTGTTTAAAAGAACTGGGGAGAGTTTTCCTTAGCCTGGTGTATGGATTAATAATGAAATTGATCAGTTGATGAACCAAATGCAGCAGATTGAGACCCAGCAGAGGAAATTTAAAGCTTCCCGAGATAGTATATTATCAGAAATGAAGATGCTAAAAGAGAAAAGGCAGCAGTCAGAGAAAACCTTTATGCCTAAGGTTCGTAAGTAGCCTTTTTTGTCGAGTTGTTTTAATTGTGTAGAATTAAAAGTGGGTGTTTTTTCCCAGAGGTTGTTTATGACTATTGTTCAGACCCATGCGTTTGGATATGTTTACATTTGTCTAGACCAATCACACTTATCCCATTAGGCACTCATTTTGTAGAGCACACTCACAGACTTCAGTGCAGAGAGAAGCATTTGATAACAGCATAGAGGGAAAATCGGTGACTGTTGTTAGAAGTGATAATATATACTGATCTGATAAGCTTGAAGAAGCATTGATTAAAATTTTTTATATCATACACACATAAAAATAAAATTAAAGGTTCCATGTCATCAAGTTGATTCTTTTTATATCGTACACACATAGAAATAAAGGTTCCATGTCATCAAGTTGATTCCACCTCATATCAACCCTCTCTTACAAAATAGTATTTCCACATAGTGTTTCTAAAGCTATAAATTTTTTTAAAAATCATTTAATTAATGGGGGCTCATACAGTTCTTATCACAATCCAAACATCCATCCATTTTGTTGAGCACATTTGTACATACGTTGCCATCATCATTTTCAAAACATTCTCTTTATTCTTGAGTCTTTAGTATTAGCTAATTTTTCCTCCCTCACTCATGAACCCTTGATAACATAATGTGTTTTTTCCATGTCTTACACTGAGCAATGTCTCCCTTCACCCAATTTTCTGTTGCCTGTCCCCCAGGGAGGGTGTTCCATATGCAGATAATTGTGGTTGCCTCATCTTTTCTCCCTCACTTTCCCCTTACCCTCATGGTGGCTCTACTCTCATTATTGGTCCTGAGAGGTTTAATCTGTCCTGGATTCGGATTGGATTGAATTTGGACACTGCAAGGAGGCAGAAAAGATGTGGATCTAAGGCTACAAATCTTAAGGCAGCAGACTGCCAATTTTTTGTCGGGCGGAACAGCTAGTGAATTTGAACACCCTTTATGTCTTTGACTTTTCAGTTAACCAAATACTTAACTACTGTGCCACCAGCGTTTCGTTCCCTAAGTAGTACTGAAGCAACCAAGAGTGAAAAAAACCAGCCACATTTTTACTTTCATGACTCACAGAACTTATGTTCTTAAGAATTTGTATGAAGACTCTTACATAATATATTATGTTAATTATATAATGTATGATCTGTTTTACATGCCTCCATAGACTTGTATCAAACATTTTTTGTTATATAGCCTAGTTATCAATTTTAATGGAGATCTAATATTTGAATTGATAAAACTTTACTTAGCTCACTTTAATTTCAAACTTAGATTGCTTTCAGTTTTACACTATTAAAATCAATATAATGATTAATAATACTTCTACTAATAAGTGGATAATCTCATATAGCAACGAAGCTTGCAAAGTTTGGAGGCAAGTTTACATGCCATGGAATCTACCAGAGAATCATTAAAAGCAGAATTGGGAACAGATTTGCTCTCTCAGCTTAGCCTGGAAGATCAGAAGAGAGTAGATGCATTGAATGATGAAATTCGGCAACTTCAGCAGGCAAGTACAATCGACGGGAAAACTACCATTGATAATGACTATCGTGAAGGCTACCTTTCTTATTACATAAAAGGAATGGGATATTATGAGCATAAAAATGAGACTTGGACTTCTAATATCCTTAAAAGTTAAATAAGATTTCATTTATGTTTTTCTAACTTGTTCTGGATATGTTAGGATTATGTAAGAAATATGTGTTTTCTACTATCTTATTTAATTATTTTGTATTACTAGTAAAGCCTGAGCTTGTTAGATTTGCCATATTGTTGAGTATCTTTACATATTTGAGCATTTCGTTTTTAGTAAAAATTTAAACAGCACTTGATTTTGGGATGCAAAGATTGTAACAACCAATACATCTAAAAAATTAAAAAGCAAGAAAAAGACTAATACTTTAGAGAATTTGCCTCTTAAAAAGAAGTAGAAATACAAACAGTACTTTGAATATATAGAGTTGAATGCATAAAAAAGTGTATGAAGATTGTATAGGACCCATTTCAGTGCACGTGGGCCCCAGCTATCAGCTATGGTGCGCTGTGCCTGTGAGAGATGTGACAGCTGACTGCCTTTCTTCTTCTAGGAAAACAGACAGTTGCTGAATGAAAGGATTAAATTAGAAGGCATCATTACTCGCGTCGAGACGTATCTCAATGAGAATCTGAGAAAACGCTTAGACCAAGTAGAACAGGTGTGTTGTTTGCTGAGGATTTCTAGATGAGCAGACCACTGGTCCAAAGCGTGGGTTTTGGGGACAGAAAGACTAGTGTTCTGACCACCCACCCTGGGACTGAGATCTAGCTTACAATCTTAAGCAATTTACGATTTCTAAACCTTAAGTTTCCTCCAGTGTAACGTTAGCTTAATAGTAGTACTTTTGTATGATTACTATTCTGCCACATTGTCGATATTCATTAAATGTTAATATTTTCTCAGTAGCAGTCATGCTGAGAACTTTTCTAGTAATTACATCATTACTTGCCTCCTCCTCCCCCAGGGATGCTATAAGTATTTGCCATTACATGAAACACATTTTGTTTTCTTGAATGTCTATCCAAATAATAGTAACAACTGTAGAAATAATTGGCAATCTTATATTCTAAACTAACTATATATTTCACGGTTTAATGCTTATTCTTTTGATATTAAAGGAACTTAACGAACTGAGAGAGACAGAGGGGGGCACTGTTCTCACTGCTACAACATCAGAACTTGAAGCCATCAATAAAAGAGTCAAAGATACTATGGCACGATCAGAAGGTGAGTTTTTTGCAGTAATTTTTTAATGTAGTTAAACTTAGGCCATTCATTTTGTAAAATTGCTTTGTATATAATGAATTATCCAAACCTCCAATAGCATGTACTTAGGATTTTATGTGTTTTTCCATTGTCAAGAGCTGTTAGTGATAAATAGAATTTGCCATGTTGATTATAAATTTTAACCTTTGTTTCGTTTAAATATTTGTCACAATTTTATAATAATTTACTCATTTAGCTGTATTCTAGATTCTGAAAAAAGTTTGTAGTTGAATCATGATTCGTACTACGTACTGTGAGTCAGTCAACTTGATGACAGTGAGTTTTGTTTCTCTTTGAAGTTGCTGAAAAGAATTTTTTTTAGCTTTTTATAAACCTAAGAAACAGTAAATACTGAAACTTGTATTTGACTAAATTTTTTATGCACTCCTAACTTTGTCCAAAAATATTACAGTAAAACTTGAACACTGAAAAAACCTAACGTGTTTCTTTTCATAGATTTGATTACAAAGTAAATTCTTCTAAATAAGATAAAATACTTTAAAGTCTATTCAAACAACATTTTAAAATAGATTACTAGATGCTGTGGAGTCATTTCCGACACAGCGGCTCTCTAGACTCTTGGAGAATGACTGCTTTGCATTGCAGTTGTTGTCAAATGAACTGTTGCACTTTGAAGGGGTTGGAGAGAATTTGCAGGAAGGAGCCTGTTGTCACAAGGAATTTATAATCAACTGCCGACACAAACCTAAAGGTTAGGGGTTCAAACCCACCCGGCGGCTCCATGGCAAAGAAGGGAATGTGATGTGTTTCTGTACGGGTCCTTGATGTGAGGCACTGTTGAATTGATGCCAGTTCATAGCAGCCCTGCCTGGTCCTTAGCCATTCTCATTCTTTTCTGTATTTGATTGAGCCCATCGTTTCGGCATTGGGTCGATCTGCCTCATTAAAGGTCTCCCTCTTTTTTACTGACTCCTGTCTGTTTTATCATGCACAATTTCCTTCAGGAACTGGTCCCTCTTGATACCATTTCCAAGTTTGTGAGATGAATCTTGTTTCTAAGAAATGCCCAGGTTCTACTTCTAAGACAAATTTGTTCTTTCTTCTTTGTCAGCACCATCAGTCAAGTGCCTCCGTTCTTTGGTTCCCTGTTCATTATCCAGCTTTCGTGTGTAGGAAGCAATTGAAAATACCATAGTTTGAGTCAGGGACACCTTAGTCTTCAAGCGGACATTGTTGCTTTTTAATACTTTAAAGAGGTCTTTTGCAGATGTGCCCAGTGAAATAGGTGATTTGATTTTTCTGACTCATGCTCCATGGTCATTGATTATAGGTACAAATAAAAGTAAATTTTAATATTTTCTGTTTATTGTGATGTCGCTTTTTGATCTGGTTGTGTGGATTTTTGTTTTCTTTATATTGAAGTGTAATTCATTCCGAAGATTGCATTATGATCTTCCCTCCTCTCCATTTTAGATCTGGACAATTCCATTGATAAAACAGAAGCTGGAATTAAGGAACTTCAGAAGAGTATGGAACGCTGGAAAAATATGGAAAAGGAGCACATGGATGCTATCAATCATGATACTAAAGAACTGGAAAAGATGACAAATCGGCAAGGCATGCTGTTGAAGAAGAAAGAAGAATGTATGAAGAAAATTCGAGAACTTGGATCACTTCCCCAGGAGGCATTTGAAAAATACCAGACACTGAGCCTCAAACAGGTAAATTGTACTACTGGTTTTAGCTTTGAAGCCTTGTTGCAAACTTTCCTGTATGTTTCAAAACATTGTATTTATATTGACACTGGTTTTTCCTTGATAGTTGTTTAGAAAGCTGGAACAGTGCAACACAGAACTGAAGAAGTATAGCCACGTCAACAAGAAAGCGTTAGACCAGTTTGTGAACTTCTCTGAACAGAAAGAAAAGTTAATCAAGCGACAAGAAGAATTGGATAGGGGCTACAAATCTATCATGGAACTGATGAATGTACTTGAACTTCGAAAGTATGAAGCTATTCAGTTAACTTTCAAACAGGTATGTTTCTTTGGTTAAAGCATACATACCAAAATTACCAGTATTGCTCAATAAGGTGCTTTTTACACTAACAGGTAGACCTGATAAATGTGAACAAATTCAGAACCTAGGTTGCTAATACATAATAATGTGGATGTTTGCACAGTGCTAAAAAAAACTAATATGTAGTTATTTTGTTTTTTTACACAAGATTTAAAAATACTTCTCATACGTTACTTTAAAATATTTGTCTTTATTTTAAGGTGTAAATTCACCTGAAAAGATTATATATGAATTTACATCCTTTTTTTTTTAAGGTATCTAAGAACTTCAGTGAAGTATTCCAGAAGTTGGTGCCCGGTGGCAAAGCTACTTTGGTGATGAAGAAAGGCGATATAGAAGGCAGCCAGTCTCAGGATGAAGGCGAGGGGAGCGGTGAAAGTGAGCGGGGCTCTGGATCACAGAGCAGTGTCCCATCAGTTGACCAATTTACTGGCGTTGGAATTAGGGTAAAATACTTCACATTCAATTTTCCCCCAGAGCACTACCATAGATAAGAATAATTTGTAGAATATTTTGCAAAGCGTCACCTTTTAAGCAGTTTAATGTTAAGAGGTGATGGTGATTCTAATTCTTCAGGATATTAACTCTGCTGCACATTTTGTTAGGTGTCATTTACAGGAAAACAAGGTGAAATGAGAGAAATGCAACAGCTTTCAGGTGGACAGAAGTCTCTGGTAGCTCTTGCTCTGATTTTTGCAATTCAGAAATGTGACCCAGCTCCTTTCTACTTGTTTGATGAAATTGACCAGGCTCTGGACGCTCAACACAGAAAGGCTGTGTCAGGTACAGTTTCATCCCGTTTTATTCTTAATAGGAAACGTACTAAAAGATGATAGTGTGCATACTCACGGTAGCTTCTTGTTGCCTGAGAGATAAGGGAGGGCTCTTTTTATCAGAAGGAAGCCTAGTTAGTATAGGTTAAGTATTAGGACTGCTTGCCTAGAGGTCAGCGGTTCAAACCCACCACTCACAACTCTGCAGGACAGATGTGGCAGTCTGCTCTAGCAAAGATTGTCGGAAACCCTGTGGAGCAGCTCTGCCCTGTGGGGTCAGTATGAGCTAGACTTGACAGCAGGAGACTTAGTGTTTGCTTTTTCTCTTTGCATTTAGTTTTGTGTTTTTAATTTATAAAACTTAAATCTGTAAGAAGCTTAAAACTTCACTGAATTGAAAATTTACTTCAGTTACATTTTCATACAAAATTCTCTCATTTGAGACTTGTGACTTAATGCTTGAACGAGTATCATAATCAGTATTGATTCTAAATTTTCAGATCTGAGAAAGGCAATGCATTAACTTATGATTTCTTTGTACAGACATGATTATGGAACTTGCTGTACATGCCCAATTTATTACAACTACATTTAGGCCTGAGCTGCTTGAGTCAGCTGACAAATTCTATGGTGTGAAGTTCAGAAACAAGGTAATGATTTTTTTTACATGAATTTAAGTTCTGTGAAGTATTTAATCTGTTTTGTTGAACTCTGGTTTTGTTATTTGCCATGAAAGGAAAGTTAGAAAGTCATTGTTTATATCATCATGAAATGTACATAAAGAAAAACTTTCTACGAATGCGTGTGACTGTTAGCAATATTTAATGTTGTGTTTTGTGGCATTCATTTTACTAGTTTTTATTTTCATTGTTATTAAAAAACAGTATCTTCCATTGCAATCGAATTAAATGCTTCTTTGAACTTTTGCAATCTTTAAAACAATTCTGTACACTTATTTGGCAGGATCAAACTGCTCATTCTAGTCTTTTCAGCTCTAAGGTTCTTTGATTAAATACTAAAGTAATTTGATCCAGATTTGAAGTAGACAAGCTGAGCAAAAGAGATGATGCAAACAATTAGATATATGTATTTATTGCCTGTCTGTCTTCAGAGCATTAAAAATGAAGACATTTTTAAGCCCATGCATGGAACAGACACCATTTGTAAAGAAGCTTTTAATCATTGCTTCAGTCAATGATTTGTCATGATATATAAAGTTTATAACAGATAAGCTGTGCATTTTAAATATTATCATGTATAATGCAAATGAACTTTGGTGGGATAGTAGGTTAAGCATTTGGACTGCTGAACAAAGATTCGTGGTTCGAATTCACCAGCTCCATTGGAGAACGATGCGCAGTCTGCTCCCATAGAGAGCAATAGCCTCGTGGTCCACACACAGCAGTTCTCTGTGCTGCAGGGTCCGAATGGGTACATCACGAAGACACTACTATCTTTCTGTTCGACAAGATTAAACAGATTTTGTTTTCATATTCATTGTTCTTTCAGGTTAGTCACATTGATGTGATCACAGCAGAGATGGCCAAAGACTTTGTGGAAGACGACACCACTCATGGCTAATTGTAAACTATTACCTGATGGTGTGGAAGATGTGTATAGTAATAGGATTCTCGAGCGCAAGAACTGTAAATTTAAACTTAAATATTTGATCATTATTAATAGTTTTCAGACTTAGAACATAAATACTCCTTTTATATTCCTGTCTCTGTATTTTATAAGATACTCTGTAATGTTACATTTCTACTCATAGTTTAAGAATTTCATTTCCAACAGGTTTTTTTGTAAAGTGTCTTGTTCCTATTTTAAATCTCTTGAAATATGCTAAATATTCTTCCCTAATTATTCCATCAGTTATACTGCCTCTTTTTTTATAGCTTCAATTAAATAATTGGTTTTATGACTAATTCAATGTTTCATGTGACTTTTATTTATAGTTGTACTAATTAAAAACATTTTTTCTTAATAATTTACTTTTTATTTTGCCTGGAAGGGCTTTGCCTTCAACTAAAGGAATATTAAGAAAAAAATAACTTAGAGTTTTATATTCTTTTTATTATAGCACGTGTGTTATTATAGCACGTGGTTTTCAGCCCTGGCTGTGTATTTGAATCCCCTGAGAAGCTTTTTAGCGATGCAGCGCTGCTGTGTGTCTGTAGTTTTCCCTGGCAATTCTGATTCTGATTGAGGAACCCCGCTTTCACTTGCTAGAGCAGTCTTTGAAATGGCTTTTATTTTGGATGCCTATGGCTTTAATATAATTTGTGTTTGGGGAAAAGTAATTTTTTTAAAAGTAGTTTTACGTGTAACCGAAAACACTAAAGCCATGAAATTTCTCTGTTTTACATACATAGTTTTAGGAAACATTGTTATGTAAACATTTTTACTGAAAGGGCTTTTTTTTTTTTCAGAAGAGTTTTTGTTTGTTGCTGTTACCGTAGCTTAGTTGAGATATAATTCATATACTATAAAATAACCCCCTTTTAAAATACACAGTTCAGTATATTCACAGAATTGTTCAGCCATCTCCATAATCTCATTCTGGGACATTGTCACTCCCGTCCCCTCACCCCCAAACCCTGGACTTTGAGCAGTCACTCCCTGCTTCCCTCCCTTCATCTCTGACGATTCCACATGGACTTTCTGTGACAGTAGATTTGCCTGTTCTGGACGTTTATAGCAATAGGATCATATAAAACAGGGTCTTTGGTGACTAGCTTCTTCCACTTAGCATATTTTTAAAGTTCATTCATGTGCCAGCATTTTATGCCTTTCTATTGTTGATAATATTCCGTGATACATGTAACACATTTGTTTCTCGTCAGTTGATGGACATTTGAGTAGTATCCCTGAGAGCAGTCTTCTGCCCGGTTGGTGTGTGTGTGAGGCAGAACTGGGTCCACCACAGTGAGGTTTCCTTCCCTAGTTGAGGGTTGTTGCGTTTTCCTGTTTAAATTTTGTCTTATTAAATGGAAATTGAGGTCCTGGGACTTGGTGGGTTGCAAGTTGGGCTACCAGCTACAAGATCAGCCAGCAGTTCAAGCCCACAGCCGCTTCTGGGGAGAAAGACGCGGCCTTTTGCTCCTGTAAATATTTACAGCCTCAAAGAGGCAGTTCTCCCTGCCCTTTAGGGACACTGTGAGTCAAAAGCAACTACACAGAAGTGGATTTTTGAGTGAGGCAGATGCTATCTTATATTCTCATGTGGAAATTGAGCAATCGTGGTACTTTGTTTCTGTCGTGCCATACTTTGAAGAGGTATTTTTTCCTCTGGAAAAATTAGGGTATTAATAACATCTATTTCAATTAATTGTCTGTTACTTAAAAATATGTCGTGGCCTGTATTTTACCCACTCTGAGGTTGGCTTTGCCCCCCAAATTTGGTCTTTGTCCTTGAGGGCCATATCTGAAGATTGGTGCTAATGAGACATGCAGGATACAGTGTGCACAGCAAGAAATAACACTGATCCTAACTGACCTAGTGTGTGAGAGGAGAGGACCATTGGATCCACAAATAAGGCCCCAGGGAAGGTACTTAGGAGAACTACGCGACTTTCTAATCCTGTGGAGTTATCGTCTCTATCAGAAACTAACCTCTGCACTAGGGCACTTCCACCCAGTCCACAGGGTCACGATGAGGCAGAAGCGACTTGACGGCAGTGCGCTGGACTGGAGTAATTAGGGCTCTGAAGATAGACGCACTGTGGGCTTCTTGGGAAAGAACTAGTGCATTTGCTAGGCAGTGTGCCCTTGGTGAACGTGGAAGCTCCAAATTGGGAACCCTCAGAGCTCACCTTACAAATCTCGTCATTTGTATCCTTTTGGCTATAATAAAATTGTTCATTGTGTATAGTGTTTTACTGTGTCTTATGAGTCTTTAGTGAATTGTCAAAACTGTGGGGGCACCCTGCGTATCCACTTCTTAGCAATTTTCCTGAGAGGGTAAAGGGTTAAACCTCAACTTCATGGCCACTGGGTCAGAACTGAGGACATTCTAGGCTCCTCCAAACTTCTAGTTGTCCACAGACTTGGCAGTTTTGAGAACGTGCCCGGTGAGCTGATCTCACTCCAGTGCTCATCAGGGTCAGAGGAGGAAGTGCTGTGGGGAGCTCCTGGTGTCTGAAGTGGGACTGGAGGGGCAAGAATTAAATAGCTGGAGATTGGTTTACTTTCCTTGAAGTTACATTAAATGTTTTTTGCTAAATTGCATTGATCTAGTTGATTTCTAAAAGGAACATTTCATTTGATGTAAGAATTCAGACTCTTACTCTTTTCACTTTAAAATCAGTCATCGAGTTAATGCCAACTCATAGAAACCCTAAAGAGCCAGGGTAGAATCAGCCCGGTGAATTTCTGAAACTCAACTCTGGGAATAGAAAATCCTGCCTTTCTCGGAGGAACGCCGATGGTTTCAAACTGCTGACCTTGTAGATCACAGCCCAAAGAGTAACCACTACACTATCACGTCCCCTAAGAATTCAGATTTTACAAAGCGTTTCCTCTTCTCCAATGTGGCTTTTATGCCGACACTAAGAATATCTGAACTTGCAGTTGCACATACACTCGTGGATAAGCTGAGTTTCCCCGCACATTTTTAATGCAGTTTTGTGGTACAATTGGGTGCCTTGGCTGATAGCCGGTCGGCTTGCACTTGAGTGCATGCAGTAAGTCTATTAGAGCCAGAGTCCTTTTGTATTTCTAAATTAAAATGCTAGTGGGGAGCTGCTGTATCCTTTTTGTATAATGTTGCTGATCTACTTCATTACTCACAGAGGCAATTTTAGGAACTGAAACACCCCCCCACCCCACCCAATCATTTAATTAGGAGCTACTACAGATAAATCGTTCCATAATTCATTCACATCAAGCAGTATTATACAGTTGCTACCACAATCAGTTTCCAAAGATTCTCTTGAACTCCTTGGCATTAGCTCCCTTTTATCCACTCCGCCCACCATATCCCCCCACCCCCAAGCCCTTATTTTACTTGCTCTCTGTATAGGTTATCAATCCTGGGTTTCATAGACCGAAAAACAAAAATTCAAGAGGGTCCCCCCAGTGGCAAAATACATCTGAGAGAAACCCCCAATATGAATTTAAAAATACAATATTGAAAACCTGATCAGGCCCACCCACAGATTTTTTTTCAGCTGTTTACTTTTTTTAATGGTTTTATTAGAAGCTCATACAACTCAACACAATCCATACATACATCAGTTGTGTAAAGCACATCTGTATTTTCATTTCCCTCATCCTCAAAACATTTCCACTTAAACCCTTGGCATCAGGTCCTCATTTTTCCCCTCCCCTTCCCTCATGAACCATGGATAATTTACAAATTATTATTTTGTCATTTCTTGCCCTGCCCGACATCTCCCTTCACCTACTTTTCTGTTGTCCGTTCCCTGGGGAGGAGGTCACATGTAGATCCTTGCAATCGGTTCCCCCTTTGCAACCCACTCCCTCTACCCTCCCAATATGCCACTCAAACCGCTAGTCCTAAAGGTATCATCCGCCCTGGATTCCCTGTGCCTCCAGCTCCTATCTGTACCAATGTACATCCTCTGGTGTAGCCAGACTTGCAAGGTAGAATTTGGATCGTGATGGGGGGTGGGAGGGAGGTAGCATTTAGGAACTAGAGGAAAGTTGTATGTTTTATCATTGCTACATCGAACCCTGACTGACTCGTCTCCTCCCCAAAGCCCTTTTGTAAGGGGATATCCAGTGGCCTCCAAATGAGCTTTGGGTCTCCACTCTGCATTCCCCACTTCACTCACTATGATAAGATTTTTTGTTATGATGATGCCTGATAGCTGATCCCTTCGACACCTTGTGATCACACAGGCTAGTGTGCTTCCATGTGGGCTTTGTTGCTTCTGAGCTAGATGGCCGCTTGTTTACCTTCAAGCCTTTAAGACCTCAGGTGCTATCTCTTGATAGCCAGGCACTATCAGCTTTCTTCGCCACATTTGCTTATGCACCCATTTTTCCTCAGCGATTGTATCATGGAGGTATACACCCAATGATATGATTTTTTTGTTCTTTGATGCCTGATAACTGATCCCTTCAGCACCTCGTGGTCACACAGGCTGTTGTGTTCTTCCATGTGGGCTTTGTTGCTTCTGAGCCAGATGGCTGCTTGTTTACCCTCAAGTTTTTAAGACCCCAGTCATATCTTTTGATAGCACTATCAGCTTTCTTCACATTTGCTTATTCACTCGCTTTGTCTTCAGCGGTTGTTTAGGGAAAGTGAGCATCATAGAATGCCAATTTAATAGAAGAAAATATTCTTGCATTGAAGGAGTACTTGAGTGGAGGCCTAATGTCCTGCTACCTTAATACTAAACCTATAAATATGCTCAGTCCCTACCTGGGTTTCAGCAATACATCTTCATTACATTACCCTTGATCATGCCCTACCAAGCCTCCCACATCCACATCACCACCAATTTGGATCACTTGTTCCCTTGTCCCTGGGTTTATTAACACCACTTTCCCGTACCTCCCCCTATCCTATGTCCCCCCCAGAACTGTCAATCCCATTGTTTTCTCCTTGAGATTGTTCATCTAGCCTGTCTTATTTAGACAGACCTGCGGAGATAATAATGTGCACAAAAACAAGACAGCAAAACACAGATTTTAAGGGTATGAGTCACCACCCTCTAGTTTTCTTGGCCCTGTCCCCCCTCCTCTTTGCTTGAGAGCCTGCCTATTAGATACACTCCAGTGACTTGTCTCTGTCCTATTTAGGACTGGGTGACTCCTAGCTGCCAGTCTTCTGCATGCAAGATGCCAGTTTGCTCCATAAATCTGCCATCATATGGCACTCAGTCTCCCCTTCCTAGAGACAGAGAGTCTCTGGGTGTAAGAGCCCTTGTGGCAGCCAGTAACTACACAGGATATGAGGCAACACAGATGGGGTTTGCATAGAGAACAGGGACATATTTTATAAGTCTGTTGCAAGTAGAACATTCGCATTTAAATGTATCCTTATTGGATTTTGTGTGTTTCTAGTATGCTAGTCAGATCAGTGCCTAGCACATTAAGTAGATTATAGTGCAAACACGAACGTTCAACTATCCGGTGATACCAAATCCTACTTGAGGCTCATAAATCTTATTAAAAATGGTGGCTATAACAGCTGTTAGTCTCTACCAATATGGTCTCAGCCAGTCTGAAGCAAAGGAGAATGAAGGAAATAAAAGAGTCAAAGAGCCTAGAACCGAGACTAAGTAGCCCACATGAACCACCATCTCTTCTAACTTGAGACCAGAATTAGATGCTGCCCAGCCACCACTACAACTGTGCTGACACATTGGAAAGTCCAGAATAGAATAGAAAACATAGACAAAACAAAAGTTCTTTTAAAAAAAGATTAAACTTAACTGGGCCAAGAGACGAGAATCCCCAAGACTATCACCCGAAGCTGCCCTTTGAACTTACAGCTAATTCTGCATGTCAATTTTTGGCTAAATAATAAATTGGTTTATAAAATAAAGTTTACTCAGGAAACCAGTTACCTGAAAGCAAAGAGGAGGATGAAAGGAGGGGAAGAGATGCCAGGTCAATTGAAACAGAAGTAGGGCTGGAGATGGAATGTTGCCACATCATAAAACCTGACAGAATGGAACAATGTGTATAGAAAGTGCTAAAGGGGAACCCAATTTGCCGTGTAAACTTCGACCTAAAATATCTCTTAACCTTCCTCCAGTTCTTTAATTCCTCCTTCCCGCCACTATCAGGACCCCAGTTCTACTTTACGAATCCAGCTAGACCAGAGAATGTACCCCGGTACCGATAATGAGCTCTCTACACTTGGGATCCAGCACAGGTAACCCCCCAGGAACAATAATGAGAGTAGTGATACCATGAGGGTAAGAGAAGGGGGGAAAGGAGCCAATCGATGAATAACACCTAACCCTCCACCCCCACGGGATGAACAACAGACATGGGTGAAGGGAGACAGCAGACGGTGTGAGATATGAAAAACCAATCATTTGTAATTTGTCAAAGGGATGGAATGGGGGGGCTGATACCAAGGGCTCAAGTAGAAAGAAAATGCTTTGAAAATGACGATGGCAACATGTATAATTGGGCTTGATACAGTAGATGTATGGATTGCTATAAGAGCCCCCAATAAGACAATTCATTAAAAAAAAAATTTTAAGTTTAGTTTGACGGTGCCCGGCTATCAAGAATATAGCGACTGAGGTCTTAAAGGCTTGAAGATAAGCAAGCGGCCATCTAGCTCAAAAGGAACAAAGTCCACATGGAAGAAACACACCAGCCTGTGTGATCACAAGGTATCAAAGGGATGGGGTATCAGGCATCAAAGAACAAAAAACCGTATCATCAAAAAAAAAACAAAAACCCGTATCATTGTGAAGGAGGAAGAGTGCAGATTGGGGACCCAAAGCCCATCTGTAGGCAACTGGGCATCTGTTTATGGAAGGGTCACGGGGAGGAGATGAGCCAGTCAGGATGCAGTGTAGCAAGGATGAAACACAGAACTTTTCCCTAGTTCCTAAATGCTTGCTCTCCACCCCCACCCCCGACTATCATGATCCCAATTCTACCTTACAAATCTGGCTAGACCAGAGGATATACACTGGTACAGATAGGAACTTGAAACACACGGAATCCAGGACACATGATCCCTTCAGGACCAGTGGTGTGAGTGATGATACCAGGAGGGTGGAGGGAGGGTGAGGTAGACAGGGGGAAGTGATAACAAGGATCTACATATAACCTCCCTGGAGGACGGACAACAGAAAAGGTTAAGGGAGACATTGGACAGTATAAGATATGACAAAATAATTTATAAATTATCAAGGATTCATGAGGGAGGGGGAAATGAGCTGATGCCAGGGGCTTAGGTGGAGAGCAAATGTTTTGAGAATGATGACGGTAACGAATATACAGTTGTGCTTTATACAACTGATGTATGTATGGGTTGTGATAAGAGTTGTATGAGCCCCCAATAAAATGATTTTTTAAAAAAAGCTTAGCTCATAAAACAATAAAGCTTGTAGAAGAAAAACAAAATTAAAAATATTTAATGCTGACCATAAAAACTGGAAACACTAAGGTGCACTTAAAGATGAGGAAAAAAGCAGAAAATTTAACTTGAAAAATGTCAATTTAAGGTGAAGTTATGACTAAGTTCACAAAAGCAGTAAATGTAACATAAAAGTTTATACCACTTCTTAGATCGAGACCTTGACTGGGAAAGATTTTTCAAGCATTGGAATCTTCTTACCAGCTGAGAATTGAAATGGATAAACTGCAAAGATTGCCAAGACTGGTGAGGTGGTCGGCTTTGCCTATGTTGCCTCCCCCCCCCACACACACACACTAATACCTTAAAATAACTTCTGAGATGCAGTCAGTCATTTTTATCTGTTTGTCTAGGTCCTGGTGGGTAAGTTCAAACTGATAAGGAGGCAGCTTATTTGTCCTATAAGGGCCCATCCCACAGAGGCTTGAGGTACCTCACTACCAAGAAGAGTCGAATTGACCCAGGGTCCCTGGCTGTGAGACTCAGCAGAAACTGGAGTGAGTGAGGTGAGGGCTAAGCCCCTCTGAGCAGGCGGAAGCCTGCCAGTCAAGCAGAACCAAAAGAGCTGTAACACCAGTCCTCCCAGGACAGGCCTCAGTGGGCCTCATGTAGGACATCCTTCTCCCCCACTTCCCCCCGCATCCCCCTTAGGGCTGGGTAACATGACAACAAGAGAGGCCACTGGCCTGGGGAGCTTGCTGGGAGCTGGCAGTAGGCGCAGCTGCTCGGGACCCTGTGCAGGGGTCTTCCATCAGGTGGCAAGGCCCAGCAGCAGAGCAGAGCATGGGCAGCAGGGTGGGAGCCAGAAGAGGTGGCGACACAAACACATCTGACTTGTATTATGATGTGCCTGCCCAGCAACAACATGGCTGTGGGTCATTTAGAGCAAGAAGTCCTGGTGGTATTGTGGCTACAAGTTGGGTTGCGATCCACAAGGTCTGCAGTTCAAAACCACCAGGCCTTCTGAGGGAGGAAGACTACTTTCTCCTCCTATAAAGAGTCACCATCTCGGAAACCCACTGGGCCAGTTCATCCCTGTACTGTCGGATGGCCACGAGTCAGAATGGATTCGGTGGCGGTGAGTTTGGTTTGAGTTTGATCATTTGGGAAGGGAATCTGTCCTTACTGCATAGTTGTCTTTCTGTCAATAATCATGACTTCCACTTTGCCAACCTTGCATGTCTTCTGTGTCTGGCATGATCACAGATGTATATCACACCCACAGAATTATTGATGGCGGGGGTAGGGCTGGGGGTGCCTTCCTCCCAGTCTGCAAATTTGAGGCACAGCCTGACTGCCTGCCTGTGCGAGGCAGTTAGCTGAAGCCAACAACCTCATTTATTTCCAGATCCGCTAGAGGGGGCCCTTGGCACGTGCCAACCCTTGCTCCATGTTCCTGGTCTGGTTTTTGAAACTGCAGTTTTCTCTCTAGTTCCTTATTAGTAGAGAAGGTCGAAGTGTGATATTCTTGAATTCTCTGTTACAGGAGTTTATGAGCCAAGTGTTAAATGCTTGCAGCTCAGATGCATAAATTAGATGCTTTTAGCCAAGGTACCACGTGCTCCCCACAGGGCCTACTGCTATTTAGAATGCTCTGCAGCAGCTGTTGGTAAGGGTTTGTTAACAAAAAGGGCAACTCGTTCCCCAAACATCCCTGCGTGTTTCTCTGCCGGGCAGTGCTTTTTACTGCCGTGTCTTCTGAATTCTCAGATGGACCCAGAAAGGGGGTCATCTTTTTACACATTGACCATTTCTGCTACCCACAGCCCATAATCAAGTCAGCTTCACCTCTTAGGTTGGTTTTGTTTACCATCTCAAAGTCATCTCCACAAGAATCGAACCCAGATGAGGGTCTCACTGAGTGCCAGGAACACCTGCGGAATGTTTACTAAGTCACCCGACACCTGTGTTGTTAGGGGGCATCGGGGCAGTTCCAGCCCTATGCACAACAGAACTGAACACACCTGGCCCGCACCGCTCTCGCAATGGTTCCCATGCCCCAGCCCAGCATGGCAGCCGCTGTGTCAATCCATCGCCTCAAAGGCCTTCCTCTTTTCCGTTACCCCTTGATTTTACCCAGCACCATGTCCTTCCCGAAGGACTGGTCTCCCTGGACACCGGTAGGCTTGGAGAAAGCACTCTTGTCTCGCGGGATGGTTCCACCAGTTCCCCTTCCTCCTGCTGAAGAAGATGGCATTCCTCCTCCTGGTGAGTAGGGGTGTAGCTGTAACCGCATGTGGGCATGCCTGAGTACCCACAGCCCTGCCTCCTGTGCAGAGTGCTCCAGCTACTGTGACCCTGGTGTGAGCACTGCCGAGGAGATGGGCGGAGTTAGGGGCAAGCAGCCAGGGGCTCCTTCATCAGCTGTGAGGGGGGCTCTGAAAACCCACCAAGAAGAAACCACTGAAGCTGGGGCTCCCAGTGACCCTCACTCTCCTGCTGCCTGTGGGCACCTTCCTGGGCATATGCTGTCTAGCCTCTGGCCCTAGTCAGGTAGAAGAAAAAGACAACTGTGTTAGTTCTGGTGGGTCTCTTGATTCCTTGGCACAAAATCATGAGGATGACAGTCTTCCTGAGTCTTTTTTGTTTTTCTCCTGCTGGTAGCACCACCTTTTCAGGGGTCCTGGTGGCATAGTGGTTCCACGTTGAGCTACTAACCTCAAGGTTAGCAGTTCAAATCCAGTTGCTGGAGAAAATGAGGCTTTCCCTTGTGGAGAGTTACCGTCTTGGAAACCCATAGGGTTGCTACACATCGCAGTTGACTGAAGGGCAGGGAGGGAACCTCGTCCATGGGGTTTTTAAATCTTGAAAGGGTCTTGGGGAAGTTAAACAAATCCACAGAAGTGATGATGAGAACACTGGAGCCACTTCACTTTGGGTTATTGCTTATTGCGCCTCTGTGTGGCCCCACTATTCCCGTGACTCCAGCCATGGCAGGAAGGGCAGGAAATCAGGCCACGTATCGCAGTCGGCGTATCACAGACTGACATACACAGAGCAGGCCTGAGGGCCTACAAAGTCAGCGCATTCCCAACCACGAGGCTGAAAGGCCTAAGGGCAAAACATGAAGACTCCTTCATAAATAGGCAGATAGATTAATCACTTGGAAAGGATTTTAGAATAAGTTAGCCAAGAGCTATGGCCATTACTCGTTGCCTTGTCGTCTGCCCCCCCCACCCCGCATAGATATGTGGTGATGTGGTCTGACT
Organism: Tenrec ecaudatus; assembly: GCF_050624435.1. NCBI lineage: Eukaryota > Metazoa > Chordata > Mammalia > Afrosoricida > Tenrecidae > Tenrec > Tenrec ecaudatus. Next base: position 94,475,844 of record NC_134545.1, read on the forward strand.
GTGAGGTGCAAACAACAATTATTCAAGTGTCTTAGATATAATGGCAAGAATCACCCCCAGTCTTCAGGTCTGAAAACAGTCAAGCCCTTTACGACTTCCTGGTCAGCTCGAGGTTCTGTTCCGTAGCTTGGATGCCCCAAGAAAGGGCAGGAGACAGATGCAGGCTGGGCAGAGAGCCAGAGGTATTTGCAGCCCGCCAGCTTCACCTGGAACGATGAGTTCTTGCTCCTGTCCGGGGAATGCTTGCAGGGTTCTACGGGAACGAGGGCTCCTTGCTAGATTGCAGAAGCTTGCCGTCAGCTGTTGGCCCAACTAATGAAGCCCCTCGCTGCCAACCCTCGCTGCCAACTTCCCTATTCTCTGCAACCCTTAGCCATCGAGAGCCCCAGAGTTGAGCTTGACCTGGCCTAGCTTGTCTGCACGATTGGCTCCAAGGAAGAAACAAGGCTGTGCACCAGGGGGGCCTCTGGCTTCAGCTGAAGTTCAGCCCCAAGGTGAACAGGGATTAACTTCCTCACCCTTTCTGCTCTCGCTGGGCTTGCCAGCCTATGCCCAAGGTAGAGAAGGAAATTGGGGCCAAACTTCTTAGCCTTTGCTCCTCAACCCCCACTTCCTCCAAGGCAAATGAAGGTCCTGACTTGGGTCCTGGGCCCCAAACAGTTTTCTTCTTAGGGACTAGAGCAGCTCATGGCCTTTGCGCTAGCGTGCCTGGTAGGGCCAATGCCTGGAATTCTCTCTCACTTGGTACTTAAGACTACTGAGTCATGTTGTCGGTCCATCAGATAGTGACTCCTCCTAGCCCACAAATGGACAAGCTTCTTGATGGAAGAATTCAGGAGAATCAGGCAAAGAATGCCACCAGTGAGCAGGTGGGGCCAGCAGCTCCTGCCAATCAGCCAAGAGCACAATTACAGGACCTGCTCAGGTGCAGCTAGTTCAAATACCAGGGAGATGACAGACTTGCTAGGGTTGACCTTGGGGGTATGGGCAGTGACATCTGGTGGCTGATGATAGGGGTCTAAGATGCTCACTGTATGGAGGGGCTCATGGCAGATGTCTGACTGACTTTGAGAGAGGCAGATGGTGCGTCCCAGGTGTGGAGACTTAGGAGCTTAGTGGCTTCATGCTAGGTCCCATCTTGAGTCCTTGGACCAGGCGCTGCACCTGCCAGTCCTGCTCCAGCTCCCCCTGCAGGCAGCTCTGAATGTCCTCCAGGCTCCTGCCAATCTTTCTGAGTCATCTTCTTTTCTGTGCATTGATCTGTCTGGGAGCCCATAGTGGCTATGAGTGGGCTGCTAATACCAAGGTCAGCAGTTCAAAACCACCAGCTTCTCGGTGGGAAAGGGTTGCTATCAGTTGGAATTGATCTGATGGCCCCGAGTGGATTTGGGTTGGGTTTTGGGTCTTGAGCTTTAGCCAATCGCCTTAAAACTCTCCCACCACCCAAAAGGAGGGTGTGCCCAGGAGACTTGTCTAAGCCAGGACGGGAACAGCCATGGTGCGATGACCCTTCATTTAATGGGACAGTTGCTTGAGTTTTTCCAGACCCCAGACACAACTACCAAGTCACATGAGACATGAGAGAACATTAACATCAGATGTTCACGGGCGACTTGGCTCGAGGGCTCCTGGTGCTACGGAGAGGCAGAGATGCCCAGCGCTGTCCCCGGGCCTCGGAGTTCACTGCTCGCTGCACCTGAGTTTCACATCCCCCATTTTTTTTTTTTTGAAAAGCAAAATTTCTCATTAGGTTTCTTTCCATTCGTGAAGACAGGTAGGTCTTTTATAAACGTGAAGTAGCTTCAAGTGGACTTTGAACAATCTGGGGCCGCAATACCTACAAAAAAATTCAGACATGCCCCATTAGGGTCATCAGCAGGGCAGCCACTTCAGGTGGGGGTAGCCCAGTGTGCAGCCAAGGAAGCAGGGAAGGTAACTTGGCTAAAGATATCTGTGAACAAGCGATGGGGCTTGGAGTAGAACTCTGGGCTGGCCGGTCCCACCAGCCCTTTCTGCCAACACTCCCGGGAGTGGGAGGTGAAGGACCCGTCTGAATAAGTAGGTTTCAGAGCTGTCTACGAATCTTGGGTGCTTTTGGTCTTTCCCTGGAGTCCTGGTAGCCTGGTGGTTATACATTGGCTGGCTAATTGCAAGGTCAACCCTTGAAAACCACCACCAGCCCCTCAGGAGAAAGATGGGGGCTCTCTTGCCCCCTGAACAGTTACTGTCTTGGAAACTCACAGGGGCAGTTCTACCCTGTCCTACAGGGTTGCTTTAAGTCAGCATCGACTCAATGGCAGTGAGTTTGGTTTTTTGGTCTTTCCTGCGTCCCAGCCCCCAGGGATGTCAGGTTCAGAAAGCAGAGGCGTCTGCTCCAAGATCCGGGGTTCAGCAGGCTCTTTCAGATGGGTCCTAAGAAGGAATTTCAAATCCTAGATCAGGAGCATGTGTGTCTTTGCAGACTGGATGCCATTGACACTGGGTAATTTAGATTCAGATAAGAACCCCTCTAGTTTGGTAGTGGGATGGCCTATGGGATCCTGTACCATTCTCTCTTCTCGCCTGCCCCACCGTAGTCTCCCAATTTTTATAAAAGGGAGAGATTCCAGAAGGGAACAGAAAGGCCTACACTTGGCGCCCTCCCACTGCCCGACGCCCTCCCTGGTGGAGCCGGCTTCCCTGAGGAGAGCCTGGGGCCCGTCCTGCCCGGTGCCAATGAGACGGGCAGACTGCGACGATGCCCTGTTTATCGACTGGTGCTCCACCCTGTGGTTTGCAGGTGTTTGAAGCAGAAATCTGGGACATTCGAAGTGGGAGGAATTCAGAAGTTGACAGAACTAAGAAGAGTTCCAGGCTGCCAAGCTAGTGAGCTCACTGTGTACTGGTGGGTATGAGGTCCGTGTTTTATCTGCCCTGAAAGAGGTTTCTGCAAGACATGCATCTTTTCGGGGCCCACTGAAATCGGTTCCTGCTCCGGCAGACTGAATCTGAAGAAGAGGCCAGGACAGACTTGCATCCTCTGAATTACGCCTGTGCTTTTTCTTCCCAGTCTCTTAGTCTCATCAATTTAAGACCTACCAAACAAAAACCGTTGTCTTATCTGCCTTAATTTTGAGTAAGATGTCCCTCTAAAATCCTGAAGAAGCCACCTCTCACTTGTCAGGTTCTCACAGAGGTGGCCTGTGCGCCGTCCCGATGCTGGACGCTATAATCCCAAACCAAGTTCATGGCTAGCGAGGGGATTCCAATTCATGGTGACCCTCTAGGACAGGGTAGAGCTGTAACTCTTTACAGGAGTAGAAACCCCATCATTCTCCCACAGAGCAGCCAGTGGTTTCCAACTGCGGACCTTGCAGGTAGCAGCTCAATGGGTGACCATATGCCACCAAGGCTTAGTCTAGAAGCTCGGTGGGAGCCTGTCCATCCGGGGTGACTGCTGGTATTTGAAATACTGGTGGTGGTGTATCTTCCAGCAGTATATCAAATACCAGCAGGGCCACCCAGATGGACAGGTTCCCACCAAGCTTCTAGATTAAAAACAAGCTAGGAAGGAGGGAGAAGGGGTCCCCTCTGAAGGGACTCGCCACTGAAAACCACATGAGTGGCCTCCGGCTCTGGAGGGGTTCCTATCCGAATCTGTGTTCTCCAAGATTGAAACCACCAAAGGCTTAATTTGACTTGGATGCTCAATCAGTGTTCGTGGAAGCAGCCTCAGGAAATCACACTGTGGATCGCCTCGGGCATCTCTGCGGCATAAGTCCTCTCCAAAGGGACAAGAATGAAGAGGTCACTTTGAGGACAAAGATGGATCTGAGACAAGTCATGGCATTAAAAAAAAATCATTGTTTTGGGGGCTCATACAGCTCTTAGTGCAGCCGATCCATCCATCCTTTGCAACAAGCCCATATGTACATTTGTTGAAGTCAGGGCATTTTCAGTGGCCTCGTCTGCCTGTGGAAGCTGGATGGTGAAGGACGAAGACCACGGAAGAATCGAGGCAGCGGAATGATGGTGTTGGCACAGAACACTGAAAGTACCAGGACCTGCCAGAAGAACTAAAGAAACCTATTTTGGAAAAAGTATAGCTAGTCTAGGGGCAGTGGATTACTTAATAAATTGTTTATTTAGCCAAAGCCTGTAACTCTCCCACCAAATGACCTTCCCAGCCTGGGTCTGGTAAAAAGGTGGGGGGAGATACTGATAGGATTCACCTGTGAGTACATGCAAACAGGATTTCCAGGAGGGCCTTCCTGCCTCGTAAAATGAGCCCTCCGAGAAGCAGGAGGAGGAATCTCTTGTCAACGTGCGAAGGGGTGGAGTCTAGTCTGTCAATCAGGTCCCAGCTTGATGACCTCATTTGGAGACCCCCAAGAGATAAATAGCTCACTGTAGGCCAGATAAACACAACTTATGCTTTGTATTCCTGTTGACAAGACACACGGAGCTACGCTAGAGCCCTGGAGCTGGAGTAGCCATGTGGAGACCCAAGCCAGCACTGAGATGCTTCCACTGCCACTGGATCCACAAGACTCTCCACCCAGTGGACTGTGATCTTCCTGCATTCGGCATCATTGCATGTGTTACATGGGTCTAAAGAGGAATACCAATTATAGATTGGTATTGGACATATGGGCAAACATCAGAATTATTGATCTGGACTGGGCTGGGATGTTTTCTGAATGTTTGATTGCTCTTGTACATAAAGCTCTTATATACTTATGAGTATCTATGAATTTGTTTCTCTAGTCAACCTGAACTAACACACCAGCAAAATCCAGGAGTGTAATGTGCCCTCTGGATCCAGGATCCCTGTGTAGTGAACCTCCTGGATCCAGAAGACAGCTGATCCAGAGAACAGTGCAAAACCAGGAGCCAGAGCATGGAACAGAGGGATACATTTCCCAAACCCACAGAGAAATCAAGTTCCTTTGTGCTGGAAGCTGGCTTGTGAAGTGAGGTGCCTCTAGGCACGTAGTTGGGGAAGCTAGACTTGCTGACCCAGGGAAGTGGAGCTGAGTGCCTTCGGCTTTGGCTTGCTGGATTGGGATGACTCTGGGCACTTAATTCAGGGGACTGAATTTGCTGGCCCCCTGAGCTTGAGCCGAATGATTTCAGGTTGAGGCTTATATCAGAGTAATATGCCCCTTGGGTCATTTATCAGCAAACCCGAAGAACTTTGTGACATGTCCTCATAAGCAACTAACCTGAGCATTTCTCCCTTTCATTGCATGTTGTTAGCTTCCTTAGCAAGCCCTTTCATCACGAATTGTGTCTGTGGGTTTTGTGCAGTCACCGCAATGGATACCAGGACCTCGCGACCCAGAAGAGAACACGTATGAAGACGGCAGAAGGCTCCTTAGGAGCGAAGCTAGTGGCACTTCATTTCAGGAACTGGGCGCCTGTTCGCAGGAGAGACCAGTGCCTGCCGAAGGACGTCATGCTTGGCAAAGTAAGTGGTGGAGCAGGGAACAAGAGGAAGGCCCTCAACAGGACAGACGGACGGACACCATGGCTGCAGCAATGGTTTCCAACATAGCACCTGTGAGAAGGCACCGGACTGTTCCCCTGCGTCCAGCTTCCCGAAGCGTCGGAACAGACTCGACACTGAACAATAACAGCGTGTCACCCACACCTGGCCACCACCTCGGATTCGTTGGGCTAGTTTTGCGAATGCGGTTTCTCCAGCCCTGCACTCTGAAATTCTCAATCAGGCCAAGGACCCAGCCCAGAGGGGCCTGGAGCGAGCCATGTCTGCATACAAGGCAAAGGACTGGCCCCAAAGGGAGGGGATCAGGCCTGCTAAAATCTTTTCGCTTTGGAAGAAAAGGTAGCCTTTGAACCGGTCTAAGACATTCAAGCAAAAGAAAACACCAGAGATTGTTGGCTTTGTTTTTAATCCCTAGGAAAAGTGAAGCTTTCACTCTAACTAAAGCAAATGGGTGGGTGGGTGGGGTGGGGTGAGGGGGCCTCAGCTGCGGACAGAGGGGACGTTCCCGTACCCCCCAGGACCTGTGGTTAAAAGGAGCCCTAAACTAGAGAGTTCGATCACAGGGAAGCATTGACCAAGGTCTCCCGCCTCCTGGACAGCCGCCGGGGTACGCTACTTCCCCGTTTCCCCTGGGAGAATGCTTTGCAGTGGACAAGTCTGACTGGGCTCTCAGCAGAAGGCTCACAGCTGAGCCGTCTGGGCCGGCTGGCAGTTCTGAGGGTGGGATTTGGGGGCTCAGCACCGCCCTGGGTTTACAGTTTGTACAGCTGGAAGGTCTTCCAGCTGCTCCCTGCAGTCCCAGTGGCTTCCTGGTTCACCCATCGTTTCTAGGGAGCTTTTGTTGAAAACCAGTAGTCAGGACCCAGCCGCTGGAACGTGTCCAACTCAGTGGTCATCTCCCGTGGTCTAGCCAATGCAAGTCCCACCACCACGAGAGTCCTCGTGGCCTTGGCCAGCAGTCAGTCCGACAGCACCCCGACCTCGGAGTCCTCAGCAGGCCCCATTCTAGAGGGGAGTCCCAGGTCTGCTGAGCCTGTCACTGGCCTCATGACAGGTCAACCTCGTCTTCAGGCGGTTGCCGGCGCTCCTGGATCTGCAGTCTTCTGTATTCACCCTCACCTCTTCCAGAAACCCCTTCTACCACGAAGCCTTTGGAACCCTTCGATGTCAACGCCTCATACCTCCCACTTACTCCTAAAGAGTTCCTCTGTGTTTGGGGATAGAAACAATATACATTGTTTTCATGCACCTCCTTTCTTGGTAGAGGAAGAAGGACCAGGGAGCTCCTGGCTTCCCATCGTCACTTCATATCGATTGTGTCATAATCACGCCGTCTAGCTGTGTCTATCGCCACCTGCAGACCCTCCCTACAGACACATCCACACCCCCTCACTAGCCCCAACCGGAGGTGCACCTGAGCCGAGTCATGGTGTTTCCCAACGGCTCACATGCATGTGAGGCTGCACAATGAGTAAGGAAGACCGTGGGGGAGCAGCTACGTTTGAATGAGCAGCTGGCCAAGAATATGGCCCATACCCTGGACTCCCCCAAGAACCAACAACTCCATCTTGGGAGAAGGACAGCCAGCATCCTCCTTAGAAGCCAGGAGGGCGGGACTTCATCTCCCCTACGCTGGGCATGTTGTCGGGAGATGGCCGTCCTTGGAGAAGGAGCTCCTGCTTGGGAAAGCGGAGGGTCAGCTGGAGAGAGGAAGCCAGCCAAAGAAACGGATCGACACCGTGGCTGCCGCACTGAGGTCCAGCAGGCGGTGTCCAGTGTGCAGAGCATTACTAGGAGCCAGAGTTGACTTGGTGGCACCAACCAACAATGACAACTCCCCTCCAACCAAGCTGTCCAATGTGCCGCCACCATCATCGGCATCGTCACCCCCAGCAGCTTTACTCTCCCGCCTACGATTTATCATCATCCGCTGTGTGCGCCGTCAACCTTCCTTCCAACATCTACCCTCGAGTGTTCTCCTGCCCCCACGCTGGCCTCTTCTCAAAACTTGAGAACTATGTCGAAGCAAAGTTTTCACAAGTGAAAAGCATGATTTTCATATAAAACGTAGACAGCGGGTGACAGAAATTTACTTCTTTGTGAGGAAGGAGCCCTGGGGGTGGAGTGATTTTGACTGTGAACCAACCACAAGGTCAGCAGTTCAAACCTATCAGCTCCTCCTCAGGAGAGAGATGAGGCTTTCTCCTCCCCCAAAGAGTTACAGTCTTGGAAATCCACAGGGGTTAGGTATGTTATGCGTATATTATGCGATATATTATCCAATATATTATATATTATGCATATATTATGTGACATATTATCCGATAGCTATGCATATAGTATTAGGTCAGCACATATGCATATACAGGTGCACATGTACAGGTGTTTCTGTAGGCAAATGTACATGCATGTTTTTGTGTGCTGATATACATATCTAAAGTGAAGCACATAGGGGACACAGTGATGGATACTTCCGCATGGGATCGGATTACTGGGATTGAGGGGTGAGGATTACTGGGATTGAGGGGTGAGGATTACTGGTTCTGAGACTATGATCTCAGTCAGTTGGCATTGCTCACAAAGACAATGGTCTACAGCCCAGTTTGGTGGAGTTGCGTCTGGGAGCGTCAAAGCTTGTGAGTGTCCTACTGAGATACAACCATGCATCTCTCTGTATCTGGAGCAAAAAAGAAGGAAGAAGACCAGACCCAAAGAAGAAACAAATCTATAGGTTGAATAAGCTATCAGTGGGGTTTTTTCCTAAAATGGTTGATACTGCCTCTAGGGCAGCAGTTCTCAACCTTCCTAATGCCTCGACACTTTCATACAGTTCCTCATGTGTGGTGACCCCAACCATAACATTATTTTTGTTGCTACTTCATCACTGTCATTTTGCTACTGTTATGAATTGGGCGACCCCTGTGAAAGCGTCCTTCAACCCCCAAAAGGGTCTCGAGCCGCAGGTTGAGAACCGCTGCTTAGGAGATGCTGCAGATAACACAACTACACTGTGTCCTGGATGATGGGCTATGGTACAAAAGCCTTTAATTACTAGGACGCTGAGTCATACTGTTTTCTGAAAAGGGACTAGGTGGCACATTATGTAGGTGGTCACATACCTACATCGTGGTCTACATGAATGATGGCCTCACCTACCATGAAACCAGGAGAACTACGTGGTTCTCGGCTACTCCTATCAGCCACGGAAACCAGAAACACAGCAGATGGTTCTGGACAGAATGAAAGAAAAATGGAGAACCTCGCTTACTTTCCTGGTCAAGGCCAGGTTTACTGGGGGAGGGGAGAGGGGAGGAGCCCCAGAGACGATCAGACTGCAATGCCTTCTCAACTTGGAGCTCAAAGCATTCTTAGGGGTCACCTCTCTGCCAAGAGACAGAGTGGCTCATAGGTAACCCCACCTCTGAGCACTGTGCTCCTGTCACCAACTAGCTAAGTCAGACCCAGAGCTGAACCTTTACCTAGACCCACGCTGGGGAACCTTTTTTTCTGGCAAGCGTCATTTGGATATTGACAACGTAATTTGAGGGCCATTCAATATCATCAGCTAACAATGAGCCTGCATTTCCATTCCTAGCTATGCACATACCCAAGAGAAAGAACCAGAACTCCAGCAGCCGCTGGCAGGCCAGCAGCACGAGTCACAAGAGGCAGAAAGTGAAGACAATCCACATGGCCATCAAAAGGGGACGGAGTGTAGTGTAGTATGTGTGCAATGGAGTGTCGTTCAGCCTTGGAAAGAAAGTTCTGATGCGTGCTGCAACTTCAATAGACCTTGAAGACCTGATGCGAAACTAAATAAGCCAGACAGAAAGGGACAGGGGTGTACGATTTCACTTCTGTGAACTATTTAGGTTCGGCAAATCCCTAAGGACAGACTTGATGAGAAGTTGCCAGTCATTAGGAGTAGGGAAGTGTTAGTCCAGGTTGACCAGAGAAACAAATCCAGAGACACTCATATGCATGTGTAGAAGAGTTTATATCAAAAGTAATTATATCAAAAAGTAATTATAGATCAAAAAAATAACCCAGCCCTGTCCAGATCAAGCCTATAAGTCCAATATTAGCCCATATGTCCAATATTAGTTGTATTAATGAGTTAACTAGAGAAACAAATTCATAGACACCCATGTATGTAAGAGAGAGTTTTCTATCAAAGAGTAATTGTGTATTAAGAAAACATCCCAGCTCAATCCAGATCAAGTCCAGAAGCCCAATATTAGCCCATAGGTCTGATACTAGTTCATAAATTCTTCTTTAGACTCACACAGTGCATGCAATAATGGCAAATGCAGGAAGATTTCAGGTGAGTGGGTAGAAAGTCTTGTGGATCCAGTGGCAGTGGAAGCATCTCAATATGGCTCCACCAGGTCCAGGGCTGTGACTCCGTCAGTTTAGCTCAGTGTGGCTTGTCAACAGGAATGTCTCACAGCAAGAGTGTGTCCCACCTCCAGGCTCACACAGCACAGGCAATGATGCTGAATACAAGAAAATCACAGGCCAGGGGGTGAGAGGCTTGTGAATCCAGTGTGGGTGGAAGCATCTCAGAGTTCTGGCTGCCTTCAGTAGGACTCCATGTGGCTGTCCACAAGAAGGTGAAGCAGAGAGAGAGAGTGTGTGTGTGTGTCCCGCCTCCAGGGAGGAAGAGAGGAAAACTCCCAGAATCCTCATAAGGCCACACCCACAAGGAAGCATCAATCTGGCAGTGACCTGATTGACAGGCTAGATTCCATCTCTATGATCTATTTGTCAGGTTGACACCAAGCTGACATTTATATATGAATATCTATGCAGCACACAAAAACATGTATGTATATTTGCCTACAGAAACACCTGTACATGTTCACCTGTAATTACAAGGGAAGAGTGAGGCATTATTACTTAATGTTTGCAGAGTGTCTGTTTGGGGTGATAAACACGTTTGGAAATAGATAGTGGTGATGTTTGTACAACATTGTGACTGTAACTAATGTCACGGGACTGAACAGATAGTGCAAATTTTATGTTACATATGGGGCGCCCTGGTGGCTTGGTGGTTACGCATGTGGCTGAGGTCTGCAGAGTTGGAAGTTCAAAATCACCAAAAGCTCTGCTCAAGAACAACTGGGCTTTCGACTCCGTAAGCAGTTTCAGTCTTGGAAATCCACAGTGGGGTTGTTATGAGTCAGCACTGACTCCATGGTAGTGAGTTTTGGTTTGTTGGTGGCATGGTGGGTTCTGTATGTGTTGGGGTGTTAACTGCAAGGTTAGCAGTTCAAAACCACCAGTTGCTCTATGGGAAAAACCTGAGGCTTTCTACTTCTGTGAAGATTGACAGTCTTGGAAACCCACAGGGGCATTTCTACCCTATCTTATAGCGTCACTGTGAGTCGGAATCGGCGTAATGGCAGTAAATGTGGGTTTGAGCATGTCGCCTATGAGGGTGAATCAAGAAGTATTGCTGCTAGGTTTCAGTTCCTGTAGGCATAGTTTATTACAGACACAACATGTCTACACTCGGCTCTGTGATCCATGGGTGACTGCACACAAGCTATCTCAGTAATGAGCTCACTTTTGTCCGGTTAGTCTACCTTCCAAAAAAAATCCAGTCCAAACAGTGGCTTCTTAAGGGATCTTCTGGGCCAGTTACATACAAGACAGAGCTCAGCTCAGAAGGAATGCCCCAGGGAGTCCAAAGGCTGCAGGGTGACCAGAGGGATTTATTAAGAAAAAGAAGTTTCAAGAAAACTAAACCCCATTGGTGAGAAGAAAGGCTCTGACAGGTAAACTGAGGAATTGTTATCCACCATGATGAGGCATCTGCTCCTTCTTTGAGGGGAACTAATGAGAATTTCACTGGGAGATTCTCCCCCCTCAATCCGGAGCTCTGATTGTGCCCCTTCAGACTTCGGCTTGTCCCCTAGAATAAAAAGGAAGGTGGGTTGAATCCCACTAGCAGGCCCCAACTGCTTTTCTAATGGGTTGTAAACAACAGAGCACACAATTCTTTGGGGGAAATGGAAATGCTGCTTCAAGGGTGTATCAATCCAAGCGCATTCATTATATGTACATGGAGAGATGAGAGCTTCCTGTTTTGCTATTGCTGTTTAATACAAGTTTCTGTGATTTTGCAGCAGTACCTTTTGACTTGCCCTTGTATAATTTAAAGGAGGCTTGATGACACAGTGGTGACCCGTTGGACTGCTAACCACAAGGTCAGCAGTTCAAACCTATGAGCTGCTCCTTGGGAGAATGGAGAGGCTTTCTACTCCCGTAAAGAGTTGCAGTTTTAGAATCCCTCAGGGACAGTTCTACCCTGTCTTATAGGATTGCTATGAGTCAAAATTGATTCAATGGCAGTGAGTTTGTATAATTTACTACAATTTTAAACAATGCTGTTTTTTAAATAAAGCAGCTCTGGTCAAGCCCAGTTGCATGGGAATGGTGGGGAGGAAGGGAAGTGTGGAGGAGGGTGGGCTTGGAGATTTGTACCCTAGTGAGGTAGTTACATTATTGTGCCACCCTGGCCGACAAACACATGTGGGGTTTATTTAAGGGCGGAGAGATACATGGCTCAGTGAGCCTCACCTTTCTAGTTCTCAGGTCTCTTGCTTTCTGATGGTCAGACCAGGGTGCAGCTGCCTTAGCCAGTTGTCTACTTTAGCTTGCAAGGCTTACTTCCTGCAAGACATCCCTGAGGAGAAGCCACATGGACCTGCTCCAATGTATCCCTGGGTGCTGGAGCACCCGTGTGGAGACCCCTGCCAGCGCTGAGATGTTTACACATTCACTGACTCGGCTTTCCTCCTGCAGTCGGCATCATTGGGTCTGTTTTGTGAGATGGAGGAGGACTTTGTGGATTGGTGTTGGACATATTGGTTAATGGGTGAATGTTGGACTTTTGGGCTTGGGCAGCATTGGGTTGGGATATTTTCTTGATGTGCACTTGCCCTTTATATAAAACTCTCTCTGATACATATGAGTTTCTGTGGATTTGTTTCTCTAAAGTACCAGATTAACACACCTAGAGAATGAATGAATAGATTTGGACATGAACTCTTTGGTTATGTCCAAGAGTATTTGGTGAGAACCTCAGAAGCAAGAGCCTAGATGATTCAATTATGAGTAAATCCATTTTATAGAGGAAAAAACTGAAGCTTTGAAGCTTAAAAGAACTCAAAACTTCTTCCTCATAGCTAATAAGTCGTGATGTCCAGAGGACTCCCGAGGCTGTGTGACTCTAGGTGTGTGGATGTCCTGGGTGGGAGCTAGGAGGCGACAGTGTGTGTGGATGTCCTGGGGGTGAGGTAGAAGAGGCTGTGTGTGTGTGTGTGTGTGTGTGTGTGTGAGTGAGTGATGAGATCCCATGATATGTGTGAACAGGGGTGACATGCTGAAGTTGGATGTGCGGACAGAGTGAGGTGACGCTGTGCGTAGGAGATGACTTCCTTCAGCAGCAGGTGCAGCAGGTGCAGCGCCCAGACCTGGGATGGGTTTACCCATTTAGAGAAAGGCAGCTGTGGGATTCCACACATCTCTCTGCCCCCGGCCTCATTCCTAACTCTCTTCAGCACCAGCCGCCTAAGACCCCAGTGAATGGGCTCAGAGGACGGGGCTACAGCGGCGAGGGCAGCTGGCAGTGCCTTTGATAGAACCCGCCTCTGACTTCAGCTTTGTTCTCAGAAAGGGCGGGTCTGTGCCCCCCTGTGAGCCGGAGGGGAGCAAGCCAGGGGCTCAGGGGTCTGTAACAGGATCATAGGCTGTGAGGGTGACAGCTGTGGCCGGGGCCTGAAGAGGGGGCTTGGGCACCGGGCAGGTGGAGAAGGCTGGGCCCGGGGTTCACACCCATCCATCAACAAGGAGGCAGTTTTCCTAGAGGGACTCTCGCTTCAGTGTCTCTCCCAGAGTCCCTGTGTCACCATCGCAGGCCGACTGGGCATGCTGTCCCCTGGAGGCAGGCAGTCAACAGATTGCTGGGGCGGGGTGAAGAAGGGGGAAGCCTGAGTTTTGAAGCCTCACCCTGCCATTTGCTAGTTGTGTGGTCCTGGGCACAGTTGCTAATCTCTCCATCTCCATTTGCTGTGTGGTCGGATGGAAACACTGCCTGAAACTTCAGACAGGGTTCCAATATCAAATGAAGGCAGAGGGCATTAGTTACTCCAAAGAATTGGGTTGGCGTATTGGTGGCAGTTGACATTCAAGTTCCCTCGCTCCCCTTTGGGATCAGGAACAGCTTTAAGGAAACGCCAAGAGAAACCATGCTTACAGAGTATATGAAATTCCGACGTGTGTGCATTGGTGACAGGAAGGACCAATGGCTGGTTCTTCTATTTTCTGAATCTTCAGAGGGAAAGCTACCATACAGTTATCTCTTACTAGGTAACAAATCACCCCAAAGCTCAGCAACTTCAAACAACAATCGTTTGGTGTTATCTCATGATTTTGTGGATTCAGAATTGGGGCAGGGCTCAGTGAGGTGATTCTTCTCAGTGACAGGAACCAAGCACCATTCATTCCATCTGCTCTTAAGGCAAAGGAAGCAGGTGCTGCGAGAGACAATTAGCTGCACATCCCATTCCTCTTCTTCCTCTCCGTCTATTGCTCCAGATCCATAGAGATCAGTGGTTGCGTCTTGACAGAGAAGTTCTTGGTGTAGAAGTTTTCCATTGGAATCTTGGGAGAGTTGAAAGTTCTGGAGTGGCCACCAGGGCCTGAGTTTGAGTCTAACCAACCATCCCTTTGAGCCTGTGTCTGAGGCTGGTGATGTAGAATTTGGACAGAAAGAGTTGCTGGGCTCTAGGTCTTAGCCTGGACCCGCCTCTAATAGAGGCCACCTCAGGCAAGTCACATCCCTTCTGGGAGTTCTACTTTCCCAGCCAGAGGAATCAGAAGGAGCCCGGGCTCGCTGCCCACTGAGCCCTTTCCAAGCCCCCCACTCTGTGGGTCTGACCAGAGCTATTGAGGAAGCTGAGAGACCTGCCCTGGTTCTGGTGGCTTTTCCAGTCAATGCCAGTTGTCTCTCGGGTCTCTCACCCTTAGCAAAGTCACAGAGAAGCAGCTTTACCCAGCTCGATAGGAAAAGAGGTGGCTGGTATGTATGAGAGACTCATAGCGGGAGCCCTTTCATTTGCCAGCTCTTCCAAGAGTGGTGTACAAAAATGGGATTTTTCTGGTCCCATCTCAGGAAAGCGCTCCTTGTGCTTGGAAATTCCGCAGATAAAGGACTTGGGATTTGAGCCCATGTGTAAGGTGAAGGCATTCAGGTCTTACATCCCATCAGGTCACTAATCCTAGATAGGTCTCTGACATGCTTACAGGACAGGTATGCATGCTGTCTAGCAAGGGCTCCAAAAAGCCCAGCAGACCACTAGGGCCCTGTCCCTGACCCTTCAACACCCACCCAAAGTTACCTGCCCTCTGTGGTACCCCCTAGGTCTGGGCATCTAGCTAAACCAGGAGAGAGTAAGGCAGCCAGGCTCTGGCCACGCTGAGAGGGAAAGAGGGGAGGGTGGGCAAGGAGTGTTCTGGCTTGGAGCCAGGGATGCTGGATTTATAATCATCCTGGGGCCCATAAATGCCAGGATCAGCTTTTATATTTCAAGTCCGTGAGTAATCGAGCCAACTGTGTATCCCACAGCTGGGCCCTGCCTCTTCCCATCCACAAACACACACATTTCCTTCCATGTGTTACAGAGACTCAAACACCTGCACATGCATCATCTAGAGCAGTGGTTCTCAACCTTCCTCATGCTGCGACCCTTTTATACAGTTCCTCACGTTGTGGTGACCCCCCCACCAACCATCAAATTATTTTGGTTGCTACTTCATCACTGTAATTTTGCTACTGTGATGAATCAGGCGACCCCTGTAAAAGGGTCATTTGACTGCAAAAGGGGTCATGACCCATAGGTTGAGAACCACTCATTTAGAGCTTGGAGCAGTACCCAGTACTCTGCTAGGACTTGTGCTAGGTACTCATTTAATGAAGCCCTTTAGCCTGGTCCTCATTATCCCCGTTTTGTGGATAAAGAAACAGAGCCAAGGGGAGGGTCAGTAATCTGTTCAGCTAATAAGTAACCATAACAACTCATGACCACTGAGTCAATGCTGACTCATGGCGACCCTATAGGACAGGTTAGAATGGCCCCTGTGGGTTTCTGAGCCTCTCAGTCTTGGCCAGAGAAGAAAGCATCATCTTCTCCTACAGAGCAGCTGGTGCTTTCGAACCGCTGGGTTAGCAGCCCACGCGTAACCTGTATGCATCCCTGCCGCCCAGCTCCTCAGCAGGCTGGGTACAAAGGTGTGAGGCCTTGCCTAACACCATGCCCTTCTGGTCTCTAGTGTCTACAATGGTGCTATGTTACAAAAGAAAGACCGGGAAATTCAATTGCCTTAAGAACAAAAACTCAAAGAAGCAACCAAACAAAATATCTTTCTGTATGGCCAAAAAGTACATCAGAAGCAAAAACCAAAAAAACAAAAACAACCAAGGACAAATGACTACTTGGAAAAATAAATTCCCACTGATCTTAAGGCGAAGAGCTACTCTCCATAATATGTCAAAGGTTCCAGAAGCGTGTCAGACAAAGCGCGCAGTCGTGATAAAGGGGTGAGGGAGGAGGGCTGGTTCAGGAAAGGAAATGCAGGAAGATGCTCGACCTCGTTTTCAAAAAGAATGAAAGTGTAAGTTGTGTTGACACGTATCTATGACAAATGATTGAATTTTACACTATACCAAGAAATTCTACAGGTAAATATATGGACAAGCCAATTCTAATTTTGAAACGGACAAAAGACTTCAGCAGGCATTTCATAAAACCTATAGGTATTGAAAAGAAGGGCAACAGCCTCAGTCTTCAGTTCATAGAACCTGAAATTCCCCAGGAGGGATCATGATAGCCAGTGGGATAACTAAAGCTCGAGAGACTCAACAATCTCAGATGTTGGGGAGGGTTGAGAATGATGGAGGCTCATCGATTGCTGGCAAGTGTGTAAATCAGTATAACCACTGGCCGGCAATTCTGTCCTAGTGACCTATTTCAGAGAAATAAATAGTTTTATCAAGAAAGTTCTAGCATGTAGCTTTGCAGTTAATCCTCTTAAACTCTGCACAGAGGAAAACTTTGGTTGGCTTTCTTTTTAAAAAAATTTTTTTTCCCATTGGTTGACTTTCTATCATGATAAATTAGATCTGTCTTTTCTAGAATTTCAAATAAATGGAATTATTTCAAATCATTGCAGGCAATCTTGTTATTTTCATTTGGTTGGCATTATATTTTTCTTCTTACCATTTGATTTTGTTGTCTTTTTTTTTTACATGGAATTCAACCTTTTCTTTATGAGCTTAAACATGTTGTTTTCAGGCTTATTTTGAGTAATCCAGGTTGATGTTCCTGAGCATTTGAGCAATGATCCTGCCCCGTCCTCCATTTCCTCTATTATCCTTCATGCTTGGAGCAGCGGGAGGGCCTCGAAGGATAAACTCACAGAGTGAAATTTGGCCTGATGGGGAAAAAAATCCAAACAAAATAAAACATGAGCTCATTGGCCCCAAACCCATCATCATTCTTTATTCGGTCTCTGCTGTGTCATCTCGGGCAGCTTCCTGAGCTTCTTGGAGACGGAAACCCGTGTAATGTTGTCAGTTCCACAGCATGCCCACAGATCCCTCCCTTAGGGTATGGGATGTTATCACAGGACATTGGAACACATATACCTCATCTATTGTCCACACACATCCTGGTAGCCCATTTATTTACAGCCCTTTCCTCCCAGGGAAGTGTCCCAGCACGGCAAGGATGACTAGCCCCGGTTGGCTATGACCAGCCCCGGCCCACCAAACATGCACACAAAGGACAGTCACACCCTCAGATCACCCCAGAACAACAGCACTTTGGTCAAGGAACCAAAAATCGCTGGAAAGACATCACCAGACCAACTCAGAAGACATTTGCAGTGTCTTCTGCTGAGCTATTTCTTGTCAAGAAGCATAACTCACCCTCCTACATATTCATGACTATTGATTCTAAATCAGTTCCATATTCATAATCCTCTCCGTTTACTTCCTGGTGTCCAAGTAGAAAATTGTAAGTCCCCTTTTTTGGGGGAGCTTGCCTTGGCCGTCCTAGTCCCATCTTGCTGCTTGCTTGATCACCCACAGTGAAGCTCTCTTTTCACTCCCATAAACTGCTCTTTGTTTCTCAGCCGCCCCCAGGCAGACCTGGGTTAGTAGCAAGATTCAGTTCTCTCCTTCCCAAAAGGGCACCATCACCATTACACCTCCTTTAGGAACTCTTTGTGGGGATTAAGTCAATGTGCCTAGCGGGCCTTCCCAAATGTTGTTGACTTTGTAATTGGAACTGAGCTAGACTCTCCCGCAGCATGAATGAAACCCAGAAAGTCGAGACTCCGCCAACAGGTGCAAAGGAGGCTGCTGTGCTTTTCAAACAAACGACTCCAAATATGTGTGACTGTTTACGTTTTGAACGAGTGGTCCCTTAATCCAATCTCTGTCTGCATGTTCTCCGAGAGAATGTGTGCTGTTTCTGGAGCCAGATTGTGGTGACAGGGTAACCTCTCTAGCGCTGATCACTCGCCGAAGCTCTGGACACTCTCGGAACATATCTGGGTCAGACATCCGCCTTTCTCAGCCCGAGAGTCCTTCAGGTCCAGATAGAGGTCACCGAAGCTGAGACCCAGTGGGGCTTAGACATGGGAGGCGGGGAGAGAGTACTGAGAGTCAGTTGAGCCTTGGCAAGTGAGGCTGCTTTCCTGCAGCATCTCTTCTTATGTTCTTGGGTCTTGATGGCATTTTCTTGAGCCCTTCCAAGCTCATGGCACCCTTCCAAGCTCATGGAAACAGCATCTTAATTTCAACTCCATTCCTCAGGCATTTCCGTTTTTGTTATGGGTTCCTCTCCCGGAGTTGTTCCCTAGATCTCCACCCTAGTCCTGCCCATGCTCACTCTCTCTGAATACAGGGATCCAGTGGGTAGCCCCATGATAGTGAACGATTTTCACATCAGTGGCTGACATCCCTTTTCTGTTTAGAATCTCTCTGTGGGGCAGTAAACCGTCCACAAGGATACTGCATGGAGGAGGAATTAAGGCAAGAACTGAGATACCTACGGGACTATTTTCAATGCGCTTCCACATTGGGAAATATTGGGTTTTATTGAAAGTCCATTTTAGCAAGAAATTAATGATTTCTAGTATTATAATTATTTTAAATTTATAATGGATAATAATAATATATTTTACATTAGCAATGAGGCTCAAAGGACTGGTAAGTAAACCCATGCCACTTTTATTTCTGTGTTCTTATTTCCCATACAATTATTATATATATCACAAAAAGTAATAACTGCCACATGAAGAAGAAAGAGGCGCTGGGATTGGGGAAGTTTCACTAACAACCTGCAGTGTGCACAGGACACAGCTTTGCTTGCTGGGAGTGAGGAGGACTCGAAGCACCTGCTGATGAAGAGCACGAATCGCAGCCTTTGCTGGAGATTACAGCTTAATGTAAAGAACATGAACGTCCTCACGCTCGGACCAGTAGGTAACATCGTGGTAAACAGAGAATACGAGTAGAGTGAAGTTGTCAGTTTCCAGGACCCCATCAAATCAGCCGAGCCACTCCCCACTGCTCATGAGTTTAAATGTAGTCTTCTCTGGGGCAACTTCTCTCTCCACACAAAGTGGACGACCAGGTATACGAGGGTTAGTAAAAAATATATACATACTGATCATAGAAACCTTTATTAAACAAAAATAGCAAAATGTGAAGCTCTATTTTTGACATGTCCTCCATCTAGGTCTACACATTCCTGGAGGTGATGTTTCCATCTCTCTAAGCCTTCCCCCCAAATAATTCTCTGCCCTCTAATTTATACCCTGTCAAAGCAGCAGTCTGAGCATCCTCAATGGACTCAACTCGTGTTCCTTTGGCATGATTTGGGAGCCAAAAGAAGTGTAAGTGGCAAGGTCAGAGCTGTAGACGGGAGGAGGTAAGGTTTCCCAGTAGAATTCTTGTAGGACAGCCTTTGCCACCCTGGAAGAACGAACAGGTGTGTTGTATTGTGATGGAAAATAATTCCCCCAGGGCAACTTTTCTGGTCTTTTTCTCACCAATGCAGTTTTTTATTTTCTTAAAACATCTTCCCAGGGAATCCAGGACAGATGACTCCTTCAGGACCAGTGGTGAGAGTGGCGATGTCTAGAGGGTGGAGGGAAGGTGGGGTAGAAAGGGGGAACTGATCACAAGTATCTACATATATCCCCCTCCCTGGGGGATGGACAACAGAAAGGTGGGTGAAGAGAGATGTCAGACACTGTAAAACATGACAAAATAATAATAATTTATAAATTATCAAGGGTTCAGGAGTGAGGGAGGGCTGGGAGGGAGGGGGAAAATGACCAGCAGATATTAAGGGCTCAAGTAGAAGGCAAATGTTTTGAGAATGATGATGGCAACAAATGTACAAATGTGCTGGACACAGTGGATGGATGTCTGGATTGTGATGAGTTGTACGAGTCCCCAATAAAATGATTTTAAAAAGAAAACGAAAAGTTGGGCTTTCAATCCGCTCAGTGGCTCCGAAGGAGAAAGTCCTGGCGTTCTGCTCCCATAAAAATTCTTGTTTGGTGCCGCGGACTTGACCTGACCACTCAGAGCAGCCGCGGCTAGGCTGTGGCCCTTACAGGAGCGGATCGCTGGGCCTTCTCTCCCGGAGAGCTGCTGGCAGGTTCCATGCTCCAACGGGCCCTTAACCATTGCGGGGCCGCACAGAGAGCTGCGAAGGAAGCCATACGGGGCAGTTCCACTCTGTCACACGGAGGTAGACCCCCGGCAGCCGAACACGGCTGCCCAGCCCTGCACCCCAACCCCGGCGTTATGAGGGCAGCGGGAGCTTTTTCTGTCTGGTCCCCGCACAGGTGTGATGGGTACCACTACTGGCTTGCCTGTCGGTACTGGCTTGTCCTTGTCCCTCTGGCCGGAGCGTCTGGCCGGCTGGTGGCACTATGCTAACTCGCCCAGCTCTGCCCTCCATTCGAGCATCACTTCTCGCCCCCTGCGATCTGCAGCAGTGTCAAGTGTCTTAGTGGCTGCGACCAAAATCATCAAACCGTCTCTGAGGAAAAGGCAGAAACGTCGACGGAGACACTGCTTCTTTGATAGGTCAACCCGGCTTCATGAAGATCGCTTGCTCCCCAAGTGCACGTGTGCTTTCAATGTGATGCTAACACGAATGCCACCGTGTGAAAGACAGAGAAGTTGGTTGTGGAATCCATCTGGAAAAGGGAATGTGGCGGGCCAGCAGCGGCCCCAACAGGGCCCTCCCGGAGCCGCCCGGAGGTGAGTTCCCAGAGAATGGGGTTCCCCGCCAGGGCAGACTGGGCAGGAGAAGCCGTGGACTTCACCTTGGGTAGGGGCCCTGCGGATGCCTCCTTAGCTGGTGCTTGGAACAGACTCATGGACAACAAAGTGAGTTCAAGGCTGAGGTGGGGCACCCTCTCATGGGGCCCCATAACCCAATTCAGACTATTCTCCCCATCCTCTTAAAAAAAAAGGAAAAAAAATAAAATAAAACGAGACATGGGAGAGCTGCTCCGCAAACCTTGAAAAAGAACAGCCGTGAGGAGAGACTCACTCATAGCCACAGAGTCATCGGTGACTCCTAGCCACCCAGCAAGACAGGGGAGAAGCGACTGGAGTTAGCAAGTAAACGAGGAACGAGATTCTTCTTATTATTTTAATCATTTTACAACTCTTATCACCATCCAGACAGCCATACATTCATTCTGTCAAGCATATTTGTAGATTTGTTGCCATCATCATTCTCAAAACATTTGCTTTCTACTTGACCCCTTGGTATCAGCTCCTCATTTTTCCCCTCCCTCCCAACACCCCTCCCTCATGAACCCTTGATAATTTATAAATTATTATTTTGTCATATCTTACACTGTCTGATGTCTCCCTTCATCCACTTTTCTGTTGGTTGAACAATATTCTTTTTTTTAAATTATTTTATTGGGGGCTCATACAATTCTTATCACAATCCATACATTGTGTCAAGAACATTTGTACATTTGTTGCCATCATCATTTTCAAAACATTTGCCTTCTACTTGAGCCCTTAATATCTGCTGCTCACTTTCCCCCTCCCTCCCCTCTCCCTCCCACGTGAATAATATTCAAGACCTAGAAGCTGGTAAATACATAGACTAGCAGCATGAAATCGAAAGTCCAGAAATACACTGAAGTTCAAGTAGACATTTAGCACATGATAGAGATGATATTGCCAACCACCGAGGAAAGGCTGGTCCTTTGAGTAAGTGGTGTTGGGGCAAGTGTTGGTCATTTGGAAAAAAGACACCCCAGGTAGTCTACACCAGAATAGATCCCAAGTAGCCCAGAGATCTGAACATGAAAAATAAAATCACACAAATGGAATACTATTTGGTTTTTTTAAATTATTTATTTATTTTTGCTTGGTCTTAAAGAGAAAAAAAAACAAAGAAATCTTGATACTTACTATGCAGCTGTTGCAGTTGTTAGGTGCAATCCCATTGGTTCTGACGCATAGTGTCTCTGAACAATGGAACAGACACTGCCCGGTCCTGCGCCATCCTTCTCAGTTTATGTTTGGACCCAGGGCTGCAGTCACTGTGCCACCTCTCTTGTGGAAGGTCTCCCTATTTTTCTCTAGCTCTTTCTACTCTACCAGGCAGGATGTCCTTCTCCAGGGACTGCCATCTCTTGACAACACGTCCAAAGTATATAAGATGAAGTCTCATGGTCCTAAAGCAGTGGTTCTCAACCTTCCTCATGCTGCGACCCTTTCATACAGTTCCTCATGTTATGGTGACCCCCTAACCATAAAATTATTTTCATTGCTACTTCATCATTGTCATTTGCTACTGTTAGGAATTGGGCAACCCCTGTGAAAGGTTCGTTTGATGGCCAAAGGGGTCATGACCCACAGGTTGAGAACCACTGTTCTAAAGGGCATTCTGGCTGCACTTATTCTAAGACAAATGTGTTTGCTCTTTTGGCAGTCCATGGTACTTTCAATATTCTCCGCCAGCCCCATCATTCAAATGCATCAGTCTTCCTTCAGCCTTACTTATTCATTGTTCAGCTTTCCCATGCGTAGGAGGTGACGAGATACCATGGCTACGGTCAGACCCACTTTTGCTCTCAAAGTGACAGATATCTTGCCCTTCACCCTTCACAGAGGTCTTGTGTAGCGGATTTCCCAATGGAATGCAGTGTTCTACCTCTCGCCTGCTGCTTCCAAGAGTTTTGGTTGTGGACCTTGTCTCTGTTTTCAAGATGTTATCTTTTGGTCCAGCTGTGAGGATTTTGGTTTTCTTTACATTGAGTTGCAATCCCTACTGAAGGCTGCGGTTCATGATCTTCATTCACAAATGCTTCAAGGTCTCCTTGCTTCAAGCAAGGTTGTGTCATCTGCATATTATAGGAGGTTAGTAAGCCTTTCTCCCATCTTAATGCCTTGTTCTTATTCATATAATCTGGTTTGTGTGCTCACCTCCCTCATACGTCCACTGAAGACAAATGGATGCATAAGCAAATGTGGCAAAGAAAGCTGATGGTGCCCAGCTATCAAAAGATATAAAGTCTGGGGTCTTAAAGGTTTGAAGATAAACAAGCAGCCATTTGGCTTGGAAGCAACAAAGCCCATATGGAAGAAGCACATCAGCCTGTGTGATCACGAGGTATCGAAGGGATGAGGTATCAGGCATCAAAGAAGAAAAAATTGTATCATTGTGTATGAGGGGGAGTGTGGAGTGGGGACCCAAAGCCCATCTGTAGGCAACTGGACATCCCCTTACGGAAAGGTTGTGGGAAGGAGATGAGCCAGTCAGGGTGCGATGTAGCAACGATGAAAAATACAACTTTCCTCTAGTTCCTAAATGTTTCCTCAACCCCACCCCCCACTGTCATGATCCGAATCCTAACTTGCAAGTCTGGCTAGACCAGAGGATGTACACTTGTACAGATAGGAACTGGAAACACAGGGAATCCAGGGCGGATGATCCCCTCAGGACCAGTGGTGTGAGTGGCAATAGTGGGAGGGCACAGGGAGGGAGGGTTGAAAGGGGGAACTGATTTTAAGGATCTACATGTGACCTCCTCCCTGGGGGGCAGACAACAGAAAAGTGGGTAAAGGGAGACGTGAGACAGAGCAAGATATGACAAAATAATAATTTATAAATTATCAAGGGTTCATGAGGGAAGGGGAGGAGAGAGGGAGGGGAGAAATGAGGATATGATGCCAGGGACTTAAATGGAGAGCAAATGTTTTGAGAATGATGAGGGTAACGAATGTACAAATGTGCTTTACACAATTGAGGTATGTATGGATTGTGATAAGAGTTGTATGAGCCCCTAATAAAACGATTTAAAAAAATCTAGCTTCTCCAATTATTTGTTCAGCATACAGATGAAATAATTATACAGATGAAATAAGTATAAGTACAGCTCTGACTCAGACCTTTCCTCATTTTCAGCTATGCCACATTCCCTTGTTCAACTCCTATGACTGTCTCTTGTTCCACGTATAGGTTCCATAGGAGCACAATTAAATGTCCTGAAATTCCCATTCTTCCCCGAGTTATGCATGGTTTGTTATGATGCACACGGTCAAATGCCTTTGCATCATCAGCAGTACATGCTGTACTATGGATGACACTGGAGAACATTGTTGTTTTAGGGGCTGCCGAGGTGGCTGTGCCTCATGGCGACCCTGTGTGCAACAGAGTGAAACACTGCCATCCTCACCATTGTTGTGATGCTTGAACCCATTGTCGATGCCAATCCCATGCAGTTAGAGTCCTGCTCTTTTTTTTGGCTGCCTTCTACTTTACCAAACATTCTGTCCTTGGAATCATGTCTTTGAAGACATTATTCTTAGTAAACGCAGTCAGTTGCCAGAAGGTAAACAATGCGCAGCTTCGTTTCTATGAAATGACAAGAATAAGTAATTATTTAGAGACCACTGGTTACGAGTCGTTATCAGGGGCACGAGGGGGAGCGAAAGGATAAACCACACTGGAAAGCAGTGGCTCTTTATTTATGGTGATGGGTCATGGTTCCACGCGCCTACCTCTTCAGTCGACCTAGCCTTATTTTAGAGTCCTTGTTCAATCTCCTAGTTCATGAATAGTGCCTGAGAGCTTAAAAGCTTTAAAGTGGGCCCGTAAGGTACCACAACTGGTCTGTCTTCCCCTGGAATGAGGTGAGAAAAAGACCCAGAAAAAGAACAAGGCGCAGGAAGCAGAGAAGGAGACAGATTGCACATGTAATTGTCTCTGTGGTGTTGTGGTCATGCTGGTGATGAGCTGCGCAGGACAGGATAGAGCTGCCCCTGTGCGGTTCTAAGATTGTAATTCTGTGGGAGTAGAAAGCTTTGGCTTTCTCCAGAGCAGTCGCTGGTGGTTTTGAACTGTTGAACTTGCAATTAGCAGCCCAACAGGTAATCACTATGTCAACAGGGCTCTCTGAAACAAACAAACAGTTGGCCGTAATTTGCACGTGGCCATCTTAATGACATTGGTCATATAGTTCATATGGTCTCACGATCGGCACGATGGTCGTTTCCCTTCTCCAGCGGAGCGGCTGGTGATTTCCACTCACTAGGCACCACCCCAAGTACTTCTATCAGCATTCCCTTAGACTCATCTCCATTTTAGACGACGTGTCAGTTTGAATCCCTGTAGATAATGCTTTACACGAGGGCGGTGCTGCAGACAAACATGATCAATCGGACTGAACTGCTGTGTAGTTTAACAATGGCTTTGTGGATCGTTTCGGTTCGAGATTTAAAGAGCGGCTGATGGTGTTGAACCACGGACCTTGTGGTTAGCAGCGTGCCTCATAACCAGGAGGCCACCAGGGCTTCCTTCTCAGAAGCACCACACTGGGAATGCAGAGATGTTTTTACAGGGGACAGGCCAGCCCCTTCTGACTGGAGGCTTGGGGGGAGAAAAGCCAGAGTCCAGCCTGGACGGTGGGCCCAGGAAGGCTGGGGAGACTCTGGGAGGCCAGAGTCCTCCCTTCTTAAATCCTATGTCCACTTGCTTCCATTTTCCCCTTGGTCCTGGATTTAGCATTCAACTCAAGCCCTGAGTTCAGGTGGGGTGGGGCCCATTGAGCCACTAGGCTGCCCCTCCGTGTCACCCCTGGTTACACACTTGGGCTCTCGGATCCAGGACAGGAAATCCCTGGGCTCCTCCCTCTCCTCTGTTCCTTTTCTCCCTGAGACTCCTCAGATGTTCCTCTCTGCTATGTGTGAAGAAGAGTGTGATCCTGGGGTGTGACAGAGCTGGAAAGCAGGCGTGTGTTGACACCCTTGTCCACCCCCACCTCTCTCCTCCTTCCCCCATCTCCCGAACCTAACAGACCTTCCCCAGGTAACACCCAGATTCTTTAAGCCACCAGAAGTTCAAGATGTGGGTCACCCTTTCTCCCCAAGCAACGCCTAACCGTTTGCTCCTTATGCCCTCCCGGGCGACCTGCACTGGTTGGATTCCCGCTGTCCGAGCCGGCTGTGGCCGAACACAGGCTTCGTCATCGCGGCAGCACATGCCTGTGAGGGACGGACGCTGGGCCAGCATTGGGCGCAACCTCACAACAAGGAAGGGGAGATTTACTGTCTCTATTTAGGCGTGAGGGAAGTAAGGGCAGTGACTGGGCTCCCACCTCTGACCATACGCTCACATTCCCCTGTTCCCGATTTACCTTCTAGAAGGTTCTTCCAATCATATCTTTCCAACCTGGGGCTTTTATGTAGAAAAGGGGACAAACATCACGATTCAGATTCCCCCACCTCCCCACCTCTAGAAGAGTTCCCATTGGGAAATCCAAGAACCATCCTATTTAAAACACAATTCCTGACAGATAAGCTTACTGAGCTCCAATCACATGCCAGAGGCTGGCCAATACCCTCTTATTGAATCCTCACAAGAACCTTATTTGACCAGACCAAGTATCGCCCATTCTCCAGATGGGAGCATGGAGGCTTAGAGGGGTAGAGACTGCCCCAAGGTCATGTAGCTAGCAGACATGGGCTGGGTTTCTCATTAAACCATCTTGACTCCTAGACTTTTCCTAGAGAGGGGGCCAAAAGGGCCGAACGCCTCTTTTGGGGGTGGGAGAGCTATGGTACAGAGTGGCACCTGTCTGCCAGCTGCAGGCCAGCTAGAGGGGTGGCCCTCTGAGGTCAGCACGTCAGGACTCTCACCGCCGTCACACGGGTATGTGAGGTCTCCGGTGCTGCCTCTGTAATAGTCACCTGATCCTCTGAGATGATTGCTCCCTGCCCACCAACTGGCCCGACAGACAGACAGCCGGGGTGATAAGAGACGACAGTGGAGACGACTGGAAGGAAGGGCTAGATAAAGGAATCCCCTCTCGGCTAAGAAGAGTCCTTAAATCTGGCAGGGGCCCCAGAGTCACACCAGTGCTCTGAATGACAGCGACATTCCCCAGGGATTAAGTCCAGAGCCTTGGAAGCTGGGTCTCCACAGGGGGTGGCGGAGTCCCGGGGAACTTAAATCATGCAATTAACCAGGCTAATATTTCTCCCACATTCATTTCATACCTCTATCATTTCCCATCCCCTCCCCACCAAAAAAACCTGTTAGCTGCCACTTACTTTATATACTTCCTGCAATTCTCTGCCATGCACTTTCTCTCGGAGACAGCACAACTTCTTTTTATGGGAAACGGATAAAGTCAAAGAAACTGTCACTAAATTCGATGAAGCACAGTTACAGCAATGCTGTTTTTCTAGAAAGCACCCCAGGACCAATGCCTCCTATGCTGGGAGCCCCTGGGTTTGGGAGCTCGACCTGCAGTTGTTTGTTCACACAGAATGGGGGGTGTCACCAGGTACCTAGCAACTACAGAGCTGGTCCCCACCTGGAACTCTGGGCAGTGATGCTCTTAGGAGTGACAACGATGTGAGGTCACCCTTGGTTTGCGGCCATGGCTTTTCTGGTCAGGGGCATTGGATACACTGAAGAGCCCACACAAAGGAGTCCTGGGTAAAGTGCTCAGCTGGTAACCGAGGGGTGGGGAGTTCAAGAGCCACCAGCACGTCCCCGGGAGAGAGTCAGGGATCTGCTTCCTCAAAGGTGACAACTTTGAAAACCCTGGGCGTCTGTCCTGCAGGGTCACTCAGAATCAGAATTGACTCAAAGACAATGAGCTCGATTCAAGACCGGGAACTCAGAGCTCTGACTCCCTGCTATCCCCTGTGCGGCAACTTGGGGGACATGGGAGTCTGGTTAGCAACTTCATGAGCAAAGAGATGGAGGCTAAGCCCTTCCCGGCAGCCAATGAGGGACGCCGGTGAGTTGTTAGGCAGAAAAGAGCCCTCCTGGGTCATGTCCTCACTTTTCCTCAGCTAAAGTTCCCTGACTGTCTCCTTCGCATCCAAATGTGCATCCAGTTCCATGAGTAACCATCTTATTTTTAAACAGCATCCTTCAGCCGCCGTCTCTCCCGGGTTCTCAGAGAGGGCGATTCTCTGTAAAGCCAGGACACACTTTTTACTTTATCAGTGTGGTTTACAAACCATTGGTAGGGATTTCAGTGAGTCCAAAGTGTGTGTGTTGTGTGTGTGTGTGTGAATACATATATATACATATTCTGGTTCTGAGGTTCACCTCGGAGTAGGGAGGAAAAACTGGGGGGTGAGAAATGGAAAACCAGAGGATGGGATTTTGGAGATACATCACAGAGAGTCAATCCACTGAGGACTTAGCAGAAGAACTTCTGCTCCTGGAGACCCTTATTAAGGGATACATGGGCAGGGGTGTGGTGGGGGATGGGGTGCTTCAAAAATTCGTGGAAAAATTCCATTCTCTCATTGCATTTTTCCACCTACTTGTGGACATCTCCTTCTATAGCACAGCAGGGTAGTCGGAAGTTCAAATCTAGGAGAAATCAAGACTAGAGTTACACTTGTTGTTTCCTTTCCTTACTATCTGGAGATGTGGCTGAACTTCTTGGAGTCTTAGCTTTCTTATGCATAATGTAGGCATCAAGCTAACTCTCTATGAAGGTGGGTTGGACGTGAGAAATATCAGCCGGAGGCACTCAAAGCAGCCGGGCACAGGGTAAACTCAAACCCAAACTCATTGCCATTAAGTCAGCTCCTTCTCACAGCAGCCTTCTAGCACAGGGAAGCAGTACCCCTGAGAGTTTCTGAATCATACTTCCTCAGAGGAATAGAAAGCCATGTCTCTCTCCTGTGGAGCAGCTGGTAGCTTCAAACTGCTGACCTTGAGATTAGTGGCCCAGTGCATATCCACTACACTGCCGGGCTCAGAGTAACACTCAAGAAATGTGACTGTTATTACAACACCCAGAGAGCAGCCTAAACGTTATGGCTAAAGCTGGTAGGCTATGAATATCTAGCTATTTCGCATCAGACTGGTAGACTATATCTGCATCAACACAGCTGCTGGCAATTTAATCATGATCTCCATGGAGGTGGTTGGGTTGGCTGGGTTAGTCCGGGTTGACTAGAGAAACAAATCCAGAGACACTCATATGTGTGCAATAGAGAACTTTATATCGAAGAGTAATTGTGTATTAAGAAAACATCCCAGCCCCGTCCAGATCAAGTCCATAAGTCCGATATTAGCCCATTATGTCCGATACCAATCTATACATTCCTCTTCATCTCACACAACACAAGCAATGACATTGAATGCAGGAAGATCACAGGCTGGTGGGTGGAAAGTCTTGTGGATCCAGTGGCAATGGAAGCATCTCGGCTCTGACAGAGGCTTCCGCGTGGGTCCTCCTGCTCCATTAGTGTAGATACATGTGTCTAGTCAGCAGGAAGAAGCAGCAGAGAGAATGTGTATCCCACCTCCAGTGAGCTATTTATCTCTGTCCTGCCTCCAAATGAGGTAGGTCATCAAGCTGCAGCCTGATTGACAGGCTAAACCCCACCCCTTCCTCAAATTGACAGAAGATTATGTAACTGCCACACTACAAAGCCTGGACATTCTGCGCTTCCTTGTTCCTCTTGATGAGCTTTCCTTATAAAAAAACACACTAAAGAGAAAACTTTATTAAGATGCTGATTGCTATTAATGGTTACTAGCTAATGAAACAGGAACCGTGATGGTGTAGTGGACTACATGCTGTACCGCTAACCACAAGGTCAGCAGTTCAAAACCACCAGGGGTTCCTCGGGAGAAAGATGAGGCTTTCTACTCCTGTCATGATTTACAGTTTTGGAAACCATCAGGGAGAGTTCTACTCTGTCCTATAGCATCACTGTGAGTCTAAATTGACATGATGGCAGGGAGTTGAATTTTGAATTGAAAAAAAAAACCATTCATTTTTGTTGTTACTAGTTAATATAATTCATATGCTGGCAATACAAATTCCATACTTTAACAAACTTCAACATTTCAAATATAAAAGCTCACAAAAGGAAAAAGAAAAGCTTTCTGCTCCCATAACTCCAATCTCCACAGACACTACTTTTAATAGTTACTTGTGTAACTTCCCAGAAATGTTCTATGCCTTTTTATTTTATACCAATTAAGTCATAATGCAATCCTGTTATATAACTTGCCTTTTCCCTTTAGTACTTGGAAATAATTCCATAGAAGTGTATGCGCACCTATACGTTGTTTTTAAGGATCACGTAGTATTGCACTGTCTGTAGGGACCATGACTTGTATTGCTGGGCACTTGGGTTGTTTCTACCAAACCTCGTTTCTATTGGTCCTCCTTTCCTGTCTGCTTCCCAAGTTTGGTTTTTGGACAAATGCTGCCCTTTGGTCTTGTATGGTTGATTATCCTGAGAGGTAGTTTCTCATAAACGTTATTGTGCCCTTTATAGGCCTCTTGGGCTGCAAAGTGCCGCCTGGGCATGTGTTCAGTTCCACTCTTGATGGGTGTCTCAGGGTCACAGTCTGAAGCTCCCACCAGTCTGTGGTCATTTTTATGCTTTTGAAACTCCTACATTTTCCACCCATTCTCCCTAGGACCTTTTGTGGTCTTGATCAGAGGTCAGTAGTAGTAGTCGGGCACCATCTACTTCTTAAGGTCTCAAGGCTTATGGAGGCTGTGGTTCTCGTGGTCCATTAGTCCTCTGGTTATGGAAAGACCATTAGTTAGTTGTCTCTTAGATGGCTGCTGGAGCAATTTCTTCTGAGTCTATTTTCTCAATGGTAAAATACTTGAACACTTAGGTACATTTGGGTTTCCCGTGAGTAGAAAATTAGATAATATATGGAGGCAATGAGTACTTTATTCCTGATAGATGTTCAATATATTCATAATATATCGCCTCATCTGTGGGTCAGGAGGCACGGGGGCTTGCTTCTTTGGAGTAGAATGAAGAGAGATGGAAGAACCAATGTTCTTCCTCCAGCTTGGTCGAGTCAGTGACTCACTCACACTGCCTTTCTCTCTCTCTCACGTCTGTAGCTGTGAAACACACTCTGGGCTGGATGTGGGTGCTGGCTGCAGACTCAGCTAAGGGTCTTCACACATTTTCATTGCTCCTGGCGGGAGGTGTGAAAGTCTTATTTATTTATTTTTTACAACTTTTTCCTTGGAACTGCATTTGACTTGTACAATAGGTATGCTGGTTCGCTATTGTCTGGATAGCATTCTGTGAGGATCAGAGGTAAGACGTTATTTAACTGACTCAAGGTTTTTCGCTGCAGTGTTCCCCTCCCCCTCCACATCTACTTGTGTATCTCTCTCCAGTTCTTAAATGACATACAAATATTAGGATTCGTTCTAAGTTTCAATCTTGAAGATTGGGTGCAAGCAGAGCCCACTGGACATCTAGATTTATCCATTGTTATTCATTGTACATACTGCTAGGTTATTGTTGAGAAGCAGAGAACTGCATCCATTTTACACATCTACATGAATACATATGTGTCTATTGATGCCATTCATGGAACAACTAGAAAATAAGTATATTAGCATACATATGTAAAATTATGCACGCATTTAATAGGATTTTACATTTGTGGGAAACTGGGACTGAAAGACAATGGGATTTTCCCGTGACCTTTTGGAAACCCCCTTATAAAACTGTTTACCAGTAGAATTGTTAACAGGGTAGATTTAAATATATCACCATTGAGACTCCCTGATGGTGCGCTCACTTTTTTGGTATGCCTGGCATTGCCAGAGATCCTGTTTATAATAAGTGCCTGATTGAGCACTCTCTGTAGCTGATAGACAAGCGATCTCTTACCCCGTCCTCGCCTGACTCTGGGAGTCAGGCCTCGGGACCCTCCATTCACTCATTAGGCACCCGGGTCACCCCAGTGGTAAGGAGTTGGCTGAAAGGGAAACCAGTCTTTCTGACTACAAACATGTGCACAAAGGGTTAGGGGGTTCAGGGTGTGTGGGTGTGGGTGGGGTGGGCGCTCATAAGCAAAGTTTCTATTTTGGAGTCCCGGAGAGTTGCAGATGTTAATTGCAGGCAAACTCCCTCCACGAGGGAAGTCAAGGGGACAGGTATGGTTTTTGGAAGTCACAGTCGGGACTTTAATGATAGACGCTACAGAGAGCCTCTACAACACTCCTTCCTTTGTCTCTTACCAGCCACTTCCATCTTAGGGCAAACCACCTTGCGCTGAGGCTCAGCCAGCGAATTTGGGAAATGGGGAATTTGGGAAATGGGGGCAGCATCGCCTGGGGCTGCCGTGAGACTCGAACTTAGGAACGGTGACTATCTTTATGAATACACGAGACTGCCGGTACAATCTCATCTATCAGAGGCAAAGAGAGCCCGAGACCTAGGGAGGCCGCCGGAACCAAGGATGCGTTGGTGAGATTGGCCTAGGGAGAAGGGTGCAGAAGTGCGGGCAGAGAAGAAGGCAGTTTCACCGGGTTGCCAGAGGCCGCGGAACGCACGTCCCGAATTTCCCGCCTCCTGGCTGCTGAGGGTGGGCAGGTCAAGTGGAGTCTTTCAGCAAACATGGTCTCCAGGTCCTGGGGCACCTTGGCACCGCTCTGGCTTCTGAGGCTTCCAAAATCCTTGCTCCACTCCAGGAGTTACCTGGATTAGGGCGCAGAACCACTCTGCACAGGCTTTGCCCAGCTCCTGGGGGTTTCTGTGCGACAGGACAGGAGGCGAGGCGCACCTTGCCAGTATCTTCAAAAGTGTATCGGCGTGTATGGCTGTGGACAGGTGAGGGTGGACGCATGCCCCAGAGGCGCCTCAGCAGCGATGAGGGTGGGGGAGATCTCGCTCCTCTTCCTCCTCTGTATTAATTGCGGCTGAGGGTCGGCCCAGAAAAGAAATAAAACAAACGCCCGCTTTTTGCTTTAGCGCTCGCAGGATCCTGGCCAGTCAGTGAAGAAGAACTAAACAGAAGAAACAGAAAGCCAAGCTGCCCGGCCGGCTACTTTTGAGAACTCCTGAAACCAGATCCTGAAATGCCCATGGGGTGGGGGGGGTGTCCCCAGCCGCAGGGGGGCTGGCGAGGTAGGGGCAGCGAGAAGGGGTGGGCCTAGCGCACTGGGCACTTGGATGCGCGCGGCCGCCGCCCTGCAGGAGCGGCACCAGCACCAGCCCCAGCCCGCGGCTCCGCCGGGTCCGCAGGCAGACAGCCCCTGGCCCGCACCCCGGGTGGCCAGGCTCGGAGCGCCAGCCTCTGGAGGGGGCGGAGGCGGCGCCGCCGGGCCGGCCTCCTCCCCGCCCCCTCGCGTCTCCTCCCCGTGCCACCGGAAAGGCCAAGGGGACTGGGCGCGAGGACCCCGGCCAGTGAGCGCGGGTGTCTCGGGGCCGCCCCTCGCGCGCGCTCTTTCGCCGCGACCAGAGGCTGGTGTCGCCGCGCCTGGGGCCGGCCACAGCCATGAGCCAAGCCGCTGACCCCAGCGGCCCGGAGCCAGCAGACAGGGATGCCCGGAGCGTGCCCAGCGCCTCGGCGCCCCCCGGCCCGCGCGCGATGCCGCCGCCGCCGCCGCCGCCTGCCGCCGGCCTCCCGCAGATCATCCAAAAGTAAAAGGGGGAGTGGGGCCGCGGCGGGGGTGGCGGCGATGGGGGGGCTCGCCCTGGGCGCCCCTCCGGTGCGTTCCTCTCCCGTCTCCGCTAAACTTAGCTCGTCGCTCTGGCGTTTGAAGTTTTCTGGACGGAGGCGGTGTTATTCATTGTTTGGTGAGGTTGGGGAGCGAGGAGGCAGATTATTTCGGGGGGTGGGGGGGCGGATAACGTTTTCCCTTGCCCGTTCTCTTTTCTCTTCAGGGTTGTTACTGGAGATTTTGGATTAAAATAGCTCAAATTGGGGGGACTCGGTCGGAGACTGTGTCATCTTTCCGGTCCCCGGAGGCCGCAGGAATGTTTGGAGAGCCGGGCGCAGCAGTGTGCGCGCGCGCGGGTCTGTAAGTGCCATGCCTTCCTCCAGGAGCAAAACCACCCAAATCGGGGTGAAAGGGGAGGTGAGCGCTGGTCCACCGCCTATTTTGTTTTGCCCCGAAAGTGTGGACACTTTTCAAGAGGGCTCTTGGCGGAGAGTGCTCACCCACGCAGCCGTCTCGTGACGCAGGTGAACCCGGCGCCGGGGCGCTGTGCTGGGCGCCTGCACGGGGTCCAGGGCGGCCGGCCCGCAGGCCCGCGGACAGCGCTCTCTGCCCGCTCGCCAGGCCGTGGGGCCGTGATGTTGGGTCCTGGGCGCTTTCGTTGGGCAGTTTCAGGCCTAGAAGGTTCCTTGGTCCGAAAGCTTCCTTACCCACTGTGGTTTGCCCAGCGGATCCTGAAGTTCTCCGGATCTCCGGAGAAGCCGTTCTGACCGGCGGTGGCGAGTGGCGAAAGTAGAGACCGACTCAGGAGGACGCAAAAATCGATCTGCAGGGAAGGGCGCCGAGGCCTCCCGGCGCTGCTGCGGGGACACTTTGAAAGTTATGTAAACGGGCGAACGCGTGGGAGGAGAAATGATGAGACGCAGTAAAAATAAATAGCTTAGAGGTACATGGTTCCTGAAGCCAATAGTAAGGAAGAATAATGAAAATCCAAGTTTGACATCAAAGACACTGGTAACCTGTTTCAGAACAAAATGCATCCCCCCCACTGGTGGAATATTAAACCCCCATTCCTGACGACGTTTTCCTCTCATTGGCTATTTTTATATCTTTCAACTGCTACCTGTTTTAAATATTTCTAAAGGAAATTCTGCCCTGGGCCTATTGTTTTCCAAATTAGGCCATTTGGGGCTTTCTAAAGCCTCTCTCCCCAGTTTCAGTACAACAGCATTTAAACGTTCTGCTTAGGCCTTCCGATACATCCAAAGCAGTACACCCAAAATATTTAAATCTCGAAAGTTCACTTATTTAAAAACCGCTCTGACCATCTGATGTCCTTTTTGCAGAGCGCCCATGTTTTGTGACTTGGAATTAGGCCGCAGGGTCAAATTTATTTACACGGCTTCAGCGTTGGAATTGTTCTGTAAACATTCCTATCATTTAATGAAAAGAAAATTAAGATTTTTTTCATCCACATCTTCCTAGATTATTATGAAATCTTGCCAGATTGAAACTAAATGCTGTTTTGTGGATAATAGGCTAGTCAAAGTCGATTTCAATTACACAGTGAATGATTTACTCCATAAATCCATCCCCATTTGAAAAGTCTATCTTTGAAATTTTATTTGCACAAATAAGGCTGAGCATTTCAAAGATGGCTTCTTCTGTTGGCAGCCTCAGATGGAGAGAGATGGCTGGGCCTGGGTTTGCATTGATGACAGATTGGTGTTCAGGGGCAGGTGAACGTGCCCTAGAGACTGGATGTTGGCCTTGGTGCACTTAGGCTTCAGAGCCTGACTTTATAAGGTTTGGGGAGACTGCGTTCCCCTCAGTACCCTCAGAAATTCCACTGGAACCAGCTTTCTCACGGCCAGTGCTCTGCAGGCCCATCTTTAATGTGGTGAAATTTGAGCAGGTTATTTTGAACTCCGTTTGCATAATTTAATCGGAGCAACCATATTTATGTCGTTATGGGGTGCTGAGGGCATCAGCCATCTTTGGAAAAGTGTAGCGGCCGCAGAAGGAACTGTCTTGCCTCTTGAATTGGTGAATTTTGTGAGCTTGTGCGTTGGGTGGAATTCTCCTTTGGTGGAGCACAAATTAAAGAAGTTTTCATTAGCAAACCTGAGTATTTTGCTAGTGTTTTGTGTGTGTGTGTGTGTGAGAGAGAGAGAGAGAGAGAGAGAGAGATACCTCGTTATGCAGTGCGTTAAGGGTTAAGGGGAGAACTTTTAATCTTCCACGTGATGATGGAGAAGTCCACCTTGTGTGCCTGTTGGATTGCTTTTAGGGATTTCCAGATTTGTGTTGTTTTAAATCGACTTCTCAGTGTCCGTGTTTACTGATGTTCATTAGCAACGGCTTTCACTTCGGCTAAAATTTATGACTTTGGAAAGACAGTAACGATCATAGTAAAAATCAATTCCCGCTCGCGTCCATTATATTTGGTCTTCAGAATGGCTGTGTTACATTTAAGTGGCTCAACACGTGAGGTGAGACTGACTTGGGGGTTTGTTTTCTGGAATCGCAGCCCATTAGGAATTTGCACCCGAAGCGCATCTCAGCAGAGTACTTTGGTTCTAAGCTCAGATGCTCTGTTTTCTTGTTACCGATACTTCGCTTCTGTTAAGAAACCGCCACGGGCTCTTTTGCTCTTGTTCACCTCCCTCCGCCGGCAACATTGACTTCACCGTAAGGAGGATCAGCTATGTATGGACAGCTCTGAACTGGTCTCCTGCATGATCTTTGTCTCAAATGTGTATTCTTGTGTTTGTTCAATGGAGAGGAAGGAACTTGAATCATGATTTAGGCCATTCAGGCATACTAGCGGAAGACAAGATGTGCGGCGGCGTGAAGGAATCCTAAAAATCGGAGGAGTTACAATGAGTACGTTTTCCATTCTAGCAGAAGCAGAGAAAGGCAGGCCAGGGCACCGATGAATGCTCTGTAAAGAGTTAACTTCTCAGATACTCACAATACCAATAGCCAACATCATTTGACATTTTAATGCTATGCTTGAAAATCAAACCTAATTCGTGAGTTATAAGAAGTTATCTATTAACCGTGGTGAACATCAGAAAGTTGAATTTTTGGTGGTAAATTTTAAAGCCCCCCCCCCCATTGCCATGGGGTGCTTTTTGACTCAGGGACCCCCATGTATCAGGAAGCCCAGGTAATGAAATCAGTTATGCTTTGGGCTGGTCAATGCAAAAAATGCATCTTTCTCATCAGGAGAAAGATGAGCTTTTTTTACTCCTATACAGATACCATCTCCGAAAGCCACAAGGGAAGTTTGATTCTTTCCTTTAGGGTCCGAATCAACTAGATGGCAGTGAGTTGGGTTTTGGAGGCTGCAAATCTTTGCAGGAGCTGAGAGCTCCTGAGGAATGACCATGGATTTGAACCACCAACCTTGAGGTTTACAGTCCAACCCTTACCCGATAGCGAATACACACAGCCATGCAAACCTGTGTAAAATGTTGAAGTCAGTTGTCTGGTGGGACTGAAAGGGTCCATGGAGGTGGAAAATGAACCAGACAAGCACACAAGGTTTTTTTGTGTTTTTTTTTGCAACAGAATATTCCTGGCTTCTCATCACATCGGTTTTCATATATATATCCTTTTCAGGTGACTTTTTATATGCAGTGAATACATTATACTTATAAAAAGGAAGTCATTTTAGGCTTAGCATTTGATAGCTAATATTACCTGTATATAACTATGTGAGACTTAAGGAAACATAGTTTTGGCTCTGGTTTTAACGTCTGTTGTGTCTTCTACACCGTCAGCGTGAGTCTCTCTCCATGTGTCCTCAGCAAAATGCCTCTCTGCTCCGCACAGAAAACGTTAGCAGCAGCAGCTCTCATTTCGAGCGGTTTTTCATCTGCTCGCTGCATCTGGAAAGACTTGCCGATAGCTGTGTAGCAGGGAGTGTTGTGTAGAGAAGTTACACGAGGTCCTCCCACCTTGACGGGAGTGCTGCCACCTGCATCCAAGATCAGAATTTGCCACAAGGGAGGGGGGGGGCATTCCTTCACACACCATTCGGATTTTTTTTTTTTTGGGAAAATCAAACCAAACTGCCATCAAGACCATTCTGACTCAGAGCAACCCTATCGGACAGCGCAGAACTGCCCTGTGAATGGAATTCCTAACACCTGTGTCCGTTTCTAACATCACTTGGAGCCTGTTTTCAGGAGAAACAGGAATTTTGTTTTGTCCAAAGAATTTTGAAAATTTTAAATACCATCTTAAACGATGCAGAAGACTAGTATTCAACGAGGGGAAACATCTGATAGGATTAAGCTTTACTCAAAAACTGGGTAGGAGAGCCTGTAGATTCCTTCCTCAGTTTTCAGAAAAGTTTCTTTGAGTCTCTAGAAAGCCTCTTAAGAGTATTTTAAACAGAAAACGTTCCTTGAGGGCTTGTTGTGATAAATATTGTGGGATGGAAAGTGTGGCCGTGAGCTCTGAGTTTTTCTCAAATTGCCAGAGAGATCAGTATTATGAAATGTAGAACATTATTCGCATTCGTCACGGTAAATGACTATCCATATGGTGAACGTGGAGTTGTTTAATGCCAGGGCTGTGGGGGTGTGGGAGGAGGGAGAAGTTTTATCACTCTTTTTATTCTTCTGCCCTTTGCTTACCTCTTTTAGCAAGTTATCAGATCAATAATTTGGAAAATCCAAGTTTGTCTGTGGTTTATCTCCCTGGGGTCACGAGGCGGAGAAAAATCTCATAAGCATTAAAGCACAGAGAAACGATCCTATGATCCAGTTTCTCTCCCTGCGAGTTATTTTTATTGTGGCTGTTGGTTCTTGCTACAGATTAAATTTGTGTGTGTGTGTGTGTGTGTGTGTGTGGCTTCAAAAAGTTCATGGAAAAATGGAACAAGATGCTCATAGAAAACTTCCACGAGCTTGTGACGCCCTCGTGTTTCCTCCCTGCTCACCATAGCAGATCCTTGAGTAAAGACCTCCACGTGGCATGGTCCACACCTTGGTCAACAACACTCAAATCTTTTGGGAGTGTAATTGAGGGAGAGAAATAAACAGGGGAATCCTGGCAGAAGCTTGAGATGGCATCCCCTGTGTCCCCTTCCGGCCCCAACAAATCCCACTTCATCTGGTTTGGGGGTCCTGCCACAGTAATTACCTTACCTGGGCTGGTCTAACGGATATTGGCTTTAGGTCGTGTACTAGGGGAAGTTGGTGGGGACCCACAGCTGGTGTGGATACCGATCACTGTGTTGAGAATAGTGTTGAAAAAGGCCTGCCGATAGTAAAGGGTCAAACAAACGGCATTGAGCGCTTTTAACCAGGAACGCATAGCATTTTGGTTCCGGGGAAGGAGCCTGGCTGGGCTGCGTAGAGGGGCTATTCAATGTGCTGAGAGCCCAGGGTGGCTGGGCTCCCCACCAGCCAGAACACTGTGAAATGCTGACTTTCATTAAGAAGGCACAGTTTTGGAATCAGGAATGTGAACTTGATTCCCATCACCACTAAGGGATAGTGGTGGTGGGTCCAGAGTTTGCCTTGCTCAATGGGTGGTCACTGTTTACATTCCACCCCCGATGGACAGAGCCTTACCAGGTTTCAGCCTCAGACATTTACTGACCTCAAGTTTCAGGACAAGTTACCACTGCCAGCTGCCTGGGGAGGTGGCTATTTTATTTGTTTTGAGAAGGAGGAAAATACTGCACCCCCCGCCCCCACCCAATACCTCGGTGTACTTGTCTTTCAAGTTGATCCTCTGGTTACAAGGAGACTTCTTGCTGGGCTCTTCCTCCTGTGCTCGCTACCTGGCGATCATATCATCTAG
Source organism: Tenrec ecaudatus (assembly GCF_050624435.1). Classification (NCBI taxonomy): domain Eukaryota; kingdom Metazoa; phylum Chordata; class Mammalia; order Afrosoricida; family Tenrecidae; genus Tenrec; species Tenrec ecaudatus. The sequence goes on from NC_134545.1 coordinate 94,515,199, forward strand.
AGACATCCACTTGCAATGGTGGACGGACTATCAGGATTACCTGTACCTTCAGAGAGGGCTGGGAGTTCTGGTCGGTGTGTTTTGGTTAGGATGCGTACACCCATCTAATATGGTAGTCTTTACCGTGGAAGCAGTTAATACCAACCTCATTGCCCTCCTCTTTCCTACAACCTGAGCTAGATTGTAGAGGAGAGGTCTGGCCGGCCCCCTGATGGTTGACAAGGCCAGGTTTCCGACTTGCTGACAGCGGAGCTGCGGGGGAGATGGCACATGTTGATGCTTGTGTACTTTCTGAGCAACAAGGGAACCATTGGCTCTTGGCTCTCTTTGCATCTGCTGGCTCTCCATCACGGTACTGAGCCGGGCATTAGTTCTCAGCCGCCATTGCCTGCTGACTGCTCTCCCGGCAGCTTAGCTATCCTTTCAGTTTTGCAGCTTGTCCGTAGACCCTTTCCCAGTGAGTGCATTTGGCTCTTGTTAGACCTGCCCTCGCACCTGACCTCCGGGGCCATGACCCTGAAGGCATAGACAGGTCATATATATTTCAAAGAGGTATTGATTTCACCAAGTGTCTTCTCATGGTTTATTTTGAGTTCCTGATGGGATGGAAGGATTCGTCTCGGCCTGATGTTGTCAAGTGTAAGACGGGCATCTTTGCCCCAATAAATGGATTTTTGGGCTTTTGACGAGGAGGGTCATTGGGGAAAACCCTGCATGGGGAGAAGGTGACCTGGACACGCCAATTAACCTTCTGAGTCCAGCCTCCCCAGGGGTTGGAAATGATCGAAGCCAGTTCCTTCGTGAATAAAGTGATGTGAATCTTTAGGAATCTCTCGGTGAGTCACCGGGACAAGATGCGATCCCCCATGTCTGAAAGAGACCGTGCCCCGAGTTTCTGAACTTTTTAGATATGAGCATCAGGACATGTTTGTGAAAGCCACAAAACAAGAATTAAAGGCTTCCTTCGAAATTTTCCGGAGCATATGGGTCAGTGATCTGCTGTATAAATCAGAAAAGTAACAATAGACAAACAAACACATAAGAAACGAGCGGGATGCACACAGATAGACAGGCACAAATACGTAAGGCAGGGGCCGGGGGAGGGAAAATAGACTCAGGTCCATGAAAATGAGGACCTTGCATGCTTTCTTCTATTTTTTAAAATAAAAAATTATAGACACTTTTCGGTATTAAAGCGTTCTGGAATGTTCACGTGAATACTTGGTAAAAAGAGCCGCGTTTCTGCTTCGGGAGACAGACTAGTCCCATTGTGTGTTTAGGCGGGCGGTCTTAACCACAGCGCGGGAGGAGTGTCTTTAGACGTTGTTGTTTCTAGAGGCACAAAGTGTCGACATAGGACCCACAGATGTGGGAACGCGGTTGCTACCCGGACTCGGTAAATCGTGGCGAAAGTCTGCTGGCCGCAGGCCCGCAGAGTACCCAGAGCTCTGCTGGCGCCCAGTGTGTGTGTTTCCTTCCCTCCACCCTCTTTGCTGCCTGGACGAGATCATGGTTGTCCAAACTCAGGCTTCAGGTTTCCCAGGGGAGATGAGTTGTGTGCTTAGATCTTGATCTCTGACCTTTCAGGGTGTACCCAATGAGGCTGAGCATTGGATGGCTATCGCAGCATGGTCTAGAAACGCAAGGAATTAGAAGCCACCCAATGTCCCTCTGTTGGAAAGAGTGCATCACGCATAAGGACTTTAAGATGTTCATGAAAAATAGGGAGTTAAACGATAATGGAATTTCTTCAAGAACTTTTTGAAACCCGCTTTAATGCTATTGACTCTTAAAGCCGCGATTTGTTGATAAGGAATGAGAACCGGGTAATATTGGCACCTAGAAAAAAAAATTCCGGACAGCAAGTAGATGGGGCTCTTGTTTAAGAAAATGTGTGTGAGTGTGTCCGGGTGCACAAAACCTGGAAAACATCGAAAGAACACAAGTAAAGATGTGCATCGTGGTGTTCACTGTGGGCGGGGCCCTTTATAAAAATGTATATGTTCTAATTTTGTCCACCGGGCAAGTATGACTTTTACAATCAGTGAAAACAATGAAACTATTAATAGTGAAAAAAAAAAAAAGTAGGCACTTCCGAGGTCTGAACTGGCCTTTGACTTAGGGATTCGCCCTGGGAAGCTGCTGAGAGCTGCCTTGTCTTCCTAGATGGCATCAGTGAGTTGTGCAAGACCACACAGCAAGGTGTGGGCAGCCCCTGACCAGAGAGGGTCTACTATTCTGTCGCTGTTTCCCCGCCAGGCTTCTCCCTTCTTGTCTGCCTGGGTGGGTTGGGGGTGGAGCTATCCTGTCACCATTGATTAGCTTGTTTTGACACGCCCAGTTCTTCCAAGGGGCTTGAGAGTGGGGCCCTTGGGGGTGTCGCCTGCCATCCCCCACCCAAGACCTTCTGTACCTGGGCAGTAAGTGGACCAGGTCTTTCCAGACTCTCTGTGCTGCCTCTTCCTACCGATCAAAAGCCGAGAGCCATATGCTATCTTTTGTTCATCTTCAAAGTAACCTTTTATTATTTTTTAAAATAAATCATTTTTAATAGATATCAAAATTTATTAGTGGTTCCTAGAGTCAGTATATAGGAAGTGGGGGGTGGAGGGTAGGGGTGAAGGAAAAACTACAAGGATCATGGAATGTTAGCTTGCAAGCAGATTCTTGTAACTGCTGCCAAGGCTTAACCCTGTAAATGACGGAACAGGCGATTGTGAGATAGTGACAAAGGGGCTTCAGAAAGTTTGTGGGAAATGTCCATTATTTTCAAATGTATTTAGAGGCATCACTGGGGCTGTTTCTTGCTGCCGGTTTTTTTGCTGGCCTGCTCTTGCACCTGCCTGTCCAGGACCTGGGAGGGCCTTCTTGAAAGCGTGCAGGCAATCGGGAAGCATGGCTGTGCTGGATTCTGCTTTGTTCTCAATTTTCTCTAGGTCGTAGACTGGCTGCTTGCTCATCTTGGATGAGCTTAAGTCAGGTTGGCTCTTGCTTTGAGCTGAGAAGGTGCAAGGAGTCTCGGGGAGGAGGCACTGCTGGGCGCGCCGACTACACACCCAAAATAAATCATTTTATTGGGGGGTTGTACAGCTCTTATCACAATCCAACATCCATCCATTATGTCAAGCACATTTGTACATTGGTTGCCATCATCATTCTCAAAACATTTGCTTTCTACTTGAGCCCTTGGTATCAGCTCTTCGTTTTTTTCTCCTCCGTCCCCCACCCCTCTTCCCTCACGAACCCTTGATAATTTATAAATTATTAATATTTTTCCATGTCTTACACTGTCTGATATCTCCCTGCACCCACTTTTCTGTTGTCCATCCCCCAGGGAGGGAGTTATTTGTAGATCCTTGTGATTGATTCCCCTTTCCTCCCCCCCAAAGTAACTTTTAAAAGACCTTTGAGAGGGAAAAAAAACCAAACACCAAACTCTCAATATCTACTTTCCTCTCAGACCCAGCGACATCATCCTCTTGATGTCTTTAAACTCTGGTGTAAAGATGAACCTTGAGAGGTAAATGGGATCGCTGATATATTTTTAAATAAGCTGATATTTCTAGGAAGCAAAGTGCATCTCCGTCCTTCACTCCCAAGCCCGTCACATCCATGTCGGAGCTGCTGGAATGCCTGTCATCATGCCTGCCAGCCCCTCCCCCACCCCTCACTCTGCAAAGATCATTAAAAAAATAGAGTCAAGATTAGCTGAGAGGGCTTCAAAGGTTAATGGAGTGAAAAGGTAGTGGAGTTTTCCCATGAACTTTCGAAGCTCCCTGATAGAGCTTTACCTCTTTAAAATAACACAACACAAACCAAGACTCTGTGCTTTTAGCAGCTCGTGTTCTTGCCCTTTGGTGTGTGCTCACTCGCCCAGATGTGCGCGTCCTCTCTCACTATTTGAGGGTGCTCTGCATAGCTGTCAGACCATTGCCACGTCTCAGGAAATTAGCCTTTTAATAATTTTGTTTACATTTGGGACTCTCTTGGATTGTCCCCACACAGTGTCATCTAGCTGGCTTTTACGCCCCTGTCCCAGGTTCAGGTCCCTGGGAGTACAAATGTCTGTACAAAGGTTGAGTGATCTGCTGCGTTGCTTCCAAAAAGCGCTGAACTGTCCCATAGGGCTTTCCACGGCATCACTGTTGTGGGCAGGGCCCTGGTGGTATAGTAGTTGAACACCCGACTGCGAGCTGCTTGGTCTGAGGTTTGAATCCGCTGGCTGCTGCTCCGAGAGAGAAAGGTGTGGTAGTCGGCTTCTGAAGAAGCCCCCAGCCGTGGAGACCACATGAGAAGGTCCACTGACGAGTCAGCATTGGATCAGTGGCAATGGGTTGCTCTTAGCGGGGGGTGCAGATCGCCAGCTCTTTCTCCCGTGGAACCTCTAGGTGAGTTTGAATGGACAAGCTTTCAATGAGCAGCAGAGCCCTCCACCACTAGTGTTCCTTTTTTAAAAGTGCTTTCAAAAACAAACAAACAAACAAACAAACAAACAAACAAACAAACAAGTAAACAAACAAAGTGCTTTCAATGGCCTGCATGCAGTTGGAAAGATAAGTAAATGCTGTTTTAGAATGAATTCCTTTGGCCCTGGGTCCTGGCTTTGCCGACTTTGTCCTCTCTTTCTGGACCGGAAGCCTCTGGGAGAAAACATGCTTCGCCAGGTCCTCCTCCATCCAGCCAAGAGGTACCCCAACCGTTTGTTAAGGACGGAGCAAGAGGAGCTGAACGGTGCGTGGACGGAAGCTGGAAGAGCGCACTGTGTGTGTCTTCCTTCCGCCTGGAGCTGTTCAAGGCACTGTCTCATCCAGATGTCAGTGGGCAGAAGAGCAACCCGGAAGCAGGGGACAAAGTGGATCTTAAGGATCAGTACCAATCTACTCCCAGTAGCAGTACAAATTCCACTCGGTGAATGTTGATTGCAGCCAACTGACTTCTGAATGAAGAGCTGCTAAGAATGGAGGTCTTCCAGAAGCCCTCAGTACAACTGCTCACTCAATCAGGGCACTTTGCCTCCTAAACACACAGAATCATGTCAGCGTCATGGTGGGGTTTACATTGAATAATAACCCCCCCCAAACCAAACCCACTGCCATCTAGTCTTTTCTGATGGAAAGTGACTCTGCATAGTTTTTTCCGTGGCTATAAATCTTCACAGGAGCAGACAGTCTCTTTTTCCTCCCTCGGTACAGCTGGTGGGTTTGAACCAACAACCAACCTTTCAGTTAGCAGTCCAACACTTACCCAACACTGCCACCAGGTCTCGCCTTACATGAAATAACGAGTATTGGAAACTTGGAGGGGGCGAAAAATAGAATGGATTCAAGTTTAGATATGTGGTTTAAATCAGCCTATAGCTAGTCTCTGAAGCCTCTGGATTTTTCACTAATCATTCATGACTGACTTAATATGAACTTAACTGGTGGGCCAGCCACTTCCCATCAGTCCCCTCCCTCCCCCTCCCCCAACTCCTGCACGCATTCGACCACGGGCTGCCGTTCTTCTCAATGTTCCTACCCACACCCCAAACCAAACCCGATGCCAACTCAGGGTGGATGTAAATCCCTTTGGAGTCTATTGACCAAAAGTGGGTGCTCACAAAACTTTGACTGCCGCACCCGGTTTCCTTAAGGCAAACTTTTGAAGCTCTGCTGGCTCTTTGTGGGAACCTTTCAGCTCCCGTTTCAAAGTTGCCATGTGAATCGGACTTTAAAAATGTCTGATGACGTGGTCCCCGAGCCTAAACTGGGCGGGTCCCGGAGCTGGTGGGTGACTTCCCGTTTGTTCATGCTTTGCAGATTTCAGTTACATTGCTATTTTTGCCTCTTCCAGTTTGGCTCTCCTATTTCCATACACAAGATATGCATGGGTGGGGAAAGTGGTGTGGAGCTGCGAGAGGAATCAGGGGCAAGAGCGTTCTGTGTTCGAGACTTGATCAGCCCTGAGTCTCAATGCGCTCATCTGCGGGAGGGGACAAGACCAGGAAAATGAGCAACTAGCATCTATTATTTTCTGAGAGTACCACCTCCCGTTCTCAACCCTCTCTGTGTAACTCAATCCAACGATAACTCTGTGGCTTAAGTCTCATTTTCTCCCCATTGTACAGATGTAGAGACTGAGCCCCAGCCTCACAAGAGAGAGTGGGTTGGAGATTCTGGGATCATATCACCTCTGCGTAAACATCTGAATCCTTAAAATAATCTATAGACAATTCATCATGTACAAAGATAATATTACAGAAAAAAAAATTTGACCAGGGTAAATGTCAAAGCAGGTCCGATTTAATTTGAGACCAATTTAAGTAGTCCATTTAAAATTCCTTTTCCTATTTCTTTTTTTCTCGTAGTCACGTAGATGTGTGGCTTCTGGTTTAAAGTGAAACCTATATCCCAATTTAAATTCCACGAGCAGGTTTGGGTCTGGCATTTGATTCGCTGCCTTACTCTGCTGGTTATGGGTGTTAGGTAAGATCTGAATTCTACCCTCTCAGCATATATAAACACTTATAATCCTCTCAGCATGTGTTACAATCATAACAGACCCAATCATTTGGTTTTCAAAGGGAGAGTCTGGCAAGTTCTACCCCACCACTTTTGAACCAATTCAGAAAACCAGGATTCAGCAACGATTCAAGTGTCCTCAGCTCCTATTAATAGCAGAAAGAATGCCTGACTTGAAACATGGCCACATCAAGCTTGGTCTGTCTCCGCCAGGCACACTTCTTGAATGGTTTCTGTCGACAGCGAATGGTGCAGATGTTCTTTTTGCTTCTAGAAGCCATGGTCTGCAAAACCCGGATGTCAGAGGATCCATAAACCAGGGGAGGATTGTTTGCTTTTGATCGTGCAAGGTTTTTTTTTGGTAGAGATTTTTAAAACAGCTTCTCAGAGCATTTCAAAGAGATTCGATAATTCCAAGAATTTAGAGGTCCGATGGTCATTTAAAAAAACTTACTTCCCCTCCCTCTTTTTTTTTTTGGTAAACATTTTATTGGGGGCTCATACAACTCTTATCACAATCTATACATACGTAAATCAATTGTATAAAGCACATTTGTACATTTGTTACCCTCATTCTCAAAACATTTGCTCTCCACATAAGCCCCTGACATCAGCTCATTTCCCCCCTCCCTCCCTGCTCCCCCTCCCTCAAGAACCCTTGATAATTTATAAAATTTTGTCATGTCTTACACTGTCCGACATCTCCCTTCACCCACTTTTCTGTTGTCCGTCCCCCAGGGAGGAGGTTGTATGTAGATCCTTGTAATTGGTCCCCCTCTCCACCCCACCCCTTTTACATCTTTTCAGAGGTGTGATGGAAGTAAAGTAGACTGTACATGGTTAAAGTGTGTTTTGGGGTCGGGAGCCATCAAACAATCAATACAGTAAACATTTTTTATCACCTTCAAGATTTCCTCGTGTCTTTATTTATTTATTTTTTCCTCATGTCTTTTAAAATTCATCCTTCGGTCTTCTCCTGAAGGCTACTGCTGGCCCGTTTTCGGACACATTTGCATTTTCTAGGATTTTATATAAAGAGAGTCACTGTATGTACTTTTCCTTGCCAGTTTTTTTTCACTCAACATAATAATTTTGGGGGGAAATGATATGTCTGTCTATCTATCTATCATCTTTTAGCTACCTATTTATTATCGTAAAAGATACCTAAACCAAACCCACTGCCATTGAGTAGTTTCTGATTCATAGAAATCTGATATAGGGAGTTTGAGGCTGTAAATCTTTATAGGAGCAGACAGCCTCAGATTTCTCTCATGGGGCATTTAGTGGATTTGAAACCCCAACTTTGCAGTTAGAAACAGTCCTAAGACTTCAAGAAGAAGATGTATACTGTAAAATCGCCATTCTCGTCATTTAATGTATACACTTCATAGTATTAAGGACATGTACTATGTTGTACATCACTGCTGTCACCTTTCAGAATGGCGGCTTCCCCCTCAGCAGTGGTTCTCAACCATCCTCATGTCACAATCCTGTAATACAATTCCTCATGTGGTGGTGACCCCCCCCAATCATAAAATTCTTTTCGTTGCTACTTCATCACTGTCATTTTGCTACTGTTATGAATCCCCATGTAAATATCGGATATGCAGGATGTCTTTTCATTGTTACAAATTGAACAACATGAAAGCATAGTGCTTCATCGCAAAAACAATATGTAATTCTACATTGTGAAATATTTACTTCTAATTGCAAATAAATGAAAATTTTTTTCCTGAAGCATGGTGTAGCATGGGTAGCAGTCTTCATATAACAACAGGAAACGACATTGCTACATTTTGGGACAGTCTGTGTAAAAAGCCAACGTCAGTGTGAAGGTTGAGATAGCTTCTTTCTCACCAGATTGGCATATCTGCCTGTGGGCGGACCGCCTGGAGATGTTCGAGGAGCGGAGTCTCAGTTCCTAAGACCATGGGAAATAGTGTTTTCCGTTGGTCTTAGGTCACAACCCACAGGTTGAGAACCGCTGCCCTAAATGGAGACTGTGTACCTCTCCTTCAGCAGCCACACCTCATTCCCCGTTCCCCTGAGCCCAGGCGCCCAGTAGTTTGTTGTGGTCTTTGTGGGTTTGCCTATTCCATAAGTTTCACCTGCTCATACAAATATGGTCTCCTGTGCCTGGCTTTTTTTTTTAAACTTAGCTTAATGTTTTCAAGGTTGCAGCATGTATCCAGTACTCTATACATGTTTATGGCGGAGTGATGTTTATTCCATTCTGTGGATAGACTGCATTTCGGTTATCCATTCATCTGTGCATGGACAGGTGAGTTGTTCCTCGTGTACATTTTAGCTTTTGTGTACAATGGGCTACTACAAACTCCTGTGCATAGATTTTTGTGTGAACTTCTGCGTTCAGTTCTTTGGGCTGTGTGTGGAGCGTGGAAGGGCCTGGCCAGGTGGTCACTCAGCAGCTGCACCACTTACAGTCCCGCCAGCTGCAGGATGTCTGTCGCCCAGCATTTGGGATTTTCTGTTAACTGGGTTGATAGCCACCCTTGTGAGTTGCAGGGAGTCAGGATTGTCTAGCTGGCACCCAACAACAATCCCGAAAACCACACTCACTGCCAGCGTGGATTCCGACTCCCAGCCATAGCGTGGGGGTGACATGGGACCTCCTTGTGGTTTTGAGCATCTTTCTTGTGCTTCTGGTGGATTTCTTTTGAAAAAATTCTGCTCAAGTCCTCCGTCCATTTTTCTACTGGGCTGACATTTTGTTATAGAATTGGACGAGCTCTTTACGTCTTCTAGGTCCTAAATCCTCATTGGCGATACTAGTGGCAGATATTTCGCCTGTACTTAAAGTCATCTTTCAGCACAGTGATCCTGGTCGCTGTGCTCCACAACTTGAGTCCTTTTTGTTGTGACGTTTCCGTTGTATGGCTCTGTCACCGATTGTTTATCTATTGATGAACCTCTTAGGTTGCTTCCAGATTTGGGCGATTATAAACAAAGCTGCCATAAACAGTCCTTTCTAAGTGTCTATGTGAACATCTTTTAGTTTCTGTTGGGCAATTTAATTTACACAAAATTCAGGAGCAGACATGTTATACATACAACTCATGTTTTGGTTGAAAACGCCTCTGAAATGAAAAAAAAATCATCTTATTGGGGGCTCGTAGAACTCATCACAATCCATCCATCCATCGTGTCAAGCACATTTGTACATGATTGGCAAGTCACTATCACCATGGAGGTTTTAATGCAGGGTGGATTAAGACAACAAACCCACCGAGCTTCAAGCTGGAAGAGACAGTAAGGAGCATCGATCTTTTTGCTTTATAGGGAAGGCAGTTGGTCCCAGAGGGAGAATGGATTTAGCAAAGGCATTCAGCTATTAGAGAATACAGTGGAACAAGGAAAATGCATGTGTCTGTGAAGGGAACCTTAAATATTCCTAGCCACGAAGCATCCGCAGATCAATTGTGTGTGCGTCAGGGGGTGTGGCGGTAGGAGTGTGGGTGGTGGACAGCACTGCATTCCTGCAAGATGTCCGCTCCCCTGCTAAGCAATTCTGTGTAACCCTCCAACAACCCTGTGAAGTAGGGAGGGATTAAGAAGCTACCGGTAGCTCAGGTCACCTGGCCAATGAGTGGAGAGCTCAGGAGGGGAGCCAAGGTTTGCTAGACTTTCACAGTTACACCACCTCTTTCCTTTCTATGGGACCCTCCCCCTTTCCCATGCCCACTGCCCTCCCACTGGGCCTGTGCCCAGACCTCTCTCCTCCCCACCAGCCCAGTCTGAGCGTTGCCAGCTCCTTATTAAAGTCCTGCAAGTTCAGGGTCAGACTGCTTAGAAGGCCCTTCCTGATCCGCTCCACCCCCACCCCCTCTTTCCTTTTCTGCCCCCTGGACTTGCTGTTCTGTGTCTGCTTTCCTCGTTCCTCTGCTTAACTAGAACATTCCAGGGCCTCTTGGTGGGTTCTGTTTAGTCCTTATCTCGTCCAGTGAGCGTGTGAGCCCATTCAGGAAGGGAGACCACCCGACCCTACTGTAGCATCTCTCCACACTTACCTCTTGGTCATTTCCCTTAATCACCCTGTAAAGGTTGTGTTCAGGGCGCGGTGTTGTACGTGTTCATCTTGGGGTCCTCAGTACCTAGCAGGACCCCGGCACATAATTTGTGGAATCTACAAGGGGGCTTCCAAAAAGTTGGTGGAAAATGGAGTTAAAAGAGGATGGAGTTTACTCATGATCTTTTTGAAGCCCCATTCCCAGAAGAGAGCTAGCAACTTCTGGCAACGTGATTTTTGATCTGCTTTGGGGATACGGAGAACCACAGGGGACGGGCCTCACGTCCCTCTCCCTCCTATCCTGGCTTTCTCCAGGCAGCCTGTCTGGACTGACCCAGCAGCCCATTCTTCTGCACAGGGAAGGACGGCTTGAGTAGTACATACGGTTAAGTGCTGACTACTAAATGAAAGGTTGGCAGTTCAAACCCACCCAGAGATAACCTTGGGAAACAGGACTGGATATCTAATTCCAAAAGGTCACGGCCTTGAAAACACAGTGGAGCCGTTCTGCCCTGTGCACGCGGCGTCACCCTGAGCCAGAATCGACTTGGCATCTAACAGCAGGATGTCTGGAGAGACAGCCGAGTGCGGAGCTGAAGGCCGGAAAGCAAGCTACCTGCGCCCTGTTCTGGGATCCACTGCTGTGCGACCAGAGGAAGGTACCAAATCTCTGAGTCTACATCATTAAAGGATGCCAGGGGCTCCCTTTTGCCCCCAGGTCATGGGGCTTGTGAGAACATTTGATCGGGTGACGTGAGCGTGCACTAGTGGGGCACATGTGCGTTCTCTTTGTAATTCCTTCAAAGAAAATTTTAGTATGGAAACCATTCCACAGCAGAGATTCTTTAGAGTTTCACGTAGTCCTCCAGCCTTTGCCCATAAGCAGACCGACGTGGCCCCCATGTCGTAAAACAGGTTATGAGGTCAGATATCGGGACCTCCTCTGGTCAGGGCCCAGGTCATTCCTGCTCGGTTGATTCGTGGATACAGGCTCTGCAGAAGGTGACTCTCCAGGGCTTGCTTCCTGCTTGCTTCCCATCAATCACACTTAACGTAATGCCAGAGCTCCTCATTCAGGTTTTCTTTTTAAGGGGGACATTTATTAACCTCAATGAAGCTTTAATGGTGCATGTATTCTAACGTAGCTGACGTTTTGTCTCATTTGATTGTCTCCAACCAAGGACCTGGTGGTCCTCTGTCCACCTCGGAGAAATGGTGGAAACGGCCTCTTGGAGCACTCCATGGAAACTATTGCAAAAAACCATAAGTCCCCGAAATGTCTGGTTCGTACAGAAGCATTTCTAAGCCTTGGCCCCTGGCTGTGCTTCTTTCAAGTCATTTCTAAAACAAGAGCTGGATGCAGCCACGGCGTTTCTGTTTTGATAGCTTCAAATGCGGTAACTGAAAAAGGTGTCTGCACAGTAAGCTGTTGCCCAGTGCTTAGCGAGACCCACTCTTACTACTCTGTGTAAAGGCATCCCGAATCCCTGACCCTCTGACCAATCTTCCTTGCCCCCCATAGCACTCCTCATCTTCTAGCACACTACAAAATTGGCTTACTTTTTAAATTACATTTTTGTTGTCTATTTTTTATTTTCCTACCCTGTCCCCACCTCATAAGCCTTACAAGAACTGTTAGACTGTTGTTGTTAGGTATTGTCGTTAGCTCTGACTCATGGGGACAGACTATTTCAAAGGGTAGCTCAAGAAGACAAAATAAACTATTACAATAAAAGTTTCAAAGACTTGGAGCTAGAAAGTCAAAGGGGAAGAACATGTGGAGCTTTTTGTCGAGCTGAAAGAGCCAAAGAAAACACTCAAGCCTTGAGTTGCAACGTTGAAGGATTGTGTGGGCAAAATACTGAGTGATACAGGAAGCATCAAAAGCAGATGGAAGGAATACATAGAGTCTTTTTGTGCCCAAACGAACTAATCAATGTCCAACCATCTCAAGAAGTGGCATATGAACAAGAACACATGATACTGAGGAAAAGTAAAGTTCAAGTGCACAGACGGCATCAGTGAAAAACAAGGGTCCAGGAATTGATGGATATCAGTTGAACTGTTTCAACAAACTCATCTACTCCAACAAGTTTGAAAGACAGCTGTCTGGCCAGCCAGCTTGATAAGATTCCCTATTTGTCCCCATTCCAGAGAAAAGTGACCCAACAGAATGCAGAAATCATTGAGATATTAATAATATGTGCAAGTAAAATTTTGCTGAAGATGATTCAAAAGTGTTTGCAGCAGAACATTGACAGGGAGCTACCTGGAATTCTAGGTGTATTCAGAAGAGGATTGGAATAAAGGATATCATTGTTTATGCCAGATGCCTTGAGACTGAAAGCGGAAACTACCAGGCAGATGCTTACTTGTGTTTCATTGACCGCAAAGGCAGTTGCCCGTGTGGATCATAACAAGTTGTGGTAGTGTTAAGAATGGGAACTCCAGAAGCCTTCTCTGTGCCTGTGCAGAACCTATACACAGACCAACAGGTAGTTGTTCACCTAGAACAAGGAGAGCTCTGGAATGACTTAAAATCAATGAAGGTTCTCAGAGTCATAATGTTGGGTGAAAATAAATCAGTAAATAAATCTCAGTAAATAAACCATAATATATAAACAAAATTTCCATTTCTAGAAGTTCTAGAATGGGCCTGATTCATTTATTGTTGAAAATGACAAGAGCGTGTGCCTGAGGGAACCTGCAGTTAAACGGGTATGAACGAACTTTCTGGAATGTTGATGACATTCTACATCTTGATAGAGTTTTGAGTTACAAAAGTGTGTAATTTGTCAAAACATACAAATGCAAGCTTAACATTTGTGTATTTTGATGTATGTAAATTTCACCTCAAATAAAAATCAATCATCCTGTAAACAAATTGTGAACTCTAGCTAATTATATGCATCCTGAAGTGTTTGGGGGAAAGTGTACTGATAGGTGAAATTGACTTGGAAATGCATCAAAATGGAAGATGCACTGATGAATATGTAGGTGGGGGTGGATAGCTTAGATGGACTGCTATGTCATAAATCAGGTAACAACATATACCAAAATGTTGATGTCGCAATCTAGGTAGAGGGTATATGATGCTCTTCATTGTAAAATTCTCTCAATATTGCTATTTGTTAAAATATTTTGTAATAACATGTTGGAAAGAGAAAAACAAATCAGTGAAGGTATGTGACGGCTTTGCGTCCTTTCACCGTACGTGTTCACCCTGTAAGCTGAGCGAACAGTTGGAGAAGCCGGGCTTCCTGAAGAAGAGGGTGCCATCAGGTTAGCCGGAAGACTCTTCAATAAAGCTGTGCCTGCAGGTGCCACAGCCCTGCTTGCTGAAGGCAAAGAGGACTTGAGGCATTGCCGATGAAGGTCAAATACGATAGCCTTCAGTATGGATATTACTTCAGTGGGGTAATAACCGAGACAAGATCGACGTTGATTTTATTTTGCTTAGCTCCATAGTCAGTGCTCATGGAAACAGCAGTCAAGAAATCCAGGGACACACTGCATTGGGCACATCTGCTGTACAGACCTCTGGAAAGGGTTGAAGAACAACGATATCTCTTTCAGGACTAAGCGGTGCCTGATGGAAGCCATGGCATTTTCTGTTGGTTCCTGTGCATGTGAAACCTGGGCCGTGTGTAGGGAAGACTGGGGAAGACTATGGAATATGCCACGGCTTCCAGAAGACCTCATCAATCTGCCTCGGAAGCGGCGCAACCAGGGTGTCCCTGAGAAACGAGGCTGGAGAGACGTTATTGCACGTACTGCAGAGATGTTTCCAGGAAGGAGCCGGTCCCTGGAGAAGGACATCCTGTTGGGTCAAGTAGAAGGTGAGACAAAGTAAATGGATTTCCACTGTGGGCTCAAACAATTGTGAAGATGGGACAGGACTGGGCGGCGCTTTGCTGTGTTGTACACATGGTCAGAACTGTCAGCTCCAAACAACAACAACAACAACAACAACATGGTTACCTTATGTCTAACGGAACTGAATTGCCCAGTCCTGCTGTAGTGTCATGATCTTTGAAGTGTTTGTTTGAAACCATTGCCGTGGCCATTGTCTCAATCTATCTCTTTAAGGATTGTCTTCATTTTTATCAACCCCGACTGTAGCAAACCTGGTATCACTGTCTGGCGATTGGTCTCTCCTGATGACATGTCCACAGTAAGTTACCTGAAGTTTCAGAGCCTCCCAGGGAACAGTACCAGGCACCTGGAATGGACTGAATGAACTGTTTCTAAAAATGCCAACCTCAGTTAGATGTTGGCATTTGGGTCTTCTGTGAGTTCTGGGCTTTCGGATCTGAGTTTTGTGATCCAGGAAATCTGAAATGGGTCAGAAAGCAGATGATCATGGCTGCTACGTCCTGTGGGATTGTTGCAGGTGAACGGAGGTGCAGACCCTCACGAGGCACCACCGACTTAGTGCTTGAACTCCAGTCTGGCTCCCGAGGAGCCTGTCTGTCCAGGTGAATTCCTTTTGGCTGAGACCTGAGCTGTGCATTTGGCAGTGATCTTGATGCTGATGTGACAGCAGTAGGCTTGGGGCCATTTGAAAGAGGGACCCCAAAGACTGGGCAAGTATACTTCCAGCGATAAAGGACTAGTTTACGTTTGGTTACATCCTCCCAACACCATCTGCCGGTTCCTTCTCTGTGTCCTGATAAGTAGAAAGCGCAGGGCTATGTTAAAGGGGCCATGCTAAGATGTGGAAAGTGCAAATTAAGGTGCTAAAAGTGTTGTTCCATCTACATCATTCAAGCGGACTCTGCTTTGAAAAGGCAGCTCGCCTGGTCGCTAGCTGAATTCTGAGTGTCTTCCAAGTGAAGTTCCCATCTGCCAGCACGCTGTCAGGCTGTTAGAGGTTTCACGGCTGGTCTCAAGGCTTCCAGTAGTGAATCCCTCACATCAGCATCAAGATCACGGGTGGACTCCTTGTACCTTCTTCCTAGTCTGGCTTAGTCTGGCAGCTCTGCTTAAACCCATCCACCATGGCTGCCTCTGCTGGTAGTTGAAATACTCGGGGCTTGCGTCTCGTTCATGCAGGCCGCCAGTGCAACAGGCAGATGCTTGGGTGGGCAGAACACACCCAAAACAAAAACCCAAACCCGTTGCTGCCCAGTCAATTCTGACTCCGAGAAAGCCCATAGATCAGAATAGAACCGCAGCAGGGTTTCCTCGCAGAGCCCCTGGTGAGGTTTGAACTGACGACCTCTCTGTTAGTAGCTGAGGTCTTTAACCACTGCCTTCTTAGGCAGAAGGGTCACTAGCTGGAGAGCCGGAGGCTAAACATCCCATCTTTGAGATCATCGCCTGGAGGATAGGTGCAATGACTTCCTGTGGTCCTTTCTGAAGCAAGTGTCCCATTTTCTCTGCTGTCTACCTTTTAATCACGTCCAGCCACAAGCCAGCCCTTCCCTTCCCACGGGGCTCCACTCTGCTGCTGTGGATCATCTCCGAGCTCCTGAGAGACGCACTGGGTTGAGTCACCTCTCCACCAGGCGGGCGGCGGCCAGGGGCCCTACCTTGCAGAGCCTCGCCAACCTCAAAGCCATCCACTGTGGCCACTGATCCCTGGGCCTGCTGTGTCCAGCTCAGGTTCCCTTTCGCATGTGACCTGCCCGCTTGCCGGGGCTTGGGTGTGAGTGAGCAGCCGTCGGGGCAGTGCAGCCAGAGGGAGCCCTGATGTACGAACTGTCCGGATTTAACTGAGCCCACAACACTTTTATTAATAGAACATGCTGCATTTCCTTTTTATAAAAATATGAAGATCACTGCACTTAGGAAAATGCCCGGTGACTTTCTGTCTTTAGGGCAAGCTCATCACCAGGCTAAAATTAACAAGTGAAGTCAGGTCCTTCTTGTGGTCTATTTTTAACCGAGTTTAGCATATGAATGTGAACGTGAAATCTTTCTTTAGATCTTCCTTTAACTCAATTACTTAGCTGAGCCAAGCATCCCACCGCCTGGCATTCTTGAGCAGAGGCTGGGTCTTCCTAGAGTGGGGCGGCTCAAAGGGCACTTGGTCCACAAGCCTGATTCCTCCTTCAGTGGAATCTGTGCATCTCCACACATGCCACCTTCAGTAGTCCAGGAGGTTAGGGTGGACCTAGTGATCTGGAGACACAAAACAAAGGAAGCAAGGAACAGATCCTCCTGAGACGCTTAGCTATGGGGTCCCACCCACACTGAATCCATTCTGACTCCTTGCCACGCTGCAGGACACAGTCAAGTGCCCCAAAGAATTTCCAAGGCTGTAAATCTTTACAGAACAGGATGCCTCGCCCTTCCCTTGCCGAGCTGCTGATGGAGCTGAGAGGACTTCATCCTTAGGTAGAAAGAGGGGCCTAATGGGTACATATTTTTCTAGGGGTGTCCGATTGAAGGGCAGCTGCTGGGTTGAAGGGGACACACTGAGCTGCAGGGGAGACCCTGTCATTCAAGCAGAAAGTGCTAATGGCCCCAGCATAGCAAGGGACAACAGGTGGAGGGAGGGAGAGGGAAAAAAACCCAACTTAACAAGTGTCATTCCTCTTCTGAGCCCTCCGATGAGTGATGAGAACCCTAGGGAAATGTTTAGGAACCCTTTTAAATTCCCCTTTGAAAGTTTTTTTTATTATTGTCTGCTCTTTGAGGGCCGGGAGGGCAGGGGTGGGCAGGGCAGAGTTGATTCTAACGCTTAAGATTCTTGGGCCTAAGGTTTCATTTAACTGCATAGATGAACAAGGCTCTCTTATTTTGGAATATTTTGGGCACTTGCTAGTGAGCACTCTGGGGTCAAGCACTTGTGAAAACCTGTTTCCTTTTCTCAGTCCTGGCTGTCATTCGGTTTTGGTGTTTGAAGATGGATTTTAAAAATAGTGATGTGTGCGTGCATGTGTGTGTGTGGGGGGTATGTACATTTTTTTCATCAGAGTTGTGTCAGCTCTCTCGGCCCTTGTACGCGTGTGTGCACTGCCCTGGATCCTCTGTGTGTGGTCACTTGTAAGCAGGGGAAAACTTCCTTCCGTTTCTCAGGATGGCAGCAAACTCACCGTTGAGGATAAGCGGAAGATTAATTTAAAATGCCAATTTCCTTCTGCTAACCCGCCGGTGGCGGGGTTGTTGATAGCCGAAGAACTATGAAAACATTTCCAGATCGAGTTTGATGGGAACACCACCTCTTGCTTGTGTCTGTGTGAGTGTGTGCGTGTGAGTTCCTGTGTGTTGTGTGTGGACGTGGTTTTGTGCAAGTGTCTGGGTGTGTGTGAATGTGGCAGGGTGGTCGTTTTACTTTTGGGGCGTAGGAATGATATGGCAGCAAGGAGCTGCTTCTACAGAGGACTGTGTTTTCTGTTAAAATCCATCAAAATGAGGATGATGGGTTTACAGCTACCGCCATCTGTCTGAGAGCTCTCGTAGGGGCTTTTGCCTCAGTTCCACAAGCCACTTCCCGTGCCTTTGTGTTCCTTCCCATAACATTTTGGATTGTTACACTTCGAGGCTGAGAGGATTGTCTTCCCATCTGAAAACATCGTGCCTTGACTTAAAATGCTGTACAGGTTAAGACAGTGTCTCTCCCGGCCAAACGCAGATGTTTGGGTCAGTCTAGTCAGTGGGAGCAAGTAGCCAGCGGGTAGTGGTCCAGGTCAGTACCAAGCCGCCGGGCTGAGTGGTGCCCACTGGCTTTGGGGAGAAAGCTGGTGCTGGGACTTGGTGAAAGCACCGACTGCTGATGAACAGAGCTGCTGGATTCAGTACCGTGAAATATAATTACGGTCACTCCCACGGTACTGTGCCTTATAGACACTGCCCCACCCCCTTCTTTACAATTGCTGTCTTTTTAAAATTTTACAAATTGAAAGCTCGTGGCAACCAGGCACAGAGCAGGTCGAACCTCGTGATCGCACTGGCCGGTGTGCTTCTTCCATGTGGGCTTTTTTGCTTCTGAGCTAGATGGCCGCTTGTTCACCTTCAAGCCTTTAAGACCCCAGACACTATCTCTTTTGATAGCCGGGCACCATCAGCTTTCTTCACCACATTTGCTTATGCACCCATTTGTCTTCAACGATCCTATCATGGAGGTGTGCAGTCAATGATATGATTTTTTGTTCTTTGATGTCTGGTAACTGATCCCTTTGGGACCACTCGATCACATAGGCTGGTGTGTTCTTCCATGTGGACTTTGTTGCTTATGAGCTAGATGGCCGCTTGTTTATCTTCAAGCCTTTAAGCAGGTCAAACCACTATTTTCCCAACAGCATGTGTCGGCTTCAGGGCTCCGTCACATTTGAATAAATCTCATCGTATTTCAAACTTGTTCATAATGCTGTTGCAGGCTTACCAGACCGTAGTACAGTATCAACCTGACTGTTGTATTCACTAGGAGACAAGCGAATAACAGAGTGTGGCTCGCATTACTGAGAGAGCCGCTTTCCTGCAGGGGACTTGAACGGACCTGTCTGTCTCTGAGTTCTGCCGGCGTGCTAGATCTCTGAAACCCTTTATTTCAGCCAAACAAACCAACCCTGACTCAACTGTATTCCTTAGTGATTGATTCTAAATCCGCATCTCTTTCAAGTCATTTAGTTCTGCCTGGCTTGCAGGAGCCTCGTAGTGTAGTGGTTACACACTGGGCTGCTAGCTTCACGGCCAGCAGTTCGAAACCACCAGCTGCTCCGCAGGGGAAAGTTGAGGCTCTCTGTTCCCATAAAGAGGTACAGTCTCGGAAACCCACAGGGGCTGCTCGATCCTGTCCCTCAGTGTCGCTGCGAGTCAGAACCGGCAGTGAGTGTGTTTGTTTTGTGGTTGAGGAGGCCATTTCTGTCTTTTGCTTTTCTTGTCTCACCTTGACCTTGTGGGGATCCTGAGGCTTTCACACCTGGGGGTTTAAGAGTAGATCCAGAAGACAGCCACGGCCTTCTCGTGTCTTTCCCGGAGTGGATTGGTGGTACGCCACCAGTTTACAGATACAGGTAGGGACGTGATAAACCCTTATCATTTTCCTCTGGTCAAATGTGGATGAACCTGCATTTCTCCGGACTGGGTCCACTACTTTAGACCTGACCTTGTGTGTGGAAAGTCTCGGTGCACCATCCTGTGCCTCTCTGTTACCATCCACAGACACCATGGGGTGGGTGTCTGCTGGAGTTTTCCCAGCTCGTGCCAGCTGCCAGCAGGAGGAACGGGGCTCGGAGAACATTTAAACACGGCCCCATTGCAAGTTTCCTTCGTCACAGTTGGGACTTGGGGCAGCGAAGAAGAGTTATTCTCAAAAATATTTCCAGGCACACCCTCCGTCTTACTGTTTCTTTATCACAAAGCTACTGTAATAACATAAAGTGTTGTGTTATCACCGTATTTTAACAGTGCCTACGCAAGCTTTCTGCACTGTGAGGAAAACACAACTCTAGTTTGAGATAAAACACACACACACACACACACACACAATCTTCAAAAAGTCATTTACTATAGAACCTCTTTCTCAGAGTCGATTATTACCCATTTTGTGTTCATATCTTTCTTGTTTGGGGTGCGCATATATTTTAAATGATCACATCAAAGTAATACATGCAATTTTATCTCCCGTCTTTCCTACTTAATATTTTACAGTCAACATTTCCCCCTGCACTTGCTTCTTGTTCGTCAGCTAATGTCCACGACGGCTTGCTTTCATCGCACTAGCAGATCTATCGACGTTTATCCGCTAAGTTCTCTCCTGTTGGACAGTACAATTCTACCCCTTCACTCTTATCAATTCAGCTGTAATGGATCTCTTCATGCAATGCAACTTTGGATAATTTCCCAGGAATGGGATGATGACTAGGCCAAAGGGTATGGATATTTTTATAACTCTAGCTATATTTACCATAGTGCTCGAAAATCGAGCTGTACCTGTGTGCCGTGTCAGCAGGAACATGAGGCCATGTGTTTCACTTCTATGTCGTGGGTTACTTATTGGACAAGGTCGGCAGTTCAAACCCACCCATCACTCCTAAGGGAGAAAGATGAGGCTTTCTGCTCCTGTAAAGATCTATTACAGCCGTGGAAATCCACAGAGTCCGTTCTTTTCTTCCCTGAAGGGTCGCTATGAGTCTGAATTGACTCAGCATCAGAGAGTGAGTGAGTGGTGAGTGACCTGGGAAACCAGTGGCCGGTTGACTCCCCGCCTCACCACTTACCAGCTGTGATGTTGGGCAAGTTAATTGCCATCTGCTTCCCTCATTTACCTCCTCTGTAAAATGGGGCTAAGACAGCACTTAGTTCAGAGGGTTATGTTTAAGAATTCGTTAAGACATGGAGGCTTCAGAATGTTCATGGAAAAGCGGAACTCAAAGATCGTGGGGTTTTCCCAGGATTGTATTTGAACAAGGCCTGTGCCCTGGTGGTGCAGTGGTTACGAGTTGCACTCTGATCCACATGGTCTGCAGTTTGAAACCAACAGCCGGCTGTGCCTAGGAAGAGACACCAGGTTTTCTACTCCCATAAACAGGTGTGGTCTCAGACACCTGCAGGAGGCTCTGGGAGTCGTCATGGACTTGATGGTAATGAGTGAGAGAGCAAGTTTCACTTTTTGCACTGTGCTGTGCAAATGCATCCCTCTTGTTTGAAGTTTACACACACACACACACACACACACACACACACACACCATCTTCCAAAAGTCATTCAACACAAGTCAAGAGACACTTTGAATTCTTCATAGGACCACGTGCCTAATAACTATGTTTCCAAGAGCCACGTCCCCTTGCCTCTTTCTTGGGAAACAGTTCTGAAATGGAGTGCTTGCACCTGGTTCTCAGGAACTTGTGTGGTGCGGCGGCTACAGGGCTCCATTGGTGCGTCTGAGGTGCCCGTGTTGACAGCTGCTGGTCTCTGAGGAGTTCACATGCCGAAACCGGGCCTCTCTGGGCACGCAGGAGGATGGTGCACACGCGGGCATTTCAGGGCCTGTATTAGGGACCTTTCTTCCCTATTGGCTGAGAGGAACCCTGGATTTTAGGTCCGGGTGGTTTTACTGGGAGTCAGTGGCCCCAGGGCGGGGGTGGTGGTGAGGCTGCCCTGGGCCAGGGGCAGATGGGAAAGATGGCGGCACTTCTAAGTTTATGGCTCGATCATCTTTCCTCTCTCTAATCCCGGTTGTTTTTGCTGAGCTCCCCAAATAATTCAGTCCTGATGTGTGTTGAAAAACAACCCTAGAAGCCTGAGAAATCTCAACCAGCCAGACGAAGGGGGAGGCTCTCAGCATGTTGGGTGTCACTGAGCCAAGGCCCTGTACGCCCACTCCAAGGACACTGTCCTCTCGGGACTGGCTCTGCCTTCTCCGGGGCCACTGAGCCCCCGGCCAGTGTCCAAGATACATCACTGGCAGCTTCTGCCCCCTGCCCAGGACCATTTGGAGCCCATGGCGAGGAGAGGGAGGGGTGGGGTGGGGGTCACAGCAGCACCTGTGAGAGGGGCTTTCCTCCTGGGGAGGGAAGTGGTGCTGTCCTTCCAAGCACCTCCACCTCCAGCTCAGCTTGCTGGGTCATACCTTGATCTGTGTTCCAAATAAAGCTTCATGTATCCTCAGTATAGACCGCAGAAAAGCTGAGAAAGTCAGTCTACAGACAGCTTTTTTGTCTTCTGGTCTAGGTTTCTTGTTAGTTTGTTCTTTTTAGCTTCTGGTACATGTTAACTCTTTCGAACAACTTGAATTTTACTACATGTTCAAATCTGTGTTCGCCCCTTTTCACGTTGCTGTACAAACGCACACATGCTCCCTGCCAGCGAGCCAGTGCTGACGCGCCGGACCCCAGAGGACAGGGTAACACTGCCCTTGGGGGGTTCTGAGACTTCAACTTAACTCTTTATGGGAGCAGAAAGCCTTGTCTTTCTCCTCAGAGAGGCTTGACCTGTGGTTAGCAGCCAGGGCGGAACCACCAGCCCCCAGGCTCCCCACCCACACACTGTGGTGATGTTCTTTGCCATCGAGCCCTTTCTGACCCACAGCGGCCCGTGCACAACAGGAAGAACCCTGCCTGCTCCCGTGTCATCCTCACCACCGTGCTTGCCCAGGCCCAGACTCGCAGCCGCTGAGCCACTCCACCCGCGGAGGGGCGGGGAGAAAGACGAAGGCCCTGCCTGGGATGGATTGACGCTCGAGCTACAGGCATCACGTTCTGTCCGTTTCCCTTTGGGGCATGGGGTATTTATTTACTTTGGTTGTGAGTTTACAATAATTCTGTGGTGGCCATCTCTCCACCGAAAGCTCGCATCCTTCCCCATGCTCGGTTGCAGTCCCATCTTGTAATTACCGGGGCAAGTCAGGCTGGGCATGTGTTCAGAGCAGGTAGGTAGTATGGCCAACTGGCTTTGCACCAGGGTGGTACTACTCTTCACTCCAGTAAAACGCGACAAGTTTTAGTACTGAGTCGCGTGAGCATCCTTGCCAGGGACTGAGGCCAAAGCCCACCCAGGTAAGGAGGGTTTCAGGGCCTTGAGCAGCCACCTGTGACTCATTGGTTTCCAACTCCCTGTGCTTCTGGGACACCGACTGAGTTTGGAAGTGGGCGAAGGCCTGGCAGCGGTTGTCCTCATGGCTGTGCTGGACTGCTGTGCCGAAGGGAGCACCTCCTCGGAAGTTGTCAGACTTTGGAGCCCGCAGCTCGAGTCACATGACTTGTCTGGACCCGAGGATGTGTGGAGCCGACCTGCCCTGCATAGAGCTTGTCACGTTTCAGAAGCAGGTCACCAGACCTTTCTTCCACGGTGCCTCTGGGTGGATTTGAACTGATGGCCTTTCCGGTGGCAGTCCAGCAGGTCATCCTTCCTCCCACCGGGGGAACATTCATGTGTGAAAAGGCAGGCCCATTTTCCACGTAGAATACTCCTTTTTTGGGTGGGTTTCCTAAAGTTTTGAGAAGAACCGGTCCTCCAAAGGAGGGCCTCTTCTGGTCGCTTTGAGGCTGTGTCTTCCTGGCACAGGAACTGGGCGGTGACATTTTCGGTCCCTCCTGTGCATGTCTCTTGTCACAGCTCGCTGAGGTTGTTGGCGTTTACTTTTCTGATGCTTCTGGATGTGTCCTCTTTCTCCTGTGTTCCTTCGTCCTCTGATAACGAGAAGAATCGAAGGACACTATTAAAACTTAGGAGCCTCGGTGGCAGAGTGGTTGCAATGGTCTGCTAACCATAAGGTCAGCAGTTCGAAACCACCGGCTCCTCCTCGGGAGAAATACCAGGCTTTCTACCCCTGTAAAGAATTACAGTCTCCGAAGTCCACAGGGGGCAGGTCTACCTTGTCTTATAGGGTCGCACTAGGGGTCAGGATTGACTCGGGGGCAGGGGGTTTGCTTTTTTGGAGTTCATTGAAACTTATTGTTTTCCTTCGTAGAATATTTTCATGTCTCAGTGTAGCATCTTGAATATACAAATGCATTTAAAAAAATTCTTGACCTGTAATTATTGTAAGATGCCCTGGCGATGCTGTCAGGTAAGCCTTGTCTTGCTAACTGCAAGATTGGCAGTTCAGACACATCAGTCACGCTTTGGGAGAAAGACCCATCTTTCTAGGCCAGTGGAGATTTCGAGCTTTAGAAACCCTGTAAAGCAGGGGTCCTCAAACTACGGCCCGCGGGCCACATGCGGCCCGCCGAGGACATTTATCTAGGCCGCCAGGTGTTTTTGCCCCGTTTTGTTTTTTACTTCAAAATAAGATATGTGCAGTGTGCATAGGAATTTGTTCATAGATTTTTTGAAACTATAGTCCGGCCCTCCAATGGGTCTGAGGCACAGTGAACTGGCCCCCTGTTTAAAAAGTTTGAAGACCCCTGCTGTAAAGTATATAGGGTCATTAAGTGTCTCATTTGACGTGACAGTGGGCTTATTTTGGAGGGACCTTAGAATCATTGTGAGTTCTCTTAGAGTTGTCAGTATGTTGTCTTTCAGACCTCACGTGGTCTTCATGGACATGGGCACATCTCACACCTGTGTGATGGGGGATTTTGGGCAGGATGTGAGGGGAGTTTCGAATGTCCACAAGGCGGGGGAGACGAAGAGGCAAGTCTCCAGATCCCTCGCCATCACCGTCCTGATGATTAGTACTCAAAAATGTATACATTTTGCGACTGTGTCTAAAAAACTTGACCCTTAGTTATAAGCTTGTTACATTTGGGGAGAGGGGGATCTCTTTCAGACAGTATCTGGGGCCCATCAGGTATCAGGTGGTGAGAAGAAATTCAGAAGTAACTTAGAGCCATTTCGTCCCCAACTGGCATGGTGTGGCCTGGGTTTTAATGGCAGGTGAACTGCTGGACTGATGTTCATTTTTGAGTTATCTGTTGTGTGAGTCTGGATTGACTAGAGAAACAAATTCAGGAATATTCCTATGTGTATAAGAAAGAGCTTTCTATCAAAGAGTAATTGTATATTAAGTAAACATCCCAGCCCAGTCCAGATGGAGTCCATAAGTCCGATATTAGCCCATATGTCTGATACCAATCTATAAATTCCTCCTCAGACTCACACAACACATGCAATGATGCCCAAAGCAGGAAGATCACAGGCCAATGGGTGGAAAGTCTTGTGGATCCAGTGACGGTGGAAACAGATCAGTCTTGGCGTGGGTCTCAGGGCTCTGGCTCCATGAGCATAGCTCCATGTGGCTTGTCAACAGTAGCAGAGAGGGGGGTGTGTGTCCTACCTCTAGGGAGGAAGACAGGAGTTCCCAGAAGCCTCAGGAGAAGGTCATGGTCACACAGGCCTCCATGGCTGTCACCTGATTGACAGACTAGACTACATCCCTTTGCTCAAGTTTACAGTAGATTATGTAAGCACCACATCCATGGTCAACTCTTTGTTCTGCAAAACCCATTGGCAAACCTATGCCCAAATCACCAGGTGGTGCAAAAGGTCAATGCACTTGGCTGCTAGCCGAAAGGTTGGCAGTCTGAGCCAACCCAGAGAAGCCTCGGAGGAAAGACTGTCGATCTACTTCTGAGAAAACCATCCTTGAAAACCCTATGGCACGAAGCTCTGCGCCTGCTTACATGGGGTCTCCACGAGGCAGAATCAGCCCGATGGTTCCTGTGTTTATGTCTGTCACCAGGCTATTTCTTTGTGTGGGGGACTGCGTCTAACAGCAAACTCTTAACACCGAGACTACTATATTTGCTCTATTTCATCCACGTTCGAGAGGGTTTCCTGGGCCCTCTAGGTTCATTCTGAGCATCTCCTGAGAATGAGTTCCAGTTCCCAACCTTGAATCACACAGCCTGCTAGTGGACATTGGTGTCAGGACCGCACAGTGTCAATATTGTGTCCCAAGGATGGGAATACTTAGAAGCTCCCTGGAGTGGTGGTGTGGCAGTCGTTCCGTCCAGATCATTTCCATTGTATCAGGAAGCCTGTCTGTCTGAAGCCTTGCAGTGAGTACAGGCATTGCGATTGATCGCCGTGTAAGTCTTTGAGATCAAGATTGGTATTTTTGAGGGTGGACTGTATTGTTGGCATTTGCAATAATTTAAACCTATGACTTTTGGATTTACAGTAGCTCTGTGCCATCTCCACGGAGGATATAGAAGTATCTGCTTTTGTCCTAAAGCCAAGTTACGGGGGAAGGCAGAGAATGCTGAACTAGCGAGTGGATGTTTGGAGACAGCACCCATGCCAGTATTCACAGTGTTGCTGACTGATGAGGAGACTCTAAGTGCCACTATTGTGGGCTGTGGATGGTCTGAGAATCTGACCAATGGGACCTTCATGGAGCAGGTGGGATTGGGAGGATCTTGAAGAAGCAGGCAGGTTTGAATAGGTGGGAGCAAAGTTATCACCAGAGGAGAGAAGGGTGGAACAACAGGGAAGAAAGCCTGTTTTGGAGACTAAAATGTATGCTGAAGGTGATGGGGAACAGGCTTTATAGGATGGTGTCACTGGGCTTGGGAGAAGCTTCCAAAGTCAAGAAGAGAGGTGTATCCTCAAAACCACCACCACAACCATCATCACCGTCACTATCACCACCGCCATCACAACTATCATCACCATCACTATCACCACAACTATCATCACTATCACTATCACCACCACCATGACCATCACCCCACCACCATCAACACAATCATCACCATCACCACCATTACCACCACCACCACCACCACCACCACCACCTCACCACCACTATCATCACCATCACTATCACCACCGCCATGACCATCACCATCACCACCATATCACCACAACTATCATCACCATCACTATCACCACCACCATGACCGTCACCCCACCACCATCACCACAACTATCATCACCACC
The DNA here is from genome assembly GCF_050624435.1 of Tenrec ecaudatus. Classification (NCBI taxonomy): domain Eukaryota; kingdom Metazoa; phylum Chordata; class Mammalia; order Afrosoricida; family Tenrecidae; genus Tenrec; species Tenrec ecaudatus. Next base: position 94,542,001 of record NC_134545.1, read on the forward strand.
ACCACCACTGTTACCACCACCACCACCACCACTACCATCACCACTATCACCATAACTATCATCACACCACAACCACCACCACTATCACCACAACAACTGTTACCACCATCAACACCATGACCATCACCCACCCCACCCCTACCACCACCACCACTACCACAACTATCAACACCACCACAATCATCACTACCACAACTATCATCTCGACCATCAACAACTACCCCACGATGACCATCACACCATCATACCATCACACCATCACCACCAGCACCATGGTCACCACCATCACCACCAGCACCACCACTATTCATGTAGTTAGCAAAGACTGTGTGCTTATGTTTGGTTTTAAAGGCTTTGAATGCAGCGTCTACCTAATCCTAAGAGAACCTTATGAAATAGTCGACAGTTGTTTGTCTGCTTTCCAGCAAGGAACGGAGAGAGAAAGAAGGTAAGTGTGTTGTAGCTGCCGTGTGGCAGAGCAGGGTTAAGACGGACCCGGCCAGGCAGCCTGGCTCCAGAGCCCTTGTTCCTCACAGGCGTTGTTGACTCACTCTCAGTGGCAGTGGTGGCTCCCTGGGTGGTACGAATGATGAGGCTCTCACTTCCAAACCTCCATGTGCCTCCGGAAGGGCGCGGAGGGGTTTGCTCTGCTCTGCTCACTCGGGTGACCAGGGGTCACCGTCACCTTGGCAGTCACTGACAGCACAATCCAACCCAGCCAGCCCGAAGCAGGGCGCTCCTGCGGGCATGCACGTGGTTCTGCACCCCTTGGCTTCTGGGGGAGCCCAACCTGTGAGTCAGACAGATGTGGGGTCACAGTCTGGCTCTCCCCCTGCTAACGGTGTGACCTCCAAGGGGAGCCAATTTCTTTGAGCCTCAGTTTTCTTCATTTAAAACAGGGATAGTCCTATACCAGCCACGAATTGTTGGAGGAACGTGTGCAGGAAGTAAGCAACTAGGGAACGATAGCTGGGACTTGTTTTCTCAGGCACAGGCAGGGCTACCAAGAGGCCCCGGAGAAGGGGAGCAATGAGGGCAAGGTATGACTCAGGTAGAGCCCGGCAGCAACAGGGAGCAAGCCCAGTGCCTTCTTGGGAGAACCCTGGAGTAGATTCGCAATTCCCAATGTGGGGCTCCAGGAAGTGGCCGTATTTCCCTTTGCCCTCCAAACCCTAGAAGGCTGTCAGGACATTGCCCCTGGGCTGTCAGGCGACAGGAGCCAGTTATGCATTCCAGGGGCTGGAAGCACGCTGACTGCCTTTGTCCCTGCCTTTGCCCCTGGTGGTGCCGACCACAACTGATTGCCCTGCGCCTGGCCGAGGGGTGGAGCGTTAGAAGGCAGTACAGTGAAATGTCCGTAACATCGAGCAACGCATGGAGTGAATAACAGGTGTTTAAGCGAGCAACGGGTAAGCAAAACACTTCCCCAGGAACAGTGGAAGAAAGCATGTGCTTTTAAGAGGACGCGTTCCTTGGGAAAGCACCCTCAGAATTCCTGGGGGGAAGGCACTTGGAGCACTGCACACAGGGACCCCAGCACATCCGACTGTGCACGCCGTCATCTTTTCTTCTGTGGCTGCCTCTCAGAACTCCAAAGCCAGACAGCACAAGCCCATGGACTGGATTTTTGTCTTCTGATTCCCATTTCCTTTCATTTTGACCAAGGGAGTCACTAGAGGATTTAAGAAGATCTCAAATAAAGCTAGCAGCAAATGGCTATGTGCAAATTCACTTGCCGCTGTGTCGTGGTTGGGAGCGTGGGCCACTGCCTAGTTTTTCAAGTGTTCAAACAGGCAAACGCTGAACCGGGGAATCTTGAACCGCGGTCGGCTTGATCCGCAACTTCTCATGCCTCGTGGCGTTTGGCTTCATGTCGTGGGTGTTGGTCCAAAGGCAACGGTGTCGCCTGACAAGAAAAACCAGCCGCCTCGTGGACTGCTTTTCGTGAAGCAAAGAGTTGTGACCTCCCCTCGCTTGCTGTTGTCCTAGCCCAGCCCGGGGACACTTTAGTCCTGAATTCAATTATAACGCAGAGGCCCTTGAGTGCCCATGTTCGTGCTGGGTGTAGCAGTAGCCGCTGAATCATGAACAGCATGCACGTTCTTATGGGCGGAGTTTATAGTCTTGCATATGCCAACAAGGGAAATTCTACAAAAACCTAACCGGATGGCACCGTTTAAAAATGGTTGTGCAAAACACGCTTAGGTGACAAGACACTCAAACACGTTAGTTGCTATGAATTGGCCACGAGGGTGTCAGCAATTGCAACCCTGTCCGGACTCAAATGCTTGAGTCCGGGACCACACTGCACCCATCAGTAGTGACTGCGGTACAGAGGTTCAGTTTCTTTGCCCACCCCGTTGGGCCCCGAGAAGGGACTTCCTGTGTTGGGCTGAGCCATGTGATGGGGTGACTGCTCCTCCACCGGTGGGCTGGCGCCGCCTGCGTTCACATCTGGTCACACGCAGCGGCCTGGCTCGAGCGTGGAAGGCCAGGGGTTCTGCTCCCCAACTCGCCGTGTTCCCCGCCCCCGATCAAGGAGCTTGGCTTCTCGGAGACTTGATTTTTACACCTGGAATTTGAGGGGCTGAGCTTGACAACCAACTACAAAGAGCTTTTTGAGATCCAAATTTTATTTTAGGAGGAATGGGCAGCTGGGGAACGTTTGGGGGTAGAGTCACTGCATCCTTCTTCAAGAGGCGACGTGTCACGCGGTGACGGTGTAGGCTGAACCCTGGACCAGGAGTCCCAGTGTCACCAATACCACTGACTCTGAGCGTAACTGGTTTTACTCCAGGTCAGCAGACCTGGAGCACACATTCATGTTCACGTCTAGAGATGGCGAGGCTCCTTGTGGATCCCAGCCGTGGGTGAAAGCCCAGGTATGGAGATATGTTACTTGTGATGATTGGCCACGAGGGTCTCATGGGCACCAGCATAGTCGTGTGGATGTAGACAGGGGATTTGGCATCCGTGACCTTGGGTTTTCACGTTTGTAAACCGGAACCTCGGAGTTCCAGGCCCATTCCTCCACGTTTCTTCCGAGGGTTGGCATTGGAATGGAGGCTGTGGGAGGCGGTTAGAACAGTACCTGGCATGTAGTGACTGCTCAGTCAGGGCTCGCGGTTACTGCCATTTTTCACATGACTAATTAGTAAGGATTCTGTTACTGCGGCTGGGCCCGAGGCATGGCTCCTAACACCGCCGGCCCCCCGCCCCCCCTGCATCTTGATTTCCTGCCTGTGCTGTCTGTCTTCCAGGGGTGGCTGAGCAATCACATGTCGCTGTGTGCAAGTCCTTCCTGAACACTCGGATCCTCTCTGGAGGCGGGGTGGCAGGGGTGAGCAGGTGGACGCAGAGGGCTGGAGGCCTGTCCGTCTGTCCGTCTGTCCGTCTGAGGCGAGCTGTTGTTCCGAGGCGGGGCTGGGAAGCAGGTTTGGCTTCCTCCAGCCCTGACAGACTTAGGCCCATGCAGACCCGCTTCCGGTCCCAGCACCCAGGCCCAGCGCGCAGATGGCCGTGGCGGCGGTCAGGTGGTGATTGTCATTCACAGTCGGGCTGGCGCATGCCAGAGGCGGGCGGAGGGCACCGCCATCCCACTTCCCACAGCCCCTTTCACCTCCTCTTCTGAACCGTCTACCTAGGGAGGGAGGCAGCAGGGCCGGGCTGCTTCTTACGTGACTTTTAAAACCATTACGCAGGCTAATTAAAAACAACGAAATCTAGACTCTGAGTGGTGGCTCAGGAGCCGGGCACCTGTTGCCATGCAGGCACCCTTGGGGAGACCAATTACTTGGTTTGGCAAAGCCACCGGAATGTCCTCGGTGGGGCGGAAGCCTGGAGTGGGTGATGGGTTTGCTCTTTGGGTGTGTCGCCTACTTCCGAGCAGATGGGCCTGGAGGAATTTTCGAGGGGAGGGGGCATGCCCCGGGAAGGCCCGAGAGCTGTTTTCCTGCCCAAATGGCCCATTCATAAAACGCCGCCTCTTCCACCTCCGGAAGGCACTGGCCGCCGTCTGCTTTCCCCAGCCCAGGAGCTTGTTTCTCGAAAGGGGTGAGAAGGGAAGGTCAGCTGAAAGGTGGCCACTGGCGCCTTCTCCTTCGGCTCCTTGTTGTCTTCCTTCTCTTCCTCGTCCTCCTGCTGGCTGGGCCTGATAGATGGGCTCTGGCCTCCCAGCGGCTTGTTTCCAGCTGTACCTGGGAGGTGCCCAGGGTGTTGAGCCCCTCCGAGACTAACACACGCACTCTGTCCCATGGCGCATGTCTTCAGGGACAGCTCACCTGACGGCTGGAGGTGTGGGGGCCTCAGGGAGGGTCTGCCCACCTGGCTGGCCCAGATATCAGCCTTGGTTCAGCTCCAGGGCTGTGGGGTGGCTGCAGGTGACCTGTGCATGTCGTTGACGCGGCTGCCCCTGGCAGGGGAGACTGCTCATGCACCCTCCTTCCTGCTCCTGCTTTGTGCCCCCCACCCCTTCTTGTCTTGGCCCTTTGGCCTCAGCATCTACCTATCGCGGCACAATTATCTGTGTGCTTTGTTATCCGTCACTAAAGAGCTTGACTCTGTGTGGCATGTATGTGTCTGCGGGGCAATGACCTTGCGGGAATGTCCCTGTGTGAGTGAAGAAGGGACAGGCCTGCTGAAGCCATTCCCCTCCCTCGCCAGAGTTGGCGACAGAACTGACTCTGAGGGTGACTGCCCCGGGAACAAGTCCGACCTCTCTGCTGTCACACAAGGTCACCTCTGCTGTGGGCTCTGCCCCAACCTCTACCCACCATGTCCATAAGTGGTCAACGTAGCACACTGCCCATGAATTCTGACTCATGGCGACCCTACAGGACAGGGTAGAACTACCTCTATGGGTTTCTGAGATGGGAGCTCTGTATGGGAGGAAACTAGAAAGCCTCATCTTTCTCCCGTACCGTGGGGGTGGTTTCGAACTGTTGACCTCTTGGTTTGCAGCCCAACATGTACCCCCCACCCCTGCCACCAGGGCCCCTTCAGCAATGGTGCTCTCAAGAATATCTGGTGTTGCTTTAGGCCCTGAGGGCTGGCCTGGGCCTAGTTCATCGTCCCTCTGGTTTAGTACTTGACGTTTAAGTACAGAGAGCCCCAGCGTTAGGCATATGTTTCATGGCTATATGGAAGCACGGGATGCCACAGGGTGCAGACCGGTCACTCCTGACTCCCAGCAATCCTGTGCGACAGAGAGGACAGAGGCGGTACTCTGAACCACAGGACCCTGAAGGTACAGGGTGAAGCGCATGCCTGCCAACAGGTCGGCGGCAGTGAGAATTCACCAGGGGTTCTGCAGGAGGAAGTTGAGGCAGGCGGCTTTCATGGAGATTGGAAACCCTCCAGGTTCCTGTGAGTCAGAGGCAACTGGTTTGGATTGGGCGTTCCTCTCGACAGGAGCGGACCGACCACCCCTGTACCCCACCTTCAGGTCTCCCCTCCCACAGTCATGTTGGACCACCATCCTGTAGGTTAGCAGGTTGAAGAAGGGTGGTGTTCTCCGCGAACCCTTTCTTCCTTCGGTTCTTCATCTACAGCAAGTGTCGGTAACACTGGACTTGATTTCCATTCGCCTTTCAGCTCTGTCTACAAGAGCCGGGTGGTGCAGCGGGGTATCTTTTGTACTGGCCACCTCAAGGTCAGCAGTTAGAGTCCACCAGCCGCTCCACAGGGGACAAGGTGAGATTTCTGCTCCGGTACAGAATTACAGTCTCGGGAACTTGCCTTTGTGGTCTGTCTGTCCAGAGGCTTGCTGTGAGTGAGAATTGGCAGTGTTTTTTGCCCCATCAAGGTAATTGTGAGATTGATGGCAATCTAGAAGGGGCAGCTGCTAGGTTCCCCTCTGAGTCCATCGCCATGTTTCTTAGCTTTCAGTTTTGAAATAATTTTAGCCTCCACGAGACGTTGCAGAGGGAACACAGCGTTTCTGTACGCGTTCCACCGGCTTCCCCTAGTGGTAACATCGTGCATAGCCACGTGCGGCCACACCGTGGGTGACCGACCCTGCTTTACAGTCTGGTTTTGCACGAATCGAAGGGGTGTGCCAACCCTGCAAAAGGCAAGTGTGTTGACGTCCACTCACCAGCAATATGCATGCCCTTTGAGTCGCTTGTGTCACATTCGCTGCATTCTTGCAGGATTTCAGACCTTTCCAGAATGTTCTGTCACACTCACTCGCCCCACAAGCCGCCTTCTGCCATCAGGTTGATTCTGACTCCTGAAGTGTCAATGTTACTGTTGTGTGCACTGGGAAGCCAGAAAGTTCCCAGGAAGCCCTGTATTCAACCTACCTACGGGGCCTGCCTACGGGTGCAGTCATCGAAGCCAAGCACCAGATGCTGATACATTACTATGGACTAAATGACAGAGTTTATTGGCTTCCCCCAGTTTTCTGAATGTCTCTTTTTCTAGCCCAGGATCCAGCCCAAGGGCCCACATGACATCTGGTTGTCTTGCCTCCTCCAATCTCAGCCTTTTCTTATCTCTTGTGACCTTGACGTGCGAAGGGTACAGCGATGGCAAACGTTGCCTGTGAAGAGCCAGGTAGTGGATATTTTCCACTTAGCCGGCCATTGGATCTCCGCTGCACCTTCCTGCAGCGCGTCAGTCTCGCCATGTCATCGGCAACACCGAGCACCGTGCTAGTGATAAGCGTGGCTGTGTCCAGCGTGGGCCCATGAGCTGTAGTCCTTTGACAGCTTCCTCCGTGGGCCTTTGTCTGATCTTATCGCCTTGTTAGATTGACAACGTGCTTTTGGGGTTGAAGTCGAGAAAACCATGGCCTCCATGCCCACCTCAGCCATGGTTAAGGCAGTGTTCGCTGTCACAGGAAGTTTTTTTCCCCCTTTGTAGTTAAAAGCATCTCAGATGGCACCGGTAAAATCACACCAATAGCCAGCACCTCCTCAGACACCCATCCGTCTGCTCCTTTCAGCATCTCTTTCCGGCCCTGACCTGCATCTTGTGAGGTTTCTGACCATGCGCTCCTGTTGTACGCATTCTTTCTACACTCATTCATCAGGGTTCTTCCCCGAGGAGGAACTGCCTCTTCTCTCCCACCGATGGATTGATTCTGTATTTGTCCCACCGTGGACTCCTAGGTCATCGACTTTAATTCTGGGGATGATGGTGGTCATGGGTTTTGAAGCAACAGCCAAAGCCCCCTGTCTTGTTCGTGCAGCTCCATGGCCCTGGCGTCCTCAGAGTGGACAGGATGAGTTGTTATCTCATGAAGGGCAGAAGGCACCGTGTGCTCAGCTGGGTGAGTAGCAGTGGAAGGGTTAACCGGTGTGGGCTGCTAGGTGGTCATGGTGTATGGTGATATTTGGGGGCCAATGAGGAAAGGTATAGTATTTTCTTACACTTTCCAGGTCAAGTTTGAGTGGTGTTTAGGGTCCAGGCTACTGGTCCATCCTCCCCTTAAATAATAATTTATAAATTATCAAGGGATCATGAAGGAGGGAGGGGGGTGGGAATGAGCTGATACCAAGGCCTCAAGTAGAAAGAAAATGTTTTGAAAATGATGATGGCGACATATGTACAAATATGCTTGGCACATGGATGTATGTATGGAGTGTGATAAGATCTCTAAGAACCCCCAATAAAATTATTAAGAAAGAGAGACAGTTACAGAAACTTCAGGGGCAGCTCTACCCTGTCCTGTAGGGTCGCAGTGAGTTGGCATCGACTTGATGGCCGTGAGCGGGCTTTGGGTAGGGGCATATACCCAGCTAGTCGAAAGCACCAGGGATGGGCCCAAGCACAGGTGCTCCAGCTATCATTTCAGTGCTGTTCACAATAGCCCCAAAGTGGAGACAACGTCAATGTCAGCCACCAACTCAGCTCCCATCGGGACGGATGCCTAAGATGGAATACAACGGAAACGACTCCGCTGTAACGAGAAATACCATCTGGATACACGCTGTAACATGCGGGATCATTACAAACACTGCTGAGTGAAGCCAGACAATCCTAAAAGGGAGACACTGCACAAACTCACTCCAGAAGGTTTTCAATGGCTGACTTCCTCGCCCCCCCGCCCTCCGCCCCCAGAAAATCACCAGGCGTTTCTTCTGAGGCACCTCTTGGCGACCTTGAACCTCTACCTGTTTGGTTGCAGCTGAGCATGTGAACCATGTGCAACCTCCAGGTGCGATGTGACACGCAGGGACCCGATGTGACGGGGCAAACTGCCCCACAAGGCTTCCCAGGTTGTCTTCTTTACTGGAGCACGTCTGTGGAGCCATGGTGGATTCAAACTGCTGACCTTTCCATTAGTAGCTGAGTGCTTAACCACCAAGCCATTAGGCACCGTCTCTTGAAACATAGGGCCACTAAAACACACACCTACAGAGAACACGGTTGAGACAACGAGCAGTGGCGGTGATGTGGTGGCCTAACATCTTGCCAAACCAACAAGCAAGCAACCAACCCCAAACCAGTTGGCCCTGAGTCCTGGTGACCCAAACCTTGGTGCCATTCTTACGGGTTTTAGGGCTGTGACCTTTGGAAAGCCAAGGCCATTCTGGATGGGCCCTCTTCTAACCATTTGTATCACCCAGGGACCCTCGGACATCTTAAGGAATAAATATGTTTCCAAGCGACCACCTGCAATAAGGCAGAGAGTGGGAGTGTGTATGTACAATGAGATGAAAGGGGCATGTGTGTGTCGATTTAGGCCAGATGTGGTGTGGGGCAGTGCCTGAGGTTTGTGATCGGGGAGGAAGCTCAGGGATTTCACAAGTGACCCGATGGATCCAGGGCCACTTTGTCCGTGGCAGGCCTGTCAAGAAGAAGTGATTTCCAGAGCGCGGTGCTGATGGGACATTTCATTCCGGGGGAGCTCAGTGCAGCGCAGCGGCCAGCGGGCTCTGAGATAAGTGTGGAGCCCTGTGACCTTCCGGGTGGTGGATGGTCTATTTTCGACTTGGAGACCAGTGATGGACCTGTCAGGTCAGACCCGCAGGAACATTCTTGCTTTCTGTTCTGTTGACAGCTGTGTCTACGTTCGGAACGGTCACGGGGCAGCTGGAAGATAGTGCTGGCATTTGAACACCTAGATAGGAAGGGGGTGATGGAGTGCGCTTTTCTTTTCTATTCTGGTTAACAAGTCCCTAGTAGTCCACAGTGAGAGGCCTCCGGTGGGTGGGCAGGGACTGATGCCCAGGTTCTGGCTTGGAGGATGCCGTGGAGGGGCCTTTTCTCCTTGGTGGACTCAGCCTGGGAAGGGAATGACCAGATGGAAAATTGAAAATAAAAGTCAGATTTGAGGTGGCCTTGGGTACCTTGGACACCCATCTAGCTAATAGTATCCAAGACAGGGGAGGGCTATTATTTTGGCAGACTGTGTAAAAAGGTAAGTTAAAACTCACACACTGAAAGTCACCTTTCTGTAGTACGCTTGCATAAAGTGGTGTCTTTGTTTATTGTTGTGATGATTTTGAGCCCTGGTCTTGAACACCCCGGGGGACAGGCCGCCCCCGAGGGACGCACTTTTCAGGGACCCTTGAAACCGTCGAAGGAACTTAATGTAAGCACTCAGTGTACGGTGACTCCGACAGACGGACGGACGGACGGACGGACGGAGCTGTTTAAATACCCTCGGGCTTCCTGGCATCTTGCATGCGCAGTTGTTAGCTGGGGACTGGTGTCAGGCCCATCGATCTTCAGAACTTTATTTTCTCATCTGCAAAATGGAACCGTGGCAACCTGCCTGCTTCCCAGCGAGGGTCCAAGGCGCAGCTGTAGACTCTTTACACGTTTTGTGAAACTTGTGATAGAAACCCTGTGGTTTCACATCCTCTGGACCCCAGGGGACTCCTTTAATCACTGAGCCTGAGTCTTGGCCCTGCTTCAGGTCATGGGCTTCTTTGGGATTCTGACAAAAGCATTGGCTTACACACACACACACACACACACACACACACACACACACACCTTTGACGTGATTTTCTTTTATGGAAACCACGATTTGATCTGAGAAAACTCGGTCTTCTCAGATGTCTGTCATCACGGAAGCTGTCTCCTTGTGCGCATCTTTTCCCATGGCGCACCTCGTGACGACGCAGCTTGCTAGACTGTTTAAAAAACCCCAACTCCCCGAACAGTGAAAGCAATGATTAAGTTTCATTCTAAGCATCCAGTCCAGGTTTTCCTGGTTCTTCCTGAGATCAGCTGTGTCTTGCAGGACTGTGAACTACTGAAAGCACGAATGTGAATGAAAGCAAAAGTTGGCTCAGACGGTCCCTCCTGGGAAAGTAGAAAGATATTAAAAGCAGATAAATCAAAGCGGCCCCAACATTCCACCACCCCCAAGCCTTAAAACGCCACAGGTAACTGAAGGGTTAACATTGTGTGTGTGTGTGTGTGTGTGTGTGTGTGTGTGTGTGATGAGCCCAATCAATGTGACTTAAATCATCCATGATGTATTTATAACCAAATGATTAAGTCAGATGATGTGAGAAAACACTTAACTCATATTTACGATCATTGATGGTTTTACGCATTATTAGAGAGAAGTGCTGTTACACCAAATTAAGTGGAGACATCTGATCCGGACATCAGTTCCATAATTTCATGGGAAAAAATAAATTTAAATGAGCAAAAATGTTTTGGTATTAACTCCCATGCGATGGTATTATCCGTTTCCCCAGTTAATTAGTAACACATTTTGCAGAACAAATGTTTGAAACTGAAATCTCATGTCTTTGCTGGACAGAAATCACACTGTGCTTGTCTCAGGGCTCAGGCGTGCCCACGGCCTCACCCTTGTGCTGTGTGACCTTGGTTAGGTCACTTACCTGACCATTCTGGGAGCTGTGGGCTGCTGGTGATGGGACTGCTTATCTCCAATGACACGCGAGACCTTCCACTCTTCCTATCTTGTTGCTTCAAATTTAATTCCTTTCAAAATAACCTAAAACCGAAACAAAAACAAGGAAGAAGAAGGTGTGTATTCACCTCAAACATACATACAGAAAAGTGCGTCCCTGTATCATCAGCGATGCGTTGTTAATCCTGAGGTTGTCTGTTCAAAGCATCGGCTGCTCCTCAGGAGAAAACTGAGGCTGCCTGCATCTTTCAAGATTTACAGTCTTGGAAACCTTTGATAGTGTTGATAAATGTCTGAACCGACTTGATGGCAGCGGGGAACCAGCTCCCACCATGCCTTGGTGGCACACTGGGTTAAGCTTTGGGCTTTGCTGGAGAAAGATGAGGCTCTCTGCTCCAGTAAAGCGTTACAGTCTCAGAAGGCTTAAGGAGTAGTCAGTCCTCTTTTCCCTATTGGGTTGTAATGAGTCAGAATTGGTTGACTCCCTGGCTGTGGCTTGGTAACCCGCCCCCGAGAGCTCTGGTAGTTGTTAAGTGCTAGGCGACTACCCGGAAGGTTGGTGGTTCAAACCCACCAGTTGCGCCACGGGAGAAAGACGTGGCAGGCTCTTTCCACCAAGTTACAGCCTTGGAACCACGGGGGCAGTTCCACTCTGTCCTTTCAGGCCTCGCTGAGTCGGAATCGACTTGTCATCAACTGATTTTTGTTGGTTTGTTTGTTGAATAAGTGCTGGGAAGAAAAATCAAAGAGAAGCAAATCCAGAATATTAGCTTCTCTTGAAAAATTAAATGTTGTGGCCACTTTGAGCCAATCTTCTCACATGGCCAGTATGGTGGGGGTGGAAGGGGGTGTAGACACAGCTGCTGGCTTTTGAGAGAGAGTAAACATCACATGATTGGTGAGTGTTACGTTACAGTCTATACAACTATTTACAACCGGTCTGTGATCCCTGGTGTTGGTCTGGTTTGGGGTGCAATTTTGGGGGCAAGCTTCACTTCTGAGTCTTCTGGTTTCAAATATTGGGGACGTCTTGGTAGCGATGGCACTCGTCTCCTTGGGCAGCAAGAGGCGTCGTGTAGGGAGCATACTATAATGATAAGACGGCAGATCTTTAATTTTCTTACAGTAAGGGCACCACAGGAGCTGTGACACAAACCAAGGAGGCAGGGAGAAGATTCTGGATGACCAATATTTATTTTCACTTGTTAATTTTGTGTCACTTATAAAAGAGATGCTGTTAAGTTCTTCAAGATATATGCTACAAAAACAATGTTTAAGAAAGTCAGTATATTCACATTGACACATTGAGTGACCTCAGTCTTTTTAAAACTCTGGGAGTGGGCAATCTCAAAAGAACAACTACAGGCTGGCAGATGAGTTACTAATTTAAAAAAATGGAATTATTTTCCTGCCCAAGAGTGAAACTCATCTCAAATGGCATATTTTCCCCCCTTGAGAAGGCAAATAACCAAAGAACATGTAGTCTGTGTATTGTATCACTGATGTGTGTATATACTCGTTTTGCCAAGTATTCAGTACAGTGTTTTACTGTGTGGCTTGTGAGCCATTAAAAATTGAGAAAGTGTACATAAGATTTTCAAGCTATATAAAAACAATTCCACATACCAATGGTTTAGATTACAGAGCCTCTATAGAGTTCTTGGTAAAGTGGGTTATTGACTTGAAAAACTATCCTCACAGTTAGTCAGCCGACTTTGTTTTTATATGGCCCGTTTAATTGGTACACCAGGATGAACCAGTGATATATTTGGCTCCTGTTTAAATTTCTCAAGTTTCTCCTCAGCAACTGGGTCAGACAGAGTCAGGGAAACCATCAGGATCTCTGTGGCTGAGACTCTCCCTATGTTTCCACCTGCTCCCGAGAGAAAGAGTTTTCTGGAAGAGAATCAGTCCTTCGATGCATGTTTATCAGGTACCTGTCACATGCCAGCCCTGTGCTAGCCACGGACACCCCAGTTATTGCAAACACGAAACGCACAAAATGGGCAACTCCCCGTGTGTTGGTAGATGCAGCCCCAACCTAAAGGCAGCCTTGCACCTCAACCAGGTCATCCTGGCAAGCAGTGGCCAAGTTCAGGTCTCTTTACCCTCTTCCTGTTCATGGAGCACGTCCCTTTCCGGTCACCATGAATGGGGCTGGGTTGGCCGAGGCTGGGTTGGCCCTGTGTCAGAGGCTTGGGCGTGGGGATGGAGCAGTGGGCTTGGAAGGCTCCCAGAAATGATGTCAAAACTGATCTTTTTCCTCCTTTCAGAGAAAAATAAGTCGAAATGGAAATGTAGCCGCTTCTTTGTGGCAGGAGGAGGTTGGGCTATGGCTCCCGGTGTAGAGAGAACGTGAAAAGAGCTGAAGCTGTTCTGAGCAGCTCTGCTTGATATAAAGAGCGGATGACGGGTTGGTCTGGGCCGAAAGAAAAAATTGCAAACACACACACACACACACACACACACACACACACACACACGATCCTGTTGCCCTTGAGCCCATTCCGACTCCCCTGAGCGTCAGAAAAGCATGCTCGTGGCTGCTCTTTCAGAAGGCATTCCCTAGGCTTGTCTTTTCTGAGGCTTCCCTCTGAGGACCCGAACCCCTCCCAGGTGAGTCAGCAGCTGAGCAGGTTAACCGTTCGCACCTCCCAGGGATTAAAATAGAGAACCCCCCCACCCCAAACCTCAGGCTAGTGGGCAACAGCAAAGGGGATCTAGCCTTCAGAAGGTAACGCATTCGGTGTGAATGTACCTTGCTAGCCCATTTTAATCACCCGCCACGAGAAGCCGACTGACGTTTGCTTTGAGAAGCCTAATGAGCTGAAATCTGCCGCCCCAGCTAGATCTGCGCGTGTCTGGCGGCCGCGGTGCCACCTCTCAGCTGTGCATCAGGAAGGACTGGAGGTACTAGCAGTGTCTCCTGTCCACTGTCCAGAGGTTGTGCCTCTCTCCTTTGGGTTACACTCCCACCGAGAGCTTTGTCCAGGTGTTTTCAACTTCCTAACGTGCTCAGAAGGGTCCCCTCCTTGGTTGGATTTCTTTAGGACCTTGCAGAGTGAGTTGACCCCCGGGGAGGGGGACTGAAGTCCTTACTTTGGCCCAAAGTCCCCTGCTGTATTCATCTGCAGACTGGAAGCCAAGGATTGGAAATTTAACACAAAATAAATAATTCAGCCCCGGCTCCCACAGGTGCAGAAGGCATAAATAATCCACCACATGCTGCTTGGCCATTCCGTACCGTGGGCCACATAGATTTGATGTCCGGGCACTCCCTGGTAACTGAATATGTCAGAATGCGTCTCCTTCCCCCGACAGGGAGAGGGTGTGATTTCAGAGCCATGTGCCTGTCTGTCTGCTGGAAGGCTGCCTCCACCCTCTGACTCTCCTGGAGACCCTGGGCTGGCTGGGTGTCCAGGGACATTCACCTGCCTCCCCCTAGCCGACTCCTCTTTCTGGGGAAACGAAGGAGGTGAAGTATTAAAGGGAACTGGGCCCCTCGGATGCTTGGAGAAGCTGAGGAGCTGGCTAGTAGGGGTGGGCCTCCCAAACCCACTCTCAAGTTTGAACCTGAGACCATCTGAGCCAGAGACTGGCTGCAAGCCGGTTTCAATTTCTGCTTCAGCAGCAGCTCTTGGAAGGACATCCATTTTCTGGTGACCACAGGTGAGGACACCACTCGCTGTTCTAATTATGTCTGCATCATTCACACGGCTTTGCACATGGTAGGGGTTGAATGGACGCCTGCTAAATGAGCTACTGAAAGCCCCAGGGCAGGGTGCTGTCCCTCTCCGCTGGTCCCCAGGGCCAGCAGTATCACCTGGGAGCCAGAGAGGAATGCAGATTCACAGGTCTCACTGCAGCTTTCCTGGAAGGGAATCTGGGGGGCAGGGCCCAGGAACGGGTGCTTTTAGCAAACCCGCTGGGGCAGCGTTTCTCAACCCGTGGGTCGTGACCCCTTTGGGGGTTGAACAACCCTTTCACAGGGGTCGCCCGATTCCTAACAGTAGCAAAATGACCGTGATGACGTAGCAAGGAAAATAATTTGATTGCTGGGGGGGGGGGTCACCACCACATGAGGAACTCCCTTGCAGGGTCATGGCATTAGGAAGGTTGAGAACCACTGCTTGGGGGGATTGCGAGGAAGCCCGCCACCATCTTAGAACTGCTGGCCCCCGTTTCTCCAACGGGGAGGATCCTGCACACCTTCTCTGTAGGAATCCTGCACACATTCACTTCCTCTCCTGAGCAGGAAGCTGACCCAGCTGGTGGGGAAGCTGGTTCTCACACCTGGATGCACTTGTTTCTTCACCCACACCCCGCCCAGGACTCAGCTCAGGTGTTCACATCTCCTGCTTCCATATCCTACATCCACACTCTTCTGGGAACCCGGAGAGGGGCCAGGGACGGAGCTCCTCTATTTGCTGGTGGCCGGGGCAGGATGCGGAGTGGCCACTTGTGGATTGTCCAAGGACCCCAGGGAGGCAGACAAGCAGAGACGGGGACAGTTCTGGGGGAAGTGGATTCACTGGCCAGATCTGGAAGTGCTCAAGCGTAGGTAGGGTGGAGAGAGGGGTGAGAGGACGTGCAGCTGGGAGAGAGGGAGGGGCCGAGGAATTTTTGGTGTAAACCACTTAACGCATACTCGACCAAAACAGGTCAGCCAGCTGCCATCAGCGCCAGTTGCAATGCCTGGAGAGCCCACGCGTGTCCGAGAACCACGGTCCACAGGGCTCTCAGGGACTCCTTAATCAGAAGTAGATCACCAGACTTTTCTCCCGAGGCACCTTCAGGTGGTCTGGAGCTGCCAGCCTTCAGGTTAGCAGCTGAGCACTTGAGTTGCTTGTACCACTGGGTGCTCCAAGTGCAGTTTAAACCCAAACTAATAACTCACTGTTGTTGAGTTACTACTGACTCAAAGGAGCCCTGGGGGGGTAGTGGTTGGGTGGAGTTATGATCCTCATGGTCTGCACTTTGAACCCACCAGCAGTTCCCCGTGAACCCACTGGGGGGCGCTATGAGTCTGCATGGGCCGCATGGTAGTGAGTTTGGGTTTGGTTTTTTTTTTGTGGGTTTCTGAGCCTGTGACTATTTACTAGAGTAGAAAGTCCAGTCTTTCTCCCAAGGAGCTGCTGGTGGTTTCGAACTGCCGACCATGCAGATCGCAGCCCAACTCATAACCACTTTAGTAAGGGCTCTATTCATTTCCTGGGGACTCCTGTTTTTATTTACATATATATTTAAAAATCATTTTAAACTATTTTATTGGGGGCTTGTACAACTCATCACAATCCATCAAGCACATCGGTACATTTGTTGCCATCATCATTTTCAAAACATTTTCTTTCTACTTGAGCCCTTGGTACCAGCTTCTCGTTTTCCCCCCTCCTTCATGAACCCTTGATAATTTATAAATTATTATTATTTTTACATATCTTACGATGTCTCCCTTCACCCACCTTTCTGTTGTTCGTCTCCCTGGGAGGGGGTTATATGTAGATTACTGTGATCGGTTCCTCCTTTCTCCCCTCACCTTCCCCTTCCCCTCCTGGTATGTCTATTGTCAATATTGGTCCTGAGGGGTTTATCTGTCCTGGATTCCCTGTGTTTTCAGCTCTTATCTGTACCTGTGTACATGCTCTGGTCTAGCCAGATTTGTAAGGTAGAACTGAGGTCATGATAATGGATGTGGGAGGAAAGCATTAAAGAACTAGAGGAGAGTTGTATGTTTCTTTGGTGCTATGCTGCACCCTCACTGGCTCATCACCTCTCCGTGACCCTTCTTTAAGGGGATGTCCAATTGCCTTCAGATGGGCTTTGGGTCTCCACTCTGCACTCCGCCCTTATTCACAATTATATTTTTTTGTTCTGGGTCTTTGATGCCTGATACCTGATCCCATGATCACACAGGCTGGCGTACTTCTTCCATGCGGGCTTCTCCATACAATTCAGTGGTTTATAAACATATTAAAACAATGTGGTTTTTACTTCTTGAATAGAGGTATCACCTACATATTTAGTAAAACCAAAGCAAACCCAAACCCACTGCTAGCGAGTCAATTCTGTAGGACTGTACTTACTTATTCCTGCAGAGTAACTTGTGGATTTGAACTGCTGACATTGCGGTTAGCAGCCCAACAGAGCCCCACCAGAGTGCCTTGGTCTATGTCTGGTCATGTGGACAACTCTCAAATGCCCAGCTCGAAGGACACTTACATACATCACCCCCACCGCCAGAATGCTCCTTAGAGGCAAGGATGGCAAGGCTTTGTCTCATGTACTTTGGATGTGTTGTCAGGAGAGACCAGTCCCTGGGGAAGAATATCATGCTTGGGAAAATAGAAGGGCAGGGAAAAAGAGGAAGACCTTGGAGAAGCTGGATTGAGGGGGTGGTGGCACCCATGGCTGAGACATAGAGCAAGTGTGAGGGTGGTGCATTGCGTTTGTTGTCCAGAAGTGGCTATGAGTCGGAACTGCCTCTGTACACCTGGCATCAATGACCCAGATCAAATAAATCACGGAAAGTTTTCAGGGTCTGCCTCCCAGAAGGCCCGCTGAGGCCCCTTCCTGTCTGGAACCCTTCACCCCTCAAGGTAACGACGCCTCTCAACAATGCGGGCGTCGCTCGGTTTGTTGGAGAACTTTTTAGACTGTAAGCTTCCAGAACAAGAACTTCATATACTACATACCTGGCTGGGTGAGGAGGTGTTCTGCTAAGCCTTCGGGGTGTATTTGTTTTCTTTTTAAAATTCATTCTGCACTTTTAAAAATGAAGGGAAAGCCCATTAAAAAATCAAGAGATCCAGCCCTTCCTGGGCTCGTGTGTCTTAACAGCCAGGTAGAGACAGCACCAAGAAGCCCTCCAGGACTATCTCTCTCTCTCTCATGATGCTCCTGCCTCTCCCCTCCAGCTGTGTGCCCGCCCCACCCACCCTTCTCTTCACACTTGTGGTGCTGCTGTTTGCTGCTGGCAAGTTGGTCTGCCTCCTGGGACCCCTATGTGTCCAGCAGCTCTCAAGGGCAGATCTTCTGAGGCACTGCCGTGTGGCCTCAAACAACCGACCTTGTGGCTGACACTTGGAGCACTTATGCCATTTGCCCCCCCCCCCCCCAAGGGCTCCGGGGTCGTGGATACCCTCACACGCAAAGACCCAGCCTCGCTGCCTAGACTGTATATGCGGTCCTGCCCTGTCACGGTGCTGACTTGTAGTGACCTCCCGTGGGTCAGAGGAGAGCCGCGCTCCAGAGGGTTTTCCATTTATTTTATTTTTAAAAGAGCAGCTTGCCAGCACTTTCTTCTGTGGCATCTCTGGGTGGATTCGAACCTCCAGCCTTTGAGATTGTAGAATGTGTGAACTGTGTACAGCACCCCCCGCGCCCCACCCCAGGACTCCGTGCACATGGAAGACACCCCATACATGCAGGCGCCCTGAGCCCAGGTGAAGAGGTTGTGGGTGACAGCTCGTGAGAAGCTCTTGAGAGAAGTGTCAGCCTCCTTACCAGGAGCCGTGCTTTTGGGCAGTTGCCTGAGAAGAATCCTGCCTGTCCTTGAGGAGATGCCATCCCCGCGGGAGTGCTGACACCCTGTGTGGAGGGTACAGACGCGCCAGCCGCCCGCCACGGCATTCCGGGCAGTGTCATGTGAGGTTCTCCCCTTACAGCCTGACTGGGCGTCCCCGGGGGGCAGGGGCAGGAGAAGGTTCACCGACTCAACCCGTGGCTGGCATGGGAAGGTGTCACTTTGACAGCCACGTCCTCCTCTCTCTCCCACACTCCATGGAGAGCCTGGGGTGCCCAGCGCTGCCCGCGCCACCGCCGCTTAGTTCCTGGCTCCATGGTGCAGATTGCTGAGGGCAGCTCACTCGCAAGCCACCCCACCTTGGGAGGTGGCCGCCTTGGAGAGTGCCTTGAAGTTTGGCAAAGGACAACGGTGACACTCCTTAGGGAGACCTCGGCCCCCCTCGGGCCGGCCGGACCACTGCCATGAAGGTGGGCGAGGGAAGAAGGACCTCTCATTTAAGGGCACCTGGCGAAGGGCCGACGGCTTGCTGGGCTCTGTTATATGTCACTTGGTGTGCAGTGATCCAAGAGTGGCTTGGCCGCATGACAGGGAACATGATAGAATGTCAGGCCCTAAGCTAATGTAAAATATGCTTGGCCCCGCCAAGTCATGCACAGCAATGCAAGAAGCCCATCGGTCATTCACACGTCTGCACCATGTGGCTGAGGGGCTCCGCTGATGGGACTTAGCCTTCCCAGAGCTGTGTGATGATGGACATCAGGCACACAGTGGCTTCTTACTCAGAACTTGCTGATTTTGAAAAGCAGGAGGGCATCCTTAAAAAAAAAAAGTCCATTCTTAAAGGGCCCTTGTTCCCCTCTCTCCTTTTTCTGTGATCTCCTCTGTTCTTCCCTCTCCCCATCCCTTCTCGCTTCTTCCATGTCACCAAGTCTGTCTCTTGCAGCGGTTTCAACCGCATGGGTTACGACCCCTTTGGGGGTCAAATCACCCTTTCACAGGGGTCGCCCGAGTCATCACAGTAGCAAAATGACAGAGATGAAGTAGCAACGAAATTAAGTTTAGGGTTGGTGGGGGGGGGGGTGTCACCACAACATGAGAAACTGTATGAAAGGGTTGTGGCATCAGGAAGGTTGAAAACCACTGGTTTATTGTGTCTTTGCTCTAACTCCAGATTTCTAGGTTTGTAGGAGCTAAATATTCTGATCTGGGACTTCATGCTTACACACTAGTGCAAACAGACTAAGGAGTCCCTGCGTGATATAAATGGCCGTGTCCTAAAAGGTTGGCAGTTAAAATCCACCCAGAGACTCCATGGTAAGGAAGTCCTGGGACTCTCCTTCCAAAGGTCACAGTCCTTGAAAATGCCAACGGAGAAGTTTTCCTCATTGGAGGTTGGGATAGATGGGACCGTAACCGGTTTGGTGGTTTTGTTTTTGAAATAAAGAGACTTGGGAGTTTCTTCCAGGCTTGAAGTACTGCGGGCCGCAGCTAAGGCAGGAAGCAGGGGTAGTGGGAGTTGGCCTCTCTGCCCGGGAAAGGAAGCGCTTTTGACAAAGAAAAACGCAGTAATTTTTAAGAAGTTGACGTTTGAAAATTGACTTGGCTGTATGTTATTTTGGAACATATGCCCGTGAGCCAGTGAGCAGAGACTGTGTTTGGCAAGTGACTGTTCCCACCTCCATTCCCGATGCTCGTTCGAACTTTGTGGATGTTAGCTGCCACTGTCTTGCCGCCAACTCTGGGCAGCTGATGTTCCACAAAACGGCACATTGCCGGTCGGGCTCTGGCCTCACCCTCTCACCTACCAGCTGTGATGTCTCCCACCAGCGAAGGCATGTCCGCAGCCAGCAGGTCAAACAATGCTGTTGTGTCCCATGAGGTTTTCCTGGGCTAATTTCCCGAAGGAGATCAGTCCTCATCTGGGCTTTCTTCCTTGTCTGTCTTAGTCTGGAGGCTCTGCTGAAGCCTGTTCCCCAGGAGGGACCCTGCTCGTATGTGGAATTGCCATAACATTGCTTCCAGCGCCATAGCAACATGCAAGCCACCACACAGGACAGACAGTAAAATGATAGATGGGGTAGTGGGTGAAGAATCGAATTTTCTCCCAGTTTCTTCCTGCCCAGAAAACCAAACCCACTGCCATCAAGTCAATTCCGACGCAGCAGCCGTACAGGATGGAGTAGGATTGTTCCTTCGGGTTCCTTAGGCCCTCAGTCAGGGCACAGCCTCATCTTTCTCGCGAGGTGTGACCGGTGGATTTAAACTGCTGACCTTGTGGTTAGAAGCCCAGCTCGGCACCCACTCTGCCACCAGGGGGTTGCTGGGAATTTCCATCCCGGAATCACACACACAGCCCTCCCCCGCCCTCCCCACCAACCACCCACCCACCCGGCTCCCTGGGAGCCGTTTCGTTCTTCCTGAGAAATAGGTGGCATCAGCCTGGGAACCAGGTGTGTGAGCAGGATTCTCATGGTTAAAATTAAGTCACCGCACCCTTCTGGCGGGAGTTTGTCTTTTGAATTCTAAGGTCTCTTTTTGCCCTTTCTGGTACCTCATCTTGGGAAAGGATTTCTCCACTGTTCCAGGGTGTCTGCGCCCTGACTCCCATCCACACACATATGTGCACATACCCTCATCCTGAGCCGCTCCAGTGGGAAAGAGAGCCGTTTCACGGTAGTTTTCTCTTTGATGGATGCCCCCGTGTCCACCCACAGAGGCCGTGACATTCCTGCCTTTCCCACTTGATAATCTGAAAATCTCCTGAGCCAGCGTGCCTCGCTTGCAACTCTGGAATGCCACATAGCTACTGAGTTTCAGTCCCCAGGGTCCAGGCCGTGGGCTTGAAACCGCTAAGCCAGAGATCTGTCAAGGGCCGTCCTAGGAGCGGGGGAGAAGAGACGGGCCTCTGGGGACAAAGACAGCAGGGCTCTGAGAACCGGGGCAACTGCTTGTCAAGCATGACGGGCTTACACATCTTGTTTCAGCGAGCCTCAGCTTTCCGCTTTCATCCTCTCCCGGGGACCCTGTGAGCTCATGGCTCCTCACTCTGTGAAAAGTGCTCCAGGGGGGCCCATCCCTTGTCTTCAGTTTCCGGCCTCCACCTCAGCAGGCAACCGAGAAAAGGAAGTGTGGACTTCAGTCTGCAGCAAGCATAGCTCCCCTTGCCCAGTGGGAGACTTAAGGTTACTATCCCCTACTTCAGTTGCAGTCTTCTTGACTTAAGAGCGTGAGGCGGTCATGATTGGCAAGGATCCCCATACCTCCAGCCTGAACTTTGGGGACCTTCTGGAAGAGCTGCTGTCAGGAGTCAAGGCCAGTCAGCCCGGCAGCCCCCAGGATTGCATGATGAGATGCAGAGGCCTCTGAGGTGGGAGTTCGGGCCCCAGGCCCTGTTGGAATCACGTTCGACAGGTAGCACTCGCTGTGTGGCCAAGTCATTCAACCTTTCTGTACCTCGGTTTGTTCGTCTGTACGATGGAACCACTAATAGTACATGGCCTTTAGGCGGAGCCAGTGAGTTAACATTTTAGGACAGTGGTTCTCAACCTGTGGGTTGCAACCCCTTTGGGAGTCGAACGACCCTTTCACAGGGGTCGCCTAAGACCATTGGAAAACTCATATTTCGGGTGGTTTTAGGAACCAAGACACTGCTCCTCTAATCACTGTGCTTAATTATGTTCAATTTATAACAGTGAAACTATATCTTGCATATCAGCTAGTTACATGATTCATAACACTAGAGAAATGACAGTGATGAAGTAGCAACAAAAATAATGTTATGGTTGGGGGTCACCATAACATGAGGAACTGTATTAAAGGGTTGGGGCATGAGGAAGTTTGAGAACCACTGTTTTAAGAGCTTAAAACTGTAGCGGGCAGCCGGAAAGCCCCATCTAAGTGGTTCTTCAAGAAGTAAATCATATTAGTTTGAGACCACTGTCTGGTTTACTTCTTTTATAATTGAACCCTTTATCAAGATAGTTTTAGATTCAGATGCAGTTGTTAAGAAGAATAGAGAGAGATCTGGGGGAAAGTCTTTACTCATTTTCTTCCAATGATGACATTTTGCAAAACCAAAGTACATCACAAGTAGCCTATTGACATCAATGCCATTCACCCATCTGATTCACATTCTCGGCTTTTTTCGGTGTGAAGTGGGTGACGGTTTATCCAGCAGTTCGCCAGTCTCCCATTAAACAGTTCACCACATTCTTTGCAGTCCCTCCGATGTCACACCACATCACCCATTTCCACCTGCGATTCCTGCTTAGGGTCCTTCCTCCCTAACCTCTCGGAACTTTGTCTTGGGTGAATGTGGGCATTTAGTTTTGTGACTTCGGATCACCTCCCTGCAGTCAAGATTCTGGATAGTTTCGATACTGCAAGGAATCCTCGGTGGCCCTCTTGCCACCACCACCACCTCCACCCCCCTCATGACTCTGTGTCTCACCTGCCCCCCATAGAGAAAATGCTGTCATTTCAAGGTTGTTGTACAGGTAGTCCCTGACTTGTGACAGGGTCCCGTTCCGATGACTGTTGAAAGTCGGTTCTCAATTTTCATTATTATTCATTTGTAATGGAATTGAAAGATAATGAAAGTTTTCCCCAACTGTTTTGAACGCTCCTTGTATTTGTTAATTACGTTCAAACAGAATGGCTGTGTCCAGCGTGGTGTGTGAGACAGGAAAGGGGATTGAAATAGGGGGATAGTTCTTGCCCTCAAGAAATGTTTCATCTGGATTCTGGATTAAGTAGCTGGAACTAACCACTGATCGATGGGGTGTGGCCCGATGGCTGCTGTTGCTAGGGGTCATCGCGTCGTTCCGACTCATGTTTGTGTTGTCAGGTGCTTCATGTTGGTTCCGACTCACACGGACTGCGTACAGCAGACGGAGCACTGCCTACCTCTGGGCCACCCTCACACTGGGTAGGCTTGCGCCCATTGGTGCAGCCACTGTGTCAGTTCATCTCCTTGAGCGCCTTCCTCTCTTTTGCTGCCTCTCTGCTTTGCCAAGCATATGACATTGTTGTTCTCCAGCGACTGGTCTCTCTTGATAACGTGTCCAAATATGCTAGAGGACGTCTTGCTTCTAAGTTGTGTTTCTACCTGCACTTTCTCTAAGACTGATTTGTGTGTTCGCTTAGCAATGCAGGGAACTTCCAATATCCTTTGCCAGCACCATAACTGAGCTGCATCGGTTTTTCTTCAGGCTTCCTTATTCAGTGTCCAAGTTTTGCATACATATGAGGCGACTGAAAATACTATGGCTTGAGCCAGGCGCCCTTAGTTCTCACAGATACATCCTTGCTGTTCAACACTTTAAAGAGATCTTGTGCAGCAGATTGACCCAATGCAATGGATTTTGATCTCTTGGCTACTGGTTTCATGAGCACGGGTTGTGCATACAAGCAAGATGAAATTCTTGACAACTCTGATCTTTTCACGATTTATCCTGATGTTACCCATTGATCCAGTTGTGAGGGTTTTGGGGTTCTTCTGAGACAAATTTCTTTGTTTTTCTGACAGCCTACGGTGCTTTCTTCACCAGCACCATAATTCAAGTTAAGCTTGTCAAAGGTTTTTTTTTTGAAGCCTAGGAGACAACTGCCCAGGGAGTGGGGGAGTGGAGGTTTGGGAGGCAGTAGGCAATGCTAAGGGCTAAGATTGGGATTTGATAGTCTTTTAGATTTAAGCAAACAATTTGAAATCTTTGAATTTGGAAGAAAACATCCAATTTTGCCTGGAACTGTGTTTCTGGTAAAAGATAAGCATCTCTGTAGAGTTGTACACTCCTTGGGAAGAGGACAGAAGCATGGGGCTGGCTTTGGTAGCCTGCTCTAGGGCTTCATCCTTGTGGACCAAGGACTGGACTCTTGGTCAGGCCAGAGTGGCTTTTCCAGGTTCCAGCAGGAGGGGGCCATTGGATGTAGTGCAGTGACCGCTCCTCAGGCCTGCTGGACACCTGGAGCAGATTTTTCACGACCCTTTCCTCTGAACGGCAGTTATTTTCGATAGTAGCCATGTAATTATTGGCAGTCATTAAGGAACCCTGATGGCTCAGTGGTTAAGCACGTGGCTATTAACCTGGAGAACTGGTGCTTTGAATTCACCCGTCAGCTCTGTGGGAGAAACTGTTGGCGGGTCTGCGCCCATAAAGATTATAGTCGAGAAAGTCCGATGGGACAGTGCTGCTCTGTTTCATGGGTTGCTATGATTCAGAATCAACTCGATGGGACCTAACAGCAAAACAATGTCAGCGGTACTCCCGTGCTCATTGAAACTAAATAATAACCCAAAGGTAGAAACAGCCTAGATGTCCATCAACAGATGATGCATAAACAAAATGGGGTGCAGACACAGAATGGAATACCACTCAGCCAGCAGGAGGAATGAAGGCTTGGCACATGGTATGGCCGGAATGGAATATGGGAAAACTGTGCTGGGCAAAGTAAGTCAATCACAAAAGCACAAACATTGTATGATCTCACATGTATAAAAAGACAAATGTTTAGAGATCCAAGTCTATTGGTGGTTACCAGGACCAGGGGGCAAGAGGGAAAGAGGGGTATCAGCGATGACAACCTTGCAAAAGCACAGGTGATTATTGTGATCACTGTCAAGTTGCAGACCTCTAAAATGCTGCATTGGCAAAAGATGTGTGATAGCTATTTCTACAGCAACAACAAAGAGAAGCCGCTGAGTCAGCTTATGTACAACAAAGCAGCTCGTGGGCTGTGCTTCCTTGGTTTGAAGATTTAGGGTCAGACTTTTATGGTATGCCCCAGTTTGTTGGCCCAGTAACTTGTTCAGGTCTATTCTACTTCCTAATTTGGTGCACAGTGTCTGGTATTTTAAGAAGCATACAAGCAACCATTCAAGACACAACAATTTGGCTTCTATTCATGTGGCGGAGCAGAGGAAGATGGAGAATGTATGCCTGATGGCCTCGGTGAGCTACTGCCTCCTTTGCCATGAAACCTGAAGAATTAGATGCTTCTTCAAAATTGCTGAACATTTTAATCAAAGATCCTATGGAGACATCTTGATCCAATGGGAAAAAATGGAAAAGAGGGGAAAAGGAAAGATAATTTCAAATACTCACGGACTGTTGACTTTCTGGACCTGTGAAAGGTGGATGGACCCCTGAAATTATGGTTCTGAGATAAATTTTAAACATTAAACCTGAAGCATCCCCTGAAGTCATCGTAAGACTCGATGCTAGGTTAACTTAATTAGTTCGAACGAGCTACCTTGAGCATTATTTTTTAAAGTGTGTTCTATATGGGATCATGGGAGAAAGAGGAGGCTTTCTAGTCCCATAAAAAGTTGCAGTCTTGTGATAAGAGTTGTATGAGCCCCTAATAAAACATTTAAAACAAACAAACAAAAAAGTTACAGTCTCAGAAGCCCACAAGGGCATTTCCACCCTGTCCTGTAGGGTTACCACGAGTCAGAGTTGACTCAATGGCAGTGAATTTGGTTTTGAGTTACATGGGATCAAATGGACAGCAGCAACTTAGAGTACTGGAGAAGAACCTCAGGGGGGGGGGTGCGGGGGGGGGCTCAAATATACGAACAGTTGTGAGGGTGGCACAGGTGTGGGCAGCGTTTCCTTCTGCTGTGCGTCGATGGCACCTGACAACAGGAAGAAAGGAGGAATAGCGAGTTCAGAAGGATGTGCAACTCAAAGAGCATATCGTCACCAAAGGGTAGAGGTAGAAACTAATTGGTGTATGTTTTTCAGGGACTGTTCAACAACAAAATAAATAAAATTTGCAAATAAAAACCATTTGTAATGATCATTTATTAATTTTTCTTTAGTTTTAAAACAGTGGACACTTGGGAAAGAATCTAATTGTGTTTCAAACATATCCAAACACAGGAAAGTATTTAATACCTAGACTAAAATGTGAACTGAGTAAGAAGAGTATGACATCTTTCAGTTTGCGGTTTTATTTTAAAAAAGAACTCATTTTATTAGGGACTCTTCCAGCTCTTATAACAATCCACACATCAGTTGTGTCAATCACATTTGTACATATGTCGCCACCATCATCATTTACAAAACATTTTCTTTCTACTTGAGCCCTTGGTATCAGCTCCTCTTTTCCCCCCTCTCTCCCCCACTGCTTTGTTATTTTAACTTTTAAATACAAATGCAAACTCCAAGTGGTCACAGAGAGTGGCAGAATGGAAGAAACTCAGATTCTGTTTATTCATCTTTCTACTTACTGCATATTTTAGGGTTCCAGCTGCTGTTCGAACACAGGGCCATGCAACGCTCCGAGGAGCCCGGGTGCTAGAGTGGTTACACATTGAGCTGTTAGCCTGCAACGTCAGCAGTTTGAAACCACCAGCCACTCCATGGGAGAAAGATGAGGCTTTCTTCTCCCACGAAGACTTACAATCTTAGAAACCCACAGGGGCAGTTCTGCCCTGTCCTGTTGGGTGGCCGTGAGTCAGAAATGTCGCCACAGCAGTGAGTTTGAGTTTTGCTGATGCGATACGACAGGAGCTGGAGACAAGAATTGTGCCCGACTAGAATGGAAAGATTGAGTTGTTAGGATCTTACTCTGCTGTGTAGCTGTGTAGGGTGACAACTGCAGAGCTGGGAGTTCTCCAAATGAACTTTCCTGTGAAAGGCGTATAATGCCCAGTAAAGGATAGGTAATGAAAATAGGCTCCTGTGAAAAGTCAGTTAGTGAAAACTCTGTGGATTACAGCAGTCCGATCTGAAACTGATCGCAGGGCTGGCACAGGACTCGGCTCTTCGTTGTCATTGTGCTCAGATCTCCTTCAGTTGGGGTCCAGTCAGTGGCAGCTGACAGCAGCATCAAGCTTCTCTTGAACAGTGCTTAGAATTGCTATTGAAATAGTGAAATAAAAAGTAGATGGCTTCATTTTAAAACTCTTTAGAGACTGTACACCTCTTTTTTGGCTGCACTGGGCCAGACCACTTCCACTGCCTGAGTGGCAGGCTTTGGTACCAAAGCAGAAGAGAAGGGTCTTTGGAGTTCGGTTGACCCAAATCCGAAGCCCAGCATTACCTTTGTAGCTGCGTGAGCTTGAACTGGTTTCCTTCATGCCTACAACCAGCTGCTTATCTGCAAAACGGTGAGGGGTTTGCATGAGTTCATGTACGATCCACATTGTCTGTCCTTCTGCATCTGGAATGGACAGTCTCCCTGTGTCTCTGGGGCTAGCCCTGGACGGTGGCAAGGGGGCTCAGGCTGACTGGGCACAAGACTGCCCTTCTGCCTGTGGTCCCCGCAATTAGTTCATGATGCATTTAGAGAGAGCCAGTGAAGCTTGAATCAACTCCCGGGCTCAGAGATGTGAGTTGCCTCCCCAGGGGAAAGGGAGGTGTGTGGGGGGGAGCGAGCAGCGGGGGGACGGAGGAGTTTCTTTGGTTTTTCCAGGGCTGGAAGAATGGGGAGTTGTAGGCTGAGGCACTGAGGAAGCTGGTGTTTACTAGAACATGAAGCTGCCCTGCAGCTGTTTTCCAAGGCGCGGAGGCTTGGTTGTAGTGGGCAGGCTGGGCACAAACCACATTCCTCTCCTCCGTGGTCCCCTCCTCCGTGGCTCATACCTCGAGCTGTCTCCTCCTCATGCTGATAATTGCCAAGCAATGCGCTCCAGGCCTTTTGTGGTTTGGGGGAGCCTTTTATAGCCCATAAGGAATTCGTGGTATTCTTATCTTTATAAAAGATTAGGCTATTCTTATAAACGGCCCAGCTCACAAAGCACGTGGAAATCCATTTCAGCCAACCCAGGGCCACGCTGGGATAGCTGCAGAACCCTCGTGAGTTGTCACACGAACCTGCTGCTCTTTGAAGGGGCTGGAGAGAATTTGCAGGAGGCTAGCCTGGCACCGGCGGTTTATAATCGGTCTGAACGTAAAGGTTGGTGGTTCCAACCCACCCAGCGGTTCCATGGGGAAAACTCCTGGCTGTCTTCCTCAGTAGAGATTCTTGTTGTTGTTGAACTCCAAAGCCAACCCAGTGCCATCGAGTCGATGCTGACTCAGTATGGCCCTAGTTCCCGAGGCTGTAACTCTTTAAGCAAGCAGACAGCCCGTCTTTCTTTGGCTGGATGACGGGCGTTTTCAATCTGCTGACCTTTCAATAAGCAGCCCGCTGCGTGCTGTCAGATTCGTTCCGACTCACAGCGAGCCTGTGTACAAGGAAGGAAACCCTGCCCGCGCCTGCGGCATCTCACGACTGTCGCCATGTTGGCTTCCTCGTTGCACGGCTTGGGTCAAAGGCACCGTAGTCCTTAAGGGGCCTTCTTTGGTGTTAACACTGCCAAGAAGTCTTTGAGTGAAATGTGCCCCATGCAGAATGTTATTTGATTTTTGGGGGTTTTTTTGGATTGCTGCCTCTGTAGGTATTAACTGTGGACCCAAGTAAAACGCGATCCTCAACGACTCCAATCTTTTCTCCATTTGTCGTGATGTTGCTCACTGGCCTGGCTGAAAGGCTACCTGTTCTCCTTATTTGGAGCGTCATCCGTGCTGAAGGTTGTGAGCTCGTGAGTAAGTGCTCCAAGTCCTCTGCTCGTTAGCAAGGGCGGCCTGTCCTTCGCCTCTCCTGGGTGGTTAATGAGCCTTTCTTTCACCCAGTGCGATTCGTCATGTGGTTCGTCCTCCTTGGATGGTGTACTCGCACACAGATTGAGTAAGTATGGTGAAGGACGCAGCCCTGACACGCACACTTTCTGACTTTAAATCGTGCGGTGTTCTAGTCGAACGACTTCCCCCTGGTCTGTGTGTGTGCTCCACGTGTGCAGAGCGAAGTGTCTTGGAATTCACATTCTGTGCAGTGTCATCCATGCTTTGGTCCGAGCCCCGTAGTCCAATGCCTTGTGCCTTCGTTGATAAAACACCAAGATCTCTGTGGTTTTTCTGGCTGTCAGCTGACTTCCATCTGACATCATCACTGTTCCACACCCTCTTCTGAATCCGGTTTGTATTTCTGGTAGATCCCTGTGAAGGTACTACCGTGATCATTTTGAAACTGTATTCATGTAATATAATTATGGGCATGTGACACCAGTGATCATTTGGGATTATTTTTTCAATTTTCTTGATTACTTTTTTCTTGTGTGTGTTTCGTCACAAACCTGGGTCTCTTCCGGTTGGTTGAACAGGTAGTTATCTTCCAAAGATTTGGTGTCATCTAATGAGTGCTTCCACGGCCGAATCAGCTTGTTGGCACATTTCACCCGATATTCCGTCAATTCCGAGAGTCCCGTTTTTGCAGATGCTGTCAGTGCAGCTTGGACTTCTCCCTTTAATGCCATTGGTTCTTGATCATACGCTGCCTTCGGAAGTAGTTGGCTATTGGCTATTTCTCCGTGGTGCAGTGCCTCTCTGTGCTCCTTCCACCTTCTTTTGATGCTTCCTTCTATCCACTATTTCCCATAAATCATGTAAGTGATTCTCCTCGGGAATTCACCTCAAAGTAGCTTTGGACCTCTGGCTTTTCTGTTTAATCTTAATGAATTAACTACTCACTGACTTCCCTCCATGAGCTAGGGCCTCTGGTGACACAAACAATGGGTTAAGTATTAGGCTGCCAACCCGAAGGTCAGCTGTTCAAGCCTACCGCTGGCTCCAAGGGAGATAGGTGAAGCTTTTTGTTGTAGCCCCCCCCCCCAAAAAAAAAAGAGAGGAGCCGTTCTAGTGGAGCGGGGGGTCTTGGGCTCCTATTCTAGCCAGGGCATCACAGAAACACGAGAGAAGTTGTAGAAACGTGTTGGAGTGCGTCACACTGAATTCTAACCCCAATCTGAGAACAGTTCATTCTTAAGACGTGGCCTGTGCGGTGCTCACCCTCCTGAAGAGATCCCTGAAGATATGGTGCTAGAGCAAAGGGTGGTGAAGAAACTGATGGTGCCTGGCTATTAGAAAGAAAGCATCGGGGTCTTCAGGCTTGTCTTCAAACAAGCAGCTAAGTGAGGTGTCAACTCAGGCCACGTGGACGAAGCACACCAGCCGCCGTGATCCCAGATTGTAAATAATAAAGCCCAAATTCAAAGGAGGGAATGGTATTAGAGCTGAAATTGCGAACACCCAGTTTGCAGAAGGCCCTGGATGAGAGTGAACGCCCCAGGCCCGTTTGCAGTGCCGCCCCGTGGGTTAGGCCTCCGGTGAATTCGCTCTGCCGTGGTTGAGGGCTGTGGATAGCCTTTCTTCCAAACAGTGTTGGAAAGTTGATATGGCAGCTGTAGTGAGGCTAAAACGTAAGAGCTGATTATTTTGTTATTGGATCTCTTTTAAAGTTGTTTCCATTTTTAATATTTTGTAGTTTCTTTTTGGCTGATGTTTTCCTGTGTTCTGACTAGTCTTTGTTTGTTTGCTTCCTGTTTGTGTTTTGTGTGATTGTCTGTATGTGAAATCCAGGGTAAGTGTAGCTCTATGGAGACAGAGACGGGACTGATCATTGCCCGGGGGCATGGCAGGGCGGAGTATAGGGTAGACGGGGAGCCAACCACGAGAAGGTTCTGAAATCGATTGTGGTGACGAGTACACAGATCTTCTCAGTATGATCACGTGATTAAATAGTATGATGTGTGAAGTGTATGCCAATCAAGCTGTTAACAAGGAAAGAAGGATCAGATGATGATGATAATCACGGAATGTTGGAGTAGCCGTGGATGGGCTGGGTCGTTGCTGGTAGAGACAGGGAGGCTGGTATTCTTGACGATGGTCTACGTTTGTTGTTTGCTTTTACACGAGGCTCGGCCTGTATTGTTATTTAAGCCCTTGATCATCCATTGCTGTTTTAAGCACTCCTCTCACCCCTCCAACAGAAGGGCAGAAATGTGTTGCTTTTGGCCAAAGCTCCAGCTCAGGTTCAAGTGTGAGATAACAGCTGGTGACTCGAAAGCCTCATGGACACCTCATCCAGGCTGTGCCCTGTGGCATCCGAATGCCCTCCTGCTGGTTTTGAAATGGTCGGGATTTCAGTGCTCAGATTGAGAGGGGAAGAGCCACGGGTGACCCTGGCATGTCCTGTCTCTGTCACGACAAACCCATAGGCGTCCTGGGAGCATGAGCCAACCACCACCAGGCAAGTCTGGTACAAGCCCGCTCTGGCCAGCTGCTGAAGGGAGTTTGGACCCAAAGCCTTCGGGTTACTCTCCGTGTTCTGTGTGCATTGTCTGTAGCAGAAACGTTTGGACCCCAGGCCCTGGGGAAGCTCAATAAGGATTTTTTAAAAGTATTTTAATGGCAAATTTATCATTTCAAAATATAACAGCCTGGGAACCTACTTGAGTTTGCGAAGGCATTTGACTGTACGGATCATAGCAAACCACGTCTGGAGGAATGGGGATTCTGGCATTCTGTGCTCACGTGGAACCTGCACGTGGGCCCAGAGAGAACTGCAGGTTAAGGTCAGCAAAGGTGGGTGTCAGGGCTGCCTCCGTTCACCTGCTTTATTCAGTCCATGTGACGTGCCCGTCGAGAAACGGGACTCCGTGGAGAATTGCACGGTACACGACGGGAGGAAGCCTTGCGAACAAACTTTGATCTGCAGATGATGCAGCCTTGCTTGTCAGAAGTGAAGCGGGCTTGAAACACTTACTGGTGAAGATCAGAGACGATAGCCTTCAGTGTGAATTACACCTGAGCATAAAGAGAATACAATTCTTTACAACTGGATCAATCAGCAACATCATGATAAATGAAAAAAGACTGATGTTGTCATGGATTTTATTGTACTTGAATCCACAATCAATGCCCAGGGAAGCAGTAGCCAGGTAATTAAATGACTGCATTGGGCAAATCCACGGAAAAACCCTCTTTAAAGTGTTAAAAAGCAAAGGTGTTATCTTCAGGGCCAAGGTGCTCTGATCCAAGCCATGGTGTTTACAGTAAGACTCATGTGCACACAGAAGCTAGACAATGGATAAGAAGATCAGCTCACTGCTTACTCATAGTGACCCTCTGTGGGTTTCTGAGACTGTAACTTAAAAAAACCACCCATTTTATTGGAGGCTCTTACAGATATTACACCAATCCATCAATCAATTATATCAGGTGAACTTGTACATATGTTGCCATCATCATTTTAAAAACATTATCCTTTTACTTGAGCCCTTTAATATCAGCTCCTTCTTTCCCTCCTCCTTCCCCCACCCTCATGAATCCTTAATAAATTATATATACATTTTTCATATTTTATACCATTTGCTGTGTCCCTTCACCCATATATCTATCTGTTATTTACCCACCCCTGGTGGGTGTTATACATCCATCATTGCTATCAGATCCCCCTTCCCCCCCACCTCTCCTCTCCTATCCTCATGGGATCGATATTCCTGTTACTGTCTCTGAGGGGTTTATCTGTCCTGGATTCCGATTGTTGAAAGCTCTTATCTGTACCCATGTACATATTCTGGTCTAGCTGGATTTGTGCAGCAGAACTTGGGTCATGAGAGTTGGGTCATGGGGGAGGAAAGCATCAAACAGCTAAAGGAGTGTTGTGTGTTTCGTCAGTGTTACACTGCACCCTGGGTGAATCATCCTTTCCGTGTGACCCTTCTGTGAGGGAATGTCCAATAATCCACATATGGGCGTTAGGTCTACACTCTGACCCCTCTCCTTCGCATCATGTAATTGTTTGGTTTTTCATCTTCCGATATCTGATCCCTTCAACACCTTGTGATCACACAGCCTGGTGTGCTTCTTCCATGTGGGCTTTGTTGCTTCCCTGCTAGATGGCCTGCTTGTTTAACTTTAAGCCTTTAAGACCCTAGACGCTCTATCTTTTAATAGCCAGGTACCATCAGCTTTCTTCTCCACATTTGCTCATGCACCCATTTTGTCTTCAGCAATCGTGTCAGGAAGGTGAGTATCACACAGTGCCAGGTTATGGGAACAAAGTGTTCTTGTGTTGGGGCACTAAGTGTTCTTGAGAGGCCCAAAGTCTGTCTGCTACCTTAAAACTTTAACATATGAATCTATGTACATAGACCAATGCCCCTATCATCATATATTAGCATATTTACATATGTCCATGCCTATATTTATATATCTGTGTATAGATTTTGTCTTCTAGCCCTTTCCTCTATCTCACTCACTTTCCTCCTGCCCCACTCTCATGTTCCCCCTTCATTCGGCTCTCAGAAACTCCTCTTGGCTACATTACAACCGATCAAACCCCACCAGGCATCCTTCACCCTCCAGACGGTAACTTTTTATTGCAGTAGAGCTCAATCTTCTCCCTTGGAGCTGCTGCTGGTTTCAAACTGTAGGGATAGCAGTCCAACGCATAGCCACCAACGCATAGCCACCTCCCCACCAACGCATAGCCACCAACGCATAGCCACCTCCCCACCAACGCATAACCACCACCCCACCAACGCATAGCCACCACCCCACCAAGGCATAGCCACCACCCCACCAACGCATAACCACCACACCAACGCATAACCACCACACCACCAACGCATAGCCACCACACCACCAACGCATAACTACCACACCACCAACACATAGCCACCGCACCACCAATGCATAACCACCACACCACCAACGCATAACCACCATACCACCAATGCATAACCACCACACCACCAACGCATAACCACCACACCACCAACGCATAACTACCACACCACCAAGCTCCCCTGGAAGACCAAAGAAGAATTGATATCGTTGCATTGTGGTGTTGGTAAAGAATATTAAACACACCATGGGTTGATGTGGAAGGAGTACAGCCAGGATGCCCTTGATACACCAGCAGGACAAGATTTGACCTCACATACTTTGGACACGTTATTAGGAGGGACCAGTTCCTGGAGAAGGCTCTCACGATTGGTAAAGTTAGAGGGTCAGTGAGAAAGAGGAAGACCCAATGGGAAAGCTGGTCGGATTGATGCAGGGTCCACAGCAGTGGGCTCAAACACAGGCAGAGTAGTGAAGCTGATGCAAGGCAAGGTGGGCAGCATTTTGTCCCTTGGTATGGAGAGTTTGTATGAGTCAGGGAGCCAGTGTCTAGCTAGGTTCTGGTTGGACTTCAGCCTGCTTTGTGCTCTGGGCAACTTGGAGAGAAGTAGACAGAGATGGCTCGGGGGCGCGGGTGTGTGTGTGTGTGGGGGGGCTGGTTCCTGCTAGGCTACAGAGGACAGGTTTCACATGAGCCTTGAGTCTAGATTTGAGTCACTGGAGCCACTCTCTGCTGGGACTGCCGTTGCTTGGGGAACCAGACGCCTCTGTGATGGAAGATCATTAGGAGGACTTGACCAGATCCGGGCTTCTCTAGAGAAGCGACTTGGGAGTGCACCCACGGCCATGGGGAAGGACAGTAGGCATGGCCACCCAGGAGGACCTGAGGCCACTCTGGCAGCCATGGTGATGTTGGCCTTCCCCTCTAGCTCCCCCTCCTCTATACCACAAGGGAGAAGCTAGGAGTCGGGGATGTGTATAGGCCATAGCTCCACCTCTCCTTCCTTCCAAGCCACCACAGCCACGAATCAGCCATGAAACGGAAGTTGGGGGATGAGCGGGGCTGAGGTTTAGGCATCTAAATGAGACCGGATGATGAGAAGTGACCGAGAAGTCAAGGAATTGGGTCAGGATGACCTTAAAGAACCCCCTATCAATGGGAAAGGGGTGAAGGGGCTGACACAGCCCAGGTTGGAGCAGTGAAGTTGAGAGATAGATAGATAGATAGAGAGAGAGAGAGAGAGAGAGAGAGAGAGAGAGAGAGAGAGAGAGAGAGAGAGAGAGAGAGAAGGAAGAAGAAGAAGAAGCAGAAGAAGAAAGAAAGAAAGAAAGAAAGAAAGAAAGAAAGAAAGAAAGAAAGAAAGAAAGAAAGAAAGAAAGAAAGAAAAGCATTCTTTGCTTACACCCATGGTGAAGGCTCCTCCACACACAGGCTTTGTTCCTTTGCTGGCTCTGTCTCGATCTGTTGTCCTTGGAGTGGGCAGAAGAGGAGTCGCTCTTCTTAGGAGCCCTTTCCCAGGCCCGTCAGTTCTGCAGAAGGCATTGGAGAGGTCCGGTGTGCTGCATCTGGTCACGTATGGGTCCCCCCACCGCAAGCGCAGCCCTCCCTGCAGTAAATCTCAGCCACACTGACCTTGACTTTCCACAGGACCCAGAGGTAAGTCAAGCTTTCCAGCAGCCTCTCTAACTGGTGTCATCGATTGGTGTCATTGGATATCCCTGTAGCTTCTCATGTCACCGAGCTATCCAACCCAACCTTAACCAGAGGGCAGTCTGCAGATGACCATTCATGCCCTGAGCTCCCGTCCCGCACACCTCTGGCCCAGGCACATGAGGACAGCACTGCTTCCTCGGGTGATGGTGTGGGGGCTCCTCTTCCTCGTCTTCTTAGTGGTTAAGAGTTGAGCTGCATGATCCGCAAGGCCCGAGTTCGAACCACCAGCTATTCTTTGGGAGAAAACAGGACGTCCTATTCCTGTAAACAATTACACTCTCAGAAGCGTACAGGGGCAGTTCTACCCGTCCTATGGGGTCACTATGAGTTGGCATTAGTTTAGTTTTTGTTTGTTTCATTACAAGAAAAAAAAACCCAACAAACTTCTTCTCTGTGAATTGAGTGAAGGTTTACAAAGCAGATGGTCAGTTTTGCATTCAGTGCTTCGTACACATTGCTTTATTTCATTCATGGCAGTCCCTTCAGTGTAACATCACCCACCCCACCCCCCTCCTCGTGTTTCCTGTCTCTATTCTGTCTTCTTTCCTCAGCCCTCTGAACTTTGTCCTGGGTTGAAAGCGGCCTTGTAGATCTCAGGTGGCTGGTGGTTCCGATGTATGTTCACATCAGCAGCTCTGTCCTTCCCTTCTACACCTGCCTGTTGTCTGGCTGAACACGGAGCCCCAGGGGTGAGTTCAGCTCCAAACCCAAAGGGTGACCAAGGGCCATCGTCTCAGGGGCGCCATCAGCCTCTAGCTGATGACCAGCAAGCCTAGTCTGCATGGTTTTGGGCTTTGTACCACATCTTTTACTCTATCCAGGACCTTCTAAGGCGATTGCTTACAGAACAGTTTGTAGTGGCCGCGGGAACCATCTAGTTCTTCCGGTGTCAGGGTCACGGAGCCTGATATTCACAAGGTTCATTAGTCCTTGGACTAGTTGTTTCTTTGGATCTTCAATTTCCAACACTCATTTTGCCGCTGGATGGAGTAGACTGATAACTGTCCCTCAGATGGCCATGCTCAAGATCCCAGCCGCTACTCACCAAAGTGGGATGTCAATTCTGCGGACTATATTGTGCCCTTTGACCTTGGTGTCTCCCAAGACTAAGATCCAGACCCAGTAACTCACTCCCCAAGGTGCCTGTCACATATGACAGATTTCCATACCTTCATGCTCAGAATCCTCCAGAGGTAAATGCTCATGTACAAATATCCTCGTTGCCAGTTACGTCTGCATAGTGTTTCCTCTATAGACACGTCTTGATGCTCAGTCGCTATAAGACACCTCATATGTGAGACTGTTTGAAATGTGAATAGAAACACATATTTCAAGCACCATAGCAGGCATCTGAAAGTTCAATTTTAATTGCACAGATTAGATTTGAAATATTAAAACACTACCTATCAGACAGAAGTCTCTTTTGTCCACCCCACCCACTCTCAGACCCTGCCCTGCAGTAATCACTGACATTAATCCTCGCCTTCCACTTTCATCCCAGAGAAGCCTGAAGTGCAGGGTGGGAGTCACCACGCCTACTGCTGTTAGTGAGGAGGCCCCGAGGGTGGATGGGGGTGGGGGTACACATGGCTAATGCGTTTGGCTTCTAACAAAAAGACTGGAGGTCCATGCAGAGGCACTTTGGGAAGAAAGGCCTGGTAAATCAGCTCTCCTCAGCCCCACAGCTGATGGATCAACTTGCGTCAACTGGCACCGAGGACCAACTGAGGCCCGGGCATATCCCAGGGCCTGTCCATGTATTACTTCAAGTACTCCTCCCAGCCACCGCCTGTAGTAGAACAAGATACCTCTGCTGCCTCATTCACGAATTAACGCTTTACTGAGATGTAATTCACATATCCTAAAAGGCATTCCTTTCGGGTGTACAGTTCAGCGTTGCAGTATCGCCACAGAGCTAGCTGTTCATCTATCATCTCTCTCTA
This sequence comes from Tenrec ecaudatus, assembly GCF_050624435.1. Taxonomy (NCBI): domain Eukaryota; kingdom Metazoa; phylum Chordata; class Mammalia; order Afrosoricida; family Tenrecidae; genus Tenrec; species Tenrec ecaudatus. The sequence continues at coordinate 94,579,481 of NC_134545.1, forward strand.
ATTCTAGAACATCTCCATCTGCACCACAAGAAACCTTCTAGCCACGCGCTGTCATTGCCCCCGCCCCCCGCCCCCGAGCCCCCGGCAAGCAGTGAGCTACGTCTCTGTCTGTGCATTCGCCTCTGCCGGGTGTTTCCTATCTGCGGAGTCGTATGCTATGCGGCCCTTTGTGTCTGCCTTCTTTCAGTCAGCGCGTGCGCACCAGCAGGCCAGGGTCAAGCAAGCGCCGGCGCTTCTTCCTTCCTGCGGCTGAGCCGTGCGTGCTCCGGTGCGCGAACAGCCCATGATTTGTTCATTTGCGTGGCATCGGATGGGCACTTGTTTTTGTTATTTTTTCCTGTTTTGCTGCCATGGCCATGCATGTGGGCTTCTGTGTGCACATGTTTTCCGTCGTTTTCTGGGGGGTGTTCGCAGCAGTGGACTTGCAGATCCGGGGGCGGGGCGATTGCGCGGAACGCGCGGGAACGGCTGGCTAGACCGTCGTCCAAAGGGGCTGCATTCCACCAAGAAGAGTATGCGGGCTCCGGGTTTCCACATCGGGAAACACTTGCCATTGTCTGTCTTTCATTTTCTTAAACTGTAGCCATGCTGTGGGTGTGAGTTTTAGCTCAGTGTGGTTTCCAGTTACATTGCGGTAGTGACTAACGATGCTCCCCATTCTTCATGTGCTTCTTGGTCACTCGCATACCTTCTGTGGAGAACGGTCTATAAAATCTTTTGTCCGTTTTTTTACGTGGATCACGTGCCTCTTTATTGAGTTAGTGACCCCCGTTTACAGATGAGCATGGCCTTTCACTTGTGGCACTGGACAGAGAAAGGAAAATTGTGACATCCTCACGCAAATTCGTAAGTGAAATAATAAACCAAACCTACTGCCGCCTACTCAGTTTCGACTCATGGCTGCCCTGAGTGCTACAGAGAACTGCTTCTGGGGGCTCTCTTGGTTGTAATCGTAATGGAAGCAGTTTGCCAAGCCTTTCTTCTGCTGTGCTGCTCGGTGAGTTGGAAGCAGATTGCTAGACCTTGCGATTGGAGTGCCAGCCTTTACATTGGCAAAGCAGACGAACACACTACCAATGAGTTCATTCCAGCCCCTAACAACGCTGTAGAGCAGCGGTTCTCAACCTGTGGTGGCGACCTCTTTGGGGGTCGAACGACCCTCTCACAGGGGTTGCCTAAGACCATCGGAGAACACATATTTCCGATGATCTTAGAAACCGTGACACCACTGCTCTGTCCGCCCACATGCAGACACGCCCACATGCCCAACGTGAAGACTGTGACCCAGGCTATACCATGCTTCAAGACAAAATTTCATTGATTTGTAATTGGAAATAAATATTTCACAATATAGAATTACATATTATTTTGTGATGAATCACTATGCTTTCATTATGTTCAATTTGTAACAATGAAAATACATCCTGCCTATCCGATATTTACATGACGATTCATAACAGTAGCAAAATGACAGTTATGAAGTAGCAACGAAAATAGTTTTATGGTTGGGGGGTCACCACAACACGAGGAACTGTATGAAAGGGCTGTGGCATCAGGAAGGTTGAGAACCACCGCTGTAGAGGATTTCTGAAGTTTTTGCATCTTTATAGGACCAGGCAGCCTCATCGTCCTCCCATGGAGTGGCTAGTGGGTTTGAACTGCCGGCCTTGTTAGCAGCCTGGCGCTTCCCTGACAGCGCTATCAGGGCTGATGGAGTGCAGATTGCTTGCATCACCCAGGGACCCAGTCACCGCTAATGCACATCCACTGTGAGCCAGGCACTTCCTAGATTACACTCTTAGACAACTCTGCAAACACTGAGGCTCAGAAAGGCTGAATGACTTGAGTTGCCCGGCAAGAGGCCACCGCAGGATCCACACGAATGTATTGACTTCAACGCCTGTGTTCTTTTCCTGCCCAGCCAACAGTGCTGTCAAAGCAGATGAACCCCAACTGATTGTCCCTGTGACAGTGACAGAAAGCTGCTCCTGGGACTTCACACTTGGCTGTTTCAGAGTGCACCGTGCCAGCGTCACGGGTACCCTGTCAGTTCCTACAGGCGACAGGCTGCTGAGGTTGATACTGCTCATGCCAGGGGAATTGACTTGTAGAATTGACCTGCCTTGGCAGTGACTAACCCTTCTTTAATGAAGGGGAGGGTCTAAAGGTGTTGCCAGAGGCCTCGTCTTCTCTTGGCCAGCTTCTCTCAGACTGTGCCAGATCAGGACAGCAGGCAGGGTGCTGCGGCTGCAGGCAGGAGAGGGTGGATCCGATCGCTGGGCCATTGAGTCACTCTGGATCCAGGGGTGATTCATTGTACTGCCCGTTGTACTTCCTTTGAACTGTTGGCTTCTCCTCCCAAGTAACGCAGCACTCTCTGCCCTCGAGTTGATCCCGGTGCATAGCAGCCCTGTGGGACAGGGTCAAACTGCCCCTGTGGGTTTCCGAGACTGGGACCATTGGCAGGAGAAGAAAGCCTCCTGTTTCTCCCTCAGAGCTGCTGGCGGTTTCAAACTGCTGACTCTGTGGTTAGCAGCCCAACACGTAATCCACTATGCCACCAGGCTCCTCTCAAAGAGGGGCCTTAAAATGCCCAGGGTGAGATTTCCTAGGAAGCAGGGTAAGCACAGGCTTACTTGTGCTTATTTAAGAATCCGCCACGAACAATGTCACCTTTCTTTTCACCACATCAGACATTTTGCTCCTATGTATGACTGGCAGCTATCTCTCTTCCCACCCCACTGCCCCTCCCGGAGTCAAAGCCTCGTTTCATATTTATAATCCCTGGCAGGAACAGAGCGCCCAGTAAGCAAGGTAAGCATGGGCTTACATGTGCTTACTTACTAATCTGTAGTGAAGAGTTTCACGTGTTTCCACCGAGGGCTGGCAGTCTGGCCCTTACAGACCTCCTGAGGGTACATTCTTTCTTTGTGGCCAAACCAGATTATTTTTGCTGCGTGTGAATCATATGAGGAGTGAGAACAGCAGGCAAGGAAGGCAGGATCACCATTATCACCACAAAGCATTTACCAAGCGCTCCCCGCTCATGTTTACTGCGGCCGTGCCCCGCTGCTGCCTGAGTGCTGCTCCACCCGCACCCTCTCCGGGAGCCTGGGCCCCACCATGGCACACCTTGTCTGTGCTGTCACCAACGTTCAGCTCTCCCACCTGCCCAGCCGGACGCTCATCCTCAGCCTGTGTTTAATTCACAGGCTGTCTTGGGACTAACTGAGAACAGCAGTGTCTCAGACCCAAATGTGTGACTGGTTTGAGTCCTGGGGGGTCAGCAATCCCTTAAGGAGCTGATGAAAGCTTGGGCTTCCACCTCTGAAAAATTACTCCAGATTTGGCACCTGGTTTCAATTACATGGTTTTATGGTTTGTATAAACATCTGGAAAGCCATCCTTGGACCCCTGGGGGATCCACAGGTTAATAACACTTGTTTTATTTATTGCTTATCCCCAGAAGGTTATTTTTAAATGACCAGAAGGCAGTTCACATGATGAGCTTTTTTAACATGTTCAGTATTTTTTTTACATTTTATTAGGGGCTCATACAACTCTTATCACAATCCACACACATACATACATCAATTGTATAAAGCACATCCGTACATTCTTTGCCCTAATCATTTTCAAAGCATTTTCCCTCCATTTAAGCCCTTTGCATCAGGTCCTCTTTTTTTTCCCCCTCTCTCCCCGCTCTCCCCTCCCTCATGAGCCCTTGATAATTTACAGATTGTTATTTTGTCATATCTTGCCCTATCCGGAGTCTCCCTCACCCCCCTTCTCTGCCGTCCATCTCCCAGGGAGGAGGTCACATGTGGATCCTTGTAATCAGTTCCCCCTTTCCAACCCACTCACCCTCCACTCTCCCAGCATCGCCCCTCACACCCCTGGTCCTGAAGGTATCATCCACCCTGGATTCCCTGTGCCTCCAGTTCCCTTATGCACCAGTGTACAACCTCTGCCCTATCCAGTCCTGCAAGGTAGAATTCGGATCATGGTAGTTGCGGGGAGGAAGCATCCAGGATCTGGGGGAAAGCTGTGCTCTTCATCGGTACTACATCGCACCCTGACTGACCCATCTCCTCTCCTAAACCCCTCTGTGAGGGGATCTCCAGTGGCCGACAAATGAGCTTTGGGTCTCCACGCTGCACTTCCCCCTTCATTCACTATGGTATATATATTGCATGATGCTTTATACCTGGTCCCTTTGGCACCTCGTGATCGAACAGGCTGGTGTGCCTCTTCCATGTGGGCTTTGTTGCTTCTGAGCTAGATGGCCGCTTTTTCACCTTCAAGGCTTTAAGACCCCAGACACTATCTTTTTTGATAGCCGGGCACCATCAGCTTTCTTTGCCACATTTGCTTATGCACCCGTTTGTCTTCGGCGATCATATCATGGAGGTGTGCAGCCAATGATATAATTTTTTGTTCTTTGATGCCTGATAACTGATCCCTTCGGGACCACGTGATCACACAGGCTGGTGTGGTCTTCCATGTGGGCTTTGTTGCTTCTGAGCTAGATGGCCGCTTGTTTATCTTCAAGCCTTTAATACCCCAGATGCTATCTCTTTTGATAGCCAGGCACACATGATGATCTTAAGAATACTGTGTTTCCTAGTCATTTCTATGTTAAAAACATTTCTTTTTTTATTTTCAGTAATCGGCTAAATGTCCCTAATGACTAGGTATTATTTGACTGACCAATCTCTCTGCACAAAAGCATCCTGGCCATCAGATGCTTCTTCTGTCCTGTGCACTTTATGGTCCCCGTGGGGTGTAAACAATTTGTTCTCTACTGACCACCTAAAGGGGTAGTTATCAACCTGTGGGTCAGGCCCTTTTGGGGACCGAATGACCCTTTCACAGGGGTTGCCAGATTCATAACAGTAACAAAATGACAGTGATGAAGTAGCAATGAAAATAAATTTATGGTTGGGGGTCACCACAACATGAGGAACTGTATGAAAGGGTCGCGGCCTGAGGAAGGTGGGGAACCACTGACCTAAAGGTTGTCAGTTTGAACCCACCTGGCAGTGCTGCAGGAGAAAGGACTGGTGATCTGCTGTTACGAAGAGTAGAGCCAAGAACACCCAATGGAGCAGTTCTACTCCGCGACACAGGAGGTCGCCAGCGGTTGACTTTGGCTTGAGGGCAAGGGCTTGCTTTTAGCTTTTGTCTACTCCCGGGTCTCACAAAGAGGTCAAAACCAGGGGAACTGCCCAGGAGGCTGCACAAGCAGATCCCTATTAGCCTGGGTTATGGGCTGTGGAACACAAGGTTTTTATTGCAGGGCAGGTGGGAGGGGTGGGGGCACTGCTTGTTTGTTTTTTGGAAAAGAAGGCAGTAGGCCAAATAAGTTTGGGAACTGATGGTCTCCTTGTATAAAATAAAATGAAAGACATCTGTATGGAGAAGTTTTTTTTTAAATATCCAGATTGGCTAGAGCTGGGTTTTTGGCATGGTATCTTGCTTGCCTGTGCATTGGGGGTACAGAGCATTTGGGGGTGGGCAGTGTGAAATCCCTGCTCTTGTAAAAGCTAATTTTATGGTGCATGGCTGGGCCGGCGTGTGTGTTAGCAGCGGAGAGCATTGGCTACGCCAGGGCCCCTGAGAAGGAGGCTGGATTGACAGGCACAGCTTGGTCTCTGGCCTGGTTGGGAATCTGCTGGGTGTGGAGCTCCTTCCTGCCCCCACCCCACAGCTGGGCAGGCTGTGGTGGACAGACAGAGGAAACCCATACATGAATGTGCTCTTGGCCGCCTCCGCTGCCCCTCCTACATACCCTCTGCTTGCTCCTTCCTTCTCTTGCCCGGAGATGACTAAGTCGGCTCTGAGGATGGGAAGTCAGTCTTCTGAGACTAAGTCTGGGGGACCTGCGTGGAAACCACTGACAGTGCTGACCCCTGGAGCTTTCAACACCCCCACTCCAGTCCCAGCCCCCGCAACAGAGAGCCTCGGGCACTTTCTCTAGCTGGTCTCTGTCACCTGTGTTATTAGGGCTACTCTCCAGGTTCAGAGGGCCTCGGTCCATTTCTTCTTCTTTAAAAAAAAAAATTATTTATTTTCCCATTTCTTCTTCCAATATTTTTCTCTTGTAATGACTTCTTGGCTTCCTGCTGGACATCCTCCTCAGGCCTCTTTGCCCCCCTGGCCTCCACCTTCTTGTCTCTCTTAGCAACTATAGCCTGAGGGAAGTGTGTGGGCCCAGGAATGTTGCCTGCAGCCATTGTCAGAAGAAGCCCTTCCGGGAGATGGAGTTGTCTGATCCTTATGTGAGGGGAAGTGTGGAGATTCAGTGGGGGGATTCTTGCCTTCCACGCAGGAGAAAGATGGGCTTTCTACTCCTGCCAACAGTTACAGCCTCCGCAACTCGCAGGGGCAGCTTCACGCTGTCTTACACAGGGTCGCTGCGAGCCAGCCTTGACTTGAGAGCAGTGAGTTTATTTGTTTATTTTTGAGTTTTATGCGGGAGACTCGGGCTTGATTCCTGGTCAGTGCGCCCCATAAACATCTTCCCCCTGTCTGGGAAAGCATGTGGGTAGATAAGCAGCTAAATACCACATATATTCATGTATAAGCCAAGGTTTTCAGCACACTTTTGGTGCAGTTTTGTGGTAAAATGAAGTGCCTCGGCTGATAGTCGGGTCGGCTTGTACTCGAGTATATATGGTAGGTTGCAGCAGAATTGCTAGCTCGGAAGAAAGACCTGATAGTCTTCCCCAAATCAGCCCATGGCCGCCCTGTGAGTCTCAGCCATCGGATCTGCATCAGACACACACTCCCTCGTGGGTGGGGTCACCTGGGGTTGGGCACCACTGCTGACTTCAAGGTGTTCCAGGACTGCTTTCCGCTCTCCTGGCTCCAAGCTGGTGCACGGCGTGTCAATTCTGTCCACCCCTGTCCCCACCCCTACCACTTGCCAGGCAGAACCAGGGAGCCCCTATCTTTCCTGAATGCTGCTTGTGTGTGGTTGAGCAGGACAATGAGGGAAAGCAGGAAGTGCAGAGCCAGGCTCAGGACCGTGGGCATGGCTTCCAAAGACTCAGCCAGGCGGGTGTCTCTGGGTAAACCATCTCCAGGTTCACAGCTGAAGTGAACGTTGGTACCTGCAGTTACTGTGACAAGAGTTGCTGAGGTAGTTAGTTGATTGTGCCAACCTGGCTGATAAACACATGTGGGGTTAATTGAAGGGCGGAGGGATAAATGGCTCGGTGAGCCTCGCCTTTCGAGTTCTCAGGTCTCTTGCTCTCTGAGGGTCGGACCAGGGTGCAGCTGCCTTAGTCAGTTCCCTGCTCTTCAACTAGCAAGGCTCACTTCCTGCAAGACATCCCTGAGGAGAAGCCGCATGGAGCTACCCCGATGCAGCCCTGGGTGCTGGAGCAGCCATATGGAGACCCCTGACAGTGCTGAGATGTTTACACATTCACTTACTCGGCTTTCCTCCTGCAGTCGGCATCATAGTGTGTGTTTTGTGAGATGGAGGAGGACTTTATGGATTGGTGTCGGATATATGGGTTAATGTTGGACTTGTGGGCTTGGGCAGCACTGGATTGGGATGTTTTCTTGATGCACACTTAACCTTTATGTAAAACTCTCTCTTATACATGAGTTTCTGTGGATTTGTTTCTCTAAAGCCCCCAGAATGACACAGTTGCCCTGCCAAGACCACGGCAGGCGACGGGCGCAGCCCCTGCCATAATTCCCGGGGATGTCTCTGGGGTTTCTGTCCGGCCTGACTTTGCTCTGGACTCACGTTGCTCACGTGCACGTGATTCGGCATGTTCTGGCTGCCTGCGCCTTCCTGGTGCCCGTCCAGGAACGCCTGCCTCACCCCTTTCCCTCTCACTACAAAGATGATCGCCTCAAAACCAAGGTCATAGACACGTTTGCGTCCAGCATGGCGGCTTTGCTCTCCTGGGAGGGCTGTCTCAAAGGTTGCAGCAGAACTTCCAGCTAGGAAGCCGACTTGAGCTTCTCCTAGATGCTGGCTTAAGCTCACCAGGCTGTGGGGCTGTGATGCTTAGCCAGACCTGACCTCGTCTCACCTTCTCAGCATGTCTTGGAAGGCGCATGGACCCACATGGACTAGACTCTTTCCTTCACTGGAAGAGGACATCATTTCCACTGGCCACTGCAGGTCTCCATTCCATCTTGAATTTTGCAAACTTTGTGCACAAGCTTGAAGGCAACACACCAATTACTTAAGCGTCGACTCGTCTTTAAGAATGTCACCCAGAGTGTGGTGAGAGGGTATCATTGATGTCTTTGGAGAACCTGCGTTGTGCCACCTTGATGCTGAGCCCCTCTTTAGAGATGCGGAGAGAGAAGATGGTAGGGCTGTGGCGGAAGAAGAGGGAGCAGAAAGGAGATTGGCTCTGCACATGTCGCCACCAGCTCAGGCAGGCACTCTAGAGGTGGCTCCCCGGATCTCAGACCCACTTGTAACCCGTAAGCCATTCACCTTGAGTCCGTCGGGGAGCACTTGGAAACCATTCACTTTGTCCTGCCTCTTCTCCCGGTTAGCGCTGGATCTGCACCTGCACGGAAACTCATGAGTCGGCTACTTTATTAAATCCTGACGGTGATCGCGTGGCTGCTGTGCAGAATGCACTGGGAAGCGGATTGTTGCAGATGCAGTGAGGTTAAAACTTAGCATCCTATCACTTCATCTCCCTTATGGTCCTTCAAAATTTGTTCTAGTTTTTCAATTTTCTGCTTTCTTTTCCACTGAGGCTTTAAAAATCTGTTTGACTCTGTTAGTCTTGTTCGTTTTTAATGGTTGTCTAGAGGTGAAATCGAGGAAGGTAAATCTGTAGAGACAGACCTGGATTCGTGGGTCCTTGGGGAATGGACTATGGAGCAGGTTGGCTTCGGGTACATGATGGGGGCTGCTGCTCCAGGGAGCTTGCTGAGGCCCTTCAGGCTGAGGCTTTGTGGAGGAGTGGAGCGCCCTTTGACCATTCATCAGCAGCGCTAAGAGACCTTTCTGACATTGCCAGAGCAGGGCAGAGGCCGAGGACCAGAGAGGTCTGCATGGGCATGGCTGGGGAGAGGTTGTCTTGACTGAAGAACTGTGTCATGAGCATTTTGACCCTGAATGGTAACCTGTTAACTTCCCTACTAACCCCAGTAACCACGGGCGTTGTCTCAGTTCAGTGTGGTTATTGCCAAGACTAATTGAAGCCAGAGAGAAGTAGAGTGCTGCGGGAAGGACAGTTGGCATCAGAATTGGTAAGAAGAGTGGAGGCATGCTTGACCTTTGCCTCCTAGGAATCATTCTCGGTCTGATCTTGGATTTGATCGCCTTCCTTCTGGTAGAATCAAAGGAGGTGAGACACCGCCTCCACGTAGAAGTAATGGGTGTGGGCATCCTTTTCTTGTCCCAGTCCTTCCCTATGAAGTATAATGTTGGCTGTTGACTTTTCGTGTACGCCCTGAATCATAGTGAGCAATTTCCCTCCTGTTCCAATCTTCTTTAAGAGTTTCACCAAGGAGAGGTTCTGAGTTTATCGAATGCTTTTTCTGCACCCGGACTGATGACCCTGTGGCTCTCTTCCTTGGTTCTAGTGATGTGCTGCTGTGTTGTGTTGATGTACTTTCTAGTGTTGAGTCACCTCTGCAGCGTTACTGGAGGAAATCCCACTTGGTCATGGAAAATGGCTCTTTCAACATGTTAGATTCTGCTGACTCGTGTTTTGTGGAGGAGTTTTACATCTATATTCACAGGAGATATTGGCCTGCAATTTCTTCTTTGTGGTGTATTTGTTTGTATCAGGGTATGATTGCTTCACATAATGGATTAAGGAGTCTTTCTTCTTTATCTTGGGTTTAGAAGTGTTTCACTAGCATTGATGCCAGTTCTCTAAATATTTGGTACAATTCCCCAGTGAAACCGTCTGGTTCAGATGTTGGTGGTGGGGCCGTTTTTTGTATGTTTGTTTCTTTAATCATTTATTTGATCTCTGTTGAGATACGGTATTGCCTTCTGGGTCTGTTGGGTCTGTTGAGATACGGTATTGCCTTCAGAGTCAGTCTGAGTAGTTTATATGCTTCTAAGAATTTTCCATTTCATCTAGGTTATCTAGTTTCTTAAGTTGTTCATAACATTGTCTCATAATTCTCTATTTCTAGTGGGTCATTTGTAATGTCCCCGCTTTCATTTTAACATTTTCATTTTTACATATTTTTCTCTTCTTTGTCAACCTAACTCAAAGTTTGTCAACTTATTGATTTTTTTTTCAAAGAAAGAACTTGTTTTTATTGGTTCTCGCTATTGTTTTTAAATGTACTTCTCTGATCTTTGCTATCTCCTTTCTTCTGGTACTTTAGGTGCCGTTTGCTCTTCTTTTTAAAATGCAGGCATGTCTGGCCATACGTTTCCCTCTGAGTACTACTGCATCCTGTGCGTGTTAGTATTCTGTGCTTTCATTTTCATTTGACCCTTAAGAAATTTCTGCTTTCCCTCCTTAGCCCAAAGGTAGTTTAATATGTGCTGTTTAATTTCTATCTGCTTGGATATTTTCTTTTTGTTTGATAGTATATTTCAATGTTTTTTCTGTTCCTGATTTCTAGCTGTACTGTTGTCAACAGAGAAAATACTGTATAGTTTTTAATCCTTCACAAGTTGCCAAGACTTGCTTGTATCCTAGAACGTGATGTGTGCTGGAGGCTGACTGAAGCACACCGTGCTGCTCGGGAGCAGCGGGGTCCATGTCTGTCAAGTCGTGTCCGTGCGTAGTACTTTCCGGCCTGCTGGTTCCCTGCTGGACTTCTTTCTAGACGTTCTGTCGACGTTGAAAGTGGTTTGTTGGAGCCTTTGGTTGTAACTGTAGTACGGTTTCTCTCTTTAACACTGTTCACTGTTTGGTCCATACATTTCGAGGCCCTGAAGTTTAGGTATATATGCATTTATGATTGTTCCCATTATTCATCAAGTGACCCTTTTATCATGATATAATATCCATCTTTATCTCATTTGGCAGATTTCAGATTAAATTCTACTTTGTCAGAGGCTAAGATTGCCACTCTAGCTCCCTTTTGGTTTGTGTTTGCACGGAATATTTCCTACCTATATTTTCACTTCCAACCTACTTATATCCCTAAGTATGTTTCTTGTAAACGGCATATAGTTGGACTTTTTTTTCTTAATTCATTTGGCCACTTTCTGCCTTTTGGGGTATTTAGTCTGTTTACATTCACTGTAATTAGTGTGAGGAGCTCTTGTGGGTCAGTGGTTACACATTGGGTTGCAGAATCTGCCTGGTTGACAGTTCAAAACCACCAGCAGCTCCCAGGGAGAAAGACTGGGCTTTCTATTTACAGTCTTGAAAACCTACAGGGATTGTGTTATGATTCATCATTGACTCATGGTAGTGACTTTGGTTTGGATTTTGGTAATTAGTGACAGAAAAGTCTTACTTCTCTTTTATTGTTTGTTTATTGTGTGCCTTGACCCTACTTTGCCTTTATCCTTTAGATTTGTTTGCTCTTGTGTTTTACTGATTTATTGTAGTGAGACACTTTCATTTCATTCTCTGTGGATTTTGTGTCATTTAAAAAACATATTTGCATAGTGGTTACCATGAATATTAAATTTAAGAGCTTTTAGGGTAAGTTGCTGCCAACTTTAGTACATAGAAATGATTCGTACCATTCTTCCTCCCTCCTGTTGTTGGAATCACTAATTGCATCTTCATATTTCATGTGCCCTCTAACATAACTGTATCCTTCTCGTTTATATCTTTATTACAAACATTAAGGACAAAACATTTAGGATTATCAAGCATGAGTACCCAATTAACCAGCTCTTAAACTTGTTTATTCATTTCCATCTATTATGGATCTTCCTCTTTCTGTGTAACTCTGAGTTACTTTCTAGGGTTTTCTTCCCTTCCAGGTACAGAATTCCCATTAGTACTTTTTGTAGGGCGAGTCTGGTGGATACAAACTCTCTCAGCTACTATTTGGGAATGTTTAAATTTCACCTTCATTCTTGAAGGACAGCGCCGCTGTGTATAACATTCTTCCCCCCAGTTTATTGGGAGCTCTACAGATACTATAACAATTCATAGTTTGATTAGAGCAAACATGATCGTACAATTGTTGATACCACCGTTTTGAAAACATTGTCTTTCTTCTTGCACTCTTTAGTGTCAGCTCCTCTTTATCCCCGCCCTCTCCTACCCTACCTCCCAAGAACCCTTATTATATTAAATATTATTATTACTCTTTTTTACCCCATCTCTTATGCCATCTGATGTATCTGTGCACCTGCCATCCTGTTACTCGTTCCCCTCGAGTGGGCTATATAATCATCATTTCTATCAGTCCCCCCATTGCCTCTCTTTCTGTATCCTCAGGGAATCGTTCCTCCCATTACAATTCCTGAAGCGTTTATCTGTCTTGGATTTCACACATCGAATGATCTTAATCATACACATGACCAGATGCAGATCTAACAAGATTAATGAGGGAAAACTAAGACCCTAATAATAGGGACAGGAAATATTAAAGAACTAGTGGAAAGTTGCATGTTTTGACAGAGCTATGCGTGTTCTTTGTTGACTTTTTTTCCTTCTCTCTTTTTCCAGTGCTTTAACTACATCATTTTATTGCTTCCTGACTTCAGTGCCTCAGATAGAAAATCAGCACTTAATCTTATTGGGGGTTCTTTGTATGTGATTGCTTCTCTGTCACTGCTTTTAGGATTATCACTTGGCCTTTAATTTTTGAGAGCCTAACTGTGATGTGTCTTGATGTAGATCTCCTTGCATTTATCATACTTGGGATCCTTTCAGTTTCTTGGGCTTATAGATTCATTTTCTTCTTTCGAGTGGTGAACTTTTCCGCCAATGTTTATTCAACATTTTTTCTACCTTTCCCCCCTCTCCTTTTCTCCCGGAATTCCCATAATACGTATATTTAGTCTCTTGTGCTTACCTCATGTTTCCATTGCACTGTCATCAGTCTTCTTGAGTCTCTATTCTTGTTACTCTTCAGCATCTGAGTTTTTATTAATGGTCTTAACCTTTAATTACTGCTTCTTTCTTTTGCCTGGTTAAATATGTTGGGAATTCCTTCGGTTGTGTTTCTCATTTCAGTATCCCTTTCTTAGATTTTCGTTTTGTTTTTACATCGTTGTCCTTATTTCTTTTAGTCCTTTGTTTCTGTTTTAAACTCTGAGCGCTTTAGTTTTGTGTGATGTGGTTGTGTTCTGTGCTTCCACCCCCATGCCTGCTGTGGTCTGGCCACCCCTCGATGTGTCTCTCTCTCCCTTTGGCATGCTCATTTGGATCGACCACTGCCTCTCTGTTCTTTGTGCGTCTTGCAGTTGTTTGTTGCGGCATTGCTATGTCTGCAGATGTGAACTCTCCCAGTTTTGCCTCAGGATGTGCTATTTTTGTCCATACGACTTTCTGCAAGAAACTTTGGCCTTGGCTTATGATTTCCTCTCCTTCTCTGTCCCTTCCTCTTCTCCTCCTCCTCCTCTGACTGAGAGTCCAAAAGTTCCAGATCTCGTTTTCCGACTTTAGCCACAGCGAACCATCTGTGGTCAGTCTGTCCACCAGCAGGCATCACCACTCAGAGAGCTGTCATGTTCCAATGAATCTGTCCACCAAAGAGCCCCCACCTCTGGGCATTACTCTGCTCCCCTTTCTGTTTCTGCTGCTAAATAATAGTTAGTTTTTTAAAAGACTAGCAATACCAAGTATTGGCACAGATGTGGAGAAATGTATGTCCTCATTTATTGTTGGCGAGTGTCAATGGTACAGCCACTCTGGAGAATTGGTTTATCAGTTCCTCAGAAAGCTAAGTGTTGAATTACCCTGTGACCCCGCTCTTCCAATCCTCGGGATCTTCCCAAGAGAAAAGAAACGTGTGTCCAGAAGAAACTTGGAGAGGAATGCTTGTAGCAACATTATTCCCAACAGCCAGCCCTAAGGCTCATCAACAGTTGAATGGATAGGCAAACGGGAATGAAAACGAGGGAGTTAATCCCCGCCCCCCCAAAAAGGGATTTTTTCCCAAACCTTATCACCTTCCAAGTACTCTTCCTTACACTTAACATATATACTTGTGTATAAGCTGAATTTTCCAGCACATTTTAATGCAGTCTTTGTGGTAACATTAGGTGCCTTGGCTGTTATTTGGGATGGCGTATACTCAAGCATATACGGTAATACAGTTGTCAAATATGTAATTCCATTTTTGGAAACATTTTTCAAACTCATCTGTTTATATGGCTGATAGCATCGCCCTCATTTGTTTCTCCATCTCTTCTACATCATTAAATTGCTGTCCTTTCCTATCTCTCTTCAGTTGCGTTAACAAAAAGAAGCTGCACAGAGTGAGGTCAGGTGAGTAAAGTACACGGGGCAATAGAGGCGTGCTGTTTTTTGCCCCAAACTGGCTCACTGAGATGGTTGCGTGAGCAGGTGCATTGTTGTGGTGGCAAAACCAGTATGCCACAAATCAGACCTGTGTTTTCACACACTGTTATGCAATCTTTTCAGAACCTTTAAATAGGAAGCTTGATTAACAGTCTGACCTGGTACATTGACCTCCAAATGCATGATCCCCCTCCCATCAAAAAAACACATGAGCATCATCTTGATCTTTGATTTCATTTGACGAGCTTTTTTTAGGGGGGCGAGGTGATTTGGCATCTTCCACTGGCTTGATTGATGTTTGCTTTTGGGGGCATAAGAATGTCTCATCACCAATAACAATATTGGGAAAACTTCTGGGATGTTTCAGAACTGTTCTTTCAAAGCGCGGCGTGTTTCCACTCGATGCTCTTTTTCCTGGTCCCTCAGAATCCGAAGCACAAATTCTCAGCAACCCTTCTCATTCCCAAATCTTCCATTAAAATTTGCTGAACTGAGCTCCAAGACAGTCCAGATAACTCTTCAACGATCTGTCGTCGGTCTTTGAGCACACGTGGACACATTTTGTTGACATTTCCATCCATTCAGGAAGTTGACAGAGGACATCCAGAGCGAGGTTTGTCATCAATTGACATGTCACCTTTTTTTGAAACGAGAAAATTACTCGTCCCTTGAATTTTTCCCATAGTGCTGTCCTAGTAAGCTGTGTCCAACATCACAATAGTGGCATTTTTCCAGAGCAGGAAACAAAATTTCACAGCTGCACGCTGTTCTCTTAAATTGGCGTATCCTCTCATAGACCAATATTTATTGCAGCATTATACAGAGTCGCCATGAGGTAGAACCTAAATATCCATCTGCAGCAGTGGTTCCCAACCTTCCTAATGCCACTGCCCTTTCATACAGTTCCTCATGTGGTGGTGACCCCCAACCATAGAATTATTGTCATTGCGGCTTCACCACTGTCATTTTGCTACTGTTATGAGCCAGGTGACCCCTGTGAAAGGGTCATTCAACCCCCGAAGGGGTCACGTCCCACTGGGTGAGACCCGCTGATCTTCAGTTTACTGGTTAAACAAATGTACATACCATATTCTCCTGCAATAATGCAACCATGTGAGTAATGTGACTACATGAAAGTGCAAGATGTGTGTTGTTTGTGTAGAACTATGGTCATACAGTGGAATATTACTCAGCCGTCAAGAGAAATGAATTGCTGGTACACACTCCCTGAAAAACACTATGCTGAGTGAGACAAGGCAGTTACCGGAGGACAAGAATCGCATGATCCCACTTTATGAAATAAGCAACTTCCTAGCAGTGGGCAAAGGGCGCAAAGAGGGGGTCATTGCTTAGGGAGCAGGGAGCTTCTGTTCCTGGTGGGACTCTCTTTAAGAGCAGGTCTGGTGGCAAGTTTACAAAGACATCAGCATTTGTCTCTTCCGGAGACTTCCTGGTGGGAGGTCTCGGGGTACCTTTGATCTGTAGAATGGCTATTAATCATTTCTCCCTGCCGGGTTGTTTCCAAGATGAACTGAGATTATGTAAATCCAGCCGCTGACCTGTGTGTGGGTCCGTGGGATGAGGGATGACACTTCTCCCGGACTCTGGGATACACTCCATGGCAGAGAAATAGCTGCTCGCCGAGCTCCCCTCCCTCCTGGCCTCCTGGCCCTGAGCGCCCCTCCCTCCTGACCTCCTGTTTGGTATTCCCCATCCCAGCTGTGCCATCTCCCCCCTGCTCCCTGCCCAAGTGCCCAGTCTGCTCTAACCTCCCCTGATCCTCAGCAATGCAGACTTGTCTGGAAACTTGGATGCTAAGGCAGCTTGGCATTTCCGGGCCAACTGCTGAGCTGAGACAGGTTCATTGTCACAGCCAGGGCCCAAGAAGGGAAGTCTGATCAGAGGCCTGGGCGGCTCAAGTGCCCAAGGACTCTGAAAGAATGCTGCTTAGAATTTTGTAAAACTCTGATGCTTGGGTGTGCTGGGTGGCTTTGGCTGTTGGTAGAGGTGGAGTAACCTTGACCTTGGAGGATTAGGATGTTTTGTCTCCAGTGGATCATGCGGGCTTGCGTGGTGGATGGTGGTTGGTGATGCAAGCGGCGCATTGATTGGGAGGCAAACCCTGTAGACGGCTCCTTTGCGGAAGACGATAATTCGACTGCGAAACCACGAATGCCGCCCTTTTCACTTTGGAACAGGGTGAAACTGTTGCCGACCCCTGTGGCCATGCAGGTGCCGCTCCCTGTCTCTGAGTCTGCCCTCTCTCCACCGCTGAGCACCACCCCTTCTTGTCTGGCTTCATCCTGCGTACCCATGGCACCGCTTCTGCGCCCTCCCCCCGGAGGGAATGCTCTGCAGAGGTGCTGTCTCTCTTGGCTCCTGCAGGACCCCCCTTCCCCCCCATGCGGGGCTCCCACTTGCCAGCCAGCCGTGTGGGAGGAACAGTTACAGACCTGCCTCCCCTGGACGGTAACCTTCTCCAGGGCCCCTCAGAAGAGGCCGAAGTCGGCCAGACCTGATTGGAGAGAAAGCAGTGGATTGAGACAGCTGTCGCACCGCACAGAACTGGCTCTGGCTTGATGCTGGTGCCCCTGTGAGCAGGCTGTGTGTCTCCCTGGGCTCCGTGGATGCAGGACAGGCTCCAGTGGCCCTTACTGTTTGGATGCTTGTGGGCATCTGCCGCTTCTGGTCCCACTTCTCGGTTGGCTCATCCTCCTTAGAGAGCCTCTGGCACCACCCACTCACAGACCAGGGGCTGAGCAGAGGAAAACCTTCGGTCCTAGCTTCCAGAACCTTCCCTTCAGCAGTTCCCTGGCGGGGGAGCTCTGGGGACCCTGGGCACCAACCTTCCCGTCATGCTGCTTGAGAAGAAAGAAGATGGAGGACTTAGCTGCAGCGGCCACACAAGCCCCCAGGCTCTCCTTGGTCTTGCTGGGCGGCCTGGGCCCATTCCCTTGCAGTATGCTCACTTGGGGCCTGTTCTGCAGGAGCCCTGGTGATGTTGTGGCTATGAGTTGGGCTGCTAACTACAAGGGCAGTAGTTCAAAACCACCAGTTGCTCCTCAGGAGGAAGATGAGGCTCTGTACTCCTATAAAGAGGTACAGTCTCAGAAACCTCAGGGGCAGGTCTACCTTGTCCTCGAGGGGTCGCTCTGGGTTGGCATTGACTCGATGGCAGTGAGTTGAGAGTACATGGAAATGGAGTTGGGTAATAATGGCAGTGCCCCCCAAGGGCATGAAAGTATTATTGAACTAACTGGGTTGGTTTGAAACTCCAAAGCTTGTTCCTCTTCCAGCTTCTCAGAGCTTGCACCCCAAGAGCTACTCCCATTCTCATCTGTCTGTCTGTCTGTCTGTCTGTTTCTTTCTCTCTCTCACACACATACACGCATACCACCAGCATGGCATTGTGGTTGGTTCTATTTTTATGAAGTGTTCTCTATTGGAAGAGGGCGGCTTCTCTTCACCTGGGTGATGTCAGCGATGTCTTAAGTGTGCCCCCCCCTGCTGTTCAGTGACTGATTTTTTTGTAAGTATATCCCTAGGCACTTCTTCCTAGGCACTTCTTCCTAGGCACTGTGGGTAGATTCGAACCTCCAGCCTTTGATTGAGCAGTCAAGTGCATCAGCAGCTTCTCTGTGGCACAGATACAAGGCAGTCTGCTTCCACAGAGAATTCCAGCTTTGGAAACACTGCAGAGCTGTCCCATGGGGTTGCTATGAGTTGGAACCAACTTGAGAGCAGTGAAAATAGATGACGCATGTCCCTAGGCGGACCCCGCAGTGTGCACCTGACTGCTAATGTGTAGGTTGATGGTTCGAACCCACCCAGCTGTCCCATGGAAGGAAAGGCCTGGCAATCTGCTTTTACAAGCAGCCAGTTTGACTCTCCGAATAAGGGGGTCACTGTGAGTCGGCATTGACTCGTCAACCAACAGCACCACTGAGGAAGAAAACTAACGGGAGGCACACTTTGGTCAAGAAGAGAAAGGAAGCCGTGGACGTGGGAATTCAGATCCACCCAGATTTACAGAATCGGAGTCTACCGGGTAACAAGATTCTCCAGGCGACTCTTATGCAAACATCTTGTTTAAAAGTCCAGCGCATCTCTGGGTTTGGAACATCTGACTTACGGACAACTCCGACTTGCATAAACTTGCCGTCGCTTTGAAATGATTGAACCCACCCTACGCCACCACCGTCTTCATCAGTCACCCCTGATTGCCATCCACACAACTTTTTAAATCATTGCAAGACTCTTGCCCAGCCTTTTTTCTGCCTTACCTCAAACACAACCCCACTCATTGCCATCTGCTTGATTTCGACTTCTGGTGACTGTAAGGTACAGAGCAGAGGGTTCCAAGATGACATTATTACAGAACAGACAGCCATATTGTTCTCCCACAGAGTGGCTCGTGGGTTTAATCCTCAATCTTGGCAGCCCAGTGCCCAACCCACCTTCTCCTGAGGACTTCTGTTCCTGTACCCCAGGGACCGGTTCTGACTTACTTATGCATGTGACTTAAAGACACACTTTCAAGACCCGGCGACTGCCTGTAGATTCAGACTCAGTCTCCCTGGGGTGGAAAAGCACCTTCTCCGCAGCGGTCAATGTAGAATTAGCGGGTTTAAAGTTCTGCTGCCAAACTCCTTAAATTAGAGCCCAATTTCCCAGAGTTCCACCTAATTCAGCAAAGTACCGCCACCTCGTGGCCTCTGAGCTGACTGCACTGACAGCAGAACACTAGGCAGTAACTGGGAGGAGACTAGCTCCCCCCTGAGTATGGGGTCTTTGGGGAAATGGTAAGAAGGAAATGGGTGCCCTTCACCCAGCTCAGTCCCCATGTGTTTCTGCTGCTTCCTGCTTCCCTGCAGCCATAGCATGCCCCTTTGTGCCGCACAAACCTCTTAGGCAACGTGCTCTTACGTTCTTCTTCACCTTTAGCATTCTAATCTGAAACATGTGAGGGGAAAAAACTCCCCAAGAAAAAAACTGGGGGAAAATTTTGTAGTACGCATGTTGTCCACTAGGCGAGCATCAAGCAACTCTCTCTGAGTTAGTGCACCCAGTGGTGTTGCCTGGGAAGGTTCTCTGGTCACTGACGGTGAATCTTCCTAAAAGCAGTTTTGCTCAAACTTCGTGTGTGTGTGTGTGTGTGTGTGTGTGTGTGTGTGTGTGTGTGTGTGTGTGATGCCCAATTTGAGAGCATAGCATGCGACTGTGAAATTTCGTTTCCTGCTCAGGATTAATGCTGCAGTATTGTCGTGATGTTGAACGCGGCTTATAACAAGGACAGCAAGCGCTATGGGAAAGACTCCAGTGTACTAGTGAATTCCTGGTTTCCAAAAAGGCGAACTGTTGATTGATGGCAAACCTCGTTCTGGACGTCTGTCAGTTTACCGAATGGATGAAAATGTCGACGCCTAGTGCAGTTGGAGTTTGTTCCACCAGGTCAGACTGTTAATCAGGCTTTCTAATTTGAGGTTCTTAAAAGATTGCATAACAATGTGTGACAAAAAAGGCCTGGTTTGTGGCAGATGTGGCACTGGTTTTGCCACCACGACAATGCACCTGTTCACACAGTCATCTCGGTGCTCCAGCTTCGGGCAAAAATCTGGCATGCCTCTCTTGCCCCACGCACCTGACTCGCCTGACCTTGCTCTATGTGACTTCTTTTTGCTTCTGAGAATGAAGAGGAACATGGATGCACTGAGATTTGATGACGTAGAAGAGGTGAAGCAAAAAACGAGGGAGATGCTGCCAGTCATCCAAACATGAGTTTGAGAAATGTTTCCAAGAATGGAATCTCAGATTTAACATATGTATAAAGTGTAATGGAGAGTACTCTGAAGATGATAGTTGTTTTAAAATTTTTTAAATATGTAGTTTTGAGAAAAATTCCGGGTTTAGGGGGGGCACCCCCTCATATACCTGGACACAGGTTATTCTCTACTCTGACTCACACGTCCTCTTTCTTAGGCCTGTTTCTATTCCTCCTCATCTGTCTCACCTTCTCTCTTTCTCTCTCCCTGAAAGTCTTTGTCCCTTTTCCCCTCAGCTAGTTGGAGAGGCTCCCAGAATCCTCTGGGATGTCAGTGAATGTGGCATCCTGAGCAGGTGGGGTTGTTACCTGGGTAGAGCTGTGAGGGCAGGAGCCTGGGAGGAGGGGGTTAGCACAGGCTGTCCGTACAGGCTCAGTGAATCCCCGAATCTTACAAGCTTGATTTGGACTGCTCAGATTTCAGCTCCTCCCAAATGATGCTCACAGGTATGTGAGCCTTCCATTTCCCCACACATTATTGAAGCTAAAAAAAGAGTAATTATGGTGACTATTTTTGGAGGATCCACTAACTCCATCAGGAGTGGAGAACATCCGGCCCTCGGGCCACATAAGACCTGAGAATTGAGACCACACCTCACGGAAGAGAAGCTGTTCGAGCCGTCGCACTCGGGGTGAGGGAACTCAATGGTTGACCAAGATGGTTCACGAATGCTGTAGATATCCCCAGTAGCCCTTGGATGGAAAAAGATTCCCATTATTGAACTAGATGATTGGTTTCAGTGTCAGCAGGTGTCAGGACCCCCACAGCTTTTAGATGCAAATTGTTGGGCTCTTCCCAGAGTTCTACACTCAGCAAGTCCTAGTGGAGACCACAAAAGCATCGTTCTGATGAGTTCCTGATGCTGTTGCTCAGAAACACGGCTCTGGGTCACCTGGCAGATCCTTGATGGATTATCAAACCCAGTCCCCACAGCAACCCTGTAAAGTAGACAGTAAAGTCTCAGTTTACAGAGGAGGAACCAGCAGCTCCGAGAACCCATAGGTAGCTTTAAACCACTGGTAACAAGAAACAGAGCTAGGATTTGAAGCCAGGCACACACTTCTGCCATCTGTCTGTAGGCCTCCCAGGGCTGCTTCGGACTGAGAAGGCGCTTGCATTCTCCTTCACAGGCCTTTCGGAGGATGTGAGACCCAAGCAAGAACCAAGCCCACTGCCCTCGGGTTGAATCCAACTCATTGCAACCCTGCTGCAAAGTAGAACCACCCCAGAGGATTTCCCAGGCTGCACTCGTAACACAAGCAGACTGCCACACCTTTGCCCGCGGAGCAGCAGCTGGTGGCGGGTTTGAACTGCTGGCCCTCTGATTAGCAGCTAAGCACTTGAGCCACCGCGTCACCAGTGCTCCCTAGAGTCTTAGATCCAGAAGAGCCTTTGCTAATTGCAGTAGCGAGCATTCCAGTTCACAGTGACCCCGCGTCAACGGGATGGGACATTGCCTGGTCCAGAGGCATCTTCACCGTGCAGGGTGTACGCAGGTCCGTGGGGGCAGGCTCTTTGTCCTTTGAATGTGCACCCACAGTTTTCATCGACTGACGTAATGCTCCCTTAGCCCAGCTCCTCCAGTCCCCGGGGAGGAGTACTGGCCAAGATCTGGACGCAAGTGCTTCCCAAGCGCTCCGTCCTCTCTCCTGCACAACTCCACGTTCCTCCTTCACATGTTCCTGGAGGGTCATCTGATGGCCTTTGACCATGTCCCATGGCCGAGGCAGGATTGCAAGAGGACCTGGACATGTGCGGCAGTGATACTTTTGGGTAGGTGGTGGCGGTGGGGCCCTGGAGTGGAGAAATGTGAGGCTCACATGAATCTGTCGACAGCCTTCCCTCCAAGGCGGAGCGCCTCTCTCACCTCAGCCGTGAAACCTTTCTAGCTCACCAGCCCAGCTTCAGGGCTCCTGAGCCTGCTGGCCCTTTCCCGCCTGAGCTCTGCATCCTGGCGGCTGCTCCCTGCGGGGCTGTGGTTCCCAGGCCTCTGGCTGGGTTGGACCTGTGGGAGGCACTGAGGGTGGGGGACTTGGAGGACGAAGAGAGGGATGTGGGGCAGGGTGGGGGTGAGGGTGGGGGGGACTTTCTCCCCCACTCTCTGCCACTGGCGGCTGGTTTATGAGGCAGCAGTGTTTCCAGAGGGCCACCGTGGATGCTGGGCCCCCTGGAGGCTGAGGCGGACATTACAGAGCATCCCCTCTGTGCCTCCTATTGCAGGGCCAGGCATATGTTCATCAGCCGGATTCAGAGGGGCGGAAGAGGGCTCCATTTCTCAGTGGGAGGGGCTGCAGAGAACTGTGGTCGTCTTCACCCAACCACTGGGTGGTTATTCTTATTACAACGCAGCCTTGATTTAAACAGTGTTTGGGCCCCTTAGGTAGAGCCTTCTGGAGTAAAATTGAACGGCGGCTTGATTCTCTCAAGCAGGATTCCCTGCACAAACCGGGAGGTGCCGTTGCCACCGGTTTTCATGGTTCTTGGTTCTACCACCAGGTGGTGGCATTGTTCAACTGACCCGGAGTACCGCCAGGCCAGCCTCTCCCGGAGAGTGGGAAGCCTGGGATTTGAGTGGGTAGATCAGAGTCAGGTGGGGTGAGGGTTGTCAGGGGTCGGCTGCTCTTCGGGATTAAAGGACTGGCCCTTTCTTTTCTTTTTCTTAGCAAATTGGGGTGGGCACAAAATCTACAGTCTTGGACCTCTTGGCCCGGGCGAGTGGCGCCCCGTCACAGAGGAAGCATCCCAAGGAGGCGTTGTTTGTAAGAAAGCCCACCTGTCAGGAGGGCATGGTGCTGATCCCATCGCGCGCGGGAGCCCAGCTGGTGTCGTGCTTACACGCTGGGCTGCGTTCTGTGTGGTCAGCAGTTCAAAACCATCAGAAGCTCCGTGCGCGAAAGACTGGGCTTTCTACTCTGGTAAGCAGCGCCAGTGTCAGAAACCCACAGGGGTCGCGATGGCTCGATGGCAGTGAGTTGGGTTATTGTTGTTTTTTGGATTCCACCTCAGGCATGGGCGACAACCTTTACCAGGGCCTTAAACCTTTACCAGGGCCTTCTGTAGCTCCCACACCAGTCTTTTGTAAACTTCAGAACAGCAGCCTGCAAAGCTGGTGAGATCTGTTGAAGGTCTGTAGACCTGGGGATTGTACTGGGTCCGAGCTGGTTTCCTGGTTCCGATTGCCCTCGGAGGTTACAGATGACGCTACTAGTGGGCGGAGCTGGGTGTGAGGCACACTATGATAGGCTGGCTATATATAGATCTCTTCACTAAAAACTACCCCCACCGCCCGGAGTGTACCAGGGTCTTCCAAGCATTCACGACAAAATTCCTCTATCTTTCTATTGCATGCATTTTTCCCCACGTGGGTCTGGAGCCCCCCTTACGTTGCGGTTCGTCTGTTGCATTATTGTTCGTTCGAGAGGAGAGGGTTTCGTGACGTTGTAGCGGCTGAGGTGGGGGTGGCAGCACCCTCTTCACCCCCTCCCCCTTCGGACCCACTGACTGCCGCCATGGGACCATCTGAATGTCCAGGGAGCTCCTGCTGGGTTAGCAGGTCAGCTGCCTGAAGACCTGGAGGCATGGTTACCAACTGTGTTCTCGACTTTTCTTTCCTTCCCTTCCTGAATGAAGGCTCCGTCCCCAGCGCCTCTCTTGTCTTGTCCAGGGCGCTGCCGTTGGCGAAGCGCGTCTCCACGTGTTGGCTCGGCGATGTGGTACAGCGCCCCTCTCTGGAAGCCTTGCCTATTCCCCGTCGGTGGGCGAGAATGGAGCTTCGGTGGCACACTGGTGAAGGGCTCGGCTGCTGTCCCATCGTCCAGGCCCGCCAGCCCTTTGAGGAAGAGCAGGCCTGGGGATCTGCTTTGGTAACGATGGCATTACAGCCGAGGAAGCCCTACGAGCAGTCGGCTCTATTTTAGAAGGCCGCTAGCATGGAGTTCTCTATCCCGTGAGTCAACCCGAGGCGAAGACAGCACGGGGGGGGGGAAGGGGGGGCAACGAGCTCAGCGGGGATGAGCGACTGGCCGGCATCTATACGAGAACTGGTAGATCCGAGGCTAGACTGCAGGACTCTTGGCTTTTAACTAGGGTTTCTTTGCCAGTTCCTCAACGAAAAGTTTTTTAATATTTAATCAATAAAACCCTCTACATGTTTAAACTCTGTGTACTTTCATATGCTTTGATTTACTGGCTCGCACGATTAAAATGCAAGCCTGAGCACCTTTTAATATTTTTAGACGGTTTCAAGTAGCAAAATCCAACAGTCCCTCTTGAATGAGCTATAGAGAACTTTGCTGTTCTTGTTGCCCTTGAAGGGAAAGCCAGCCGTGGCACTAGCCGGCGTGGGTCTGCGGCAAAAGGCATTTCCTGACAGTCAATCAGTGGTAAAAGGAGACTCTTGTTATGCTTTGCTGGCCAGTGGAATGTGGGAACGTTTCAGCTTAAATCCCAGCTAAAATTGTGAAAAGGAGAAAGCATGCAGTTCCCACTTCCTGGGTCAGGAAGCCCCGTGGCACCGGTGCTGCCCTCCCAGAAGGCCCACAGAGCTGTGGGGGCCAGGACCACCACGAAGCAGGCATGCTTTTGTGCCACGGGGTGTCCCATGGACGTTTCTGGAAATGAGGGCTGCCGAGGCCTGGGCCCTCAAGGGAAAACTGTCCCCAACTTGGGCTGGACAGAGAGGTGTCGGCGAACGGTACTGAAAGCCCCATGGCCTGCCAGCAGGACCAGCACGTCTGTCTCGGGAGAATCCAGCCAGAATGCCCTCTGGAAGCCGGGATAACTTCGTCTTAGGACTTCGGACGTGTTACGGGGAGAGAGCAGTCCCTGGAGAAGGACGTCATGTTTGGAAGGGTAGGGGGCCAGTGAAAAAGAAGCCGCCCCCCCCCCCCCAGAGGGACTGACACCGTGGCTGCAACAGTGGCCTGAAACGGAAGAACGACTGTGCGGGTGGAGCAGGACCGGCGGTGTTCCCTTGTGCTGCACACAGTCACTAGCAGTGGGAACTCAGTGGCCCCGAACAACCACGGCGCCATCCATCCGACTCACTGGCGACGTGACCTTGCTCGCATTTCACATGTGTCCTCAGCCCCGGGCTTCTGTTTACGCATTCATCGCGATGAAGTCCATCAGACTCCACCATCGCAGACCCTCTGAGCTGTGCAGTTCCGTGGCCTGAAGCACTTTCTCAGCGTTGCCTGACCGTCCCCACGCGGGTCTGCTTCCAGAACGTCCCATGACACCAAAAGGAAGTAGCTTGGTCCTCGAGCGCCCATTTCCCATCAGGCTCTCCGGACCCCTTGGTGATGACGAATCCATTCTGGACATCCGGCATCAGGGGGACCAAGCCCAAGGTGGCCCTTTATGAGCAACTGGCATTTCCAGAAAGGAGGGCAAACTGTTCTCAAGGCCCGTCCCCCTCACTCAGCCTCAGTTTCACGAGCTGAAGATTGCCTGCCTAGAAGCTGTTGGGAGGGTGTGCCTGGGAGAATGAAACGTGGGCCCTGCCCTTCAGGCTTACTTGTTTTGCGGGAAAAGAGAGGCGTGGGCCTGATGAATTCTGATACAAGGCTGTGGCCCAGAGGTGACACAACAGAGGGACCCACAGGTGACACAACAGGTGGGAGAGGAAGCCGGTTCCTGGCTGAATCCCTTTCCCAGACATTTTTGCTTACTCCGTGGGAAGTCGGAGCCATTGGAGGTTGGGCAGCGGAGAGCTGGTGGCAGTGCGGAGCTCGCATGGGGGTGACGCTGGAAGTGGCGCTGGGGGACATTAGGAAGAGAAGGCCACTGAGGAGCCTACTGCGAGTCTAGGCAAGAATCCTGACTGGGCTGGCAGCAGAGGGCAGATCTGACCCTAAAGATGCAGCTTCTACTTGCATCAGGGTGGGGGTCAGCCCGTGGAGGATGAGGAGGCAAAGTTGGGCCTAGAGGAATCTGGTGGGAGGCCTGCAGGGCCCAGCTTCTGGTTCAGCTCTCTGTCCTCCCTTTTGTCCTGTATTGGGGGGTTGTATCTTGGGGAGCTTGCTGAGTGAAGGGTTTAATGGCCTGGTGAATGGGGGCTTTCTGTGTCTTCTGGGCCACTCTGATGACTTCCCCTCAGGTTTCTCAGCTTGCCCAAGGCCCTCAGCCAACCATTCAGGGACCTTCAGTCTCCAGGCTTAGTGCGCAGTGTCCCTGGGTGGCACCTTTAGAGCAGGCTTACGCACCTAAGGTTTCCAACCTGCCCAGTGACACTATGGGGAAAGGCCTGGCGGTCTGTTCCCATAAGATGACAGCCAAGGGAGAACCCTGCAAGCAGTCTCACTTGGGGGCGGGGGGGTGGGGGGGAGAAAACAGGCTGACTGGTCCTTCATCCTGCTTCATACTAGAATAGCACTAGGAACTATAGTCCGTCTTCCTCTGCGTGGGGAAAGTAGGGCATTCTGTGAAGCTTTCCATAAGCCGACTGCCACCGAGTGAAGAAGCATTTGCCATTCCTTTAGAAGGGGACACTTTTTGAGTAATCCAAGATGCCCCCCCAAAAATAAAGTACCAAATCTTAACCACATAACCCACAAAACCTCAAAATAACACCAACATTCAGTGTTCACGGTTCAAAGTTATGCTGAGCTGCTGAATGCAGGGAAGGAGCTTGGTGGGTGATGGCACCTCTCGACTGGGGTGTGAACGAGCTGCCTGTGTAACTGAAAGTAAACCCCGAATGCTCCCCACACCCCAACTCAGCCGCCCAGCCAGTTCCCACTCAGCGTGGCCCTGTGGGCTTCACAGTCTGATCTTCATGGGAGCAGAAGGCCCATCTTTCCCTCGCAGAGCAGCTGCTGGCTGTGAACCGCTCGGCTTGTCACGCCTGCGCCGCCTGAGCCCTGGAGGTGCTTCTTCCCTTTTCACAGGGCAGACATCTTCTGCGAGTCTCTTTGTCAGTGAAAGGACGTACCGATGATGCAGCTCTTTCGTACAAGCTCCGTGTGTGTGTGTGTGTGTATGATGGGGTGGGTGAGGGGGTGTCCCAGTTGCTAGGTGAAGCATTTTCATCCAGGTGGATGCAGTACCTCAAATGTTTTGGAGCTAAGACCAAAGCTTGTGATTTCAGGAGGGACACGTTCTCTGTCCGGCCAGCCCCTCCCTGCACTCCCTGACCTTTGCCCTCTCGGTTTCTGAGGCGGGGTCACGGCCTCCATCTCCCCTACCCCCTTGTACAGCTCCCCTTTCTGGCCTTTCCAGCTCCCATTTTCCTCTCTCCAGCGGTTTGCCTGGACAAGGCTGAAGAGAACGTGGGGTGGGGGCGATGGAAACTCAGACACTTGGACTTCATTTGCCTGTCACGGACCCCTGGGGAGCAGGACCAGATTGCAGCGGGAGTGGGAGAGAGGTCGGCACGTTGTGGAAAAGGTGACTCATGCCACTCCACAATTCATCTAGGAATTGTCCAACGGGAACCTGATTTATGATGTAAACTACCGCCACAATAAAATGTTATTGCATTAAAATTAAATGGCTAAGGGGAGAATGACCACCAGGCGGCCAATCTCTCCACCTGAGCAAAGGGAGTCGGTGAACGGGGGCAGGGGGGGGGCATCGAGCACAGACTGGCGGTTCTTTCCCTGGCCACATTGGCCTTCCTGGGAGGTGGGGGCAGCCTGGAGGACGGGGAGAATGTGCTGGCCACATTCCCAGGAATTGTCCTTGCTGTGTGGCAGCCCCCCTACTGAGCCAGGGCAGCAGCCCCCTCCTGCCTGGGGAGGTGCAGCCTTGCACAGGCCCTTGTGTGTCCCTGTAAACCAGTGACCCATTCAGGGGCCAGCTAATCCCTCCAAGCACTAGTCATTCAGAAGGGATTAACATGGGTGGGGAGGAGAAACAGTGTTCAGAAAGGAATCCAAAACCCCAAATTCCTGAGAGAATTCACTTTCAAACCCCCAATTCATGGGTTTTCTTTGTCAAACCACAGAACGTGACTCCAGGAGCTACCACAAACCCCCACAAAGTCAAGTCTGTGTATGTGCACATACAGATATGCACACCCCACCCATACTGTAAGAGCACGCTTCTGTAAGAGACCGGGCTTTCTCCTGCGGTCAACGGTCTCTGTCTCAGAAGCCCACTGGGGTCCCGAGGAGCCAGCATTCACTTGGGGTGCGGGGTGGGGGCAGAGTTTGGAGTTTGAGTGTGTTCTGCAATCAATCGCGGGTAGAAATACATGATATTTAAATCTTGCCCTGGAGGAGTTTCCTTTTTGGGAAGATTTCGTCTGAGAACATTATAAAACACAAAAAGCAGGCCTTTGAACTGGCTCCTTCTGGCTTGACCCCCTTCTGAGAATTTGCATTTCCACTCCCTGCCATCCTGACTCACAGTGACCTGTAGGAAGGGGAGAGCAGCCTGTGGGTTTCCGAGACTGGGGCTCTTTCAGAGGATAGAGAGCTCTGGCTTTCTCCCCTGGAAGGGCTGGTGGTTTTAAACTACTGACCTTAGGCTTAGCAGCCCAACTCATAACCTACCCCACCAGGGCTTCAGTTCCATGTCAGAGATACTAGATCAGCCTATTATGCAACAAGGTGTCCATGTGATTTTTATATATGCATAGGAATCACCTGCGGGGGGTGGGGGTTGCTATAAGAATTATTTGGGTGATTTGTTATGAATACACAAGGATCACCTGGGGATCTGTAAGAAAACTCCTGGGGACCTTGTTAAAACATAGGCTCTGGTTCAGCATAGAGGGGGTACCCCGCACCCCACCCCCACCCCCACCCCCGCCCAAACTGGAAAACTCACTAGGCGGAGCTTTCTTGGTATGCATTTTTCCCTGCTAGGCGACCATTGAACAACTTGCTCTGAGTTAGTTCACCCAGTGGCGTCACCTGGGAAGGTTCTCTTTGGTCACAGTGAATTTTTTTCATAAAAGCAGTTTCATTCGAACTTTTTTTTGGGGGGATGGCCAATTTAAGAGAACAGCGTACGGTTGTGAGATTTGTGTTTCCTGCTTGGGGAAATGCCACAGTAACTGTGATGTTGAGCACATCTTACAAGGGCAGTGTGATGGGAGAACTCCAGTGGAGGAGCGGGTTTCTCATTTCAAAAGAGGTGAAATGTCAATTGATGACAAAACTCATGCTGGACATCCGTCAACTTCCCTAACAGACAAAAATGTCCACTCCTGGTACATTTGGAGTTGGTTCCACCAAGTCAGACTGCTAATCAAGCTTTCTATTTAGAGGTTCTGAAAAGATTGCGTAATAGTGGGGGCGGGGCGGGGGGGAAGGCCTGATTTGTGGCAGATGGGGGACTGGTTTGGCCACCATGGCAATGTACCTGCTCACTCTGGCATCTCAGTGTGCCAGTTTTTGGCAAAAAACAGCATGCCTCTCTTGCCCCACGCAGCTGACTCACCTGACCTCGCTCCGTGCAACTTCTTTTTGTTTCTGTGAGTGCAGAGGGGCATGAAAGGACAGCAACGTGATGACGTAGAAGAGGCAAAGAAAAGAAGAGGGAGGTGCTGTCAGCCATTCAGACAGATGAGTGTGAAAAATGTTTCTAAGAATGGAATTTCAGATTTGACAAATGTGTGAAGTGTAATGGAAGGCGACAAGGTCGTTTTGTTAAATTTTTAAAAAATACATAGCTTTGAAAAAATTCAGGTTTGCGGGGAGTACCCCTCATATTTGGAGTGGAAGCAGAAATTCTCAGCAGGGGACCAAACTAAAACGAACTGGTGGGGAGCCCTGTGAAAAGGTATTCCTTCCCTGTCGTCAGTATCATGGTTAATATGGAATCTTCTGAAGCATTCCCAGTGGAAGTCAGAAAAGAGGGAAGGACACCAGTTACCACCACCACTGCTCAACATTTTGCTGGGGGATCTAGCCAATAAATAAGGCAAGAAAGCAAAGCGTAAAGACTGGAATGAAGAGACGCTGTTTTTATCATGTGAAGACACTATGATTGGAAAACCCTGACATCCAAGAACTCTCACAAATAGTGTAACTAACAAAAAGAGTTGGAGGATCCAATACCAACAGACAAAAAGAGAAATAGCATTTCTTTATAACAGCAATAACCTATAGGAAATAATTACCAATTAAAGAAGATATTGTTCCCAGTAGCAACAAAACTTGTAGGAGTTTCGGAATAAATGAAACAGAACACATACAGGACTGCACTGGAGAAAATGATCAGGTCAATGAACGACGTGTTCGTGGGTGGGATGAACGAGTCGCTTAAAAGCGTCTCGTTGGGGTAATTCTAATCAAAATCTGAACAGGTTTTGTAACTACACAAGCCAGTGTTACAATTCACTTGGAGTAAAGTCTGAGATCAGTAGGTGCGATGCTTCTGAAAAAGAAGAAAGGGCACTTGAACTGCGTGATATAAAGTCTTATTAAAAAGCTGTCAGGTGGAAACTGTGTGATATCGGTGCACAGGCTGACATACGGATCAGGGGAGCAGATGAGAACTCAGAGAAAGAAGGCCTGAGTCGCCACCGTGAAGTTGGCATGGGATCCTGGAGCTTCGTGACCTGTGGGGACGCCTCAACTCTACCAGACTCACGTTCAGATGGCTTTCCATAGGAACACATCAGACCCAACTCTCCCCATACATCACAGGATAATCTCAGCCAACCCTCTACGCGCATATGAAAAACGGCACAACACGGCTGGAAGATAACTGCAGGAGAATATCTTTATGAAAATCTCTTGGAAAAGGCTCCCCCCACATAAAAAAAAACACCCAAAAACTAACAATCTGTGAGATTGATATATTTAACTATTAAAATATTATATGTGGAAATAGGAAGGACTTCAAAAAGTTCATGGAGAAATGGAATGAAAAGATAATGTTATTTTTCCACAAACTTTTTGAAGCCCCTCATATACAAAGGTCAATGTTTCCTAAAGTGGGTGACACTGCCCCCCGGGGGGGCTCTATGAAGATCCAAGGAGGCTGTAAAAGCAGGGACGTACACTTTATTCTGGACACGGGCTATACCCCAGAAGTTTTTAATTGCCAGAGGGGCTTTGAGTAATTTTTTTCTGTAAAGGGGCAGTAGACCAAAAACATCTGGACATCTCTGATAACAGCTATTGGCTCTGAACAGAGAGGGCAACGAATGGGGCAGAGGACATCAACTTCGTCCATTCAGTGAACAGTGACAGAATGCTAACACGACTTCATTCTGGGTGGTGTGAACATGAGAGCCTGTAACAGTTATAAATATTTTTGTATTAAATTATTCTCGCCCTAGAAAACAACCACCCGGCCTGGTCGACATGCAGGGTGGAAGCTACAGTTAGTTGTAGGAGGGGAAGGTGTCTTCTTCCAGAAGCCTGCTTTTGGTCTTAGCACCGCCATCAGCGAACCGTATGTCTGTTGGGGAGAATGTCTATTGGGGAGCCACAAGAGGTTTGGGTGGACTGGTTATCAGGTCCTCCTCTCCTGCCAACGCTCCCGTCTGCTAGTCCTCCTGGCAGAGAAGGAAGAATGTGCGGGCAGTTCACAAGAACCTTTTGGCGAGCATGCAGTTCTGGAGAAGCGCATGCAAGTGATTGTATTAGCTTCTCAGTTGCCCGATCGCTGAGTGCCTAAGCCCTGCCTGGTTTCCTTTAAGCCCTAGACTTTGCTGCTGTCGTTGACAGGTGGGCCTGGGGGACTTGTCCTGCGTGTGCTCCCTGCTAAGTGCTGGGAGTTCCCCATGTGGGTTTGAGTGAGAGCAGGGTGTTCCTGCCCTGAGAGGGCGCTTGGCCCGGCTCTGTCCATTATTGCTCTGAAGCCATGAGACCTGAAAAAGAGTTAAGGGGTACACTCAGGTCTGGTGGGGAGGAGCTCGTGTGTGGTGGACATGTGTTTGCCTGCTGACTGAAGGTTAGAAGCTTGAGTCCACTAGGAGGTGCCATGGAAGAAAATCTGCCACTGAAAACCCCACGGGACTAGTTCTACTCAGACACCCATGGAGAGCCCTGAGCCAGAGTCCCCTTGTTGGACTGGTGTGGGGCTGGGGGTGCTCTGAGGGGTCAGTCAGGAAGAACTGGGGTTTTGGAGCAAGGTGGTGGTCTCTGGGCTGGCAACGCAGAAATGAGAGTCTTTGGAGTCCCGCCTTATCTCTAAACCTGCTGACCGGCTCTGCCTGTGTTTTCTTATCTGTAAGATGGGCCAATCAGATGAGCCCAGTGTAAATTAAGAAATAACTTTCATTATGAATGTGCCTGCAGTGAGAGGATTTTGAAGACAGAAAGAAGGGGGAAGAAAAGCCACCAGGGTGGAATGTCCCAGTGGAGTGGGTGTGTATGGTTACAGTTATCAATGCTCTCAGTCCAACCAAGCCGGGAGTGTACCTAATATCTCAGCGTCGTAAACGGCTGCCGCGTGCAGATGCCCCTGCATAAGCAGTCTCGGGGATGGGTAGAGGTGAGGGGCAGGGCATGTTCTGATGGCCCCCCTTTGCAGCAGGAATGAACTTTAAGGGACTTGAGAATCCAGTTTGAGGAGTTGTTGACGGGGCTCAGATTGACATTTGGACGCACAGGACACTGCATTCTGTCCATTCATCTCTCTCCATGGTTTGGAGAAATTCAACAGAAACCCAGTCTGTCTCTGTCTCTCTCTCTCTCTCTCTCTCTCTCTCTCTCACACACATACACACACACTGTCTGTGTCTATGTCACACACACACACACAGCCCACCGCTCCTCCACATCTCCCCCATCACATCATGTCGCCATCTCCTCTCCTCTGCAGCTTCTGGGTCCTTGTCCTGCAAGAGATGAAGGGCTTTTTCTGTTGTCACGACTTGGTTTTGTAGGACATCGTGGAAGGGTGTCCTCCGGCTTCTCAAACTCGGGCAGTTTAGGGAAACCACACCTTTGAACCCCCCGGTCCCTAAAGCACACCCTCTACCACGGCTTTGAAAGGTGGAAATGTGTCATTGTTGGTGCTCACAGACAGTGCTCTCATGTAAGGACCCTTTGAGATGAAGGAACTGACTTACAGACATGGGACGTGAAGTTCCTTTGCTGTAATGTCTCGTGCTTAGGGACAGTTGCAATCTGTTCGAGTAGAGAGGACAATTAGCTATAGGTTATGTTGTTACTTAAATACTTTATGTGTATTAGCATAAAACTGTTTGACAGAAACCCCGTGTAGATGGGTTCCTTCAGCCGTTAGTTGTTGGGAGCCGATAGCCATTAAGACC
The DNA here is from genome assembly GCF_050624435.1 of Tenrec ecaudatus. NCBI lineage: Eukaryota > Metazoa > Chordata > Mammalia > Afrosoricida > Tenrecidae > Tenrec > Tenrec ecaudatus. Next base: position 94,612,885 of record NC_134545.1, read on the forward strand.
CTGGCCTCAGACACGTAGCAGAAACTTGGCCGCTTTCTAACAGCAAGGCTTTGTTTCCTGCCCAACTTCGCCCCCACATTCCAAGCTACTGTAGCATGGGCAGTTCCGATAACTGACCTTGTTGCCATTAGTCAAAGTACTGAGCACCCGTTGAACTGCAGATATACCATATTAGGAACATCGTGATAAGTTCACCCGGTAAGCCTTGATTTGCATGCAGACGTCACCACGGACGTGTTTGAGTACTGTTGCGCACCCTTTGTACCTTATTGGGAACATGTGGCTGATTGGTTGTTGTTCAGTGTGCGGTTGTTACACAGTGTGCTTCATTGGAATATGTGCCTCCCACTTCCTTCTCTGTTGTGAATATATACCTAGAGTTTTGGCAAAATAAACGGGCTTGATCAGCACCTGTCTTGCCCCATGTCTCTCTTTCTTTCTTCCATCCAGGTTCGTTGCCCCTCCAGGTCTCCTGTGAGGGTCTCGCTGGATGAGACCCTAACAGTTAGTCTCGTCTGTGCCTCTCGCTCCTCCTCCACCTTCTCCATCCCCATGCCAGGCCAGCCGTGGGAGGCTTTCTCCAGGACTGGTCCCTTGGCGTGGGGCAGTACCGCTTCCTCTCGGGGACGCAGCATGTTTTTTTGGTTTGATTTTGTTGCTCTTTTAGCGGCGCTGCTGTGGTGACATCTCATGGGAAACCCATGCTCAAGCCGGACTCTTTTCCTTTCAATCCACCACTTGAATTGCACAGCTGCATCGGGATCAGGGAGAGCCTGGCAAAACCAGTGTTCGTTCCAGGTACTCACACATCCGGGCCACTGGCGTGGCTTTCTGATATGTGGGAAAGAGTCAGATGCCAGAGGATGCCAGTTCCGTTCCTGGGCTTCCTTAGTGCCCCAGATATAACCAGGCCATTCCATTCATAGTTCAACAGACTAGAAGGACAAGGTTGTGTTTGGGGCAGAGAGGGTGTGAGGAGTGGGTGGGGCAGGAGGGAGTTAAAAAAAATCTGAGTATAGAAAATAAAAATTTTTTTAAAAATCTGAGTAAAAAATCTAAATGTTATCCTTAATTGAAAGAGCCCTGGTGGCCGAGTGGTTACATGCTCAGCTTCCAACAGAAAGTTTAGCGGTCTGAGGCCACCAGCCGCTCCTTGGCAGGAAGATGCAGCAGTCTTCCTCCAGAAAGATCGCAGCCCCAGAAACCTCTGGGGGCAGTTCTGCCCTCCTAGAGAGTACATGTGAGTGGAATCGACTCCATGGTCCAGGGTTTGCTTTGGTTTAGCCTCAAGTCATCTTAGATGAGCTCACTGTGACCTTGGATCAATCAGTGAACTTCATCAGTCTCTAAAGCAAGGATGGTAATTTACTTGTCTGTAGACAGAAGGCTGGAGTATTATTGTTTTTTCATGTCTTACAATGACTGATGTCTCCCTTCACCCACTTTTCTATTGTCCGTCCCCCAGGGAGGGGGTTATATGTGATCATTGTGATCGGTTCTCCGTTTCTCCCCCACCTTCCCTTTCCCCTCCTGGCCTCTCTACTCTCATTATTGGTCCTGAGGGGTTTATCTATCCTGGATTCCCTGTGTTTCCAGCTCTTATCTGTACCAGTGTACATCCTCTGGTCTAGCCGGATTTGTAAGGTAGAATTGGGGTCATGATAGTGGGCTGGGGGGGGTGGTACTAAAGAACTAGAGGAAAGTATGTTTCATTGGTGCTATACTGCATGCTGACTGGCTCATCTTATTCCCTCGACCCTTCTGTAAGGGATGTCCAGTTGCCTACAGATAGGCTTTGGGTCTCCACTCCACACTCCCCCCCATTCACAATGATATGAATTTTTGTTCTGATGATGCCTGATACCTGATCCTATCGGCACCTCATGATCACACAGGCTGGTGTGTTCTTCCATGTGGACTTTGTTGCAGACCCCAGATGCTATATCTTTTGACAGCCTAGCACCATCAGCTTTCTTCACCGCATTTGCTTATGTACCCGCTTTGTCTTCAGTGATGGTGTCAGGAGGATGAGCATCATGGAATGCCAGTTTATGGATTTTTGATCAGCTGAACACAGAACTAGCTGAAAGGGATATGTGTGTACCAGCATGTTCTGTTTTTTTTAAAATGATTTTGCAGTGAGAAATACTGCATACACATTATGCTTAAAGCCTATGGGCAGGGGGTAGCATACAGAGCCAACACTTCTGCAGCAGCCCCTTCCCTTAGTAAGTGGGTACTTCTGATACCCAGAAGCCCAGGAATACCCCTTATCTCATTTTACTTTTACGCTGATCATTTCCTTGTTTGTTTGTTTGTTTTTGCTATAGCTTTGTCCCTTGTGTTTCCCTTTATTCTTGTGAAAGTTACATGTGCCTTTCTCTTCCAGAAATTCCAAGAATTATATGTATCAGAGTCTAAGGCTAATCTATACTTTAGTCTTCCATTGGGTAATACAGAGTATTTGGAATCTTTTAAAACCATGTACCCCTCCCAGCTGCCAAAGAATTGGCGGCCAATGAACCAGATGTGGGCTCTAGACCCAGTAAACAACAAACTTTCCCCCAGCGTCCACTTACAAAGAAAGCAGGCACACCCGGAGGAAACACCCTTTCAAACCACAGCACTTACATAGAAAGCAGGCACACCCGGAGGAAACACCCTTTCAAACCACTGCAACAGGGCTGTGACCTTAGCAGGGGGTTGTATTCCATCCCTTTCTTCTTACAACTGCTTGGCTGCTCACAGCCGATCCCATTATGGAGCTGATATGACGTTAGGTCACAACATGAGGGATTACTAGGGCTCAGCTTCTAAATCACTGAGAATCCTGGCCCAGCTAAATGGACACAGACCTGAGCTTCCACAGCACCAGAGCAGCATACTTTGTATTCCTTGGCTTTTAGTACCATCCTTGATCTGCTAAGCCAACATATGACATCTTCATATGACTCTCTTCTGTGTCAAATCTTCCTCTGCCTCTCTCGCTCTGTAAAGGCATTTGTGATTGCATTTAAGGAACGACCTACCTTCGGGGCCTAGTTCAGGGCACTCTCTCCATTTGGAAATTGTTGATTTCAGTCGTATCTGCAAGGCGTGCCACATGAAGGTAGCAGTGACAGGTGTCAGGGGCTAGGGCCTGGGCGTTTTTGGAGGCCATTATTCAAGCAGCCACAGCAGTGTATAGTGTTCTGGGCAGGTCTTATAATCTACCCTTCACTTACCAGCGAGTGTGGTATCCAACAGTCTGTATTCTAGATGTTAGTAAAGCAGCTACTCTCTGACTGTTTTTTTATCTGACTCTTTTGAGCATTAACTATGCATGCCGAGTAGTAACGTATGCCAAAGTAACGATATTTTGCATTTATGATAACAGTAAAAAAATGACCATCTGGCTATTTTGCGCATTAGTAATGTACATCTAGCAATAACGAATGCCAAAGTGGGAGACATGAGTAACGCTGACTCCGGTAATTATGGTTATGTGTCCACATGGCTGGGCTATGCTTCTCAGTGGTTTGGCAGTTATCTGGGGAGATAGTTTGGCAATTCCACAATGATGTCACTTGACAGTTATGTAATGACGACCTTCCATCTTGCGGTCATCTTCCATTTTCACATAGCTAAGTTTTTCATAGCAGCCTGGCCTTTGAAAACGAGCCCTGTCGATAATTGAGGAGTGGGTGTATTTTCTTTCAGCATGCTAAAGAGATTGCTGAAGTGTTTTCTGTAGTTTTTGGTATTAAGACACTGCATCTCAAAAAGGAACCCTGCTGGCATAGTGGTTATACATTGAGTTGTGATCCTCAAGGTCTACAGTTCAAAACCACCAGCCACTATGAGAGAGAAAAATATGGGGCTTTCTACTCCAATAAACATTAAAAACAAAACAAACAAACAAAAAAGACACTGCATCTCAGCCTAATTATTTTTGTTAATATTTTTTTCTTTCAGGCTTGCTATTGTTTTTGTTCACTATGGTTATTGATCACTATAATACATTTAAATGTGCGTTTATTTATATCTATTCTGCTTAGGTACTCCGGATCTTTTGAATTAATAGTATCTTCTAATAGCCATACGAAATCTTGAGCTAATTTCTCTTCAGTGTTATCTCCACCCTGTCCTCACTCTCATCCCCTCTGGGATTGAGCTAAAGCAGCGGTTCTCAACCTGTGGGTCACGGCCCCTTTGGGCGTTGAATGACCCTTTCATAGGGGTCGCCTGATTCATCACAGTAGCAAAACGGCAGCGATGAAGCAGCAGCTAAAATAATGTTATGGTTGGGGGCTCACCACCACATGAGGAACTGTATGAAAGGGTCACGGCGTGAGGAAGGAGGGGAAGCGCTGAGCTAAAGGATGGAATGAGAGGTTCCAGCTACATTTGATGTTATGTTGGACCTTCTCACTGTGCCCGTTAGGGCTTAAATCCACTCTTCCTTGTTTTCCACGTTTTTGCTTTTTCTGTGCTGCTTTCTGGACACTTTCAGCTCATCTAAACTTTGGCCCCTATTTCCTCTTCTGCTGCCTTTATTCTGTTGCCACATATTTTCGTAGAGGTTTTAATTTGCCACTGAGTTTTTTTCCCTGGGAATTTTGTTTGACACCCCCCCCCCCAAATCTAAGTCTTCTAGGCCAGCTTTTGCAGTTGTTTGTCCCCTGCAGATGTTTGCAAGCTTATTGTTTTCTTTTCTCACCTGGTGAGCACACATACACTGATGATAAAGCCAACGTCCGCAGCCTATCTCGGCCCATTTCTGCTCAGGTTCTCATTCGAGGTGCCTTATTTTCTTAGATATCTGATTACCTTCCACTGCTTTGCTGTTGTGGCTCTTAAAATATTGGTGGGAATTCTCTGACGTTTAGATTAATTGTGTTTTGATCCTTCTGATTGCCTTTTGGGGGCATTTGAGGTGGAGGACCACTTAAAACTAAGTTCACGGCCAACCTGCGCTGTACATTCCTGTGGTGCAGATTCGCACTTGGGCAAGTTTTGTGACCCTGTCTTCTCAGGAATATATCTCCCCTTTTCTGGTTTCTTCTCTTCGTTTAGAACCAAGACTGCTTTTTCTCTGGGCCTGTAGGGCTGGGGTAGGACAGGAGGTGACAGGTTTATTGGGGTTCATCCTAAGCCTGAGAGTATAGTCCTTTGGGACCCAGTTTGATGTGAGAGGTCTCTGGTAAGACTCTTCATTCTCGGCCTTGGCTTCTGTCATCTTTACCCCTCAGTTATCCTCAAGGGACTGGGGCTTCAATCATCCTTTCGATGCGAAGGGTTCCAGCTCTTTCTTCCCCAGAAAACCGGCCGGGTAGGGTGCGAGTTCTGTTCACTTCCCCGATGTGTTTAAAGTGATTCAACCGGATTTGTTTTCCAAGGTTTGCTCCAAGGGACTCACCCGACCTAACGGCTCTCATGGAAAAGAGCTGTTGCATTTTTCTTGTGTAAAGTTATGCATTTGATTTGCACAACTGCGATGTCTGCTTTGAAGGAACGTGGAGTGCAGATGGACCAAGGGAATGTGGGATCCGCATTTTTCTCTGTTGTAAGAGGTGAGCAGCCGCAGTGGGGACTTACAGGGGTAGGGTGAAAATTCTTCACTCACAAAGATGTGAGTTTTTCATTGAACTGCACCAGGTACATTTTGGACCTGGAAAGTCTGCCCTGCTTGATGCCACATGTGTTTCGAGAGGTAGCTCCAATTGGCTGGCCAAAGAGCTGTCCCTTGGTCTTGGAAAGATCGCCACCACTAGTTTTCCAACTACCCTGGCCTGGTCCCGAGCTGCCCTAGAGAAGCCAAGGTGCAGCCTGCTCACTTTAGGGGTATTTGGGGGCAGCTGCTTTGACCAGAATGGTAGAGACAGCGTGAGCTGGCAGCCTCTTCTCCATGGTCCGATCCTTAACGGTCGAACGTGAGTCTGTGACAGTGAGGCGGATTCCTGGATCTGGCTATGACTTGGGGTTCAGTGGGTGTGTTTGGGCTAGGTTGACGAGGCCAGTTTTGGAATAGGCAAGCAGGACTTGGCCTACCTATCACATCAAGTTTTACCAGTTGGTGTTTGGTCAAGTTTTCAAAATATTAATTCCCAAATGTCAAGAATGAATGGGCCGCTTGGTCCTCATAGCTCATGGTTGGATGGGATTTTCACCAACATGGGAGAAAAACTACGAAGTCATTTGTTGCTCTAGAGAACGTTGAATGGACTTCTTTGTGGAAAGCACCCCACCAGGTGCTACGGAACCTCTGCTCTGAGAATGCTTATAACCAAGCCCTGTGCAGGGCACTCAAGTACAGCCACCTAAGAAGGAAACTGAGGTGGAGATGGAGAGCTGCGGAGACCAGATGAGGTGGACCCAGTTGATTGGGCTGGGTGCCGAGCTCTTGCTTCTTCCCACCTCAGGGCACATTCCTCTCCATCCGCCCCTTTCCAAGTCTGGGCTCACCTCCTTGAGTAGGACCTCCCAACCTGGAGAAGGACCATCCTTTGGAGCTGAGCTGGTTTTGCCCCTCTGGTTAAAACTCGGCAAACAAACAAACAAAAACAAAAAAAGTCCAGCACAAGCGAGAAATAAATAAAACTCAGCAAAGAGAAAGTGGGGAAAGCCTGGAGGTGGGGCCCAATCTGACACCTTGTCACCAGCCATCATGCCATCTTGGCCAAGTGTCAAAAATTAATTCATGATGTGTGCATCAGAATAGATTCAAACGATGGAAACTGAGATGGGAAGTTGTTTCTTTCCGTCGTTAAAGTTAGTTATGTTTCTTTTCATTGTTTAGTAGAGCTGGCCTAGAATTTGTTCTGGAGGCCAATTCTCTCAAAGCCAAGGTTGTGCAGTGACCTGAAAGAATGAGGTGGGTGTACGTCTTAATCAATGCCCCTAAGAGAGCCTGTCAGAATCCTGGTGGTGTAGTGGTTACGCATTGGGCTGTCTTCTTCAAGGTCTACAGTTTGAAACCACCAGACGCTCCGCAGGAGAAAGATGAGGCTTTCTACTCCCCTTAACGGTTAGTTTTGGAAACTCATGGGGGCCGGTTCTGCTCTGTCTTTGTGGGTCGCTATGAATCAGCATCGCCTCCCTGGCTGGGAGTGAGAGAGCAATGGCAGGGGTGCTCAGCCTCCCTCAGGCCGCGATCCTTTCATATAGCTCCTCATGTGGTGGTGACCCCCAACCATAAAATGATTTTCGTGGCTACTTCATCATTGCCATTTCGCTACTGCTATGAATCGGGCGACCCCTGTGAAAGGGTCGTTTGACCCCTAAAGGGGTCGTGACCCACAGGTTGAGCACCTCTGAATTAGAGCCAGCCATTTGTACGGGAAGGCAGCTTGACATCGGATTGGTTCCCTCAGCAGGAATTAGGGGGTTCACTTAGAGGCGCACCTCCAAGCTGCCCCTCTTTGATGTGACAAGCTCTTGGACTGTTAGCTTCAGCCCCACAGTTTCCTTGACTTAAGAGAATTCCCTCCTACTTTGACTCAGAACCTCCTTTTATTTGACTCTTTGATTGGCTTACTGTTTCAATACCCTGCTGCTTGGGATTTTGCAGAGTATTTTGATACCAAGCAAGGGTGACTTTTGTCCTCAGCTTGTTATGAACGTTCGGACCATGTGACATGTGGCATGTTTTCTAACCTTTATGTCTTTACACTCCTCTGGTATTTGGTCAGGGGGATCCTGTTTTACTGGACCGAACGCTCTGCTCTTTCAATTTTAATGGAGTAAATTGTGGAAAAGACAGTTGTATCCCAGGGGTCCCTCCATCTCCTCTCCAAGAAAGCATCCATTAATAGGAACAGTATTACAGCTGACTCCTTGAGCTCAGAAAAGACATTCTCCTATAACTTGCTTGTTGTGTCAGTCTGGGTAGACTAGAGAAACAAATTCATAAACACGCATATGTATATAATGGAAAGGTTTATGTACAAGAGCAACTGAGCATTGGGAAAACATCCCAGCCCAGTCCAGATCAAGTCCATAAGTCTGATATTAACCCATATGTCCAATACCAATCTATAAAGTCCTCTTCAGACTCATGAAATAGATGCAATAAATTCAAATGCAGGGCGATCACAAGCTAGTGGGTAGAAAGTCTTTGGATCCAGTGGTGTATGAGCATCTCAGTGCTGGCAGGGGTCTCTCTGTGGCTTCTCCGGCTTCCAAGGTCTGGTTGCATCCATGTCGCTTGTCTTCTGCAATGTCTCCCCGGGAGCGGCAGAGAGAGAGAGAGAGAGAGAGAGAGAGAGAGAGAGGTGTCTTCCGCCTCCAAGGAGGAAGTACCAGATTTCCCAGGAGAAGGCCATGCCTACACAGAAGCCTCATTGGCTTTCTCCAGATTGATAGCCTAGACTCCACCCCTACACTCTTAATCCTTAAAATGACACCAGATTAGGTGACTACCACACTTGTGTACATGCAGCTGGGAGAAGTATGATCCCATGGTGGAAGGGGTCCTGTATGACACGAGAAGATATTTTCATCTTTTGCAAAAGTAGAGGAGGAAGATTGTGTAGTGCTGGGCATGGAACTGTTGGTTATCCGACTGAGGCGATGAAAAGCAACAAGTGTGTGTGGAACAGACAACATTGAATTTCACCTACTCTGCTCTTCTCCAGGCACCCTCACAACTCTTAGTCTCCCATGTCAACTCATCGCAACCCTGTAGGATAGGGTGGGACCGTCCCATATGTTTCTGAAACCGTAACTCTTTCCGGGAATAGAGAGCTAAGTGTTTGCCCCCACGGAGTGATGAGTCGTTTCTAACTGCTGACTTTGCAGTTAGCAGCCCAGACACATAACCACCACCACGACCAGGGCTCCTGTGTTGAAGGCAGAGTAATAATTTTTTTATTTAAAAAAAATGCAGACAAGCTCCCTGCGGTCATGGAGCCTAAATTCACGGCTAGGATAGGCCATAAGGCACAAAATAAACAAACGGGGTAGTTTCAGATTGTGGTAAGGCAGGATAAGAGGACACAGAGTGACCGTGTGTCCTGCTTTAGATGCCTGGGCCTGAGTGGCCTCTTTGAAAGGATAACAGTAGCACAGGGACCCGAGGTCGGGAATGAGTCTTCCACACACAGAGCTGAGCAGCTCTATCCAACCGAGCTTTCTGAATGGTGGAAATATTACATACTGTGCTGCCCCAAGGGAGCGCTGGTGGCATAGTGGTTATGTGTTAAGGGGCTGACCACAAGGTTGCCAGTTCGAAACCACCAGGTGCAGCCCCTGAAACCCACAGGGCTGTTCCACCCTGTTCTAGCGGGTCACCATGAGTCGGAACGGCCTTGGTGGCTGTAGGTGTGTCAGCTGCTCGTCACAGGTGGCTGTTGTTGGAGTGTGGATGGTGAAACTGAGGAATTGAGCTTTAAATGTTCTGTGAAACTGTTTCATTTCCCCTTCAATGGCCACGTGAGTTGAAGATCTAGAAGTCGGACATTTCCAGCAAAAGCAACAGCTGGTGCACAGGCCGTGAGGACAGGGTTACCTGAGAACTCAACAGGAGCGTTGGGGGCTGGAAACCACGCTCCATCTTTTACAAGCAAATCTGAGCAACCCTAATGCGCTTCCCGCTTATCTGTGGACCCCTGGAGACCCCGCCAGAGAACAGCCCTCCCCGTAAACACAGGGGAGTGAGCAGCCCCTGCTCCACAAAGAAGCGGATTCTGTTTCCTCTCCCAGGACGGGCTCATTCCCACGCTGCCCAGCCGCCCCCTCCGCACTGGCTTCCTCCATGAGCTGCGGGGACTGGCTCTGTCTGTGCAGTGGCGCCTTGTCCGAGGCCGGGCGTATTCCTTCTGGGGACACATCCTGACTATCTTCCTTTCCTCGATTCCTCTTGTAACAAGAAGTTTTACCCTCCCCGGTTGATCTTTCACGGAATCACTTTGTATGCGGTGTATGACCTCCCCTCCATCCCACGGACCCGAGACACCTCCCCACACACACGTTTGTGTCTCACCTTGTGTAATCCACTATGGAAAGGGGAAGAGTCAGCCCCGGTGACAAAGAGAAACTGGTGGTCAGAGGTCGTTTCACCTTGAATTGCCTCCTGTGTTGAGGGTTAAGAAGGAAAAAGAAAGCAGAAATCAAGGGAAGAGAAGACAGGCCCCAGGAAAGCCCTCCTGTCCCCCCGGTTCTCACCCCTGACAGTGCTGCACAGAGCTCGCTCTTGGGCCAGGGAATGCCTCTGAGGCTCTGGGCCAAGAATTAGGCAATTCTGAGCAGGGAACACTTTTTCCCAATGGGCCAGGGAGGGAAGGAGGAAGGGAGGGGGGTGGGGTGTGTGTGTGTGTGTGTGTGTGTGTGTGTGTGTGTGTGTGTGTGTGGTGGTGGTGTGTGTGTGTGTGTGTGTGTGTGTGTGTGTGTGTGGTGGCAGAGACCAGCTCTGCCCATCCCGGGTAGGTGGAGCTTCTACTCCACTGAGATTCCCAGCCCCAAAGCAGAAATGGTGGCAAACCCTGGCCCCGCGTGTGTGGAGGATTAGCAGAAACGCAGCTCCAGTCTCTAATCCGGGCTAGCCTGGATTAGTCAGTGGTTACCATGCTCTTTGCCCTCACATAGTCCCAAGAAAAACAATTACTTAACCCGGCCCTGAAAGGTCCACACGGCTGAGCAAAGTGGATCCGGATCGCAAATGGGAACCACATGTCGGAGACCCACTCTCATGACACGAGCAGTTGCCCCTGCCTCTTCCCCTTGGTCCATCTTGGCTGCCCAGAGCTAACTCGGAACTCCTCCTGCCCTGTGCAGCGGTAGGGGGCTGGCCGTGGGAAGGGCCAGGTGTTCGCATGGACTTCAAATTGCCACATGAATCAAAAAGCCACTGTGGGGTCACTGGCCAGGATCTGTCTGGTAGAAAAGTCTGAATCATAAAATGACCCTTTGTGATCCACGAGCTACACGCTGGTGGTTGGTTTCCCTCCTTTGTGCAAGAAACCTTCCTGGAATGTAGCTGCGCACGTTGGTCTTCGTGAAAGAGCGAGGCAATGCCGCTAGCAGACACCTTGCAGGCACCTCGCCCTCGCTGTGTAGAGCATGTCTTCCAGGGGCCAAGTGGCTATTCACGCCTTTAATGCCGACTTATGGGAAGGTCTGTGTGGGAAGGTCTCTTTGAAGGGCATGATCAGCTAGATGGGGGCAGGAGTATCCGTCTGTGCTTAACAGCATACTTCTATCGTACACAAAATGGCACATGTTTATAAAGGAAAAAAAAAACGGGGCATGTACAAAAGGAGAAGAGACAAAGAGATCCCACCGTCTGAACACAACGGCCCCTGCTGACGTTTCGGAATAGACTCTCCTAGTGTGTGACTCTGCCTCTGACACGGCCGTGACCACAGCCGGCAGACAGGGTTGTGTAACACATTAAGCGAGTGAATAGTAAGCGTCTCGCTTCACGGCAGGGTGGCATGCCTGTCAGTGCCTGTGTACTGGATACTGGCACGTTTTGAGCCACAAAGCCTCGGCTGGAGGTCACACAGCAAGTGGGTGAGGAAAGCAGCCTCGACACCCCCCGCCCCCCGCCGTCTCTTATTTCTCAGTTGAGTATTCATCCTACCCCTCGTCTTAAACCCCGCCCCATCACACCGGGGCTGCATGTCTGTTATTTCATTATTTTACCCTACCTTCCAGTGAAGGCCACCACACAACCCACTGCTGGTCATGGCCCCAGGTGGAGGCCAACTATCCCCTTCCGTCTGTAAGTGTGTGTGTGTGTGTGTGTGTGTGTGTGTGTGTGTGTGTGTGTGTGGCGGGGGAGACCATGGCATCATGATGAGTAATGGCAGCCTCCTCTAGGGCCAGATGGGCTTCCTACTTCTCTCAACCCAAGTGCCACCTCTGAATCCGTCCCGTCGCCCTGGGTCCTCCACAAGCCGACTACCACGCCTTTCTCCGGCAGATCAGCTGGTGGGGTCCTACTGTCAGCCTGCCCACTGGGCCACCAGGGCATTCTGCTCTGTCAGGGCGCCGAGGAGTCAGACCGGACAGCAGCGCGTTAATGGGTAGCAGGGAAAACCATTCGCCAGAGGAAGCCTGGACAGGCTTGGGTGCCCAGCAGACAGCCTAACATGTGCTGCCCCCTCAGCCGCTGCTGTCAGGGGCATGGGAGCCAAGCCGCCCCCCCCCCCGCCCCTCTTCCCGCTAGGAGGTCTTTGTTCCCACAGGAGACTGGCTCCAGTGTTTGCACAGGGCGCCATGCTTAGACGGACCTGCGCTTGGCTTGCTGCTCTGCTTCCCTGTCTTAAAAATCTGTACAAGTTTTGAACAGTCTGGACTTTTCATTTTTCTGAATTTTTTTCTCTTTCATTTGCGGATTGTCACACACATATACGTGAGAAACCCTATGAAACCGCTGCACAGAACGAGGACCGCAGTGTCCCAGCCAGGCCCCAGTGCGCATAGCCCTGTCTTCTCCACACCCCTCTTGTCCTCCTTCCTGCCTGCCCTGTCCCCCGTCATCCCCTGCCCCCATGACCTCCAAGCCTGCTTCCTGTGGGTAGAAACCATTTCTCTCCGTGTTTCCTTTTAGCAGCATGGTGCCAGGTAGTATTTTGTCTTTATGAGATTGACTCACCCTGCTGAGCAGTGTCTTCTGAATTCAGCCTCATCACCTGTGTTTGATAGCTTCGTGAGTGTTCGTTTTCATTTTTCCAATAGCTGATCCTGCTCCCATTAGACGGTGAACACACCTTTACCCACCCCACCCCCCAGAGCCTTCATCTTATTTTCCCCTTATTCTGTGTACGACTCACCTCACACACTGGGAGTTGTTCTCATGAAAGGAAAAGGTTTGGGGAATCTCTCAGACCGTATTCCAAATGACCGCAGTTGGAATACATGTGGGTAAATTTTCTACTGTATATACTCGAGTATAAGCTAACCCGAATATCAGCTGTGGCACCTACTTTTCCACAAGAACTGTGTTAACAAATGTGCGGAAAATCTCGGCTTATCCACGAGTGTATACGGTAATCACTTGGAGCCTCAGTGTCCTCATCTACAAAGCAGGAATCGAACACCAGTGAGTCCACTGCGGTCCGGTTGATGCTGACTCACGGAGACCCCATGCGTTATAACATAGAACTTGCTCCACAGGGTTTGCCCTCTCCCCCCACCCCTTTTGTTGCTGTTGTTTTTTTTAACATTTTATTGGCATCTACATCTTCTATCGCATAGTTTCATCGTTCCATCGTATTAAGAAGAGTTGTGTGATCATCAACACAATCCATTGCAGCACATTTTCTTCTCCTCCTCGTTGTTAGCTCCCCATTTTCCCCATGCCCCTGAAAACCGAATACCAAACTCACTCGCATGAAGTAGATGCCGACTCATGGCACTCCTACAGGTCAGAGTAGAACCGCCCCTGTGGATTTCTGAGACTGTAACTCTTTATGGGAGTAGAAAGCTCTGTCTTTCTCCCAAGGGTGGTTTTGAACTGCTGACCTTGAGGTTAGCAGCCCAATGCATAACCACTATGCCACAAGGGACTCCAAAAGTATGAATTTAGTTACTGTTTTTCATAGATTTACCTACCCTGGATTTCATATACAGAAAATCATCCAAAAACACAAACAGGAGGCAAACAAACATTTAAACCAACAACAATGACAAAACAAGACAGAAAAACCTCAATAGAAAAGAAAGGGAAAATACATTTTTAGAACAGTTTCTACGTGTACCATTTAGTGACATTGATTACATTCTTCTAGGTGCACATCCATTCTCACCCCCTTTTCTGAGTTGTTCTTCCCCCGGGATCAGAAATCCCTTGCCCCCTTTAGATGCCCGTCGAGCCTGTTACATTGCTGTGTTCCGTGGGAAACCATATAGATAGCTCTCGAAAGACCATCATGCTCAGGCAGACTTGTCACTCATGAAGCTCAACTATTGTTTGCTGTTACGAAGACTCAGGAGCTATTTCGGTGTACGATCTGTAATCTTTATGGACACAGATCACCAGGCCTTTCTTCCGTGGGCCTGCATGGTGGATTTTAACTGCAAACCACTTGTGCCTCCCGGGACTGCAAAGAAGGGATAGCGGTTTTAATTTGATAAGACACGAGAAGAGTCAGGGTGTGAAGGACGTAGCATGTCACCCTGCCCAGCTGTACTCACTGCTACCTCCCGTCCCCTCCCCCCTCCCTGCCCAGCATAGTGCTGGTACGTACTAGCTGCTCAACACACATTGACGACAGTGAGCTGAACTTGAGATTGTGATATGGAGCCCTGGTAGCTTAGTGATTACACAGCGGGCTACTGACCTCAGAGTCGGCGGTTGGAAGGCGATACTGTCACAGGGGCCGTTCCACCCTGTCCTGTCGGGTCACTATGAGCCAGACGTGGAGTGCCTTGATGACAGGGGGCGGCGGTTGGGTCTGAGTTGAGTGAGTGATGCTTTGCGCCTCGGGCTGTGAGGTGGTCTTGGGGAAGAGCTGGAGTCCCACAGGTGAAGTGCCGGGTTCCCTGCTGGACCACTGCAACAGAGAGAGTCTCTCAGTAAAGCAAGTCACTCGGGCCCTGGCGGTCTCCGGTGCATATCATGTTTCCACGCGACTAGGGGCCCTGGTGGCATCGTGGTCATGTGTTGGGCTGCGATCTGCAAGGTCGGGAGCTCGAAACTGCCAACTGCTTTCTAGGAGAAAAGATGGGCTTTCTACTCCAGTAAAAAGTTGTAGTCTGGGCAACTCACAGGGGCAGTTCTGCTCTGTCCTCTGGGGTCACTGTGGGATGGCAGTGAGTCTGGTCTGGTTTGGGTTTGCGTCCCACAGGGTAAGTGATTAGTAAATGCTTGTTAACCGAGAGGCAGGAGAAAGGGAAGCAGGAAGAAAGGAAAGGCGCAAGGGATGGGGGAGAGGGAGGAATGACTCCCTTGAAAGATGACCATGGAGCAGCCGAGAAGTCACGGCCACCAGGGCTCCTCCCACCTAAATACAGAGATCCCCGGGTGGCAGTGAGTTCGTGTGTTTGTTTTGGAGAGACAATATTAAGTATGCAGCAATGCTCACTGTTTGAAATGCACTGAGGATGCCCCTACATGCTGCAGAGACACGGGGCCGAGTACAGGCTGCTGTTGGACTTTCTCAGACTGTGGGCGAAAACGCAGCATCGAGGAAGCCTGGACATGACGTGTGCCTCTGCTGACTTCTCTCCTGGGACTCGAACTCCGGGTCTTTTCATCTCACACTCCAACTCACAATAGGTGTAATAAAGAAGAATCTCGCATTCAGCCAGGTCTTGCCCCAAACACTGGGTGGGGTAGGGGGTGGCACACACCTTCTAGAGGTGGGCACTGACCTCACTCCCTTTTCCCAGGCTAGCTGTGGTTGCCCAACTCCTCAGCAGTCACTCATGACCGTTACACAGGGCCGCTTCTCCCGAGGGGCCCAGGGGGGGCAGAACTTTCAGTGGGGTGTGTGTGGTGGGGTGCTAGCCTAAGAAAGGCCAGGCACAATGAATGAAGAGAGGGAGGAGGGGCAAAATATGCAGTCCCTGATTGGAGCCAAGCACTGCGCCCTGGGGAATATAATAGATCCGGGCAGGCGAGATGGCCGAGGACAGAGCAGAAATGCAGCAGCAGCCAGCTTGGCTGGTGCCCGGAGGTCAGGATCGGGGCCTGGCGCCTTTAGGTGTCTGTGACTGAGTCAGCAATTGAGCCAGCCGCCGGGGCAGCCTGTGGGCTGTGACTAAATTAGGAAGAAAGAGCCCTGGAGCACCCTGGGGAGCTCAGCGGGTAGGGGGGTGACGAGAGGGCCCTGGTGGGCAGCTAGAAACAGGCTGTTCGGACCACCTGGCTGGTCTTGGCTCCAGCTTGGCCTTCTCCGTGGGTCCTAGGAGCGTCAAGTGCTAAGGCTGAGTTTAGTCCCTGTCGGAGAAAAGGCTCTGTGGGGACGTGTATCCCCTGGAGGTGTCAGGTGGGAGATGGCCTGTACCCTTAGGGTCAAAACCAACAGAAATCTAGGAAGGTCTGAAGGAGCCTGGTGGCGTGGTGGTTAAACTCTTGGCTGCTAAACCAAAGGTCGGTGACTTGAACCCACCAGCCGCTCTCTAAAAATGAGGGCCGAGGAACTCTTGGGGAGGCAAGTCTGCTCTGTCCTGCAGGGTCGCTGTGAGTTGGAACCAACCTGATGGCAGTGGGTTTAGTAAGGAATCACTAGGCTGGGAATGGATTCACAGCACCTAAGAGCAGTCATTATAGATCCCTTATAGGCTCCTGGGGAGGGGGAATTCCTTCAAACCAACCAGCAACACCAAAGCATTCCTAACTGAATACTAGGGGGTGGGGCGGGGTGAAGGTTTTACTGGAAGAGGTGTTCTGCATTAATAGCAGACTGTCCCTGACTGGACAATTGAGGTGATTACTGCTTTACATCCACCTGTGGATGACAGGTTCTGAGTCAGAATCTCGCTGGATGGTCTAGCTTGGTGGTTTGCTTGTTGCAGTATCCAAGTGTGAGCTTTGGAAACAGAAAAGGAGGGAAATGGACCGGCTGCACGGAGAAAGTGAGTCCGTTCCTAAGGTGATTAAATGAGGCTGTCGCCTTGTCACCCCCAAGACTTTTAGTACCTGCCTCCCAGAAGGGAATGCCTCAGAGCACAATTGCCAGTGTTTGAGCCAGGCGACTGGACCTTTGGTTGTGGAAGTTGTCCTGAGACTTGTAGGAGGGTTAGCAGCATCCCAGGCCCCACCACCCAGGTCTGATGCCCGCACATCTCCAGTACTGCCAAATATTCTCTTGGGGTGATGGGGAGCAGAAACACCCCCTGTTGAGAACCACTTCCTTAGAGCCAAGGAGAACTACACCCCGCTCCTTTTTTTTTTAACTGAAAGGAAGGTTCCCAACTGGAAAGGTGAAGTGATGAGCCCCTGGCCATGCCTGCTCCACAGCAGGAGGACACCCATGGTCATGCTGGCTGGCCGCCAGTTTGACCCGGCTGTGTTGTCTGCTCACAGTCCAGTTTGATCACTTCAGGACCAGGTTGTCAGCCAAGGAAAGACTAGAGGAAAATGGGGGAAAAAATAAATAAATGAAAAAAAACCAATAAGCAAGCAAACAGCAAGGCAGGAACCCAGGCCCAGAGGCTTTGGGATTTCACGACAGCATGACCAGAGTGGTTAGCTCAAGACACCCTCCTTCAGAAGTGTTCCAGGGAGGCCTGTCTGCCCAGGGCTGGCCTGGGTGTTGATATGTGAAGAGTCTGAGAACATGTGGCATAAACATCGACTGATATTGTTTGCCATTTACACTCAGCATGTGTAATGCGGTAGGAATGGCACTCGGAGGCGGAGGCGGCGGAGGCGTGTGACTGCCCTTCCAGACGGTACGCCCGCCGCGCGAGGGTACTCTGCTCGCTCCCTCGCCTGCACCCCTCCCTCCTCTGCCCACTCCCAGACTCGGGAGGCGCTACGTGGAAGCTTGTCATGGTTGGCATGCGGAAGGCTGGTAGAATGTCATTGGAATTTCCTCGGGAGCCACGCGAGAGACACCCAAAATGACTGCCGGCTTCGGTGGCCGCCGGGCAGCGCTCAATGCCAGGCGCCCAGGTCTTTTTCAGAAAGGTAAGGTCGCGGGATGCCATCTTCAATCGAGGGGCTTCTCTGATTTCTCGGGTCCAGGCAGCCCTGGTGACCATGCCCTTGGCGCGATGAGTTTGTGCATGAGTATGCGGTTTGCTTGTATCCCCACCCCCTCCTGTTTAAAAAATAAATACCGAAGTGATTCACCAGGTTACCATGTGACCTGAAGCCCCACGGCCCCTGTGAATCGAGCCGTCCCCGCTCCAGGAAGGCCAGGTGCTCACGGTTTGCGGTCACTGAGTTCTAGTCTAAAGGAAAGCCGCCCGTTACCTTGGGATCCGTGCGGATGGCAGAGCGCAGATCTCGACTCCCGAGGGCTTGCGATCGATCGAGGGTGGCTTCTTAGGGCCGTGGTGTTTCGTGGTCACCGCTGGGTTAGTCAGTGACGGGCACCGAGGGCGAAGCCTTGCGGAGTGTCTTGTTCCAAAGCTTTGCGCTGCAGCCCAGGGGAGCGCAGGACAGCATTTCACCCTGGAGAGCGGCTTCTAAGTATTACTGATGGAGCAGTGAGACGCATCTTGGGAGTGATGAGCTATCTTGAAAGGACGTTCCATTTCAAAGCAAAAGGACCTTCCCGGCAAATAGGCAGGCAATGCACCAAAGTGCGTCCCCTTCGGAGCGCAGGTTCAGGGGACGTTTCAGGACAGGGCTGTGAAGGTCCGTTAGCAGGCTCAAACACAACCAACCATGACTCACCTCGCCTCCCTTGGTCTGATGCAATTGAGAGCGGCCTCAACCTGCGCCGGAGAGAAATACTGCTTTTATGCTCGCAGGGGTGTAAAGCAAAATCCTCACACCACATGGCGGGTCCGATGTAGTTCACAGCCTGGGAAATTTTTTTAACTTAAAAAAAAAAATCGATTCTAGCTTTGTCATTGGTTTCTGCCTCAGAGGCAATCTGCCCCCCACCCTCCGCCTCCCCGGTCTCCCGCATATCTTTGCAAAGAAGTCAGACCCCTGAAGGGAGAAGAGGGTTAATATTTTCACACACTTTCCCTTCCCCCACATCCACTCACAAACAGCTGCCACATACGATTTTGTGGAATTTGATATTTCCAACGAAACGGCTCCCTTATTTTCCATAGTAATAGAATAATCAATTTTACCATAGAGAGCTGTGTACATGTCAAGCCCTGCCTGCTCCTAATTAGCAATGGATGGCGCAGCAGGGAAAGGACCAGGAAACCAGCGCAGACGCAGCCATTCCTTCCCGCCGCCGTCTTCAAGTCGCCGGGATCTTATCCCCAGACTTTCAGATGGTGGGCCCTGAGAACGTCACTTGACTGGCGCTCACAAACGTAGCCATGGCCCTGTCCCTGTGTCACTGCTTTGCTCGTCACCGCTCCGCAGCCCCTTACACACGGCCTCAGCCCAAGTGGCCCCGTGCTGCTTTGCTCGTGGTCAGAAGATATTTATTTCCCAAGGAAATTTACTTGCCCGCTTTGAGATATAGACGCTTTCCCTAATGACTAGTTCATGAAGAAACGCTTACTCCACTTCCAACCTGTCCTCGGTTAGCCTAAGGAATTGAAAAGAACCAAGCCACTTACCTTTCCAGGACACACGGAGAGAAAAGTATACTGCATTCTTTACAAAAAACGAAATTTCTGCTGAGATCTGCCTTGCCATGCGTATAGTGGCCGTCATAAAGCCAAGTCCCTTGAATTATGATTTTGTTCAGCGCTGCTTAATTTGCCAAGCAGTGCGGCTAGCAGGGAGCCTGGTGGTGCTGTCAGCTAGGCATTGGGCTGCTCCCCGTAAGGTCGGCAGTTAAAAACTACCAACTACTCCGCAGGAGAAAGATGGGGTTTCTGCTCCTGTAGGGTTCCCCTGGGAAACCCACAGGGGCAGCTCTACCCTGTCCTCGTGACTTGATGGCGGTGGTTTTTTGAGAGGCGCTCAGGAGCTAGAAAGATTGTAGGATGTGAAGGAGTCCTCCTGGTGCTCATCTTGTGCGAAGCACAGTGCTCCCCAGCCCCTCACTTGGTTAGTTTTGCAGCAGAATCTGCCTGTACGTGCTGGAGGAGAGACTTCACACACACACACACAAGCTATTGAATTGTGTGAACAGTGCATCAATGTGAGTAATTTCCCACTTGTTTATGACCGCCTGTGCACCTGTAAAAATGTCACCGTTCAGTCTTTAGAGCGATTTAAGGCACGTGGTCATGTGGTCTGGCTGGAGAAAATTACTTGTGCGGCCCAAAGTAATGAGGAACAGATTGATCCTGGTCCTGGATAGAGCAGTGATTCTTGAACTTGGCTTGGCTTCAAATAGATGCTGCTGGGGGCTACTGAAAGCCCCCACTCCCTCACTGTCATGGAGTCAGTGCTGACTCTGAGACTGTAGCTTTACGGGAGTAGAAAACCCAGTCTTTATCCCACAGAGCTACTGGTGGTTTTGAACCACCGACTCTGTGGATCGGAGCTCAGTGCATAACCCCTATACCACCAGGGCTCCTCACACCCAGGTTGAATCAGAATCTGCGGAGAAGGGGCCTGCACATCAGTATTTATATAATCTGATCATCTCAACATACCACCAAGTTCGAGATCTAGGATCTCAGTGACATTATCAACGCCTCCCCACCAATATAGGCCTTTGAGGGTAAGCTTGGGAAGTGAGTTTTCTCGAGTTCATGTTGCTTGACGGAAGAATCTCGGGCATTCTGGAGCCCAGTAATTTTGGTCCTTGTGTCAGTGAACTCAGTGTGAATGACAGTTTGCTTCCTTCTCCGCAAGCAAGCTTGATTGTGCTACACTGAAGCAGCCAGTCAACCAAATTACCCGAGGTTCCATAAAACCACATTCTGTTGAAGACATTGCACAATAAAATCCAAATCGAAAGGAGGAAATGGTATCAGAGCTGAAATGATGAATATCCAATTCACAAAGAGCTGTGGATGACAGAGGAAGCCCAAAGTCCACTTGCAGTGTCCCCACATGGACTGCGTCTCTGGTAATTACCCTTGACCACAGTCAAGGGGTGTGACTAGCGGGTTATCAGAGAGACAGGATTGTAAAGATGATCGTGGCAGATGTTGTTAGGTTAAAATCTAGTATCATCCAAGTAAATAAATAAATATTTATATATATGTACTGGCCTACTAGTACATATGCACCAACCCTGGTATGACGACAGTGGTTTCCTTAGAAAGCAGTCCCAGGAGCGTAAAAATAGCTTAATCTGTGGATAATAACAATAATCATTGTTATTACCATCGTGCTTTGCAGAATATCACACATGGTGTGTGATCCTGGCAGAAGGTAATGGGCAAGCACTGTCTCCATTGGACAGGTCTCCATTGGATGGCTGAGGAAATTCAACCGTAGAGTCAGCCGATTTCAAAGGCGGAGGAACCTGGGCGCCTTTCCTCTAGCTTCCCCATTTTACAAAGACACCTGACTAATCTGGGATCACTTGCAGAGAGAATAGCGGCTATGGGACCAGACCTGGGTGTTCTGATTTCTCGCTCTTTAATTTTGTCTCCACACCACTGCGTTCAGTCTTCAGGGATTTAAATGAGAGTTGGGAGAGCATGCATTTGTATTTTTAGGAGACATATTGCTGAAAATGGGCCTTTATGTTGTGTCACGAATGCACATGTGGTGAAAAGAAGTCTCTATTTTTATACTTTTTTCTAGATCCATAAATTGAAGATCCAGCACACCACACATGGGTGTCTCTGGAAGAGAGGGTGTGGAACTGGACAGGGCAGTGTCTCAGAGGGGTTTCAACTTTATCATATACCGTATATACTCGAGTATAAGCTGACCCGAATATCTGCCCAGGCACCTAATTTTACCACAAAGCTGCATAAGAAATGTGATCCGAATTCTACCTTGCAAGTCTGGATAGAGCAGAGGTTGTGCACTGGTGCAGATAGGAGCTGGAGGCACAGGGAATCCAGGGTGGATGATGCCTTCAGGACCAGGAGTGTGAGGGACGATACTGGGAGCATAGAGGGTGAGTGGTTTGGAAAGGGGGAACCGATTACAAGGATCTACATGTGACCTCCTCCCTGGGGGATGGACAACAGAGAAGGGGGTGAAGGGAGACTCCGGATAGGGCAAGATATGACAAAATAATCTATAAATTATCAAGGGCTCATGAGGGAGGGAGGAGCAGGGAGGGAGGGGAAAAAAAGAGGACCTGATGCCAAGGGCTTAAGTGGAGAGCAAATGCTTTGAAAATGATTAGGGCAAAGAATGTACAGATGTGCTTTATACAACTGATGTATGTATATATATGGGTTGTGATAAGAGTTGTATGAGCCCCTAGTAAAATGTTTAAGAAAAAAAAAAAGAAACGTGCTGACAAACTTGGCTTATTCACGAGTCTACACGGTAATTATTTTGTTTCTGTAAAAAGACTCTCCGAGGCGAGAAAGACCAGGATGTTGTCGTCGTTGTTCGGTGCCGTCAGTTGGTTCTGACTGGTGGCAACCCCGTGTGAAACAACACAAAGCACCACGCAGTCTTGCACTCGCCTCAAGATATTGGCATTTGTCCTTTTTGGTGAGAAGTTGTAAGGTCATAGGCATTTCTGAGGACTCTCTCTATTTCTTTAATTAAAAATGAAACAATTGTGAGTATGACCAAGGAATAGTCACCCCTCACTTCATCAGGTCAATTTGAAGAAAGGAAGGAAAAGAAATTCATTCTGTGCTTTTTGGTGGTTGAAGTTCATATTAATGTTTTTTTATTTAAGCCTTTCTGTTGTGACAGTTTTCCCTCCTTCTGCATTTGCTGCCTTCTCAGTTCTCTTTTGCACATTTTGAGCTTTTTTTTTTTTGTAAACTCCAATGAGAAAGGCAGGCCCTGCCCTGTCATTTATTTAAAAACAAAAACCAAAAAAAACCATTAGTCCATTAGCTGGTTTTTTGTTGATTATATGTCACAACCTCCTGGAGTCTCACTCTTGCCTGTTAAAAGTGGTCAAAACCATGATAGGGTAAAAGGCTGGTGGGTTGATACCAATCCTGCTCTGTAAGGTCGCATTCAGGGATGTGAGACCAGGAGGATGCTTCTGGAAGTGCGCTTTAACAAGTGTGTGAACAGGGAATCGGATATTGGCTTTATAATGAAAACACGTGTGATCAAGTTCCAGGCGAGTCCCTTACTTGCTTCTGGTTCATCTACCTGTCTTGCGCTCAGTCTTCCTTACGTGTGTGGGAAAGGGTGACATCTGCCCGTCTGGCTGGCCTGGAGATGAGATGAAGGCATCGTGTGAATACACCTCCAACTGAGAAACACAAAACAAAAATCGTAGGATTGTTATTGCTGCTATGAATCATTCTAAGAGCTGTCCTGGTGACGTGAGTCATCAGTTGATAATGCCATGGCTGGAGCCCCAGGGCTGCGTACTGCCAGCATTGGCCCAGTAATCGCGAGGTTTGTCACAGAGGCCTAGCTAGTAGGAATCTAGTGGCCTGTTGCGACCTATAAGACAGCACTGTTCGAAACATGGGTGATCTCACTCTTCTCCCAGTGAAGGCGATGACTCACCTGGTGAGTGTTGATGGAGCCATGCCTCAGGGTAGCCAGGGTATTGGACCGAGGAGTGACGTGGGTCAGACTATACATTGTTCCAGCTCTCTCTTATTGATTCCCTTATCAAGCCAGGTCTTGGCTTCACTTTTTGTCCCGTGTAGAACAAGGCTAGATGGTATCATCTTGCTCTTAAGATTTGGGACGATTAGCTAGCTAGAGCCCGGACTTTCACCCCCACGCTACTGTGTTTTTGTAACCTGGTATTTAGAGAAGCTCCGGGGTTCTGACCTGCACTTGGGAGAGTAGAGAATTTATGATTGAGGAGAAGTTCAGCTCCCAGGAAGCAATAGAAGGCCCAAACCAAAATAACCAACCCTGTTCCCGTCGGGTTAATTCCAACTCATAGTGGCCCTCTCTCTCACGATCCTATTGGGCAGTAGAAGGGCCCATAGAGTTTCCAAGGCTGTAATCTCTATGGGAACAGGCTGTCACATCCATCCCTTGCAAAGCGGATTGGATTGAATCACCGAACTCTCAGCTAGCAGCTGAAATCTTAACCACGTCCCCAGCAAGGCTGCTAACTGCAGGGTAGGCCCCAGCAAAGATGTGACCACATCATAAGAGTGTATTCGAGCCTGGAAAACATCCTCTTGCCTGGTCCTGAACTCTTAGCCTGGATTGCATGTTCTCTTTTAGCACAAAAAAGAAAGGGTACATTGACTACGTGCTCTAGGATGTGAACTGGAAGTGAATTCTAGGTTCTCGGAAGATCCAGTGTGTTTTGCAAATGTGACCAGTTGGGTTGGTTTAGACCCTAATGTATTCTGGACTTCTGCTTCTGGAAGGTTGACCGTGAAGAAGGAAAACCTTGACAAGGAAGGTGTATGGACTCAGCTATGTCCTGTGCTTCCGTATCTCTTGTCTGCTGGCAAAATGGTGGGAATACTAGCAGTGGTTCCCCTCAAAAGGTCTTATTTGAAAGACCTTTAAACTGAACATAGGCAGATAGATACATGCCCAAGATGGATGGTCACTGGGGGTGCAGGTCATCTGGGGTTTTAGACGTGGACCTATGAATAAGAGTTGACGTCTTCCCTGTGAATTCTTTGCCCAATAAG
The DNA here is from genome assembly GCF_050624435.1 of Tenrec ecaudatus. Taxonomy (NCBI): domain Eukaryota; kingdom Metazoa; phylum Chordata; class Mammalia; order Afrosoricida; family Tenrecidae; genus Tenrec; species Tenrec ecaudatus. Next base: position 94,637,074 of record NC_134545.1, read on the forward strand.
CTCATCTAAACCCACTTGATACAGATTCTAACTCTAGCTCTGTAATCTCTTTCAGGGTAAGACTTGTGTTTATTTTTCTCCATTAACAGGGTCCCGGTGGGAATCAAGAATCCATGAGGTTGATCCCAGGGTGGGAACTCTGGCTTTGATCAGCCCCCTCTCTGCCACTTCCCCTGGTGTGGCCCATCAGACAGATTTTCATGAGACTTTAATAACACAGTAAGATGTCTGTAAACATCTTTCAAAGCAAAATGAAATCGACATTTAGCATCAGTAATCCTTGTTAGTTTGATATTTTAGGGACCCCTGGGGGTGCAGCGGTTAACCTTCATAGCTTGAACCTACCAGCCCCTCCGAGGGAGAAAACGGGAGCAGTCTGCTTCCATGAGGATTGGCAGCCTTGGAAACCCGCTGGGCATTGGTGCTCTATCCCGCAGGGCCACTGTCATTTGGAATCTACTCAACGGCAGCCCACGGGGTAAGACCTAGAGTCTTACTGCAGACGTAGCAGTGGGTCTCCCCCTGCCTTGAGCTAGCGTCCATCCCGTGAGAGTGGAACAGGAGGCGCCCGGGGAACGTTGCTACATCACACCAGAGAGAAGTGTTTGCGAACGTGCATCTCTCCCAGGCTTCACTCTTTGTTCTGGCTGCACAACCAACTTAAAATTCTACAGGAGAATGTGGGGCTCCGAGCTGGGGTGCACGCACCAGACACAAGCAAACAGAGCTTCTAGTCTAGATGTTTTGCTTTCTTTTCTTTTCATTCTTTTAACCTAAAGGACTTCTGAGCACCAACGAGAAAGTTTTGGCTTTGACCGGTGTCAAGCCTGGTTTCTAACTCCCGTGGATCTCCCTTTCATGTCATCCGAGTTTTGTTCACAAGGCGTCTGTGAACATGGGGATCCTTTGCTCCGCTCTGCTCGGCTGTCTGAAAACCTCCAATTTCAAATGCCTGTGTTGTTCGCTTTAAACCATGTTAATGTTAAAAGTAGAGGAATAGTCGTGGTAACGGCTGCTGCTACGTTTATTCAGTGACTGCTTACTGAATACCAGGAACTGTGCCGGACAAGTTCGGTTACTCTGTAGCGTAATTCCCAGAACACGTCTACAGCATAGATATCGCTGCCCCCACCCCATCCCCTTTGGGACTTAAAAAAGATAAGTAGTTGTCAAAGACACCAGCTAATAAGTGGTTAAGTTGGAATATATACTTAGGTTAATACTAACTCTGAAACTTGTGCTTTTAACCTCTGGACAGTGAGCCTTCCAACTTACTCCCAACTCCCCTTCCTCCACCCCTTCCTCCCATCCCACTCTTGTCAAGCATAGCACAATCACCAATCTCACTGATATGGTTGAGACTCCATAAATATGATGGGACTTATCTGAGCTCTTTCTACCTCAAATCTTAGTGACCATGTAGTCATCCCTAAGGCTCATGAAACAAGCCAAACTCACTGCCATCGAGTCGATTCTGAACTATAGGACAGGGTAGAACTGCTCCCGTGCATTTCTGAGACTGTCACTCTTTATGGGAATAGAAAGCCTCACCTTTCTCCTGCAGAGCAGCTGGTGGTTTTGAACTGTTGACCTTTTGATTAGCAGCTGAGTGCTGTAGCCCACTACACCACCAGGGCATCTCTCCCTAAGGGCATAGGTGACAACTATAACCTTCTCCTGAGAATCAAACATTCTTTCCCTGGTAAGCTCCTAACCTGCGCAACACTCTTCCATCAGCATCACAGCTAGCAGTTCACAGAGCCTTCCCATAATAGTGTGTTTGAACAACCCTGTGCATGGAAACGAAAAGATTGTGACTTCGTTTGTAGACGAGGCTCAGAGAGGTCACGTTTTTACCCACTGTCACACAGATGACAGGAATAAGTTGGGTGCAGAGCCCATGATGCCCAATACCTCCCCCAGTTCCTACAGTACTGCCTAGAGCCCAGTCCAGGGAACCATATCCAAGGGGGCTTAAAAAGCTTGAGGGAGTGGGGAGTAGGGATGGAAAAGGGGAACTTCACGCAATGATCAATGTACAATCCCCCCCCACACACACACTTGCAGCGGAACGAACAACAGAAACGTGGGTAGAGGGAGACAGCGGATGGTGTAAAATATGAAAATAAAAATAATTTCTAAATTATCAAGGGCTCACAAGGGTGGGAGGGTAGGGAAAATAGGAGATGATACCAAGGGCTCAAGTAGAAAGAAAATGTTTTGCAATGGATGTATGGATTGTTTTAAGAGCTGTAAGAGTCCCCAATAAAATGATCTATTAAATTAAAAAATGGGGGGTGGGACTAGAACTACACGTTGGTGGAATTTTCCCACAGACCTTTTGAAGGCCCTCATATCTCCTTCAAACCCCCCTTCCCCCAAGTGACAGGAATAAGAAGCCATTGCATCTTTAATGTCCCTTTTTCTGAAATAGTGCGCTGAGGCTCACACGGAAAGTGCCGCGGGAACAGCCTACCGGGTGTAGAGATGCCACAGCTGGTGAGGAACTGCCTCCTGTGGAGACGGGGGTGTTATCCTCACTGCTCCCAGCACCCCCAAACCTCCCCCTCCCACCCCACAGGCACAGTGGGCACCCCCGGACCTCACTCACCTGGCCACACACCTACCGTGGCAGGCTTTCACCAGCGGTGACCTGCTGAGTCTGTTCCCTGGGCTTCCAGAACACAGGTCTCTGGCCAGGGGACGCTCACCCCAGAGTGACTGCCCTGGTTCCCTGCAGTGACCCCTGGGTTCCACTGTTAATCCGTGTCAGCAGAAGCTGGGGAGTGACAGGGACCTTCCAGTTAACTTGAGGCCACGCCGAGTAGCCATCAAGTGCATGTGGCCTACGTAGGTTGTTTTTCATCTAAGGGTTTTTTGTTTTTGTCAGCAAGCTAACTTTATTCACAGGCAATGGGGACTCCATGTAAGTTTTTAAAATCACCCTTTTTTTAAACTTCAAGCTTTTTGTGCATTATAAAAAAATTGAAAAACAAGGAGCAAAAAGCAAAGACACAAAAGGCATCCAGAATCATTTTGATGATTTCATACAGGTTTGCATCTTTCTATACCCCATGCATGTGTATAAATGACTAAGCATACAATTTTAGGTGGTTGAGGTCACACAGTATGGATTCATGCATTTTCCCCCCACACCAAGAATATTTACCAATTCAAAGTCCCTAAGCCATGAGTGTTTTGACAAGCAAGAATATAATATGCTGACTCAATCAGAAAAAGAAACAAAAAAATCCCCTGGACAGGAGAAAACTCCTAAAAAATAAAAATGGTTAACAGGCTCCTAGATAAAGATATGGGCAGAGTTACAATTAAAATACTGCATTCCCTTAATGCTCAATTTAACATGAAACATGAAGCGAGAGGACACTAAGTACAATGCTTCCAAGAAAATCACCAGATTTTAAACTATTAAAATATTACCCAGGTGTTTCCCCTGAACGTAATGTATTTCTATAGTCCAGCCAAGAGACGCGCACATACATCAACTGTTATCATCCAGTTGCAAACACAGGCACGGACTTGCACACACCTCTCCCCTTGCACGTCCTGCCGCCACCAGCCTAACCAATCTTGATGTGTACTGCTCAAAGGTAGGTTATTAATTCCATGGTCACGATGCTTTTCTAAATCCCAGCAAAAAGATATTTACCGATTGGTTAACTGACTCACTAGTACTACTTTTTATCACACATTGTCACCCCAAGACATCTAAAAAGCTTAGATGCTGTAAAATAATAAACACTGTCTAAGGGTGATTTTTCTTTAGCAAATAAAGAACTGCTCTGGTTCTTGCATCGGAGAGTCGGGGTAGCTCCAGGCAGCAGTGAGTCCAGGTGCTTCCCGGAGCCCCTGGGCCAGGGCTTGACTTGTAAATTCCATGAATTTAAGCCATCCCAGTATGACGAGTGTCTTTCCTGAATGTTCTAAGGAAGTCCTAAAGGGAATGTCCTTTCTGGAGCCGGTTCACTATGAGCAGGTGGGTGTAGAACTCTGACGGAGTGGGTCTAGGCCTGCTTGTACCCATTTTACAGATGCGAACATCCTCCGGCAGGGTAAGAGAAGGCTCATCCCCCTGAAACGGGCAGATGGAAGCCCTAGCCTGCCGCCCAGCTCCTGTCTTTCATGAGGCCTGTCTTTGTGTGAATCCAAATTCAGCAGCACAGCCCCGGTTCAGAGACAGCCTTCAAGCCTTTCGCCCAGTGGGTACACTCCGCAGACGCGTCTGAGCATTGGAGACCACTGGCTTCCTCTCCTACTTCCCTCTGCGGCCTCCCGCCGTGTGTTTGCACCCTCCCACCTGCATCCATCCGTCGGCCCGGCCACCCCCTTTTTCCATCTCTGCGTTCCCACCACCCAGCAACTTAGCCCAGCTACAGGGCAGGTGAGCGGACACACTCAGGCTGGGCAGTGTGGCTCTTCAGAGTAGAGACCCCACACCAGTAACTGAACCAGTTGCCGTGTCCCCATGGTTGTCTCCCATGGCTGGGTCCCTCTCTCCCCTTTTCCGCCCCCCGGGAGACTGCTCGGGCCTGTTGCTGTGTCTCCCCTGGGCAGACTCTAACCTTTTGATAAGCAGTCACGCACACAAGCTGTTAACACCAGCGAGGGGCCCTCCTTCCAACTGGGTACCCTCTGCCTTTCGGAACATGACAGATTGCATAGCAAAAATGGCTGGATTTCCAGCATCCCGACTTAAAAGAAGGGCGTTTTTGCCATGTGCCAGTGCCCCAGTCCAAATCCATCATTGCGTCCTCTCGGGGACGCCGAGTCCAACGTGAGCGAGCGGGACAGCTGCTCTGCCCTGCCCGGAGTGCTGCGAGCTCTCAGCACCAGGAAATAAAAGCCCCAGGAGCCGTTTCCATGTGGCCTTCCTAAATCTCTTAGCATCATTAGGATAACCCCTTCTCTCCGCTCTTCTCTTTTATTTATTCAATCCCTGGGTAAAATGCTGCTCTAATTAAGTGAATTTAAAACCCTTTTTAAAGCAAGCAAAGAGCTCTGAGTTTTTTTTTTCCCATCTAATTATGCCCTGTGAATTCCTTGCAGCCATTAACAGCTCTGAAGTGAAACCTCAGCCCTGGGGCACTGAGTCTCCATCTGGGGCCTGGGTGAGGCTGACATGGCCGTGGGCTGTGTGGTGAGTGGGGGCCAGCCCTCCTGCGGTGGTGTGACCATGTGAGAGACAGTCTAGCCTTGTGCTCTACAACAACCTAGCCACAAAGCTCTCTGTCCCCTCCTCCCCATCCGAGGTTTGACTCTGACTGTGCACAGCACCGCACATGGCACATGGTGTGAGAGGAGAGAGGAGAGGAGTCAAGTACACCGAACCTTGCTCCCTCCCCACTCTCAGGCAGGGGGGCCTTCCCGCTTTCCCCTCTGCAGCAAGGCGCCCCCCCCCCCCCCAAGCTGCTGCAGCCTTGCGCATCTCCAGTGCCCAGCCCAGGCCCTGGCCTATCAAAGGTACTCAGGAGCTCCCTGAACTGAGGGGGAAATCACAAATAAAATGGGCGGAGAAGATAATGTTGTAATGAGAGAGAGAGTCTCTTTGTGTGTGTGTGTTGCAAATTCAGGTTTGTTGGAAGCCAAGGCCCTGGGAACTGGACTGGATGGTGTGTTGGTGTTGCTGGGAAGAACCTTCCCGTCTGTTCTAATTCTTCGTGGCCCATAAACTACAGAAGGAGGTGCTGCCCAGGCCGGCGCCATCTTCACAACGGCGCTACGTTTAAGCCCAGCGGTTACAGCCACCGTGTCCGTCCATCTCACTGGGGGTCTTATTCTTGATTTCTCTGAACCTCTGCTTTACCAAGCATGATGTTTTCCTCCAGGGACTGGGTCCCTCCTGATGACATGCCCAAAGTACACTCGGGGAAACCTGTATTCCTTGCTTCTAAAAGGAGGCTTCTGGCGATTCGGTTCCTGGTATTCGTCCTCAGCACCATTAATTCAAGTGTATCGATCCTTTTAATGGCTTTTCTTAGTCATTGTGTGACCTGCACAGACAGTTGAAGCCATTGAAGATACCGTGACTTGGGGCAGGCGCACCCTCCCCTCAGAGTGACATTTTCTTTCCTTTAAGAAGTCTTGTGCAGCAGCTCGCCCCAATGACAGATGTCGTTTTATTTCCCGACAGCTGCTTCCATGGGGGTTGGTTGCAGGTCCAAGGGAGACGGAATCCTTGGCAACTTCCGTCTCCTCCCCGCTTGTCATGATGCTGTTTATTGGTCCGGCTGTGAGGCGCTTTCTTTTCTCTGTGTTGTTTGATCCATAGTCCAGGTCCTAATTAAAAATCGCTACTATTCTGCACACCCCGAATGCACCCCTTTCTGTGGTTTGGGGGCGGGTCAATGTCTGTCTGTTAAAAGAGGCTTCGGTGAATTGGCCCACTGAAGTCTCTGGTTCAAACACCCCCAGGTTGTCAGTGCTCCAGCAGGGGAAAAACAAAACAACCAACCCAGCTATTAAACAGGAAGAGATCTCTGGGGGTTCTCATTCAGGCAGAATCCACTCTTGGCTAAGTTCCCAGAGGGTCTCCCGATACCTGGCCAGATGGTCTGTGTACCCTCAGGACCCCAGAGGAGTAAAGCCAGCCCCACAAGATCCAGTCAACCTCCTCACACCCACGCTCGCCTCTCTGTGTGGAACTTGTGTCTAATTGTCTTAGGGAGTTGTATTCCTCTCCCGTGGCTGCTCGAATGAATCCCGCTCGTCGAGTGGCTTCCTGACACACAAATGCACTGCCTTAGATTCTGGGGGTCAGAAGTCCAAAGCCAGAGTCACTGACTGCCAAGTGGGTTCTTCCCGAGGCCCTAGGGGAGAGTCTTATTCCCCCCTGCTCCAACTTTTAGAACCTGCCTGCATTCCTGTCCTCTGAGCCCTTCCTCCACCTCCAAAGCCCCAGCAAACCATCTTCTCTCCTCTCCCTCCTCCCGACTCAGATTCCACTGCCTCCCTCCCTCTTGCTCGACCATGCTGGCTCCATCTGGAGAATTCAGGCTAGCCGCTCCATCTCCAAATCTTTAGCCTAGTCACACCTGCAAAGTCTGTGTAAAGCAACATCATAGCCACGGGCTTCAAGAATGAAAGTGTAGACATCTGTGGAGGGGCCATTCCTCCTATCACAGGGATTCTTCATTCAAGATGAGAATTCAGATTTGGAGAAAGGTATGCCGGGACACCTGCTTGTGAGTGGCATCTAATGGGCAGTCCCCTCGGTGTGTGGCTCTGCACTGTTTAGCCATACACAACAGGAAATCACACACATTGGGGGGGGGGCATTGAGAGCCTTCATTTGGAACTGTGGGTGAGCCCCTAACCGCACCAGCTTGTACCCACCCAAGAACTCTGCCCTCCTCAAAGGCAGAAGACTCTGCTTGGGGCAGTTACTAAGTGCCCACAGTAGGCTGCGCAGATGTAAAAATGCCCAGACACCCTCTCTCCGCCCCCACAGGCGCTTATATCTAAGGGGAGGAGAAAGGCACGTGAGCAAGTATTTTTAACAGCAGGCAGGATGTGACAAGTACTGTAACAGTGACAAGCCAAGGTGAGTGGGCAGACAGAAGACAACAGCAGGTCGCGCCCTCAGCCGTGTCAGATGTTCATATCATAGGCCCCAATTAGGGGCTCAGAAAGAAATGTGATCACTGAATATTCACCATATATGAGGGGGACCCCACCAAAAACACACAAGTTATGCTGGGCAGAACTTTCATAGTGCACAATTTCCCCACTCGGCAAGCATCCAGCAACTTGCTCTGACTTAGTGTACCCAGTCGCATTGTCTGTGAAGGTTCTCCGTGGTCATAGTGAAATTTCTTGTAAAAACACTTTCGCTCCAACCTCATTTTTTGTGATGGCCGATTTCGGAGAACAGCGTGGGGCTGTGAAATTGTGTGTTCTGCTCAGGGAAAAGTGCCGCAGAAACTGTTGTGATGTTGAGTGCACCTTACAAGATAGCCCTATGGGAAAAACTCAGGTGTAGGAGTGGTTTTCTCATTTCAAAAAAACTGAAATGTCGATTGATGGCAAACCTCGTTCTGAACGTCCATCAACTTCCTGAACGGATGAAAATGTCTATTTTTAGGGCATTTGGAGTTTGTTCCACCAGATTAGACTGTTAATCAACTTTCTATTTAGAGGTTCTGAAAAGATTGTGTAACAGTGTTTGGCAGACGGGCGACTGGTTTTGCCACCCCGACAACGCACCTGCTCACGCAGCCCTCTCCGTGCTCCAGTTTGGGGCAAGAAACAGCATGTCTCTCTTGCCCACACTCCACTCAACCTGACCTCGCTCCCCGTGACTTCTCTTTGTTTCTGGGAATTCAGAGGGACATGAAAGGACAGCGATTAGAGGACGGAGAGGTGCAAACAAAAACAAAAATACGAGGGAGGTGCTGTCAGCCATCCAAACAGATGAGTTTGAAAAATGTTTCCAAGAATGGAATCGCAGATTGGACCGGTGTTTTAAATACAATGGCGAGTACTTCGAAGGTGGTAAGACTGTTTTGTAGCGCTCGCGTCGGCAGCACATATACTAAAGTTGGAACGATACAGAAGATTAGCATGGCCCCTGTGCAAGGATGACACGCAAATTCGTGAAGCGTTCCATATTAAAAAAAACAACAAAAGACTGTTTTATAAAAAAATTTAAGTACCTAGGGGAAAATTTCTGGGGGTTTTCTTGGTACTCCGGGGGTGATGTGGTGGTGGTGGTGGTGGTGTGTGTGAAATGCTATGTTTTTAATTTTTTTTCACTTTATTAAAGGTCCTTGGTTCAAAAGAATTGTTCACGTATGATGATCTGATGATTGAAGTTAAGACATTTATTATATGCAAAGGCTGATGAAAGTTAAGACCAGGAGAATTCTCTAGGCATAGTAGAAGTTAGAAAGACAGTCTGGGATAAAATGAGGAACTGATACCAAGGGCTCAAGTAGAAAGCAAATGTTTTGAGAATGATGATGGCAACAAATGTGCTTGACACAATGGATAGATGGATGGATTGTGATAAGAGCTGTACAAGCACCCAATAAAATGTATGTGTGTGTATATATATATATATAAAGAAAGAAAATCTGGCTAGCTTTATTTCCTGCTGAATCTGACGTCATCATGTCCTGTAATCTGGGCTGGGTCCTGGAGAGCTGGGACTTCCCAGGATGTTTGGCTTCCTGGTTAGAAAGGTTTACATGTTCCTTCAGAAGCACAGGATTCTCCAACCAGAACTCCCTCCAGTCCAGAACATGGTTTTAGAAAATACAGCTGACATCTCTGGGGCAAACAAAACCAAGCTTGTCTTAGTATGGTCATGGAAACCAAGTTGACACCTCATTTTCACCTTGTTAGCAAGGACGCTGTGTTGTGGGCAAACCTGGTAGGAGGGTTGGCCCGGGTGGCAGGGTTTTGAGTTAAGCTAATTGCTGTCCTAAAGTTCAGCCACTTAACACTACACCAGTCGGAATCCATCATCAGACTCTTGACTACCTTCCTCCTCTTTCCATATTCTCACCCACGTGTACACAGTTAGCCCCTCCCCAGTCTGCGACTGCTTGGTTGGTGCCTGGACCACGCTGGGTCACCAAGGCCTGCCTCCAACTTCCCAGAGCAGAAAGCATCTGTAACCCTCTGGACCATCCTCACCTGCCCATCCCCACTCCCAGTACCTGGACCATCCCCACCTTTCTGACAACCTGTCCTGGCTGCCCTGGGAGCACACAGAGCGGGGCTGCTGGCTGTGTGGAGGGAGGCAATTAGCTTCAGGATCCTTCACACGATGGGAAAAAACAACCCACAGTCATTTCTGTCTGGCTCTGAAATGTGTTTTGTCCTTTTTATTTGCACACGGTGTCCCCGACATTCTGGGAACTCACTTTAAACAAAACCGCGATGCCGCCTGTGGAAAGGGGCTTGAGGGAGCGGTATAGGCAGTTTAAGGGCCTCTTCCAAGTGCAGCATGGGTCCCGAGTCTGTCCCCAGCAGCAGTGAGTGCTCGCAAACAGATCACTGAAGCTGGTGGCACTGAGGGGGCAGGCTGTTAACCTCAAGGTTCTTATCCTGCCAGAATTGGGGTGAAAATGATCTGCCCCACAGCAGTGGCGGAGAGGCGAAGTGAGATAACAGTTTCATCGTTGTACACATAGCGATCAATGTGAGCGCTCTCTCCTAGGCACCTTCCACCCCACCACCTCCCTCTGCTGCTCAGACCAATCCATAGGACCAACCTGAGCAGAAGGTCTTGTTCCTCTAAGTGGGAGAGATGTCACGTGTTAGGTGCTTCCCATGCGTGCCTCCCTTTCTCTTCCTCCTCGCCCCGGCCCCCCAGCTTCTTTCCTGTGTGTCCACTACACAGGCCAGTCACTGTTCAGACTTGGGGACGGTGGAGAACCTGTCTGATTTGCAACCCCCCCCCCCCCATTCCACAGCTAACCGGGTTGACTGTACCAGGTTCATATGTTAAGTCCCTTCTCTCCCAATGAAAAGCCGAGGCATTCCAGTTCAGCAACGTCCCCGTCACTGTTTCTGTTCACACCCACTCCCTGGAAGGGGTGGAAGACCCAGAAAATAAAGTACCCCCCATAAGCCTGGAGTGTGGTAAACATGTAACTCAGGCTTCCTGGGAAAGCGAGCCCCTTTGAGTCCTGGTGATTGGTCCAGAGAACACTACAACCGCCAACAGAGACCACATGAAAGGCAGCATTGGACGGAACACCCCTGTAAGCAGATTCTGCGGGAGCCCACCGCTGCCTTCCACCTCAAATTCAGATGCCTCACACCTCATATTTTTAACTGCCCCGTACGCTAGCTCTGGTGGCATAGTGGTTGCTTGTTGGGCTGACATCCCCAAGGTCAGCAGTTTGAAACCTTCCGGCTGTTCTACAGGAAAAAGATGGGCTTTCTATCCCTGTAGAGTTTCCGACCAGGAAACTCACGCGGGCAGTTCTAGGCCGTCCTACAGGTTTACTCCGAGTCAGAGTTGACTTGATGGCGGTGAATTTGGTTTGGCGTTTTTGTTCTTTTTAACACTAGTTGGCTTTGAGAGCCGGAAAGAGGGGAATATAATTCTTGCTGTTTGGGAGGTGAAATGGGGACAGGAGGAAAATGCGGTTGACACTGTATACAAGCCACTGTATGCAGTTTCGAAGCCTGGGCCTTGTTTTCTATTTTTCACGTAACACCGGCGCATAGAGATTTTTCTCACATTGTGAAGAATTATTTATGTAAAAACCGACTTCACCCCATTCATGATAGTGTACCATTGGCGATGGCCGGGGGATCAGGTACCAAGGTGGGGTGAGGGCAATGGAATGCTTTCTCTCTGCAGTTTGGTGCTCGGTACATGAAGATTCATGTCCTGAGCCTTGATATATGTGTTAGTCCCGGTAGACTAGAGAAACAAATTCATAGAGACTCATGTGTATGAGAAAGAGGTTTATACACAAGAGCAGTTGAATATTGAGAAAACATCCCAGCCCAGTCCAAATCAAGTTCCATAAGTCCAATATTAGCCCATATGTCTGATACTAATCTATAAAGTCCCCTTCAGACTCACGAAATACATGCAATTATGCTGAATGCAGGGGAATCACAGGCCAGTGGGTTGGAAGTCTTAGAGATCCAGTGGTGTTGTAAGCATCTCAGCACTGGCAGGGGTCTCTCCGTGGCTTCTCCAGCTCCAGAGGTCTGGTTGCAGCAGGGTAGGCCCATGTGGCTTCTCCAGCTCCCGGGGCGTAGCACCATGTGTCTTGTCAGTAGAGTGTCTCTCAGGGAGTGAGCCGAGAGAGATGAGGTATCTCCACCGCCAAGGAAGAAAAAGCAAGAGTTCCCAGAATTTTCAGAGAAGGCCATGCCCACACAGAGGCCTCATTGGTTATATATTGATTGACAGACCAGACCCCACCCCTTCACTCATAATTCTCTCAAATTGATACCAGATTATGTAACTACAATATATTTGTGAAAGCCTTACATATTGCATAATGAATTAAAATGTAAATAGTACTAAAATGGTTAAATAGCTGACCGTGTAGATATGTCATAATTTATTCAGTTTACAGGATTTTTATTGGCTACTCGTGATTTTCAACTTTGAGCTCTGAAATACTGTAGCATTAAAAGTCGTTGGGTGCTAAGCTGTGTCTGCATTTTAGTTCCTTGCTTGGGATAGAGTTTCAGAATTGGATTGTTGGGTCAAAGGAATATGGTCAGTGCTTATCACCCAGCTGGGTGGATTTACTCTCATGGCTATTGTGTTCTCTCCACTGTACTTCACCAGCAAAGGTCTGCTCTTACTATTTTCATCTTTGCTACGTTTCTCGTGGTTTAGATGGCATTTCTTTGATTATCAGGGAGATTCAGCACGCACCATGTAAGACTTTTTCAAGCTGCTGTGTGCATGTATGAGCGCAGGTTTTTACAGACACACTTGCATGGAGTGGGAGGGTCTTGTTGATGTGGAAAGGGGCCCCTGTCTGGCTGGATGAGAACCAGCTGTGCAGCTAGACATTTGTCTCCCCGCAGTGCCGCCAAGCTCCTGGACAAGAACCCGTTCTCCGCCAGCAACCCGAACCCTCTGCTCCCATCTCCTGCCAGCCTCCAACTGGCTCAGCTGCAAGCCCAGCTCACCCTCCACCGGCTGAAGTTGGCACAGACAGCTGTCACCAACAACACAGCGGCTGCCACGGTCCTGAACCAAGTGCTCTCCAAAGTGGCCATGTCCCAGCCACTGTTCAACCAGCTGAGGCATCCATCGGTCATCAGTGCCCCCCACAGCCATACTGGGGTGCCCCAGCATGCTGCCGCCCTGCCCACCGCCCGGTTTCCCTCCAATGCAATTGCCTTCCCATCCTCCGGTCAGCCCCGAGGTCCAGCCCCTGCTGGGAGCCTTCCCAGCCAGCCCCCCAGCACTGTGGTGATACATCCTTTCAGCGGGGTCATGCCGCAGACCTCCGTCCAGCCAGGTGTCCTCCTGGGGATTGGCAAGTCTGGGCCCACTGCTACGACTGCAGGTTTCTACGAGTATGGCAAAGCCAATCCTGCCCAGGCATATGGCTCTGAAACAGACAGCTTTCTGCCAGGTACGGCCTCGACCTCGGGCAGTGTGAACTACGAAGGCCACCATGGCCACACAGGGCCAGATGGCCAACCTGCGTTGCCGAAAGACTTCTATGGACCCAGTGCCCATGGCTCACATCTGGCAGGTGGGTTTCCAGCCGAGCAGGCTGGGAGCATGAAAGGCGAGGTGGGCCCACTGCTGCAGGGCACAAACAGCCCGTGGGAGAGCTCCCATGGATTCTGTGGCCAGAACAAGCTGGACCTCACAGCAGGCCCCAGCCTGTGGCCCCCACCCCTCAGCCAGCCTTATGAGCTATACGACCCCGAGGAGCCCACCTCAGACAGGACCCCACCTTCCTTTGGGGGCCGGCTGACCAATAACAAGTCAGGTTTGGGCGGTACCAGGCGGCGGGCCAAGGAAGAGCAGGCAGTTCTACCCGTGCGGCCCCTGCAGGCTCAGGAACTGAATGACTTCCACGGCATGCCCCCACTCCACCTGCCACACACCTGCAGCATCTGTGACAAGAAGGTGTTTGATCTGAAGGTGAGTCCAAGGCAGTCTGGGAGTTACAGCAAGAACCTACCAGGTTGCCACCATGACCCCCTTACTCTCTGCTCCTAGAAAGGGGATGCGACATTTGGGGATTGGGTACCAGTATTTTGCCATCTATATCCTTGGCTAAAACATAGATGTTCTATAACCAAGTAGCCTGTGGATGGTACAGATAGTTAATGCACCAGACTGCTAGTTGGAAGGTTGTCAGGTCAAGTCTACCCAGAGGTGCCTCAGAAGAAAGATCTGGTCATCTACACAGAGGGTTCCCTTGAGTACCAATGGACTCTACCCAAAAGGCTGTTTCTGAGGATGTAGCTCATCTTCCTCCCACAGAGCAGCGGGTGGGTCTGAATCGCTAACTTTGCTAACTCAACGCATAACCACTACATCACCAGGTGTCCTGCCTTGGTGCTGCAGCATCTGGTTATTACAATCGAAGGGAATTTCAGAAACCAGTCAGGGCTTGTGCCTCCCTCGAAGTAAGAGATCATCACTCACGCTTTGTAGAGGAGAAAGCTGAAGCTAAGTGGGGTCCGGAGGAGCTCAGCAACTTGGAAATAGAGATAGAGCTTTAACTCAAAAGACCAAACCAAAACTCCTGCTGTGGAGTTGAGCTGACTCAGATGAGGCTTTCTACTCCCCTAAAGAGTTAGTCTCTGAAACCCACAGGGACAATTCTATTCTGTCTGGCAGGGTTCGCTTTGACCTTCCCAGCAGTTGTAAAATGTTTTGAAGCCCTGCAATCAAAAGCCCCATACATTTTCCCTCTTATAAACATAGGAGAGGGGTACCCCCGACAAAAAAAAACACGGTGTTCTTTTTTTTTTTTTTATGTTAGCGGTGTAGTACATTTGGAGTTCATTCCACCAGGTCAGACTGTTAATCAAGCTTTCTGTTTAGAAGTTCTGAAAAGATTGTGTAACTGTGTGACCAAAAAGGGCCTTGATCTGTGCCAGACAAGGGACTGGTTTTGCCACCATGACAATGCACCTGCTCACGCAGCCATCCCAGTGCTCCAGTTTGGGGCGAAAAACAGTATGCCTCTTGCCCCACGCACCTGACCTCGCTCTGTGTAACTTCTTCTTGTTTCCTCGAATGAAAAGGGACACGAAAGGACAGCGATTTAATGACGTCGAAGAGGTGAATTAAAAAACAGGGCAGGTGCTGTCAGCTATCCAAACAGATGAGTTTGAAAAATGTTTCCAAGAATGGAATCACAGATTTGACAAATGTATCAAGTGCAATGGAGAGTACTTTGAAGGTGATAAGGTTATTTTGTAAAAAAAAAAAAAAAATTAAATACGTAACTTTGGGGAGAAAATCTGGGATTTGGGGGTACCCCCTCGTAAATATGATGCAGAGAAGTATTCCAAAGCAATCATAATTGTAAGAGTGGCAGCTAATGTATCCCAACTCCTTTCTGTATGCCGTCAATAACTCCACAAGACAGACACTATTATCATTTCATAGACGCAGACGAGGAGCCTAAGCCCTAGAGGTGACTTGCTCAGGGCCCCCTAGCTAGAAGGTGGCGGACGGGAGATTCAAACTTGGGTCAGACCCCTCCCAGAGCTGCCTCTCCCACACTCTGGGATGTACTGCCCCCAGTTTGGAAAGCATGTAAGCCCGTGCTTTGAGGAGGCCGTCACACTGCAGCGGGCCATGAACCTCAGCTTGGGTCCCTTCATTAAAGGGCAGTCCTTTTGCCCCAGTCTCCAGCTGCCATGGGGAAGAGATTCCTCTCACTCGTAATGTGAGCCCAGCCGCATGGAGGAATGGGTGGACTTTCCCTGGGGGCTAGTTGAGAGGAAGGTGTGTGTGTGTGTGTGTGTGTGTGTGTGTTTGGGTGGGGTGAAAATGGGGAGCAGGGCTTGGAGCCTAGGTGTAAGGAGGAAGGGGTGGGGAGTGTTGAGCAGGTTGGCTCTGGGCCCTTCGAGCCCCCTGCACTCACCCCTCACCTCCTCCTTCCTGCCAACCCGAATCTGTCTGCCATTTTTCTTTTCTTGGGGCCTAGGACTGGGAGCTACACGTTAAAGGGAAACTGCACGCCCAGAAATGCCTGGTCTTCTCTGAAAGGTAAGTGTTCCCAAGAACAGGCTCACAGATACCCACCAAGCCCCTGCTGGGGCTGCAGCAGGCCAGGCCCTGTCCTCCAGACCCTGGGTGGTTCCCATCTTTTGGCTGCGTGACAAGACAAGCTCATCTGTGAACACGGGTATCAGCCTGTGTTCAGACCCCCGCTTTCAGCTCTTTCGGGGAGAAGCCTGGGAGTGAGTCATCAGTAAAGCTGTTGCATTGACCGTGGAACTGTTTCCCCCTCCCCACCTTGCTCCAGCGCTAGCGTCCGGTGTGTGCTCAGCTCGGCCGAGGGAGCCTTGTGTGCCTCGCCCAACAGCACGGCCGTGTACAGCCCTGCCGGGAACGAAGGTGAGTGAGCGTCTGCAGACAGCAGGTCCCCAAGGCATGCTTTCCAGTCCAACGGTCATGCCCTTCTGATCGTGTTACAAAGCAAACAGATTCCAAGCCACAAAATGTATTGGGCCTGCTGTTGAGGCCCGTGGATCTTTTCTGAGATACTTCAGACAGCATGCTTAGCCTGCTGTTATCATGACCAGAGGCGTGATGTCACTGGTCGCCCTGAAGAGGAAACGTTCATTTTCCTCTGCTGCTTACGTCCTAGGAAGGCGGGAGTGGGGAATGGGAAACGATGCACTTCAGCACGAGGCTGCTCTATTTGCTCAGACACTGGATTAACTGAGCCCTAATGGGAGGGCTTGGATGGCTTCCCTTTGGTGAGGCGGGTGATGTAGCCAGTATGGATGACGCCGAGGGCCTTATACTGGTATAAGGTCTGAGGAGGCTTGGTAGATGGAGCAGGTGTTTACCTGGCTGGTGTCATTTGTCGTTTAGACTACACCTCAAATCTTGGAGCTTACGTGGCCATTCCAGCAAGATCATTTCCCGCAGCTTCCCCGGCGACTAATGTGAGTACAGAAGCGTCTTCTCCTCTGTCGTGGTCACCTGCCAGGTCTGGCCACTGCGTTGTGCCTTGCAGACAAAGCTGGGTGAAGACGGAGTCGGTGTGGTTTTGTGGAGCTCAGGAAAACAGTTCCCTGGAGAGAGGGGATTTCATTCAGTTTCAGAAATCCCAAACTCACTGGTGATACCGGGATGGTGGAGGGAAGGTGGGGTAGAAAGGGGGAACTGATCATAAGGATCTACGTATAACTCTTCCCTGGGGGACGGACAACAGAAAAGTGGGTGAAAGGAGACGTCAGACAGTGTAAGACATGACAAAATAATAATAATTTTAAATTAGCAAGGGTTCATGAGGAGGGGCGGGAAAAAGGGGGAAAATGAGGAGCTGATACCAAGGGCTCAAGTAGAAACAAATGCTTTGAGAATGATGATGGCAACTACAAATGTGCTCGACACAATGGATGGATGTGTGGATTGTGATAAGTGTTGTACGAGCCCCCATTGTGACCCTGTGGGATTGAGCAGAATTGTCCTTGGGTGTGGCTGAGGCTGTCAATCTTGACAGGAGCAGAAAGGCTCATCATTCTCCGGAGGAGCAGCTGGTGGTTCGAACTGCCGACCTTTAGCTAGCAGTCCAGTGTATAACCCACCATGCCACCAGGGCACCTTCATTCCGCCCAGGGAGTAGGACAACACACAGGTTTCTTTAGGGTGCATAAATTAAAAAGAATTTCTAGCACTTGGCCCTGATTTAAGGAAAGAATTGAAAAAAAGACATATGAGCTTTTTATAAAAAAGCAAATTCTGGCATATTTTTGAAGTGGACTGTTTTCCAGGAGAGGGTAACCCTGCAACTTGAACTGGAAAGAGAAAATGTGTTTAAATTAAGGAGCAGGTAGTATTAGGGTTTTGCTGGCTGCGTGGGGGAACTGTCACTGGCATATGAGGCAGTTTGTGATGTTGGCTTTCTTCTCTCTGTACCCAATGCCATCGAGTAGATTCTGGCGCATAGCGATCCTGTGAGGCAGGGTAAAAACAGCTCCTTAGGGATTCTGAGACTGCCAATCCTGACAGGAGCTGACAGCCTCTTTGCTCTTCCCTGGTGCGGTCGGTGGATCTGAACTGCCGACCTTGCACTTGGCCCATGTGATTTTTTGTCCTCCAAAGCTCTGAAAGTATCCTCCTTCCTTTTTCTTCTTTGGGTTCAACCACTGTCTCCTTCCTGCTGCTGGTCAGCCTGCTCCTTTCTCCCTCCCCAGAGACCCAGGGAAGGGGCATGCCTGCCATTCACAGAGGGCCTCTGGCTGAGTGTTGCTAGCAGGGGCTTGTTTGTGCTTGCGCTTTTCAAAGTCACGCTGAGCAGCTGGGGCCCTTTCTCTCTCCTCCCGCAGGAGCGCTAGCTCAGAGCAGGTCTCTTCCACCCGCATCCCCTCACCTGTGGACATTCTTGCAAAACCTCAAAAGAGGGAGACACCACTTGCCGTGCCAGTGTGAGAGCCTGGTGGGGGACTGAGCGGGGAGGTTTCTCAGGAGATGTGGGTGAGGCTTCTGGGGCTGGGAGTTCTGTGTGTTTGCCTCCATTAATGTGTGATGGTTCGTGGGTGCCATGCTGTCAGAGAGACCCATGGGCCTGTGGAAAAGGATCTTGTTGCTGCCCTCTGCCCGCTCTCCCTGCTTAGAGCCACGTCCAAGTCATCGGCCGCTGTGGTCGGCACTTGGAAAGGCTGTGTTTGGCCAGCCCTGGTCATTTGTTTTTGTGTGTCGATGCTGATGAGCAAGCGAAGCCTGTGCCTTGCTGGGGGCACTGGCACTTCCAGCATCTTCCACACCCCGGGGCCATGGTGGCACCTCTGTGCCTGCTGTTTGGCTCTGAGATCCCACCCTGGACACTGAGGTGACTGCCACAAGATAGGAGGACCAGATGGGGCGACTGGTGGCTTGCGTGTTGACTCCATTCTGAGGCTGGATCCCTTTATTAAGAGTGACGGGCTAAAAAAAAAAGTGACGGGCCGGACAACTCTGTAGTCTGTGCTATATGTCGTTTGTTCCCGCCCTTCACCAACAACCATTGTGGGCAAGACCCTTTCCTATGTGTGTGGTGTCAAGGGGCTTATGGTCAAGGTCTCCTTCTGGAGTCCACCAGCTGTGTGGCCCCAGGCAAGGCCTTTCGCATCCGTAATCATGCGTTTTGAAGAGACATGGCTTGGTTCTCCACTGGCTAGTACAGTTTATCATTCTGAGTGTGTCGCAAATCTTGGACCCTCCTGAGACCAGTCCCAGAGGCCGTTTGGCTCATTGCTCAGTGCTGAAGGGAAGGGAGGAGGCCCAGGCTTCCAAGTTGTCCTGCGACAGGGAGGATCGAATAAGAGACATGCGTGATCATGATTTGTGAGCTCTCCACTACATGAGGAACAATAATCTTATTGAGCAAGACACCGTCTTGCTTTTAATCTCTCCTATCCCAAGCCATTGAGTCTTAAGAAGTGGCTGGTTATCTGCCATCTCTGGTCGAGATGCATGGCTTCTCAACTCAGTGGGAGGCAGCATTGGAAAGTTGGCAAATGCAGCAGAATTGGGAGGCACAAGTCATGGATTTGAGTCCTGTCTTACTTCCTTACTAGTTATGTGTCCCTGAGCAAATCCCGGAGGGATCTCCAACCCTCTGGATAAAAAGAAAGCATGATAAGGGAATAGATGAGATATATATTCTAAGTGTATTACTAAGAACATCACTGTTCTAAACATGTTTGCATGTACTAGCACATCTAATCTTCAAACAAACCCGATGAGGTAGATATTATGGCGATCTTAATTTGATAGTTGCAGCAATTGCGTCAGAGTGAGGCTAAGTACCTTGCCTAAGGATTCAGAACTGGTAAACAGAACCATTGGGGTTTGAACCCAGATAGCCTGACTTTAAGGAGACTTGTTGGCACAGTGGTTAGAACATTTGACTGTGAACCCAAGTGTGGGTGATTTACACCCTCCAGCTGCCCCATGAGAGAAAGGCGTGGTCGTTGATGTCTGTAAAGATTGCAGTCTCGGAAACCCACACGGCAGGTCCACTCTGTCTGATGGTCACGAGGAGCTGGGATTGATGAGATGGCAATGGGGTGGCTTGGGTTGGCTTTAGGATCCTCACCTCTCACCACAGGGCCATCTGCCCTCTCTGGGTGTCTCTTAAGTCTTCGTGTCACTGGATCCTTCTCTGTAGATAAGTCCCTTTCTCCTCCCCTGAGGCACAAGCTGCTGAGGAGAATCTCAGGCGCTGACCCATATGTGCCCGAGGCTGGCAGTACACCACAGGGTTGTCAAAGGCTGCCATCTCTAAGTAGATGGCCGGGCCTTTCTTCTGAAGTTCTTCTTGCTGGACTCAAACCTCTAGCCATTTGATTAGAAGCTGAGGGTGCTGACCATGTGCACCCCTAGGGTCACTGTAAGTCAGAATGGGCTCAACAGCAGCGCTGAAGGTTGTCGGAAAGGTGCCAGGGACTTCTCGGGCCTCAGCTGACCAGGGATCAAGAGAAAAAGGCCAGTGAGATCCAGCCAGCCCCTGAATTGGGCTGCCTCTTGGCAGCGTCTCCCAGGATTAACTCAGACCTAGAAAGGCCTTTTCTTCAGATCTGGTGTCAGCTCTGTGAGGTCCTGCTGGTCACATGAGCTTTTCCCCAGGGAGTCTGGGATCAAGCATGAAGCCCACTGCCATCTTGTCCTGCATGGTCAGCGACTAGATGGCCACAGCTTTCTCACCGATGCAGGTCTTTTTGCTGGCTGATTGTGGCCCATGGAATTGAACGCAGGCATGTCTCACCTTAGGAAAACCCGAAAGACAAAAATGTTGGCTTTGGAAGTCAAGCTGAAAACAAAGAGCCCGTGACTGAAAGCTACTGTACCAACCCGGCTTCCTTCAATAACAGGAGAGGCTCTAAGCGAAATTATTGATTATATATATGTGTGTGTGTGTATATATACGTATATATAGACACAGGTACATATATATGTGCTATGCATCTGGCTACTTGTTGGGCTGTGATCTGCATGGTCAGCAGTTCCAAACCACCTGTCACTCCATGGGAGAGAGACTGGGCTCTCTACTCCCGTCAACAGTTCCCATCTCAGACATCCGCAGGGAGGTAACTGTGAGTCTGTGTCACCTCGATGGCAGTGCGTGTGGTCTTAGAATATATCTATTTGCTGCTTCTGGTTAGTGACTCCCAAGGGAAGCCATCAGGGTTGATGGTTCTGTCACTAGAGGGGCCCCTGCCAGCCTCTGAGAAGGGCCCAGCACACTTCACATGCGCATCTGTGTTGTTTTTGTCTGCTTCCAAAATGTATGCTTACTGTGAAGATTCAAGGGGAAAAGACAGACAATGATAATGACATTAAAGATTGCCCCCTGCTCCCACCACCTGACTCACCCCCCCCCCCACACACACACAATTGAAAAGCCACAAATACTTTGATGTATTATCTTCCAGAACGGGTTTCTAGTGCCAAGCCAGAGTTTTCTCTAGTCCCAACGACATACTACATCTCTCCAGAAGTACTTGCCATTGAGTGAAAGCAGGGAGGCCGGGATTCACCCAGTGCAAACTCGCCCTTGCAGGGGAGTGAAGCACCGTGACCGCCCTTGACCTTCTGCCCTTAATTGGGAGGAACACGTGTCAGGGGCTCTGGGGCGAGGTCTGCGGACCAAACTGCGCCACACTCCAAAATGACCACCAATGCCATATGCCACTGCCACCAACTCTGACCAAGACCCTAGGTGGAGTTTCAGCTCATCCCGACCCCGCTGGAGTCGAAAAGAAGCCTTTGGTGGGCGTTTATTTTTGGTGGGAGCGCACCGGCCGGCTGGGTCGTCGGAGTGATCGCTGCTCGGTGTGCAGCCCCTGCAGGCCCCGAGAGGGCAGTGGTCACTTTCACTTAAGCTGCTGCCATTTGGCTGAGCTGCGACACTTGATCCTGGGCTGGCCGCGTGTTATAAACAGTCTCCTCCGGTTTCGGGCCGGCCCTCCGGCTGTAAATAGCGTGCTGCCGCCTGGCCGGCCGCCTGCCCCCTGAGCCTGGCTCTGCGTTAGCAGCAACTCGGAGTTCAGTAGCTGCCCCGGCCCAGATGGGGCTCCCTGACCTGAGTACTACATGCTGTTTTAGGGCCCCCACCTCCCCGTTCCCTCCCCGGGACCTTGCACATCAGGCACTTACATAAATAAGCCCAGGAATGAAATATTTCTAGGACAGCTGTCTGTCGACCTTGGCCTGCCTGGTTCCTGGCTCAGAGCACTCTGGGCATCTACATTCAGTGAACTGGCCACTGCTGCGCACTGCTGGGGAATCAGCCCAGAGTGAAATGCCACCCCGCCTTGCTCGGTCCTGGTCTGAGATGGTGGCAACGGTGGGATCTATAGCACTTGTACTGAGGTAGAGCGCCCGGGCCCTCCTGCCGGCCCAGCGCAGTCCGGGAACTCAACCGAAACATGTTCCGCTGCCTCGCTGGGAGCTGCTTTAGCCAGGAACCCACCTGGGCCTCCCCCGGGGAAGGCTACACACCACCCACCACTACCCCTGTCCTCTCCCAAAGGGCCCCCTTGTACATTTTTAAAGAGAGCAGAACTGGGTAGGTTTCCCCTATTTTTTTAAAAAACAAATCACAATTTTTATTTCTTTTTGCAAATGACTGCCTACATTGTATGCAAAATACAGACAGTGGAAATAAGACATGGAAAATCTGATGCTGCGAGATGACTGAAGATAAATGTCTTTTTACTGTCTCTCTCTCTCTCTCTCTCTCTCTCTCTCTCTCTCTCTGAGGAGCCTGGCATAGCTGGGTAACCATTGGACTGCTCAACTCCAACATCAGCGGTTCAAACCCACCAGCTACTCTTTGGGAGAATATTGAGACTATCTATTCTCATAAAGAGCTACAGCCTCAGAAACCCTCGATAGGGTTGCTGTGAGCCAGAATTGATTTGTGGGTGCATTTGTACAGATATTTATGAAAAGCTTTTTTGTTTCTTTTTTTGTCTTTTGGGGAAAAACCCAGAAGACACACAGTCGTGGCTGAGAAGTGTCCTGGCACACAGTGGGCTCCTGTGTGTCAAAGTGGAACGGCACCCTGATGCCGACATAGATCTGAGTTTGCAGACACAGAGCCCCAGGCTTTCCTTCTGAGGCAGCTCTGGGTAGATCAACCCAGCCTCCAGCTTGTAAATTAGTAACAGGGACATGAACACCTGGGGATTACATAAATTATGTCATGTATGAGGGTAAGTGAATATATCTGTGTGTGTATATATGTGTGTATGTTGCTACTATGGTTGCAGTTCATGCACAAGCTTCTCAACAAAACACATTTAAACATGTCACTGTGATCTGTGTGTGGCCACAGACAAGTTTTCGCAGACATTTGCTTGTCTTGTTCGAGTTACTCCGACTGCTCATTGCCATCGAGTGGATGCCATCTCTTTTTTTTTTCCTGCAGTAAAAGATGATTTTAGTGGGGGCTCTTGCTAGTTCTTATAACAACCCATACATCAATTATATCAAGCATATTTGTATATATGTTGCCATCATTGTTTTCTAAACATTTACTTAAAAAAATCATTTTATTGGGGGCTCGTACAACTCTTATCACAATCCATCCATTGTGTCAGGCACATTTGTACATTTGTTGTCATCACCATTCTCAAAACATTTGCTTTTCTACTTGAGCCCTTGGTATCAGGTCATTTTTCCCTTCCCTCTCCACCCCTCTCCCTCATGAACTCTTGATATTCTATAAATTATTTTTTGTCATGTCTCATACTGTCTGATGTCTCCCTTCATCCACTTTTCTGTTGTCTACCTCCCAGGGAGGAGGTTACATGTAGATCCTTATGATTGGTTCCCACTTTCTACCTCACCTTCCCTCCACCCTCCTGGTATCGCCACTCTCACCACCTTGAAGGGATCATCTGTCCTGGATTCCCTGTGTTTCTAGTTCCTCTCTGTACTCATGTACATCCTCTGGCCTAGCCGGATTTGTAAGATAGAATTAGGATCATGATAGCAGGGTGGGGAGGAAACATTTAAGAACTAGAGGAAAGTTGTATGTTTCATCATTGCTACACTGCACCTGACTGGCTAGTCTCCTCCCTGCGACCCTTCTGAAGGGGATGTCCAGTTGCCTACAGATAGGCTTTGGGTCCCCAATCTGCACTCCTCCTCATTCACAATGATAAGACTTTTTTGTTCTTTGATGGCTGATACCCGATCCCATCGACAGATGCCAGCTCTTAATGACCCTTTAGGACAGGATGGGACTGCCCCTGTGGATTTCTGGGACTGTGACTCTTTATGATAGTAGAAAGCCTTCTCTTTCTCCTTCAGAGCAGCTGGTAGTTTCGAACTGCTGACCTTGTGGTCATGCCACCATGCCACCAGGTCTCCTTATTCTCTTTTGGGTGCTTTAAAAAAAACACCCCAACTTTTGTGTCCTGGGAAAGAAACAATTCTGAGATAAGGGCTAATAATGGATTTTTTAAAATAAAATGCAAGTGGAAAATGTCCCAAATGATTGAAGATTTTGCATCAAGTTTACAGGAATGCTTCATTGGGTCAGGCAATTTAACAGAGGTCCTGAAGACCCCAAAGATGAGCCAAGAGAAGGAAGACTGCCAAGCTCAACAAATAATGAATTGGTGGCAGAGATCCAGAAACTCATGGCAGAAAATCATAAAATTGCCATTGATGTAATAGCTGTTGAAGTTGAGTTCTTAGATGGTTTAGCATTTTCCATTTTAAGTAAATTAGTTTGCGTTTTAAGTTAAAAAGCTTGGGTTCAGTAAGCTTTCAGCTCACTGACCGTGAAAAGCATTGTTCAAAGAGCCAGTCTTCCCCTGGGTCTTTTAAGTAAGGCCAAAGCAAATGAAGATGCTTTTATGAAGCAAATCATAACCAGGAACAGGTCTTGGATTTGCCAATATGATTCTAAAAGCAAGGTCCAATTAAAATAGTGGATCTGCTGGGCTATTGAATTCAGGGTACAGGGGTCAGGTGTGGCAATTGTTTTGGGGGGAGGGGGCTCCCAAGGGGTAGCCTGGATATAATCTGTTTGAAGGACACAGAACGATCATGGGGCCTTATTCTGAAGATGTTTTAAGAACATTGAAGACTGCACCAGTGAAGGCGGGGAAAGTGGCACGGAAGAATTGTTGCCCACCAGAACAACGCACATGCTGGTCTTCCAGGGTGGCGTAGCTGTCCTGGGATCATTTAGTTGGGAAACCCTTATCCCGTCCAGCTGGCAGTCCTGATCTTGCCCCACCAGGCTTCTTTGTGGTCCCAGAGCTCAAACAACACTTCCAATGAATGCGATTTGAGTCTCTCAAGGACGCTAAAAGGGATGCGGTGTAACTTGAAGCATGCAGAGTTCTGCTGGGTCCGAAACGCTGCCTTCCGAAGTATGCGGACCTAGAAGGAGGGCGTGTAGCGAAGCAATAGTGTCATAGTTGGACGTGTTTAATAATGGTGTCTATGCCGTGTTGAAGTACTTTTTGACTTGCCCTTGTCTTCTGTTAATGCCATTTGCTTTTTTTCCCACTGAAGCTAGGTTCTTAATACATATTTTAATTGTTTTCTAGATATCTTTTCACATCAGCCCCTAAACACCTGTATTGGGTAACACCATCCAGTGCATCCACTCACTAGCATCAAGCAAGTTCCTGGTTGATAGACTCTTTTTTCATGAGGCCCAGGTTTCAGTGTCAAGGCTCCCACTGGTCAGATGCCACAGGTTACGTGCCTGCACTTCTCCCGGGCAGATGGGGGTGGGCCCGAAGACCTCTCTAGTCTTAGCACCCTGTGATTCTGATGTTTATACGGAATGTTGAGGTTGCTTGGCAGGTGAACCGCCCTTGCCTGTTGGCAAGTTGGGTACCAATAAACAGATTCGCTCTGAGTCGAAGTGACCTACTCCGCCCCATAAACCATTTAAAACTGTCAATAAAGGCAGCATTGGTGTCTGCTGTCCTGATGGATCCCCATTTTCTCTCTGCATAAAAACCAGCCATTTGCCCTGTCTGCTCTCAGGTGTGTTTTAAGCACTAGCACAGCAGAGGCCCACAGGCTTCGTGCCAGGTGAAATTAGGTCACAGCTACAGGAGATTGTGCTGGGGCACAGAGGCAGAGATTGACAACTGAATGTACACTTCAGAGCCCAACCAAGGACTCTGAGAGACTTCACTCGCTCTCAGCCCTATTGCCCTGAGCCACTTTTTAGTATAACACTGTGAGGGATTTGAATGGGCATTATTCTTTGAAATGGCCTTTAGAAGCCTGTTCTCACCTGCACCAGAGGGCATGAAAAATCTAGAATCTTCCTGCACAGGTCTGTCTGTTCCCATCACTGCTCATCTATAAAAGCCCTGACTTTGAGTTGAGAGGTGGGGTGGGGCGGGGGGGGGCACTGTAGTAGTAATAGTGAGTAATGAGGGCTTTAGTTACAACCCGATGACACTTGAACTTGATTAGGGATTTGACCTTGGCCTGGAGAGTGTGTGTGCCTCCTGAGGGCTCCCCAGGCAGAGCAGCAGGAGCCTGACCTCCCCATGCCCTCTTCCCTCTATGCAGCCTGGCGAGACCTGACTGGTCTTGTCACCTCCCACCCGCTCTTCAGACCGAGAGCACACTCATTAATCTTTCTTACTGCTGACTCTTAATATAGTTGAAAGTTACCTGGAAAATTACTGGAATGGTGTAAGGAACCCCCAGATGCCCTTGGTCCAGATTCACTGTTTTTCACACTTTTTCGTATTTACTTGATCATCCTCTTTCTGCGGGTCTTCCTGTCTCTGTCATCTATTCATCTCTTGCCTCTCATCACATTTGCGTTTTTAGAAATAATTTTCTTGGGAGCTTTTACAGATATAATAACAATCCCAAATTCAACTCGATCAGGCTTAGTGTACAATTGTGGCCACCACATCTGTGTTTTTCTCCTGAACATGGAGTAGGTTTGTAACATTGTGACGCTTCCCCTCTAACTAGTCCACTCCTGACTTTTCTGAGAAAATGGACTTTCTCTCATGCCGTCCAAATCCTTTTCTTCCCCCTTCACATCATTGGTCCCCAGGTGACACAAGTGGCTTGTGATCGACCGCTCTCCCAAAAGATGTGCGGTTCAAACCTGTACATCAGTGCTGTGGAAGGAAGGGCTGGAAATCCGCTTCCATCCCAATTCCAGCCAGGAAAATTCTATGGGCAATTTCTACTCTGTAAGGGGCTGCTAGGAATTGGAGTGGATGCGGAGGCAGTAGGTTTGGTGCAGGACCATCACCACTGTCGCTCCCTGCCATGACTTGATTCTGACTCATGACGACCCTGTAGGACAGGGTAGAACTGCCCCTGTTCCATTCTGAAACTTTTAACTATTTATGGGAGTAGACAGTGTCATTTTTCTCCCATGGAGCAGCTGGTGTGATCGAACTGCTGACCTTGCAGTTAGCAGCTCTTGTGGAGCCTACTCCTTTAACGATGGGAGGACAAAGAAACCTAGCCCGCAGGCATTGCACCAGGACACTTTATAGACATCGTGTGGCTGCATCTTCCATTTTGGTCCTTCCTGTTTTACAGAGGAGCAAACTCGGGCTAGAGAAATTCAGTAACCTGCCCAGACCCCAGGGTGGTCAGTCAGGAGCTGAGAGATGCAGACTTGTTTTTGCGGCGGCTGGTGTCCTGATGTACATCCATGTCATCATGGGTTTGTCCACAGAGAGAGAGGCTCCAGACTTTGCTCATCTCGAGTGCACCACCTCCCTGCGTGACACTGCTTGGGAAAGAGAAGCCCCAGGACATTGCAGAAATGGTAGACCAGGAGCTCACTGCTCAGAGCTGCCTCCAGCCTCATAGAGACGACCACTGTCATCCCAGACAA
The DNA here is from genome assembly GCF_050624435.1 of Tenrec ecaudatus. NCBI lineage: Eukaryota > Metazoa > Chordata > Mammalia > Afrosoricida > Tenrecidae > Tenrec > Tenrec ecaudatus. Next base: position 94,664,586 of record NC_134545.1, read on the forward strand.
ACATGCCGGAAAGATGGACAGGCTTCTGAACTTGTGCCTGGGTCAACAGGCAGGACCTCGAGAGGGGGACAGACAGGATGTGGGTTGGGACAGGGAGTGGGAAAGACATGCGTTTCCTGTTGATGCCTGGCATAGTGGGGAAAGTTGTCATTATCCTGGATGTCAGGGCTAGGTTGACAAAGCTTGGGGACGAGTGGAATTTGAGAAGTTAGAATCCCATCCTCACTGAGATTTTACAGCTTGAAAGGTCTTTTTTTTTTAAAATCATTTTATCGGGGGCTGGTACAACTCTTATCACAATCCATCCATTGTGTCAAGCACATTTGTACATTTGTTGCCATCATCATTTTCAAAACATCTTCTTTCTTCTTGAGCCCTTGGTATCAGCTTCTCATTTTTCCCCTCCCTCTGCCATCCTCCCTCCCTCATGAACCCTTGATAATTTATAAATTATTATTATTTTTTCATGTCTTACACTGACCAATGGAAAGGTCTTCAGACATATTAGGCCTCCTTCCCCATTCCAGACTTTGAGAAACCAAAGCTCAACCAAGGGTCAGGAGCAAAAATGAGTTTGCCCTCATACGCCTAAGAAGTGGATATACTGGGATTCAAACCAGGTTTCTCTGACTTCCAGGCTCAGGGTCTTTCTACTATGTCAGGAAATCAGGAGCTTTTTACAGACCAACCAAAAGGAACCACATTCATCACAGATGAGTTAATTCCCACTCACAGTGACCATATAGGACAAAGCAGAAGGGCCACAAAGGGTGTCCAAAGAAGTAGACTTCACATCCTTCTCCCATGGAGTGGGCTCGAACTGCCAACCTTTCCACCAGCACCTGCGTGCTTAACCACTTGTGTCACCACCACCACCCACCCTCCTCCCCCCAACAGAAAACAAACAACACACTGCCATTGAGTTGATGTTAACTCATAGCAACCTTCCAGGACAGAGAACTGTTCCCGTGGGTTTCTGAGACTGTAACTCTTTACAGGGGTAGGAAATCCTGTGTGTCACTCAGCACCCCTTTTTGTAGTCCAACCTCCCCTTTATTATTTACTCCTCTCCCCCTGGGACCTCATATTGGGAGAAATTGTATCTGCCAACATCTCACAGGAATGAATATGTACTCTTTCGCCCATCTTTATTAGACAAAGACATGCCCATGCCACTCAGACTTCCTGACCACCTAAGATAGCATCCGAGGTCCTGGAATAAAGAAACACAAAGTGTGGTCTCAGCTTGGGTTTTTGAAATGTCAGTGGTGATGCTGAGGTGCCCTCTCCCCAGCCCTTGAGACCTTTTGAGACCCCAGATGGAGAGTTACCAGGCAGCCTCGTGTTGTTGGCTCAGAAACCCCCAGGAAATGTTTTTGTTGTTGTTGTTTTTTAGTTTGCATGAAAACCTGAACCGAGACCCATTCATTTCAGCACCTTTCAGAGCCATGTCTGCAGCATGAATATGTCACTGTCTTTGGTGGCTGGTGACAGAGCAGGTGTTTATTCTCCGGGAACTGTTTCTGCAGCCGCTGATGCCACATGCAGATAAAAGCCTTTTGAGTTGTTCTTTCAAACTGGAGGAGACTGTGGGCGAGATGTTGGCGCTCTGTGCTGCGTCACCAGGCAACTAGGTGGGCAAGGAGCTGGGATGGGCTGAGAATCACCATATGTGTCTGCTCTGTTGTCCAAGAAAACCACCACCAAGACATGAGTCAGAAAGGCAACCTGCTGAGAGGAGCCCCCCCCCCACCTCAAGCGCTCTTGTTGATAAATCCAAGGGGGCAGCCACTCGGATGTGCTTGAAAGCACAGTTGGGGTGGTGTCTTTCCGTGACCTGCTCACCTTACTCAGAGCAAAGACCTTGCCTTGAACAGCTCTCCCCGCTCCCCAGGGGAACTGCTAAGCCCACATCGGCCAAGTCTGGTTCTCCTAGGTCTCCCGGGGGTGTCCAGCTTCGCCTGTACCCCAGGAGGCAAGGGGATTCCTTGAGAGCTGCCTGAGCCACATCACTGGTCCACTCAGGAAAGTCCTGACCCCGGAGCATCACTGAGGGGAAGGTACCGAGGCGGAGGTCTGAAAGAGGCCTTTGGGTTTCCCCAATTCAGGACTGAATCATAAAAAACAATTGCAGCTAAGACCCAGAATAAAACCATACCCAAAGTGAATGGGTGGGTGGGGGGTCATGGAGTGGAAACCCAATTCCCCCCTGTACACAATTGGACATCCCCTCACAGAGGGGGCACAGGGAAGGGAGAAGCCAGTTAGGGTGCAGTATAGCACCGATAAAACACACAACTTTCCTCTAGCTCTTTGTTGCTTCCTTCACCCCACTATCATGACATCATTTCTACTTTACAAATCGGATTAGACCAGAGCATGCACATTGCTACAGATAAGAGCCTGCAACACAGGAAATCCAGGATAGATAAAGCCCTCAGGGCCAACAAGGAGAGCAGAGATACCAGGAGGATTAGGCAAGGGTGGGGGGAGAAAGGGGGAACTGATCACAAGGATCAATCCAGAACCCACACCCAGAGAGATGAATAATGTAAAAGTGGGTGAGGGGTGATGGAGGACGATGTAAGATATGGAAAAAAATAATCTGTAACTTATCAAGGGCTCATGAGGCAGGGTGGGAGGGGGAAGAAGGGGGAAGAAATGGGGAGCGGATATCAGGGCCTCAAGTGGGAAGAGAATTTTGAAAATGCCGATGGTGGAAATGTGCAAATGTGCTTGACACACTGGAAGAATGTAAGGATGGTGATAAGAGATGTAAGAGCCCCCAATACAAGTATTTAAAAAGAGAATTGCCGCTAACCGTCTTCTGTCCAGATGAGATAAATGAGAGGTTTTCATGGTGGAATTACCCCAACACGAGACCCTGTACTTAGCTTTGGAAGTTCACTTTGTTCTAGGAAATGGTGATTCAGGTTTGGGGACTGCCCTCCAATAATAACTGAAGCATGGACATCCCCAGGATGCCAGGCTCTCAGTAAAGCATCCAGGGACCAGAGGGACTGCCTCCCTCCCAGAGCTCTGGTTGAACGGCCCGGGTCTTGGGTTCCAAACTGTGCCCAGAGGTGCCTTTCCGGCTCCTGGGTGGAGGGCGTGGGGGTGGTGGGCATCCAGGTTTGATCAGAACAATTGCTGTTTGTGGAATATCCTCCATTGTCACTGGGCAATCGAGTGATATTTTATTGGAAGAGAAGATTCCAAGACTACCTATGTTTGGAAAATCGCTGCCTGAAACTCCCGGTGGTCGTGTGTGAATGTCTGCCTCTGTTTATTTGTTGTTGTGTGTAGCTGGGTGCACATCCCGTGTGACAGACCGGGTCGAGCGGCCCCCAGCGGGTTGTCCCCTTCATGAGAGATCACCAAGTCTTTCTCCCTCAGGGCCCCTTGGGGCGGGTTCCAACCACCCACCTTTTCGGCTGAGCCCTTCACTGTGTCTAACCAACTTGTGGCCATCTAGTCAATGCCAACTTGAAGTGACCCCATGGGGCAGAGAAGCGCTGCCCCCTAGGTTCCCAGAGCTGCCCAGAAGCAGACGGGATGGCGCATCTCCCTGCAGTGGACAGGCTGGGAGGTGCCAAGGGCCCACCGGTCCACTGACAGCAGAGGGCGCTAACCAGTGCACCACCCTGGGCTCCTGGTGTAGGTTTCCTCCTGTGGGTTTCTACAAATCCTTCCTGTGTTCTTTCTTCGAGTCTGGAATTAAAAAAAAATAAATAAGTCAAGCAGTTACAGAAGTCTGTAAAGAAAGGAGCCAGCCCCTCTCCTCACCCTCCCTCTTCTGACTGCTCAAGATAACAGTATTGAGCCACCTGGTGGATGTCTACACTCCTCCCCCCAGTCACCTCCCCCCCATTCCCTGCCTGTGCCCATAGCCTTGAAGCGTTTCTTATTGTGGACCTCTCCCAGCTATACAACAGCAGGGAGACAAGTATAATTAACGCCTCCAGACCCCCTCCCAGTATCAGTAATTAGCCAATTTTTGTAACATTTACTTCTTTCCCTTTCTCATGCATATTTTGTCCGACCCAAATGCACCTTTCTGTATTGGTTACCTGGTAACGTGTGTGCGTTTCCTACTTTGCAATCTGACTTGAAAATCAGCCCATGCACTTACTTTTCACGGCGGCTGTGTAATGGTCCACTCACTGTAGGCTTGAGTCGTCCCTTATGCAAATGGTCCTCTGTTATTGGACATTCGCTTCATCCAAAAATTTTTTGCCAGCTCGTATATTACTGCAGCCAATGCCCTTGTCCTTAAGTCTTTGTGTGTCAGTGTTTCTGTGTCTAGAGAATGGAGTTCCAACAGTGAGAGGGGGAGGCAATGAGCTATGAATGTTTTAAGTTTTAGTCCATTTGCTGAAGTCAGTTCTGAAGGAGACCTGGTAGCATTCTTACCTTCCATGCAGGGTCTTGGGGTCTGACCCCCAGCCGTGCACCTCACAACCTGCACCCTCTTTCAGGGAAGGCTGTGCATTTTGATGAGGCCAAGCAGGTTTCAGCAGAGCATCTACCTCAGTGGTTCTCAACCTGTGGGTCACGACCCCTTTGGGGGCCCAAAGACCCCTTCACAGGGTCGCCCAATTCATAACAGTAGCAAAATGAAAGTGATGAAGTAGCAATGAAAATAATTCTATGGTTGGGGAGTCATCACAACATGAGGAAGTGTATGAAAGGGTCATGGCATGAGGAAAGTTGAGAACTACTGCTCTAGATTGAGGCAGACTGACCACGAAGAAAGGCTGGTGGCCTGCTTCTAAAGTCAGCCAAGGGAAACCCAGGGGATCACAACCGCCTGATCCACAACCACCCATGGGGATGGCACAGGACTGGCAGTAGTTTGTTCTATTGTGCATGGGGGTTGCCGTGGGTCAGCTCACCCCGGTATGTTCTCAGGCTGTCAGGATACAACCTGCCACCAGCAACATCTATGGAGCAGGGCTATGTCTTCTGTTCCTGACAGCCCTGGACGTTGTCACCCTTCTAAAACGCTGCAAATCCTGTTTGTAACCAGATGATATCAAATACTTCTTTTTATGTTATGGACTTTTATTTTTATCTTTCTGCCTCAATCTTATAAATGTCACTGTCACTGTATAAATGCAGCCTTATAGTCGCTGTCTGGGGAAGGTAGCTGCTGGAACTGTCTGGGGTGGAGGGAGAGGACATGACCCATGCACCCCAGCCGGGCCTCTTTGATCCCCAGTTCCCACAGCGGAAGGCGGGCGCTGGCCGCGTGGTGCACATCTGCAACCTCCCGGAAGGAAGCTGCACGGAGAACGACGTCATTCACCTGGGGCTGCCCTTTGGGAAGGTCACAAATTATATCCTCATGAAGTCCACTAATCAGGTAGGTTCGGACACGTTCACACCGGGATGTTTGGGAGAGACCACACACAGGACAGCTTGATCTATCTTTGTATTTTTTTAAAATCTTTTTGTGGAAGTGGTTTTAACATACGGAGGTGACACCACTGATCTCTTGATGGAACTACACAGAGGTGATGCTTTGCTTTCTCTCTCTCTCTCTTTAACCCTTTGGTGACATACCCGGAGTGGAGGTGGTGCTTTGGAATAGGGTGCTTGATGCATAGGCAACCTGACTGCCCTGCACAAAGAGATATCTAGGGACTTAAGTCTCTCACTGGGTTGCCAGCCTCCTGCCCAGTTTTACCTTCTTAGCTTCTCATAACAAATGGCCTGAGTCGGTCCAGGACTGGCTGCAATGGGCACTTTTACTGCTCCTTACCATTAACCACAAGGGCTCCGGTTAACTGGCGCAAGAGACCCACAGATGTCAACGATGTCTAAGGAGCCCGAGGGACTAGGAACTCGAGCCCAAGGGATTAGGAACTCTTACCCCGGGAGAAGCAGCTGAGCATTCAGGACTGTGTGTTTTCATTTCTAAAGTCAAAGGGGGAGTTTATTCCATGAGGAGTTCGAAATCAGAACATCTTAAAAACAGCCCATTTTTTTTTCTGTATGAATCCGAGGACTGGCCATAGGAGGACCGACTGCCTGAGCCGAACCTGAACTTCAGAGACTCAGCCACCCCAGCTCAGGCACGGTCTTCCTGCATCAGCCAGCGTGGTGTCCCCTCCCTCTTTGCCACTTTGTTAGAATTACGCAGCGTTCCGCTTGCCACACCTGACAGGTGAGAGCTGGAGGTGCTAACGTGTTTGCCTCCAGAAAGAGACCCACGGGCCACGGAGCGGCGGAACTGGAGAGGAAGCTCTAGGGAATCTTGGCCTCTGAGTCGGGCACACTGTGCTGTGACTGCGTGCGGAAAGGCTGCGCATCGGAAACGCAGCCATACGTGCGAGGGGGGAGGGGGCTTGTTCAGACTGTTACGAATTCTGCCCAGAAATGGTCAGTGGCTCCGTGGCCACGGACCTCTCGGCACAGCGTACAAACCAAGCAAAGCCGAGAAACCAAAGCAGCTGCTGCCACAGCAGCTCCTGGGGCTGGCTGACAGGTCCGTCCAAACACTGCCCTTAGATGGAATGGAAAAGCTCTTCTTTCTCCGGGCTCGGTTAGAGCGGTTACACTTGGAGGTCCGTGAGGTGGAAGCAGGATGGGGTTTCCCCTCTTTCTCTCACGCAGACACAGCCTTCCCTCCAACCTAGGGGTTGATGGGCCTCTGATTGGGGGAGCGTATCTCTCTTTGTAAAGACACAGAAATCTTGGGACACAGGTGCTTGCAGTTCTGCCCCGCACCATACCGTCCCCACTCCCCTGAAGTCGGCTGCAGCTCACAGTGCCCCTGAATAGGGTGGCTGGGGCTCTCGATCTTATGGGCCGGGATGCCTTTATCTTTCTGCCAAGGAGTGGCTGGTGGGTTCGAACTGCTGACCTGTCATTAGCAGTCCAGTGCTTACCCAAGACCACCACTGGGCCTCCTAGTCTCCCATTTTAGGCACCAACAAACAGCTTTTCAAGGGTCAGTCTAGGGCCACGCGTGCAACAGACCCTGAGGAACTGGGGGTTAATGGACCCATCGCTCCCCGCTCCAGAGCTCTGTGGCCTAATGTGGCCCTAGCTGGATGTACATAATCAAGGGACAATATGGGAATGAGGAGAGGGGTCGTCTTATGATCTCTTCGGATGACGTTAATCAATTGCTCTCTGAGCAGATGAGATCAAAGAGAGTTCTTTCTTGGACTAAAGTCTTCCCTTTATATTGAGGCATAAAATAGATGCTCTAAAGTGCACTAATCTTTGGTGGACAGCGCCATTAATTTTTTACATGTGTGCACCCATGTAATTACCACCCAGAATCAAGATGCAGGGCATTTTCAGAAAACCAGAAGGTCTTCATGCTGCCCCAACCCAGTCTGTCCCCCCACCCCACTCCTGCGGCCTGTTCCTGGCAGACCTTCATCACGAGGGACTCCAGCCTTGCGCTCCATTGGGTTATAGACCATCTCTGTGAGGAAGCCCACCCTGCTGTCCCTTTCTCTTCCCTAGGCCTTTCTGGAGATGGCTTACACCGAAGCTGCCCAGGCCATGGTCCAGTATTACCAGGACAAGTCCGCGGTGATCAATGGGGAGAAGCTGCTCATCCGGATGTCCAGGAGATACAAGGAACTGCAGCTGAAGGTAAAGCATTCTTGAGTCTTCTCATGCGTTTCACAAGGATCCGCTGAGCTTCCCCTGGAGGTGCTGGTTCAGAGGTTACTCACTGCGTTTGGGGACCTCACTTGGGAAACTAAACCCAGAGAAGTGCTCCCTAAGGGAAGAACCAATTGGAACGAGGTGCTTCAGACACGATGGCGGGCGACCTGGGGCCAAGGAAGGTTTTACGGAGAGAGTGGCAGCTGTCCTGGGTCTTGAAGGCGAAGAAAGAAGAGCAGCAGGGCCGGTTTTCAGTGGTGGGCACATCCCACCCAGCATATGCCCCTCTCTCTGCCCGCCCTGTCTTCACGAACCATGCCTTCCTCCATCACCACCGCAGTCTCTTCTGCCCCGCCCCCCTTTCTCCACATGTGTGTTTTAAATCATTTTAAATGTCCCATGGCTTCATCAGCTGGTTCAGATCAACTCAGAGTTTCAGAAATGAATTCACGTGATTGTAGACATTTTTTTTTGTTTGTTTGTCTGTTTTGTTGGTTCGTTTGGTGGAAATGCTCTTCATTGCTGTTTATTATGAAGTACATTTACAGAAAATTGGCTACATTATATGAACACAATTTAAAAGATAATCATGGGTGAAATCTCATTGAAGTGAAGGAGCAGAGAGACCACTGGCAGTGCAGTCAGACAACCTAACTGTGGGCAGCCTTTGCCCCCAAACAGAGTCAAGAAGGCAGGAAGGGGCTGGAAGGGCAGAGGAATGGAAATGGGGAGCCCAGGAAGGGCTAAGAGTGCTGTTAACATGGAGGGCGAGACCCTTTGTGGTCGGAAACAACATGTGTTCCAATGACTGACTAGAAAACAGAGCTGCTTTGCAAACTTTCACCCAAACCACAGTTTGAAACTCCACCACTGCCCACATGCCCAAACGTCTCATGATCAGCCTCGCCCTTCACGATGAGACTAATCCCTCGCCCTTCACGATGAGACTAATCATCTCGTTGCGTTTCCTGAGACACCCGCCATGCTTTTGCCTGCCTTTCAGCGCTACATGAGTGACATCTTCCTGTTCTTTTGCGTCTTGCTGCTTTCCATCAACATGTCATCAGTGTTGTTGGATGTCTCTACCGATTTTCATCGTTAAATTTCCAATAGCTGACTCCCATTTACCCCTTCACCTGTGGATGGACAATGTGGATCGGAGGGGGCTTTAAAAGTTCATGGAGAAACGGAATGAAAAAAATATGGAAAATTTCCGTGAACTTTTTGAAGCCCCCCCCTCCATTTGGGACAGAACTACTGTGAACAATCTTGAAAATGTTAGCCAGGTACCCATGGGCATCAGTATGTAACCGAGGTAGAGAACGAAGAGGAGAGATGCTGATCACAGGGCACGTTTGCCCCAACGACACTCGATCACAGCAAGAGCTTTCTCAAGCATTGCAGCCCAATGTACTCTCCTACTAGGAGCTTATAAGAAGTTTGCATTCTTGCTATCACTCTATCTAAATTTTTTTTTAATTTACTTGGGGAGAGTTGAATGGTATATTGTGATTTTATTGAGTATTTTCCTGATTACTAATTGAAGTTGAAAACTTTAATAGATTTATTGGTATTTATCTGGATCTACTGAGACATCTCTTTTCAGATATTTCCCCTGGTTTTTCTTTGGGATTGTGTTTTTCTTATTGGGTTGTAAGCATTCTCTTAGTTCAAGTACCTAAGCCATTAAGTACTTGGATTTATTGTAGTTAGGGCCACTGTTGTGCTTCGGCTGACTCTCTTCCCCAGGTCACGTCTGCCTGTCCCACGTTTACTCAACGTTCATTTTGTTCAACATTCACAGCCTTTAATTTGCTGTAAAGGCTGAAATTGGAGACAAAGGCTCAGTAGTTATTTCTAGCCGGGACTAGCTTTCTGACAAGTCTACAGCTGTGGATGCCAACCAGTTGCCAACGTCGGTAATTTGCTTTGCTTGCAGTATTGCTTCTGAAGTGCTTTCGCCAACAGCTCTGCTTCAGGCAGAACCAGATCCCCCACCCACCCCCATCCCCGACTAATGAGATCCCATTACTTTTCTCGGACAAGTAAAAGACCCGCCTGCCTTGTTCTGTACACAGCCAACAGCCCTGCTCTTCTGAACCCGCTCCTGGGGGATAGAATAGAATTTTTGCAGTGTGTTTGTTCCCAGTGGACCTTTGATCTCAAATGAGATGATGTCATAAGTTTCTAATTTAATTAGGATTAAGAGCAGTCATCAGCTTCTTAAAGTACCAACCCAGGCTGAAAAACAACAGCATGGGTTAAAGAGGTAGGAGAGTCTGTATTCAGCAGGTGCTTCCTGCATGTCCCGTGTGGCTGGACGGAGGCCTGGGACATGGAGGTGGCCCGCTGCAGAGGAGCTCACAGTCTGGGGAGAGGGAGCCTCCTGGCACCATCAACCAGCATACGGCGTGTGCCAGGCTCGAGGGGACTGGTGCTAATCTCGGCTTCTCTCCTCACCGTTTTGATAAACTTGGATAAGTTGCTTAACTTCGGACGAACCTCTGTTTTTAGATAAACAGATTTCTTGTTATCAGGTGTAGTTGAGTGGACCAAACAGAATAAAGCACTCCCAGGTCCTGCACCATCTTCACCCCACTGGCTCGGGTTGGTCCCACTGTTGTAGCCACTGTGTTGATCCATTTCCTGGACGGTTTTCCTCTTTTTCATTAACTCTCTTACCCTTTACTTGATTCATACCCATGGATATGTTTAATGTTCTTCACCAACACAGTGATTCAAAGGCATTCATTCTTCTTTAAAAAAATTTAAAAATAATTTTATTGGGAGCTCTGCCAGACGTCATAACAATCCATCGTTCAATCACATCAAGCAGTGTTGTACAGCTGTTACCACAATCCCTTTCAATACATTTTCTTTCTTCTGGAACGCCTTGATGTCAGCTCCCCTTTATCCCCTCCCTCTGCTACTCCACCCCCCAGAAACCCTTATTATTTTTCCCCTACAATAGTTCTTAATTCTTCTTTGGCCTTCCTCATTCATTGTCTAACGTTCACATGCTACCAGACAGTTGAAAATATCATGGTTTTGGAACAGGTGCACCTCAATACTCAAAGTGATAGCTTTGCCTTTTAACACATTTGGAAAGGTTTCTTTAAATAAAAAATAAAACAGCAATATATTTGCCCAAATACAATATGTTGTTTCCTTTCTTGGCTGCTCCTTCCATGAGCCCCGATGGGGGACCCAAGAGAAACGAGATCCTGGACAACACCAGGCTTTTTGCCCTTTTCCATGGCGTGGTGTGTGGGTCTACTGGGGAGGATGTCTGCTCTCTTCATGCTGGGAGAGGGGGAGCGGGGAGGAATGCAGTGAGTGCTTCAGGTTCGCATCACTTTCAGCAAGTGAGGTGCATTATCCTGCCTTGAATCGCGGGCTGTATGAGTCTTCCTCCAATCCTAGCCCAGTTTCTTCAATTACTTACTCAGCATACAGATTGAATAAATATGGTGTGGCCATCCTGCCACCCGCCCTTGCTGGCTTTACACCAAACTCACTACCATCGAGTCAATTCTGACTCAGAGGGACTCTGTAGGACAAGGTCAAACTGCCCCTGAGGGTTGTGGAGGCTGTGAATATTTTTGACCCCACCCCACCCCCAAGGCTGTAAATATTTACAGTAGTGGAAAGCCTCCTCTTTCTCCCATGGAGCAGCTGGTGATTTTGAACGACTGACCTTGCAGTTAGCAGCCCAATACATCACCCACTCTGCTAGTGTCCCTTTATTCTGTTTGAGCTATTGCTCCTTAGTCTATGTAAGATTCCCCATGAGCACAATTAAGTGTTCTGGAATTTCTAATCTTCCGCTGTTTTAAATAATTTATTACTATCCACACAGTCAGATGCCTTTGCAAAGTCAATAAAACACAGGCAAACATCTCTCTGGTGGTCTCTGCTTTCATGCAAGCTCCATCAGCTGTCAGCATGGATAATTCCTTGTTCCGTGGCCTCTTTTGAATCTGGCTTGAATGTCTGGAAGTACTGTGAGCCTTTATTTGCATGTGCCGGTAAGGAAATGGCCCTATAGTTTCTGCATTGCACTCAGTCACCTTTCTTTGGAATGGGCGCATATATGGCTCTCGAGTGAGTTGCCCAGATAACCATCGTCCAGATTTCTTGGCACAGATGAATGAGTGCTTCTAGCTTTGCATCTCTTTCTTGAAATGTCTTAATTGATATTCTATCAGTTCTTGGAATCTTGTTTTTCACCAATGCTTTCCGCGTGGCTTGGACTAACTTCCTTCAGTTCATACTAGACTACCTCCTGAATCGATTGGATGAATGTCAACCAATTCTGTGTGGTGCCGGGATTCCGTACTCCGTCCATTGCCTCCTTCAATATTTCGTCTGTAGAGTCCTTCAACTTTGTTATTCAATGCTGGAATTTCCCCCCACTTTTTTCAGCTTGAGAAATACCAAGTGAGTTTTTCTTTTCTTTCCCCCCTAATTCCAGGTCTTTGTTTATTTCATTATAAAACTGACTTTTTAATAATAACAATACATAATATATTAAGCGTTCACAAGGGTGGCAGGGTAGGGGAGGGAGGGAATAAAGAGGAGGTGATACCAAAGGGCTCAAGAAAAAAGATAATGTTGTAAGAGTTCCCCAAGAAAATGATAAAAAAGAAAGATGTTTTCAAATTATTGTTGGCAACATTTGCATGTGTCCACTTGATATAATAGAAGTATGGATTGTTACAATCTAGGTAAGAGCCCCCAATAAAATGACTTATTAATTTAAATAAATAAGAGGAATGAATTAAATATAAGAATAAATAAATAAAACTTACTTTGCCTTCTGAGCCACCCTTGAAGACTTCAGTTCAGCTTTTTAACTTCATTTCTTCCATCTGCTTTAGCCACTCGGAGCAGGAGCAAGGTTCAGAGTCTTGTGACATCCATTTTGGTCCTTTTTGCTCTTTCTGGATCTTCTTAATGACTTTTTGCTTTCTTCATGTATGATGTTCTTGATGTCATGCCACAACTCATCCGGTCTGCAGTCATTAAAGATCATTCAACCCATCAAATCTATTCTTGACATGATCTCTAAATTCAGGTGAACAGTTGCACATTGGCTCTTGTGGACTTACTTGATTTTCTTCAGCTTCAACCTGGAGTTGCACATGAGAAATGCATGCTCTGTTCTTCAGTCAGTCCCTGCCCTTCGTTCTGATGGATGGTCATCAGCGTCTCCATGGTTTCTTGCCACCAATGTAGTCAGCTTGAGTTCAGTGTATTCCATTTGGCAGACCATGTGCATAGTTCTGATTTCTGTTGTTGATAAAGGGGATTGCCAATAAACACGTCAGTCGACTTGCAAAACTCTATTATGCCATCTTTTGCATCGTTTCTCTCACCACGGTCCCCGCTCTTGTGTGTGTGTGTGTGTGTGTGTGTGTGTGTTACACTGTGAGGGCTTGCATGTTGCTCTAATGCTGGAAAGTATGCCACTGGAATTTCAAATGCCAGCAGGGTCAGCGATGGTGGACAAGTTTCCGTGCTGCTTCTAGGTAGAGACAGACTGGAAAGGTGGGTCTGGTGAGTTACTGCTAAAAAAAAAATTGCCAGTAGAGAACCCTACACATTTCCAGGGAATGTATGATCAAGATTTACTTGAATCTAAAGCCTTTGATGTTAAGTTGTTGTTGCTTTTTTTTTTTTTTTGCATGTAGTGTCTCTTTTGAGTCTCCTAATCATGCTGTCCTGGGAGGCTATCAGGGAGGTAATTACAATAATTAAAACAGTACAAGAGTCACAATGCCATGTCCATGTAGTGAAGGCTGGTACACTGAGTGAAGTAGTGTGCCAAGCACTTCCCATGCATTATCTCCTTTAATCCTGACATCAGGCCTGCCAGACAGGTTTTATTATCTTGGTTTTACAGGTGAGGAAATTGAGGCTAATAGGAGTTAAGTAACTTGCTCAAGATGGCAGTTCCTGGGAGAGTCGTGATTAAAACCTGACTGTTTTTGTTTCACGCTGTATCTTCATCTCTATATTGTGTTATTATGATCCCCATTGTCCAAATGAAAAGAAAAGAGAAATCTGTAATTTTTCTCACTCAGTAAGTGGCTGAGATAACCTTCCGACACGGTCTTCAAACTTGAATGGGCCTGCGCCTCCCGTGGGTCTTGCTGAAATGCAGGCTAGGCCTGTGGTTCTGTATTTCCAAAAATATCCCAGGAGCTGCTGATGCTGTTAGTCCCAAAACACACTTTGAGCAGCAAAGGTCTAGAATACACCGTCTTCTCCCCTTTGCTGCAGTGCTCTGTTCTCCACGCTGTCATACTGCCTCTCTGTGGCATTGTGAGGGTCAGGTGGCATAACATGTGAAAATATCCTAGCGCATAACTTAACGACATAGTAACGTATGCATCATGGTCCCTGTGTTGACATGAATCACCTAAGACTCTCCTCTGCAGATAAGAGAAACCCATCTCAATTTAGGATGTTGGCTAAAGTCCCAAAGGGGACTTACTGGTTTGTGTCAATGAAGAGCCCAGCAGTAGTCCTGGCTGCAGTTATGACTCAAGCCAGGGACCAAATGGTATCATGAGGATTTGATTTCTCAGCATCTGCCTTTTAGTTGGCTGGCTGGAGTGGGGAGGACTGCTTGGGGAAGCTCTTGGCAGCCCCAGGATCACTCTTGTAGGCGGTCCTGATAGTCTCAGTGGTGTCAGCAGCTCTTTATTCTCAGCCTTCCCCCCACCCTCAACAAGGGAGTACCCACATCTCTCCTGGTAGCTCCCACCAAAGTCCTCAGAGTCACTGGGCAGACGAGCTGAGGGTCTGTGTTCATCTCTAGGTCACATTCATCACACACCTGCTATGTGGAAGAAGAGCATTCATTGGTGGTGCTGTTGCCTAAGCATTAGCAACTCGCTCTGAGTTAGTGCACCCAGTGCCCTTGCCTGGGAAGGTTCTCTCTGGTCACAGTGAACTTTTTCGTGAAAGCAGTTTCGCTCACACCTCGTTTTTTGTGATGCCAGATTGAAGAGAACAGCATGCAGCTGTGACATTTTTTTTCCTGCTCAAAAAAAATGCCACAGAAACTATTGTGATGTTGAACACAGCTTACAAGGAAAGCGCTATGGGAAAAACTTCAGTGTATGAGTGGTTTTCTTGTTTCAAAAGAGTTGAACCGTAGATTGATGACAAACCTCATTCTGGACATCCATCAACTTCCCGAATGGATGAACATGTCAACTCATAGTGCATTTGGAGTGCATTCCACCAGGTCAGACTGTTCATCGATCTTTCTATTTAGAGGTTCTGAGAAGATAGCATAACAATGTGCAACAAGAAAGTCCTGATTGGTGGCAGACGGGGGACTGGTTTTACCACCACACAATGCACTTGCTTATGCAGCCATCTCAGTGCACCAATTTTTGGCAAAAAACAGCATACCTCTCTTGCCCCATGCACCTTACTCACATCACCTCACTCTGTGTCACTTCTTTTTGTTTCTGAAAAAGAAGAGGGACATGAAAGGACAGTGAGTTGATGATGTAGAAGAGGTGAAGAACACAAACCAGGGAGGTACTGTCAGCCACCCAAACAGATGAGCTTGAAAAAGTTTCCAAGAATGAAATATCAGATTTGACAAATGTATTAAGTACAATGGGCAGTGCTTTGAAAGTAATAAGGTTGTTTTGTAAAAGAAAGTTAAATGCATAGCTTTGGGCGTGGGGGTGGATTCCGGGGTGGTTTGGGGTACCCCGTGTATAGTCACTGTGAGTTAGAATTTCCTTGATGGCAGTAGATTTGGTGGGTTTTTATTGTGTGAAAGACTCCACTCCATGTATCCTGAGGATGTTATCTTCCCTGGAAATAGTATAAGGGAAGATAAGATATATCACTTAAAAAAAAAAAAGACAAACCTACACACACCACCATTGAGTAGATTCGAACTCCTAGTGACCCTATACAGTAGAACTGCCATTACAGTTTCTGAGCCTTCCACATAATAGGTGCACAATAACTATGCAGAACAAATAAGAAAAACGGTCTGTAGACACAAGGACACTTGTGAACCAGGGGTCACCTGCATGCCTTAGGCTCAGTGCAGCACTATGGTGTTGGGAAATGACATTCCTGCCCTGAGGGGGGGCACAAATAATTGCCCTGCAGTGGTCATATAACCCTCTGTCTCCTCCCCTCAAGGGTTTGACTGGATGTGGAGGTCTCTGCCCACAAGGTCGCCCCTGGAAGTGTTGTCTATTGCACTCAAGCCTCTCAAGGTCGTAGACTGTTGTCCTTCCTGCAGACGTGGGAAAGCATCGTGGACTCTGCTCTGGGCTGTTGTATAAAGCTTCCTTTCATAAACATAGCATCTAGAATCAGAAGGGAACTTGGAATAATTTTACACCAGTGTCTTCCAGTCGTTGAAAAAGCCTGAGGGAGCAGCTTTTCAGGGTCCCTGCCCTTGAGTTTCTCATGCGATGTTTTTGGCTGTGGCTGAATGGCTTTCCCCTGGTTCTGGGGGCAGATGGTCTTGGTTTCGAACCACTGGTGTCACCAACATTCTAGCTACAAAGAGAGCCCCTGGGAAGTGGCCTTGTGAATGGTCTAGGATATTCTTAGTTACTAAAAATTCTATCAGCAAATAACTGAAGGTCTTTTCTGGGTAAGTTGTGCCCAAAGCTATAATGCATATAAGACCTGGTTCTTCTCAAACAAACCAACCAAAAAAACCTCACTGTCTTCAAGTTGATTCTGATTTAGGACCCCCCCCCCCCCTATAGGGCAGGGCAGTACTGCCCCTGTGGGTTTCCGAGACTATAACTCTGCATGGAAGTAGAAAGCCACATCTTTCTTCCTTGGGAGTTTGCAATCCAGCTGGGGAGAGAAGCTAGTCTTTTGCAAAAATTATATAAGATTTAAACATCATCCGTTAAGTGGGGAAGCTACCGCAAAAGCATGAACTGAACATAGAGGTGACTGAGCTTTACCTCCACCAGGAAGGAGCTTTTCAGGCAGCAGGAAGCAAGAGAAAAGCCGGAGAACACAGTAAGGTCCGAAACCATCCGAGCTGCTTCGCCAGGCTGGGCTGCAGCGCAAGTGGCCTCATCTGGAAGGTTTCTGCATTGCCGGGGGATTCTCGACGTGTGTAACACAGCTGCGGAGCTGTCAGAGGGCATTTAACTAGCAACTCCTTTCATGTTAGCCAAAGACGCTGGGGCTTGTATCAGTGGGGCCCGCCATGCCTGGAGGTTCTCCATGGATCCCAGATGGGCCTCATTATCCTACCCTTATATCCAACCTTTATAGGTGATGGGCGTAGGAGAGAGCCTGGACCGCAGTGACCCAGCCAGCCAGGGGCCCAAGTTGAGGCTGCTTTCCCTGGGTGAGATTCTCAAGTCCTGTGTCACCTCGGTCCTGGTGTCAGCCCCCCCCCCCCCGCGCGAGTTGGACCCTTACCCACGTGGATGACCCTTTGTGGGTTGGTGGACTGCATCAACGTCCTCATGAGTAGATGCGGTGGGGGAAGGAGTCCGAGAAGACACACTGGCTCAGAATGGTGAAGACGGGCATGGATTTGTGGCGCTTCAAAGTGCCTTTCTCTCCCACTTGTGTCTGCTTGAAATCTTCAACAATAAAAAGTCTCTCCACGGGCCATCGTGGACTCCTTCCATTCCTCCTCATTTCCAATTTGCTTGGCGAGTACAAGAGATTTTTACTCGCCTCCTCTCACCTTGAAGCACAGGATACAGGGACTGGATCTGAGACAAAGGTTGAAGGGATTTCCCCAGGACGCTAAGAAATCAATTTCTGTTTTCTGAAAACCTTTAGGTATGTCTCCTTCTCAGATGCCTACTGGCCGGTGTTTGGGCCAAAGAGTGCCAACTCCTTTGCAGGGATCCCTTAAAAGAGGGGTGCTGCCCTCTGATCCTCAGAAGGACTCATGGTGTCAGCGATGAGGCTGTCCTGCTCATTCAGCAACCCCCTCGGCAGCACCCGCCCTGACTCCCATCTTGGGGCGTTGGGTTCATGCAAGGCTCTGTGCTGGTGCTGGATGAAGATGGGCCAGCCCGGGGCCTGACTGCATAGCTGTGGCCTGAATAGAAGTGCCTCCAGAGGTCTCCAGGCTGAACCTGGCTCCAGGAGGATACTCTTTGCTTGGGAAAATAAGGAGCAAGGAATGTGTAATCCAAGAGGAGGCTCTTCTTCCCAGAGATGCACTCTACATAAGCCTCTGGACCTAGGGGGTCATGTGGACCCCTGCTCAGCTTGTGCTAGTGGCCAGCACTGCCCTCACCAGAGGCAAGGGCCTGGGGCAGAGAATGAAGTGTTGTCTCTGTTGACCGTGGTGCTAAGGGGCCTCAGGTCTTGCAGTGCCTCTGACCCTGACCTTAACTTCCTAGTAACATATGCATTATGGTCCCTATATCGACATGAATCAGCTAAGACTCTCTTCTGCCAGTAAGAGAACTTGCCCTCAGTACTACTGGTCTTAGTCTACACCCCCAGGCCTGGCTGCCCCTCAGTCGTCTGCAGAGCCTCAGTAGCTTTCTGACCAGTAGTTATCTTGCTCCTCACACCTCAGGCTCTCCTGCCTCTGGACTGGAAGGGACAGACAAAAGATTCAGGCACTAGAGAAGATGAAAACCATTTTTGATTCTTCCTTCAGAAAGTCCCCATTGAGCCCCCTTGGAGAATTTTTCTTTTTTTCTTCTGAAAAGCTGTTGAGTACCTTTGCCACGGTTTGGTGGCACCTGCTTGAGCCTCAGCCTTTTCCGGCTTGACAGTGGGAGCCACCGAATTGGGCCCCAGCATTTGGCTTCCCTTGTGATGGCGACAACTGATCACGGTCCTGGGTCCCGATGGTGCCTACCAGCTCTCCAGAGCTCTGCCTGTGTGTGTGTGTTGGCTCTTGTGCAGGCAGGGCTGCTGCAGGGGGACTTTCTGTGGACTGGCACCCCAAGCTGGCTTTCCCCTGATGATGCGGAGGGGAACTTCCACTTTGCAGGCCAAGGTGAGCAAGCAGGAAAAAAACCAACCCAGTGGTATCTGCATTGAGTGTAGTCATCTTCAGATGAGCCAAGGCAGCAACAAAAACCCCGACTCAAGGGCAGGTGGTCTGGTGTAGGGAGGAGAGGGAGGCTGAGGCTGGTGTCTTGGGCTGCCTTTCTTCTCAGACCACGTCAACTGCGTTAGCTTCTTTGTCTGCTTAGACGCTGATCAAAGCTTCAGGCTCTAGTTGACTCCGGGCCCTACGTAATCAAAGGTGGCCCTTTCATGCTCTTATCGAAGAGCTACCTTTAGCTATATTTAGATGTAAGAGGCTATATTTAGATGTAGGAAGCCACCTGCCAAAGCAGCAAGGTTCTGTTAGGGTGGGGGCCCTGACCAGGTCCCACACGGGGACTCTACTGACTCCTTGACTTCCTACTGTCCCACGGCCACCGCCTTCTCTTGGACTATCTCCCGGCATCTTGAGAACCTAGACAAGAGATCTCTCCCCACCTTGAACATTTTATATTCCTTCCCTACGTCCTCAACCTGAACTCTTACCCGAAACCACAGGCGGTTCCGCTTTCATCTCTTCTTTGCGCCATTATTTTTTTGAACCCAACCCTCAATTTTAACAGTAACGTGGGCAAGCAGCTGGGCCACTTCAAGTACTTGACATTCTAGTCCCAGCAAGCTCACTTCATGTCTGCACCTCGTCTTCCTACCTGTAAAATGAGACATAAAATGATACTCGGTGTTTGTGGAGCTAGCTCTAAGATGTAGTGTTTCTTGGTAATCAAGGATTTAAAAAGGAAAAAAAAAAAAGCCGGTGATTACATTTTGAAACAAAACCATCAAAAGTTTGTGACTGAAAGATTTTTAGTCCGTCTGAGATATAATTCAAAGACCATACAATTCACTCTAGTGATACATTTTTAGTAAATGGATACATTCTCTGTCACCCTTGGAAGATACTTTCAGGCTTTCTTCCGTGTTTGTGTGGAAAATGGTGCGGAAGCAGTGTGGGACCTCTGACCAGACAAGAGGGAGAAGGAGGAGACCTTCTGTGAGGCAGGGGGAGGCATGCCTCCACCCTCTTCCCTCCTCTGCCAATTTTGACACCAACTGCCTCTCCCATGGCACTCTACATCTCTGCTGGGTCTGATAATTCATTGTACTTGGCCACACAGAACTTAGGCACTGCTTACAGCGATGGGGCTTATTCACTGGGAAATTAACAGGTTCACGATCAGAAATGTTCAGGATACAGTTCATTGGTCAGGGAAGCTGATTCTCAGCCATGGCCACAGGAAGACAGACAGCTCTCTAGTCTTTGACTTCTTCTTCTTTTTTTTTTCTAATCATTTTATTGGGGGCTCGTACAATTCTTGTCACAATCCATACATGCATCCATTGTGTCAAGAACATAAGTACATTTGTTGCCATAATCGTTTTCAAAACATTTGCCTTCTACTTGAGCCCTTAATATCTGCTTCTCATTTCCCCCCTCAGTCTTTGACTTCTTGGTCAATATTACAGAACTCTCTTAGCACTGCTAATAAGTTCTCAAAGGGCATGCTACTCTGCCATAGTCTCAGTCCGAAGGTGCTGAGCCTTAACTCCACGGGGCAGCAAACCTCACACCCCTAATTGTCTGAAGGCACCCAGCTCCAGCACACTTAGCCTTGCTCTGTAAGCAGGGAAGCCCGCCATTCTCTCAGACTCTGACACTTGTCTCCTCCACTCCTCGCTCTTCTCCCTTTCACGAGAGGAGATCTTGCTGCTGGGATGGCTCCATTAGTGCCCAGCAGAATGGCAAAACTGACCAGTCCCCACCAGGAGAGTTCCAAATCGTTATCGTCACAATTAACCTTGCTAACAGTCATTCACAGCTCTTACCCAGAGTCACCGGGAAAAGCGACAGTGCAGCCAGTCCACATTGTCCCGCTTGCTGGCTAGGTGGGAGCCACAAAGACTATGGTGAGCAGGGCCATATATGATGTCATGCACCAGAGTTTGATGTCATGCACCAGAGGCCATATGATGTCATGTACCAGAGTTTGGGCCTTTTTTTTTTGAGTCATTTATTTGTTTTCATTGGTTTGTTATTGTGTGTACACTCTGGCTGTAGGAAAGGGCCGTGGCTGGACTTGGATCTGACCCAGCACAGCCACCCTTTTCAGCATGGACGTGCCGTTCTCAGCTGGGAAGCACGGCTCATGGTGTCCACACTGCCAACCTAACAGACTCTCTTTGTGCATTGCATGCTCCCTGGGGAGGAACATGCCCAAGGGAGGTGCTGAAGTGGGGTGTAGGACAAGGAACGGATCTTGGCATTCAAAGCCTGTGGCTTCATTCTGATGTAACTCCCGTGATGACCCTGAACATGCCCCTGACCCAACACACCTCGGAAGTCACTACCTATGTAAAGGAAAACGTTTCTAGGTAGAGTAAAATGTTCCTGGTGCCTTCGGGGTTGTGCACGGCAGACAGACTGCCTCGGCCTCTCTGGCTCTGTTTCCAGGTGTGTGCGATGTAGGGGCTGCGGTTTGTGATCTTCAAGCCCCTTCCTGGCTCTCAGCGCCTCCCTTCCTCTGTGTTCCCTTCCCTTGCCTGCTCCTCTCATGACCTCTCTCCCCTCTCCCTCCTGCTGGTTCTCTCTAGAAACCGGGGAAAACTGTGGCTGCGATCATCCAGGACATCCATTCCCAGAGGGAGCGGGACATGTTCCGGGAAGCAGACAGGTGAGGCCCTGGCCCTAGATTCCAGGGAAGCTTCTCGACCACTGGAACAGTCTCCTCTTCCTCCTTCACAGGAGTCTGCGACACAAGTCCTGCCCAGCCCAGCCCAGTCTCCTTTCTGGGCCGTCCGGTCCTGAGGCTCTACTTAAGTGGGACCTCAGGAAGATGCACATTGCTGGGCCTCCTCCCAGCTGCTTCTCCCTTTCTGGGAAGAGAGGAAAACAGGAAGGGTTCTGTTAATATTTGTCCCTTTGGGCAAAGACTGCACTCCTAGAAACATGTGTGAGTGAGAGTGTGGGCATGTACTCGTGAGTGTGTTCTCAGTGGAGCCAGCTCCTGATTTTTCTTGTCGATGTAGGAACAGGAATGTAGATAGTCTGAAAAAAAAAAAACCCAAACAGTCACTCAATCGGTCATTGACTCTGAACATTGAATGCACTCTGTGTTCCAACCCATTTCTTCCAACTTCAGTTTGTGTTGGTGCCAAGTGAGGCTACAGGCCCGCACAGTACTCCCTTACAGAGATGGCCCCTGGGGAGACTCCAGGTGTAACACAGCAGGCACCTGGCAGGCACACACAGCCTGGTGTTCTTCCCCAGCCTGCCCCAGGTGGTGCTGGAGGACACCCTGTCCTCCCTGGGGAGCCCCCACACCCAGCTTGCCCTCCGTGGTGGTCTGTGCAGCTTGGTCTTTATGACCTCAGGTCAGTGACCGCTGCATGGTTTCTTTATATTTGGAGACGCACCAAGGAGGTTTGTCCTTTTGGAATATCAGGAGTGCGATTCAGCTGACTTGCTTCGTGACCAAACAGACAGCCTCCCAGTGTGTGTCAGCACAGACCTTCAATGTAACCATTGACGCTGGGTTTTCGTTTGCTTGTTTGGAGGTTTTTTTTTCAGACATGCGTAAAGCCACGCTGCGCAACACTCAGAGTTCTGTGGCAGAGTGGGGTCAAAACTTGGCTTTGCTCAGAACATTGGCCAGGCTGGAGTTTAGGCTGGGCACCAAATTCTTCCTCTGAGACACCAGCAGGTCAGACTGCTAGGGTCTCTCTCAGTCCTAAAGTACTCTGGGTTTGGAATCTGAGCCTGGTTCCTCCCCATCCCCTAAGTAACAACTTTCTTCCATGCCCAAGATCTGAACAAGTTGGCAGGTCAGTGGTTGAAGGTCACCTTGATCCTGATCGGGCCAATGGCCTTCAGTCTTAGAACGGAGAGGACAGAGGGTTGTACTTCCCAGGTTAGGCATTTGCCTCATCCACGAGGCAAAAAGATGACACTGAGCCAAACTAATTCAGTTGGCCCTCCCAGTTCCCGTGAGTGGAAGGAGGGAAGGGGCAGAGAGCATTCACGACTATAGTTAGGAAGGAGCGATTCACCCAGGGTGCAGGATAGCACCGACGAAGCACACACCATTCCTCTAGTTCCTGAATGCTTACCTCCCACCCCCAACCCACTACTATGACCTGGTTCTATCTTTCGAATCCAGCTAGACCAGACCGGAGTACACACATTGGTACAGATAAGAGCTCTTGGCACATGGAATTCAGGACAGATAAAACCCTCAGACACAGTAGTGGGAGTAGCGATATCATGAAGGTAGGGGGATGGTGGGGGGGAAGGAAAGAAAGGGGGAACCCATCCATCACAAGGTTGAATATATAGCCCGCCTGCCCCGCCCAGGAGAGGGGGACAAATCACAGAAAGGAGGGTGAAGGAAGACAACAGACAGTGTAAGACACGAAATAACAATAATGTATAATTGATCAAGGATTCACAAGGGTGGGAGGGTGGGGGAGGGAGGGGAAAAAGAGGAGCTCATACCAAGGGCTCAAGTAGAAAGAACATGTTTTGGAAATGTTGACGGCAACATATGTACAGTGTGCTTCATACTATTGAATGATGGATTGTGATAAGATATGTAAGAGCCCCCTAGTAAAATGAGTCATTAAAAAAAAAAAGACTGTAGTTAGGGAAAAATCTCTTCTCCCAGGAAGCAATTCAAGCCAGACTGGCTGCCCTCAGTCAATTCCAATCCATAGAGGGCCCAGGCGTATCAGAGTAGGACTGTACTTTCTGGGTTTTCCATGGTGTCGTTACCCCCACCCCCACCCCAAAATAGCTCGACAGGCCTTTGGTGGCACCTCTGTGTAAACTTGAACCTTTGGCCTTTCTATTCACAACCCAGACATGAACTGTTTCTACCAGGACGCCAGGAATGAGGGGGGAGGCTTCCTCTGTGTCCCTCTCAGTGGCTCTGGACAGTGATGGGGGTGTGCACGGAGAGTCTGTGTGGAGACTGCATATCTTTGTGTGTGGAGTTGGGGGGGGGAGGGGTGTGGGGACAGATTCTAAAAACGGCTCCCTTGGCCCCTCGCAGATACGGCCTGGAGAGACCCCGTTCCCGCAGCCCGGTGAGCCGCTCGCTGTCCCCGAGGTCCCACACGCCGAGCTTCACCTCCTGTAGCTCCTCACACAGTCCCCCAGCACCAGCCCGGGCGGACTGGGGCAACGGCAGGGACTCCTGGGAGCACTCCCCCTATGCCAGGAGGGAGGAGGAGCGCGAGCTGGCCCCCTGGCGGGAGAATGGGGAGGACAAGAGGGAGCGGACGGACCTGTGGGTACATGATCGCAAGCACTACCCCTGGCCGCTGGACCAAGGCGAGGTCGATGAGCGACTGGACGGAGGGAGGGGCCACCGAGACAGGTACCCCCGACCCGGCTCTCCCACTGCGCCTCACCCCGCATCCAGCTACAAAAGCCGAGAGGACGGCTGCTACCGGAAGGAGCCCAAAGCCAAGACGGACAAGTACGCGAAGCAGCTGCAGGATGCTCCCGGGAGGTCCAGGAGGAAGGACGAGGCCAGGCTGAGGGAGAGCAGACATCTGCATCCTGAGGAGCCAGGCAAGGAAGACGGGCTGGAGCCCAAGGGTACCAGGGCCCCTGAGAGCACCAGGGCCAAGCTGAGTGAGAAAAATAAAACCAAGAGGCCCGACAGAGACCAAGATGGAGTTGGTGCTAGAAAAGAAAGCAGAGCGGCACGGGATGAGGTAATGATATGAGGCCTTCTCCAGGTGAGGGGAGGCAGGCCCCAAAGATGAAGAATGAAACCCCCAAGCCCCAAACCCATGGTGGTGGAATCGGTCCAGACTTGCCGTGACCTGGTAAGGACTGCCAGAGGAGGCTGCAGTGCTAGGGGAGCAGATGGCACGCACTTCGCCCTCGGAGCAGTTGGCAAGTTCTAACTGCTGACCGGCTCTCTAAGCAGTGCTCCCCCCGGGAAAATAATAGTAGCCATCATGATACAAGGAAGATGAATGGGCAGTTAACTAGTTGCCAGATACTGTGCTAAATACTGCATCATAAAATGAAGCTGCTTCCTTCTCACGGCACCATTAAAGATGAGGAAACTGAGGCACAGAAGGCCTAGCTCATTGATCCCTGAGCCCCCGGTCAGAGGGCAGCAGAGATGGGGTGGGGGTGGGCTACACCCAGAGCTCCTGGTTCTGAACCCCACACCTCTCAGTTCCCTTTCCTAGACATTCAGGAGGGACTTGATGCTGAGGCAGGCTTTGGCTGCCCTGTTTGTCCAGGGTGGGGTGGCCCCAAGGTGTTTGCACCCACTGGGTGGGCCAAGGGAGATTAGATCTTTGGTCCTCTTGGTCCTCTCTCTTGCCAAAAATCATCTCCCAATCTTAGGGCTCCGGTGAGAGGCGGTCAAAGAGAAGCAGCCACCACCCTCTAAATTATAAGGCTGCCCAGGGCTTGGCATGTTTCTCCAGCCGTCAACGGCCCACAGTGTTTTACTTCCACTTTAATAAAAATGCACAGCAATTAGCTGGAACACTCAACCGGGCATCTGAAAGGACTCTCCAGCCAGTTGAGTTACGTCATCCCACTACAGATCGTGGGAAGAGCTCTAGTATGGGTTCGTATTCTAACTTGGCTACGTGTCCTGCAGAGGTTGGGGACGGGGGTCTGTATAAAGAACCTAATTTTCTTCTAGTCACCCTGGCCCAGGAGTTGGTGGCCCTTCTCAACTCCGAAGCATCATACGATTGACCAGAATATCAGCCAAAATGCCACTTTGCTAGACAGCCTACTAGGCACAGGATCCCAAAGGTGTACTAGACAGAGTCCACACCAGGGGTCCTCAAGCTTTTTAAACAGGGGGCCAGTTCACTGTCCCACAGACTCATTGAAGGGCCAGACTAAAGTTTGTTTGTTTTTTAAACTATGAACAAATTCCTATGCACACTGCACATATCTTATTTTGAAGTTAAAAAACCAAACGGGGCAAAAACACCTGGCAGGCTGGACAAATGTCCTCGGCGGGCTGCATGTGGCCCTGGGCTAATTTGAGGACGCCTGGTCCACACTGTGGCGAGAACCAAGGTCTAGTGGTGAAAACAGACCTATAAGAAATAACTGAGTTGCAATGGGGCCCGTGCTGGGATGGCCTGGTAGACAAGCAGCAATGTGAGCCTGAACCTTACCTATCTATCTACAGACCTGTCTACTGCCAGCCTAACTCTGCCCCTACAGCCCATCCTTCTTAGCCTTCTCCTCAGTCACTGTCGGTGTCACCTACCATGCTTCCCATGGGCTGACATCACACTTCCTGTTCAAAGTGGCTTGCACGACAAGCTGTCCAAAAGGCTTGGTTTGCGTGGGGTGGGGGTGTCCATGTGGTTTCCCCACATGTCTGTGCCTTGAGGCAATTCTGCTGCTTTTATAGCCCAAAAGTGGGGTCACTAGGTTCTTGTTGGCACCTCGACTGCTGGTTTCTGCAAGTTTAGAGATAGGAAACCCAGCACTGTTGACCTCCTAGGAAAACAATGAGTTTGTCTCACTAATCTCCTGAGGCTGTGCCCTGCACTTTGAAAACAGCTCAGGTCCCCAGATTTGACCCCTGAGTGGGTAGCAGGCAGCACCTGAAGGTGGGAATGAGGCAGTGGGGTGAAGGATGTGTCCTGGCTCTTCGTGCTCAAAAGAAGCCATCTTTCACCACAGGGCCTTTGCATGAGCTCCCCCGGGCTAGGGGAACCCCTCCCTCTCCAAGTCCACCCAGCTTGCTCCTCACCTCTTTGAATCTTTACTCACTGTCTCCTCCTCCGCGAGCTCTTTCTTGGCCATGACTGGAAATCTCTGTACCAATTTTTGGTTAGCACGTCCCACTTTCTAATCTGTCACCTCATTTATGTATTTATTTTCTCTTTTGTCTCTCCTACCTCCTAACATAACCTCCGCAGGGATTGGAATTTCTGTCTGCATTGTTCTCGACTGTCCCCAGTCCCTTGGACGGCATATAGTGGGGGCTGGAGAAGTGTCTTTTGAACAAGCAAATGACCGAAGCCAGAGTTTGGAAGCAAAGACCTGGCTTCTGAGAACCAGGTCACACCCTGCTTTCCTGTGTGCCTCAATTTTCCTGTCTGTAAAATGAGTGTAATCACAAAGGCGACTGGAGCACTTTAATGAGCTTGTGCTCATTAAGATCATCTTGAGATCTCTGGAGTAAGCACCCGTGGGGGAGCACCCGGCGTGTGTGCGGCTGAGATTATGGGTGACCGTGTCTGAGACCCAGCCCTGACGGTAGGACCAGAAGGAAAAAGGCAGATTGCCCAAGCAAGGAAATGAGGAGCAGGAAGCAAGCTCTTCCTTGGCAAGGAGACCCAGTTAGAGACTGGGGTGCTGTCTCAGCTCCCCAGATCTGCTCCAACGGAAGCACCACATAGCACATCGCTACAAACCACAGAGATGCACCCGAGTCTTGCTTTGGACTTCTGGGGGCGTTGGTCAGGCCGACCTCTTCCCGAAGGCTCTAGGACAGTGGTTCTCAACCTTCCTAATGCCATGACCCTTTCGTACAGTTCCTCATGTTATGGTGCCCTCCCACCATGGAATTATTATTGTTGCTTCCTCATAACTGTTATTTTTCTACGATGATGAGTCGGGGGACCCCTGTGAAAGAGTCGTTCGACCCCCATAGGGGTTGCTACCCACAGGTTGAAAACGGCTGCTCTAGGAGAAGACCATTGTTCGTCTCTCCTGGCCTCTCGCAGCCCTGGGTGTTTGCCAGCTTACAGCTACAGCATAGCTCTTACCATGTGACTGTTTCCCCCTGTCCATCTCTGTGTCTCTTCGCTCCCCTTTTATATAGACACCCCTCAAGGGAGAGTAGGACTGACTCTAATCCAGTATGACCTCGTGTTCATTTAAGTCATAACATCTGCAAAGACCCCCTTTTCCAAACAAGAGTGAACTCCCAGGTACTTACTGGGTGTTAGAATTTCCCCACTATTGCTTGCGGGGAGCAGCGGTCAACCCTTGTGATCTCATCCTTTCTGGACAGAAGCCAGGCAGCTGATGCAAACAGTAAAGCCAGGGGGAGTGCTGGACCGTGGCTGACCGAGGAGGGGGTGTGCCTGTCTGTCACAGGTGCCAGCCCCATGCTGTCAGAGTGCCCATTTGGTGAAGTCAGACCAAGTTTTAAAGTATGAGTGTCCTGCATTGTATAAACTCTATAGACACAACTATGTCTGTGGCCAGATACATTCCAGCCCCCACCCCATTTCAATTTCTGCTATAAATAATCCATGTAAAAAAACCACTCACTGCCATCGAATTGATGCTGACTCATTAAAAAAATGTCTTTAGGACAGGGTAGAACTCCCCCTGTGAGTTTTTGAGACTCTAACTCTTTTTTTAAAAAAATAAATCATTGCATTGGGGGCTCATACAACTCTTATCACAATTCATACATGCATCCATTGTGTTAAGCACATTTGTACATTTGTTGCCGTCATCGTTTTCAAAACATTCTCTTACTACTGGAGCCCTTGGTATCAGCTCCTCATTTCTCTCTCCCTCATGAACTCTTGATGTTTTATAAATTATTATTTTTCCATATCTTGCACTGTCCAAAGAGACTGCAACTCTTTACAGGGGTAGAAAGCCTCGATTTTCTCCCTTGGAGCAGATGGTGGTTTCAAACTGCTGACCACTGCAATGCCAGGGCTCCTAAATAATTCACACACAAGAAAAATATAAAACCCACTTCCTTATGCTCAAAGGTATGATGGTTAAGTTCTTGGTTGCTAACCACAAGGTTGGGTTTCAAAGCCTGGTGGTCTGCTTCCCTAAGGATTACAGCCTGAGTAACTCTCTAGGGCAGCTCTGCTTGGTTTCATGGGGTCACCATGACTCAAAACTGACCCAATGATACTTAGCAACAGCAACAAAGTACCCAGTTCAGCAGGTGCAAACTTCGTATCCACTGCACCCTTTCTACCAGTCTCCACTCTGCCATCGACCAATATGCACAGAGCTGCCAGAGCGGTAGAAAGGACACCGTAAGGAAGAATTCCGCAACAGAATGGCAGCGTATGACCGCGAGTCCTAAGAAGAAGGTGGAGGCACATCATTGCAGTGGTGCCTGCATGGTAGCATGAGGACCTGGGGTCTGAAGGGATCATGGGTGTTTCCTGGATGAATGAGAAGAACAGACAGTGGGGAGCAGCATGTGCCAAGGTCCTGTGGCCGGAGCATGAGAGAGGCAGTGTTACCAGAGCACAGAGGGGCGGGGTGTAGAAAGGAGCAGATAAGGCTGATGGGCCATGCTTGTGGGCTTTGTAAGCAGTGGGGGCCAATGCAATGTTCAAGCAAGAAGATGTGATTGTGCCTTTCAGAACAATCACTCTGGTTGCCAGGGGAGAGAGTTGGAATTGGGCAACAGAGCAGATGTGGGAGTCCAGTCAGGAGATCGTTTAGCAAGAGCTCAGGTCTCAGGATGGCAGCTCAGCTCAAGCTGGTGCAGACAGCTGGGTGCACAGGCTGCATTTGTCTGTTTCCCCCGGGGCGTCAACTCAGTTCTTTCTGGGCCAGCTCCTGAGTAGAGTTGCATTTCTACCCCAGGTGTATGAAATCAGAATCGACAGCTCCCCGGGGAAGGCTTGTCGATTCCTTGGGTGGAGCGACAGGAATCACCTGGAGGTCAGTAGGTTTGACATTTGTTTCATGTAAGCTGGTCCCAGAGAATCACCTGGAGAGCTTGTGAAAATGTAGGCTTTGATTCATTATATCTGGGGTAGATGGCCAATTCACATCCAGGGGGCCAACGCCGAATGAATTAGGCTAAAGGCCTGTTCCCCCCACCCCTACCCCCAAGCTGCTGCTCTCCCTGGAAGTGCCCCAGGGCACACGGGAGCCCGGAAAGGCACTGACCTGGTTGCTGCAGGAGGGAGAAGCAGGGACCCACCTGGTTAGGAGCTGCGGGCTGCAAGGTTGCCCTGCCTCCCTAGCTGAGTGAGCCTGGCTCTCCTGGGTGTGAGGCTGCAGGGCTGTCTGGGAAGGGGGAGGATTCTTTATCTTGACTGATTAATTTATGTAGGAAGATCAAAATAAACATGGTCATCTGTTGGTAGAAGTGTGGGTTCTGGTGGCTAAAAGCACATCTGTGGCTGTCCTGCACTAAGTTAGCTCCCCAGCCGTCAGCAAAGCCTTTTCAGTGGGATCTTCCTCTGGAGACACTGGAAAGAGCAGGGGTTTAAGGATGTGTACTCTCTGTTCCTGTCCGGTAAGAACTGGGCAAACCAGTCAGCCCGGAGCTTCCACCCCCAGCTGGCTCCTTCTCAGCTCAAGGGGTGTGTGTCTGGTTGGAAGAAATTAGAATTAGTGGAGTCAGCCAAAAATGTCCTGAGAAAAGCAATGGGTTGCGAAGGAAACTGGAGTGGAGTCATTGATTTGATGGCCAACGTTTAAGGCAAGTCGTGGGGGTCTGTCTTCCCGAGGTTTCTAAAGCAGAGGTTGGCATACTTTCTCAACAGAGGGCCAGAGAATAAATAGTTGAGGCTCTGGGGACCCAGAAGCAAAATTGAGATTGGATAGGTATTTCTGTAACTGTTTACAATGTTGCCCTGTAAAAACCCTTCATAGCTCCTGGACGAGATGAAAGCAGGGGTTTGGCCTGCAGACTCATAAGCCCGAAGGCTGCTGCTTCTGTGGCAGTGAGTTACGGTCAAGTCGGCCCCATGCATTGCTACCCCATGCACCGTGGACGTCAACTCTGCCTGGCCCTCCGCTCTCCCCTGGGTCAGCTGCAGACTGCATCGCTGTGATCCATAGGGTTTTTCACTGGCCGATTCTAGCGGTGTGATCGCCAGGTCTTTCTTGCTGTATCCATCCTAGTCTGGAAACGGCTAAAAGTTGTTCAGCACCATAGCAACCTGCAGTCTTCCACGGACGGATCAGTAGTGGCTGAGCAGGGGGTGCATTGGCCTAGAATTGAACCTGGGTCCTTCTGCATGAAGGACGGAGTTCTGCCAGTGACTAAACAGTGCCTCTACCCTCTGGCTAGAGACCCAACTTCTACAACAGCTTTTCCATTTCATGGACCTGGGCGTTATCATGAGGAGTTTCATCAAAGGCAGGGGATAGAAATGGATATGGGAAAGAAAAGATTGCTTGGGCCATAGCTGTCTATGACATGCAACAGAGCAGCGAGGGGGGGGACAGCTCCCCTCCTATCTGTAAATGGTCTGAATGTCGTTTTGTTTGCCCTAGGCACGTCTGTTGGGGACCTGTCACTGGCTGGCTGTTCATTCCAAGTGCTAAGCCTGCCCGGTCAATTCACCAGCGGCCTTTTCTGCTCACTCTCTAGCCACAGGCTGCGCAAGCTGCAAAGACACCAGTTTGCCCAGGGTTTCTGCCTACCCCCTGCAAGACATCCAGCTAGCCTTTCAGACACTTCTCTGCCTCCTTGTGACTGTGTGACCTTGAGCAAGTTACTTAACCTCTCTGTGCCTCCGGTTCTTCATCTGTAGAATGGAAATATAGAGGCCTGCTGGGCTGGTGTGGGGAAGTTGGTTTGGGAGAGCAAAGGAAAGGATGCGGGAGAAGTGCTCCCTCCTGCCGTCAGCTGTGCTCCCTCTGTTGTTATTGGCCGTGGTGGCCTCTCTTTTCTCAGTCTCCGTTCACCCTTGGTTCATTTTGTTCCTCTCTTTTCAAGGCCAGAAAAGAACAGGAGGGCGTGGAAGAAAATGCCCAAGCAGTGGACAGGCAAGAGAAGGGAACAGAGTCTTTGGGTCTAGAAAACTCCAGGCCAAAGAAAAGCCAGGTAAAGCTTGTCCAGGTAGTGGCAGTCTGGCTACCTCTGGACAACCACCATGGGGGGACTGAGTCTGAAGAGCCCCCGCCCTGCCCAGTGATGCTTCACAGACTGGATGGTACCTGGGACCCACCCCTGGGTCCATGGGTGGGCCGGTCCCCCGAGCGCTTTTCTAAGGACTGCCTTTTGCAGTCTTCATTGAGGCACCCCGTCCCCACACGCCTCGTACTCTGGCGGCTTGGCTGGGCCTCACAAGAGAAAGCCTCAGGCTTCAGCGCCAGCCTCCCTAAATAGAGCTGCCGGTCTCTCGGGGCCTTGGGCTTCGGAGCTAGGACCTTGACCCAGGGCAGGCCCATTCCCTGGGATTAACAGGACTTCGGCTGTGCTCTTAAAGATGATTTTACTTGATTAAAATTAAAAAACAAAACCAAACAAACCGCTATCGTCCTCCTGAGCTGAGGCTGCACCACTGCACAGAGAAATGTCCTCGGGCCGTGGCCAGCTCCGTGCCTTTCCGGTCAGGGGAGGTGGGAAAAATGAGTATTCCCAGCAGGAAAATCCATTTGCTAACTCTGCCTGCTGGGTCTGTCGGCTTCTGGGAACGACTTGGGGAAGACTCAGGAGGGGACTCAGGTGAACCTCCAAGGGTAGTGTCCATCATGTTGGTGGGGCGGAGGGGGCATCTTTTCCTCCTTTACATTTGGTGATGCCCCAAGTATGAGATACTTGCTCCCGCAACCTGATCCGTCTCGAGTTTTGAGCTCAATCATCCATTCATTCAAAAACTATTTGTTGAAGACTTACTATGTGCCAGGGGTTGGCATTCTTTGTGTAGCTTTGAACACGGACTAAGCATTAAGAGCTTATTCCGAATCCTGCATGGTTTTGAGCCTCAAACTTAGGCTGAGTCAGTGCCGTGGGACCTCAGAAGCTTACCGTTCCGTACTCCCCAATCATCGCTCTCTGCTCCAAGAGTGCTCAGGATCTCCCTGCTTGTAAGGGCCTTAGTGGGCCACCCCTGACTGCCATTCTGCATCTCTCTGTACAGGATCCAGATTGGGACAGCGGAAGTGAGGCAGAAGGGGAGAACTGGTACCCTACGAACATGGAGGAGCTGGTCACGGTGGATGAAGTAGGGGAAGAAGATTTTATTATGGAACCGGATATCCCAGAGCTGGAAGAAATTGTGCCCATTGACCAGAGAGACAAAACCTGCCCAGAAATTTGCCCTTATGTGTCGGCCTCCTTAGACCTGGACTTGGCCAAGGATTTCACCGAAGAGGAATTCAAGACTGAAGGCACCGGGGTTCCTGAAATCAGCCCCCCATCAGTCAAAGAATTGCCTTCTACTTCCATGACCTGTCCCAGTGACATGGACGTGGAAGCAGCAGACCTAAATCGGGATGCTGAGTGGAAGCCAGCTGAATGCGAAGCAGGCCACTCACTCGCGGCTTCAGATTGCCACAGGAAGGAGGCCAGGGACGAGGGCAGTGCAGATGCGCCACTGGACCCTGCAGCCCCCCAAATGGCCTCCCCGGAGCCGGCAGAGGAGAGGGCCCAGCAGCCTAGCCCAGCTCTGGATGACCCCAAGGCCAGGGGGACGCCTGAAGAGGGGGCTTGTGAAGGCAGCGCCCTGGAGGAGAAAGCCAGTCCCTCTACTGAAAGCGATCTCCAAAACCAGGCTTGTGGAGGAGCGGTGACCCCGGGTAACTAACCTCCCCTTTTCTTAGGTGTGGTTGGGTTGACCAGACAACTAGCTGCTCCTACAGGGTGTGGGCTGTGCAGGCTGGAACGGACAACAGTGAGCAGTGCAGAAAGTACTTGGTCACAGAGACAAGCTTCAGAAAGGCCCCATGAAACAGAGCGAGGCAGACCAGCCCTGTAGGTGACTGCCTGAAGGCAGTTAGCTAGGAGGCTGCAGGTTTGCAAAGCAACCAATTCAAAGCCATGTCCTGTGAGCCCAGAGGCGCCCTGACAACCAAAGTGAGCTCGAGTTGTCAGCAAAACGGGGTGGGATCAGCAAGCAGCCCCTCACACCCAATGCAGAGGACTGCCCAGGCTATTCCGTGAGGCCCATGGGTGGGACAGAAGTATAGGGGGCGGAGGGAGGAGAGGACCGAGGATGGGGAGGAGCAGGGCTCCCAACAGCAGGAGGAGGGCTTGCTCTGTCCCCTGTTGACTACCTCAGGCCCATGGCACTCCGGGCTCACCAGTGAAACGAGATGTGTCCCAGGATCTCTTCTGCCGCCCTTTGAGGTGCTGTTGTGTCTGTGTCCGGCACTGTGACATCATGAAAGAGAGGGAGTCTAAAATAGACTAAGCCAGGGCTTATCTGCCAAATGGAAACTAAGATTCATCTAGGGCAGTGGTTCTCAACCTTCCTCATGCTGAGATCCTTTCATACAGTTCCTCGTGTGGTGGCGACACCCCCCCAACCATAACATTATTTTCGTTGCTACTTCATCACCGTCATTCTGCTACTGTTATATGCAGGATGCATTTTCATTGTTACAATTTGAACATAAGTAAGCATAATTAAAGCATAGTGATTCATCACAAAGCAATATGGAATTATACATTGTGAACGATTTATGTGTTTTCTGATGGTCTTAGGCAACCCCTGTGAAAGGGTCGTTTGACCACCCCCAAAAGGGTCGTGCCCCACAGGTTGAGAACCGCTGGTCTAGGGCTATAGACGTGGGGCGGAGGGAGAGCTAAGGGTTTGTTAGCCTTCTAGCTCGCCCCTGGAAAGGAACTGGAGATTTATTACAAGGAACACCTGCTGCACACCAGTGCCCAGAAAATACAGGGGCAAATCTTACAAATGAGGATCTGCCTTCCCCAGTGCGCTGTGGAACTGGCCGTGGCCCTGCAGGCCTGGGCTTTTCCCTGCTGATGGGCTCTGTTTTTCACCTGAGCAGGGCGGGGTCTCCATGGAAACGCAGTCATGAGCTGCTTGCCTGTTGCTAGAGAAACCCGAGGCCCATGCTGGCTCTGTGGAAGGCAAGGAAAGAGGGGTGGAATTGTCACCTCACTCCGACCAAAGCCCTTTGACGTTTCCACGTTGGGTTGAGCACGCAGTGACGCTCGTGGCTTAATACACGACCCGGGGTTTTGAGTTTAATGACCTTGTTTGAGAAGCTTGGGGTCAGAGTGGCATTGCTTCGTTGCCAGCCTTGGTGTTCCCAGGGATGTCGGCACCATTTTTGTCACTGAGTTGCCCTGCTAGCTGCTGCAGAAATGCATCGATATTGAGTTCATCAATACTGGGGGCTGGGGCATCCTCGCCAGAGGCCATCAAAGCCCACATCCCCCTGCACCAAGTGCACAGCTCTGCCATGCTTTTCTGAGTGCAGCTCCCTCTTGGCCATGGAGAACTCTCGGTCACCGCACCGTGTTCATAATTGGCCATTGTTTTCCCAGCTGTGTGTTACTAGAGACTTCAATTCCAGGGCTTCTTAGAAGCACGCTGTGTCACATTATTCTTTGCCCTGGCTCCTGTTTTGCAGAAACCTCCAGATACCTGGAAACGAAATCCTTGGACACAAGGTCGCCAGAATACTCCGAAGTGGAGCGGCAACAGCCCCTTTCTTTGCCTTCCTGGGAACCGGAGGATGTGTTCAGCGAACTTAGCATCCCTCTAGGTGGGTGAAATGCACCGCCTCCCCGAGAACTTGGCTCCCAGAAATAGTTCTGCGGCAGCATCTGAGAGCATGAGAAGGCTTTTTGTCATCTGTCATTGTTTTTTATTCTGATG
This sequence comes from Tenrec ecaudatus, assembly GCF_050624435.1. NCBI lineage: Eukaryota > Metazoa > Chordata > Mammalia > Afrosoricida > Tenrecidae > Tenrec > Tenrec ecaudatus. The sequence goes on from NC_134545.1 coordinate 94,699,791, forward strand.
CAAGAACCTGGATTTGCAAGGTGCCACATTAAAGCTTCTCACACTGTCGGTCTCCCTTGATAGACCGGCTACCCCAGGAGGCTAGGCTTAGAGAGCACAGCCCTGGGACCCTGGTGGCATAGTGAGCTACGCATTGAGCTGTAAACCACAATGTCACTGGTTCGAACCCACAAGCTGCTCCAAGGGAGATGAGGCTGTCTACTCCTGTAACGATGTAAAGTTTCTGAAGCCCATAAAGGGCAATTCTGCTCTGTCCCGTAGGGTCGCTATGAGTTGAATCAACCCGATGACTGTGAGTTTGAGTTGACCTGGGTCCAGAGCTGGGAGAAAATGGTTTTCCCACCTGGGAATGCTTTATTCCAAACCACACAGAGCCTCTAAGCTTGGCCCTGGTGCAGACTGAGTAGCAGAGGCCTAGTGGCCTGCTCAGAATGAACAGAAACCTTCTGCTCCTGGCCTCCCTTTCCTGCCCCTTGCCCTGGTCCTGGCCTCATCAGCACCTCGCTCTTCCCCTTTGAAAGCCCTGTTTCTCAGAGCTAGCGATGTTGAGTACACTGTGCTGGGGGTGACCCTGTGAGGGTGACACGGGACCACTGGACAGCGAGGCACCTGGTCCTGGCTCTTCCCTTTCCGTTCACTGAGTGGCTGTATCTTCAGATAAGTCGAAGCCCTCCTTTGACCATCAGTTGCTTGTAAACTCTACCATCTGGGATTGGGTCAGCTTCATGGTTTTCAGTGGTGACATGATTTTCAGGTGTGTGTGTGTGTGTGTGTGTCTGTCTGTCTGTCAGCCAGGGCTCATTTTCCAAGAGGGGACTGAAGTCAGGCTCTCAGGGCAGGGGGGCAAAGGCAGTTTGGAAAAGTCACCCCAGGAGATTCTGGTGCCAACTCTTGCCCTGTGACTCCCATTCATTCACCCCTGCCACCTTTGAGATTTTCGTTGACCCTGAGAGGTGGAGGAAGCTGTGAGATGAAGAAGGAGCAGAGCTGCTCAGCACAAGAGGACCAGGTTCAGATGGGAGAGTGTGCCAAGGTGGGGCCAGCAGCCCAGCTGGATGATGCCCAATGGCTACAAGTCGGCTCAGATGCGGTGGGGGTGGGGGGGCTACTCACAGCTAGGGCTCCCCCGTTCCACCCAAGTGTCTGCTGTTCTTCTGTCAAAAAAGTCCCTTAGTTTTTCCTTCTAAATGTGTCATTTCTGTACAATCAGACTTGAGAATAAGCTTCCTGCTTTTGTTTCTTAAGGGGTAAAATTGCACCGTACCCCCTGGGCAAAAACATAAAAAAATTTTTTTTTAAAGAAATGGTGACCTTTGAATCAACTGAGGTGACGACCCTGGGTGTTTTTTTTATTTAGTTTTGTTGTATTGAGATCCAACTCCCATTTTAAAGTTTTCATCCAGAGGCATTAGGGACAGTGTGACCCAACCTCTACTTCATTCTGGTATATTGGGATCACTCCTGGGGAGACCCAGTATCCATTCAGCAGTTACTCCCCATTCTCTCCTTCCTGCACAGCCACTGACAACCACGAGTCTGCTTTCTCTCTATGGATTTGTCTGTTTGGGATATTTCTGGAGCTTGTGGTAGGGTGCTGTTGAGTTGGTCCCCCTCCTAGCGACCCCATGTGCATAGACTTATACCAGCGCACACAGCGCTGCCTGGTCCCGTGCCCTACTCACAACTGTTGGCAGGCTTGAGCCCCCTGGGCAGCCACGGTGTCGGTCCGTCTCCTTGAGGGCCTCCCTCTGCTTGACAAGCACGGTGTCCTTTTCTAGGGAGGGGGCTTTCTTGAGAACATGTCCAAAGTGGGTGAGACAAAGCCTCCCCATCCTTGGTTTTCGGGAGGCCTCTACTTGTAAGGTTGCTCTTGTGTGCGCCGCAGACTGTATCGGCTCTTCACTCTCCTGGTGCTTTCACCTACGAGTCAGTCGCACAGGCTGACTTTCAGGACCCAGGTGCGCCAAGCGATTCCTTCGTGCGGCCGTTAGACGTCCTAGAGGACGTGACCTTGTGCTGGAAACTCTGGGGAAACATGACTGTGACACCTTGGTCCCCCAAGGACTTGGAACGTAACACACACAAGCAACAATTAAGAAGAAATGCTATGACCTTGTTATCAGTGGCATTCTTGAGCATCTCTGTTTAAGGTTGCCCTGGTTGGGGAGGGAGGTAAGACGTTGTTGCTGAGGGAGTTAGTGAGCTTCTGTTGGGCTTGCTGAAAGAGCGTTGGAACTAGATCCTGGGGATACCACGTGGTGGATTTCATTCACGTATAACCCCAGGGCTCAGCGGAAAGAGATGTCTAGAAAAGAACGGTGGCAAACATATGTGTTAATATGTCGGATACAATTGCTGAATGGCTTATAACAAGAGTTGTAAGAGCCCCCAATAAAATGATCTAAAAAAATGGTTAAAATGACCCATGTTTGAGGCACATGTATCAGGGGGCGAAAAGTTTAAATATGAAAGACAATGGAAACACATTCAAAAGATGAAAGCTATCTAAAGTGAATATTTGAAATGGGATTGCTTTCCTCCAGCCTCAGCCCCCAGAAGTTATCACTGTTAGACCCACAGACATAGGATCCCTGTACCCAGAGTGCTCTGCGGCTTGCTTTTTGCCTTTTACGTGGGTCATGGCGAGCTCGTCATGTTGGCACATCGAAAGAGCATTCTTTCTCATCATGGAAAATAAGCTTTGCTCATCCCCATTCCTCTACCGATGAACGTTTCGGTTGTCTAATGGCTATGTTTTCTTTGTCATTATAAAAATGTGGTCATAGCTAAGTTTACATTTTTATCTTTTGCCATCTGGGCACCCTTATCTCATTGAGTCTTCTCAAAAATCCCCTAAAAATTAGGCAGTATTTTTATTCCCGTTGTACAGGTGAGAAACTGGTGGTGCTCACGCTTGACTGGTGGTCAAGACTGAAACCCCTCCCTCTGGGCTCTCCTGCCTTCCAGACGTGCGTGCGCAGCTCCCGTGGGTGCGTAGGCCAGTGCTTCTGTAGGTCCATGTCCTGGCCCTGGGGTGGGGGGGGGCGTTGTGGGGCCAAAATGTATTTCCATTTTAAATTTAATAATTGCTACCAAGTGGCATTCCCAAAAGATCGTATCCCTTCTCCATGCCGCCTGGTATGAGAATTCCCGTTCTTCATGGCCTCGCCAGCACTGGCGGCTATCCTTCTGCAGTCTTTGCCCATCTGTTAGGAGGAACTCAATGCCCTAGTCTTTAAAAAATCCAGTTCTGTTGAAATATAATTGCCATACAATAAAGTGCACTATTGAAAATGTACTATTGGGTCTGTTTTGACACATCTATACACCATCGAGACCATCACCCTACTCAAGATGACTCACCAATACCCCCAAACATTCCTCATGCTCCTTTGTAATTCCTCCCGCCCAGCCCCCAGCCCCTTGGCAAACACTGTCTGCTGTGTATCGCTATTCGTTTGCATAGAGTTTTAGAAATAGGGTGTGTGCTCTTTTTTTTCTTTCTGTTTTGCTGCCGAGTTTTAGTCATGCATGGTAATTATTTTGTGATCGGTTCGTCCTGTTGGGTGTGCCAAGAATTTGTTGGCTTGTTGGTTGGCGATTGCATTGTGGACGTGGACTTAGCACATTGTGCTTAACCCATTCACCTGCTGATGGCGTCTGGGCTGCTTCCAGTTTGGGGTGGTTGTCCTCATGCACGGTTAACGTTGAGACCCACCGTCTCGTGGATGCCCTGGGGAGGGGCAGGCTGCTGTTTGCCGCTCTCGATGGTGCACTGCCTCGGCACAAAATCCCAGCAACTTCCTCCAAGGTCACACAGAATTCTCAGGCCAGAACGCAGGAGTGCTGACCTGTGGGCTCTTCCCTGCTTCCCCGCCCAGTACAGGCTGCACAGTGGAGGACACGCCATTGTGTGCAGTTCTTGGGACCAGAGACTGCAATGTGCCCCCCTGAGCTCCGCCCCCAGCTTGTCGCTACTTGCTGGCTGGGTAAGATAAGGCAAATGCCATTTCTTCAGCTGTCAGTCAGGGGTGGTAACAGCTGCTTACCTCTTCAGAGTTATTTTGAGAACTGTGTGAGAGAATGCTTCTATGGCCTTGCTACCCATCAGTGCATCCCCACCCAAACCAACAAAGCGATTGTCAGCAAGTCGATCCCAGTGCAGTGCACGGTGGTCCCACGTGTCAGAGTTGAATTGTGCTCCATGGGGTTTTCCAGGGCTGCCTGTGATCCTTCTGGAATAGACTGCCAGACCTCTCTCTCTCCCAAGATACCTCTGTGTGGATTGAGCCCCTGACCTTCCCACTAGCAGTCAGACACTTAACCATCTGCCCGCCTGGGGACTCCCGGTGTCTCCATAGGAGACACCTAATAAGCTTTGCCTCTTGCTATTGTTTGTTTCTGGAATATACGTTTTGAGAGCCACTCTGCTTCCTCCCAGTGCGGCTGTGTAATCTTTATTCCCCAGGATCAATCACTGCTACCCAGGGATTTCTAGGGTCACGGGAGGTAGCTGTCCGTCTTTCCAGTCTGGAGAACAGGGAAGTGAAATGAGGGATGCCAAGGGCTGAGAGGAAGGGAGGCAAGTTTGAGTTTTAGAGAGGCTCGTACAGGGGTGGAGCTGGGAAAGGCAGGGCTGCGGTGTGTCAGGCCAGCTCTGGGGGACCCCAGCCACCGTGGGTCTGCCAAGGCCTGCTCTTCCCAGCACCCAACCCCATCACCTGCTAACATGAGTTCCCAGTTCATACATTCTGGCTTTCCTGGGATGACGGTGTTCTGATTACTCTCACCAGAATCGTCTGTTAGAAGTCAAATGCTTTCATGATCGGGCGTAATAGAGGCCGGAAATTGGGAGGACCAAGTGGCTCCTTAACTGGTCGTGGCCATGACCATTCTGTGTTGATGCTTTGCTTCTAAACTTCCAGAAGTTTCCTGCAGCAGTGGTGGGGCTGTCTAGTGCCTGAAGCAACTCCAGGAACCCAAGGATGACTTGCCAACTTTGGGGGGATTCTCCCTGCCCAGGCTTCTCCTTTCCCAGGGAGGCATTTTTTTATCATGTGGTACTGTCCCTACCCATCACCGGCCTGTGGTGGCTTTTCTGTTTCTGTAACGCCGGGAGCTTGGCTGCCAGTGTGACAAATACCAGCAGGCTCATCCATGGTGGATAGGTTTCAGCAGAGCTTCCAGATTAAGACAGCCTAGAATGACTTGGCGATCTACTTTTGAGAAACTAGCCAATGACCACCTCATGGATCCCACGAGAACACTCTCCAATGTAGCACTGGAAGATGGATGCCCCTCACACCCCCCATATTGGAAGACACCCAAAATACACAATGGCCACAGCAAGAGTCAAACCTACCAACAGTCCTGCAGATGGGACAGGACTGGTCAGTGTTTCCTCCTGTTGTGCACAGGATCACCATGCTGTTAAGTACCATTCAGCTGGTTCTGACTCGTAGCAACCCTGTGTACAATAGAACAAGGCACTGCCTGGTCCTGGGCCATCCTGACAGTTGTTCTTATGTTTGAGCCCATTGGTGCAGCCACTGTCAGTCCACCTTGAGAATCTTCCTCTTTTTCCACTGAGCTTCTACTTTACCAAGCCAGTCCTTTCCAGAGACTGGTTTCTCCTGGTAACAAGTCTCACCATCCTTGCCTCTGAGGAGCCTTCTGGCTGTACTTCTTCCAAGACAGATTTGTTTGTTCTTCTGGCAGCCCCTGCTACTTTCTATATCTTCACTACACTGTAATTCAAATGCATGGATTCTTCTTCAGTCTTCCTGATTCGATGTCCAACTTTCACGTGCATGAGACCATTAAAAATACCACAGCTTGCTGCCCTTGAATGAACAAGGGTATGTCATGATGGGAAAGGAAAAATCATGGGTATAACTTTCCTGGTCTTTTTTCTTAGCAACAGAGTTTTCAGTTTTCTTAAAAACTCTTCATAATTCCTAGAATCCTGGAGAAAAATCTACCAGCATTACCCCTTTGGGATTCCCTTCCACTCCGAAAAAACAGTGGCCATGAACTTCTGAGCTGAATGTTGTTAGCCCAGCAGACACCCTTAGAAGCCACCATTTGGATTGGACTTTTATTTTTTATTTATTTGACTTTTATATTTCGAAGGCGCGTTATGAAACGTCAGTGTACCACTGAGTGAACTTGTGTGTTTGCGTCCACGGATTGCAGGGGCATGTGTATGGATGTTCTGTGGAAATAGCCCCATGGACGTATGAACTGGGACCACACTTTCACTTGTAATGTATGTATGGGTGCACAGTGTCTGTCTGTGTACATACAGACACACAGCCTGCATGTAGAAGAATAACGTGGAAGACAAAATTCGGGTTGGTGTGACAGTGATTTTCCTCAGTGGTATTTGTTTTCTTTAATGAACAGAATTCTAAAAGAAGCCAGAATTCCTCCAGAGCCCTAGCCACGTCAGCTAGAAAGAGGTGCAGGGTGGAGAAATGAATTGCAGCGAGTGAAGCGTAAGAAATGGAGAGACCGCCCTTTCCCTTAGGCTCCCTGGACGCAGTTTGATGGCAAAGAGCCTGGTCCGAGATCCCAAATGCCAGCTGTGGAGCAAATCATTGTTAAGCCGCCCCCCACCCTTACGTACCCCCCACCCCCCCCACACACTTTCTGAGAGTCCTTCCCCGAAATGCACAGCCACCTGTGAATGATAGGGGTGCTGGCCTATTGAGCCTGTTTTGCAAATGAGGAAACTGAGGCTTGGAGAAGCTAAGTCGGTTGCCAAAGGCAACAGCAGGTGTAGGGGGGAGGGGGGCTGGTCACTCCTCTTTCTGTTCGCTCCCCGGAGCCTCGCGCTGCCTTCCTAATGCCTGCCTGTCCTCCCTGCACGTCTCCAGGCATAGAGTTCGTTGTGCCCAGGACAGGGTTTTACTGCAAGCTGTGCGGGCTGTTCTACACGAGTGAGGAGGTGGCGAAGATGAGCCACTGTCGCAGTGCTGTCCACTACAGGAACTTGCAGGTAACAGTCACGGCCCTTGCCCAGGACCTTGGGTGGCCCCTGGCCTCCGTGCTCAGAACAGGTAGCTGGTTCTGTGCTAAGCTTGGCCCTGCTTGCCTCTGTTCCTAGCTCCCACCTTTAAGGCCTTTGCCGTTCCCCAGGTGCACCTGCCACCCTCTGCTTCAGCGACTTTCTAGCTCCTCCCACTGCATGGAGTCCACCCTTCTTCCCCTCGACCCGACTCCACCAGGCTGCTCTTCTCAGGTGCTCTCAGAGCATCAGTCTCTACATTAGTAGTTAAAGCTTTTTTGGTTCTGTCTGCCTCCCCCTCTAGCCTGTGAGTAGGGCCCATGTTCACCTGTCCCATGACTGGGGTGGGGGGGTTCAAAAGAGCTTGGAGACAGCTGGCCATCAGCTCAAGACCGGTCCCCTGGAGGCAGAGGACAGATGGGCCTCACCCTCCAACCTTGCTGACCAATTCTGATACCACTGCCCCTCCCACAGCATGCTCTACTTCCACTTGAGTTCCATAATGCATTGCAATGGCCACACAGACCGTGCTCAGGATTGTGGAATCTATTCAGGGAGTTAGCAGTTTGCCATTGTCTACAGGAGGCTTCTCTCTGGTCCTTTGTCTCTCAGTCATGTGTCTTCTTGGCCTTTGCCCGACTAGGCAGTGTTACGAAGCTCTTCCATGGCTCCTCCATGATAAATGTCCAAAGTCATGCCATGCCATGCCACTCCACTCCACTAAAAGCCTCAGCCCAAAGACACTCAGCCTCTGTAGGTCAACCCGATTCCCCCAATTAAGTGCCCTGAGGTATCCTACTCCACAAGCTAATAAGCTAGCCTCCTGCCCAAAGGCATTCATCTGTACTCAGTCTGTGGGCCAGGAAGCCCACCATTGTTTCCTGTGTTCTGGCTCTTGCTACTACTACTACTACAACCACCAGTAGCAGCAGCACTACCACTCCTGGTACCAGACCTTCGACCACTACTAGTACCAGTACTACTCCTCTGCCACTTATCTGGTGTTACAGTGTCCAGTCCCTGGATCTAGGAAGCTTCAAGTGCAGGGACCCAGGGTCTAAATGAAATGCTCCTCTCTTGGCTCCTTGAATCTTTCTCAGAGCAAGATTCCCCCTTCTGTTTCTGAGGTGGCTCATTTTACACACAGCTCAAAAACTCCCTGCTGTCAAGTTCATTCCAACTCAGAGCAACCCTCTAGGGCAGAGTAAATAGAACTGCCCCTGAGTGGAACTCTCCATGGAGGAAACTTCGATCATGCTCCTGGGGAGCAGCTGATGGTTTTGAACTGTTGACCTTGCAGTTAGCAGCTCAACAAATAATCCACTACACCACCAGGGTTCCTTACTTATACACAGCAGGATGGCAATATTGGCTCATTCCCACAATGGAATCTCAAGCTTTCTCAATCACAGTTTACCTTGCTAACAGGCACTTAACAACTGAGTGGTATCATCCTATCAGCATCCCCCTTTCTCCTGCCTAGACCCACCTGGGAAAGAGGAAACACATCCAGGCATTTGATGGGCGTTACTGAGACCAGCTAGAAGAGCCATATTAAATATTAAACGTTTCACGGCTCTGCAGGTGTGTGTGTAGGGGCAGTGGGGGATGGGTCCCCAAAGACGTGGCTTCCACGTGCAGATGCCCAAGTTTGTTTCCCTGCACAGATGTCCCTGTTTGCTAGAGCAAGACGCACAGGTCCATTCCATCTCACGGGTCAAAGGAGGACCATGCAGATACTCACTCAGTAAACACCCATCACAGGCGTACTCTCTGCCCCACACTCTTCTAGATCCTCGGGTACAAGTGACAGGCAGATAGACAGTTATTCCTGTCCTCACAGAGTTTACACTCTAACTCGGGAGATAATCAATACATTAAAAATATATCCATATAAAGTGTGTGTATTAAAACGTGACATGTAAAAATACTTTCGACACCATGTTCTAAGGTTATGCCGCTATTTTTGACACTCCCGCCACACACACCAAAACATTACAAGCTGTGATCCTGTACTGATTGTAAACATACTTCAATTTTAGAGCTGTTCATGCGAGTTGTTTTGAAAAACTACTTTAGAGTAAGTGAAATATGGGAGGGGCCTTCCAAAAGTTCATGGGAAAAAAGGAAGTTGAAAGATAATTGAATTTTCCCCCGAACTTTGATACCTGGTATATGTCTAATCAATATGCATTAGGGTGAAGGCCAGGATTTTGTAACTTGGTAGAATGGGAACTATTATCAGAGGCTCACAGTAAGTATATGAAGGAATCTACAGGTTCTGTTACAGGGAATTGGATTTCTTGTTGGATCTCAACTCGGGGAGCCCCTGGTGGTGACCAAATATTAAAAAAATAAAGCAAACCCATTGCCATCAAGTTGATCCTGACTCATAGTGACCCTACGTGGAGTTGATCTTTACAGGACCAGACAGTCTCATCTTTCTCCTGTAGAATGGCTGGTGGGTTTGAACCACTGACCTTGAGGTGAGCCGTCCAATGCTTCCTCGACAGTGCCACCAGGCAACATGCCCTGATTCCAAGAACTGCAGAGATCATCGGTCTGTGAATTATTGAAGCATTCCTGGTCCCTAGGTCCTTACCCTGGGATATGAGCCTGAGTTAACTGGGCAGTTGTTCTAAAATCCCTACGAGGTCAAATTCAGCAGACAATGGGCGAGGCTTTGGAATATGAGATCTCTCCAAACGATTCCAATGTGTACTCCTATTAAGAAACTCAAAGGTGGGCCAACTCCCTCACTTGACAGAAAAGGAATGTGATGTGTCCCAGGCCTTGCAGATCAGTGAGTGAGTTACCAGATCCAGAATCGGTCATCTGATGCTCACACGTTCTTCTGTTGACCCACTAAACCAGTCTTGCAAACCTCGGCCTGGAAGACATGGCCTGCTTCACCATCTGCAAGGGCTTGTCAGTGACGGAGACCAAGCAGAGGTCATTTAAGCCGCATGCTTTCCCTGCAGGGAGAAAGTGCTCCGTGACTAAGGCAGCTATTGGCCCCGGCCTCAGGGCCCAGTCTCTCCTGGGGGAGGGCAGTGGCAGTCTGACTTGGCCTGCAGGACAGGTTCAAGTTGGACTCCACAGAGCCACCTGAGGGCAGGTGTCTGCCCTGAAGACAGTGTCATCCCCACCCCAGGAGGAGCCCACGGAGTGTCAGACTGGAAGGGGTCTCAGAGCTCATCTGGTTCAAGTTTCCCTAACGTTGGTTCTCATGTCTGCTGGTGTCCTTCAAAAATGCCCTTCCTGAGCTGCGTCCTCTCCCAAGTTGCCCATCGTTCTCGCTAGGGCTGGCCCAGGACGTCTGCAGTTTTAAGACATGCTTTCTAGTTGATTCTGATACTTGCCTCTCTGATGCAGCGTTCTCTCCTGGTTGCTGTTAGCCCCAGGAGACCATGCTGCACCAGATTATCCAGGAATTTGGGAAGAGTTAGAACTTGCCAGAGCCAGCCTCTCTCCCAGCGCTGGGGCCCTGACAGACTCACCTTCCCCACACAGCGGGCCCAGCAGGCCTAGACACTGGCTAAGCCCCTCCACTGAGCAGACTCGGTTCGGGTTTCCTGGACGCACCTGTTGGGGCTCTGTCTCCTCCGCCACAGGCTACCCAGATAAGGTTTCTGTCAGTGGCCTTGATGGAATGCCTCTGCCCCCACCGCCTCGCCCACTCCACCCCACCCCAAGTTGCTCATGTGAAAAGTGAAGAAGCTGAACCAGAGCAGCAGGTGCTGGCTCACACTTAGGTAGGCAGCTTGTAAACTTAGCACCCACCAGGAGGCCACGGGGTGGGGTCGGGATTGCTCTGGGGGTTGGGGCAGGAAGGAGCCTCCCTTCCCTCCCCTGTGAGCCGCCCCTGTGTGCCCCACTGCTGGTTATGGCTGAGAAAGCCTACTGGGAGTGGTCTCATCAATGGGTGCAGGTAGGAAGGCTCGCTGCCTACAGGGCTTTGGTTCCTCCTGAAGTACCTGCCTATACCCAGCACACTTACCCAGGTCCCCTGATCAGCACACGTTCTCCCTCCCCTGGTGGCACAGCAAGGAGCCTTGGTGGCAAGGTATGGAGTGGTTCAAACCCACCAACTTCCCTGAGGGAGAAATATGAGGCTGTCCCCTCCCTTGAAGATTGACTGTCTCCGAAATCCTAAGGAACAGTTCTACTCTGTCCTGTAGGGTCACTATGAGTTGGTACCACTTGATGGCAGTGGGTTTGGTGTTGGTGCTGCCACAGGGAAGCCCTTACCTCAGTGGTTCTCAACCTGTGGGTCGCAGGCCCTTTGGGGGCCGAACGGACCTTTCACAGGGGTCAACCCGATTCATAGCAGTAGCAAAATTAGAGTTATGAAGTAGTAACGAAAATAATTTTATGGTTGGGGAGGGTCACCACAGTATGAACTATATTAAAGGGTGATGGCATTAGGAAGGTTGAGGACCATTACCTTACCTGGTAACTGAAAGGTTGGGAATTTTAATCCAACCAGCTGCTCCTCTCTGGAATCATAGAAATCTGCCTCTCTTTACGGGTCAGAAACCCCCCTGACAGTGGTTCTCCACCTTCCTCATGCCACAACCCTCTCATACAGTTCCTCATGTTGTGAATCCCCCAAATATAAAGTTATTTTCATTGCTACTTCATCACTGTCATTTTGCTTCTGTTATGAATTGGGCGACCCCTGTGAAAGGGTTGTTTGACCCCGAAGGGGTCGCTAGCCACAGGTTAGGAACCGCTGCCCTGTGGGCATTTCTACCCTGTGGCTTGCGGGGAGTCAGAACCCACTTGACCACCACCACCACCACCACCACCACCACCACCACCACCACCACCTCCTCCACCTCCTCCACCACCACCACCACCTCCTCCTCCACCACCACCACCTCCACCACCATCACCACCTCCACCACCATCACCACCACCACCACCACCTCCATCACCACCTGCTCCACCTCCTCTACTACCACCACCACCACCTCCTCCTCCACCACCACCACCACCACCACCACCACCTCCTCTACCACCACCTCCTCCTCCTCCACCACCACCACCACCACCACCTCCACCTCCTCTACCACCACCTCCTCCTCCACCATCACCTCCACTTCCTCTACCACCACCACCTCCTCCTCCTCCTCCTCCTCTTCCTCTTCCTCCTCCTTCTCCTCCTCCTCCACCACCACCTCCTCCTCCACCACCACCACCACCACCACTACGTGGCCGTGGCAGGAGAGGCAGAGGTCCTTGGTCAGCAGCAGCCTTGCCCAGGGACCCTCACTTACCCCCCCACCCCTCTCTTCCAAGCTCTACCCACCTCTGGAAACTAGCCACAGCCCCTTCCATATGGGTAGACTGTCCACGCTGTCTTGCCAGATCCTCAGAATCAACCTTGCACGCGGGATGGGAGGGAGGACACCATTTCTCCCATTATCCAGTTAGGAATCCCAGGCTGGGGGACGGGAATGGATCGACTTTCCTGACATCGTGCAGCTGGTAACAGTGAGGATCACACAAGAACCACTGACTGGGCTCCCACTTCTGGCGACCCCAGAAGAGGGATTGGTCTGGTTCAGAGCCGGCTGGTGGGCGGGGGTGGAAGGAGATGGCCAGGCCTTTCTTCTGAGGGCCCTCTGAATGACACTCCATGTTAGAATAAGCCACTGCGTGCCGAAGGGTTGGCACCACTCAGGCACTCAGAGTGCTTATTCCGTGCCTGGGGTTGTCGGGAGGAAGGTGTCCGCTCTGGTGTGGACGTGCAGGTTTCGTTGGCATCAGCAGCCTGTGGTCGGTCCCTCATTCTACAGACCGCAGAGGGGTTGATCATGTGCCTGGTCAGAGCTGGGATTAGAACCCATGTTATCTGAAGGCAAAGCCCGGATGCTTGACTTTTGCCCTGGACGGAAGCCAAGCTCTTGGACTCCCAATCCAGTTCTCTGTGCATTACCCCTTACTGTCCTGGCCCAATCAGAGGACCCCAGCCAGAGGGGTTGGGAGTGGGGGTGGCGGTGCCCAGCCAGTTTCCTGGTGTGTCTCCGTGTGGTGAATACAGATGTCCCATAGCAGCAAGCTGGACAGGCTCCCAGTGCTTGGCTCAGGGCCAGTCAGAGCAGGGAACGTTTAGGGGGGCAGTGTGGAGGCAGCCCCCCAACCATAGAAACAGGACCATTTCTTACTACGTGGAGGGACCTCCAAGACACTCCATCTGCGAGCTTGCCCTGACAGGAGACAGATGGTTAGCGTCTCAGATGTCTGTGGTTTCTGTCTTCCCCAAGTGCTAGGGGACAGCCGTCTCTGCGCCTGCCTGGCCCCTCCAGGAGCAGACTGGCTGCCAGGAGACTGGGCCTCTTTCTGGGAAACAGGAAGAGGGGTGGTGAGGGCTAAATGGCACTCCCTACCAAAGGCAGCTAGCAGAGCGTGCGGCTCAGAACTCAGGCCCGTGGTCGTGTTTGCCGTTCCTGGTACTGGTGCGATTCTACTTTCTCTGCTCAGAGGACTTGTAAATGGTCCTCCTTCAAGGAAGTGCATCGTTTAGCATGGGGCCTACAGCGCTAGGCCTGCGGCATGGCAGAGAAGAGGGCACTGCACTGGCCACCGATAACAGGGACTAGGGGTGGAGACCAGGCGGCACACAACTCCTGACCCCTTTTCTCTCCCCACTTTCATGCCTCCCCACCACAGAAGTACTTGTCCCAGCTGGCTGAGGAGGGCCTGAAGGAGGCGGAGACGACGGGCAGCCTGAACGCGAGGCCGGAGGACAGCGGCCTCGTGCCCCACTTCGAGAGGAGAAGGCTCTGAGGTCCCTGCCGCCCTGCTGCTGGAAGGGGGAGGGCAGGGCCGGCCGAGGCGGGGCCTGCCTGGCCTTTCTCCAGGGACTGAAGGTGGGAAGGAAGGAAGGAAAACGCAGGCAGGGCATGTCGCTGGGCTTGTTCTCGGCAGAGGCTGGGTCCCCCCCGGCATGTCCAGCGGGCTGAGGGCCACCAGCGGCCTCCTTGCTGACTGTCTTGGTTCTCTCTCTCTCTCTCTCTCTCTCTCTCTCTCTCTCACACACACACACACACACACACACACACACACACACACACTTTCAAGTCACTTTTTTATCTTCCTACTTCCTCCCTGCCTCCTGGCATACCAAGAGTCATGTCCTAGTCACAACTCCCAGCTTCCCAGGGATGCTCACAGTGTTCAGATTCTTGGGAGGGGACATAACCTGTCGGTCCTAAGTGAGTTATCAAAGGAAACGGTTTAGCAGAGGCTCCCCGGGTAGAGAGGGCCACGTCCGGGGTCTGAAGTGAGGGGTCTGCTTTGTGAATTGGGCTCCTGCCATCTGCCTGAAGGGGCACCAGAGGGAATCTGTTGGCAGAAGTTGCATCACGAGCCTCTTCCTGCCTTGGAAGCAGCACGGCAGTATGCCTGTTTGAAATCCCCTTTCATCTGCTCGGTTATTCTAGAAGCCTGCTGGGTTTGTGCCTTCAGGTAAAAGTAAGTGGAGCTTTAGGAGCGGGAAAGGACCCCTGCCATTCTGGAAACTCTGATCCGCTCGCTCACACTTATTTCCCCACTCTGGGCGTCAGGAACCTCAAGGGCTTGTTCTGCTCTGGACACCCGCCCCCCTGGGTGGCGGGTCATGTTCATCACCGGGGAACACAGAGGCTGCTACGCTTGGCCCTCCCGCGAGAACAGCAATTGCTGTGGGCTTCGGTCGGGTTGGAGGCTGGTCCCTCTGCAGGGCGTGCCATTGACTCCAGAAACAGAAAAACAAGGAAATGGCACCTGACCTTGACTCACCCTTGGTGCCTGCACTGAGCAACTGGGAGCCTAGCCACAAGGGGAGGGGAGGGGCGTGACGGGGAGAGGCAGACTGACTGACAGCCTCTGCCATGTGTGGGGTGTTTGGAGGTGGGCCCCTGCCAACTTGACAGACGTTGACAGCGCCCCAGGGCCCACCCCGTGTACAGACTTGGATGTCAGAGCATTAAGGGGGTCAGTTCCCTCATTCCCCAAGTGCTTCCAGTCGGGCAGGTCAGGGCCTTCAGGGCCCAGAAGGACTTCAGGTCCGGTCTGACGGTCCACTGGGAGGAGTTTGGGACAGAGGTGCTGGGGAATCGGGGCTGGACAACCGCCTTTGAGGAGACCGCAGGAAGGTCAGCGGGGGCATTTGGGTGCTGTTTTCCCAAGCAGGATACTCCCCCCCTAAAAGCCCCGTAGTGGTGAAAACAAGACGAGGAAAACATCCACGTCCCCTGATGTTCCTGTTTCTGACCACAGCCTGTGCGCCTGGAAGGGAGGGAGGGAGGGAGGGAGAGAGAGAGAGAGAGAGAGAGAGAGAGAGAGAGAGAGAGAGAGAGAGAGAGAGAGAGAGAGAGTTGTTGCTGCTGCTCTTTTCCTTTGTCTGGTGGGTACGTCCTCCAAACGAGTGGAAGAAGGGTGGAACGATGGCCGAGTGCCACACGGGTATTCTAGCAGGCAAAGAAGAAACGGGGGCACAGAAAGAGGAGCCCCGCGGGCCGTCAGATGATGGTGCAGGAAACGGTGAACAGGGAGGAGAGAGCTACACAGAGGGAAGAGCGGGACGGCAGGACGGCAGGCTGACGGGTTCAAACAGGTGTGAGGAGAGGCTAGATGGAGCAGGAAACGAGCTCATAGGTGACCTGACGCCTCAGGACTGTTGGCAAGTGGAGTAAGTTCTGAAGATGGCGGCTCCAGTCAGGCCAGGCCTGTTCCACTGCCAGAGGCTTGAGCGTCTGGACTCCACGTCTCAGAAAGTGGACCCCTTCCTGCTCCCCCACGAGCCTTTCTTCCCGCTGGGAGGGAGTGTGGGAGGGCAGCTCCCGCCTCCTCACTGAGCACCGCCACAACAGCCTGGAGCAGCGGTTCTCAACCTGGGGGTCGCCCAAGTCATCGCAGTAGCAAAGTGACAGCTGTGAAGTAGCAACGAGAATAATGTCATGGTTGAGGGGTCACCACCACATGAGGAACTGTATGTAAGGATCGCGGCCTGAGGAAGGCCTAGCGCCTCCTCCATCAGAGGCTGGAAACTGCGCTTTCCTCCAGGCTGGCAGCCTCATCCTCCACCTGACTGGCGCATTCCCCATGTGGCGTTTCCATGGAAATCTGACTGCCTTTCACACTGCAACCTCCTTCGGGCTCCTTCAGGCTCCTTGCCAGAGACCCGCCCTCCATATTGGAGGCCTGGAGAGAGCCCTGAGGGAGGGAGGGAGAGGACCCACGCGCTCTGCTGTCAATCTGAATCTTCCTTTTTGAAAGCATCTTAAGAGTCTCTACTGGTGTGTGTGTGTGCGTGTGTCTATTTATTTCTTTCTATACAATTCCATTGGTGTGGCCCTCCAACGACTACATAATTTGCACTCACTAGTCCTCTGTCACACACAGCACAGTATTAAAGGCAACCAGGAAAATTATTAATTTTTTTTAACTTGTGTTTGTCAGCCATTTCAAAGTGTCTCTCCCCTAAAAGGTTGCTCGAGAGCAGGTGCTCCCTTGAGTAACAGACCCGTTGGTACCCGGCGTTAACGTCACCAAAGGCCTGGGTAACTTCCTTGTCATTGTGGACACCCAAAATAAAGTATGTGGCTCGTATCCCCGAAGGATTTGGTAAATTTGATGTTGGCATGAGCAGCCAAGTCTGAGGCTGTGGTCACTTAGATGATACTTGAACTGGACCAGAGCTTTTGTTTTTTGAGCTTATGGGAAAACGAAGAACAGAGAAAACACACTAGTTCACTTTGAACTTGTAAAGGATTAGACTGTGTTGAGTGTCCTATAAGTTGTCACTTTTCATGATCTGCATAACCGCCCGCAAAGTATTTGTTTTTACAAAAGGAAAAAGGAAAAAAAAGATTTTTAATAAAGCAGATTTGAAAGCTTCTGGCTAAGTGGCAGTGTGTTATATATGTATGGAGTTGGCTTCGGGATGTCACTGAAGACAGGTTGGGATTTGGTACCTCTCCAATCTAGATGTTTCTAAAGGGTTTATCATTAGACCAAACAACTGCTGTTCATAGCTTGCTTGGGCCACCGGCATGAACCCAAGATTCTCGGCGTGAAACTCCAAAAGGGTAGACGGCTAGGGGAGTGAGAGGCTGCTGGCTCTTCTGGAGGCACCATGTGGCTTCTTTAAAAATGGCAGTGCGGTGGGGTGAACCCCCATGGATTGTGTGAGCATTCTCACCTCCCAGATGAGAGACGTAGGGTCGATTCCTGGCCAATGCTCCTGGTGCACAGCCACAGCCGTATACAGCATGCATGTTGCGGTGATGGCTGAACAGGTAACAGGAGACCTTCTGATCCAAGGCAGACTAGGAAGAAAGACCTGGTTGGTCTGCTTCCCCACATCAGCCAGTGAAAAGCCCATGGATCACAATATGATCTGCAACCGTCCGTGGGGATAGTGCAGACCTGGGCAGCGTGTTGTCTTGTGGTACGTGGGGCAGCCTGACTTGGCAGCAGCTAACAACTAGACGACTCGCTACCTCGTGCTCGCCAATTTTCCTAGTGAGTGAGCTCTACTCGCTCTGCACCTCCCCCATGAGGATGATACAAGGCGGCTTCCTCCCCCATGAGGATGATACAAGGTCCGAGCTGAGTCCTGGCCTGGCACCTGTCAAGCCCCGTGACTTCCTGAGTTCTATTTCCTGCAGGTCATGGTATTAATCACCTCCCAGCGTTGCTTCCAGGTTAAGGTAAATTACTCCGGAAGGCTATTGGCATGGCAGAAGGCACTGAATTGTGTCAGTCTTTGCGATCCGTGTCCTGGACAAAGCCCGCCACAGTTCAGTGATTCTGTTTTACCCCCAACCACTTCTTGTCCCCAAACGAGGCTCATCTCCTGGGCCCAGTTGCTCAGTCCTTTGAGAGTCCTGGAACCTTCTATGAATCCTTCCCTCTTGTTAGTCATGCTCTTGAGTTGACGGGGTGGATCCAGAGGTCAAAGGGGTCATTTCCGGGAGCTGACCATAGATCTGAGACCGTTGCTGTGGAGCCTGTGGCTGCTACTCCCTCCCGCCCACCCTGGCCAACTGTGGCCATTCTTGGGCTGAGCTCAGGCCTGGTCTCCCAGCCACGAGCGGTGGGGAAACATCCTTCCCTGCACTGCTGACTGCACCCCTAAGTTTAGGCTCCAGCGTGTGTGGGGTGCCGCTAGTGCCGGGTCACAGCGCATTGCTCCAGGCTGCACAACCCGAGGGGCACCCTCCCCACAGCACCTCCTGGGGGTGGGGAAGGCAGCCATGTGCCAGTGAGCCCCTGGACTGGCAGCTGTCCAGCCCACCCTGAGCGATGGCCCTGTCAGATCCAGAGTCCTATTCTGACATTCTGACTCTCTCTCTGAGCCTCCCCCTCACCCTGGGAGCCAGCCCCAGGCTGTCTTTGGCCTGTCTGCCCCACACAGACGCTGGTGTTCCCACAATCCCCCACCACACCGGGCCCCAGGGGTGCTGGCTTTGGGCCCCATCTGATGCAATCTCTGCACCTTTGAAGATCACTAGCAACTGCTGACAGTCCACCCAGTTTGGCAGGACAGCTGGACTTCCCCACAACAGGTCTCAATTCTCCCGTCCCACCAGGCTGACCCTACTAAGGAGCCTGCCCCACGTGGAATCCTGAACATGTTCGGGCAGGACGGCCCCAGAGAACTCCTAAGCTTGGCTCTGGCTTTTGCAGGTGAGAAAACCAAGGCTCAGAAAAGGGATGTGGTTTGCCTAAGGCAATACCAAACCCACTGCCACTGAGTTGAGTCTGACTCCTAGTAACCCGAGCTAGTATTTCTGAGACTGTACATCTTTACAGGGAGCAGACAGCCTCATCTTTCTCCAGTAGAGCAGCTGGTGGGTTTGAACTGCTGACTTGGAGGTTAGCAGCCCAACAGTGCCTAACCCACAGTGCCACCCAGCCCCCTGGAAGGCAATACAGCATAATCGTATAAGACAAAGCCTGGAACTTAGATCGCCAGGTTGCTCTTGCTGGTGACAGGGACCATTTAGGTTATGCCATGTGACTTTTCAAGGTCTGTCTAGCCCCAGCTGGACTTTGACACTCAGCAAGGGACTGGGCAAATAAACAATTCTCCGGCTTCCTTGTGCATCCAACTCACCCTACAAGCTTGTCAGAAATGCAGGTTTGAATCTCCTTTCCTTTGCAATGGACTCATTCAAACGTGGTGCCCATTGCCCCCCAGTTCCTGCCAGCTCAGTGTATCAGGTAAATCTGTACAGGGACAGACAGCCTCATCTTTCTCCTGAGGAGCACCTAGTGGTTTGGAACGACCAGCTTTGCAGTTAACAGCCTGTCGTTTGTCTGGGTAGGGCCCAGGAATTTTCGTTAACAAGGTTCTCGCTGATTCAGTGCAGGTGGAATGCTCTGAGCACATTTTGCAAAACTGCCTGAGACGCCAACCTGGCTCTGCCCCAGGGATGCCTAGAAGAGAAGGGGCATCTCTCTCATTGGGGCTGGGGCAGGAGAGACCATGCAATGCAGAGGAGATGCCAGTTCAAAGGGCTGCAGGGGGAGGGACCCAGAAGGAGGGCAGCCTGATCCAGCAGGTGTAGGTTTAAGGGCTGGTGGGGGGTGGGGAGGCTTGAGACTGAGTCTGAGTCACTTGTCAGGGTGTTTGTAGGTGGATTTTTTGGGTAGGCTTGGGCAGAAATCTGTTTGCCCTGCTCGCTCCTGGTTCAGGTTTGAAGGCATTGTGGTTATGAAGAGACTCACTAAGATCTGGTAAGAGCTGGGTGCTTGAGGACAAAGAGATGTGCAGAGTCTGCAGTCCATTTGGGGGGAATCCCTTGGGGCTGTGTCACTGCCAGGAGGACCCCTGGGGTCCATGCACACTCTCCCGCACACCCCTCTGGTAGTGCAGGGCCACTGCAAACAGAACGAAGCCCCATCTCCACACCTCAGTGTGTGCCCAGTATGGCGGACATTGCCTCAGGCAGCCTGCTCTATTCTCAGAGGCAGGAACAAGTATTCTCCCCGTTTCCCAGATGGGGAAAAGGAGGAGGCGCTGACAAAGTGGTCTGTCCAGGATCAGTCAGTCAGTGGGGGGCAGAGTTTGGATTCACGCCGGACCCTCAGGCCACACTCTTAACCACTCTTGCCCACTGTCTGTCAGGCCTGGCACCATCTCGAGTCTGTCTTCTCCAAGCCTCTAGGACAGGGGTTCTCAACCTTCCTAATGTTAGGACCCTTTCATACAGTTCCTCATGTAGTGGTGACCCCCTACCATAAAATGATTTTCGTTGCTACTTCATCACTGTCATTTTGCTATTGTTATGAATTGGGCCACGCCTGTAAAAGGGTCGTTTGACAACCCCAAAGGGGTCGTGACCCCCAGGTTGAGAACTGCTACTCTAGGATCTGGAGTTGACTGGACAGCCTATTTTTTTTAACATTTTATTAGGAGTTCTTACAGATAGCCGCCCTTATCATTTTCAATACATTTTCTTCTTGAACTCCCTGATAGCTCTCCTTTTCCCTCTCTTCCCCACCTTGCCACCCTCTGAACCCTCAATATATTATATATTAATATTATTTCTTGCCTTAACCATGCATGTATCCATTCTCCTTAAAGCCTAATGTCTGTTCCCTTCAAGGTGGGTTGTGCAGTCATCAGTTATTGATTCCCCTTCCCCCTGCGCCATATACTTCTGATGCTTAGACCCGACCCCCGAGGTCAAACCCTGCAGCTGACCTTCCCAACACCTGCCACCAGTCCCACCCCCAGAGAGTAAAAAGTCCCGCTCACAGCACGGCAGGGAACCAGGCCCAAAGGCCAAAGGAAGGCAGAAGAAACGCTGTGTCTCCTTCTCTCCACAGACTTTGTAGGCGGCTGGTTCTTGAGGGACCAGAGAGGGGGTGCCCACTCCTGAAGTGCAGGCCGAGGAGGAAAGTACACTATGCTCTGTTCTTGGGGGTGGGGTGGGGAGCCTGGGGCCCAGGGGTGTGACCCAAAGGGGACTCCCCAAGGCCCCAGAAGGCCAGGCAGACCTTGCACTTTTGACCTGTCCTCCCTGAGTAAAACTCCCTTGTTTATTTACCTGTTTCTAATGAGGAATTGAGAAGAAGCCCAACACAGGTCATGAGGGACCAGATTAAACCAGAGCGGGTGTGGGGGGACGTGTTTCATGGGAATTAGGGGAAGGAGGATCTGACAAGTCTGTGAGCCGTAAGCGCTGACCACGTGGCGGGGCTGACTGGGAGCCTCCTGGGCAAAGGGAAACCGGGCTTTCTTGGATCGCTCTCCCTGTTCCGTGGTGGCAGCCCCATCCTAATGTTTAGGGGTTCGGCAGTCCTTTCAAGTCTGTCACCGGACCCAGGACCCCTCTGGATGCTGGCCACTTTGGTGCCCGAGGCCCTACCCCCCTAGGAGCACAGCCCTGCTGGGGTGCCCGAAGCCCGACCTCCTTTTAGCAGCTGCATTCGGCTGTAGCCACCAAGTCAACTGCCTCTGAGGACTCTTCTCGGTTTCCGATGGGCCAGCCTCTCCCCAAACCTGTCTTTCCTCGCTCTGCGTCCCCACCTAGTCAGGCCCACCCAGTTCTCGGGGACCTACCCAGGCAGAACAAAGCAGAGTTTATGACAGTTGCGTCAACACTGGGCGGATGGCCCCAGCTCACCCTGCACCTTGTAAGCCACGCCTCCCTGCCTGGTGTCCACACCTCGTCAACATCTCCTGAAGACCCAGGGGTCTTAGGCCAGTGCATGGGGATTGCACCACCCTGGGAGAGAGAGACCTTGGTCTAGATGGATTAGCCTGTATAGATGATAAATCATTAAACCAGGCCTGTTCCCTGCCACACACACACCCAGCAACCACCAGGGAGTAAGCTTTGAGAGAGGGCCCAGATCTCTATACCTCTAGGCAAACAGCACTTCTAAGAGCCTCAGGGCCCCTCCTTCCCTCTTGCTCCAAATACTACAAGCCCACTTCCTGAGTAAAATCTTCCCTGACTGTTCCCATAGACTGAGAGCTCTGAGCTGGCAATTCCTCAGGTGCAGTCAGCCTTGGCTGCTCTGGAATAAAATCTCAGGTCATATTGGACTTTGATCTCTCCCCTTTCTTATTTATGCTCCCACTGCCCAGCAAAGAGGAGCCCTGGTGCCATAGTGGTCACACATTGGGCTGCTAACTGCAATGTCAGCCGTTCGAAACCACCAGCCACTCCAAGGGAGAAAGGAGAGGCTTTCTGCCCCCATAAAGAGTCACAGTTTCAGAAACTCATAGGGGCAGTTCTGCCCTGTGCTACAGGGTCACTACAAGTCAGCACTGACTCCATGGCAGTGAATTTTGAGTTTTGATTTGACTCAGCAAGGGGCAGGCCACCCAGCAAGAGGTTCTTGTCTGACCCCTGCTATGAAGACAGCAGCATTCAGACATGAGAGCTGGTCAGCCTGGGTGCAGCCCCTTCCCATCACCAGGGCGCTCTCTTTCTGTCTCAAGAACCCTGAGACCCCACTGGCTACTGGTACCCGGGTACTTGAGGATGGAAACACCAAAGCATTGCAAGATGGTCAAAGTGGGCCTCCCTCCCTCTGCAGCCTATCCTTTCAGTGTCTCCTCATTCTCTAAGGCCTTCGGGAAGCACATCTCTAAGTCTGCCCGCCCCGCCCAGCCCCAACTGCACTTTCTGATAGTTACACCTTAGTATCCATGACAACCCCCAGTCCAACAGACACTACAGCTAAGAGCCATTCAGATGGCCATCAAACACAGGAAGAAATGCTGGTGATCATTAACTATTTGAGAGAAGCAAATCAAAATAACAACTATCACCTCACCCCAAAACAGTTTCCCAAAAAACGGGAGACAATGAATGTTGGCCACAGTGCAGAGAGCCCATGCACGGCTGGGTAGAATGTGAAATGTTGCCGCCGCCGCTGTGGAACGAGGCATGGTGATGCTCAGAAAGTCGGGAACAGAAATATCGCATTACCCAGCAGTCCCCCACTACTTGGTATAAACCCCAGAGAAGTAAAAGTCATGGCACAAATAGACACACCCCTATTAATCGCAACAGTATCCACAGTAGCAAGAAGATGACAATAGTGTAAATGTCTATCGGTGAAAGAATGGGCAAATCCCCTTTTGGTCCGGACACAGAGTGGAACACTGCACTCTGTTAAAGGCTAGCAATGAGTTTGCGAACACCTCTCAACACAGGCGAGCCTCGAAGACATCATGCTGAGTGAAATGAGTCAAACACAGACAAATAGTCTAAGCGACCGTATTTATCTATCTGTTGTATTTAAACATCAAGAATAGGTTTCCCAGTAAAAGAAACACTCTTTGAGATGACCTGGGGTGAGAGGCGGGGGAAGGAGGATGGAGAGGTCATAGACTAGAAAACTAAGTAAACCTAAAAACTCGTGTAAGACATGAAAATAATAACAATTTATTATTTATTGAGGGCTCATGAGGGAAGGAGGGCGGGAGAGGGAGGGAAAATGAGCTGATAACCAAGGGCTCAAGTAGGAAGCAGATGTTTTGAAAAGGATGATGGCAACATCTGTACAAATGTGCTTGATACAATGGATGGACGGATTGTTATAAGAGCTGTAAGAGCCCTCCTAAAAATGATTTTTTTCAAAACCACCAAAAAAACTAAAATAACTCACTGCCCTTGAGTCAATGCTAACACACAGTGAGCCTATAAGACAGTCGAACTGTCCCCATAAGTGTTTGAGGCTGTGACTATGGGAGTAGAAAGCCCCATCTTTCTCCCTTGGAGTGGCTGGCAGTTTCAAACTGCTGACCTTGCAGTTAACAGCCCAATGCATGACCAGTATGCCACCAGGGCACGGCATGCCATGGGCTACAAAACAAAACAAAGTGGGATGTAAAAAATAATGACTAAACTTAAAGTCTCCTGACCAAATGCAGAACAGCATTTCAAATTCTCATGGAGTGCAGACTTTCTGGAACCACTGAGGCTGGTTGAGCCCCACACGAAACTACTGCCTTGAAATCATCTGTGGTAGATCTAGAATCAGTTGTCGATTTGAGGAGTAGGAGTATAGGGGTGGAGTCTAGCTTGTCAATCAGATCCTAGCCAATGAGGCCCCTGTGTGGGCATGGCCTTCTCCTGAGAATTCTGGGAAATCTTGTACTTCCTCTCTGGAGGGGACTCGGCTCACATCCTGGGAGACATAGCTGCTGACAAGACACATGGACCCACCCTGATGCAGAGACCTCTGCCAGCGCTGAGATGTTTCCAATGACACAGGATCCAAAGACTTTCTACCCACTGGCCTGTGATCTACATTCGGCGTCTTTGTATGTGTTTCGTGAGTCTAAAGAGGACTTTATATATTGGTATTGGACATATGGGCTAATATCGGGCTTATGGACCTGATCTGGACTGGGCTGGGATGTTTTCTCAATGTTCAATTGCTCTTGTATATAAATCTCTTTCTTATACACATATGTGTGTCAATAGACTTCTCTAGTCTCTTCAGACTAGCACACCATCTTTAAACCAACCAACCAACCAACCAACCAACCAAAAACCTATAAGCCAAACTCGTGACCATGGAGTCCGTTCTGGCTCATAACAACCCTGCAAGACAGGCTAGAACTGTCCCTGTGGGTTTCCGAGACAGTAACTCTTTATCGGAGCAGAAACCCTCATCTTTCTCCCGAGAAGTGGCTGGGGGTTTCAAACTCTCACCTGTGTTTGGCAGCACAACGTATAACCCATCTTTCTCCAGCACACCAAAACGATGGTTGAGCTTCATTAGTAAGGAATGTCCGCATGGACTAACTACGCAGACAAGGACTGTCTAGAGGACAATTTGTAAAAGCCAGAACCTTTTTAAGGCAGAAACCTCTAAAATGTTCCATGAAAATGAATGCTACGAAAGTGATACAATTTACCCTGCCAAAGATGGAAAACTGGAGACTCAGAAAAACAAGGCCTTGGCCCTGCTTCCCAAGTGTTACTATACATAACAACAGCGACTCAGAAAGATTAGATGGGAAATGAGGGGGCAGTGAGTTTATACTGGGGAGGGGGACAATTTCGGAAAGGAAGTGCGGAGGGGTAGCCACCTGAACAGTGTAATCCATGTCCTGAAGTGTACATGTAGAAACTGCTGAGTTGTTCATGTTCTGCAGTGTATATGCTCTTGTTGTTATGTACTGTCTACGACAACAACAACAACAACAAAATGCTTCCCAGCCCCTCCTCATCCCTGAGTCTCCTGACGCTGACACCTGCCGTCTGCAGGAGATCATTTTCTACCCCAGCCGTATGTGATTAGTTTTAATTTAGAGAGTAAGGAGGGTCATGGGATGTTGGGCTGCCAACCACAAGGTCGGCTGTTCAAACGCACCAGTGGCTCCGTGGGAGACAGATGAGGTTGTGTACTCCTGTAAAGATTTCCGTCTTGGAACCCCTTATATAGGATCCCCATGACTCAGGGTTGACTCATTGGCAGTGGGTTCAGTTTGCTTTTGTTTTGCTTGTGCGGGGTGGGATGGGAGTGGGCACTTGGAGAGAGGTAGGGTCTAATTGCTCTGGGATGAGACAAATTGGCTAGCTTTCTGCACCCAAGTCTTATCTCTGCAACAGTCGGGCCAGCGCACGAGAGTCAGGTTCGTGCTCTGCCTCTTGCACTGATTTGCTGGTCAACTTGACCCCAGCTTTCTCTTAACCCCCTGCCGCCCCCATCAACCCTGAACAAGAAGTAATTATCCTGGCTCAGCTTTCCTCCCTCTGGGGCTGTGTAAGGTAGGACCGCTTGCATACCTATAGGGACCCAAGTGAGGGGTGGGGTGAGTAGGGGGTGGGGGTGGTGTGTGTGTGTGTGTGTGTGTGTGTGTGTGTGTGTGTCACAGTTGGAGGTTTTAAAATCTGCGCCTTCCCAAGATTCCCTATCAAAAGTTGCATGCCCATCTCACACCTTTGGCAACCACGTATGTGTTAACCTTCATTGTGAGTGGGCTGTTTTTCTTGTACCTGGTCCAAGACTTACTCTTGTGGGGCTATCCGCAGCCTCTTTCCCTTCTCCTTACTAAAGAACATACTAACTCCCCAACAGTTAGCAGGTCAAGCGAGTCAATCAACCGGGTTTCGAAGAACAAATAGGTGAGTGGGGCGGGGCCGATTTCCACTGATGGTGGCTGAGATTGACACCTGGCGACAAAAGGAGGCGAGCTGGAGGGTGGAGGGAGGAGATGCCCCCTCTCTCTGGGGAAGATGTCATGGAGGTTGTGGTGATTTTCAGTGGAGGGTAGAGAGTGAGGGCTGGAGAAAGCGAAGCTTCGGGCAGCTATGGGGTGATAGGGAATTGAAAACCAAGAGGAACAGAAGCAGGATTGTAAGGACATAGGACTAGGGATAACACATTTGATCTTATTTAATGTTCTTCGAGAGATCCAAGTCTATTTGATCTAAGACAGCACACGTTGTAAATCTTTCCTCTGTTTTCTGTACAGCTAGGAAAGAAAAGGCACTGCCCATTAACTTGTGGCTCAATATTTATCACGTGTTAGACGTATCCTGATCTAAGCATGTCAAAACGTTAAGAAAGAAAGAGTTTTGAAACCGATGATGCCAACTTCTGTACAAGTTCGCTTGATATAATTGATTTAGCATTGTTACATGTGAAATCCCCAATAAATGATTTATTAATATCAGTAAATTCAATATTAATAAAAATAAATAATTACACCAAACCATGAGTATAAGGAAGAAGAATGTGTTCTAAAATTGATTGTACAACTTTTCTTGATAATTGAACTCTTGAATTATATGATATATCGAACAATAAAACTTTAAAAAATGTGTGTTCAAATAGAGGAGTACAGTGTTTTAAATAGAGGAATTTCTAAAGTAGAGGAATACAATGAAAGATGTGGTCTGGCCCATGTGGGCCTCCTGAATTTCTTTGGAGGTCAATTGCTTATTCGTTGGTGCCTACCCTACCCCTTTCCACCCTTTAGCCCCTCCAAAGAAGAAACACTGACTTGCTCACCCCTGTGTCCTCCACAATATCTATGACAGGTGCCTAGAGCTCATTAGGATCTCATTTATTCACAGTTTATGGACCAATCACGTGTTCACGAGGCTGCAGTCAGGGCCTCTCTCAAAGTCTTGATGCACATTCTGTTTCACAGTAATGATGATCTGAGAGCAAGATAGGCTGACGAGGCACATCTCTCAGTCTGGACATCTGGATGATCAGATGACTTGGTCTCAGGCCCCCTGTGTATGTTTGGGTTTATGACCTTTTCAGTGCTGAGAGTGTACCAATTGCTCTGATTATTCTAGGCTCTTGAGGCAAATAAAGATGGAGACTTACCACACAAAGATGTTGCTGTGTATGCTTTGAAGAGGGAAAAATGGTTCATGGTGGTTTTCAGAAAGGACGATGGCCCCTTTAGATCTGGAACTGAAAGCACCCTGGTGACTCAATTTTCACCCAAACAATAGACAGATCTATAAGGGGAAGAGTCACACGTCAGGCGCATGCTCATTAGAACAGTCAACCTTTTGAGACCACGTAGGCACCATTGGCCCCAGAACCAGACTCAGAGAGTTAGGACAGAGGAACAGTAGAGGCAGGAAACACAGGGAGGAGGAGTGAGGACAGGGGATTGCAGTGGGTGAGAGGGAGTGGAATGCATATGGACTCATCTGCCGCTCCAGTCACCAGCCGGCCCTGCTAACCTCAGATTCGTCTGCCTCTGCGGTCACCAGCCGAGGGTGTCACTGCCAGTCTTGGAATCACCATGTTCTAAAGCTCCATGACTCAGGGACGTCTCCAGCTTAACAGCTGACCCACAGACTTGGAACCTGCCTCGGCTTGCCCATGTCCATTTGCTTGATATAAATTTATCTCTGTGTGTGTGCGTGCGCATGTGTACATATATTCATTCTGGGTTAACTTCTCTAGGACCCTGGCCCAAGACAGCAGTTCACAGCAGCACAGTCTTAATAAAATAGCACAACATGGTTGGTCTTAAGGTCTTAGTTTCTCACAATTCTGGAAGCTAAAATTCCAAATCAGGGTCTTAGTATGTCCTGTACTTCTATGGGCCTCTTTCCTAATTTCTGCCAGCAATTCTTAGCATTCCTTTTCCTGTTTATAGATGCATCTGCTTCCCATTACATGGTGTCTATAGCCCCCTGTGTGTGCCGCTCACTTTTTGTAAGAGACTACTCCCAAAGAATGAGAAAGAGGATTTATCATACCATGTATACCGTATATACACGTATAAGCCGAGTTTTTCAGCACATTTTTAATGCAGTTTTTGTGGTAAAATTAGGTGCCTCGGCTGATATGCGGGTTGGCTTATACTCGAGTGTATTTGGTAATATTATTTCATTTGACCCATAATGTTCTTGTTGTGAGGTGCTGTTGAATTGACTCCAACTCTTATCAACACCATGCACAACAGAACAAACCACCACCCAGCCCTGCACCATCCTCACAGTGGTTCATTATGAGCTCATTGTTGCAGCCACTGGGTCCATCCGTCTCATTGTGTCCATCCGTCTCCTTGAGGATCTTCCCCCCTTTTCTGCTGCCCTTCCCCTTTGCTAAGTATGATGTCCTTCTCCAGGGATTGATCTCTCCTGATATCATGCTCAAAACACTTTTTAAAACTCCATTTCTGCAAATAGGGATCAGCGCTTCAGCCTGTCTTTGGGGTACTCGTGTTAATCCATAGCACCCATTCCCATTCTCCATGGAATGAGGATCCAAACACCAATGACTCTGAAGTCATACACAACCTGATCGACTTAACCTCTTCTTTCTCCAGCTACTTTACAATGCGATCATTATAACTTCTGGAATATTGCCCTTCAGAAAATGTCCACTACTGAATGGTCCTGTACACTCCATGGGAAGAGCCTGTGTCTGTCTGATTTCAGGCCCCGGGCTTGAATCAATGGTTGGCACGTAAACAATGAATGAATGATAGATGCTTTCACAGATCCCAGATTTCCTCACCATACTGTCTTTCTGAAAAGTGAGCCCGTCCTAAGGCATTTCTTTTTTAAAAAAAACGTTTTATTAGGGGCTCATACAACTCTTATCACAATCCGTACATATATCAATTGTGTAAAGCACATTTGTACATTAATTGCCCTCATCATTCTCAAAGCATTTGCTCTCCACTTAAGGCCTTTGCATCAGGTCCTCTTTCTTCCCCCTCCCTCCCCGCTCCCCCCTCCTTCATGAGCCCTTGATAATTTATAAATTATTATTTTGTCATATCTTGTTCCTAAGGCATTTGACTAGCTTCCAGTCCTATGCCGAAGCCAGGTGTCTTCCCAGCACATGTTTTTCAAGGTTCAGCAGGACTTGGGGTATTTTGTGTAGTTCCCTCTGTGCCAACTGTTTCCCATGAGCCCCGCCTCCCTGAGGCCTCCATTCTCTCTGTGGTTTGGGCTGGAGAAGCAGCACATGTAAGCTCTTCCCGGCGGTTTTCATGCGGTTGGCAAAGAGCTAACGCCACTCTTGGAAAAGGAAGGGTCTGCAGCAACTCCAACGCCATGTGATTCTGGATAGTTGGGCAATAGCAAAGATCCCTCCCCCCACACAAAAAAAGACCTTTTCCAGGAGTGTGAGCCCCAGCCTCTTTCCTTCCTGAAAAAGGAAGGGACATCAGAAAAGGAGGAACAGTGTCTGGGAGACCTCAAAGTTTTTAAAAGTGTAGGATGCGGAGAGCCGAGACTAGAAAATGAGAACATTCTACCCTATTGTCCTTTCAGCTCCTGGTTGGTAAGTTAGAGCCCAGAGGCCAAATCTGGCCCGCTGCCTGTTTTTGTATGATTGACAAAAAAAATATAGTATTGAATGACACGTGAAAATTAAATTATCCGTCTCATTGTGTCCATCCATCTCCTTGAGGATCTTCCCCCCTTTTCTGCTGCCCCTCCCCTTTGCAAAGTATGATGTCCTTCTCCAGGGATTGATTAGTTTCTCTCAGGGCACATCAGCATCAGTCAAAGAAAGTTTACAATGGATTTGGTGAGGGATGCGCCCTTTGAACTTCAGTGAAGTTAAATCATTCTTTCTCCTGCGGTGCTTCTGGTGGTTTTGAACTGCCGATCATGTGGATCTCAGTCCAACACACAGCCAGGACACCACCAGGCCTCCAGCTTGTATAAATACCTCCATCATGTCCTAGACTTTTCCTCTTGCCTGCAAACACTAAAACATTGACTATCTGATTCTTTACAGAACAAGTTTGTCAACTCAATGGATTTTACCCACTATGTTGTAATGACTTACATTGACCTGTGTGGCAGGGGAGGAGGGATTCTAAGTAGGCTCATCCAGGATTCATTTAGTCAACAAGCACTTGTAGGAGTCTCATATGTTCCACCCCCTGACCATACGATTACTGGGAAAAGCCGACACAAACCCTGTCCTCAGGGAATTTACAATCCAGAGGCAGGTCAGTGAGAATCCACCAGCCTGCATATGGGTGTCTATAGGAGAACCGATTAAAGTGGCCCCTCCCTGATGGCTTTTAAAGGTGTTGGCTTGTCAGGATAGTGGCAGAGCATGGCTGCCAGAAGCTGTCTATCTGGGAAGTTCTGGAAGGGTGTCTAAGGAAGTCAGATCAGGTGAGCATCACAAGACCAGCAGGGGAGACGCCAAGTGCAGAAAGCCAGCCATGAGGGGACTGCTCTGTCTGAGTGGTTCCGGCGGAAGGCCAGCGGGTGGGCCCGGGCAGCACCAGCAGATGAGGCACAAGGAGGAGAGCACTGTCCCAGAGTGAAGGACTCTGTCCCAAGACTCCTTTTACATTCTAGGTGGAAGGTGATCAAACAAGAGCCCTGGCCTCTGTGGACACAGTGAGAGCACAGGGTTGTCTTCTCAGGAGGCTAAGTAGTTCTTGGACTTTTCTCTGTTTTCTTTTAGTCTTCCCCACAAATCTGTAACTACCCTGTTTCCCCAAAAATAAGACAGTGTCTTATATTAATTTTTGCTCCCAAAGATGCACTAGGTTTTATTTTCAGGGGATGTCTTATTTTTTTCATGAAGAAGAATACGGTACTCAACTATTGTGTATTGTTTTATCAAAAGAGACCTCATACTTCCTGTCTGCTCCAGCTGTCCGGCTGGGCTGCCGCCAATAGTGAGCTGCGCAGCAGCGCCTGCCGCTATGGTCCAGAGTTACGGTAGCTTTGGGGGGGCTTATTTTGGGGGAGGTCTTATTTTCAGGGGATGCCTTATATTTCGGTGAGAGGCAAAACTGTAAGTAGGTCTTATTTTCAGGTGATGTCTTACTTTTGGGGAAACAGGGTACGGTCAAAGACATATCTTCCTCTTGTCCCCCACAAGGATAAAATCACCCCAAGGAGAAACTCACTTTCCATGCTGCTGAAGCTGGGAGACCTTTGGGCTGAAGCAGCATCAGTTGATGGTCTAGACCACAGGATGGGCCAACTTTTGAGACAGACAAGCCAATCCTGTCCCTCACAACAAAATAAAAATTATTTGAGAGTCATAAATAAATATATATATATTTTACAAACAAGTGAAATCACCACTATCTGAATAATAGCCTTCATTTTTTCCCCCATTTTATTTCAGAGTCACATGTATGTACCGAATGAACCACATTTGGCTTGAGAACCACCGTTTGCCAACCCCTGGTCTGGCCCATCTTCTGTGCCCGATTGGCAGTAGCAATTCTAGTCCAGACTGTGCAAGCTTTTCTTAAAGGGAAAAGTAGCCTGAGTGTCCCGACGGCCATCCAGCAGCAACCATGGAGTTCTGAGGCTCCACAGACAGGGCCAAGGCTTAGAATCTGAGGCCCTTCCTAGAGAATGCCCATAGCTCACCCTTGTTTCTTCTGGTGCTAGAAACCGCAAGAGGAAGGGCTCAAAGACTAATCATAGACTTAGTCCTGCCCTCCTGGATCTTTCAGAGCCTAACTAGATGCCTGTAATGTGTCCTTGCTGGTCCCACACCCCAAGAGCAGCTTGGAAATGTAGAAGGAAGGTGGCTGCAACAATGGGCTCAGCCACAGCTGAGGGTGGCACAGGGCCGGGCAGTGTTTGGTTCTGCCATCCTTAGGGTCACTCTGTGTCAGAACCAGCTCGATGGCACCTAACCACAACAACATCATCATTCGCTGGAAATGTTGTGAGGTCTACCAAATTGTGTCCCAGAGACACGACGTGAACGTGTGCTGTTGGAGAAATGCCACTGCTAGATTTGCTGGCTGCAGGATTACCACAATCCTTCAATTTGTTGAAAAGAAAACAACACAAGTATCTGTCGGGTGCAATGCAGTGAAGGACAATAAAAGACCAGCTTGTAAAGGGGAAACAGATCAACATTCCAGGCCAGTTTGTCAGCAGGCATCTTTTGGGGGATCATTCCTAAGCAATCGGTCTTCAAGAATCACACTTGATCATGGGCGTATCCATGTTGTACAACTGGTTCATTGAGTAGTGCTCTATACCTTTTCAGTGGCATTGGCATTTTTATTTTATTTGACCTCTGAGCAAAACTGATATGCACAGAGCAAATATGACCTTGCCCTCCAGAGCCTTGGGGAGTGTTTTTGTCTCATGATATCTGAGTGTGCTGGCTACTGGAGAGCTTCCCTTTCCTTGAAAGTTTGGTAGGAATGTTTTCTAAAAATACTATTCTGTAAAGCCTTGTCTTGATAAACAGCTATAGAGTGCAGACATTTGGAAAATCCAGAGAAAGTATTAGTGATCCTACGAGGCTCCGAGGCAAGATGACCATGGAGCATCAATATCTTGTAGAAATAAATCTGTTTGCCCTGGGCCAAAGGGCCCACACTGCTTTCAAAGTGGGGCTTTGAACATATTCATGGAGTGGTGGACCCTGGTAGTGTAGTGGGATACAAGTTGGGCTGCTAAACCCAAGGTCAGCATTTTGAACCCAGCAGCCATTCTGTGGGAGGAAGAAGAGGCCTGTTTGCCCATTGTACAGATTTACAGCCTCAGAAACTCAAAGGCTCACTGAATCGGAATGGACTCAAGGGCAGTGAGTTTGGTTAAACCTATTCGTTCTGATTCAACCACTTGCTGAGAACTTGCTCTCTAACCCCGCGTACAACACGCTGCTATTAAGCCCATTCTGACTCCTAGTGACCCAGTAGGACAGAGTAGAAATGCCCCGGTGGGTTTCCAAAACGAACTCTTTATGGGAGTAGAACGCCTCTTCTTTCTCCTTCAAATTGGCTGGTGATTTCAAACTGCTGACCATGCAGTAAGCAACCCAATACATAATCCCAACTCAGTCAGTGACAAAGAGGAAGGCCCATGAAGAGATAGACTGACACAGTGGCTGCAACAACGGGCTCGATCATAACATCAGTTATAAGGAGGCCACAGGAAGGGGCGGTGTTATATTCTCTTGTACGTGGGATCCCTATGAGTCGAAACTGACTCAACAGCATCTAGCAACAGCCCCAGATAGAATCAGAATCTACGTTGTTAACAAGATCCTCGGGTGATTCTTATAGATCATGATCATCTGAGGACCTTGCTAGCATGTCTATTCTGATTCCCTAGGTGTGCCTGAGAATCACCTGGCGGTCTTAAGGATTTGCATCTGCCCATAATTGTGCCTCCCCATCCAGACACTTGGTTGTTTTGTATGTTTCTGACGGTGATCAGTGCGTGTGTCTCCGGCAGCCCAACTCTGCTCAACAGCGGTCTGTCCTCTGTGGCATCCTGGGGAGTGTGCAAGGCAGCTTCTTCTTAGATGGAAAAAAAGAACACAAGGGCTCCCAGGGAAAATTAGTAGAGTAAGACATAGACTGACAGTTGCAGTCATTTCTTTGGCTCTCTCAGCTGACTTTTGGAATTTTCTTCTTGGATTTCATCTAAGTTTCACACAGGGCCTTCGCCCCACTTCACAGATGAGGAAATGGGTGCCAGAGTCACTCAGTCAAGGTCACATGGCGAGTGAGTAGCATCTCATTGCAAGAATGAAAAACCCATTGTCATTGTCCTTGGGCTTAGCCCCAAGGTCTTGATGGTTTCTGCCTAAGCCAGGAGGCGGGAGTTTGGCTGGGGCAGAGCAAGCTCAGCACAGCCTTCCCCAACCTGGGGTTCTGGCACGACCCACGAGTTGGCTGCAGAACAGGGAGAGGTTTAGCTCTGGGATCCATCTGGGTCCCTTCTGGGAGCAAAACAGGCCCCTTATCAGAAATTGGAGCCTGACACACAGCTGTGTTTACAGCAGAGGCGCATTTATCTTATCGCTGGGTCCTGGGAGGGATTGTTGGCGCTCATCTCTTCTAGTTAGCCAGATGCTAAGGGTTGATCCTTTCTGACCCAGATTGAAATCAGCTGTGTGAAACACCTTGCCCCGAATATTCTCTCCCCATGGCTCATCTCTCCCTCCCTCCCTTTCTCCCTGTCCTCTTTTCTCTCTTCTTCCCCTCTTCCCCATTGTTCCCTTTCCTTCCCCTCCCCC
The DNA here is from genome assembly GCF_050624435.1 of Tenrec ecaudatus. Lineage (NCBI taxonomy): Eukaryota > Metazoa > Chordata > Mammalia > Afrosoricida > Tenrecidae > Tenrec > Tenrec ecaudatus. The sequence continues at coordinate 94,734,241 of NC_134545.1, forward strand.
CTTCTCTTCCCTCTCTCACACTGAATAGACATAGGTCAACTTGAGCCATATTGTGCCAACCACACCACACTGAGTTGGCATGACAGTCAAGGTCTCAAAGGACTCTGTCTATTGGGTCAGGCGCTTGCCCCATATGCCTCTTCCATATGTCTTTTGTGCAGGGGCGAGCTGGTGGGAGAACACAGAGGAGAACAGTAGGGGCATCAGATGACAACAAACAAAGGGCAGCTTAGGGTTGCTACACATTTTACCCCAGTCCTCAGCGATTCCACCCAGGAAGTTCAGCCCTTGTGAAAATGGGGGAAACAGTCCCTTCTGAATCATGCCACAGCCTGGTTGCTCCTGACGGTGGAAGACTAACAAAAGGTCTGACCCCCAGGACTCTGGTCTGCTCTCTGCCCAGAAATCCTCAACAGCTTCTGCCAGTCTGCCTCACAAAGCCCAAACTTGCTCTTCACTCTCTGGGGACCAGCTGCAGCTTCATCTGCCCGCCCTGCCTGGTACCACCTCTGCTCTCAGTCCCATGACCTTCTTATCAGTCCCCGTCCTAGGACACTTATCACCTTGACTGCAAATACACTTATTTTTATGGGTGTTATCATTTCTCCTGGCCACATCTCTGAGCTGTTTCTGGGCTGGGCCTGTGCTTGTTTATCTTTGTACTCTGAGGACTGAAGTGTTGTGCCTGTGGGGTGCTCGATAAAATATGTTGAATCGAATCAACAGGGTTCCCCAGGGCCGCCTCACCCTGAGAGAGACAATGCACCCATCTTTCCTATAGCACCCCTAAGCAGGAAGGAAACGTAACCACCAGGCTTCCTAGAGAAGAAGCATTGCAGAAGGACAATCTCAAGGTCATGTGACCCAGCTCTCGTGGCAGAGACGGAGGCCTGGGCACCTGGCTGGGGACAGATGTCGTGAGCTTTGTCAGCTGAGGAAGCCAGATCTGCATTGTATGTGTAGACACATGGCATTTGGAGACAGACAGGGAGAAAGTGGTAGAGAGGGGCCTTCAGCCTGGATCTGCCTGACTGCAAAGCCTTTTTTCTGTTGTGCAGGGGCCCCAGCGGCTTAGCCCTTGGAAATCCAGCTGCCCCGCTGACTTCCCTGGATAGGGCTGACTGGCCAAGGCCTGGGAGGGCTTAGGCACTGAAGCAGGCTGTACCTGGCTCCCATCCTGTCGGAGCTCAGGGGCTGGAGAAGCTGTAAGAACTCTGTCCAAGGCCTGGCAGCCCAGCTCCCCCAGCTGGGTCTTTTCACAGAAGACCTGTCAGTCAGGTACTAGAACACCACACAGGGCCTTTGTCTGAAGGCTGTGTTTTTCAGAGTTTGCTTTGGCCACGTGGTGGGGGCAAGGGAAGTAGAGGCCATGCTTTGCTCCAAGAGGGTGAAGCCTGTGGGCTACCAAGAGGGAAGGGGACAGAAGGGAAGAGAAAGTACTTGAGCCAAGAGGAAGCCAAGTGGAAATGTGGGCGAGAAACATCCTGAATGGTCACTGGGACAGTGGCTTTGTACTGGGCTTGGTATCGGCAAGCTACAGCAACAATGGAAACAGTCCATACTAACCAAGGTTCCAACCTCAGCCCTGCCCCTCACTGACTGTGAGGCTGTGTGGTTGTGATGAGCCGCCAGTGAACTGATGCCAACTCCCTGCGTGCAAAGGAGGCCTGCTCCATCGGGTTTGCTAGGCTGAAACCTTCCGAAGTGACTCTGGGCAGGCTCGACCTGCCAGCCTTTCAGCTAGCCGCTGTGAACTTAGCCATTTGCACCGCCCAGGGACTTCTAGGACAATCTATTTGACCTTTCGGAGTCCCCATTTCCTCATGTGTTGTGTGAGGCGGTAATGGCAGCACCTGGCCGAACTTGGATGTGATTCAGAGACGATAGGGTGTGCTGGGCACACAGGAATCATCCCAGAGGTGATGGATTTTGTAACCGTCCTCTCGGCTTTGCAATCTATGAACGAATAAAAGGCTGGGGCTGCAGTGAACACCCAGGCTGTGGTGTCGAATGACTGGTGACTGAGCCTAGGAAGTGAAACCACCACGAGCAGAATGACAGTTAGAGGAGCCTTGGCCCAGAGACAGTGGGGGGAACAATCTGCTCCCAGCTAGGGAGCAGCCAATGCGAGAACTGTGAAGTTGAGAGTTGTTGCCTCACAATTCTAAATTAGCCGGTGTGTGTGTGTGTGTGTGTGTGTGTGTGTGTGTGTGTGTGTGTGTGTGAAGTACATATGTGTGTGTGAGATGTGTGTATATATATGAGCGGTATGGATGTGTGTAGTATGGGTGTGATGTGCATTGTATGTGTAGACACATGGCATAGGTAGTATGTTGCGTGGATGGTGGATGCATGCATGTGTGTGGTGTGTGTGCATGCATGGTGTGCATATATGTATGGTGCATGTTTGTGTATGTGCATGGTATATGTGTATTGCATGGTATATGTTTGTGTGTGGTGTATGTGCATGGTACATGTTTGAGTATGGTGTGTGTATGTGCATGGCATATGTTTGTATATGGTGTATGTGCACAGTACATGTTTGTGTATGGTGTGTGGGTGTGCATGGTACATGTTTGTGTATGGCGTGTGGATGTGCATGGTACATGTTTGTGTATGGTGTGTGGATGTGCATGGGTGTGTATGAGTGTGTGGTACAGATATTTGGGTAGCATGTATGTGGTATGTGTTGTGCGTGTGAGTGCCATCTGTAGTCTGTGTGGGTGTATGTGTGTGGTGGGTATGCAGGAGTGTGGTATTTGCGATTGTGCAGAGGTGTGTGAAGAGACCGTTATTGGACAAAGGCGTGTTATTTCTCCTTCGGTGTTGAGTTTTGTACTCCCAATGGCTCCCAGAAGAGGGAACGGAGGCTCAGAGAGTCTCAACCGAACGGGTGCAGCAGAGGCCGAAGCCAGCCCTGAATTCAATCTAACAAGACAAGAGTGGGCGGCAGTGTCAGCCTGGCTCCTACCGAAGAAGCCCCGTATGCAAACCGAGTCCCCACGTTGGTTGTTCCACTGTCTGAGCCACAGGCCGGCAGCTTTTCTTGTGGTGTGTCAGCCAAGTACTGCACTCTGCCCTGGCCCTGACCTGCCACTTCCTGCGCAGCATCGCCCTCGGATGTCAGTCCCTCCTCTGAACCAGCAAAGGTGTCTTGGTAGGAGCAGAGAAAGCCTGGGGGTGGCCACTGACCCGAGCCCCCAGACAGACCCAGAAGCACCACCCCTGCCTCCCCCGGGCAGGGACAGCAGGAGCTAAAGCCTGTTCGCTCATCCCACACCCAGCCTGGCCGGGAGCCCGGGAGAGTGCCAGCTTCCTGCCCTTGCGGGAGGGCCTCACGGATTGCCACGTTCTGGGCAGCCAGGCTTCAGCTGCCAACTCCTTGTTTGTAGCTTGTTTCAGTGTATGCTTCGCTGAAATTCCTGAGAAAGCAGGGAGTGAGGGCTGGCTCTTCTGCTGGTCTAAACCAGGAAGTGAAACCTCCCCCAGGCCTCACACAGGCCTATGCTCAGGAAATAGACATTTTACGAGTGCCTCCTTTCTTTCTACCAGCCCTGCTTTCTCAGCACCTAGTGTGTGCCTGAGGTGGAGAGCGGGCAGCTTTTTACCCTGGGCGAGCCAACATAGAAACAAACAGTGACCTTAGACACATGTATCACGAGAAGACAGACTTCACCCTGCCCCGCTGCTTGAGGAAAACTTGCAGAAGAGATTATTCTTCCTGAGCCTGAAGGATCAGTCAGAATTAAAAATAAGATCACCAACAACCCTATCATCATCATCATCATCATCATCATCATCATCATCATCATCATCCATCAGGCATCCTGCCAAAATCTTTCCAAACATTGTTTCATTTCACTTGAACAGCAGTCCTGTGGGCTAAGTGCTCCATTTTACAGGTGAAAAATGGAGGAACAGCTAGGAGAGGCGAAGTAACTTCCCAAAGCTAGGAAACACAAGTATGTGAACCTGATTCTGCTCACTATACATTTCATCAGATGCATAAAGTACCATGAAAGAAAGTTGCTTGCTAATGTGGTGAAGAAAGCTGATAGTGCCTGGCTAGCAAAAGATTTGGCGTCTGGGGGTCTTAAAGTCTTGAAGATAAACAAGCGGCCATCTAGCTCAGAAGCAACAAAGTCCACATGGAAGAACACACCAGCCTGTGTGATCATGTGGTTCCGAAGGGATCAGTTATCAGGCATCAAAGGACAAAAAATCATATCATTGGCTGCACACCTCTATGATACGATTGCTGAGGACAAACGGGTGCATAAGCAAATGTGGCGAAGAAAGCTGATGGTGCCCGGCTATCAAAAGAGATAGTGTCTGGGGTCTTAAAGGCTTGAAGGTGAACAAGTGGCCATCTAGCTCAGAAGCAACAAAGCCCACATGGAAGAAGCACACCAGCCTGTGCGATCACGAGGTGTTGAAGGGATCAGGTATAAGGCATCATCTGACAAAAAAAAAATCTTACCATAGTGAATGAAGGGGGAAGTGCAGAGTGGAGACTCAAAGCCCATTTGTCGGACACTGGAGATGCCCTCACAGAGGGGTCTAGGGAGGAGATGAGTCAGTCAGGGTGCAATGTAGCACCGATAAAGAATACAGCTTTCCTCCAGTTCCTAAATGCTTCCTCCCTGCCAACTATCATGATCCAAATTCTACTTTGCAAGTCTGGATAAAGCAGAGGTTGTACACTGGTGCAGATGGGAGCTGGAGGCACAATCCAGGGCGGATGATACCTTCAGGACCAGGGGTGTGAGGGGCGATACTGGGAGGGTAGAGGGTGAGTGGGTTGGAAAGGGGGAATCAATTACAAGAATCTACATGTGACCTCCTCCCTGGGGATCGGACAACAGAAAAGGGGGTGAAGGGAGACATCGGACAGGGCAAGATATGACAAAATAATAATTTATAAATTATCAAGGGCTCATGAGGGAGGGGGGAGTGGGCAGGGAGTGGAGAAAAAGAGGACCTGATGCCAAGGGCTTGAGTGGAGAGTAAATGCTTTGAGAATGATGAGGGCAAAGAATGTACAGATGTGCTTTACACAATTGATGTATGTATATGTATGGATTATGATAAGAGTTGTGTGAGTCCCTAATAAAATGTTTAAAAAAATAGAAAGTTGCTTGCTGAAAAGTTTTGCTCGCCTCCTAGTCTCTGTTCACCCCCATTGCTCCCCTGCCCTTATAGGCATAAACACTTTACTCATTTCTTATATCTTTTCAGTCTTTACACAAATATAAATATGATGGAAAGAATCATCATATTTGTTGTCCATTGTCCTACCAAAGATAGTGCATACATTCCCAAACACCCTAGGAGCCGTGTTCATCAGAGCATGGAGATAAAGAACATGCTTATTCTTTTCTACATCTGTCTAGTGCTCCATAAAGATCCTTCAATGGAGCAAATGCTTCGCCTCACTAACCTACATATGACTGGTTTGAGTCCACCAGCAATCTCAGAAGAAAAGCCTGGCAATCTTCCTCCATGGAAGATTCTAGCCAAGCAAACCCTAGGAAGCCGTGTTAGTCTCTAAGACACGAGCTTGCCATAAGGCAGAACCAACTAGACAGCAACGGGCTTGGTTTCTGGGGAGCGCCCCAGGGCTTGAGACCACCCTTTCCAACCAGCCGGGAAGACATGGGTGTGCTTTGCTAAACTGTTCGGCTTTCATGGGACGCCGAGAGCAAAAGGCAACGCAATGGACCTTGGAATGATTCTTTCTAAGAGGTGGGAAGCTGGACGCGGCACAGCCTGTTGGGACATGTGCCCTGCCTGGGTACGAGGCTATATATACCATCAGAGTGGCGGCAGGGGGCAAAGTCATTCAACGGAGCAAGTTCCAACTCATCTCTGGCCCCGCTGCCTGCAGCCTTGGGTCTGCAGTCCTTTATGACATCTTCCCCGAGCTCCGTCTGCAAAATTTTATGGTACTTCCTGTGCCTCAGATATAGAAAGCATTTGGTCTTCGTGCCTTACGCTGGGCTACTTCCCCAGCGGTTGGGCAAGAGCTCAAGAGGCTTTACATGTGGTACTGCACGCATTCCCGGGCCTCTGGTTTCCCTGGGAACGCTTGCTGCCTGGGCTGTGCCTGTCTCCAGCGCCTTTGAAAGTCAGCAGAGTCAGCGATCCTTTTCTCTGAGACTCTAGGAGATTCTCTCACTGGGTGAAAATGCCTGTGGGAATGCCTGGTTCTTTTGAAAAGAGACATTTGCTCCCTAAGGTCATGTGATCACTCTCGGGTAAAAACTTTAAAGAGGTTGTACAGCTTCCAACCAACCAGTCCCATCAAGCACAAACGGTCAGCCTTGGCTGCTTTTGTGGGTCTACCACATAGACCCGATACAGTGGTTCAAGTTGGAGTTGGAACCTTTCCGCTCTAGGGCCTAGACAGTTACCTCTCTCCACAGGCGTCTCAAGAGGCTGTGCTTGTAAAGATAATAGACTAAGGTATTGATTAGTCTCCGTAAAAACCTGCATCATCGTAAAAAATCGCCATTCGCAAGACTCTTAGACCGTCTGCCAAGCTGGAGATCATACTGGACAGAACATATCTGTAGAAAGAATCCGGGAGACCTTTTAAGCTCCCCACCCTCCGAGCAGTTACATGATCTACAGTGTTACACATCGTGTTAGCAGCAGAACTAGGGTTTGAAGCTAGGTCTCTTGTCTTCTCGCCCTGGTCTCATCCCACTCTATCGCTGCTTCCCGATGTGTATTCTATGAGACCTCGCCGTTATGAAGAACCAGACAGTTGGTTAGCCCTCATAGTGACTGCGTGTACAACAGAACATAACATGTCCGATCCTGAGTCATCTTCACAATTGTGATAAGTGTCACTTGGTCTCATTGAGTCTCCCTGTTTTCTGACGGCTCTCTGCTTTATCAAGCCCGAGGATGTGCTCCGGGCACATCTGGCTAACATCTGCTAACATCGCCAAAGTAACTGAGATGGAATGCTCACTACCTGTGCTTCTAGGAAGCATTTTGTCAGCTCTTCTTCCAAGACAGATTTGTTCATCGTTCGGACAGTCTATGATCTCGTCAGTGTTTTTCCCGCCACCCCCATAATGCTTCTTTGGTCTTCCCTGTTCCTTGTCGTGCATTCAACAGCCATGGCAGTAATGGACAGCCCTATGACCACACGCAGGCACAGCACAGTCTTCCTGTTGAGAAGACACGTGGAGCTACATCAGAGCCCCTGAGCTGAAGGAGCCACGCGGAGACCCCTGCCGGCGCTGAGATGCTTCTACTGTCACTGGATCCACAAGACTTTCCACCCACTGGCCTGTGATCTTCCTGCATTCAGCATTATTGCACAGTTGTGTGAATCTATAAGGTCTTTATGAGTCAAAATTAACTTAATAGCGGTGAATTTTATTTTGGTTCTGCGTGAATGTGGTTTTTTAACCTGTTGCTATCCATTTCCAGGAATTCTCCATCTTTTTCCGAGTCATGATTCTTCTTGGGGTCTTAGGAAAATCAATTAAAATAATAAAAATCACAGAAAACTTTGTGGTGTTTGAATCCCTTTAAAGTACATCAACAAATCACTGGCCTAGACTCACTGCCCTTAAAGAGAACTCTAAAAACAAGAGCACACACACACACAGGGAATTCTACGAAGACTTTCAGCTACCCCTTCAGGAATTTGTTTTCTTTTCCCTCGATTCTTGGGGTGACTTGTTGCCTGCTCCGATGCCGATTACGTCAGTTGTGCTGAAGGGCTGCCAGTCATGGTGCTTCAAATGTAGAATATGGGGTTTTCCTGGAGCCCTTGCTTAAAAATATCACTCCTAGTTTTTCTTTCAGGAAGCTGTCCTCCTGGCTCTTTACAAAGAGGAGTAAAGAGAAAGGAAGGGAGGGAGGGAGTGAAAGAAAGAGAAAGAAGGGGCCGCTGAAGGGGCAAATTCATGCAGCGTCACATGGAAAAGGAGGGCAGCTCCTGGAGAGGAGTCATCCCAGACTCTCTACCCAGAGGCACTCAAACTTTTTAAACAGGGGCCAGTTCCCTGTCCCTCAGAGCCATTGGAGGGCCAGACTATAGTTTTTAAAAAACCAAAAACCTATGAACAAATTCCTATGCACACTGCACATATCTTATTTTGAAGTAAAAACCCAAATGGGGCAAAAACACCCGGCGGGCCGGATAAATGTCCGCATGTGGCCCGCGGGCCGTAGTTTGAGGACGCCTGCAGTCTAACCTACCTGAAGCCAGGCCTCTTCTCTGTGGACCTCAGGCTGAAATCACCAGCCCATTTCCCAAGACCTTCTTCTGTCTCTGACCTCCCATGGGGCGAACTTGAATGTTGTTACAGACATTTGATAAAATCAAGATACCCCTTGGCTTTCTCTTGTTCTCCGCTAATTTGCCACTACTTTAATTTTTGCTTAAAAGAGATTTGATTCATTCTGCTAATAGACTTCCTTTTCTTTGAGTGCCTCCCGTTACCAGGTACTTCGCTTCTGAGCACACCCTCCGCCCCTAGTCTAGCCTGTGGGTGTTTCCTGTGAGATTTGGCTCTAGTATTCATGCATGCATTCTTTGTAGTTTCTAACAGGAAAAGCCCCTCGTTTTCACAACAGGTCCTTGGTTGGGGGGCAAGGAGCGACAAGGAGAGGCCAAGGCCAGAGCAGCAGCCAGGCACACTCAGGGCCCCTGGGAGACAAGACGCCTGAGAAGCGTGTTGCCTAATGAGGGCCTGGTGTTCCAGGTCCATGCGAACGAAGCCCCCAGAGACGTGCGTGGAGGAACGTTTCTTTACCCCGACACAACAGAATTAAGCACGGGGTGTGGCCCTTCTAATTGGAACCGAAAAGCATTGGGTGGGAGGCGCTGTGGTTGCAAGAGCTTGAGGAAATGGCGTTTTTCACTCTATTTAAAGCTCAGGTCAGGTGTAGGAAATGTGCTTTAACGTATAGTAGACTCTTGGGGAACGATATCCTACCAGAGTCCCTGAACCTTGCCTGAACTTAACTTCTGCATCCTCAAGGAAGCTGGAGCGACTGGGTGAGGGGAAAGTACAAAGACATAACACACCAAGGAAACCCCTCCACACTCGTGGAGGGGAAGTCAAGCCTTCTGAGTGTTTCGATATTTCTTGAGTTCAGACATACTCGTTGAAAACACCGCTCCTGCGCCTTTGCACTATGGTTCCCATTCTGCTTGGCTCTGCTCCAGGAAAGAAACTCTTGAAATGCTCTCTGTAAGCAACTCCTGAACATCGTGCAAAGCCTCCCCAGTGCTGTTCCTCACTGACACCTGCAACAGAGTCATGTGCTCCCAGGAGGTGCTGGGGCCCAGCAGTGGGTGCAGATCTATGACTTCCATTCAACAGCCTCCAGGCTGAGTGGTCAGCAGCTCTTTCAGCCAGAAGGTCTGGGCTTGCTCTGTCTACAGTCTGCCCCATGTGCTGATAAGGGCTTTGGGCTCTGCACAGGGTGAGCTGTGTGGTTTTGGCGAGCACCCGCCATCTCTCCGGGCATCTGTCCTGCCATTTACCTAACAACAGGCTTAGGCTGCCGGGATCTCCAAACTGTCCTTGAAGCACAAAAGTCCCATGGGTGCCAGGGACCTCTCAAGCCTCATTTTTCTCATCTTCAAGACCTCTCCTTCATAGGAGGCGGTGAAGCGGACGGCCAGTGCTCAGCGTACCTGAACATACAACATAAACACCCGCTATTGTCATTGTTATTAAACTTCTTTATGAGACACTCTCCTTTCGAAGTACGTGCAGGTCTTTTACCATTTGTCCTCAAGTGTAATTCGTCAGCCCAAGACCGAATGGCTCATAAAATAATGTCATCCATGAGTACTATGTTCTTCAAGCAATCATGTCAAGGAGACTTAGTGGCCAACATTTCCCCTAGACCAGCGGTTCTCAACCTGTGGGTTGCGACCCCTTTGGGGGTTGAACGACCCTTTCACAGGGGTTGCCTAAGACTATTGGAAAACACATATTTCCGATGGTCTTAGGAACGGAGACATCACTCATCTGTCTCCAGTAGGGTCCGCCCACAAGCAGATACGTCCCATATGAGTACCCGGCATGAAGACTGTCACCCATGCTATACCATGCTTCAAGACAAAATGTCATTTATTTGTAATTAGAAACCAAGAGTTCACAATATAGAATTATATATTGTTTTTAATGATTAATCACAATGCTTTCATTCTGTTCAATTTGTAACCATGAACATCCTGCATATCAGCTATTTACATGAAGATTCATAGCAATAGCAAAATGACACTGATGAAGTAGCAACGGAAATAATTTTATGGTTGGGGCCACCACAACATGAGGAACTGTATGAAAGCATCACAGATTAGGAAGGTTGAGAACCACTACCCTAGACCAAAGGGGTGGAGGGGTGGTGGCGGGAATGGCGAGGAGAGAGAGCAAGGAGGCCAGACTCATGGAAATACAATAGCCAGGATGGCAATCACGAGCATGCGTACGCCTTGTGAAAAGTGTTAACTCACGTCACTGAACAGGATGTACAGAAATTCTGGACAGAGTACTGAATTTGCTCCATACATTTTGCTCCAAGTAAAAAGCGCAATTTGGCATCATGCAGGGATTCACGTATTGTCGTTGAAGTTGTTGCTGCACACAGAAGGAAGTGGCCTCAACCCACCCTCACGCCTGGAGAGACGATCTCTTTTCAGTCTCTCTTCAGGGCGTGAACAGTGCTTACTTAGAACCTCTTCTCACGTGGGGCTTTGCTCACAGAATAAACCGGCCTTGGAGAATTCCAAGGGCAATACTAGTCCTTGCAGACGCTTATCTTCTACCTTTACCTGTGCATTTCAAGTAACTTACACCACATTAGCTTATTAGCTACTCTCAACCCTGTGGCAGCCATCACTCTTGGCTTTGTGAAGGACGGTCGGATGCTACCTGAACTTTGTATTCGGAGAGAGTCCCCGGGTTGAGAGCCACAGGGTCCCTGCCTAGCGGTGGTGGTGCCATACCTTACCCTGCATCACAGTGTCGGGACTGGAATGCCTGCCGTAGACCTCTCCCAGAATCCCTCTGTAATCCCCTTGAAAAATGATTGTGGTAAAATATAATAGCTGTCATTCTCAACATTTTTGGGTGTGCAGTTGGGGACATTAATTACATTCACCATGTGGTGGTATCCTCGCCATTACACAGTTGCAAACTTTCTACATCAGTCCAAACAGAAACTCTGAACCCCTTAAGCAATAACTCCTTTGCCTACGATTCATCACCTCTTGTAACTCATGACTGTGCAGTCGATTCTGAGTCCCAGTGACTCTGGGTTTCGGAGACTGTGCATCTTTATGGGAGCAGACAGCTTCATCTTTCTGCTGCAGAGTGGCCGATGGGTTTGAACCACCAACCTTGTGGTGAAGCAGTCCACGCCCAAGCCCACAGTGCCACCAGGGCTCCATCCCAAGCCCTGGCAGTTACTAATAAACTTTGGTCTATCTCTATTGGCCTATTCTAGATATTTCACATAAGTGGGATCATACATATTTCCCCTTTTGATAAGATTCATTTTACCTAGCACAATGTTTTTGAGGCTCATCCATGTTACTCAGCATATAGCAGAATTTTATTTCTCTATAAGACTGAATAGTATTCCATTGTCTGCATGGGGGTGAGGGGTTTCAAAAAGTTCATAGCAATATTTTGAGTTACTTTTCATATATCTTTCAATTCCATTTTCCATAATGCAAATTTGGAGCTCCTTCATATGGTATGAGGTATGGGTCCAACATAATCTTTTTTTTTTTTAATGTAGAGATTCAGTTGTCGGATCACTATTTGTTGAGGATCACTATTTGTTGAAGAGATTATTCATTCTCCATCAATCAACTTGGTGTGACTGTCTAAAATCAGTTAGCCAAGGAAGTATAGTCCACACCTCCTTTTCCAGTGCAGGAAATGGAGGCATTCAATTGAGGCCCAGGGAAGGGAAGGGAAAGAGCCAAACCAAGGCAGCTAGCTACGGGCATGGTCAGTAACTTGTCTGAAGGGGAAAAGAGAAAATAAAAACCACTCCCCCCACACACAATCTCCCTTCCCTCTGTACACTCATAAATGAAACCATACTCCGATACTGTGTGTCTCTCTAGACATCTCGAGAGTGCCGAAACCTGAGGAGCAAGAAGAAAATGAGGTCATATAATGTCTATCTGATCACACAGCATAGAATTTCTGTTTCCACTCTGGGACAATGCTCTGGGCAACTCTGGTGGCTCTTCCTTTCCTTAGTTCCTGGAATGGGTCATTCTTAGAAAGAAATAGAAGTTGTAATTTCATCATTCTGGATAAATGAGCTAAGGAGGACGAGTTCTTTCTTTCCCCCTTATCCAGCACCTAGATTAACACAAGCCCAAAGGCAACGGGTTTCAGAAAACAGAAAGTCAGCTTTATGGGCATTCATAACTGAAATGAAGCCTGGACAGAGCTAGGCTTCAGACAATACCGACCCTAAAGTAGAATAATATGTTTTTGCCAAGAACACAGCTGGAATCGCCCCATGCTTTTCACAGAATAGGCACTCAATAAATACTCGTGGATTGATTTGGCAAGCAAAAATTCTTGTCATCTGGATCCTTTTCTCTTTCAGCTTTAAAAAGGTAAAAAAAAAAAAGAAATGTGTGTAGCTACAAAGGTACAGGTGGCTAGTGTCTGTTACAATGGAATGAATCTTGGTGGTGGTGCCTGTCCACTATAGTCCATCATTTTACAAACTGATTTCTAAGCTGCACTAATCCTGAGCTTTCCTGTGAGTGTGTGTGTGTGTGTGTGTGTGTGTGTTTAAAGGTTTTCACCTCCAAAGAAGTTGTGGAAACATTGCTGAGTTTCCCACCCACCACCCCAGATTCATAAAGCACAGTAGCTTATTAAAGATAATGAGAAGAGCTGGGGTTAAAGGGACAGTTTTAGCTTTGTTGAAACAAGCTCTTTCCAAATCCTTGTGAACACAGAATTCTCTCCCTCCTTTTTTTGTTTTTGCCTGACATTCATTAAAGTTCCACAAAATTCATGCTATTTGGAAAATACAGATTGAGCCCAGTCTCTGACATGAACTAGGGAAGAGGGGTCCTGAGAGAGGCAGTGGTTCTTCACTGTTCTCTCCAATAATCTGTGGCTCCTGTTCCCACCCACCCTTCCCTCCCCTCCTTCCTGTTCCCTGTCCCTCTCCTCTGTCTCCTTGCCACTGACCTCCTATAACTCCTGCTAGCTATTTCCCTTTGAAGGGTTCTTTATTGCATAAGATTTCACATCCATCCCCCCATCATCTCAATCATCAGCCATGGTGTCTGGCTTCTTGGGACCGCCTTTCAGCAATACCAGTCTGGTTGAACGTGACTGACAAGTTCTGGCCACTCTCAGTCAAGATATGGGGGTTCTAGTCCCAGCCCCTCTACTAACTACTTTCTTGTGTGACTTTGAAAGACTGAGAAGATTAGCCACGGAGAGGAGCCTGCAGGAAAAGCAGGAGAGAACGGTGATAGGGGGCAGACAGAGAGAATGTAACCACGTTGAGCAGCCCGGCGTTGAGCCGGTCGTGGAAAGTCCAGAATGTGTGGGTTTGAATCCCCGTGGCCTGGTTAGCCATAATTAGCAACGGGACTTCAAAGAGGATGAGTCTGTTTCCGCATCTGTGAAATGGGAGTTATCTCCAAGGGTGGAGAGCCTTGACCCAGAGAATGCTCTTCACAGCGGGAGCAGGAGTCAGCTGCAGGGGTTCCGAGCATCTGGGGTGTGCAGGCAGGAAGGCAAGTAGGAAGTCTAAAGGCTTGGGTGCGCACAGTTTGCAGACCGCCTCGTGTGGGGAATGGGTGAGCTGTCAAGTTTACCTCCGCCTGTTTCCCTTCACTGTGCCTCCCCACCTCCCCCACTTCAGCTTCCAGCTCCCCCCTCCCACTCCACCCTTCTGGGAGCCACACGCGCATGCGCTCTCCGGCGCCCCTACACAGCTTTCCACGTTTCACTTCCCTCACGTCTCCGCCTCCGCGCCTGTTACCGCGCCACGATTGGCCAGCCGACCTCTGCGTCTTGGCCAATCAAAGTAGCCCCCTCGCCCCCGTGTTACTGGGTAGAACAAAACAAAAACAAACAGAGCGAGAGGGGCCAGAGCGGCACCGAGGCGGCAGCAGAGGCTGAGGAGCGGGGGCCGGGGCCTGCGGACTGGCGGTCTGAGCGCTCGGCGGCGGCGGCGACCCGAGGGGTCAGTACCCGTGGGGCAGCTCGCACGCTCGGAAGGACTGCGCCCCTTTCTCCAGCCGCCCTGGTTTCCTCGCAGGCTCCGCACGTTGGGAGGGGGAGGGGGCGCGGGGTCACTGCCCGGTCCGGGCCCGCGGCCGCCCCAACGCCCCGGGCTGCGGAGAGCGGGCCTGGCGGCCTCCTCCGGCTCCCGTGCCCCGAGCGCGGCGGCGCGGGCCCGCCCCCTCCCAGGACCCCCTCCCCGGACCCCCTCCCCGCGTCGCTGGGCGCGCGGGGTGCCCGCCGGCGAGGGGCTCCCTCGCCTTGCCCCCGCACCCCCGGCGGCGTTTTCCTCCACTGTGGCGTTTCGGTGGGGGCGGGCGCGCGGCGCTGCCCACGGGGCGCAAAGTGTGAGGAAGATGTGCGCGCTCCCGGGGCCCGAAAGCTGTGGCGGCCGCTCGCAGCGCCTACAGGCCCGCGCAGCGGAGCCCGGGCCGGGGGGCCGGGGGTGGCCCGAGCCGAGCCCGGGGGTGCCTGGGCTGCGGGGGGCGAGGCCCAGCCTCCCGGGGCCGCTGCGGGCAGCGTAGGAGGGGGGTGGCGACACGCGCCCAGGCGCCCCGGCCCAGCGCCAGCCCGACGCGCACCCCTCCCCGTGCAAGAAAAACCCAGGTTCCCTTCGTTTCCGTCCAAATGACTCCAGGAAGGGAGCCCCCATTTGCCCGTGGGGTGCGGTGGCCGCAGTGGGTTTCTTCAGCGGGAGCCCCCAGGCTGCCTGCAGATGTCCCCTGGGCCCCGTCGCCCCTCGGGAGGATTCCAACGACTGCAGAGGTGGCGTCAACTCCATAGTGACGCCCACCTGCCTTTCCTGGTGGCTTTTCTGCCGTCGCGGTTTTAGATTTTGGTCGTACCCACTTTGTGTTTTTCTAGGAGGAAGGGCCCCTGCAGATATATTTTCCGTTTAATTCCTGTACTTGTCATTCTGCCCATACCGTTGTTTCATTGTGGGCTCACCGGATCCCTGCACAGCTCAACAGGCGTCTTTGGATTCTCCACACATTGGCTTCTCTGTATCAGAGATGGGAAAGCCCCGGGGTGGGGGTGGTAATTGGAGGGGCTGCAAAAAAGAAAGGTCACTTGGCTGTTTTCTGCAAAAAAACAAAAAAAACGTGGTGGTGGAACCCGGTGGCTTATGCAGCTCGTCCACTGTGATTGCAACCCCGGAATGAATACAAGGAATTTTCTAGCCAGCCAGTGGCTGGGCTTGGCACTCACTGCTACCTAGACCAGCAGCGGCTCAGCTACATTTGGGGAAATGGATGTTTGGGGGAGACAGGCAGGGGTGGGGAGAAGGGGAGGCTCAGCCTTTTAGGGACTAGCTTTTAACACGTTGGAGAAAAGAAAACATTTCATGTCAGCCTTTTTGCCTTTCCAAATTTGTAAGTATTCCTTACTGGAAATTCATTTTTATGCTCGAGAGTGAAGGATGTAGGCCTAGCTGTGTTTTCTTGCTTGCTTTCAACTTTCGTTAAGTTTGGAGGGAAAAATATTTAGAGTTAAGTAAATTAGGGAGGAAAAGGGCACCCCTACTTTGAGGAGGAGAGCTGAGAACATGGGAGACATCTTTCCTTTAATGAGCTGTCAGTGCGATGGCGCACGACTGGGTCCTTGATTGCGTCAGTCTGGGCCCGAGGAGGAGCCCAGGTGGCGCAGTGGTTGTGCGCTGGGCTGCTGATGGCAGTCTTGCTTCAGGACAGGACTTGGTTGGGAGTCCCTCATTAAAACAAACTTGGTAAGTTTTGGATGATGGCTGGCTGCTGGTACTTTTCTTTTTCCCACTGTCTTCTGCAGCTTGAGTGAATTATTTAGTGCTTGTATTGTAATAGTTGAAAATTTGACACAATAGAAAGTTTATGCGTTCACAAGCTTCTTTCTGTTATTCCTAAGAGGGAATCTTTTAATGGGATATTAAGGTTTTGTTTGTACTGAACTTGTACAAACAGTACTGAACTTGTAATGAGAAGATGAGGGTTATGGTCCTAGTTCTCAGGGAACAGCTGTCTCCTCTTGGACAGATCACCAGCCCTTTTGGAACCATTGTAGTTGTCTACAGAGTAGGAGTCCCTAAATGTATGTAAAATTATTTTTGAATTGTTAAAGGAATTAGAAATATCAGTTGTAATCATTTCACTTCCTTCATTAGGTTCCTTCACTTCCTTTGCAGGAAATATTTTGTCTTATATACTTCTATAGAGAGTGAAAACTTTTCAATGTAACTCATTAAAAAACTCATATTGTATGACGTTACTCATTTTTTAATACCTTGTAATTCATGCAGTGAAATAAAATGGATGTCTCATTTTCAGCCATAGAGGACATGGACTCTTTGCAAACTATTTGTACACATATTCCTTTGCGTATATTTCTCTACATGCATAGTTTTAAAACTCACTTTTTTCCCCTGAATACAGAGTTGGTGGGAACTATACCGACAGTGATTATATGAGATCATATACCGTCACACATGCTTATTTATGTTGAGCAAATTAGAGAATACCCTCACCAGTGTTTTAACTTCTGAAGACTCAGCTTCAGAGTCTTAAAGATCATACCAATGTCAAATTTATAATATAGGTTTTTTTTAATATAACATAGGTTTATCTACTTCTGTTTCTTAAAATAATACCCTTTTCTAAAGAGAGTAACAATAAATTTACAAGTTTCAAAAATTAGTATATATAGGAACTGATTACAAGGATCTACAAATAACCTCCTCCCTGGGGGATGGACAACGGAAAAGTGGGTGAAGGGGGACGGACGTCCGACAGTGTAACAGATGACAAAATAATTTATGAAATATGAGGGAGGGGGAAGTGGGGTAGGAAGGGGAAAATGAGCTGATATTAAGAGATCAAGTAGAAAGCAAATGTTTTGAGAATGATGATGGCAAAAATGTACATATGTGCTTGACACAATGCATGTATGTATGGATTGTGACAAGAATTGTACAAGCCCCCAATAAAATGATTTAAAAAATTTAGTATATATTGAATTTAAAAGCCAATTTTATCTTTGAGTTCCAGGAGGCAGTTACCCTACAGTGATACCTAAGGAGGGCATTGTTATATGAAAAAGAGCTTTTCTGTAATTAATAGGTGTTTTCATTAATTTATACATTTTATATCTTAGACGAGCATACTGCTAGTGAAATAATTGTAAATGACTGGAAGGGCTTGTAATTAGTCTGATTAAACAAACTAATACCTCTTGGTAAACTGCTATTTGAAAAATAAGTTCATATTTTGAAATACTACTTCACTATACAACATAATACTCTTGTTTTCAATAAAACTGATTCAATGGTCTTTCTTTCAAGGAACATTTGATTCTTATCACCAAGTGAATTGTCTAAGGAAAAGTGAACCAATTTATTCCAAACCTAGAGCTGTTAATTTTTGAGCCTTTTGAAACCAAACTCCAAAATAATGAAGTGCTTATGCTAGTAAGCCTATTCTTTCTGAAACAGGTCAGATTTTAAAAAAATATTGCCTATTTCAGATTATAAAAATACAACAGGGTGAGGTGGCAGGGGACAGGGCATGTTATTGGAAGGGGTTGATAAATTATTTAAATTGAATAAAAATTATCTAAAATATAAATTTAGACCGAATTTGCAATAAAAATGAAAATATATACACATTAGTGCAAAATTCAAAAATCCTAAAATAAGCATTATAGTGATCTAGGTATTGGAATGGAAGCTATAGCTGCCTTCAGATATGCTGTAGATCCTTTGATAATCTTGATGAACAAAGACTGTATTTCATATCAGTTCTGATGACCTATTGTAACATATGGTAATACCATCCTTGTATTTCTAAATATGTATAATGGATTACATCAGAGGCCTAGTGTTCATTCCTAAAAGCTATGTGACTAGTGTGTATGGGTAGATTTCCTTTAAACAATTACAACATATATAGTAAGAATATTTTTAAATGACCTTTAAAAGAATATCTTGACATATGCTCAAATCTCTGGAGTCTGTTTGACTCATGAACTTGGCAAGGAGATTGAAAGCAAGTGCTTCCCTTGAATATAAAGTAAATTCTTTTAGAAAATGGAATTATATGCTGATTTCTTTATTAACTGCGTGAAACTGCCTTAGTTGTATCAGTTTAAAACATGTTGACTTCTCCCCTCCCTTTTTTTAAACAAAAAACCCCAAACAGATTCTAGAGGAAGACTTCCTTTTGGTGATTTGTTTAATCAGTGCAAGTGAAATTAAGGAACAATGGATGTAGTAAATGAACAGGTACTGAATGTAACCCCTACAGGTAAGGAAGATCTTAAACTTTGTGAACATTTCTGTCATACCTTATTTTATGAAAATATGAACATCACTTTTACTTTACACACTATCTTATTCATGCTTTAAGAGTAAATATATGTGATAATTGTTTTTCAAATTTCAGAGTTTGTTATCTTGTTTATATGGAAATTTATAAAATACGCTTATTCTTCTGTCCATCTTTTTACATTCTTCTAGTTATAAAGAAGTATACTGCAAACTGAAGCGCAATAGTGACCCTACTCATGTTTTCATGTATATTAGTGATTTCACTACATAAGTTGTTACTGTCTTTGATATCTTCCCCAAATAATTTATAATAAATAACCTCTGATGCTTCATTGGCATTATAAAAATGAACATAGTTTTGTAGAAGTGCAAATACTAAATAATTTAAGACAAATACATTTTTAGCCTTCAGAGTAGCTTTCCAGAAAGCTAATTAGTTCTGTCTAAAGAGAAACCTCGTAGCAGCCCCTACCTACAGCACAAGGTGGGACTGACCCTGTGAGTTTCCAAGACTTTAACTCATAAGAGTAGAACAGCCCTGTCTGCCTTCTTAAGAGTAGCTGGTGGTGGTTTCAAACTGCTGACCTTACAATTAGGAGCCAGTGTGCAACCACTGTTGTTCAGTATTCTGAACATTGCGAGCTATTATAGTTCTTGCATGGCCCAAATGGCTAAGTGTTCAACTAGCATCCAATGGATTCGTAGCTAAAACCCACCCAGAGGCGCCTGCCAAGAAAGGCCTGGTGGTCTGCTGCTGAAAAGTCAGGACCTTGAAAAGTGTGCAGCAGCTTCGACTTTGTAATGGGGTCGCCATGACAACCAACAACATATTTTAGGTCATACTTTTATAGTCATAAGTTATTTCCTGTAACAAATGTGTTTTATCTTCACACTTAAATACTCCACTTTTACTTAGTGATTAAATCATTAATGTGTGCAGCTTAGAAGGAGGCCTGGCAACACAGTGCTTTGTTGCGCAGAAGCTTGTCGAGCTAAAGCTGCCCGCTGCTCTGCAGGAGCACTGGAGCAGTCTGCTTCCATGAAGACCCAGGATCTTGAGAACGCTCTGATGCAGTTCTACTCGGTTCTCTCTAGCTCCTTTGCCTCAAGTCCACTCGATGCCATTGAGGTGGTTTTTGCTTTGGTATACAAGTTATGTGAGAAGGCCTGGTGGCACCATTTATGTAGTTATCCTTGATCTTGAATTTGTCATTTTGTATTTATAAACCTGTTAAAGTATCAACATACTCTATTATAATTGTAATTGAAAAAATTGTTAAATTAGTAGTTATTTCTGTGCTATAAGGAATCCTGGTAGTGCATATGTTAAAGTATTCAGCTGCTGACCAAAAAGTCGACGGTTCGAACCCACCAACTGTTCTTTGGGGGAAAGATATGGCAGTGTGCTTTTGTAAAGATTCACAGCCTTGGAAACCCGATGGGACAGTTGCTACTCTGACTCAGAATCCACTCAGTGGTGGTTGGTTGTATGAGTCCTTGGTTTTGACAGCAGTTAGTGCATAATGTGTCCGCTCTTTATTACTGTGCGGATGGCAATAATACATTTTAAGAATGTATTTTACATACAGATGATTCCTGCATCCTCTCCCATCCCCCCGCATTGACCAATATGATCACTACTGCTACATGTGGCTCATAATTACTTTTGAAGGATCGCTACTCTTGAATTGAAATGTATACTGTATGTGTAAAATACACACCACATTTTATTAGTATGAAAGAAAGTGAAATCACTCAGTAAATTTTTTTCATTGGTTACATATGGAAATGATAACATTTTGGATTTGATAAAATATATTAAGATTAACTTACCCTTTTTGTTTACTTTTTTAATGGGACTGGTAGATTTAAAATTACAGATTTGATTCTTATTTCTTGGACAATGCCACTCTAAGATGTATACTTTTTCTGACTATAAAAGGCTGAATTCTAACCATGTTCTTGGTGCCTCTGCCCAGTACTGCCTTTAAATAAGGAACTTGCAGTTCTACAGTAAATGAGTGGGCCTGAGAGAGACCTTTCTTTAAGTAAACTCCTCCTATAGCAAACAGTCCAATTTAGAGAGATTAGTGTACTAATCCCAACTTTTTCCCTGTCAATTCTAATATTTGGAGGAGCTAAGTTATTTTCATTGACCTTCATTTTTCTCATGTAAAATTGAAGTATAAATACTCTTCTATTGGTAGTGTATAAAATGTGATTATCTGCTATTTTAATTCTAAAGTGGTTGCTATTGAGAAGTGAGAGAACTTAAGAACCAAATAAAAAGAAAATGAATGTTGCTTATAAAATGCATTTAAAATTCATGATAATATGAAAAGTAATCCTGTTTACCAGTCATTCATTAGGTTGAACTATATGAGATTGGCTGTGAGATTGTTACTAATCTACAAAAATGGTAATTTCATGTGGTATAACATAGTGTAATTTATGAGTATATTTATAGAAGAAAGAGTAGGTGTTTAAAACACTTAAAGAGTTTTTTCCCTTTCATATTTCTCTTTAAGATCCTGATAATTTAAGTGACTCTCTTTTTTCTGGTGATGAAGAAAATGTGGGAACTGAGGAAATAAAGAATGAAATAAATGGAAATTGGATTTCAGCATCCTCCATAAATGAAGCTAGAATTAATGCCAAGGCAAAACGTAGACTAAGGAAAAACTCATCCCGGGACTCTGGCAGAGGCGATTCCGTCAGTGACAATGGAAGTGAAGCCCTGAGAAGTGGAGTAGCTGTGCCAACCAGTCCAAAGGGGAAGTTGCTCGATAGGCGATCCAGATCTGGGAAAGGAAGGGGCTTGCCAAAGAAAGGTTGGTACATGCTGGAGCCGGAGAAATGGGTGGAAAAGAAAATCTGATCCTCTGGGCTACAACTTCCACCTTCTAGGAAGGAGAGAAATTTAAGCAGTGTGTCAGGGTTTGGGGCTTATATCTATTTTTATATAGAAATGCCCTGAGGCCCATTCCAACTTGCCTATTTAAGTAGATAGCAGATAATGTTCCCTGAGCAGAACAGTTTTCTCTTACCTATAGCAAAATATTGATGGTTTTCCCAGTTGTGAACTGTGCATGTACTGTCTTTGCTGGCAAGAAAGAGGGAGAAAGTGAATGTGAATCTAAGAAACCCATTGAGATTATATGATAAATACAAGTTTGGTTGGCAAGGTCTGATCAGAATTTTAATGATTTCATAAACATAGCTTGTCATTCTCTTTTGTTGTATTAATTTTGAGTACTGGGGGGTGGGCTGTTTCACTGCTGTCTCCTTGGTGGCTGGAGTAGTGATGGGCACTTGGCAGGTACTCTGGGTACTGGTTTCATCGGACTGGTTGACTTTTGGCTGAAGTAGAATCTCAATACAATTTGGAGATTTTACCTCCTTTCATATAGTGGGAACCTCCCATCTTATAAACTAGACTTTTTGAAAAATATTTTGTCATCTGTAAAACAAAACAATTTGTGTTGGTACCTTTATAATGATTATTTCAGTCAGAATGAAATTGGATTATCAAGTTCTGTTGAGCTCTGGTGGGAAGGGTTATGCTGCAGATACTAGATAACTTCTGCTCATCCTGTGACACCTCCCCCCCCATCATTGGTAACACTGTAAAGTTCTGAGAAAACAAACATATTGGGCCCTATAAAAACATTTTAATGTTTATTCAAAAAAGTAACTTTAAAATTGGAACCGTTAAACTTCTGGTCAGTTTGTATATAGAAATATGGGGGAGGGGGGAATCAGTACTGTTAATACTTAAATAGTAACCATTTTAAATTTATTACTATCAGTATAATTTATATTTTTACATCTAGAGTATTTGACTTTAAAACATTTTATGGTGATCACTAAGTTTCTTTGTAAAATAGTTTCTTTGCCATATTTTACTGGCCCAAAAATGTTTTTTTTTTTTTTCAGTTCCAAGAAATGTCAAAATTAGGATTTAGAAGTCAACTGCATATCAGTGTAGCCATTTTTTTTTCTTTTAAGGCATCTGCCTGCTTTGTTTTAAGTTTTAGGAGTGATTTCAAATGGATTCTTTTGGAAATAGATTTATAAGATATATAAACTTGTGAATATTGAAAAGCCAACTACATGATTTAAAAGCAGTTAGACTATAACTTGGCTGGAAATATCTAAACAAAACAAAATTTTAGCTGTTATGTAATTGAACATCTGGAATTAATTTAGATTTTAATTTCAGCTAACATTTTTAGGAACCATCTCATCTCATACAGAATCATATATACTTGTAATTGCATTTCAATTTAGATAAGTAAAATTTTAAACCATGGAAAGTTTATAATAAGACAGTGCATTTTCAGTTACCCTTATTGTACGTTTCCTAGTAGTGTGGTTCTTGCAGCAAACGTACATGCATGTTGTTCTTATAGATGAGGGATTTATATTACTTTTCCAGGTAGGCTTCTGAATTTATGATTTTATCTCTATCTGTGTTTTGCCTTGTGAGTTAGATCGTATCAGGATGGGATACGTCGCATGAGATTTTTGGGGTCATTCCTTTTCAATTCTAACCCTTTGTAGGTGGTGCAGGAGGTAAAGGTGTGTGGGGTACACCTGGACAAGTCTATGACGTGGAGGAAGTGGATGTGAAAGATCCTAACTATGATGATGACCAGGTATCGCTGTTTCACATTAAAAACAATTTTAAGTGCTATGGACTTTTTTGGCCTCATGCTCATAATTTAATCATATTCATAAACAGAACCTTTGATTTTTCTGAGTCATGTACACATATATTCATAGTGCTTTGCAGATTGTTGGGTGCATTTTGGATTAGCTCAGCAGTTCAACTTGTAGTATTTAAATTTTTTCACATGATTTCTGATGTGAATCAAAAGTAGATCTTTCCACACATTTATATAGGAACGTTATCAGGTTGATCATTTTTTTTCAATAAGGTCTATTGAGTTTAATATATACTCGTTTTAATTCGTGTATAAACCGGCATATACATGGGTCAGTGGTACCCCAGTGAGGTGTAACATCTTGCGGGTGATTGCCGTTCCTCTGCTGTTCATTCAAAGCCCCACTGACACTGCAGGACTTTGAATGTTTGTTTACTCACATCTAACCAATCAGAGCCATCCTATGACGTGGACGGCTCCAATTCACAGAAGCACCCGTAGTGATTCACTTACTCCGGCAGCTAAACTAGTAAGGATGTGTCTGTGGCTGCGCTCCGTCTCTCCCTCTGGTCTCTGTGTTAATTTACATCCTGCGTTTCCCACCCTAGGCTTATACTCGAGTCAATCAGTTTTTCTGGTTTCCCAGGTAATAATTAGGTACCTCGGCTTATACTCGGGTTGGCTTATATTCAAGTATATACGGTATGTAATAATTTGGCATTTCTGTAACAATGTTATCCTGCATTTTGTAATCTGAGGGTCATCCCCGTTTTCTTACAGTGTAGATTTTCACATAATGATGTAGTCTTTGGACCCAACCATGTTGATAGTGAAGAATAAGCATATTGGCTTCTCCTTGTCCAGAACAAAGAAGGAAATCAAAGATTTAGAGAAGTATGTAGTCTAACCGAGCAACTATGAACAGACTCCCTGCCACCGAGTTGATGCTGATTCATAGCGACCCGATGGGACAGAGGAGAACTGCCCTTGTGAGTTTTACAGCAGAAAGCCTTGTCTTTCTCCTGATATAGTTTAAAGTAATCATTAATTAAGAATAAAAAACAAAAACCCATCAACTAAACCACCCATTGCTATTGATCCAATTTTGCCTTCTTGACAGAGTAGAACTGCCCTGAAGGTTTTGATGCTGTACAGTTTCATAAAAGGATATTACACCTTCTCCTGTGAAGTGGCTGCTGGGTTTAAGAACAGAACTCAAATTCTAAAAAAAAATCACAGACTGCCTGGGTCAGTTGAAACTAGAGGCCTCTTCAAGTGTATTTCCCTTAAACAAAAATTATCCCCAAGGGGCTACCTTTTAGCTAAAAAACAGATGGGTTTATTGAATAAAGAATATCAACTTTGGACAATAAGAATCTTTCAAAACAATCAATTATATGGGACCAAACTCTCCAAAGTCAGACTCCAAAGGTAAGACGGTAAGGGGCAAGGAAATTACACTACTGGGAATGGTCCAACCAGAGCAAACTGAATGTGAATGAGATTGGTGACACATTATGAAGAATGTGACCAATATCATGAGATAATTTGTGCAGTAGAAATTGTTAAAAGGGAACATAATTTGCTGTGTAAGTTTTCACCCTAAACACAATAAAATATAATTTGGAGACAAATAGTCAAGCATGGAACATGAAGTGGGAATTATTTACCAGCTGTAATATAAAGTTACGAAACTTAATTTATCTGGATATTTTGTTCTTCATGACTTTTTCTCTCTTCCCTTTGCCTTTTAAGGAGAATTGTGTTTATGAAACTGTAGTCCTGCCTTTGGATGAAAGGGCATTTGAGAAGACTTTGACCCCAATCATACAGGAGTATTTTGAGCATGGCGATACTAATGAAGTGGCGGTAGGTTTGAAGTTGCAAGTATAATTTATTTAATGTCTGAGAGGAAGCATAAGCTATCATACGTAAAACATACCTAGAGTGATCTTGACTCACTGATTAAGTATTTTCTTTTGTATAAATGAAATTCTGTGCAATCTCATTAACTTAAACAGTTTCTTACATGTTTGGAATTATAACTTCTTTTTTGAGATCCGAAAAATGCGCAGTGAAATAAACACATATATATTTTATCACTGCTGCACATTCAGTTCAAGGATTGATCACAGTCTGCTGTTGTGGACCCATTCTCCCCCTCCTTTTGTGAGTTGTTGCTTCCCATGAACCTAAACTCATGGTTTCCTGTGGGCAGCATGGTATTTTTTGATATTATTTCAGGGAACCTGTGAATCTTCTAAGGGACAGTGGTAGAAATCTAGCTGGTAAATTATAAGAAAACAAACAAACGAAACATCGGTTCAGTCATGCCTTCCCTGCGAAGACTCAGATTTGATTCCTGGTTAGTGGGCCTCAGTTTAACCACCCCTTGCCTGTCTTTGGAGGTCCTTGTGTTGCTGTGATGTGGAACATTTTGATTGGAGCTCCAAAGTTAAGTGTGGCAAGTGAAATGCTCTGAACACCTTGCTCCCATCCCTTTGTGCATAGCATTTCTGAGTAGGGGGTGACCCAATGACTGATCGCAATAACAACATGGACTTTCTGAAATGTCGCAAGGGACCTAGACCTCAGTTAAGAATGTTGACTTAAAAATAAAAAGTTCAGTTTTACTTTTTGAACATTCATTTTGATGCTCAGAATTAGGATAAAATTTATCTTTGTGCTTTCTTTTTAAAGCAACAATCAGAAAATGATGGCAACATATATATAAATATGCTTGATACAATTGATGTACAGATTGGTATAAGAGCTATATAGCCCCCAATAAAATGATCTTTAAAAAGATAATCGGTGATGTGAAAAAATTATGTACAAAAATGCTCTTTAGGTGTTCCTGCAGTACAATTTACATGGGAAACATTTTCTGTATTAATTAGAAATTTGTCAAGTTAATCTGGGCTGTTGCTATGTGCTGTTGAGTGTGCCTCACAGTGACTGGCATGAGTCAGAGTACCCCATAGGTTCCCAAGGCTGTCATTGATACAAAGTGGACAGCCTCATCTTTCTCTGTGGAGTTGTTGTGGGGTTCAAAGCACTGACCTGAAAATAAACAGCATGTAAACAGCTTGAGGTAATGGAAAGTGAATCTCTCCATAAATGCTTATAAAACAATCTCCCTGAAAATATAAATACCGTATATACTTGAATATAAGCCGACCCGAATATCAGCTGAGGCACCTAATTTTACCACAAAAAACTGCATAAAAATGTGCTGAAAAACTTGGCTGGTACACAAGTATATATGGTAGATTATAAGGTAGAGGGTTAGGTTTAGCCCTTAAAACCAGTTTTGCAATATATATATTTTTGTTTTTTTAATCGTTTTATTAGGGGCTCATACAACTCTTCACACAATCCATACATACATAATTGTGTAAAGCACATTTGTACCTTCATTGCCCTCATCATTCTCAAAACATTTGCCTCTCTACTTAAGCCCCTGGCATCAGGTCCTCATTTTTTCCCCTCCCTCCCCGCTCTCCCCTCCTTCATGAACCCTTGATAATTTTTAAACTATTATTTTGTCATATCTTGGCTCTGTCTAGTTCTTGAATGCCCCCCCTCCCCCGCCCGACTATCATTATCCCAATTCTACCTTGCAAGTCTGGCTAGACCCAAGGATGAACACTTTACAGATAGGAACTGGAAACACAGGGAATCCAGGGCGTGTGATCCCTTGAGGACCTGTGGTGTGAGTGGCGATACAGGGAGGGTAGAAGAAGGGTGAGTTGGAAAGGGGGAACCGATTATAAGGATCTACATGTGACCTCCTCCCAGGGGGGATGGACAACAGTTTTGAAATATTAATGAAGTTTTAGAGTAAACTATTCTAGGTGTAATTTTGCATTCTTAGTTTAGGGTTGGTCAGCCAGAGATGACAAAGTGAATCAATATCTCATTAATATGGGAAGGAAAGATGTGCTTACCCTGACCCCCACACTTTACTGTTTTCGTATTTCCAAAGGCTGTAAGAATATGTGAATGAAAGACTGGTTTTTCTAAGGAAACATTTTTACTAAAGACACTTTTTTTAAATAGGAAATGCTCCGAGATTTAAATCTTGGCGAAATGAAAAGTGGAGTACCAGTGTTGGCGGTATCCTTGGCATTGGAAGGGAAGGCTAGTCATAGAGAAATGACATCTAAGTTGCTTTCTGACCTTTGCGGGACAGTGATGAACACAAATGATGTAGAAAAGTCATTTGATAAATTGTTGAAAGATCTACCAGAACTAGCCTTGGATACCCCTAGAGCACCACAGGTTGGTATGAGTCTTCATTTTGTCTGTCCACCATAGTTAGAGAAGTAGTACATGATCTAGGAGAGTTTCGTAGATGGGAGGGGAACACTGGGCCTGTGTGATCTACCACACAAAAAAAGCATTTTTATCATTTTTTATTAGCTATTTTTAAATGTACTTTTCTCATCATACTATAAATTCAGTTTTATATCTTATTTTCCTTGTCGTCATGCTTTGTATCATATATTTTGGGTTTAAATATAGTTAAACTGTTTTATGAGGTAGGAATTTTAAAAGTATAAATTACTAAGAACTGAATTTCCATGATTAATGTTTATTATCAAAGTAACTATAAGATGGTTTCCTTTTGAACCTGGTTGGAAATGAGTAAATCTATGAGTTCTTTTTAGAGTCTATCAGCGAGGCCTTTAAAAAAATTACATTGAATTATATTTTATTGCAGTGGATTTTGTTTTGTACAAATTGTGCTTTTTTAGACTTTTCACTGTGAATTGGGTAAAGGACCTTTTATTTTTATTAGATGTTAATACATACTGATACATAAGGTAACTTTCTGACTTAAAATTGAAAATATGAGGTTAATAAACAACGTTTTGATTAAAAGTTTGTAATCAAAGTAGTTTTTAAGCATTTTACTGAAACATTCATTTAGAACTAGTGTATAAACGCCTCTTATCTCAGGACAGACGTAAGTTCATCAGCTAGTGAGTTGTGATTCACACATGGGCCCCCGCCCCCTCTTCTTTATAGCAGTACACATACGGAGAAAACGGATGCTGTAAGTTTATATGCATTATGAAAATTTTGAAAAATACTGAAAGACTAAAAGGAGTAAAAGTCAGAAGAAAATAACCGCTGCTTACTATTTGATAGAGAGCCGTGGTGGTGTAGTGATTGTGCATTGGGCCGCTAACCGCAAGGTCAGCAGTTCAAAACCACTGGCTAGTTCTGAGGGAGCGAGACAGGCATTTTACTCCTATAAAGAGTTACAGTCTCAGAAATTCACAGGGCATTTCTGTCCTCTATGGTCACTCTGAGTCAGAATTGACTCAGCAGCAATGAGTTTACTATTTAATATCAAGTCTTCAATTCTATGTTCTATGGATGTATGCCAATGCATGGCTTATATACATTTATTTACATTTGTTTTAATAAAAACTGGGATCATCCTATATTTGCTGTCTTGTAAACTTGATTTTTTCCCTGACTCTATAAAATGTGAGAATTTTTCCTTATGGTCACATAGTATATTCTCTTATATGTGTAACATTTAATTACACTTTTATTTCTGGAACCTGAAGTGTCCAGGTTTTATGAACATACTTTCAGAGATAGTTATACATAGCTTTTTTCTTCATTTTATTTTTTCTCTGTCTTCATTTTGGATTAGACACTATGTGTAAGGCAGTGTTTGAGGTGATGGGGATGCAATGCTGAGTAAAGGAAAAGACCCCCGCTCCAGCCTCTGTGCATAACTGGAATACAGAGAGGTGTGGAGCACGCCACGCAGAACTAGTGGCGCAAATACGTGTTTGTAGGCTATTCCAGCATGCCGCTTAAGTACTGATTGTAGTCTTTATCAATTATGTGTGGGAAAATTGTGTTTTATAGACATTTATTTTATATGTTTTTTTATAGTTGGTTGGCCAGTTTATTGCTAGAGCTGTTGGAGATGGAATTTTATGTAATACCTATATTGATAGTTACAAAGGAACTGTAGATTGTGTACAGGCTAGGTAAGTAAATTAATTTTCCTTCTTAGAATTTGAAACAAGGGAAATTCCCCATCAGTCTAATGAAATTATTGTAGGCATTCATCAAATGTTGTGGGCATGAAATTGTCAGTTGTTTGTATACTTCACTGTTAAAATTGAGAGGTTATTGGCATGATCTAAGGGGAAGGGGCTATTATGATACAGTAGTCCTGAATTCTTGTCAGACCATTAGATACCTTTGTGTTAAAGCCGTTCTGTTTGAGCCTCAGCTTCGCTACTTATAAAATTAAAGGATTGGATTTGAAATTTTCTTTAAGATCTCTTTAGGATCTAATGTTCAATAATTACTTAATATTTTAATAAGACAAATAAGATGGGCAATTTTAACTGAGTCCCTATATATAGTTTAATTTTGTTTCCCTACTATAGATAGCTTTTGTTAATAACAAAATAGTGTGTTTTTTACTCTTGTTCTTTGATCCAATTAATTTAACGCTAGATGTGGTTTTGGAGAATTATGCTAAGTGATTTTCTCAGAATATCCTGGCTAGTTAGGTTTGGACTTCAAGTGTGTTAGATGGACATGCTGAACCTCACCTACTTTGTAAAGATTACTTCGTCAGTGGTTCTCAACCTTCCTAATGCTGTGACACTTTAATAGTTACTGTGTTGTGGTGGCCCTCCAACCATAAAAATATTTTTGTTGCTACTTCCTAACTGTAATTTTGCTACTGTTATGAATCGGGCGACCCCTGTGAAAGGGTCATTTAACCCCCAAAGGGGCCGGGACCCACAGGTTGAGAACCGCTGCCTCACTTTATACTGAAATTGTCTCCTTGGTTGGGAAGGCAAATTTGTAGGTAAAAGTTAGTTATATGTGAAGTTAGCCTTTTCACTGTAGAACAATTAACATTATAGAATCATTGATAAATGTGAAAACCAGTTTCCTTTTGCTCCCCAAATTTTCCCAATCTTTTATTTTGAAAGGTAGTTTTTATAAGTATTTTGGAATTTATGTTGTTTTTATGTTGCATTAAAGTTGTTAGCATTTATGGGATTTTGTCAATTTCTCCATAATTGGGTAAACCTCAAGCATGCTAGTATGTCAAAATTGGATCATTAAAAAAATTTTTTAAAAATTTCTTTTGTAGAGTTGCTCTGGACAAGGCGACTGTGCTCCTGAGCATGTCTAAAGGTGGAAAGCGTAAAGACAGTGTCTGGGGCTCTGGAGGTGGGCAGCAGTCTGTCATTCATCTTGTTAAAGAGGTAATTTAATTTATGTCTTCCTCTGCAAGAAACAAACTATGTCTTCTGGTTGGTATTTTTGTTTAATATTAAAATTAAAAAAATTCATTATAGCCCCAAATGGAAAATTTGAATAAACCTGTTATATATTTGTCTTTACATTCATCTTGCTTGTTATGTGATACTTAGATAATTCCTGTTACCATGGATTAAAAGTGAGACTGTGTCAGGTTAAATGAACGTTTATGCTTTATGGTAAGAGGGTTGTTTATGAATGTCCAGTACCTGAAATCCTTTTTTCTGCTTGTATTTACAATCCTCACACCACTGAAGAACGATTTTCTGTTTTGTAATTACTCAATAAGTAACCATTTTCATATGAGAAATCTGAATTGTGAGCACCAGAGTAGATTAGAGTCATGGGTCTTTGTGTGGGGGTCACTGTATGTGTACTTTAAAAGAAAACGTATTTGATTGGCTGCATTAAAATGCAGGATATATTACCTATGAAGTTTTCTTGTAATGGGTGTGCTATATCACTAAACAAAAAGAAAATTGTAAATCTCCTTTTGGAAATCTTTTAAGGAGATTTGGCAGGTAACTAGAAGATTTACACTGCTTGTGCTTCTGATTTTTTTCAGTATAATTTTTCCTTTTTTCCATAGCTTTGAATTTTACTAAGTCTTTCAGTGATCTGTATATCTAATGTGAGAGTTCAGAGCTTAAAATATAGTTAGAGCTTTCAGTAATTTTGCTATTACGTTTGCTGTTAAGATAGAGAAGTTTTAAGTACCCAACCCCCCAAAAAGGGGGACATTTGTGTGTATTATGTCATTATGACACTGCTTGTTTTTCTTTAGAGAAGTAGTAGAAATACTGCAATATGAAAATAATTAAGATGCCAGAGCAACAAGGAAAGAAAATAAATGAAAATCATAGATTGGAAAGAAAAATTTTAAAACACCTGTTTCCAGATAAGATCTTGTATTTAGAAATTCCTAAGGAATCTGCAAAATAAAATAACAAGAAAAACCACAACTATTAGTTTCCTTAAAAGAACTCAGCAAAGTTATAGTATATTAAAGCAATATGAAAGATCAAATCTCATTCTGTATCTATGAATGAGGGCAAGTGGATTGCATAGTGGGCTGCTAACTGTGAGGTCCCTCCAGCTGCTAGTTGGGAGAAAGATGAGGCTTTCTGCCTCCAACAAGATTGGCAACCTCAAAACCCACGGGTATGTTCAACCTGCCCGGTAGGGTTGCTGAGTTGGAATAAACCTGCTGGCAGTGAGTAGAAAGAGGACAAAGTAGAACTGCCTGGTGGGTTTCAGAGACTGTTAACTTTATGGGAGTAGAAAGCCCTGTCTGTCTTCTGGGACTGGTGGTTTTGAACGCCGACCTTGCAGTTAGCAGCCCACCATGGAACCAATAGGCCATTTTTGGCTTCTGGTGCATTATAAGGTCATTTAAAGAAGTGAGATTGTGTGCCTCTTGAAAGTTTTATTTTGAGACGTTAGGTTTGTGCCTTCTCTTGGTAGGTGCTGTGCAGGTGGCTTCAAGTCACAGTGACCCCAATATATAACAGAATAAAACACTGCTGGGCCCTGTGCCACGTCACAATCATTGCTCTGTTCGAGCCCATTGTGGCAGCCACTGTGTCAGTTCATGTTCTTGAGGGTCCTCCTCTTTTTGCCGACTCTCTTATTTTACCAAGCATCATGTCCTTTTTGAGAGAGTGGTCTCCTGATAGCATGTCCAAAGTAAGTGAGAGTCTTGCCATCCTACCTTGCTGAGAACATCCTGGCTGTACTTCAAAGACAGTGCTTCTGGCAGTCCACTGTACTTTCAATGTGGTGTGCCCTCTAGTGGACTGTAAAGCGCCGTGTTTGATCGCGTACTGAAGCATTGTGGTTACCATGCAGGCCAGGCACCCCAGAAATGATTATTAAGAAACACTGAAGTACTACATTTGCTTCACAGTTATGACCCATTTGAAAATGGGACATTTTTATTATGAAAATATGCTTGTGAGCATGCCATGTTGTCTGCGTGCTCTTAACGTAGCTGTTCTAACTTTTCATGATAGTCTTCATTGGGGCGAGCGTAGAGAATTTGTAGGCAAAGCATACTTTTTTTTAAAATGAGAAAAAGGAATTTTAATACACTTCAATTTTTAAATCTAATAGATTGATATGCTGCTGAAAGAATATATACTATCTGGAGACATAGCCGAAGCTGAACATTGCCTTAAGGAATTGGAAGTACCTCATTTTCATCATGAGCTCGTATATGAAGTAAGATTGCTTTGACATTCCAGTGATAAGTATTAAATGTCCTTTTTTGTACCACAGTGACTTAATGCTTCTTTATAACATTTAATACCTAGAACATTTTCTTTTCCAAAAGATATTACTGTGAAGGGATAAAATTATTTTAAAATATTTGTGATGCTTATAACTACATATAAAGGATGACAACACTTTCTTATATGAATTAATGGTATCCAAATTAATGATCATTCCTTCACATTTTAGGCCATTGTAATGGCTTTAGAGTCAACTGGAGAAAGTACCTTTAGAATGATCTTGGATTTATTGAAATCCCTTTGGAAGTCCTCTACCATTACTGTAGACCAAATGAAAAGGGTATGTACAATATCATTTTGTATTTAATATGTAATAATTGAATAAAGCTTTTAAGTTGTCAATGAAACTTTCTGAGAGATATTATAATATAATCATGCCTATATGTGAAGACCAAAATCCTCATGACAGGACCAATTAGTGGAGACAAGATTAACATCATCTACGATTATATTTTGCTTGGATCCACAATCAATGCTCATGGAAGCAGCAGTCAAAAGATGTGTCGCATTAGGTAAATCTGCCCAAGAACCTCTTTAGAGTATTGAAAAACAAGGATGTTACTTTGAGGACTGCCGTGTGCCTGACTCAAGTATTTTCAGTTGACATTGAATAAAGAAGAGCGAAGAAGAATAGATGCATTTGAAGTGTGGTGCTGGAGAAGAGTATTGAAAGTATCATGGACTGCTGAAAGGAAAAGCCGTGCCATCTTGGAAGAAGTACAGCTAGAGCAAGGGTGTGGAGATTCATCTTATACTTTGGGCATGATATTAGGGGAGATTGGTCTTTAAGGCAGAGGGGAAGGGACGGTGAGGAATGTCCCCAAGGAGATGGGTTGACATCATGGCTGCGACAATGGGATCAGGCACAGGAACAGTTGTGAGGCTGGCCCAGGACCCGGCAGAGCTTCTTTCTGTTGTACACAAGGTCGCTCTGAGTGGGAACCCGCTCCATGCATGGCACTTCACCGCATTCATGGGCCTAGAAGGTTCTTTCTGTTGGTCTTTTAAAAAAATTAAATGGGGATTACTTGAACCATTTTCAAGGAAAATAGAAAGTAACACCGTAAGTTTTTTTTAATCAATTTTTTTACGTCTGGTTTTTCTCATATGTGTGTGTATGCTTGTGTATTCTAACTGTGGCTTTGTTTCTAAGATACAATTTTATAGTTATTCATTTGCCCTATTTAAAATTGTATGCATTGTTGCTGAAACATTGGATATGATGCGCTCTCATTTATCTTGAGTACCCGGTATCTGATCGCAACTCTTTGGAAAGAACCATTTAAAAGAGTGTTATCAAATGCTTCTTTCCATACTGTTAAGGTTCTGATCTGATGCCAGTCTAACCAAATGAGCATTTGGCCACGAATGCAGGTTCTTGACTCAGAAGTGAATGGTGTTACAGGGTATTGGGGTGCTTCATATGGTGAACACTTTTGTATCTGACTTCCTTGTTTCAGGGTTATGAGAGAATTTACAGTGAAATTCCAGATATTAATCTGGATGTCCCACATTCCTATTCTGTGCTTGAGCGGTTTGTAGAAGAATGTTTCCAAGCTGGAATAATTTCCAAACAACTCAGAGATCTTTGTCCTTCAAGGTATGTGTTAACTCTTTCTTTGCTAACCTAAGGCAGTGTTCTGTCCTATCTCTGTTAAAAGAAAATACTATCTTCTCAGAAGTTACTAACTAAAGAGCAAGAATCATCCATGGTGGGGCAAGGGGTGGGGTGGGGGGCAGAGGGGAGTGGTGGTAGGAACGAAGTATGTTTTGACCCTTTGTAAATTGGTATGGACTCCCTTGTGAAGACCACCTTCACTTAAAGGAAACTATCTTTGAGGAGCAGTTCTGTGGACCAGTGCACAAGGATCTAGTCTAAGTAGTTTAAATATTATTTCAGAGGAGGTAGTATCACCAGTAAGATGAGAAAATGGAGGCTTGGAGAGAAGTACAATGTATTCTTTCTAAGGTTCAAAAAAATCCAAACTTGTTGCCATCAATTCAGACTTACAGTGACACTGCAGGACAGGGTAGAACTGCCCTTATGGGTTTCCAAGACTCTTTATAGGCATAGAAAGCCCTATCTTTTTCTAAAGCAGCAATTGGTGGTTTCAAACTGCTGACCTTGTGGTTTGCAGCCTAGCATGTAGTCGAGCAAGAAACTTCTGGTACATTCGGTGCCATCCTTTGCCTCTTCACACAGTTGCAGTTAATCAAATCTTATCTTAACATTGTGCATGGTATTTTCTAGAGTTGTTACATGTATGCTGCCAGAAACGAATTCTTTAGGAATTGAAGATTTTTGTGTTAAAATAAAGCTTATAATGTTTATAAAGGCCGTGGAAGTTTAATAATGTTTTCATGTCTGGGCAGTTTTATGTACACTTTAGGTCTTTCTAATTTTTATCTGAAAACATTTTTTAAGCTTTATTTAAGAGCATCATAAGAATGAAATCTAAGACAAAAATTTCTAGGAGGGTTCTTTGCCCTAGAACAGTGGTTCTCCACCTTCCCAATGCTGCGACCCTTTAATAGTCCCTCATGTGGTGGTGACCCTCCCCCAACCATAAAATTATTTTCGTTGCTACTTCATCACTGTCATTTTGCTACTGCTATGAATCGGGCGACCCCTGTGACAGGGTCATTCGACCCCCCCAAAGGGGTCACCACTCCCAGGTTGAGAACCCTTCTTCTAGAACCTTTTGTAAGAACTTCAGGGAGAAGGGAAAATGGTGAAAGCTAATGGCTTTTTTGAAATGTTTGGGAGAGGCCTCTACTTTGGATTGACACCACTTTGTGTATTGTGCCCAAACTGGCAACTGTGCAAGGCTTCTTGTCACCTCCTTGCGCACTGTCTCGATCTCATGATACGCGAGACGTCAGAGGTTACTGCTGCTCGGGTTCCAGCTCAGGCATGGAATGAATGGGTTTATTCTAAACAAAATGTGTTTGAACTTGTTTCTGTGATGGCTGTAGACAAATTCTCTCAATCATTCACTTAGTTTTATTAGGTTGCCTTCCAAAAAAGAGTTAATTAACACTGTGGTATCTAAGGGGATCTGTTTGCTGGGTCAGACGAGTATGGTGACGATTTTGGGGGAATCCAAAGGAGTGGTTAATCCTTGATAGGTTGTTTTTTTTAAAGAGGGCACAGGGAGGTCACCAGGGTTTATGAGAAAGTTTTAAGAAAAATGAAAATTATATTGAGAAAAAGGCCAGGAAAGGTACACTGAAGAATTTCTTTCCACCATGACAATGTCCTTACACATTCTTCAAAGGTAGCAAGGTCTGGCCTACGAGACTTTTTTGAGAAACCCTATCTCCATCCTACTGACCCTCCATGCATATTACCCTTCCAGACATTTTTGCTCTTCAAACTTAACATTTAAAACAAACACAATTTGAGCACCTTCATAGACGCTAAAACTGCTATTTTGTTGTGGCAAGGTGCAGAATTCTTTCGAGATGGGCTGGTTAGAGAACACTACTTTCATAAGAGTATATCTAACTAGATGAAAGATATGTCAAACAACTGTAGATTCACTTTTGATAATGTAATCGAAGTTTCTTTGGTTCTGTGGCAATATTTTACTCAATCTTCTATAGAATGAAGCCATTACGTTCAATTCACTTAGTCTTATAAAGTCTAAAAATGGGTTCAACACCATGACACAGGTCTTTAAAAATTGTTCAACCTTATGTTTTTAAGTCAAATTGGTGATTTCTCTTATGGCTTTATTATTAAGGATCATTTGAGGAGATGCCTGGTAGTGTAGTGGGTTAGGTGTTGAGCTGCTAACTGCAGGGTCAACAGTTTGAAACCACCAGCCACTCCTCTGAAGAAAGATGAGACTTTCTATTCCGGTAAAGATTAACAGAAGTGGGAACCCACAGTGGCAATTTTACTCTGTCTTACAGAGCCAACCTGAGTTGGAATCGGCTCAATGGTAGAGTGTTTGGTTGAAGGAGATCCCTAAACTACTTAAGGGACCTGAAGAACTTTGACATTTACTCTGCTTTTTTGGGTTTATACAATGAAGTGTACCGGGGAGTTTCAGAAAGCTCACAGAAAAGTAGATAGGGATTTCTTTCCCCTTCCTGAAGCCCTCTTGTATATTTATGTGTGCCTGTGCATTGTTGGTCTGAGCCACAGAGTAAAGGTCAGGCCTGTCCCAGCTGTGTTCTTAGTGCTGTGCGCTGCTGTTACTGCTCCACAGTGGCCATATTACGGAGCAAGGCGCCCAACGTTTGAAATCGCAGGAATCCCAAAATGGGGGTTAGGCTGTCCCTAACTGGATTTTGATGTTTCCCCACCTTTCTACAGGTGAGGTTACCCTTTCTACATCTGAGAGAGTTTTTGAGAGTCCGTAGTTCCAGTCTGTGATTCTAAATCATGTGTTTCTGTTTAGCTTTCATATAGAGTGTGATAGAAATACTACATTTCTAAATATACATGTTTTTGCCTTACGTGTCTCCACTTTCAACAATTAGCTTTCATTTGGCTGACAGTTTTCATTAACGGTTTGCTATGCTGTACACCAAAATGTTTATCAAGCACAGTCTTCAAAGAGATGGGCGGCTTTTGAAACCACACTAATGTCCTGCAGAACTTCACGTGTAGTAACTATCGGTTGTTTGCATGTGTCAGTTGATCTCGTGAATATTTGAATCTGTCTTCATGGTTTCTATTCTTTTTATTACAGGGGCAGAAAGCGTTTTGTAAGTGAAGGAGATGGAGGTCGTCTGAAACCAGAGAGCTACTGAATATTCTTACAGTCCAAGATGTTATAAAAATATATACCTGAATTATAAGAGCTGTTAGCAGTTTTTTTTTAAGCATTTGTTTTGGGTACAAGGCATACCTGAAATTTTATAAACCTACATTTAAGGGTAATTTTTAAAGAATTTTTTAAGGGTATAAAAGATGGACAGAAAAGTAACCACTTAAGTGGAATATTCTAATAAGCTACTTTTTTTAAGTGCCATGTTTAGGACCTAATCATTCCAAGTTTTGCATTGATGTCTGACTGCCACTCCTTTCTTTCAAGGACAGTGTTTTTGTAGTGAAATCACTGGTTTATACAAAGCTTTATTTAGGGGGTAAAGTTAAGCTGCTAAAATACCCCGTGTTGGCTGCTGCTGTTGAAAATACTGTGCTTTGGGAGTTTAAAAAACACAAAAAAAAGGTTATTTCTTTGTCTTAAAAGATTTTAAGGAAATGAGTTAGTCATCTTTCCAGGGGACATGTTGATTGGTCTTAAAGACTAGACAGTTCAATAAACGGTGGCTGGAACATCTATTTTTGTACAAAACTGGAAAAGTGAACCTGGTTTTAGAAGAATGTATGACAAAATAAAACATGTGAAGCAGTGTTGATTCTTTATTGAGTATATTTATTTTGGGTCTTAAAAAAACAAAAGAGCTTTGTTAACTTCACCCAGCAACATTTAAATCATACAAGGAAGACAATTTGCTTTTTTTAAAAAAGCTTTTTCCTTGCTAGCATTTATATCAAAAGCATAAAATGGATCTTAGAAATATTTAAATGGGGACAAATGCAGGGACACCTACTCCCTGTTCACTGACCTCTGTTTAGCTAGAGCTTAATGAAGTCTCAAACATTTGTATAAGAACTATGCTAATTCTTAAGTTCTACTAAATGTTAGGAAAATTATTTTCTAAAGACTCAAAAGGCGTTGCATTTAACAGCATCTAAGAAACTATTAGCTGCCAGTAAATGCTGAGCCTTATTACTCAGCCAGGTGTCAGGCCTATGCTTGCTTACATGCTGATTAGTGACTCAGCAAACTTACCTGGAACTACGGCCAGGATTTTTATACAAGTATTAGGACTGTATCTATGATAAGTTTAGATTATCTTTTAAAATTACAATTCTAAATCTTCACATTTCTGTTAGGTTCTTTCAAGTCTGTGTTACTTTGGCTTACATTGGTCATAGCCTTAAAGTCTGTGGGGAAATGGAATGAAAGGATAATTTTCCCAAGAACTCTTGGAGTTACCTTATGATCACTTTCATGTATTTGATTTTTCAAGACCCTGATGGAGGCAGCCATATAATTTTTAAGTTTTGAAAAATAGTATAGTCAAGAATTCAAATGCCCATACAACATAGGTGAGGTTTTAATTAAAACTTTTCAAGAAGCTATTTAGTCATTACTAGTTAGCTCAAGATATCCTTAAACATAAATTTAGTGAAAACCTAAACTTACTTATATATACTTTGTATTGGATATTATAGAAACCGAGTCTGAACACACACTGCATGTAGCCACTTACACCTGAGAATACTGTCTGTAAACCCGATAACGGCATGCTGAATAACGTAATTCCAAGAACTTCACTTGGGTAAGACGCCAGAAAATTTGATTAAAAGTACTTTCATTTCTTGTATTCAATGCAAACCCAAGTATTTAAATCCTAATAGGTTTCATCAATCTTGAGGTTTTTGGTGGCTGAATCTCATCTCTAATTCCCATCTGTCAAGAAAAACACATCTACTCCCCTTAGCAGGTAGGTGGGATAAAGCTACCTACTGACATGGGTCTCCCTTATGGAATGTACATGTGGCAAACATGGCCCTGCGCTGGCTGCAAACATGGGGTTATATCTAGTGATGACTCATTTTCCATGTGGTCTTGCCCTTCTGGATGGGGGCAGTTCCCCAGTGGAAAGTCACACCTGCTGCTCCATATTCGCCATGGGCACTGCCTCCAGAGGGCTGTCACCTTCTACCAGCCGTGTCTCCTTACTCCCTTAAGGGCACAGGGTGATATTCCTGAAGCAAGAAAAAGGCTCATCTAGTGCCAACGGGCAGCACAAAATCAAAAGGGGCTGGGAGTTGTCCCAGCATCTCAGAAAAGAAGGTGTTTGAGGAGCCGGTCTTGGCTGAGTTTCAAAGCAGGGTTTTATCTTTCCTTACGGCTTCTTGGAGCCAAGTACAAACCATCAACCATTATGGGATGGTGTCAGACATGTCCTGGGCTGCATCTCCAGACTGCTGCCTCTGGCTGAACCCAGTCATGGATGGGAAGTCTCTTTGGACCACATGGAATTCAGCCAAAATGCAGGGAATCTTAAGGTAAGCTTTTAGGCTGTTTCTTACATATTGTTCAGATCTTTCTTCCAAGAAATGGAATTCCTTTCAGGTTATACTACCTGGACATCAGTTTGCAGGTTCTATACCTCCCTTGGCTTGGGAATTGTTCACCCGGTAGGCTAAGGTGTCTCCCATTTGCTCATCAGCACAGCCAGCTTCTGGATGGATGACCTAGGTAAGCCCAGGTTTTGTTAATGAAGGTAGCAATAGCCTCCACCATCTTCCCTATTCATCTCTTGATGGTGTGCTGGGCGCTGCCACTTCTGGCAAGCTCCTCCTCCAGCCCAGACATCTCAACCTCTCCTGAGGTTCCAGCAGTTGCCTGACCGGGAGACCCAAGTGGTCCTTTGGCTACCTTGCCCTTATGGTTAGCTGAGACGCTTCCAAAAAAGTTTGAGATCCAATTCCCACCAAATCTGGAGGCCGTCACACAGCTCAATCTTGGTATTTCTGCAGTAGCTATATGAGTATTACTAGTTTTATTAATACATTTCTATTAGTATAAGATGTGGATTTTCTTTCTGGTTATTATGAAACAGGCCGGGGTGTGGTGGAAGTACTAGGTCATCGTTCGGTGGGTTATTTGCTGCTTTTCCTTTTCTGCCAATTCTTGTTGGTGAACTGTATCCTGGGCGGCCTGCTGCATTTTCTCCAGTTTTTCCAGAGTCAGAGACTTTAAGGGTAAGAGTTTAGGCTTACATAGCACCATTGGGGTCGTGTCTTCCACAGACAGCTGCCCTAAGTTTGACAAAAACAAGAATGAATTCATCAAAGAATCAGTGGTTTTGGTTTGTAGCTAGAATGAATATCTCAAAGCTTGATCCATTTGTCAGTGAAACGTTTGTTCTTAAACTGAGTCCAGTTGTGGAACTGGAAGCATAATTAGCTTTGAAGGAATGATACTTCTTGATGTTGGGGCCTGGGGTAAGAGAGTTTAAGGGAAACATAGCTTCCTACCTGAGAATAGGTCCCTAGATGGTGTGAACGGTTTCCTTGACTACTATAAAGGCTGTGATTTCAGCCACCCCAGAGGTACCAAGGAGGAAAGGCATGGTGATCTGCTAGTAATATTACAACCAACAAAATGCAGTGGAGCAGATCTATTACACATGGGGTCACCGTAACTGAACGAACTCAGTAAGTTTGATGGGCTTTTTCTAAACCCAAGGTCCCACGAGATATACAACTAATCTGCTCAAATGTCTACTTTGAGGTAAAATTAGGTAGCATTGCATAGTGTACAAAAGTACTTACGCAGAAAAAATGTTTTAGTTTAACATGAATATTTACACAGTATTATGAATATTTACACAACATGAATAAATTATACAATATCAACCTTCAAATTTCAGTTTTCCTTATACTATTTTGTTTAATTTAGGTTTCTTTTCCCTCACTTTCAGACCTTATTATATTCTGTGGTAAATCCCATTGCGTGTTATTTCTTCTCATTAAAACATTTTAAATTTGTTTTGAGTGTGGTACATTTTTTTAAGGATTAAAAAATATTTTTGTCATTTTATTGGACTTTTTATCCAGTAAAATTACTTTTTGTAAGGCAATTTTCTTTTTAAAAAGGAACTGTCTCCCTTTAAAATCTACTCAGGAAAGAAGTGTGGTAAAAAGTGGACAGGAAATAAGGTGCAGAGAACAAAATGGTCAGCTACGTGGCTAATTATGGGACACTCTTTCCTATGACCTAGGATAAGTGATGTACAGACCTTGTTTTGGAAGCACTTCCCGGAACATTGACTTCATTTCTGCCATATCTTAATTGTAAACTTTTTCCTGGAATGAGAAATCAATGATTAATATCCAAGAACAAATTCCCAAAGCGTATATGGCCCAGGATATTTTCATTATAAAGAATCCCTACAGAAAACCACCCTTTCCTTGCATAATGTCCCCCCTCATTTCCTGTGGTTCTTTTCACTGAAGCAAAGGGAACATGGCACATGTGGGCATGCTTCCTTCTGTTGTCCCCGGGGCTGCTACGTGTCAGAACGGACTT
This sequence comes from Tenrec ecaudatus, assembly GCF_050624435.1. NCBI lineage: Eukaryota > Metazoa > Chordata > Mammalia > Afrosoricida > Tenrecidae > Tenrec > Tenrec ecaudatus. The sequence goes on from NC_134545.1 coordinate 94,776,205, forward strand.
GAGGGCACTCACAACAGAGCTCCTTGCGAGCTGTCCTGAGTCGGGGTGGGGGGCTGAATATTGTAAACCCCTTCCCCCTGCACTCCCGACCCCGCACCCCCATGCCACGTAATCGCAGAACTACAGTTTTCTAAGAAATACCAGCTGAGGAAGAAGTGAGCACCTATGGGCAGCCAGCGTGGGTCACTGTTGGCATCTCCCCTGGACAGTGGGCGAGGTAACATGACCACCATTTGGAGGCTGGGGTGAGGCAGCTCGTAAAGGGAAGGAAGAGCCTGCTTCGGAGTCCCTGTCCGCTCAGCACCAAGCAGCTGGGGTCTACTCTGAAGAATCGTTACGACAAGCTTCCCAAGGATCAGTTCCAGCTCCCTGGCTGCAGTCTGAAAGGAGTTAGCACAAATGGGTCGCTTTGCGCCTGTACTCCGCGGAGGCAGGTTGCCAACTTACTGCTTCCAATTAGAGAGAGATGGCAGGGCAGTGCGCCAGCATATACCCTTGCAAACGTACTTTCTGACCATCCCAGCACACACACCATCTCCCACCGACCGACCGAGGTCCTCTGCTCCAAATGCTACTCTGCCGATTACTGCTGCGCTCTGTTTAAGGTACTCTGCACTGTATTTGTAACACGATCCCTTTCCAAACTCTGACGTGCCTCCAGACAGTTCCACCCATTTTGTGATATTTCACCACACTGATGCAAGCTCACCATGCCTCTTTCATAACATCACCACCACAGGAGAAATATTTATAAAGTGGTGACGCTGGCGTGGTGCCTGTCTTTACCACCCACTGTCAGTTACAATCAAGTGAGGACGTTGCTCGTCTTCCTTATTCCCACTCCACCACTCTTGACATTCCTAATCAAAGCTTATTCTTTATCTACCAGCCCCTTGCCCCTCTTGCTCAAATTCCTATTCTGTGAAGTCTACCATAAATAAGTTTTAGAGGAACCCGTATCTACTCTCCATCAAACCTTGGCTGTCCACTGCTCCATCTGGGAGTGAAGATGAAGTGGGGAATGGACCAGATAGAAAGCAACTTCGGAGTAAATGGGATCTGAGCTAAACACTGTTTCCTTAGAATGCACGGCAGCTCCTCCTATCTCATTTGGTCCTTTGTGTTACTTAGGGCTGTGTCTGTGCCTACCCATCGCCTTTTCCTCCTTCCCTCCCTTGGTTCCCTAAAGGTTAACACCGTGGCAGACCTTAAAGGATAGCTCCGTATTGGGCTGCTAGCTGCCTGGCCAGCGGCTGGAAACCAGCCTCTTTGTGGGAGAATGATGTGCTTTCTACACCCTTAGAGAAAACAGTCTCAGGAACCACAGGGGCAGTTCTACTTGATAGCACTGCGTGTGAGTTGTCGTATTTGAATTATTTAGTGTAAGGAGCCCTAAGGACACACTGCTGGGTAAGCCGTGGACTGCTAACTGGAAGGTGCTCCCAGGGAGAAAGAGAAGACTGTGTGTTCCTGTGAAGATGTACAGTCTCAGAAATCCTCTATCGGGTTACTGTGAGTTGGAACTCATTCAACGACATGTTGGCTTGGGTTTGGTTTTAGGGCAAATCTGACATGCCATGAGGAGAGGATACACATTATAGATGTTGATGAATATAGAAGAAATGGATTTGAGCTAAGAACTTCCACACAGACAAGAGGACTTTAAAATGTTTGTGGAATTGAAGTACCTTTCCCATCACCAAAATGCTAAAATGGTCAGCAAACAAGTAATTAAATCTTAACTATTTTAGAGAGTAAGAACTTCAGCTATGTACAATTCGACTATTATCCTCTGCTTTCTCGTTCATCGGTATTTCACATCCCAAAGCTGGCCTGGGGAAAACAATGAAACTTGGTGCTCTCCCAAACCTTAGTTCTCTGTTGGACTGAGCTATCATTGTTACTGGATAGGGTGTGAGCCAAAGGTCTGGGAGGGAGTGGGCTGGGCCCATGTGTGGAAGACCTGTGGCATCCCTGGCCTGGGTGAACTGTCTGCTGTTCTGGCGCTGGGTTTTGTTCCTAGGCCCCCCTGGGTGTCAGCAGGAGAAAACAGGAAGGGAAGGGCTAAAACAAGCACTGTGGTGGCTGGAGGGCAAGTACTGGAAGGGCTACAACATTGTTTTGGTTAATTAGCTGCCCTGGAAGTCCAGAGCGGGAAGGAGCATTTACTTCCTTCTCCCTGGTGGCCTGCAGGTAGCCAAACGTGGGAGCTTTGTCTGGGAGCTTTGCCTGGTCCAGTGCACTGCAGCTGTTCCTTAGAGTCCTTATTTACTGGTCAGGTAGATACATGTATGTAATATCAAGGACAGATGGGAGCGAAGAGATTATAATAGCAATGGCTGAAACGTATGTGGATTATACACTTATCACGGGGAAAATTAACTTACTACTAGAGTTCTGTTTTTCATGTTTACAGATGTTAGGTACCGAGAGGAGTATTGGTGGTGCAGCGGTTAAGTGCTGGACTGCTAACCAAAAGGTTCAGAGTCACCAGCTGCTCTGAGGGAGAAATGTGGCCGCCTGCTTGTGTAAGCCATGTAAACACTACGGGCAATAATTGTACAGTCTTACAGGGTCACTGAATGAAAAGCAACTTAAGGCAATAAGTTTTTGTTTAAGCTGTCTTGACTACTGGGCGGGGAATGAGAAGAATTTTAAGTCTTCAATTTCTTAAATTATATGTTTAAAAAAAACATGTAGTGAGCTATCATTAAAAAAAAAATTTAAATAACCCAAAGACTTTAAATTAGGCTTTCTTTCAATTTGGTTGTTGGCAGAAACTCGAGCAGCTTCCTGACTTGCAAATGCATTAGGTACCTAATAATGACTTCTTAGGCTTTTCTCACCAAAGTTTCTGCTATTTCCTTTCGTCTCGTTTGGCATTGAAGAGATTCTAACCTCTAAGTGCCTTTCATCCCAGTGAGATCCTACATGGGTGAGAGAATCCTTTCTTTGGTAAAGTCTAAGATGATTCTGAACTGGATATGGATGAGCCTGGAAGGCACTGGACTCAAGTGGAAAAAGTCAACAATAAAAACATGTATGACATCATTGTAAGGCATCAGAAAAGGTTTTCATACTACAGGAAGCATTCTTTGATGGTTAACAGTGTCGGGAGGCCAAAGGAGGGTAAGTCAGGAACTAGAAGGCAGACATCTATTACCTTGGACAAAGGGAAAGGGCACATAAAAGAATGTTCTAGGTTCCAAACCCTAGGGCAGGGCTTAATCAACAACGGACAATGACCACATCCAAACACCAATTACACAATAAACACTTGAATGCTAATTTTTATTCCCTTGGGAAAGGTCAGAACTTTCATGCCTAGAAATGAAGACCAACCTAGGGAGGAGAAAGATAGGCAGTGATAGGAGAAATGAGGACCCACGGTAAGCCTTGTCAACAAGGCCAGTTTTCTTGGGGAAATTCAATATTAGTAGAGATTATCTATGACAGTTTAGGATCTAGAAACAGAACCATTCTTTTTTGGAAGTAGTATTTTTTTTGGAAGTAGTATTATAAGCATATAATTCATATATCATAACATTTTCAATCATATTGAGAAGATTTGTGCAATCATCACCATGATCAATTCTAGAAAATTTTCTTCTCATACTCATTGTTGGTAGCTCTTCCCACACCCCCACCCCCATGCCCTTTAGTAATTATTTATCCAGTTACAGATTTACCTAGTCTAGGTTTCACCTACAGAAAAACATACAAAACAAAGAGACCCAAAACCTCAACAATGACAAAATAAAGCAGAGAAAAACCTCAATGTAAAGAAAGCAGAAAATATTTAAAAAATGAAATAACTTTAAAATCATCCAAAAGGGAAACCAAACGATAAGGTGTTCACATTGGAACCTAACTACATCTGTCGTAATCAACTTTACAACGCTCTCTGTCCAGAGCAAGGCTACTCAGCCCTGGGCTCTGGTCAGAGTGGGATTCACTGGAGACCAACTTATGTGAAGACCCTACAACTGGATTCTGGGTTTCACTCTCATCCATAGCCTTCTGCAAACCAAGTGCTCAGAATTGAAGCTCGGCTATTGTTCCTTCCTTCGGATTTTATTATATCACGATTTTTGGATCACACAGACTGGTGTTTTTCTTCCATGTGGACTTAAGACACCTCACTTAGATGGCTGCTTGTTTGAAGACAGGTCTTTAAGACACCAGATGCTATTCTTTCTGATAGCCAGGCACCAAGGCAGATCATTCTGCACCATGCTCGCCTGTTGTATATTCTCTGACGGTTTCTGGGCATCATCTAACACATGCCAATCTTGGTTTAAACACTGCTAGTCTATATAATTGCCTTTGGCAGTCCACAGTGTCCTCAATATTCTTCCAGCATCATAATTCAAATGCATCAATTCTTCTTCAGTCTTCCTTATTCAATGTTCAACTTTCACATGTATTACAAGGCAATTGAAAACACCATAGCTTGGGTCAGGTGCACCTTAGTCCTCAAAGTAACATCCTTGATTTTCCACAATTTTTATTGAGAGGTCTTATGCAGATTACCCAATGCATTGTATCTTTTGACCCCAGGCCTGCCGCTTCCACGGACACTGATTGCGGATCCACGGCATAGGTAATAAATATTTAGGAACACATATTCAGTGTTTAAAAATAGCTGAATTTTGAAATTAGTTAAGGTTACATCCCTTCTGAATGAGTCCTGGTGGCGGGCCTAGTGGTTATGAGTTAGGCTGTGAGTTAGTTTATTGTGCCAACCTGGCCGATAAACACGTGGGGTTAACTGAAGGGTGTAGGGATAAATGGTTTGTTGAGCTTCACCTTTCTAGTTCTCGTGTCTCTTGCTTTCTGATGATCAGTCCAGGGTAAAGCTGCCTTGGTCAGTTCCCTGCTTCAGCTGGTCAGGTCCCTGCCCTGATGCAGCCCTGGGTGCTGGACCAGCCTTGTGGAGACCCCTGCCAGTGCTGAGATGCTTACACGTTCACTGACTCGACTTTCCTCCTGCATTCGGCATCTCTGTGTCCGTTTTGTGAGCTGGAGGACTTCGTGGATTGGTGTTAGACATATGGGTCAATGTTGGATTTGTGGGGTTGGGCAGCACTGGGTTGGGATGTTTTCTTGCTGCACACTTAATCTTTATATGAAACTCTCTTATACATGAATTTCTGTAGATTTGTTTCTCTAAAATACCCAGACTAACACATTATGGTACCTTGGTAGTGGGGTACTGGAGAAACAAATCATAAGATGGAGAGTAGATGTTTGTTTGACCTCTCCCTGATGGTAGTTTCTGTTGTCTAGCTAGAGGCCAGATAAAGCCACACTATTTACTTGGTTCTGTTCTGGGGAAAATATGGGAAGTAGGAAAATAGTTTGTAAGCCCACTTGATTTCAGCCATTAAAATTTGATCTTTAGATGGGTTTAGACCACATCTGCAAAGCTAAGCCCCACCCAGTGCTTTGGAGTACTCAGGAACCAGTGGTTTTTGTCAAAAGCTGGAAAAAATCTGGAACCATGAAGGAAAACTCCTCTCTAGGACTAAATGTTAAAGGGAGCCTGTGAGCAGGCTGAAATGCTTGCTAGGTGACCAACTGGATCTACTTGTTGAGTGGAAGTGGGAGAAATGCAGCAAATAAGAGACGGGCTGAGTTTGGCTACTGACATCTGTGGACTTGGTTAACAGAAGAAAAAAAAAGACGAGAACAGGTTGACTGGTCTAAGGTTCATGACCTAGCATGAGGGGGGTAGGCTTGTTGAGTATTGGTGAGAGCCCATGATCTAAAGGCAAGGGGACCAATGGGCACCCTGTGGAGGCTGAGAGGCGAGGCAGCCCATATTGAGTTGACCAGAAGTCGACCAGGAGGAGATTTTTGAGCCTGTGAACTGGTGCATGCTGTTGCTGACTTTATGGATGGCTTGTCTGGATTTGACTTTGCTTATGGATGCAGACTTCACAAGGTTCCAACTGGAATGAAGGCTCTTCATGTTTAAAAATATGCTTGTCTTCTCAGAGAAATGGGTTGATGTAAGTGGGCAGTAAATAAATTGGATACTCAAAATTGGGGGGATAAAGGCTTGAAGTGGTTGGCTTACCAACTTTCATAGGTGGGGGAACATAATCACAGGATTATGATTAAGGTGTAGGTGTTACTTAATTGCAATTGTGAGGTTAGAGAATTATGTACAGGTGGCAGGTTGGCAAGGGGCGGATTGAGTTAGTTAATTTATTGTTCCAACCTGGCCAATAAACACATGTGGGGTTAATTGAAGAGCGGAGAGATAAAAGGCTCCGTGAGCCTTGCCTTTCTAGTTCTGGGGTCTCTTGCTTCCTGATGGTCGGACCAGGGTGCAGCTGCCTTAGCCAGTTCCCTGCTTCAACTGACAAGGCTCACTTCCTGCAAGAAATCCCTGAGAAGCCACATGGACCTACCCTGATGCAGCCCTGGGTGATGGAGCAGCCATGTGGAGATCCCTGCCATGCTGAGATGCTTAAACGTTCAGACTCGGCTTTCCTCCTGCAGTCGGCATCACTGTGTGTGTTTTTTTTTGTGATGGAGGATGACTTTGTGGAATGGTGTTGGATATATGGGTTAATGTTGAACTTATGGGTTTGGGCAGCACTGGGTTGGGATGTTTTCTTGATGTGCACTTAACCTTTATATAACACTCACTCTTATACAGGAGTTTCTGCGAATCTGTTTCTCTAAAGTACCCAGAATGACACAGGCAGTTCTACCCCACCCTACAGAGTGGCTAACAGTTGGCATGGACTCGATGGCAGTGAGTTTGGTTTAGTTTGGCCATTTCTTCTGAACGAAAGTTACTGACATGACCTCAAGGATTTTTTCCCCCACCCTGATCTGTTTCAGGTTTATACTTTAAATGGGGTACGGGTTTGTACTTTGGCTGTACGATGCTAATTAAATGTGACTGAATATATTTCTTAACCCATCAGAGCTCAGGTTTTTCACTAAAAACAAGTTCAGCATCTGTCTTGGGTTTCCAGGTTCAAATGAAAAAAATGGATGTAAAAGTGCTTCGAAATACAGCATGACATGACTAATTTGATTTTTCATTGTCTAATTTTACAGTCCTGTCATGAAGGAGTCTCATTACCACTAGGGTAACTTCCAACTCTAAAAGTCCTTTGAACCTGTAAGACAGCACAATCTGTTTAAAGGTGTTTTCTTTGACACACTTGTTTTCACTTCTACTTTTAAAGCTGCATGTGATGCTGAATGATTTTCTTCAATGTTTTTAAAATATAGCAATACAGAAAACTCATTTCAGAATGTAATTCAAGGTTATGAAATAGAAAAAAGCTTTTAAAGGCAAAACAAAGAATAAAAGCCTTTAAAATGAAAATCAAGGAACTAGAAAGGAAGGTCGGCATACATAAGAACTCGTCTTGGTTTTTTGATGAAGGTGACAGGTGAATCAGTGCCTAAGCTAAAGAAGTAAATACACATGAAATAGTGTAAAATATGAACATTTCACAAGCACTTTCTCAACCAAAGTACAATCGCCTTTTCACAGAAGAAACACAGAGTTCTTAAACTGGTAACAATTGGTTCTATCCACTTGCATGCTTTGGTTGATTTATTAGACGCTTAAAAAATATTTGAACCAATATAAAAAAATCAGGAGATTTCACATAGAAATTTCAGTTCCCTCTTGAGAAATCTGGTGACATCAGGTTCCCACATGGTAAAGTTTGATGATGGCTGGGAAGTGCGGTTGCAGTTCAAGGAGCATGTGCTCCGGAGTTCTCAGTTCCCACTGGTGCTGACGGTTCCCCTTTTACCTTAACCGCCTGACTGCCACGGATACTGAACTCTGCGACACCAATAAGATACAGCCATTGCAGCCAGCGGAGTACTGTATGTCAAATAGTCTTTATCACTAGTGGACACTGAGATGCAAAAATACCATCTCAGAATTGAACGAGGCACCAGGAACAATTCAGTTTAGGTCAAAAACATTAAAGGTTATTTTCCTTTTGTGAATATTTTATTAAATGATTTCCTTTTAAGTAAGTCAAGCAATCTAGTGCAGAGTTGAGGTAGCAGGGCAGAAATGGTCAAAACGCTTTCTAAAAAGCCAACTTTTGCTTTACGTAAGACTTATTGCTGACTGATAGATGCATTTTTTAAAAGTCTATTATATTTCTGAATGTAAACTAACATGAGAAAAAGAGAGGAAGTCTAGTAAGAAGTGTCACTCAACAGACACAAAGTAGACACACAGGCAGCCCTCAGGTTATGAAAGAGATCAGTTCCTAAAGGGGGTCTTTAAGTTGAATTTGTAAGCAGCAACAAGTGCTTGAGACTCTTATTTAGCTTTAGTGCAAGAGAAGGCTAAAGTTTTTTCAGTAATTCAAAAGTTGTACACGCACCAAGTGAAGGTGACTGTTAAGAATTTGTCTTTCCAAAGGGGCAACTTTATGTAACACTAATGAACAAGTATCATTTATTCTCACTCAGGCAACTGTCCCCATGCTAGCAGAGTGCTTAATTTGGATTAACAACATTCTTCTGCAGATGCTAAGTAACATAATATGTGAAGTACTTGGAAACTACAGTAGATCCCATTCTGTTTTACTATTTGGCATCTGTTGGTAGAAAAATGCTGCAACATGTTCAATTTGGGGAATGAATTCAGACTCATGTAAATAACAATGTGCAGTGTCTAGCTTCTAAACTGTGCCTAGGATTTAGAACGGGAACTGTTCTTAGGTGAATTTGGATGATGCCATTGGTTCTTGATGATGTCAGCTAAAGTTCATTACCTAAACTTGAATTCATTCTTGCTCAACAATCTTTAGAAGTTCTGAAGGTCCATTTAATTGATAGGGAAGCTGAGGAAACTGTCCAAGGTCCCATGCTCAGAGTGGCCTGACTTTAACTGGTTCAGAACCTTGTCTTAAGTGAATCTGGATCCAAATCTGCTTCCTTATTCCATGTGAGCTGGTTTCATTCTACACAAAAGCCGTAGCTGATGTACTGTATTACTTGCAGTATTCTGGCCCTCTAGATCAGTGGTTCTCAACCTGTGGGTCACGACCCCTTTGGGGGGGGGGGAGTGTTGAATGACCCTTTGACAGGAATTTCCTAATACATCCTACATATCAGATACTTACATTATGATTCATAACAGAAGCAAAATTACAGTTGGATAGCAACGAAAATAACTATGGTTGGGGTCACCACATCAGGAACTGTTTGTATTAAAATGGTCATGGCATTAGGAAGGTTAAGAACCACTGCTCTAGACCATCCCTGGCCCCCTTTCATTTGCCTTTCATGTCCAAATATAAGTCTAGGATTGGAGTAGTACTTGAACTTGGTACTCTGGAGTTTTCCTCTCGTGATCCCAAGCACTTCTCGATCCACTGGATGGGATGTTCCTAAAACACTAAAAGTTAATCCTGTATTTGCAATTTTTAATAGGCTCTGCTTTATGCTACCACAAAGCTATCACAGAAACACCAGGACCAATTAAGACTTGCAAGAGAATTTCATGGAGAAAAAATAACATTGCTTCAATTGGAATGTGGCCAGAGAGTCAGTAGTTGCCTAGGAATCTGCTTTGATAACATCAAGATTCATCTCTACCTGAATTGCAAGGCCCACACATCTCTCAACAACAGTCTTCATAGTGCCAGAGGTTGGAAACTCATCAAACTAAGTTGACATCAGCACAGCCTATGTTGCGTCAGCTTCAAGGAAGGCAAAGTGGCAGCAACACTTTTTAAAGGTACATGGTCTATGCTGCCAGCCCAAGGAACAAATCATAATCTACACTGCAGGAATAAATGCTGAACTATTTTGTGTGTGTGCGTGGGACACGCTATAGAGGCATGTGTTGAGAAGTGGGGTGACTTCTCAACTGCTCAATTTTAACTAGTACCTCACAGCATCATGGGACCATGTAGTTGGTTTAATCATGATTGGAAAAATAGAAAGACTAAAGTATTCTTGCCAAATCTATTAAACGGAGTCTTAATAGCTTCTAGACCCCCTTCTTGTCTACAAAAATAAAGAAAAAGGGACAGCATGATAAATCTAGCACATGGCATTCAGAAAGACCTGTAGCTTGAACTGTTCAAAATGTCAATGCCACAAGAGAAAAGATTGGGGAACTGTTCTAGAAAAGCGCTGTTAATTATGCCCAGATATGATATGTAAGTCTGGACAAGACCCTGATTTGGGAGTGGGTGGAGTGTAAGCGATATTCTTGGGTCAAACAGGAAATTGTGTACATGGACAAGATTTTTAATTTTACTAAATTGTTGATTTCTTTAAATTACTTAGTTTCATTATGGAGATGAATTTTCTATAATATCCTACTTCTTAGGCTATTTAGCACAATTTAGAACATGTTGGAAAACTTGGAGTGTTTTTAACAATAGATATTGACAACCTATTTCCAGATGGTACAATAATAATGAAGCACATGTGGGAGGGATATAAAAATGGCAAATGTTAACAATCGTCCACCCTAGAGGAAAAGTACATGCCTGCTCACTGTATTCTGTCAAGTTTTCAAAATGTACGAACAGTTGCACAGTAGACAATGTGGTGGAGAACCATGTCAGAACAGCTTCAGAGGTGTAGCCAAAGAAAAGATAAAAGATTATGATAAAATGACACTCTATAAAACTTGGCTGACAGTACCCAGGGCAGGCAGAGACCCAATACATTCAACCCTTCAGAAAGTCTTTACCAAAATAATAGCAACCCATGTAGGGCGAAATGATAGGCAGATATATCTGATACAAACACACACTATTCACCAAGTAAACATGGTAGTAAAGCTAAGAACATAAGTTTTGTTATAGAAGTTATGTTTACGTGATTAAAAAAAAAACCCAAACCTAACTCCCTGCTATCAAGTCAGTTCTGACACAGCGACCCTGTGGACAGGGCAGAACCACTCCTGTGGGTTTCTGAAGCTGTAAACCTTGACAGGAGCAACAAGCTTGATTTTTTTTTCTTCCACAGGAGACGTGCAGTCTAATGCATCACCCACTTTGCCAATGCTGGGCAAGCTCAGCAGCAATTACTTCCTGCTGGAAAGGCTCTGGAAGCGGTTCCAAAGGTAACTAGGACATGAACACTGAATCAGACAGGCTTGGTAGTACAACAGCCTTCGGTGATTAACCAAGGGTAGTCCACTTTGGCTGGAGCGAAGGTATACTGGAAATCAGAGGAACTTAAATAGTTTGCATGGTCGCCATTGACTGGGAATAAACAATTTTCAATTTACCTTACAGTTCTCTAGTCGAATCCCCGCCCAACTTTAGCAGCCAACTATTACTAAAATGACAGGGTTTGGACACAAGCCAGCAGAAGGAACTACATGAGCTAATGCATGACTCTTCTAAAGAACTATATGAGAGAAACACGGTAGACGGCATATTTTCTAAACTAGTATTCAAAAGTTAGTCCGGAAAACCACGGGTGCAGTTCAACTCCGTCCTACAGGGTCATCGCGAGTCAGAATTGACTCGTTGGCAATGAGTTTGTTTTTGAGAGATGGAAAATGATTTCAAGTTTCAGAATTCTAACAAAGACGTAAGAGGAACTTGTCAGGGGCTACATTTTGTTTGGTTTTAGGGCTCCATCCGGCGGGATCCGCCCAGGCCTGGTTCGGGTTGAGTTCGGCCCACTGGTCCAGCGGCCTCATCTCATAGGGAGTCTCAGGAGGGCCAAGCAATAGAGGGCCACCGCCCGGGTCAATCGGAAAGAAAATCTTTTGGCGGAATCAGCCCGGAGCCTTACTTTCCTTCTGGGGCCCGTCCGCTCCCCTCTCAGGCGCGGCGGAGTCGGCGCGTCCAGCGGGCTGAAGCCAGGGGGCACTCACCTTTATTCGCCACCAGAGTTGATAAAGGGAGCCCTCCCCCCACCCCCGAGGGGCAGGAAGCACACTTCTATTCCCACCCTTCCGCTGTGACCCCGTTGGGACGTGCCAAAGGCGACTTCCGGGTAGGACAGAGCTTCTCGGAGCCCCCAAGTGTTGTACACCTGGGAACATGACCAGCAATCTGTGCCCAAACAAGCGCCAGCTATCTCGCACCCTCGGGACCCCCTTGGTGGCCAAGTGGCCTTAGCTACCCAATTTGTCAAACACGGGACGTCAACTAGCTCCGGTCCTTTGGGCCTACTTACAGAGGGGTCTCTTCCCACAAGGCTCAGCTGTCGCCCTGAGCGGTGGCGCGATTGGGCAAAAGGACGGTTACGTCACCTTGAGACAGGAAGTTAGGCATCGCCGTTGCCATGATCCGTTATGGCGGCCTCAACTTCAACAGGAACTTCCGTTTGGGAACTGGCCCTCTACCCTACCGGAGGCTTACTCTGTGGCTTAGCGTGCCAGCGGCGCCCAGTGGGCGGGGGACAGGGCTGGGAAGGGACGAGAACGGAGCGAAGAGAGCTGGCGCCGACGCCTCCCTCTGATTGGGCGGTGTCCTCCGTCCTGGCTCCGCCTACTCTTCTACGCCAGCGAGTGGCAAGCCTGCGCCGGAGGGGTGGGGCGGGGCGGTCGGGGAGCGAGAGTGTATATGGAGGGGCGGGCGGGGCGGGGCGGGGCGAGTGGGGGAGGGGCGGGCGGGGGGCGGCGGTTGGGCCGCGTCGCTTCGGAGGAGGAGGAGGAGGCGGTGGAGGAGGAAGGAGGGTGAGAGAGGAGGATGGCGGAGTCGGGGCTCCGGACGGTAACCGGGGGCCGGGGTAGGGCGGGAGGGCGCCTGTCGGTCGGCTCTTCCTGCCTGCCTTCCTGCCCGTCGGGCGGTCGGGCTGGCGGTCTGTAGGCGAGGCCCCGCGCGCCCTGACAGGCGCGAGCCGGCGGGGCCGGGGCGAGGCCCAGGGGCCGGGGCCCTGGGAGGCGCCGCCGCCGCCGCTTTCCTGGGTGCTGTCGCGGGCAGGGTTGGGCCCTTGGAGGCAGCTCTGCACGGGGCTCGCAGCTCCGCGCCCGGAGCGAGCCGCTCGGCCGCCTGTGACAGCGACCCAGGCTGGGCCTGCGGCGGCGGCTAGCGGCCGGGACAGTGCGGGGGCGCGGGCCGAGGGGCCGCGGACGCCGGGTGCCCTCGGCCCGGGCCCAGGCTCTGGGGCGCCGTGGGCGTCCGAGGGCGTGCGGATCGTCGGAAGGACCCGGGCGCCTCGGGGATGAGCCGGGCGGGGTCTTTGCTTGCGGCTCCCTCCACCACCGGGACCCCCCCCCCCCACGCCCCGCCAAGCCCACCACTGTGGTCGTGTCAAGCCCCTTGGGGAGGTGGGAGTGGTGAGTCGGCCTTGGGTGTGTTGCTTGGCGAAGCGAGTTGTAGCCATCCCAGATCGCCTTGAACATGCCTGATGGCCACCTCCCTCCGCGGTGGCTTTTAGGGATAGAGGAAAAGTACTCCACCCCCCCCTTCCCCGCCCCCAAGCTCGGAAGCGCTGGAGGCCCCGGGACAAAACCATTTTCCCCCCCAGCCCCGTGTGTCCATTGTTTTGTACCATCCCCCGCCCCTGCCCCACGCCTAGGTAGAAGTATAATGACTCCAAGCCATTAATTGGTCTTTAAAAATATGTCTAGCTATTACTAGAGGGTTTGTGTTATTTTGGGAGTATGGCGTTTACAAACAGGTGGAATGAAGACCGATTCGAGAGTTTTACACTTTCGGCCTTTTGCAATTAGGCATCTGATTTTCTTGTCTCTCCGTTGCTTTTTATCATAATGGGGGTGATGAGAATAAAAGAGGAAGCACTGCTTTGCAGCCTACTTAGAGAAATGTTTTTGAATTCTCTGGGGATGCTGAAGTAAAACGAGGTTGCAGATGTGGACTGTATAGTATTTATCGCCAGCAGGATAACTAGCAACAGTTATCGCTATGCTTTTGCACCTGTGTAGTTAAATGTCAGACGCTTCTAGGATATACTCAGAGAACCTGTATCAGAGAGTGGTTTTTGTTGTTGTTTTCTAGAATCTAAGGGTACATTCATGTAACCAGTTTTTGTATCTCAAGGTAGTGTTGATGCTGAAAAAAATAACCATGCTTTAAAAATCCTCAATTTATTAGTGGACTAATTGCTACCTTCCTCTTCCTCTCGTGGCCTTTGTAACTGTTACTACGCCTTTAAAACCATTTAGCTCTTGGACACAATTCATACCTTTCCTTAGGCTTATGTGGTATAATTTGACTTACGAAGCATTGTCTATGTGTCATTGGACAAGAGTTTTTGAGGTATACAATGTGTAAGTGAGCATACCCCCACACATTTGATAAACCTTTAAAATAATGCATTTGGATATAATATGTACACCATAAAATGTTTTTTTCCCCTACCCCTTTCCCCCCCCTCTCCACGCCCCTACCCCGCTCCCATAAAATGTTTTTATTTAGTCGTGCACTTGAAAAATAGTCCACAGGAAAAAAAATAAATGCTTCATCCAGGAGTTGTGGCTTTCAAATGGCTGAAATGTAGAATAAAGCTAACATGAAATTATATTTCTTTAAATGCCAGTTTTAACTTACGAGTCTGCTTTGTCGCTTCCAAAGAACTCACTGCCATCAAATCAATTCTGACTCTAGCGACCTTATAGGACAGGATAGAACTGTCCCTGGCTTTCAGAATAGTCTACTGATAGCAAGCTACCTCTGTCTCAGGCTCCAGAAGAAGTGCTGACCTTACAGTTAGCAGCCCAATTCAAACCCCCTATGCCACCAGGGAGATCTCGTCGCTAAGGGTACTGCAGTTTCCCAAGTTGAAAGAACAGTTGCTCAGATTGGCAATTGATGTCAGAGCTCTTGGTTTTAAAAACCTTTTTTTTGGTTTGTTTGTTATAAATGCATATGGGTTTTTTTTTGCATATGGGTTTTAAAGAATCATGCTAAGCCATACCTTACAAGATTTATACTTAGACTCTTTTCATATTTTTAAGTGTACTCTTATTAATGGCATGTTCAGTAAGTTGATCTGAGCAAGTACAGGATGGCTTGGGGTTGGAATCCAATTTATGAGTTGAAATCCACTTGATGGCAATGGATTTGTTTTTTGGTAGCAAGTACGGATCATACAGGTAGCAAACTATAATATAAGCCGTTTCATGTTTCAAAAGGAACCCCAGCATCATACATTCTTTTGTTTTACTTGCTAGAATTATGGTTTTTAGAATATTAATGTTTCTTTAGTGACTTGGTACAGGGGAAAATGGCAGGTTTTTTCTCCCATATGCAGAGAGCTGTAAATTGTAAGCTCTATGTGGAATACTTCCAAACCTGGTTCCTGAGTATCTGCTGCTATATCTTTTTCTTTTTGCTTCAGTGTACTGATATGGATTTGGGGGAATTTTTTGTTATTCAGACAGTTAAATTGCAATAATATTTGCTTAGAAAATAAGCTGGATTATTAATAGTTGTCTAATTTACTCCTTTTTGAAGACTTGTATTCTTTAAACTGTTTCAGTAACTTTCAGATTGCTTTTAGTAAGAAGATATTTAAATAGAAATAATTTGTTTCAGCTTCAAGAATTCTTAGAAATAAGAATTTGTTTCAATAAAAAATATAAATTGCATGTAGCAATGTGCAGGTCCCTATTTTTAGATTATGAAGATTAAATGAAAGTATATATCTTTAAAATATAATCCACTGAATCATTATGTATCCTCATATGAAAAAGCATAAAATCTTTGCTTATAAACAAGAAAACAATGCCAAAAGCAAACAAACATAAAATTGAGTCTTTTCAGTGAGGTCTACAGTTTATATGTAGCTTGATCTTGGTGGACTAGTTTATAAAATTTCAATTTGGAGAGAAATTCCAAGTATAAAATAAACATTGATTTTTTAGTAAAGCAAGTGAAGAATTGGTAAATATATTAATATAGAATTATATATAGAAATTGAGTGATTTAACAGTGGAATAGTACATTAATTAACTTTTATTTGGTACATGGCGAATGAGCACTGCAGCTATTAAATGGACTGATATGTTTGCTTGTGTTAGATTTATTATATATTATGTATTAGACATTATAATTGGAAGCAAAATCTTTCAGAGATATTTTTGCTTCTGAATTTTTGTTCCACTACTTGTTATTGCTGTATCAAAGTTGAGCCCTATAAATCTTACTACACTGTATCAAAGTTGTGCCCTCCAGGACTTTTTGGAATTATTTTCTCTGCTAATTGTGGTTTTAAATTCTATTTCCTTATCTCCCTGTTTAAACTGGCTTTTAAATTCTAAAATAATTTGAGTTATAGCTGACTCTGTGGTATGCTTTAACTTGGTGTATTACTGACTCTTCTGAAATATGATTGCCAATTTATGCACATTGAAAGAAATGTGTGTAAGTATGAAAAATGGATTTGTATTCCACAACATGTAATTGCATTATCTTAAAAGTAAATGAAGGTTCATTTAGGAGTTTGAGCCCACCAGCTGTTTGCTGGGAGAAAGAAGGAGGCAGCTTACTTCTGAAAGATTTACCTTGGATCCCTGTGGAGCATTCTACTCTGTCTTTCAGGGTAGACTCATTTGGAGTCGGAATAGACTCACTGGCTGTGGGTTTTTTTATGTTCATTTTGTCTTTGTGTTTTGGGGTGTTATTTTGCTGTTTGGATTTTTTGCCTCTCTGGTTCCCAACTGCTTAGTACAGTATCTTTTAATTCACCTATGCAATACTGATAAACTAGAGTTTTTTGAGATATTAGTAACATATATGATTGTGGAGAAAGTTATGCTCTATCAGAATTTAAAAGAACTAACTGGATTTGTGCTATATGCTCTAGCTTCTCTAAAGATCAGAACTGATAGCAAAAAGTAGTGTGTGCTGGAAAATTAATGGTTCTTTAATTGGAAAGAATGAACATAATTCTTGTATCTTAAACTTTACAGGAAACTTTAAAAGAAGGTTTGGTTGGTCCCTATGTGAAACAAACCTGAAAGACTTTATTAATTATTTTGGTATATTTATCTCTTAATCTTTATAGCACTGTGAAGAGTCACAATTTAAGCACTTCATTTGTAATTAAGTAATTTCACAGTTGATAAAGATAATTCTGTTTAAAAATTCCTTTGGACAATAGATTAACATTTTAAAAATATCTTCTAGGTAAGTAGACATAGCTTGTTTGGATGCAAGAGGATTTCTAGAAATTGGAATTAAGTTTAGCTGTTAAATTTGGGCTTTCTTGGGGGAACTGATCACATTAATCTACATATAACTCCCTCTCAAGGGGACGGACAACAGAAAAGTGGGTGAAGGGAGACATCGGTCAGTATAAGACATGAAAATAATGATAATAATTTATAAATTATCAAGGGTTCACGAGGGAGGGAGGTTGTTGGAGGGAGGGAAAAAATGAGCAGAAACCAGGGGCTCAAGTAGAAAGAAGATGCTTGACACCATGGATGGATGTATGGATTGTGATAAGAGATATATGATTAAAGAAAATGTTGGGCTTTCTCAATTGTCAGTTTTGTGTTGTACAGCACACTTTCCTGCTTTCAAGACTTTCAGTCTTACAAATAGTCTAACTTCTAAGTTCATTCTATAAATATTTCTACTTAATACCATTTCATGTTATGGAAATTCTACTGAGTGCCGTCTATGCTCAGACTCGCAGGAGATAGTGGTATATACATATGCATATATATTTGTTTCCTGTTTTTGTTAAGTTTGCAGTTTGTTTCAGGAACTAGGCAAGTGAATAGTTAATTGCTATATTGTTACAAGTGCTGTGGCAATAGCGTCTATTAAGTTGCATGTAGAACCAGCATGTTTACTGGAGGATGGGCTCTCCAGTAAAAGATCCTATGGACTGACTCCATGGACTGACCCCACTGGGTCTGTCCATCTCACTGAGGCTCTTTCTCTGATCTCTACCAAGCAGGATGCTTGAGGATAATAAGTAGCAGACGTAGAGGATACAAAAAGCACATGAATAACAGACAAAGCCTGTTTGGAGAATTGTAGGTAGGAAGCAATTTGGATTCCAGTAACATAATAAGTCATATGCTAGGCTTTCATTAAAGTTTTTATTTTTAAAGATTGCTATTACTTCTGTGCCTAATTGAATTTGGACCTTGAGTGGTAGACCTACATTAATATTAAGGTCTGCTCCAAATGATTACCTAAAACTTATACCTAAGTATATTGTTGATGAGCATTTTCATTAAATAAGAAGAGCAGACCAACATAACTGTTGTTTAAGTGTCTTTGAGTTCTTTTCTGTGCAAAACCACCCCATGTATCAGAGAAGAATGCCCTATAGGGGTTTCTAGGGCTCTCATCTATCTACCTGCCTGTGTAGCTAAAGGTATTTAAGTTTTGAAAAATATTTAGTGATCTTGAGACAAACTGTCATTATCCAAGTTTTACTCACTGGTGGCACAATAGTTAAGTGCTTGATTGTTAATTAAAAAGTTGGCATTTCCAATCTACCCAGTGGCTCTGCTGGAAAAAGATCTGTAATTTGTGTCTGTAGGAGCCTCCAAGGGACAGTGGTACGTGGTCACGTGGAGTTTTTGCCTGGGACTTGCCTCTGAGCACCCTCTGAGCCTCTCAGCTGCCTCCGAGCACCCAGCAGCAAGCAGCAACAACGGACAGAAAAGAGAGAGAGAGAGAGAGAGAGAGAGAGAGAGAGAGAGAGAGAGAGAGAGAGAGAGAGAGAGAATATGAATATACAGAGATACAGCTTTATGTATTTACATATCCTTGGTACTTACATATCATGTTCACAGTAACATTTATGAACTTCCTTAAAACCCATAGTACCAAATGTGCTTAACATGATGCATGTATGGATTGTGATGAGTTTTTTGAGCCCCCAATAAAATGATGAAAAGATCAACAACAGTACTTTTCGTTAGGTGCCATCAACTGTGATCCTACACATAGTGACCCTGTGCACAACAGAACAAATGCTCCCCAGCCCTAAACCAACCTCAGTTGTTTTTATTGTTGCAGTCACTGTGTCAGGCCATCTCACTGAGGGTCTTCTCTGATCCACTACCCAGCAGGATGCCCTGCTCCAGGGACTGGACCCTCCTAATCATGTATCCAAAGTCTGTGAGAGTAGGGGTCATCACCCTCTCTTCTAAGGCTGCACTTTTCCAAGACAGGCTCATTTGTTCTCTTGGCTGCCCATGGCGTATTTAGTGTATATGTGCCAACACTTCTGTTGAAGAGGGAACTTTCTTTACTCCCTGCCATTTCTGGTAACCTTGATGGTGATAATTCAGTTGGGAGTTATTATTTCTTTGCTAGAAATGTGGTATCTAACAAATTAGATGACCAAACGTGTGTTTAGTTCAACTTTGGTTGTATATCTTTCAGTATGCAGAATTCAAATGTTCAAGCTTTAGTTAAGCTTCAGATAAATTGAATTTTAATACTGAACTGAATTTAATACTGAACTGAATTCTATGACTTTATAAAGATAGACAAGCTAGTTATTTATTTGTCGTTGCTAAAGTAAATATTGGTTTATCTACCATGTGTTAATTACAGGGCTAAACTCATAGAAATGTCATGCTTATATACTAGGCAGCTTAAAATAGTAAGGCTTATGATTTAATCTTGAAGACATTTATTTCTGTACTGTAGAAGTAGTGATTTGAAATTCTTAATACTAGAAATATGGCCTAGTTTCAGAACACCCACTAAGCAACTGTGGGAACTCAGCATGCTAAATGACTGGTAGTGCTGCAGTATTTTTAAATTTTCCCCACCTACTGTTACATAATACCTTATAGTAGTACTCACAGAGCATGAATGTTTGGGACAAGAACAAAGTGTATTGAAGCTCAAAAAATGTTTGAGACTGTGCCTAGTGTTGGACAGTAGGACCTCAAAGATGATCTAACGTAATTTTGATCATTGAGTATTTGACACAAATCAGTTGTAATGTGTTAGGTTGCAATTGAGGAGTGAAAGTAAAGATTGTTATTAGGTTTGAGAAAAGTGACTTAAAAATGGAGTCACTATATTAGTACCAATTTTTTGAAATCTTAAAAAGTTTGATAAATCTGATATAAACCTTTTTATGCTTTTATGCCCCTTCCCCCAGGTCCCCCACTGCCATCAAGTGGATTCAGATGTGTAGCTACTTTGGGGGTCCAGGGTTTCTGAGACTCTAGATGTGTACTGAAGCAGATTGCCTTGCCTGACTTGGTCTCATGGAATGACTAACTAGTGGATTCAGACTGCCAGCCTTTTGGTTAACACCAAAGACACCTGTTTGTGTATAGATATTCAACATTTCGGTAACAATAATTGTTATTTACAGAATTTAACCAGCGTTGTGTAACCCAAACTTTGCAGCATTGTGTCAGCCTCTGAAAAACATGCTGAAAAAGATAAGTAAGTAACTATAAAGAGGGAAATCCACTAGTTTATTTTCACTGTTTAGGAAATATGATTTGTAAAGGATTTGACAACGTACTTTACCATCTTATTGTGTTGGTTTAAAAGGGAGCTGACTAGAACCTGTACCAAAAATAACATCAT
This sequence comes from Tenrec ecaudatus, assembly GCF_050624435.1. Taxonomy (NCBI): domain Eukaryota; kingdom Metazoa; phylum Chordata; class Mammalia; order Afrosoricida; family Tenrecidae; genus Tenrec; species Tenrec ecaudatus. The sequence continues at coordinate 94,796,682 of NC_134545.1, forward strand.
GTAAATAAATATTGGAACTAAGTGTTTCAGTAAAAGATTTTTATGGTATATAAAAGGAGAACTTAATAAATTTGGTTTTTAAAGTCAGCTATATAACTCTTAACAGCATTACCTCGATGAGTAATGTTGTAGTGCATGACTAATTATCTTTATGCAAAATACAAGAAACATATCTGGCCCTTTTTCAACTGAACTAACAATACCTAGCATTTTTATATATAGACCGTCATGATAATTGATGTAATCATAATGATCCTATGGGAAAATCTTGAATATTTTTGTTTATATATCAGTGAAAATTTAGTTTACTATAGTAACTGAAATGTTGCTCTTTTTCTTATATTCAAATTCTTTGAAAATTCACATTCCAGAAATGCTAGATTTGTGTTAACAGTGAAAAAAAAATTGTTAGTTAACACAACACATTCCTGACTAGGATTACTATCAAGTTTTTATAACTGATGGGTTGTTTCTGAGAGCAATTAAATGTAGCTACTGCCAAATAGTTTTTTTTTACTGGCCTGGTGTACTAATCTACTACAGTGTACTGAATGATTTGCATATTTGTGGTACGGATTTTTTTTACACTGAAGTAATTGCTGTGCAGATTTTGACTGCCCTGTAGGTATTCACTAGCTTTTTGTCTTTGAAATTGTTATTAGTATCAAAATATTAAAACTCAGTTCTTTTTCACCTAGAAGTAAAGCTTTTGTGGCCTCTATGGGAATCATGTCCTAGGATTATCATCACAAGGAAGTTGATAGTACAAACCAGTTGGGAATGATAGGTTTAAAAAAAAAAAGTTACATTCCAGATATCATAAATATATTTTGTGTATTAAGCAATTCCTTACTGTTCTTAAATCTGACTAATTCCTTACTCATCTTAATTTAAGCTAAATTGAGGGTGGCTGCTCAATATGTTTTTTTGATTTTGAGTGAGATTTTTTTCCTCTGGGATAGCTATAATATATAATCAATACAGAGATAAGTGGGGTTCTATTTTTAAAGCCTAAGTTATAGTATGCTAATACTATTAAAAGGCTATCAGAATAACTTCCTAGATAAAATTGAGCATAGAGGTGTTTAAAAATACCTTAAATATTTATGAAAGATTGGCAGTTTTATAATTTGGACTAGTTGAATGCAAGGCTTTTGTCTCAATACCACAAATGGAATTGATACTCCTTTTTAATCTTGCTATTTATAGTGTGTTTGGTTTGTTTGATTTTTTTCTGACAATTCCTGGTAAATTGTGGAGTAAATAATGGAAAGGATTAAATAATGGAAAGGATCTGTAATCAGATAGACTAGTGAAGAAATGTGGGTACATAAAAAATGACGTAGTTAAATGTAATTAAAATATTTTCAACTGAAAACTATTAAAAACACTTAAAAACCAGTGAATATGTAACTTAGCACATATTATAGCAACTACACTTTTATTTGGCCTTACACTGATAAATTAGGTAACTGGCATGTTTTATTGCCAGTTTGCCCATGGGAAATGGAGAGTAAAATATAGAATACTGTGGGATTGTTTAGATTGTCTCTGAGATGTTTGCGTTCTCTGGTGAGGAAGGCAGTTTAAATAATACTCATAGGTAAATCTTTCTTGTAGTGGTGTAGCATAAAAGCTTTTCAGAGAATATTTGGCCAGGATATGAGGTTTCTACTATTCTATCTTAGTTACGTTGAGACATTTTAATCTTCCCTCCCACTCCTGGAGTCTTTGCTGGATAATTTTGCAACTCAAATATCTGTTGGAGAGAAATGTTGTACAAGAGAGCTGTAATCCTGGTTATGGCTTATGTCATGGATTGAATAAACAGGAATTTTCAGTTCTTGGCTTAGGATTTTAAAGGCGTTCTGGTTGTGCACTCAGCTGCTAACCCAGAGGAGGGTGATTGGAACCCACCCACCAATCCATGGTCCAGAGGTGTGGCAGGCAGTCTGCTGCTTACGTCACTCTTTGTCAGAATCAACTTGACAGCTGTGTGTTTGGTGTTGGTTTGCGACTCAAGACGCTTGTTTTCCTGCAATCGAAACTCATATAAAATCTTTTATTTCTCATAAAGAATGGATGCAGATACAAACGCTTAGTTTTTGCTACTGTGTAAAGTAAATCGATGCTGTTTCTGCTTTTGTGCAAATTATTTCATCATGCCTCCTCACCAGATGTGTGGGCATTTAAGTGAACGACATTCCTTTAAGTGTTAATTTTAGGTGTTTCTTGGTCTTTGGGTTAGTCTTTTGATCTCTCAATTTTAAGGGCTCCCTTTTAAACTCTTGAACTACAAAAATATATAGCTTTATTTGCTTTGAAAGGAAGAATAACTTATTTAAGGCAGTCCTTTAAACCCAAAATCAAAAGCACTGTTCTTGAGTTGATTTCACCCCACAGAAACCCTGGAGAGGGTCTCAAAGGCTGTAGACTTGCAGGGGAGCAGATAGTTTCCTGTTTCGCCAGCAGAATGGTGGGTGGGTTAGAATTGCTGACTTTGTGGTTATGAGACCCACACCTACCTGACAGCACCTCCAAGGCTGTGTGTGTGTGTGTGTGTGCCGTAAATCTGGCTATTTTTAGGTATTTGTAATCAAAATCTGAGGGATCTAGTGTTAATTTTAAGTGGAAGATAGGGAAGCTTCATTCACTTTAGCCTTTGCTTATTATTTGTTGTCATTCAGTTTGTGGGCCTTGAATACTGTGTGCTCAATAAGAATTCGTATTGTCTTCTAAAAGTTTCAGAGCTTATTAGACTAAAACTGGTTTCTTTATGTAAGGAGCCTGTTGTCCAGTACCATAGGTAAGCCATCTTAATAAATGTTCACCATTCTTTCAATAACTATAACCTAAGTATTTAATACTAGGATACCACTGTGAAAATGACAGTTTTTCCCATTTCTATTTTTCACTTTCTTTAAATGACGGAGTAAGATAACAATCTGGCAAGTATAATACAGGTTGTTCTGATGGAGAAGTTGTAAGTGGGTGCCCTGAGGAGGGGTATTCTGAAAGACTTTATTTAGATCTGTACTCTGAGATCTGAAGAACAAGTGGGAGTTAGCTCAGGGAAAACTGTGCACCTGTGTTTCGGGCAGAAGGAAAGAGCTTGTACAGAGTGCTGGAGACGAAAGACAGCGGGCCCACTACGGGCCTGGCCGTGAGAGCTGTTCCTGTGAAGAGAACGCATCTTGGGAAATGTGAAGAGTTGTGGCATGAGAAATCAGCGGGAGCCTTATCTTGAAAAGCTTGGTAATTATTGCGAAGAATTTGGATTTTATCCTGAGGGCCGTGTGTAGGGAGGCCTCCCACCCTCACTCACCCTGAATGTTTCAAAGTGGACACTAACGTGAGCATCACTGAGGTGTGGAGTGAGTCTCTGTGGACCCATCGGGATTCTATGTGACAGAGAAGACACTGCCCAGAGGAGTTTCTAGGCCGAACTCTGACAGGAGCAGACGGCCACGGCTTTCTCCCACGGAGGGAGCTGTGGGTGTGTTACATCTACCCACCTCCTGGTTGACAATTGAGTTTAGCCGGAGTCCAGTGCAGTGATTAAGCCCGGACGGGATACTCATTTGCCATTGATTGTCCCTCTTCCTGACCCTATGTGTGTTAGAGTAAAAACTGTGTCGTAGAGTTTTCAGTAATTGCTTTTTCATGGTCTGACATAGACTAATTTAAATGGGTTTTGATTATTACATTACCTTTCTCTGTACATTCAGGTTTGAGAATATTGGTAATCACATAGAACCCAATAACCCCTTAAAAGTGAATGCTAAACTTCAATCCCTATAGGACATAAGACAGGTAACAAATGAGTGAACACAATAGGGAGTGCATATGAGACTTTATAGAGTGGGCGAGCAGGTTCTGTTCAGCACCAGATGTTTTTTGCTACTTAGTGTGGACACAGTGCTCTCCAGATCTTCTAATATTTTATAAGACGATGGAGGTCTGGATTTCTATGTGAAGCACCCAGTTAATTACATTTTGGTAAATTAAAAAATAAACCACAATGTTAAACATAATGTAGCTATAGAATATATATTTGTCTATAGACTGCAAATCTTTGTACTGAAATAATGGAAAGGTTTGCTCATCATCACTAGTAATGTGAACGAGTAGATTAAGATATTAATCTTTTGTTTTTTTAATTTTTATTGTCATTTTCCAGCATTGAGAATGCCGACTTGTTTTATTTCATGAAATGCTTTCTTTTATAAATCTCTTTTGTTAGTAATTTCATACATCAAAAGCAAATAAAAAAACAGTCTCATTCGCTGCCATCAAGTGGAAGCTACCTCATAACAATTAAGTTGATTCGATGCTCAAAACTTGTTCTTTTGTGGTAGTGTTTTCTTTTTAACTTTTTGCATGACTGAACTTTTATCATAATTAAAAAAATCATTTTATTGGGGGCTCGTACAGCTCATCACAATCCATCCATCCATCCATCCATTGAGTCAAGCACATTTTTACATTTGTTGCCATCATCATTTTAAAAACATTTTTTTTCTCCTTGAGCCCTTGGTTACGGCTCCTCATTTTTTTCCCTCCTTCCATCATGAACCCGTCATTATTTATTAATTACTATTTTTTCATATCTTACATTGACTGATGTCTCCCTTCACCCACTTCTCTGTTGTCCGTGCCCCAGGGAGGGGGTTATGTGTAGATCATTGTGATTGATTTCCCCTTTCTCCTCCCACCTTCCCCTTAGAATCCTGGTATTGCTACTCTCATTATTGGTCCTGAGAAGTTTATCTGTCCTGGATTCCCTGTGTTTTCAGCTCTTATATGTTCTGGTCTAGCTGGATTTGTAAGGTAGAATTGGGGTCATGATGATGGGGAGGGGTACATTAAGGAACTAGAGGAAAGTTGTATGTTTCATCAGCGCTATACTGCACCCCGAATGACTCCTATTTTCCTTGTGACCCTTCTGTAAGGGGATGTCCTATAGACTACAGAGGGGCTCTGGGTCTCCACTCCGCATCTCCCTCATTCACATCGATGTGATTTTTTGTTCTGGGTCTTCGATGCCTGATACCTGATCCCATCGACACCTCACAATCACACAGGCTGGTGTGTTTCTTCCATGTTGACTTTGTTGCTTCTCAGTTAGATTGCTGCTTGCTTATCTTCAAGCCTTTTAAGACCCTAGACACTATACTTTTGATAGTTGGCCACCATTAGCTTTCTTCGCCACATTTGCTTATGCACCCATTTTGTCTTCAGCGATCCTGTTGGGAAGCTGAGCATTGTGGAACACCAGGTTATTAGAACAAAGTGTTCTTGCACTGAGGGAGTACTTGAATAGAGGCCCAATACTTAACATATAAATATATGTATGTAGATCTCTTTCCTTATTGTTATGTATAAATATATTTACATATGTACTTGCCTGTATTTATACCTCTATAGGTGCCCATTTACTTACTAGCTTTTTCCTCTAGTTCTACTATCATGTTTGGCCTTCATTTCGGTTTCAGTAATAATTCCTCTCAGTTACATTGCCCTTGATCAAGCCCTACCAGGCATCTTACACCCTCCACCCCATCGATTTTAGATCACTTGTTCCCTTGTCCCTGGGTTTGTTAACTCCCACTTCCTTTTCCCTCCTCCTCAGTTTCTTGTGTGCCCCCGGAACTGTAGGTCCCGTTTTTTTCTCTTCCAGATTGTTTATCCCACCTACCTTATCTAGATAGACATGCAATGACAATAATAAGCACAAAAACAAGACAGCAAAACAAAGAAACAACATAACAACAAAAAGACAAAAAAAGAGAAGCCTATATACAGTTCTAGGTCTGTTTGTTGACCTTTAGGAGTGTTTTCCAGTCCAGTCTGATGAGATGCCACGCCCAGGTTCCAAAGTCTAGTTTTGGCATTCCCTGGGGACTTCTTTGCTTTGCTCCCCTTGCTGCTCTGTTGTATTTCACCCCAGTGTAGTGGGGTTAGATCGGGCACAATTCCTTCACTGTGCCTCCAGTGTTGACTCGTATCACTAAGGGTCAGTGAGGGATATTGTGCCTCGTGGTGGGGAGGCCCTATGGTCCTCTCTGTGCATTGGCTGTTCTGGGCAGGAATATTGCCCTCAGGGCTTGGTTGGCCAGGCTGTGCTCCACTCTCTCTCCTTCCCTCTTTGCTCCTGTGTGTTCTGATCTGACGTACCCTTCTCCCTGAGCTGTAGCTTCTGCAGTGCTGTCCTCTGAAATGAATTCTTCTGGGGGAGGGGGTGGGGTTTCTATGTAGTTGGGATTGGGGCTGGCCCCGCAGACCTCTCTATTGGTTCCCTGCTTCATACCTGTGTGTTACATTCATGTCTGGCCCACTGGGTTGAAGTCTGGTCCTTCTCTCCCTTTCCTATGGTTACATAAACAACACCCTCCCATTGGGTGGGTTAGTACCCTTTTCCCCCCATGTCTTTTTTTTCCTTCATTTTTCACATAATTTTTTAAGAGTGGTTTATGGGAACAATGTTCCTTGACTCTTGCATATTCAATAATGTTTATGTAGTTATACTGAGCTGTAGTTAGACTAGGTATAATTTTTGTGCGTGTGTCAAATTGAGAACTTTGTAGGTGTTTCTTGACTTAATCTCTTTTAGCATTGATTCTGTAGCTCCCTCATTTTCAGTTAGCTATTTTTGCCTAGATTCTCAAGGGAGTCTCTCTTCAAATCCTTGGAGTTCTGCATCAGGTTTTCGTAGGTGTGCCTTTCCAGAATGTTTGATTTCTTGTTCAGTCCTGCCTTTTCCATGTCTCAGTGAGGCCCAGTGAGGCCCTGACTGCTTCAGCTGTTGCAGACTAGGGAGTGCTGGGCTTGCCCTTCTCATGACGCCGTATACAGCAGAACAGAGCTGTGACGGTGTTGAGATGTGCAGCAACAGAACACCTCCTTGAAATCTTCCTGTATTTCTGTTATCGTCACTGTGCTTGGCTGCCCTCTTAGAGCCGGCAGGATTTTTTCCTAGTTTGTAGATGATGTATTTTGTGTTTCTATTTCTCATCTTCCTTTCCTAATTGTTCGCGACATTTTCAAGAAGTAAAAGTGACCACACTATTTTCACCTTCTATTTCAACCCCCAAATCCTAGGGCTGGAGGTCCCGTTTTGTCACATTTCAGATCACTTTATTATAAAGATAAATTAGAAGGATGTGCTGATACTGAGAGCCCTGGTGATGCGATGCTATCAGTTAGCATTGAGCAAACTGCTCACCACAGGCTGGGGGTCCAAACCTGCCAGCAACTTCATGGGGGACAGAGGTGACTAAGGATCTAGTAAAGATGGACCGCAGCAGGAAGGTTCCTGTGAGTTAGAGTGGACTCGGGCTGTGCTTTGGGTGGTGATACCATCCAAACCAGTTTTTAATTTTCTTACAGAGGTTTTGCTAGATCAAGTTTGTTGTTTTTTTCTTGACTTAAAAACACACTGTAGCACTTGATTTTGATTATGTTACTTAGCTAGGATATTTGAAGCATTGCACATTAGATTATATTTTATTGACTGTGCATAGGCATTCAACTGTGTAGGTCATAGCAAACTATGGGTAGTTTTAAGAAGAATGGGAATTCCAGAATACTTCATTGAGCTCATGTAGAACGTGTACATAGATCAAGAAGCAGTTGTGCAAACAAAGAATGCTTTATGGTGTAAAATCCGGAAAGGTGTGCATCAGGATTGTATCCTCTGACCATACTTAGTCAGTCTGTATGCAGAATAAATAATCAGAGAAGCTGGATTATATGAAGAAGAATGTGGCATCAGGATTGGAGTAGGCGTATTTAATAACCTGTGACATGTAAACGACACAACCTTGACGTGCTGGAAATGAGAAGGACTAGAAGCATTTGCTGATGAAAATCAAGAATTGCAATGTAAAGGACACCAAAATCCTCACTACTGAACCAATAGAATAGGTAACCATTATGAATGGAGAAAACTTTGAAATTGTCAAGGATTTTGTTTTGTTTGGCTCCACAGTCAATGCCCATGGAAAAAGCAGTCATGAGATGAGATGACACATCGCCTTGAGTAACCTGCTGAACAAGACCTTCTAAGTGTTGGAAAGCAAGGATGTTACTTTGAGGACTGAGGTGTGCCTCTGATGCAAGCCAGAGTGTTCTCCACTTCCTTATATACACGTGAAAGCTGGACATTGAATAAGGAAGAATTGATGCATTTAAATTGTGGAGCTGTCAAAGACTATTGAAAGGATCACGGTCTGCCAAAAGCACAAGCAAACCTGTCTTGGAAGAAATTTGGCCAGGATGCTTTTTAGAGGCAAGAATAGCGAGACTTTGTCTGACGTACTTTGGACATGTTATCAGGAGGAACCAGCATCTGGAGAAGGACATCATAGTCGTTAAAGTAGAGGGACAGCAGAGAAGAGGAAGATCCTCAGTGAGATGGATTGACACAGTGGCTGCAACCAGGAGTTCAAGCGCGGGAACAGGTGAGAGGATGGTGCAGGACGGCAGGGTGTTTCACTTTGTTGAACAATAGGGTCATTATGAACTGGACCCAACTCAATGGCACCGAGCACCAACATACATTAGATAAAGCACAACCAGTGAGACATATCTTCTAATTAGGCAATGATTACCACTCATTACAATGCTCATTAGTTTGTTTTAGATGTTGATTCCTTTTCAACTGAATCTGAAAATTGAATTTTTATGCTATGGAAATCACCATTAGATTAAAACAAACAAACAAACAAACAAACAAAAACTTTGGTGTCCTAGATGTTACTTCTGGAAAAATCTGGCATTCTGAGTGGCACATTGTTTGTTAAGGGATATGATCACTTATTTTGCTCACTTAGTGGCTGGATTAGTTTATTGTGATAACCTGGCCGATAAACACATGTGGGATTAATTGAAGGGCGGAGGGATAAATGGCTCGGTGAGCCTCGCCTTTCTAGTTCTCGGGTCTCTTGCTTTGTGATGGTCAGACCAGGGTGCAGCTGCCTTAGCAGTTCCCTGCTTCAGCTGGCAAGGCTGACTTCCTGCAAGACACCCCCAAGGAGAAGCCACATGGCCCTACCCCGATGCAGCCCTGGGTGCTGGAGCAGCCGTGTGGAGACCCCTGCCAGCACTGAGATGCTTATACATTCACTGATTCGGCTTTCCTCCTGCAGTCGGCATCATTGCCTCTGTTTTGTGAGATGGAGGAGGACTTTGTGGACTGGTATTGGACATATGGGTTAATGGGTTAATGCTGAACTTGTGAGCTTGGGCAGCACCGGGTTGGGGAAAATATACCGGGTTGGGGAATATATATATATATATATATATATATATATATATATATATATATATATATAATTTGGTGTTCAGTTAACCTTTACATAAAACTCTAGTACATGAGTTTCTGTGTTACCCAGACTAACACAGTGGCCTTATTAAAATAACTAAATTGGAAACCTCTTCATAGCTGGAGAGCAAGCCTCTGATTTGAACACATTTTTAGATTAATTTGACCCGTGTCATTTTACCTGTTCTTTGTTCACTAGGCAGAGCAAGGTGGCCACTGAGAGAAGCTGGGTTATTTTTTTCTACCCCATTTCTTCTGTGTAACGAAATATATGACTTTCTTAGTACCAAATAAAAAAAGACATTCTATCAGCCTCTCTGAAAATGTTAATGCGTAATAGATTATTGGCACTTTTAATTTAAGTCTTTGTCATTGCAGTTATTAATCACTTCAGTGTTTCTTAAGTATCAATTTTTAATTAATTTTGTGAAATCTATCAGTGTTCTAATTTGCTAAGAGCATTTACCTTTGTTCCTTATTAAATATATGTAATTGAGCACTTGAAATGCTGTGAAATATAAATGGATATTTCTTAGAAAATGTTCTATGGCCGAAATGAATTTGGAAAATTTTGAAGATTATATTCTGCTTTACAGGGTATACTGCTTTATTAAATGTCTTGATAATTTATACTCTTAGTATATAAATATATACTAAACCTATTTAACCATGTAACTAGATGATGTAGAAATATATTTTGGGAAATGCTGAGGATGTATAGTTTGGTTTTAATACATTATTAGCCCCACACTCACTGCCATCTAGCCAATTCTGACTCCTAGTGACATTATGTAGGATTTCTGAGATTATAAATCCTTTCTCTAGGGGGTTCACCTTGTGGTTAGCAGCCAGTGCCTGTCCCATAGCACCACCAAGACTCCTTAAGACATGATCAGGCTATTCTAAAATATGCTTGCATGACAATTTAGGTTACATAATGATAGATAATGACTTATAGCTATGGACACCTAATACAGGAAAAGTGGAAACCACTATTTTAGTCTGTAGACATACTTAGAACCCATTTAAGTATAGTGTCTTCTGAACTTCTAAGGGTTTCTCTTTTGACCAGGATATTTGATTACACTTGATGTTTGTGTACAACAATTCTTTAAAACCTACACTGAGATTCCTCAGTAGTAATGCTGGGAAGCATGCAAGCTTATTTTAAGGTTGTTTTTCTCTTACCTATGGGAAAGAGAATAATTCCAACATAAGAGAGGGGAACTGGATGTCCAGAGGCCTGCTAGGGTTTCATATTCAATCTTTCAGGGGGAAAAATATTAGTGCTTCCTTGACAATGAAAAAAATCTGTGTACTATAGCCCCTGCTTCAGGATCAAGTGTAGCTGTCTGCTTTTGCCACACCGTTGGATCGTTCCAGTGGCTCCAAAGAGGCAGTATTGCATCTATGTTGGGAAACAGCCATATATTGTTGCTTTTCTCGATAGAACACTGATTGAACATGGACCAGGTCTGTCTGATAGAGCGACTCTGCGTCTTCTGTCCACCTTCTTTTGACGCTTCCTGTTTCGTTCACTGTCATGCCCACAGGCTCCTTCAGCATTACAACTCCAGCCTTGGATTTTTGTTCAGTTCTTTCAGCTTGAGATAATGTCCAGCCACAGACACTATTATACTTCAAGATATACCTCGAAATGTTCTTTTTGATGGTGACGCCATTTAAATTTGTTACTCTTGGGATCGTAAGCTATATTACTGTCTGATTCAAAAGGACCAATACCTAAGATAGTAATCTTTCTGGATCTGTTTCATTTTTTGTCAAATTCTGATTTCCCAAGATTCATAGGTCCCATATTCCATGTTCCTTTCAATGAATGAATATTTGCTTTTATTTCTTTTCATTTCGAGTCCTGTCACATCAGGAAGGGGAAGGTCATGGAAGCTTTGCTTCTTCTTATAGCCTCTACTTTGAGGAAGCAGCTCTTTCCTAGTCATTTTGAATGCCTTTTCAACCCAAGGGATTCGTCTTCTGCTGTGGGTCAGTTTTCAGAAGTGATCTGCCTATTCTTTCTTGCTAGGAGTCTCTCTCAGTCTGGAAGCTCTGCTGAAATGTATCTCCCGTGGGTGACCCTGCTTGTATTTGAAATACTGGTGGCATAGCTCCAGCATCGCAGCTACATGCAAGTCACCACAGTGTGACAAACTGCTGAGTGGTGGTGGATAAGGTAAAAAGTTGTATACCTTAGAATTGGACAGATAGATACAAGCAGATTGGAGGTCTGCTTGTTTTTGAAAAGGACTTATCTGAGGACCAAGGAACCCTGGTGGCAATAATGAATATCGGCTATGGCCTCGTGACCATAAGGTCAGCACACTAACCCAGCAGTCGTTCCAAGGGAAAGACGAGATGGTCTGCTTGTGTAAAGATTGACAGTCTTGGACACCCTCGTCTGTCGTGTAGCGTCACTGTGCATCGGCTTGACGGGGGATTCTTGATTCTCCATACACAGAGGAAACATCATGTTCTATATTTTAGTACGTTCCTGCTTTGTGGCAAACATGTTTTAAGGTTGACTTAGTATTTTATTAGGTTTTTCAGAGATTGTTTCTTCTTGACTGATGCTTTAACTTACTCTTGAGTTGATTCTTACTCTTAGTGACCTCATTGGAAAGGGTCAACATGAAGACATCATTTAAATATGAGACTGGATAAAATCGCCTAATTCCCAGTAACCAGGGATAAGTTTTGGAGTGTTAACCGTGAGGTCAATGATTCAAACCTACTGGTGGCTCCATAGAAGAAACATAAGATTTTCTCTTCCTGTAAAAATTTATAGCCCTCACAAATTCTATATAGGGGTCACTGAGTTGGAATCCGTTTGATAGTGGTGGGTTATTAGGTACGAAGTATAGATAGAGAAGGCGTCCGAGCCCTTGGACACTCAAGTGTTTAGACTGGGCTTGGGAGCAAAGATTCCCAAGTGTTGCTAGCTAGTTAGATAGGAAAATCAGAGGAGAATGGTATCCTGGAAGCCAGCTGTAGATAGTATTCCAAAGAATTGCATCATCAACCTTAGTAAATGCTGTAGAATCTAGAGCAGGGGTCCTCAAACTACGGCCCGTGGGCCACATGGGGCCTGCCGAGGACATTTATCTCGCCCGCCATGTGTTTTTTCCCCGTTTGTTTTTGTTTTTTTTTTAACTTCAAAATAAGATATGTGCAGTGTGCATAGGAATTTGTCCATAATGTTTTAAAAAACAATAGTCTGGCCCTCCAACAGGTCTGAGGGACAGTGAACTGGCCCCCTGTTGAGGACCCCTGATCTAGAGCATTTGAGGAAGATGAAGACTGACCAGTTGGAGGTAATAATGTGAGACTGCTAACAATCGTAAAGATATTAATTAGTAGTGTCACTAAGGTGATTGGAAGGTGTGGACTGTACTCCCTGACGCTATTAGAAGTTGACACCAAAATGACTCCGGGTCTGCAGTGGTAGACCGGTGCCACAGGAGCTGTGAGGACCAAGGCAGTGGATCAGTAAAGGTTGGTGTTATCCATCACCCAGTGCAATCACCATAATCTCCTCCTCCCCCACCTCCCAGGTCAGAGTTCTGGTACATGGGCAGCAGTGTCTGCCATTGACTGAGGGAATAGGGCCTCTCTGTTGTCTTACTATTCTCTACTTGATCTCTATGTTCTAATATCTATTGCAAAGACTTCACACAACTCAGACAAAATTCATGATTAAAGGGTTTATTAAGGAAGTTAACATGTTACAAAGTTCTTTCAAACCTGCTAATTAAATCCCAAATGGATATACCACTCCACTGCCAGCGTCTACCAAAGGTTTTCAGCTTAAGCTCCAGCAATCCCAGCTCCCGAGTTAAGTACTTAGAGGCATTCCTCTCCAGTAAGCCTCAGCAGGCGCCACTTTTATAGTCCGGCAAGCCCAATTAAGTGCCCAGAGGCACTTCACTCCACAAGCCAGCCTCTGGGTTGGGAAGTCCCTCATTCTCCTCCCTGCTCTGGTTCCTGGTTGTTCTGCTGTTCCTCAGAAATTATACTGTCTTGGATCCAGGAGGGTCACCGTAGAGGGATCTCGGGTCCAGAAGATGAACTTCACGCCTGACTCTTGCTGGTAATGAGGTCCCTCCTCTCCCTCCTCCTTCCCTCCTCCTCCCCATTCATATAGCAGGATGGCACTCCACAGAAGACTGGATACAGTTACTCACAGGTAACTGTATCAGTATTTTGTCTTCCCTCACTAGATCCCTGCAGGGAAAGGTCTTTGATGGGAGTTAGAAACTTTGGCTAGAAGAGCCAAATTAAATAATTCACTGCCCCTGCATACTACACCTTGAGCAATGGGAAAGGGAAAGAGCTGTGGGGAGCCATAACAGGGTGGTGCCTGGAATGGGGTGCCCAGAGTGGGGCAGGCAGGGCCATTCCACCCATGGAGTGGGGTATGTGACAGAAAGTCCCTGCTTTCATTAGGCTTACATTTCATTTCCTGGGAGAAGCTAGGCAGAGAACAGAGGAAAGGGAATAGAGACAACTAACTAACCTAATGCAAGAATTTAAGCTAATTTAAATGTCATTGACACATGACTGAAACATACTTATTAAATGTATTAATAGTACAAAATGTAGAGAAAGTAAAAAGTACTGAACTTAGTAAAGTTACCTTCTTGAAACGACTTCCATGTGCCCAAAAGATTTTCTCTCTGTGTGGATATAAATGCTTGCAACTTGACCTCTTTGCCTTATGGTGTCAGATACATTTTTTTCCATTTGTATCTGTTTGATAACAGCGTATCTGTGTTAAGGTATATTTAAATTGAGGTGGAAAAGTTAACTATAAGCTTTCTTTTTCAGTTAGAAAAATGTTCTTTAAATGCTTGATTTATTTTCCAGGTTCAATATTACATAAAATGAATTTTTAAAACCTTAAATTTTCCTTGATCTATTTGGATCTAGGCTGTCCACTTTTATTACTTTATATAGCCATTGTTAGGATTCCTTTCATAATAATGAAAAACAAAATATGAAAAAAGGGGAAAGATTGGATCTAGGAAAAGACTTCAATAACAAAGGTTTTTGTTTTATTTTTAAATGCACATATGTTTTGCTAGTGAAGCACCTTGCGTAAACTTCCTTTTATGAGAAAGTTGTAGTTTTAATTGACTTGCAAAGTTAGGCATCTGGGTACCTTTTCAGGTAAGCCTTAAACCTTGTTTCGAGATCAAGAAAACAAGCTGTTCATTGACTCTTTGCCCTAAAGAACACAAACTTAACTGATATTTCTTATTTGTGATTTATCTTATTTGTTTATAAGTAGTCAGATTCACAAATGGCTATTATTCTGTGTTTCAATGCTGCCTAAATGGTCTGTCCAGACAAATAGTATAGTATTTCAGTCTATAAGGTTGGTGGTTAAAATATTGCCCTGAAGATCAGCAAGCTTGGATTCTTGGAGTCTCAGCAAACAAACAACAACAGAAAACTGTTTTTTTTATCGCTCTGAACTGGCTTTCTGGTATTTTTGTGTAATGTTTGTGGATGAAAATATGCCCTCCCTCTCCAGGGAGAACAGTCGAATCCTGAACAGTCAGGACGAGCCAAAAGCTACCCATGTCTCCACTTTTCTAATCATTTCAGAAACTTAACTAGCTTCTTGTTAGGTTCACTTTTCTTTCCCTGACAGTGTAGAAGTGTACTGCCTAGTTACTTCGTATTTATTTATGCTATACTTGATGCTGAATTCCCTCAAATTTAACTTAGGAGTTTATTTTTCTCTGTTCCCATATTTTGACTGCCGAATTCTATTGGGAAACACACACCCACATTACAACTTTAGAGATTATGGCCATTACAAGTTAATATCTGTTATTTAGCAGAATTCTCTGTGCTCGGTTTTTATTATTTGTCTATTTCCTTATCCATTTCTCTTCATTGTGTCTTTGACTCCTAAATGAATCTTATCTCTCTTGCAATCATCAAGATTTTACTTGTTCAGCACAGAGCAAATAGGATTCACTGTGTAATTGAAGATAATTTTCCCCACCTCTACCCTTTACCCTCCTTCTGCATATCCTCCCACTTTCCCTGATCCTGTCTGCAGTTGGATCCGTTTCTATTTCCTGTTTGAGAGGAAAAGGCATCCTTCCTGTCTCAGGTTACCTTTTTTGCCAGTGCTTTAGGTTCTTTTCTTGATCTGCTTCTTTGATATTTTTTTTCTATTTTGTGTAAACCTCTCTATTTTGAGCTCCTCTTCATCCATCCATCCATTCATCCTCCTCTCATTCTGTAAACTCTGCAAAATTTCCCATTCAAATCTGTGAAGAACCACAATGTTGATGTGTAATTTGTATAAATTTATTTCTAGCCCAGACTTAACTCCTTTACTCTAAATCCAAATGTTCAAATGTGGACTATATACCTAGATTATTCTATGTGAAATTGCAGTTCTCGGACTCTACAAAAATTTACTCATGTGAGACAAAGTAAATAATTTTGCTTCAAAATATTCATTAAAATAATATTAAACAGAAACATTAAAATGGAAGCTTTAAAAAAACACATTATAAGATAAAGTCACAAATTACTAAATTTTAATACTCACCCTTTCAAGATTTGACAGCCCACATTGCCAACCTTATTTAGGGCCTTGGATTTCAGTCGTAGAAAGCTGCACGTGGTTCCTGGTGTAGGCAATTTTTTCATGCTGTTTTCCATGCTCAGGATGTCTGCCCCGCCCCACAATATGGACTTGTGAGCTCCCTATTCAACTTCAAGGATTCGGTTCAAGTATCATCACAGCCTTTTTTCATACACCCCACAATCACTGTACTCTCATACACTGCTGTTCCCCTAGTCCTCTGCTTCCTTCCCTGTGTAAGATCAGTGAAGGCAAGGATTTTACTGGTTTCTTTTATTTTTCAGCTGCTGTAGTACTTGACTCAGAGATATTTGTTGGTAACCATTTGATGAATGAAATGGATGGCTACAAAAATAATAGATTTATACTCTATCTCAAAAAGTTTTGTGCTAGTGCCAATGGGGAATGGTACATGATCATAATTTCTTTAATCAAAAGGGAGAGTAGACAGTTTACATGTTAATTTTGATTTATGTGCTATGAGGGAGTTCAAAAAGTTCATGGGAAAATGGAATTAAAAATAAAGTCTGGGTGAGCTGGACTCTACCTCAGACACACTTAGAACCTGAGAAATAAACACATGGTGTCTGAGGAAGCAGAAGACAGCTGTACCAAGGGCAGTGGACTGTTGGCTGGTGGACAAACAAGGTCTTGCTACATCCACACCTTACATACGGTATTAAGATACATATTATTCTGGCAATCCTGTGACAGACATTCTGCTTTATTTTGCTTATGCTTGTTCATATTAGTGTGTATCTCAGGGGTACGTCACCCTGTTGAAGTTGTGTTACTGTATTCTTGTTTGTAAATGAAACGCAGGGGTGTTGAACCCATAGGGAAAGCAAATAGCAAATAGAACAAGGGTTTCAGGGGAGGGTGAAGTATGGGAGGGTGAGGGAGATAGATGATGTCTAGGAGTCCAGGAAGGAAAACTGTGTTTGCAGACTGATTATAGAAGCAATTGTGCAATTATACAATTCTGTTTGATGTGATTGAACTATGGAATGATATGACATGTATTAACTTCCAAGTTATAGCAAATTAAAAAGGGGCGGGCATAGATTCAGGAATGGGTTCGGGGCTAGCAACTAAATCTTAGGACTACCTTAAGAAGAATTAGTTTTTACATCATGGCCCTGCTCGATACTTGCCCTCAGGAAGGGAACACAGAAGACGGCATGCGATAGCGAAATGTGGTGAAGAATCTAGATGGTGCCCAGCTGTCAGATAAAATAGGTTTTGGGGTCTTAAAAAGGTTTGTCTCCAAACAGGCAGCCATCTAAAAGAGATATCAACTAAGTCCACATGAAGAAGCACACCATCATTAGTCTCCAAAGGATTGGAATCCATATAATTTGAAGTCTCCGAAAGGGTTAGTAGCAGAGCGTAAACTGTGAGAATCCAGCGTGCAGAAGGCAATGGATAACAGTGGGAGCCCAAGACTCCTTGTGGAGCTGCAGAGAACCTCCCTACCTAGAATTGGGGGACGGGAGGAAAGTGGTCACTAACGTGCTTGGGAGAGAGGAGTATAAAAGACCAAAGCATAAATCAGAGCTGAACATAAATCAGAGTATAAAAGACCAAAGCATAAATCAAAGCATAAATCAGAGCTGTGACAGAAGATGGCCTCTACGATGCAGACTGGGGACCTGATCTGGTTTCCAAAATTTTCTCTGTTTTTAGTTTGTATTGCTTTGTTTGTTCAAATTGGAGTGTATCTCAGAGGTGTTATGTCATTTATGGTCACCCTCTTGAAGCTGTGTTACATGCTTTTCCATGTCTCAGTATATGAAATCCAGGAATGTCAGAATGTCTCATTTCCTGTTTGAGAGGAACAATGCCAGGATTGATGAACCTATAGGGACAGCAGTAAAGTATGGGGTTCGGGTGGAGGTGTGGTGGTGGTGGGGTAAATGAGAGACGATGCCAAGGAGCCCATGTAGAAAAAGAATGGTTGGAAGCTGATTGTGGGAGCAATTGTACAATTCTACTTGATGTAATTGAAATATGGAAGGATATGTTTTATGTATAGAATCCCAACTAAATAAAAATAAATGAAAGTTTTCCATGAAGTAGGTAAAGCTCCCTCATATATCCTTTAATCTGAAACAAGAATTGAATGTTTTTCATCCTGATGAAAACAGGTGAATGATATTGGCAGAACATTCAAATAACTATTCAAGTGATAATACTTTCAATTTGTGAGCAAAAATAAGAGAAAGCCAGAATTTCTCCAGGTTCCCTAGTTGGTGATTAAGAATCATTTCTTGGTAAATTTTAGTTTAAAGGATATATATTTATATTTTTCAAAAATTTTCTGGCTTGTCAGAGTAATGCTTTTTCCCTTAGTTCTGTATACAATACTTGTTATCCATTTAAGAAACTCTCAGTGGAATATTATCCACCAATAAGAAGAGAAATAAAAATATATTTTGATTTTTTTAAAGATCACTTTATTGGGGCTTTTACAACTCTTATAACAATCGATACATCAATTTTTTTAAAACAATTTATTAGGGGCTCATACAACTCTTATCACAGTCTATACATATACATACATCAATTGTATAAAGCACCTCTGTACATTCTTTGCCCTAATAATTTTCCTTTTTTTTTTCCTCTTTTCTTTTTTTACATTTTATTAGGGACTCATACAACTCTTGTCACAATCCATACATATACATACATCAATTGTATTAAGCACATCCATACATTCCCTGCCCCAATCATTCTCAAAGCATTTGCTCTCCACTTAAGCCCTTTGCATCAGGTCCTCTTTTTTATTCCCCTCCCTCCCCGCTCCCCCCTCCCTCATGTGCCCTTGGTAATTTATACATCGTTATTTTGTCATATCTTGCCCTATCCGGAGTCTCCTTTCCCCCCCTTCCCTGCCGTTCCTCTCCCAGGGAGGAGGTCACATGTGGATTCTTGTAATCAGTTCCCCCTTTCCAACCCACTCGCCCTCCACTCTCCCAGCATCGCCCCTCACACCCTTGGTCCTGAAGGTCGATACATCAATTGTATCAAGCATATTTGTACATGTTGCCATCATTTTCTAAACATTTACTTTCTATTTGAGCCCTTGTTATCAGCTCTTTTTTTCCCCTCCCTCCACCCTCCCACCCTCATGACTCCTTGATAAATTATAAATTTTATTATTTTTATATCTTAACATCAACTGCTGTCTCCCTTCCTCTACAGTTTCTGTTGTTTGTCCCTCTGGGGCGTGTATGTGTGCTTATGTGTCGATCACTACAGTTGGTTCACCCCTTCCTCTCTCCTCTCTCTACCTTTCCCCTACCATCCTGGTATCGCTACTCCCACTTCTGTACCTGAGGGGTTTATCTGACCTGGATTCTGTGTGTCGTGTGAGCTCTTATTTGTCCCAGTGTACATGTTCTGGTCTAGCTCAAAGTGAAAGGCAGGACTGGGATCATGATAGTGGAGGGGTGAGGAAGTCTCAAGGATCAGAGGAATATTGTGTGTTTCATTGGTGCTATACTGCACCTTCGTTGACTCATCTCTTCTTTGTGACCCTTCTGTGAGGGGATGTCCCATTGTCTACCGATGAGTTCTGAGTCTCTGCTGCTACCCCCGCCTTTCTCAGCAATATATTTTTTGTTTGTTTGTTTTGGGTTTTCTGATGCCTCTTACCTGATCCCGTAGGCACCTCATGATCCCACAGGCTGCTGTGCTTCTTCCATGTTGGCTTGATGGGTCTCTGCTAGATGGCTGCTTGTTTAACTTCAAGCCCTTTAGACCCCAGATACTATATCTTTTGATAGCCGGGCACCATCAACTTTCTTCACCACATTTTCTTGTACACCCATTTTGTCTTCAGCGATCATGCCAGGAGCTGAGCATCATTGCTAGAACAAAGTGTTCTTTCTTTGAGGGAGGGCTTCAACAGAGGACCAAAGTCCATCCACTACCTCAGTGTATTGCCATAGAAATATAGGTACGTAGGCCAATACCTCTATTTTTGTGAATTAATATATTTACATATCCAAACACCTATGTTCATACCTCTATCCATAGCTTTGCTTCCTAGATCTTTCCTCTGTTTTCATTTACCTTCTTCTTGACCCACCATCATGCTAGCCCTACTTCCGACCATCAGTAATTCCTCTCAGCTACATTACTGTTGCTCCAACTCTGCGTCCTTCTCATTGTTGATTTTAGTTCCTTGGTTGTTTCCCTGTATCTTGATGTTTTAAGTAGGTGATCCTCATATGGAGAGAGTGAACTAAAAATGGAAGGAGTACACCTGGAGGGACTTGTTAGTACTACATATATCTCTGTATTTATACTATCAAATCTTTTTGATTATTTGCTAAAAATTTAAGAACTTTCTTAGTCTCTTAAGATGACCGGGTCAGATGTTACCATTTTCTCAATCTGTAAGGTTGTGTACTGAGTAAATTGCCAGTTACTCATCCTTTTGATCTTTGTGGATTTTCTTTTCTCTTTTTTCTCTCTTTTAATCCTTACATACCTCCATTGTGTCAAGCACATTTGTACATTTGTTACCATCATTCTCAAAGCATTTGCTTTCTGCTTGAGCCCTTGGTATCAGCTCCTCATTTCCCCCCTCACTCCCTGTTCCCCATCCCTCATGAACCCTTGATAATTTACAAATTATTATTTTGTCATGTCTTACACTGTCTGATGTCTCCCCTTTACCCACTTTTCTGTCCCTCAGGGAGGGAGTTATATGTAGATCTTTGTGATCGGTTCCCCAATTCTTCCCCACCTTCCCTCTACCCTCCCAGTATTACCACTCTCGCCACTGGTCTTGAGGGTTTTTTTCTGTCCCAGATTCCCTGTGTTTCCAGTTCCTGTCTGTACCAGTGTACATCCTCTGGTCTAGCCACATTTGTAAGGTAGAATTGGATAATGATAGTGGGGGGGGTGGGGGGAGGAAGCCTTAAGGAACTAGAGGAAAGTGTATGTTTCCTCGTTGCTACGCTGTACCCTAACTGGCTTTTGGGGAATTTTATTTGTCATTTTTAGTGAGCTTTGTCTACCATGCGCTGCACACTTTCTATGTCTCTACCATAGATAATTCTCACCTCTTCAGGATACAGTTCAGTGGCTAATTGGAGATTGCTGTTTGACCCAGGTTCTTCATAGGTCAGGTCTCCAGAACTGCTTAGAGTGTGCTTCTTAGTGGGCAGGGTTGTAATGTACTTCTTGTTTGCCATTCATATTTGGCATTACTCAATTTGTCTGTTTGCCAAACTGCTCATAATTATATCATAACCAACTTGGGAAGCTTTCCTGTTATCTGAAACTGGCTGGTAATTGGTTTCGAGAAAGCTGTTTTAATGTGGTAGTTAACATATACTTTGTATACACATACTTCTTAAGTTGGAATCTTGGCTCTGTTGCCTTCCAAGGTCACAGAGCTAAAACCAAACAAAACCCATTGTCAGAGAGCCTATTTTGACTAATAGTAACGGAGTAGAAATGCTTCTTTAGGGTTTTGCAGGTAGTAATCCTGTGTGGGCACAACAATATCTCCTGTGGAAGAGCTAGCTGGTGGAGTCGAACTGTTGAGCTAGCATTTAGCAGCTCCATTCTTAACCCACTGTGCTACCTGGGCTATGTTTCAATGGCCCCCATATATAAAATGAGTATAACAATTGCTCATGGGCTGCCATATGCATATATTAAGTAAGTTGACAATAGTAAATTCTTCAGGTTAATGCTTTTTTTTGGTATATTAAGTCACACCTTTTATTGATAATAACATTGCTTTAGGCACTGGTGAGCTAAGGGTTTTATACATGTATAAGACTTCGTATATAGGTTAATGCTTTTATGTAGAAAGCTCTCAATCATCATTTTAGGCCCTATTACGCCTGTAAAGAGAATCTCCGAAATGATCAGGAGCAGTTCTGTCCTGTCCTGTAGTGTCGCTTTGACTCAGATTTGACTTGATGGCCCTGCGTTTGGTTTTATCAGCTCAATTCTTAGAAATAAAACCTAGTAATATAGTAACTTGTATTTTTTTGTTAGTGTCTTCTGTTAGATTGTAAGTTTCTTGAAGTTAGGGCATGACTTACTAATTTTGATAGCTTTCAGTGGGTTTTTTGTATCCTACAAGGTCTCAGCAAATATTAATTATCAAATTACAATGAAATAGCCAGTAATATTTTTTCACAACCTATATACAGAATACAAATTATAATATAAAGTAATTTAATACTCTCTTTCTTTGTATTTCAGGACTTCTAATGATTGACTAGCACCGTTTACCAGTGGAATGAATCTCAGAAATGGACATGGTTGCCTTCAAAGCCAACATGTAACAGGTGGATGCTACTCCATGTTGATCTCTGCTTCAGACCAACACCTTTTTGATTGTGTGGGTCTTTATCTCTTCAACTTTTAATTCCAATACTAATATTGGCAAATTCAATAAAAGGAGTTCATGTAGTTCTGCCCACGCTTGAGTCACCATGAGTAGTTTAGGAAAAGAAAAAGACTCTAAAGAGAAAGATCCCAAAGTGCCATCAGCTAAAGAAAGAGAAAAGGAGGCAAAAGCTTCTGGGGGTTTTGGGAAAGAGAGCAAAGAAAAAGAAGCTAAGACCAAAGGGAGAGATGCCAAAGACGGAAAGAAGGACTCCAGTGCCGCCCCACCAGGGGTGGCTTTTTCAGTTGACAACACCATCAAACGGCCCAATCCAGCACCTGGGACTCGGAAAAAATCCAGCAATGCAGAGGTGATCAAAGAGCTCAACAAGTGCCGGGAAGAGAACTCAATGCATTTGGACTTATCCAAGAGGTCTATACACATATTGCCATCATCAATCAAAGAGCTGACTCAATTAACAGAACTTTATTTATACAGTAACAAACTGCAGTGTCTCCCAGCAGAGGTGGGCTGTCTAGTCAATCTTGTGACGCTGGCTTTAAGTGAAAATTCACTTACAAGTTTGCCTGACTCTCTTGATAACTTGAAGCTGCGGATGCTTGATTTACGGCATAATAAACTGAGAGAAATTCCTTCAGTGGTGTACAGGTTAGATTCTCTCACCACTCTTTTCCTACGCTTTAATCGTATAACTACTGTGGAAAAGGACATCAAGAATTTATCAAAACTCACTATGCTTAGTATCCGAGAGAACAAAATCAAACAACTACCTGCTGAAATTGGTAAGAAGCTTTGGATTACTATTATTAGTTGTAATATTTGTTATGCTAAATAATTTTAAGTACTTCTCCAGTATCAGAAAATACCTATTTACTTATAAACATGATGCTTCTGAATTGTGTCTTCTTTATCACTAACTTTATAGTTTGTCAGTTTTTAATAATATTAATAATATATTTCTTGAAATTATTTATATATGTTAAAATGTAAGAAAGTAGATGTAATCAGGATTTTCCACACAAATCTAACCTGCATTTATTTTTAATGTTGAAAAGTGACTTTTAAGTAGGAGGAAAAAATGTTTGAACAATTTTTATGTTATTACCTATTTTTAAAAGTACCTTTAAATATAAAGGGCTTTAAAAAGTTTATTGAAACATTCCATTATCTTTTAATTCCATTTTTCAATGACCTTTTCAAAGTCTTCTCATATAATTAAACTAGATCGTATGCTTGTTGCTGTTATGACTTAACTTTACCTGGAAAATTGTTCCTTTTTAGGAAAGGTTGCAGAGGGAGGTGCTAGAATGATCCAGAAGGGCTGCAAAAGTAGAAACCTAGTTTTTAATTGCCACTGAGTAATTTTTTCTGAGTAGAGAGCGGTAGGTCAGACATGTTTGCAAACTTGTGGTGTAGCCCATCCCTAAAGCACTGTAAGCCCTGGAAAGTGAACCATGTCAAGGCAGTCATTTTACATCATTAACTGCAGAAAAGTGGTGCCTGTTAAAGATCTTTTTAAGATTCAGAAACAATAAATCAGAAGGAGCCAAACCAGGCTCCTTGTTGATGAAAGGAGTAAACCAGAGATTGTGGTGGAGAAAGACTCTCTGCTGAAGCGTTTCCTAAGTGTGTTAGACAGGGTTCTCTAGAGAAACAAAAGCAGGACACTTATGATTTGATAGAGAGATGGATACAACATAAGAAATAAACAGCTAATTTGTCCACAGAGCAGTACAAATGGCTCAGTTCAACTCACTTCTGTGAGACAGTTAAT
Organism: Tenrec ecaudatus; assembly: GCF_050624435.1. Taxonomy (NCBI): domain Eukaryota; kingdom Metazoa; phylum Chordata; class Mammalia; order Afrosoricida; family Tenrecidae; genus Tenrec; species Tenrec ecaudatus. Next base: position 94,820,785 of record NC_134545.1, read on the forward strand.
ACACTCGAAGTTGTTCAGCTCTCAAGGGCTGCTGGGTGCAGGTCAAGAAGCATACAGCCGAGTCGTTTGTAGAGCAGGGCAGGTCACCAACAGTCAGCCAAGATGACAGGGTCTGACAGACCACAGCTCAAGTGATGTATATATATATATACATAGACCAACAGTGTGGTGAAGCAGGTCTCAAAGAAACCTCAAAACTATAGTGACACGGTTCACGGGTTGGGTATCCCACAGGCAGTGTAGCTTGAAAGTCGAGGCAGAGAACCAGTCAAGGCAGCCACACACTAGTCCAATCCCCAGACGGCAAGAGACAGAAAGGTGAGGCTCACTAAGCCATTTATCTCTTTGCCGTTCAAATAAACTGCAACCCATGTGTTTATTGGCCAAGTTTGCACAATAATCCTACCCATCACATCAAGGGTTATTTTTTGTTTGTTTGTTTTTTCCTGGCTAAAGTCTTGATTATACGCAGGTGAAATCACATTTAATTGCTTGAGAATCCTCCAAAAAACCAAGACCTTTTCTCGTGACCAGCCCACTTTTGCTTTGATTAGACTATTTGCACCTCTTGGAAACCATTGCTTTGAATGAGCTTTGCTTTCAGGATTGTACTGGTAAAACCATATTTCATCTTTTGTTATGGTTCTTCCAAGAAATGCCTGATTCTGCTCGTCTGGTGTGACAGTTTTGGTGTACCCATCAAGCAGAAAATTTATTCAACTTTAACTTTTCACTTAGAATTGTGTAAACTGAACCAATTTTGCATATGGTGTGGGCTAATATTTCTGCTATTGTCCTCTTCAATTAGAGCATGAACAAGATTAATGTTTCCTTGCAAATTGATGTGATGGGCTGCCACTTTCGGCGTCCTCCTTATCACCTGCCCTCGTCAAATGAGCTATCCTTCTAGAAACGGCTGGGTTTGGAGGGGGATTATCTTCACAAACCTTTTGTAAAGCAACTGGGAGTCTTTCATCATTCTTCCACCCAAACTTCACCATAAATTCGATGCTTTCTTCTGCTTCAATATTAGCATAATTCTTGTTGTTCTGATGGGGCTTGTTTCAAATTCGCATAGAGCTTAGTGCCTTGAACTAATCTTATTCATACATGTTAAAACACGTCAGTAGGAATTAATTTTGGTGCAGAAAGAAAATTGAAATCTATGACTGGTTTCTTCATAATATACATTTTCTTTTTTTTTAAAAAATAAAACCATTTTATTGGGGGCTCGTAGAACTCTTATCACAATCCATACGTCCATCCATTGTGTCAAGCACCTTTGTACATTTGTTGCCCTCATCATTCTTAAAACATTTGCTTTCCACTTGAGTTCCTCATTTTTCCCCTCCATCCTTGCTCTTCCCTCCCTGTCCTTATATTTTTAGTTAGGGAAAAAAATCTAGAAGCATTTGTAACACAGTAAATAAATGGATTGATCTGTTTTGAGAAATTGATCAAGTGGTTTTATATGTATCCTTTTTTATCAAGATTGTTTTGAAATTGACAGAAGTAGTTATAAAAACTTAAGATTACTTCTTGTATGAATATGTTTCACTTTGAATAAAAAATTGAATGAAATATCTTGATGCTTTGATCATTGGCCTTCTATGAGATGAGTCATGGTGGTGCAGCGGGTTAAGCATTGGGCTGCTAACCTCGAGGTCTTCAGTTTAAACCCACTAGCACTCTGTAGGATGAAGACGAGACTGTCTACTCCTGTGGAAATTTCTCCTCCTCGAGGATCGTTCTGAGTAAGAATGGGCTGACTGGCAATGGTGACGGTTGTGCGTAGGCACAGTGGCTAGTAAAGGGAGCTTTCTGTTCTTAGACTCAACATCTTTGCCAGTATATAATATTGTGTAGGATTTTGGATTTTTAAGCTTTGAAAAGATGTGATTTAAATAAATAATCATAGGTATTGGGTTCCACTACATTAATCCTGAGAAGACATTTAAAATCTTGGGCTGAGGAAGACGTTGGATGGTGTGAGATATGACAAAATAATAATAATTTATAAATTATTAAGGGTTCAGAGGAAAGGAGGAAGCGGGGAGGGAGGGGGGAAAATGAGGAGCGGATGTCAAGGGCTCAAGTAGAATGCAGGTGTTTTGAGAGTGATGATGGAAACATGTACGAATGTGCTGGACACAATTGATGTATGTATGGATTGTGATAAGAGTTGTATGAGCCCCTAATAAAATGATTAAAAAAACTCTTGATTTTCAGTGTACTTAAAAAAATCTATGATAGATTTTCTGCAGTAATATATCATATACACAAAATAAGACTCACTCATATTCAAATATTCCCAGGACTTTCCTAGTGGAAAAATGCTCCGTTCCAAAAGCTTTTGAACACATACCAGATTTGGTCCAAGTTAAACCTGCATCTGTGGTGGATGATAAAATAGAATATAGGCTATTTGTGGAAAACCCCACTGAATTTCTATATGGAAATAGAAAAAGTTATTTCAATTGTTTTGTCTATATATTATACAGTTCTCAAAGTTTGCTTCAATGTTTCTGAATCTCTCTTTGACTTTTCCCCATAGAAAAAACCAAACTGACTGCCATCGAGTTGATGCTGACCCAGAGTGAGGCAGGCTGTAGGGCAGGGTACAACTGCCCTGTGAGTTTCTGAGAGTAACTCTTGAGAATAGAAAACCCTGTCTTTCTCCTGAGGAGCGGCTGGTGGGTTTGAAGGATGGGTCTTGTGGATCACAGCCCAACATGTAACCTCGACGCCACCATGCCCCTTTCCCCGCATAACCATGGGAATTCGGACCATGTCTGTCTTCCGCAGCTTTTGTGCAAACAGTTCAGTGCCATTGTGTTCATTATGGTGTGCAACCATCACCACGACCAGTGAAGAAAAAGAAAAGTTCTTATTTGAACTCTGTTCCTTCTCTTCTTTGTGTAGATCTAAGATTCTGGCCTGTATAATTTTCATTCTCTTGGAAGAACTTCTTTTTACATATCTTGCTATCAGATCTTTTGGATACACATTTTTCTCATTGTTTATTGTGAGAATGTAAATTTTTCTCTTTTATTTTTTTATCTAATATCATATGCCTAGGTATGGATGTGGGCTTTTTTTGGGGTTATTTTGCATCGATACTGTTGGGTGTTCTTTGAACTTCTTGAGTCTGTGATATTTAGTATCTTCAAATTTTTAAATTTCTCAGCCATTCAAGTATTTTGTTATTGCCTTCTCTTTCTGATAGTATCGTTATGTGTGGTTTACACCTTTTAAATTATCTCACAACTGTTTGATATTCTCTTCCATATTTTCTGTTGTCATATCTTCAAGCTCACTGATTCTTTTTTCTACCATGTCGAGTTAAGGTACTTTTCATATCTGTTAGTTTTGAAAATTTCCAGCACTTTCTTTTGATATCTGTGTCTCTGCTTATATTATTCATGTGTTGTGCATTTTGTTTGCCTTTTCCTTAAGGCTCTAATAAAAAACCCTCATATCTACTGAGTTGCTTCTGACTCGTAGTGACCTTATAGGACTGGGTAGAACTGCCCTTGCAGATTTCTGAGACTGTAAGTAACTCTTTACAAGAGTAAAAGCAGGGCAGGGGCGGAGTGTGTGTATGGAGACAAAAACAGCAATGATGACTATATCTCTACTTAAGGGGGATGAATAACTGACTTGTAGGTGAACAGATACATTAGATGGTGTAAGATATGGCAAGTATATATAGTATATCTCTAATGTATATATATATATATACAAATTAGATGGTGTAATGTATCTTATACCATCTAATATAATATAAAATAAAATTATATATAAAATATAAGGGTTTCTGGGAGGTAGGGGAGGGAGTAAAGGGGAGCTGATATCAAAGAGTTCAGGAAGAAAATATTTTGAAACTGATAGTGGTAGAAATTGTACAATTATACTTGATCTAATTGAATTATGGATTGTTATAATATCTAAGAGCTCCAAATAAAATGATAAAAAATTAAAAATATATTAAAACAGAGGGGGAAAAAAGAGTAGAAGGCCTTGTTTTTCAATCGAATAGCTGGTTGGTGGTTTTGAACTGCTGACCTTGTAGTAAGCAGCCCAACTTGTGACCATTATGTCAGTAAGTCTCCCCTATTAGTTATTTCAAAACATTGGTCTGATCATTAAAAAATCTCTGCATACTCGACAGCTTCTTGTGTTTGCTTAGTCTTATCAGAGTTTTTTTTCCTTTTAGCATTCCTTTAGAAATGATGCACACAAGAATAGTGTGGAGTGAAATATTTAAAATGTTAGAAGAAAAAACACACGGACTTAGAATACTGGATCGGAAAAGAGTTGTTGATTTTCAGTTTATTTGGTATTTTTTGCAAGGACAGGAGTGATGATGACTCCCACGTTGTCATGCTGAAACAGAGTCCGATATTACGTCTTTATAAGATGTTGTTTACTAAGCTGAGTTATTTTCTCTAGCTTCATAATTTGGTGAGAGTTCTTGTAGAGTCAGACTTAGGATTTTTGGAAATGCTTTTTCTGCATCCATTTACACAATGTAATCTTGTTAACATGTTGATGTGATAACACTGATTAATTTTCAAATGTTGAACAAACTTAAATATTCTGGAATAAATCTTACTTGGTTAGAAAGTTGGAAAACTTTCCTGCCACGTGAGAATTTTTCTAAGTTCATAAGAGGTACTGGTCGTGATGGTGTTGATTATGTCACCTTTGATTTGGCATACTCCGCAGGCCTTTATATGCCTATAAATTGGTAGTTGTTTGTACAGGTTTGATTAGGATCAGGCTTGATTTTAAGAAGATGATTCATTGGTAGTACATGTTCTTTCAAGAGAGGCACAGACTGTGTGTTTGTGTGTGTGTGTGTGTAACTCTGACTCATCTCCTGTTGGGTTACCCAGTAGCGCAATTTGAATAGGAATGACAGTACAGGCATACTTTTTTTATTGTGTTTTACTTTATGCTTTGCAGATACTGTGTTTGTTTTGATTTTGCTTTTACAAATGAAAGTTTGGGGTGGCAACCCTGCGTCAAGCAAGCCTATCGGCACCATTTTTCTGACAACTTGTTCTCAGTGCACGTCTGTCGTCACATTTTGATAATTCTGACAATATTTCAAACTTTTTCATAATGCTTTTGCACACTTAATAGATTACAGCATGACATAAGCAGAACTTTTATATGTTCTGGAAAATCAAAATAATTTGTGTGACTCACTTAATTGCAATATTTGCTTTACTCTGGTGCTCTGGAACTGAACCTGCAGTGTCACTGAAATATGCCTGCACATACCTGTTTTTTTCCCCCCTTATGTAATAAATTTGAAAGTAAATGAATTTCAGAGCATCCTTCAGTGGTGACAGTTGAATATCTTAACAATTCTTATTTCTTTATGCATTGAATTATACATACTTAAATTATTTCACCTTTGGCTAGTGGGAGTCTCTCCAGGCTTTGCTTTCCTCCCGCTCCTCTGTCAGTTGTGCGGTGGTGGCTGCTGTGTTGCCGTGATGATGGAGCTAGCTATGCTGTGGTATTTCAGGCACCGTCAGGGTTACCACAGTAAGCGGTTTCAGAGGGCTAGAGTAGACTAGGATGAAGGGCCTGGAGATAATACTTCCAAAAATTAACCTATGTGATCACAATAAAACACTGCCTGCCTTGCTTGCTTTTGACATGTCATCAGAAGGGATAAGTTATGAACAAGGAAACATCATATCTGGTAAATTGGAGGGCCAGTGAGGTCATAGGAGATCCTCAGTAGGATGGATTGATTTACTATATGCCACAGTGCACTTAGAGGATTTAAAGAGTCTGGACAATACTTCGTTCTTTTGTACATCGGGCCTATTGAGTTAGACCAACCTCAATGGCAGCAAACCACAGCGGTAACTTTTAATAGCAAGGAAGGAAGCTGGTTGACAGACAACAGGGTATCCAAGGCTTATCTTTTATATTTTCTTCCCAAGACCATTTCTTCACGGAAGCCTCTGGCCTTTTTGTGCGAAATGTTATTTCAAGACCACCATTTGGTCATAGGGGTACTCCAGCTACAGGGTCAATTGTTGTTTTAGATCTTTTTAGTGGGTTATACTAGGAAATGTTTTAATTTTCGTTTGTTTTTACTGATAAAAATGTACCATGAGCTTATATTGATATTTCCAGTTCAAAATTAGGAGTGGTAGAATTTATAGCTTCCATCTTTCACATAGGGAATTCTGGTTCTCAGAAGTACTTGCAGTGACCGAAACCAAAGTCCTTGATGTTGAGTAAATTCTGACTCATAGCAACTATATACCACAGAGTTGAACTACCTTGTCTCGGGTTTCTGAGGCTGTGACCATTATGACAACAGATTGCCACATCCTTTTCCCATAGACTGGCTGATGGGTTTGTGCCACTGACCTTTTTAGTTAACAACCAACTACTTTAACCACTGTGCCATTATGCTCCTCTGAAAGATAGTGTCATATAACTAATTGTTTAGCTTACCACTGAATACATAATTAAGTTGGTTTGTTTAATTTACTTTTATTTTTTGGGGGGGGTTGGGCTTGTTTTTTTAAGTTTAAAATTTGTTTCATACTTTGGAAGTAATATTTGTTTCTAAGTGAACTCAGCAAAGCGAGGTATGTAGAGAGAATTCAGTCCTCTGTCTACTTCCTCCCTCATTGTCTCCCTATATTGATGGCAATTAAAATTGACAACTGTGTATCATTCTATTGGTTTTAAAGTCATTGTGCACCTTTTTGAAATAAATTGTACCCTGTTCTGCATCTGTTTTTCACTGTGTATACCTTTGGCACTTTACTTTTTAGCTTAGTCCTTTGTGGCCTATGTGACATCTAGTGCTCACCAACATTTTCAGCCTTTGACATCTCTTAGGAAGCTGTTATCCCAATTATAGTACAAGGTATACTGTGTGACAGGGAGCTGTATAATTGCGGGAACCAGAAGCTCAAACAAGCCTCACTCCATTAATCCTACCACCTACCAGAGGTCACTTGAAACATGTGCCCTGCATAATTATGTCAAAGTCTCTATATTACCTCAAAAATTTTTTTCTTTCATTTTTAGCATTGTGGAAAACCTTGATAAATAACATCAACAAAAAATCAAAGCAGAAAGTAATTTAATCATACAAAGATTACCAATATATCCTGGTGGTCACTTTATATAATAGTACATGGAGCTAATTCTTGAATCATTTTTTAATGGATGCTGTATCTTATAGGGTGGATATACCATACTTTGATTCAACTAGTTCCCCCATTGAAGGATACTTGGGTTATGTGCATATTTTGCTATTATGAATAATAAATGTCTGTGTTGGTTATACTTTTGCCATTTATATCTTTAGGATAGATTCTTAGATGTGGAATTATAGGTCAGATGATAAATATACAAATATGTCTGCTATATATAGTCAAATTATTCTCTAGAAGTTATACCATTGTGATTTCCTCCTGCAATATATTTTTAAATGTTTTTCCTTCTTGTAAATGAGACTTGTCAGTAATTTTCCTTTATTATACAGTTCATGTAAGGTTTGGGGGATTGATCTTTTGTCTTTAAGGGCTAATGTGGAAATTAGCAAAATGGAAAAATACAGGACTGATGCAATTTTATTTTCAATAAACAACCTATATTTATTTTAGAAAAATTGTTGTAATTAGGTGCATTCTAGCCCATTCTGACTCATGGTGACCCAGGTACAACAAAATAAAACACTGCCCGGCCCTGTGCTGGCCTCGTCGTTGTCATGTTTGAGTCCATGTTGTAGCCACTGTGCCAGTCTGTCTCAGTTGAGGGTCTGCCTCTATTTCCCTGGGCTTCCGTATTACAAAGCATGATGTTTTGTTTTGTTTGCCCGCAGAGACCGATCTCTCTTGATGACTTGTCCAAAATACATGGAGTGTAAAGTTTCACTACGCTCCCGTCTAAGGAACATTTCTGTCTGTGCTTCTTCCTAAACAGATTTGTTTGTTTGGCAATTCTTAGGTACTTTCAATATTTTTCACCAACATCATAGTTCACATGCACCCGTTCTTTGGTCTTTATTCATTGTCCGACTTTCGCTTACAGATAAGACATTTGAAAGCACCGTGGCTTGAGTCAGGTGCACCTCTTTCTGCAGAGTAACACCTTTGCTCTTCAGCCCTTCAAAGACTCGCCCAGATTGATGCTGCCGCGAACACTGGCTGTGAGCTCAAGCAAAAGAAATCCTCAACATCTTCGACATTTCTGTTTATCATGATATTATTACCTATTGGTCCAATTGTGAGGCGTTTGTAATCTTTAGTGGAAGCTGCAATTCTTGAGTTTCATCAGCAGGTGCTTCAAGTCTTCTCTTTCAGTGAGCAAGATTAAGTCATCTGCATATCAAAGGTGGTTAATAACCCTTCTAATTTTGATGCTGAGTTCATTTTATAATCCAACATCTTGGATTATTTGCTCAATATACAGACTGAATAAGTGTGGTGAAAGAGACAACCCTGATGCACACCTTTTCTGGTGAAGTTTTCTGGAATTCCATTTCTTCTCAGTGCTATCCAAAGTTTCATAGTCGAATACCTTTGTGTCGTCAACAAAGCACAAATAAACGTCTGTCTTTTATTCTCTGCCTTTAGTCAAAATTCATCTGACATATAGCATTGAGAACCCCCATACCACATTCTCTAATGAATCCACCCTGAAATTTCTAGAAGTTCCCTGGAGATGTATTGTTGCAACCATTGCTGAATGATCTTCACAATTTTACTTGCATGTGATATCAGTGATATTGTTTGTTATTCTGCATTCTGTTGGGTTACTTTTTTTTTTTTGGAATGGGCACAAATAGGGATCTCTTCCACTCAGTTGTCAGGTTACCTGCCTTCCAAATTTCTTGGTGTAGGTGATGAGTGTTTGCAGTGTTTTACCAGCTTGTTGCAACATTACAGTTGATATTCTGTCATTTCCTAAAGAGCCTTTTTGCTAATGCCTCAATAGAAGTGGTTCTTGATTATTTGCTTTCTTTTGAAATGATTGGGTGCTGTTTTTAGCACAGTGACTGTATTCCTTCCATCTTCTTATGCTGCATCTTTTAATATTCTGCCCTTACATAACTGACGTGCACAGTTAATACCCCCTCTGATGCATGCTGGATCTGATTTGGTTTTCAGCATTTTCTGTAATTTTAGTTTGTTTTCTGTATTGTGTTTTTGTTTGTTCATATTAGGGTGTGTCTCAGAGGTGTTATTGTCAATGGAGGTCACTCTTAAAGTTTTGTTTTATGTTTTTCTGTGTTTTGGTATATGAAATCCAGGATTGATGAACCTATAGGGACAGCAAGTAGAATAAGGTTTTTAGGGTGGGGTAGGGGTACAGTGGTTGTGGTGGGGTAAAAGACGATGTCAAGGAGTTCTGGAAGAAAAATAATGTTTGGAAACTGGTAGCAATGTGCAATTCTGTTTAACGTGAGTAAACTCTGGAATAATGTATGTATTAACTCCCAATCAATAATAAATTAAAAAATAATAACATTCTGCCATAGAAATCTTCAATATTGTAACTCGAACCTTTAATTTTTTCCCTTTAGTTCTTTCAGTTGAGCTATGTTGATTGTGTTCTTCCTTTTTGGCTTTCTAATTCCAGGTTTTCCCAAATTTCATTGTAATACTCTATCTTTTTAAGCTGCCCTTTGAACTTTCCTGTTCAGCTCCTTTACTTCTTTATTACTTCCATTCACTCTATGTTCTCTACGTTCAAAAGCAGCTTTCAGAGGTTTCTTCCAACATCCACTTCAGTCCTCTTTCTTGTCCTTTGAATGATCTTTTGCTTTCTCCAAGCTTGTTGTTCTTGATGTCATCCCACAGCTTGCCATGTCTTCTCTCATGAATGCTCAGCACATCATATCTGTTCTTGAAGTCCTTGAAATTCAGATGGGATATACTCAGACTTTTAGGGGGCCTCCCATGGACTTGTTTTTTATTTTCTATGGTCTATCGACAGTTAGTTGCTGGCCTTGTTTCGGCTGATTTGGTGAGCTTCTCTATCATTTCTTCTGACAGATAGAGTCCATTTGATTCCTCTGCGCTCCATTTGGTGAGCTCCATGAGAACAGTTGCCTTTTATATTGTTGAAAACAGATTTGTAATGAAGTTGTTGGTCTTGGCAAAATTCTCTCAGGCAATCTCAAGCTTCATTTCTACCACTAAAGCCATCTTTTCCACATACTGTTCCTTCCTCTTTGTTTCCAACTTTGATGGCCCATAATTATCAGTGTGTTTTTATTGCATCTTTTATTCATTTCAAAATGTAGAAGTTGATAGAAGTCTTCAGTTTTTTCATCATGAACTTTAGTGGTTGGTACATGAAATGAGAGTTGTATTAACTGAACTTCCAGGTGTATAAATACTGTCTTATCACAGAAAGCATTGTATTTCAAGACAGATCATTCAAATGGCCAACACCAGTCCATTCAGCTTGTGGTGGTGGGTGTTGTTAGGTGCCATCAATTTGGTTCTGACACATAGGGACCCTCTGTACAACAGAGCAAAACGGTGCCCGGTCCTGCGCCTTTCTCACAATCGATGTTATGTTGAGCCCATCATTGCAGGCACTGTGTCAATCCATTTTGTTACGGGTCTTCCTCTTTTTCAATTCCCCACTGCTTTACTAAGCTATTTAGTATGCCTAACATACTGATGCTTATGCACCTCAAGCAGATTAGTAATGCCTAAGTTATTGACCTTTATATATCTCGCTTTGTTTTTGGCAGCTTTATTTTTCCTAGTTTTTATTGCATGCATTCCACATTCCAAATATTAGCAGATATTTGCAGCTGTTTATTCTCTTTTTGAGAATCTTGCCCCATCAGCAAGTGAAGTCCCCAAAGCTATGCTGCATTCATGGTCCACGTTGAGGAGGCAGCTCTCCCTAGTACTATTTTGAGTGCCTTCTAAGCCCTCTGGCACTGGACCTGACAGTGTCCCACTGCTGTGCATAAGGTTTTCCATGTCCGATTCCTCCGAAGTGGATAGCCTGTTCCTTCTTCATACTCTGGAAGCTGTGCTGAAACCTATTCACCTTGGTTGACCTTGCTGGTATTTAACATACTGGCTGTATAGCTTCTAGCATCACAGCAATACACAAGCCATCACAGTATGACAAACTGACAGACAAGTGGCAATTAGAAAGAATATATCCAAATATTGCAGGAGATAATGCTTATACTAAAATTTATTTATATGAAATTCAAATGTACCTAAGTATCCCAATCTGAAGTACTTTGAGAACCGTGTACAGTAATGTTTACTTAAAATTATTCAATTCTAGTATTTCCTTATGAAAAAACAACAACTACTAAGTTTGGGTTATTTATTAAATGTAGTCCTTGACCTTCAGTCCTTCGTTTTACAGACCCCAGCTCCGCATCCAGGGGGAAAAAAAAAAAAAAAATGTAGTCCTCATCAGGTTCGTTCTTTGTCTTTGTATCTAATTAAAAAATTTTTATTGGGGGCTCTTACAGCTCTTAATAATCCATATATCAATTGTATCAAGCACATTTATACATTTGTTGCCATCATCATTTTCAAAACATTTTCTTTCTACTTGAGCCTCTTTTTTCCCTCTCTTTCCCACCCTCCCACCTTCATGAACCATTGATAAATTATAAATTTTTATTATTTTCATATCTTACACCACTCACTGTCTCCCTTCACCCATGTTTTTGGGGACTTGTTATACGTCAATCATTGTGATTAGTTCTGTGTTTCTCTCCCTTCTCCCCCACCTTTTCACTACCCTCATGGCATCACTACTCCCATTATTGTTCTTGAAGGTTTTTTCTGTTCTGGATTCCCTGTGTCAAGAGCTCTTATCTGTACAAATGTACATGCTCTGGTCTAGCCGGATTTGTAAGGTAGGATTGGAGTCATGATAGTGAAGGTGAGGGTGGAGGGTTAACGAACTAGAAGAATGTTGTGTGTTTCCTTGTTACTGTGTTGTACGCTGGCTGACTCATCCCTTCCTTGTGACTCTTCTGTGAGGGGATGTCCAATTGTCTACAGGTGGGCTTTGGGTCTCCACTCAGACCCTCATCATTCCCATCGATATAATTTTTTGTTTTGGGTCTTCTGATGCCTGAAATCCTGTTTTAACACCTCGCAATCACACAGGCTGGTGTGCTTCTTTCTCGTGAGCTTTGTTGCTTCCCTGCTTGTCCAACCTCAAACCATTAAGACCCCAGACATATCTTTTAATAGCCAGGCACCATCAGCTTTGTTCACCACATTTGCTTATGCACCCATTTTTTTCTTCAGGATTGTGTCGGGAGGGTGAACATCACAGAATGCCAGGTTATTTAGAACAAAGTCTTCTTGCGTTGAGGGAATATTTGAGTAGAGACCCAACATCCGTCTGCTACTTTAATACTGAACATTTAAATATATATAATAGACCTATATCCCTATCATTATAAATATATTTGCATATGTACATGCCTATATTTATGCCTCTATAAATGTCTTTTGCCTCTTAATTATTTCCTTTTACTTTCCTCCTGTCCCACTGTCATGTACTACCTTTATTAGGCTTTCAGTAATTCCTCTTGGCTACATTGCACTTGATCTAACTCCACCAGGCATTCTACGCCCTCCTCACCATCAATTTTAGACCACTTGTTGTTCCATTGTCCCTGTGTTGGTGGGCTTCTCTTTCCTCCCCCACTCCTCTCCCATGTCCCCCCAGATCCACTGGCCCTATTGTTTTCTCCTCGGGACTGTTTATCCTGCCTACCCTATATAGATAGACATGAGAAGAAAAAAAAAAGCCTATAGTTCCAGGTCTGTTTGCTGACCATTATGAATGCTTTCCTGTTGGGTCTGGTGAGATGCCAAGCCCTGCCTACCAATTCCAAAGTATTTATGGGATTCCTCGGGGACATCATTGCTTTACTCCCCTTGCTTCTCTGTTGGGCTTCTTTTGAGTTATGCCCCAGCGTAGGGAGGTCAGACTGTGCACAATTCCCGCACCGTCCCCAGTGCTGTCCTCCACAGCGTTGTGGGTCAGTGAGGGAGGGATCATCGTGTCTAGTGGTGGGGCCAGCTCTAAGGTCCACTCTGTACATTGCTCTCTGCATTGACTACTTACACCAGGAATGTTGTCCTCAAGGCTTGGTGGTCAGGATGCGTTCACTCTCTCTCCCTCTTAGTTTGATCCCCAGTGGTCTGCCTTGTGTCTAATTTTACAAGCTGTTATTTTCTCAAAATTTATCCTTTTATTTGGGTTTTCAATGACTAATACCTTCATATTCATCATAACAGATGAATATGTATTATATTTCTATCTCCAAATTTGATTGATTTTGCCATTCTTTTTCCATGTATTAGTTTTTCCAGGCATACACATTTAGGTTTTATATTTTCCCTACTGACATTTATTTTTTGTTTCTTTAATTTGTGCTCTAAGGGCTTAAGTGGAGAGCAAATACTTTGAAAATGATTAGGGCAAAGAATGTACGGATGTGCTTTATACAATTGATGTATGTATAGGTATGGATTGTGATAAGAGTTGTATGAGCCCCTAATAAAATGTACTAAAAAAGAAAAAAAATGATTAGGGCAAAGAATGTACAGATGTGCTTTATACAATTGATGTATGTGTATGTATTGATTGTGATAAGAGTTGTATGAGCCCCTAATAAAATGTTAAAAAAATTTTTTTAATAAATCATTTTATTGGAGGCTTGTATAACTCTTATCACAATTCACACATGCATCCATTGTGTCACATTTGTTGCCATCATCCTTTTCAGAACATTTTCTTTTTTTTTGCATTTTATTAGCAACTCATACAACTCTTATCACAATCTATACATACATCAATTGTGTAAAGCACATCTGTACATTCTTTGCCGTCATCATTTTCAAAGCACTTGCTCTCCACTTAAGCCCTTTGCATCAGGTCCTCTTTTTTCCCCTCCCTCCCCGTTCCCCCCTCCCTCAAGAGCCCTTGATAATTTATAACTTATTATTTTGTCATATCTTGCCCTGTCTGACGTCTCCCTTCACCCCCTTTTCTGTTGTCCGTCCCCCAGGGAGGAGGTCACATGCAGATCCCTGTAATCAGTTCCCTCTTTCTAACCCCCTCTCCCTCTACCCTCCCAGTATCGCCCCTCACACCCCTGGTCCTGAAGGTATCATCCACCCTGGATTCCCTGTGCCTCCAGCTCCTATCTGCACCAGTGCACATCCTCTGCTCTATCCAGACTTGCAAGGTAGAATTCGGATCATGGTAGTTGGGGGGAGGAAGCATTTAGGAACTGGAGGAAATCTGTGTTCTGTAATTTTATTCTTAAACTTTCTTTGTGCTTAATGTGTTTCTCCACTTCTGTTTAAAGCCATATACTTGTTGTTATATGTCTCCTAACTCTGGACTCGAGAAGTTCAGGTGTCCTTGTTGTCACCTACTGGACTTCTAATCCTAAGGTCAGCAATTAAAAACCCTCAGTTCTTCAGTGGGAGGGAAAATGAGGCTTTCCTGGAAAGATTGATAGTCTCAGAAACCCACAGGAGCATTTCTACCCTGTCCTATAGGGTGGTGTCTGTGAGTCAGATATGACTTGATGGCAGTGAATTTTTGAGTTCTGGTTTTTTAAAAACATTTAACACATGTGTTGTGGGTCTGCTTGTGCTGTCATTTCTCTCTTTGCTGGTTCATGCTCATGTTTGTTTTCTGCTGTGCCTGTTCCATATATGAAAAGACAAACTTTCCAGGAATTGCTTGAGGCCCACAATGAGGACACTGTCCAGAGAAGCTGCTTTTGCATTAGCAGTGAGATTGCTGAGAGCTCAAGGATAGCGAATTTACACTGGCCTTTTTGGTTTGCTCCTGGAAGCTTGCTTAATTCATACCCTAACCCACCACCAACTTTCTGTTTTTCTCCAAGAGTTGTCACTTCCTTGAACTCCCAAACTCACTGGAAGATCCATTCTTTTTGGCTTTATTCTCTGTATGTTTCCCTTATATACTCTGTAATTTTACATTTGTTTATATAACTTTTCATTGTTTTCCTCTATAAAATAGCCCCATTAGGTTACCACTATATACCTACACACATATATACATATACATAGTTATAATATTATATAGATATGTTATATATTATAACATAATTTTTGACATAGTGTGCGTACTATAAATGCTGAATGAGGTAATATTACCCTTAATTGGAAGAAACAATTTATACTCTGGGCCATGGTGTGCAATGTGTTAAGCATTGAGCTACTAGCCTCAAGCTCCGAGGTTCAAACCCACTAGCTGCTCCATTATAGAAAAAATGAGGCTGTCTGCTCACATACAATTTTATCATTTCTGAAACCCTGAGGAGCAGTTCTTCTCGTATAGGTACCCTTTGAATTAGAATAGACTCAGTAGCAGTAGAGTTTGGGTTTAGGGTGAGGGAAGGTGCTAGTTTACAAGTATTTATTGAACACGTTAAGCAGTTCTCTTTAGACTGACCACCACTTACTTGTCTGTCAGTTTGTCATACGGCGGTGGCTTGTGTATTGCTGTGATGCTGAAGAAATGCAGCAGTATGTGAAATACTGGGCCAGTAGGTTTCTGCCCAGCTTCCAGACTAGGAACAGACTTTGAAGAAGAAATAAGCTGTCCACTTCTGAAGGATCAGACACTGAAAACCTTATGAGTAGTAGTGGAACATTGTCAGATACAGTGCCAGAAGATGAGGCCCTTGGGCTAGAAAGGCCCTCAAAATAGGACTGAGGGAAAAAAAAAAACACCTGGTGTTTTGAACCAGATAGCTATGTTGTTTACTAGGCCTGGAATGAAAAATTTAAGAGGAATATAGTGGCATTCATCATCAAAACACTTCAAGATCTTGGAGTACCATCCAGTCTGTGATAGGATAATATCTATACACCTATAATAGGGTCCATTTAATATAACTGTTACTCAGATTTATGCACCATCCACTAAAACTGTTGCTGTTAAATGCCTTTGAGTTGTTTTTGGCCCATTGTGACCTCATGTGTGACAGAACAAAACACTGCCCAGTCTTGAACCATCCTCACAATTGTTGTTAGGTTGACCATTCTAACCATTGTGTCAGTCCATCTTGGTAAAGATTTTTTGCATTGACTCTACTTTGCCAAGCATGATGTACTCCAGAAACATTCCTCTCGATCACATTTCCAGAATATATGCAATGAAGTCTTGCTATACTCACTTCAAGGACAATTCTAGTTGTGCTTCTTCCAAAACTGATTTCCTGTGTTCTTCTGGCAGTCCATAGTACTTTCATTGTTTTCCCTAACACTGTAATTCCAATGCATCAATTCTTCTTTGGTTTTCCTTATTCAGTATCTGACTTCCACATGCATATGAGGTGATTGAAAATTTCCTAGCTTGGATCCAGTGCACTTTAGTCCTCAGAGTGACATCTTTGCTCTTCAACATTATAAAGAGATCTTCTGTCCAGATTTAGATTTACCCAGTACCTCCTTGACTGATGATGTTTCCATGTGGATCTAAGCAAAATGAAATCTTTGGCAAGTTCAGTCTTTTCCCCAATTATCAAGATGTTGTTGACAAGATGTTGAGTATTGGTCTAGTTGTGAGGATTTTGATTTTCTTTACATTGAGTTTCCATTTACACTGAAGGCTTCAGCCCTTAATCTTCATCAGGATTGGAAGGGGGCTTATTAACAACTTTGCTTGCTGAAATCAACGAGAACTTGAAGCACGTTCCAGGAGGTAGCATTCACTATGGATAGCAACTCAATGTAAAGAAGCCCGAAATATAACTTGTCCAGCAGGAAACATTGATGGTTGTCGAGAATTTCAGTAATTTGGATACGTTATCAACAGGGATGGTACTAGTACTAGACCAGGGCATGGTGTCTGTGTAAAAGACCCTCAAGAAGATGGATTGACATAGTGCCTGTAACAGTGGGCTCAAACATTACAATTGTGCGATGGCACAGGACCAGGTAATGCTTCACTCTGTTGTACTTTGGGTCACACTGAGTCTGAGCTTAGACAGCACCTAGCAACAACTACATTTGTGAAGAAATACAGTATAAGGGTTATTATATATCATTGGATTGCTATGGACAGGGTAGAACTGCCCCTATAACCCTTTGTAGGCATAGAAAGCCACAGTTTTCTGTGATGGAACAGCTGTGGATGTCTAACTGTTGTCCTTGTGGTTAGCGATCCAACTCGTAACCACTACACCACCACGGTCTTGGCTTATAATATCTGACTGGATCAGTTGCCACACAGAGTTTATGAAGTTTGTTTGTTTTAGTTTTTCAGCATCTCCAACCTGGTGGCATGGTTCCATATTGGGCAGCCAAGTACAGGGTCAGCCGTTGGAGACCACCAGTCTCTCCTCAGGAGAAAGATGGGATTTTCTACTCCTGTAAAGCATTAAAGTCTCGGAAACTCCCAGGGGCCCGTCCCCACTGTTCTGTAGGGTCAACTCTTTTTAAAAAAATTTTTTTTTAACAATTTATTGGGGCTCATACAATTCTTATCACAGTTCATACATATACATACATCAATTGTATAAAGCACATCTGTACAGTCTTTGCCCTAATCATTTTTTTCTCTTTTCTTTTTTTACATTTTATTAGGGACTCATACAACTCATATCACAATCCATACATATACATACATCAATTGTATAAAGCACATCCATACATTCCCTGCCCCAATCATTCTCAAGGCATTTGCTCTCCACTTAAGCCCCTTGCATCAGGTCCTCTCTTTTTTTCCCCCTCCCTCCCCTTTCCCCCCTCCCTCATGTGCCCTTGGTAATTTATACATCGTTATTTTGTCATATCTTGCCCTATCCGGAGTCTCCCTTCCCCCCTTCTCTGCTGTCCCTCTCCTAGGGAAGAGGTCACATGTGGATCCTTGTAATCAGTTCCCCCTTTCCAACCCACTCACCCTCCACTCTCCCAGCATCATCCCTCACACCCTTGGTCCTGAAGGTATCATCCACCCTGGATTCCCTGTGCCTCCAGCCCTCATATGTACCAGTGTACAGCCTCTGTCCTATCCAGCCCTGCAAGGTAGAATTCGGATCATGGTAGTTGGGGGGAGGAAGCATCCAGGATCTGGGGGAAAGCTGTGTTCTTCATCGGTACTACCTCGCACCCTAATTAACCCATCTCCTCTCCTAAACCCCTCTATGAAGGGATCTCCATTGGCCGACACTTGGGCCTTGGGTCTCCACTCTGCACTTCCCCCTTCATTTAATATGGTATATATACATATACATATATACATATACACACATATACACATACATACACACACTTACATCTTTTTTTTTGCATGATGCCTTATACCTGGTACCTTGGCACCTCGTGATCGCACTGGCCAGTGTGCTTCTTCCATGTGGGCTTTTTTGCTTCTGAGCTAGATGGCCGCTTGTTTACCTTCAAGCCTTTAAGTAGGGTCAACTCTTGAGTTGGCATCGACTCAACAGCATGTACTTCTTTTTACCTCTTGCTCTCTTCGAGTAGGGAAAGCATGGGTGTACCAAGATGGGTGTTCTAAGTGGTAGTATAGGGTTGCTGTGAGTTAGAATCGACTCCATGGTACACGCAGCAGTAATAAGATTCCTTTTCTATTTAAGACAGAATCACACTAAGAATTAGCTAAGTTGTCAGTAACCCAATACCATGGAGTTGCTCCAACTTGTACCAATCCTATAGGGCACAATAGAACTGCCCCTTTAGGTTTCTGAGTCTGTGACTCTTTACTCAAGCAGAAAGCATTATCTTTCTCTTCAAAGGACTGACCTTGAACCTAGCAACCCAATGCATAACCCACTATGCCACCAGGGCTCCTAAGTTGCCAATACGGTCCTATTTAGACCGGTACAGGAAGGAAAAAACAACTATTTTCTGACCTTTTAGAACCCTATTTATATGTTTTAACTTACAGATTTCTATTTTTATATTTATATTATATCAGATCATATATATTGACAGCAGGATGACCTTCAAATTGAACTCAAGATGTATAACTTTTGGTTTAAAAAAATTAGCAGTTCATATTGAGGTCAAAGTTATGCAAACTTCTTAGAGATAACCAAACATCTTGTGGGAATGAATTGCTGGGCCTGGGGGATCAAGGCCTCAATCTTGGAGGGAGACCCAGGTCAATTGATGTACCATAATCAGCAGAGACAAAATATACAGCCTGCTGAAAATGTCTGCCATTTAAATTGCAACCATCTCTTCCTATCCAGAGGAAAGAAGAATGGTCAAAATCTAAAGACATATGGAAATGATTACTCCAATGAAATAAAAACAGAACAAAACTCACTGTCTAGTCCAGTTGACTCATGACAGCCTTATAGGACAAGGAGTGAAATAAAGGCCCATGCAAACGTCAGTCTCCACAATTATGAGACCAGAAGAGCTAGAAGGTACCAACCATTCTGAAAAAGGTCACATGAGACGCCCTGGCTAGGGAGTTGGAGAATCTGAAACAGTACTCAAAATCATAAAAGAGCTCAGGATTACTGATCGGATAGAGATTGGTGGAATCCCTAAGATGGTGGCCCTTAGTCACCATTCAGGTCTGGAACTAAACTCAACATGTTAGAATAATCCACTCTTTAAGATGAAAAGGAACAAAGCTCAGAGGGTTAGGGAAGGAGGATTGGAAACAGGAAACACAGGGAGAAAGTGTAATTAAGAAGTGGTACAGTGTCTGTAAAATAGGGAATTTACAAATGTAATGGTTTAGGGTTGAATTGGTTATTTAAATTGAAAAAACTATAATATAGGTTGGTATCATTTTTTAAACCAACATTTAATTCTATCGTGTCATTTTGAAATACATAAGTTTCAGATTTTACATTTGTTATTTTTACTTTTTTAGTTTTTCAGAAATGTAATTATGACTTAGAAAAATGAAGTGCTTTTTCTGCAGTCTGAGTTAACTAATAAATCATTTTCATTTTTTAAAATTTGTATAAGATTGTTTTGCTTGCCAATATTATTTAATATAGTCTTTAGTAATGCTTAGTAAATTTTTGTGTTGGTCACTTTATAGGTGAATTATGTAACCTCATTACGCTGGATGTAGCTCACAATCAACTTGAACATCTTCCAAAGGAGATTGGAAACTGCACGCAGATCAACAACCTTGATTTGCAGCACAATGAACTGCTGGACCTCCCAGATACTATAGGTATGCCAAGAGGAAGAAGGCATTGTTACTCTTTGAAAGCTATGGGATCCATTTTCCTAGTGAAAATTTGAAAAACAAACAAAAACAACTCACTGCCATTGAGGACTTATAGGACAGGGTAGACCTGCCTCCCTGGGTTTGCCATACGGTAACTGTGTGCGAGCATAGAAAGCCCCATCTTTCTCCCTTGGAGCAGCTGGTGGTTCCAAACTGCTGACCTTGGGGATCCCAGGCCAGCTCATAATCACTGTGCCACCAGGGCTCCAATGAAAATTAGGGAGATTAAAGTTTAAAATTTTGGAAGTAGTCCAACTTTTAAAAGATAGTCTTTTAGAATTTTTGTTTTCTGGTAAGTGAAAAAAACAAAAAGAAGAAAAGATTTTAGAAATAGATAATTGTGTCAGAGGTATGTCCCATCATAGTTCTGTTTTTAAAAACAACAGATCAAGTGAATTTTTAGTTTTTGCTCATTTCAGAAGGTTGAATGCTCTTTGTATTGAATGTGGTTCCTTCTTTTACTAAAGTAGACCACAGGAAAAGTTAATCCGATACCATCTAGTTTTTAAAACAAAGTATCCTCATATGTAAATACCGAGGAGTAAGTGCTGTCTTGAACTGTAAAATGTTTTTCAAAGACCTAGCTAAACTGTAAAATGTCGAATTGAACTAACTGGAACTGTAGTGTATATCCTATATATTGTTGTCTTATTTTCTAAATGTCATAAATTGATGCAAATAGTAAATAGAATTTAAAATTTTCTTAATACCTTTTTAGTTTCTGGCGTGGCATAATGATAACAATGCTCATTTGGAAAAATTACATTTGTACTTAATGTACATAATTTTTGTAATTAGTATTTCAGATTATAGGTAAGTCATATGACATATCTTATGACTCTTTTTTCCCTCCAGAAAGTTTCTTGTGTGCTTGTGTCAGGTACTGAAGTGGGTGGATGGGAGGCACTTTAATCCATCCCATGTTCAGTGCTTGAACTCCTTCTGGTCCTGAAAGTGATTCAGACACAGATTGTAGACTAGTTGGAAGGATCTTTTATTTCCAGTTCACCCTCGGTACTAGAGTACACCTGCAGGGGCTCCACTTAAGGCAGGCGATTGGATAATAGGATTCTCACCTTGGCAGGCTCTAGATTTTGGCTTGCCAGAAATAGGTCTTGCCTTTTCAGTTGCATCTTTGGGTGTGGTAATTGCTCTTAAGACAAATTGTCTGCAGTGTTTACTTGTTTTCTGGTTCCCAGTCCATTTTCTAGTTTGATAATTACTATCTTGTTAGTGTTCTGATTTTTAAAAAAACTTTTTATTGTGAATTAGTTGAGGGTTTACGGAGCAGGTCATTTTTGTATTCAATCAACAACTTACCAAACCTCCTAATGTAAAGTGACCAGATTTTAACATTGGTAAAGCAGGACACCATTGATAAAACTCACATCATGGCGAAATAGCCACATGGCAGCCAAAAACCGTATACCCTAGCTTGTCATGCATTCTTCCCAAAATTGAGACTTATTAAAGACGCCTCGGGGTGCGGGAAAAATTGTTAAAAATTGAGACGTCTGGTCACCGTATCCTAATGTTTTGTCTTGTCCTGTTTCCATCATTGTTTGCCCATCTTCTTATTGGTGATTATCTTTCCTGTCACCCAAGTTAACACCTATCTGTACTCTAATCTAATATTTCCCAAGTGGGTGACCCCATCCCCTAAGGGGTGCTGGAAGTATCTTGGGCAGGTGGCCCTACAAAAGACATGCTAGATTGTGGGCTAGAGTGCTAAGTTTTTAATTGCCAGGGCGTGCTGAGTTATATTTTCTGATAAGGGAGTGGTAGTTCAAGTATTTTGGGGGACTTATGTCTAGTTTAAATATCGAAGTTGGTTTTACTTAAGTGTGAAACTTTTCATTTAAAAAATAATAGCCCCATACAATATGGCCCTTTTGTGACGAACTGATTTCCCTCAGCACGTTCTCTAATTCCATCCATTTCATGAAGTATTTTACATTATTCTTTAATGTTACAAAGTATCCCCTTGTGTGTATGTGCCAAAGTTTGTTTATCCATCCTTCTACCTGTGGGCGTTCAGATCATTTCCATCTTCTTGCTATTGTGAATAGTGCTGCATGAACATGGACATGCATATATCTGTTCAGTACTATGTTCTTTATTTCTTTAAATATATACCAAGTAGAAGGACTGCTAGCTTATATGGTATTTCTGTTCCTAGTTGTTTGAGGAAGAACCATAGCACTTTCTATAGTGGTAGCTCTGTTTCACAGTCTCACCAGCAGTATAAGGATGTCTCATTTCTCCACCCGGTCTCTAGCATTTGTTGTACCCTGTTTGTTTAATTTGTTTATTTTGCTTCTTAAAACCTGTGGTCTCACTGCTGGGGTGTGTATTATCTCATTATTGTTTTGATTTCTGTCTCTCGATGACTAATGACAGTGAGTGTTTTCTCATATGTTTGTTGGCTACCTGAGTATATTCTTTGGTGAAGTGCCTGTTCATGTCCTTTGCCAGGTTTTTAATTGGATCAGTGGCCTTTCTTTTTGAGATGTTGAAATTTTGTCGATTGTTGTTGGATATATCATTGCCAAATTCCACCCCCCCCCCCACCACCCCCGGTCTCTTTTCTCTTTTGGTGAATGAAGCCTTTGATGCATGTGTCTTGTTTTTCAGGAGATCCAAGTCATCCTTTTGTCTTCTGTTGTGTGTATCTTTATTGTTATGTTTGATAGTATGTTTATTCCATGTGTTAAGGCCTTTAAGTTTGTTCCTATTTTTTCATTTATGAGCTTTATATTCTAGGGTTTATATTAAGTCTTCAATCCATTTCGAGTTCATTTTTGTATACAGAGTGAGGCATGGGTCCTGTTGTGTTACTCGCAAATGGAAATCCAGGTTTGTTAGCACCATTTCCTGAAGAGAGGTTGTCTCTTTTTTTGAACCATGTGAAAGTAGTGTGTATTCAAAACAAGTAAGTCTAGCCTGTAAAACTTCTGCCAGAGGGAACCAGTAGAGAGGTCTGAGGGGCTTGCCCCAACCCCAACTCCGTGGACAGCCTCCCCTCCCCTCAGAAGAATTTACTTCAGAGGGCAGCACTGAAGCTACAGCTCAAGGAGAGGGACATGCTTGATTAGAGCACGTAGGAGCAAATGAAGGGGGAGGAAGAGAGAGTGGAGCACATCCTGGCCTACCAAGCCTTGAAGACGGACAATATCCTACTCAGAGCAGCCAATGCACAGAGAGAACCATATGGCTAGCCCCACTATGAGACACTGCACTATGAGACAGACTGACCCATAGCCCTACAGGGGACAACACTGGAGACACAGTGTGGGAATTTACACACGATCTGACCCCACCACACGGAGGCAAAACACTAAGGGCGTGCAACAGAATAGCAAGGGGAGCAGAGCAAGGAAATCCCAAGGGAATATCAAAAATAGACTTTGGGGCCAGGGTGTGGCACCCTATCAGACTCCACAGGAAAACACTCCTGAAGGTCAGCACACAGACCTTGAACTATTTACAGTCTTTTTGCTTTTTTTTGGTCATTGTTTTGTTTTCTTGCTTTGTTTTGCTCTGACTTGTTTTTGTGCATATTATTATTTCTGCAGGTCTATCTAGATAATATAGGCAGGATAGACAATCTGGAGGACGGTTGGAGGGAGGGGCATGGGAGAGGACGAGGTGGGGGAAAGGAAGTAGTGTTAATAAACCCAGGGACAAGGAAACAACAAGGGATTCAAAAACAAAACTTTTGCTAGGATGTATTGTTACATTTATTCCTTAATGGTACGCCGTTTCAACCTTATCAATTCAGCCTCTCTCAATTTCAGAGAAACATATTAAAAATATTTTAGTTTCTGGAGGAAGTGATGTAAATAATTGAAAAATTCATCAATATGGTGACATATAAGACCAAATCAAAACCAAACTCCCTGTCATTGAGTCCACACTGACTCAGCAAATGACCTACAAAAATCAATTGAATTACTGCATCGTTGAGCTCTGAAAACAATACCATTTACAACAGCCAATCAAAAGATGAACCCGTTAAGAATGAATCTAACCAGAGAAACAAAAAAAAGTGTACAAAGAAAACAAAACACTCCTCCAAGAAATGGTAAGATTCTTACATACATGTTAGAATGCACGATGTTCATAGACATCAAGTCCAACATTCTGAAAATGTCAATACTATCCAACCAAACTCAAACTCACTGCCAGTAACTCAATTCCGACCCACGGTGACTCTTTAAAACAGGGTCGACATGCCCCTGTGGGCTTTGGAGACTGTTACTGTTTTACAGAAGTACAAAGCCTCATCCTTCTCCACGGAGTGGGTGGTGGTTTCAGACTGCTCACCTTGTTGGTTGCAGCCCAGCATGTGACCTCTGTACACCACTAGGGCTCCTGTATACTACCCAACCCAGATTGCAGCATTTTTTCTTTAAAGATATGGGAAATCCAGTCAGTCAACTTTATATGGAAAGGAACCCAAGATAAGCAAAAATAATTCTAAAGAAGGCCCAAGGCGGCCTTTCATTTCCCAACCTCAAAACCCAATACAGAGGTGCAACAATCAAAACAGCCGGATGTTGGTACAACGATAGATACACAGACCAATGGAACAGAATAGAGAACCCAGAAATATATCCATCTTCCTATAAACAATTGACTTTTGACAAAGGACCAAAATACATTAAATGAGGAAGAGATTACGTTTTCTCTTCTGAGCACTATTTCCACATGGAAAGGGCTTTTCAATTCCTGGGTTTGATATTAATTTCTCGGGCAGTTGTATTTTGATCATAAATTAAATTCTTTACTAGTTCTAGTGTTTAAAGCTTCCTAAAGTGTTCTTAGTGGTCTAATTGTGACCAGATTTCTTGAATGTTCATGAAAGAGTATCTTCTGTACCCTTTTTATTATTATTAAATACTTTTACTGGGGCTCTTACATCTCGTAAAACAGTCATTCCTCCAGTGGGTCAAGCACATTTGCACATAAGCTGCCACCTTCATTTTCAAAGCATTCTCTTCTCACTTGAGTCCCTGATATCAGCTCCTCATTTCTTCCCCCTCCCTTCCCCACCCACCCACCCTCCCTCACAAACCCTTGATAAGTTATAGATTATTATTTTCATATCTTACATTGTCCTCCGTCACCCCTCACCCACTTTTCCGTTGTTTGTCCCCCTGGGAGGGGTTATAGATTGATCCTTGTGATTGATTCCCCCTTTCTCCTCCCACCCTCCCCTGATCCTCCTGGTATCTCTGCTCTCATTGTTGGCCCTGAGGAGCTTCTCTCTCCTGGATTCCTGTGTTGCAGGCTCTTTAGCAGTGTGCACGTTCCGGTGTAATCTGGTTTGTAAGGTAGAATTGAGGTCATGATAGTGGGGAAAGGAAGCGCCAAAGAAAGCTGTGTTTCATCGGTGCTATTGCTGCACCCTGTCTGGCTCATCTCTTCTCTGTGACCCCTCTGTGAGGTGATGTCCAGTTGTCTACAGATGGGCATTGAGTCTCCACTCCATGCCCCTCCCCTGCCCCCGTTCACATTGGGTATGATTTTGTTCTGGGTCTCAGATGCCTGATACATGATCCCATCAATACCTCGACATCCCTCACTAATCCATAGTGCTGCAGGGGACAACACTGGAGATACAGTGTGGAAGTTGTGCACAATCTGCCCCCATCAAGATGGTGAAACACTAAGGGCATTCAACAGAACAGCAAGGGGAACAAAGTGATGAAATCCCCAGGGAATACCAAAAATAGATTTTGGAGACAAGATTGGCACCCCATCAGACTGGACTAGAAATCACTTATAAAGGCCGGCAAATAGACCTTGAACTATTTGTAGGCTTCTCCATTTTTGTCAGTAGCTTTCTTTTATTTGTTTTTGTTTTATTGTTGTTAATTGTTTTGTTGGCCTTGACTTCCTTTGTTGTTTTGTTTGGCTTTGCCTGTTTTTTTGTGCTTATTAATGTCTCTGCATGTTTATCTAGATAAAATAGGTGGGATAAACAATAAGAAGATGCAAAGAATGGGACCAGTGGTTCCGGGGGGTGATATGGGAGAAGGGGAAGTGGGAGAAAGGATGGGGCGGAAGACCAACCCACGGACAAGGGAGCAACAAGTGAACTAAAATCAATGGAGAGAAGGGTGTAGGATGCCTAGTGGGGCTTAATCTTTACCCTTTTGTCGTTGTTAATCCAGGTTAGATAAAAAAAAAGGTAAGAAATCTACTCTTGGTTTTCTGCTTCTTTCTTTGAATATTCTGCATTTACAGATTTATGAATACACTGATGGTATGCTGTTCCTCCCTTTTTGCAACCTCCAACCCCGTTCCCTGCCCAACACACACGAAACCACTGATATGCTTTCTGTCACTGTAAATTTGTTTGTGTTGTCTCGAGTTTGAGAATCATACAGTTTGTACTCCTCTTTCATCTGATTTACTTACTTGGCACAATTCTTTTGAGATTCAGCCAAGTTATGGCATATATTAGTAGTGTATTCCATTTTATTATGGATGATTATTTCAATTTTATTAATATGTCAGAACTTAAATTCTTTATTTGTGCATTCATTTCTAGTTTTAAGCAATTATAGATAAGACTGTTATGAGTATTCCTTTACAAAATGGACATATATTTTCTTTTCTTTGGGATAAATGTCTAGGAGTAGAATGGATCATATTGTAGGCTTATGTTTAACTTTTTAAGAAATTGCCAAACTGTTTTCCAGAGTGGTTGTCCCATTTACATTCCCACCAACAGTGATTGAGAATTCCAGTTTCTCTATATCCATACCAACACTTGATATGGTCAGTTATTTTAATTTTATCAGTTTTATTAAGTATGTAGCAATATCTGCTGAAATTTTAAATTTGAAATTCCTATTTAATTTGCATTTTCTAATGATTAAATTTTGTGCGATTTTTATATGCTAATTTGTTGTCTGTATATCTTCTTTGATAAAGTTCTAGTCAAATATTTTGCGCTTAAAGAAATTTGAATAGCTGTGCTTTATCTTCCGCCTGACAAGGTACACACGCGCACACACACACACACACACTCACACCCACCCACACCCCCACGCCCCCCACACACCCACACACACACCACACACGCACACACACACACATTTGAATGGTGTGTTTTCTTATTGTTGGATATATTCTGATATGGGTCCATTATGAGATGATAGGCTTTTGAAAATTTTTTCTCAATCTGTGGCTTGAATTTTCAAAATCTTTAGATAGCCAAACTCAAAGCAAAACAATATCCAACTCACTGCCTTCGAATCACTTCTGACTCAGCAAGAGTTTAGGACAGAATAGAACGCCCCCGTGGGTTTCTCAGGCTTTCAGACTTCATGGAGCAAAAAGCCCTCTCGTTCTCCCCTTAGGACACCCGGCTGTTTTAACTGTTGACCTGCAGTTAGCAGCCCACTGCACACTGTACCACAAGAACAGATGATGTTAATTCTGGCAAAGACCAATTTATCCGTTTCTTTTTTTTATGGATTATTCTTTTGGTATCATAGCTGAGATAGCATGGCCTAACCCAAGGTAAGAATGATTTTCTATAAGTTTTATCATTTTAGCTTTTATATTTATGGATCCATTTTGAGTTTTTTTTGGATTCAGTTCAAACTGTGACTGAATTTAATTTAATCACATATGGTTAGACAATTATTGTAGCACTGCACTGGCCTTGAAAAGGACATCCTTTCTCCCCTCTTTTGCCTTTGAGTTTTTGGCAAAAATTGGTGACCCCTCTCTGTATGCCAATTTATCTCTGGACACACTATTGTGTTCCACTAATCTCTGTCTCTCATTTTACCAAAAATGCACTATCGTATTCCTTTATAAGAATTCTTGATATTGGTTTTCAACTATGTCAATTTTAGAAGTTGTTTGGCTATTTTTAGGTCCTTTGCGTTTTGATTTAAATGTTAGAATCAGCTCGTCAACATTTCCTCCAAAAAGCCTACTAGGCTTTTGATTTGAATTGTTGTGAATCTGTAGATCAACTTAGGGAGAATTGACTTCCTAGAAGTGTTGAGGCTGTTGACCTGTGAACAGGATAAATCTTTTTCTTTTTAACTTGATTTGCTTAAATCTTGTTTCTCTTCACAGCATATGCATAGTGTAGTTTTTGATGTTTCACATCTTTTGTCAAATTTGTTAAGCAGTTAGTGTTTTTTATGCTGTTCTAAATAGTATCCTTTTAGTTTTAATTTCTGATTATTCACTGATAGTATGTAATAGAATTGATTTTTTAATAAAGTACTCATTTTACAACTTTGCTAAAATTTAAAACTCACTGTTTAATTCTTTTGGCTCTTTTCCCCCTCCTTATTTCACCAGATTTTCTATATATGCAGTTAAGACATTGGTAAATGAAGAAAAGATTATTATACGTAGTCCTTTTCAACCTGGATGCTTATGTTTATTTTATTTTTCTTAGCTTACTCACATGTTGGAATCGTAAGTGAAATAGAAGTATAATGTATACTCTTTCCTTGATCTTGTTCTTAGGATTGGTATAGTCTTCTTCCATTAATTATGCCAGCTTCATTTATAGATGCCTTTTATCAATGTGAGGAAGTTCACTTATGTTCCTACTTGGCTCAAGTGTTTTTAATTGTCAAATGCCTATCTGTGCCTGTTGATATAATCACAGATAAGCATAGGGTTTTTTTGTTGTTCATATGGTCAATAGCATTCACTGAATTTCAAATGTTAAACCAATTCTTATTTCCTTGGAATAAATCTCATTTTGCCAAGGGAGATATACACATATGATTTGATTTATTAAATTTTTGTTTATAGTTTTTGCATCTGTGTTCATGAAGGATATAAGGGATAGGTTTTTTTCCTTTGTATCGTTCCACTGGCAGTAGAAAGCTGGACACGTATAATTTGTTGGGAAGTATCTTCTTCTCTCTGATTTTTGGAACAGTTTGAATAAAGTTGGCATTAGTTCTTTCTTTAATAATTGTTGGAATTGACTAGTGAACCCATCTCTGATCTGAGAGTTTTCTTCTTTTTTTTTTTTTTGCACATTAGGGAAAATGTTTACTGTTTTTTAATCAGCTCACATCGTTTCTTCTACTTCTTTTCCTCCTCCCTTTGCTTTCTTTCTTTTTAAACAATCATTTTATTAGGGGCTCATACAACTCTTAGCACAATCCATACATGCATCAATTGTGTTAAGCACATTTGTACATTCATTGCCCTCATCATTCTCAAAACATTTGCTCTCCACTTAAGACCCTGGCATCAGTTCCTCATTTTTACCTTTCTCCCCACTCCTTCATGAACCCTTGATAATTTATAAATTATTATTTTGTCATATCTTGCACTGTCTGATGTCTCCTTTCACCCACTTTTCTGTTGTCCGTTGCCCAGGGAGGAGGTTATATGTAGATCCTTTCCAACCCACCCTCCCTCCACCCTCCCAGTATCTCCCCTCTCACCACTGGTCCTGAAGGGGGATCATCCATCCTGGCTTACCTGTGTTTCCAGTTCCTATCTGTACCAGTGTACATCCTCTGGTCTAGCCATATTTGTAAGGTAAAATATGGATCATGATAGTGGTGGTGGGGAGGAAGCATTTAGGAACTTGAGGAAGGTTGTATGTTTCATCATTGCTACATTGCACCTTGACTGGCTTGTCTCCTCCCTGTGACCCTTCTGTAAGGAGATGTCCAGTTGCTTACAAATGGGCTTTCGGTCTCCACTCCGCATACCCATCTCATTCACAATGATAATGATTATTTGTTCTGATGATGCCTGATATCTGATCCTTTCGACACCCCATGAGACACCCATGATCACACAGGCTGGTGTGTTGCTTCCTTGTGGGCTTTGTTGCTTCTGAGCTAGATAGCCGCTTGTTTACCTTCATGCCTTTAAGACCCCAGATGCCCTATCTTCTGGTAGCCACGCACCGTCAGCTTTCTTCGCCACATTTGCTTATGCACCCATTTGTCTTCAGCTATCGTATCAGGGAGGTGAGCACACGATGATATGTTTTTTTGTTCTTTGATGCCTAATAACTGTTCCCTTCAGCAGCTTGTGATCACACAGGCTAGTATGCTTCTTCCATGTGGGCTTTGTTGCTTCTGAGCTAGACGGCCGCTTGTTCAACTTCAAGCCTTTTAGATCCCAGATGCTATCTCTTTTGATAGTTGGGTACCATCAGCTTTCTAAAAACACATTTGCTTATTCACCCGCTTTGTCTTCAGCAATTGCGCCGGGAATGTGAGCATCATAGAATGCCAGTTTAATAGAACAAAGTATTCTAGCATTGAGGGATTACTTGAGTGGAGGCCAAGTGTCCATCTGCTACCTTAATACTAAACTTAAAAATATATGCACATAGATCTCTTTCCCCATCCTCATATATAAATATGTTTACATATGTATATATCATTATTTAGACCTTTATAAATGCCCTTTGCCTCCTAGTTCTTTCCTCTATCTCCCTTGACTTTCCTTTTGTCCCACTATCATACTCAGTCTTCATTTGGGTTTCAGTAATTCCTCTTGGTTACATTACCCTTGATCACACCCTACCAGGACTCCTACACTCTCCTCAACATCGATTTGGATGACTTATTGTTCTCTTGTCCCTGGGTTTGTTAACACCACTACCTTTCCCCCCACCTCCCCATCTCCCATGTCCCCCCAGAACTGTCAGTCCCATTGTTTTCTCCTTGAGATTGTCCATCCAGCCTATTTTATTTAGACAGACCTGCGGAGATAATAACATGCACAAAAACAAGA
Source organism: Tenrec ecaudatus (assembly GCF_050624435.1). Taxonomy (NCBI): domain Eukaryota; kingdom Metazoa; phylum Chordata; class Mammalia; order Afrosoricida; family Tenrecidae; genus Tenrec; species Tenrec ecaudatus. Next base: position 94,851,820 of record NC_134545.1, read on the forward strand.
CAGAGCAAAACGAAGCAACAAAGTACAAGAAAACAACAACAGCAAACTAATAGCAACAAGACAAAACAAAACACAACAAGAAAGAAAAGCTTGTAGTTAGTTCAGGACTATTTGTTGGCCTTTAGGAGTGTTTTCCAGGCGAGTCTGTTGGGGCACCACACCCTGGCCTCAAAGTCTATTTTTGGAATTCCCTGGGAACTTTGTTGCTCTCTTCACCTTGCTATTCTGTTGCATGCCCTTAGTGTTTTGCCTCAGTGTGGTGGGATCAGATCTGGTGGAAGAGTTTTCTTCATAGGAATGTTTTACAAACAACTTGAGTTTCTTTAATAGATAATAAGACTATTCAGGTTTCACTTTCTTCTAGAATTCATTTTTGTTTGTCAAGGATTATGCCCTTTTCATCCAAGTTGTTGTTACATTTGTGAATACATTGTTTATAATATTCCCTTATTATTCTAGTAGCTATAGAATATATAGTAATGCTGCCTCTGCAGTATTGGAAGCTCATGTCCTCTCTCTTTTTTTTCCCTATTCAGGTGTTAGATGCATATCAATTTATTGATTTGTTTCAAAGTTTCTTTTTTGTTTTTCTTCTTGTTTTTCTGGGTTCATGTCACTGATTTATATTTCAATTGTTACTACTTCCTTCCATCATCTTACTTTAGAATTTATTTGTTCTTATTCTAGTTTGTTATGGTGGAAGCAGAGGTCACTGTTTTTTTTTAATCATTTTATTGGAGGCTTGCACAACTGTTATCACAATCCATACATACTTCCATTGTGTCAAGCACATTTGTACATTTGCTGCCATCATCATTCTCAAAACTTTTTCTTTCTACTTGAGTCCCTGGTATCAGCTCCTCGTTTTTTTCCCCTCTCCCTCCCTGTCTCTCCTCCCTCACATACCCTTGATAATTTATAAATTATTATTATTTTTGTCAAGTCTTACACTGTCTGATGTCTCCATTTACCCACTTTTCTGTTGTCTGCCTCCCAGGGTGGGGGTTATATGTAGATCCTTGTGATCGGTTCCTCCTTTCTACCCCACCTTCCCTCCACCCTTCCAGTATCACCACTCACTCACCACTGGTCCTGAGGGGTTCATCTATCCTGAATTCCTTGTCTGTGTTTCCAGTTCCTATCTGTACCAGTGTACATCCTCTGGTCTAGCCAGATTGGTAAGGGAGAATTGGGATCATGATAGTGGGGTGGTAGGAAGCACTAAAGAACTGGAGGAGAGTTATATGTTTCATTGTTGCTACCCTGCACCCTGACTGGCTCGTCTCCTCCCTGTGACTCTTCTGTAAGGGGATGTCCAGTTGCCTACAGATGGGCTTTCAGTCCCAAATCCACACTCTCCCTCATTAACAATGATAAGAATTTTTGTTCTTTGATGACTGATACCTGATCCCATCGACACCTCATGATCACACAGGCTTGTGTGCTTTTTCCATGTGGCTTTGTTGCTTCCCAGCTAGATGGCCGCTTGTTTATCTTCAAGCCTTTAAGACCCCAGGCACTATGACTTTTGATAGCTGGGCACCATCAGCTTTCTCCACCACATTTGCTTATGCACCCGTTTTGTCTTCAGCTGTCAAGTTGGGAAGGTGAGCATCATGAAATGCCAGTTTAATAGAACAAAGTGTTCTTGCATCGTGGGATTACCTGAGTGGAGACCCAATGTCCATCTGCTAAGAGGCCATTGTTTTGAAAGCTTATTGTTTTTACATAATCCTTTAATGCTATACATTTCCTTTTAAGTTATGATTTAGTAGCATGCCACAAATTCTGATATGCTGTCTTTTTGTTTTCATTACATTCAAAATACTTCCCAGTTTCCTTTTTTATTTCCTTTATGAAAATATTTAGAACCATTTGTTCTCCTGTCAGTCCATGGTGCTTTCAATATTTTTCACCAGCACTGTAATTGGAAGTCATCAGTTCTCTAGTCTTCCGTATTCATTGTCCAGTATGTGAGGTCATTGATAATGCCTCAGCTTCGGTCAAGCACACCTTAGTCCTCAAAGTGAGAGCTTTGCTTTTTAACACTTTACAGAGGTCTTTTACTGAAGACTTTCCAAATGTAATATGCTGTTTGATTTCATACCTCCTGCTTCCATATAAACTATTGCAATGGAATTTGTGAAGACTTGGACTTAGAAGAGCCAAAAAGGAAGAACCTGCTCAAACTGAATAATTGAAAAAAAAATCCCAGCCTTGATTTGCTATCTGGAAAGAGTCTATGCACAAAATTGAGTGCTGTAGCTACTAAAAGGTAGTGGAAGAAACACACAGTGCCACCAACCCAGATGGAATGGATTGACACTTAACCATGTTAAGAGCTACCATATGACCTAGAACCAATGACACCGAAGGAAGATTTCAATCTGCTACTGAAATGTTAGAGAAAAACAAGACTGCAGGCATTGACAAGATACCTTATTTTCTTTCCTCTCTCGTCTTTTTTTTTTTTAATGATCTTTTGCTTTCTTCATGTATGATTTTATCCTACAATTTGTCTGGTCTTTGGTTGTAGTCTCTGATGCATCAAGTTATTTTTTGCCTGGTGTAAGTTAAAATAACGCAAACCATGATGAAAGCCAGCACCTCCTGGAGAGTTCGTGCTGTGTGTACAGCAGTGGCCCTACTCTCTTTCCCCTGGACTAAAGAAAGAATCTTTTCCTAAACTAACAACTGAAAATAAAATCTTATTACATTGCTTTTTTCCAAACCATTTTATTTCTTTGCCTTTTATTTTTCACATCCATAGATGAGTGTAGTTTTACCTATTTTGTACTTAATAGGAGCACTACTAGACCAGCTGCCACTTTCAAAGAGGAGCTGTTGGTTGTGCTGTTGATTAATTAATGAGTTAATTCCAACTCATGGTGACCATATGACAGAGTAGATCGCTACATCTTTTCTTCTACAGAGAGGCTACTGGATTTGATTTTGACTTGTCGTGACCCTGTAGGAGATATTAAATCTGCCTCTTAGGGTTACCTAGTCCAAAATGTTTACAGAAGCAGAGTACCAGGTGTTTTTCTCCAGTGAGCCAAAGCACTAGTGGGTTCAAACTGCTAACTTCAGTTAGCAGGCAAGTGTTTAACCCGCTGTACCTTCAGAGCTCCTTACCTTGGGAGGAAACACTGCCTTCTACTTATAGTTCACTGGGTATGGGTGAGAGTCAGAAGGAAAGGGGGAGGTGGTGGCACTTATGTGGGACAGAACATAAAAATATATTTATAGATTCTTTAATTCAGGTATAGTCTAGCTCTGTTGAAGAACAACAACTATCTATTTTATGTAAATATTTTCTAATTCAAGAGTCAGCTATGAAACAAAAGAAAAGAATTGGCGTCGTTTCAACAGTTGTTTTGTTTCAAACAATGTACCTGATATTGTTAATACTTTGTGGGATATATTGTGATTTGGGGGAAATCAAGGAGGGGGAGGGTATGAAGTAGGGGGAATTGCTTTTTATTTCTCATTAAAATGTGATCAAGAGACAAATGTGCAACAAGACCTTGTGTCCAAGGGCTAGAGCACAGTATCGTGTGCAAAGGTCTTTTTCTTGTACTGGGCTCTGAAAAACGTCACCATAATTATGGCTGTATGTGAAACTAATGTGGAGTTATAGGCAGTTTACAGCGAAGTAGCCTTAGGTTTTGACATTTAAGATTTTTTATTCTGCTTATTTTTTAGTTTAGTATTTTTATGAAATATTAGTTGTACCTTTGATAGTCTGTCATCTGTAGAATTGTGCCCTTCCTCCTGAGTTTTTGCTGCTTGGCTCAGCTCAGATCAGATTGAAACCCTTAAAGTCTTACTCAAAAGGTATACTGAATTAGTCTAAAGATATTGATTATATGTGCTAAAAGTGAAAGCATCTTATTTTAATTCATTGCAACGTGTTTTAGAATCTGACAGCACTTCAAAGCGCAGTGTCCATGATTGGCAATGATCAGCCTACAGTTAAACACAAAAGCTCAGCAACATTGATTTTCTTAATCAGTGGGGTGGCTCAACATTAAATCAAACTAGCTATGGCTTGATTGCTAAGTTGCAGTTTAGCTGGTGGTTAAAACCGCTTATTGAAAGAGGGTTAGTTTTGAAACCACCATGGGGTGACTCACAGTAAATGACAGGCTTCTGATGCCAGGGTTTTTTGAGGCCTAAGAGTGTTGAGATTCCATTCTTCATTTTCATAACCTCTTTTATTTTGCTGAGAGAGAGAGAGAGAGAGAGAGAACGAACACAGATTTTGGTAAAATTAGGTGACTCTTTGAACATGAAAAAGGCCTTTGCGGTGTCCATGTCTGCATCAGAATAGCATAATCTCAATGATGACATTTTCAAAAGGTTAGCTCCCTCCAATTCACCACTAAAGGAAGCTAGAGAGGGTGAGCACTGGGGAATGGATGGGGGGATAAGGGGAAGTGCAAACCAAGTTCCAGTACTGTTGGTATGACCACTGGTCTTATTTAAGTTGCTACTAATTTTTGTGGTAGAGAATATAAGTTTGTAGTTTCACACATGGTTAAAAAAAATAAGTTGTCAAATTCTAGAAATCTGTTTGAGTGTCCCTGGGTGGAGCAAAGAGTTAGTACACCAGGCTGCTCCCTGAGGTTGGAGGTTTTTTGAGTCCACAAGGAGGTGCCTTAGAAGAAAGACCCTGGTGATCTCAAAGACAGCCATCGAAAATCCATGGAGCACAGTGCTACTCAGACATGCATGAGGTCACATGTGTTGGATTCAATTTGGCAGCAACTGGTATATTCTGGTTTTAAAAGTGAGAAATTTAAAACTTCTTTTGCTTTGGGAAGAGAAGCTTCAGGAATCTATTGTTCTTTATTTATTGGTCATTTTGGTTGATAAGCACTTAGAATTTGGTTATCTGTCACGCTCATCTTTATTACCATAAGAAGCTTTTAGGACTAGCTAAATTTTTTCAGTGAGAATTAAAAAGCAAAAATATTGTATTAGTCTATTGTACAGAGTTGTATATAGCCTGTCAGGTGATGGAGCAAAGTGGTACTCTCAGCCGGAGGACCCTATTGAGAGTTTTAAGAGACTAAATCCGTACAGGAGCAGGCAATCTCGTCTTTCTCCTGCAGGAAGCAACTGATAGGTTTGACCTATAAATGGTAGGATGAGAGGAAAGCACTAGAGTGTTGGAATTGTTTTGTACTTTCTTTTTGACTGTATATGAGTGGACCTATTGGGTTACACACTGGACTACGTAAAGGTTGGTGATTCAAACCCACCGGCTGCTCTGTGGGAGAAAGATGGGACAGTCGGATTCAGTGAAAATTTATAGTCTAGGAAATCCTAGGGATAGATATCAATGTGGATCAACTTGACAGCAGTGTCTGTGTATCTGCACATTCAGAATTTGGGTATCTCAGGAAAAAACTCTCTACACATTTAAAATTTTTTGACTTTATATTGCAAGTTAGATTTCCATTCAGCATTTATACATGTTTTGTTTCAAGCCATTGATTACAATCCCCATGATGTGTTCTAACATCTCACTTTGCTCCCCAGTTTCTTTTCTACCCTTTCCTGTCTACTGAACTTTGACCTGGTTAAAAAAATGTGGCCCTTTTAATCACAAAATATTTACCATATAGACCTAGATAGTGTTTGAAAACAGCCAGAGGCAAGAGTCCATATGTAGCCAAAAGGGTGACTAAGGCCATTGTCTTGAGGGTTCCAGCAGTCTCTTTCTGATCAGTAAGCCTGATTTTAAAAAATTTTCTTTTTAAGATTTTGAATTTTGTTGCATTTTTTTCTCCCACTCTATCCAGGACCCTCTATTGTGATCCCTTTCAGAGTGGCCTGCAATAGTAGCTGGGCCCCTTCTATTTCTTCTGGTCCCAGGGTGGTAGAGACTGGGGTTCAGGCAGCTCAGTAGTCCCTTGGATTTATTGTTTCCATCTATTTTTTAAAATATTCTTCACTCTCCTCTGGACTGGGAGAGACCAGTAGTAGCTGCTTGCAAGATTTTAAGACTCCAGTCATTACTTATAAAAGTAGAATCTAGAACATTATGTTTATGAAATATGTCAGTTGACCTTGATGCCCCACCACCCACAACTGTGGTCGTAAGCCTCCAGGCCAGTGATTCATTCCCTCCTGGTGTTTGGTTATCGCTAAGAAGCTTATAAACTTTTGCCCCTTGTTTGCTCTTTTATAAACATGAAGATGTTACAGCGCATACACAACTTCTAGAATACCGTCTGCTGCCAACCCCAATCTATGGCTGCAAGTATTGTCCCTGTTGCCTACTCATACCTGTTCCTCTCTGGGAAAATTTTATAAGGATTAATTTTATATATATATTGTTTGAAAGTATAAAATAAATGTCATGAGTCCTGGCGGTGCAATGGCTAAGTAAGTGATCAGCTGCTAACTCAAAGGGCGGTGGTTTGAGTATAGCAGCCACTCTGCTCAAGAAAAGACTTGGGAATCGGATCCTGTAAAATTTATAGCTAGGTAACCCATGGGGAAGCCTACCCTGTGGGGTTGCTGCAAGTCAGAATTGACTTGAGGGCACATAACAATAACATGCCCAATAAAGTATGTTTTATCAGACATTCATTTTACGAAATTGGAGTGGGTCCAAGAAAAGAGATATTTATGAGACTTTCATAATAATTAAATTTGTGCATCTTGCCTTTTACAGAAAGGATGACAAATTGTGAAATGTTTCAGCATCTGTAATTATTAAGAAACTATGAATGAATGTGTTGTGTACTTAGCACTCAGATTCTATGGGACATAGAAATTTAAGGCAAGACTCCTCACCTAGAGTGTTTTGAGTCTGTTTGGGACATAATGAATTCTTCAAACAACTAGCAACATAAGACCAAACATAATTAAACACCAATATATGATGACAATATGCTACTTGACTTTAGTTTTTAAGGAGATTAATAAGATCTTGGTAGACTTGCCAGCAAAAGCTTCTGAACAAACGTGTTGGACTGGACTCAGTATAGTGGGGTTATATATTCCATCAGTACGGTATAGATGGTCAAGCATGGAGATAAGAATGAGCATGCTGTCTCCAGATCAAAAAGCAAAAGAGCTGACCGGAGTCAGTGGAAATCTTAAAGAAATATGACTTGTCAGGGAACCCACTGGGTTTGACAGTAGTTCTTCCGCTACCTGGCTGGTCACGGTGAAGTCACACAGTATTTTACCGAAAAGTCCGTTCTGGATTTTTCTTAGATGACTCGTATTGATACCTTTGTGATATCTTCTTTCTTGTTATCGCTTCACCAAATGTCACTGGACATTTCAGACCCCAACAGACTTTTCCACAATTAAGTCCCTGGTTTATTTTACTGAGAAGCTTGAGCCTCACAGTGTAAATTAGGCTGTCCAAACTTCCTCCTTCTTCATTCCTACTTCTTTGCTCAGCTTGGCGTCGGTCCTTCTGTAGATGTAGATATTTTCCTTTCCAAGATTAATTCCTCCACCTTCTTTGTATAGCCAACTTTGACCTTTCCTTCCAGAAGTTTCCTCAACGTCCTCTAAATCCCTACCTATCTTAGGTCACTGTCATAATTTATTAAGTATCACAGTTATTTGTAAAATATTTCACTCACTGGATTGCAAGACTATGTCTTAGGTTCATCACTGCGTGTTTACCCCGCACGCTCACAGTAAGTGTCTGGATTGTTACAGTGGCATTGTGCCATGGAGAACCTTAAAAGAGGCGCATCAGGACATGGGGAGCCTAATATGTTAATTGTAGTTTCTTTTTCTCCTCAAGGGAATAAAAGGATGAAAATCTGGATTAGTCAAAAATCATTGTGTCGTGAGACTGAGTGTTAGAGAAAGCCGAGCGTCTGCAAGGCAAGCAGATTCTGTCATCACCATTTTAGTTTGAGGTGATGTATGCAATACTGGAAAAGAACAGAAAGGTGAAATACATCTTAAGGACATGAGTCATTTCATGACTAGGGAGGAGGGGGCTAGGACTGGTGTTAGAGAACATTTCAGTTAATGAAAAAAGTATTTCTTGCTCGTAAAATAACAGTGTTACCAAATAGAACCAACCTCTTTTTAATATTTCACAATTTTACTTTATTATAAACTCCCATTCAACATCAAATGTATATTGTGTACTTGGCTTTGTACTAGGGTTCAGGCACTAGAGAACTTCGAAAAACCCTGTCAAAGAGTCTGTTACAGTTTATCAGGCCCCTATAAGATAGATCAGGATACTCTCTCCCCCCAGGATTTCCAAGGTTGTAATCTTTGTAGAAGCTAACTGCCTTATCTTTTTTGGTGTAGGATGGGTGGCAAGTTCAAGAAACTTTCTGTTGGCAGGTGTGCACTTTAGCAGTTGCACCACCAGGCCTCCTTTAGGAAACTCATGAGGGTCTGAAAATAAACATTCTTAATACATTGGGACCCATGCAGGCTGTCGAGACAGGGATAGAGCTGTATCACAAGATAAAAGTTAAACAATGTAAACACCAAGAAAGTACAATTGTGAATTCTAGAATACAATCTATTATTTTATTTTGCTCATCATTACACATACATGTCTTAAGGCTCTGTCTTTTCACTGTTAAGTGTGCCAATCCTCCTAGCTATGAAGGCAGAAGGCAATGAAATGGTTATAATTTATTGTGAAGGATTTTGCCTGTAGAGCCTCAGCTTCTCTTACACCCAAGTTGAAACACAGGCTACTCTGCAGGGAGCCTTCATAATATGCATTTTCCCCTCTGGGCGAGCAACTCACCTTAGTTAGTGCTCGCGGGCACAGATGCTCGGCTTTCTCTGACACTCACTCTCACGACACACAGGTCACAGTGAATTTCTTCATGAAAGAAGTTTGACACACACTTCAGTTGTTTGATGGGCTGATTTCAGAGAACAGCATGCGGCTGTGAAATTCTGTTTCCTGCTCAGGAAAAATGCCACAGCAACGGTGGCGATGCTGAGCACAGCGTAGAAGGGCAGCTCTGTGGGACAACTCCAGTATAGGAGTGGTTTACTCATTTCAAAAAAGGTTCAACTTCTCGAGCGAACAAAAATATTGACACGATTCGTGCACTTGTGCTTGAAGACCAACGATGGGCCACTGAAGAGATGGGGAATTTATCTAGACTATCTTGGAACTCAGTTCACATTTTAACAAGATTTGGGAATGAGAAGGGTCTCTACGAAATTTTTTGCCTTGGGTTCTGACTAACCAGGAAAAAGCACGTCAAGTGGAAACATACAGTGTTTTGAAAGAACAGCTCCCAAACTACCCAGACTTTGTCCCACGGTCATTCCTGGTGACGAGGCATGGTGCTATTACAGCCACGAAAGCAAACGTTAGTCAAGCCCCGTGGAAGATGCCATCCTCGCTTTGCCCCCCAAAAGCTCATAGAATGAAATCAAAGATCAAGGTGATGCTCATTTGTTTGTTTGTTTTTAATGTGAGGGGGCTAGTGCATTTTGGAGTTTGTTCTACCATGTCAGATTGTTAATCAAGCTTTCTATTTAGACGTTCTGAAAAGATTGCATAACAGTGCGGGACCAAAAAGGCCTGATTGGTGGCAGACAGGGCACTGGTTTTGCCACCATGGCAACACGCCTGCTCACACAGCCATCTCAGTGAGCCCATTTTGGCGCAAAAGACAGCATACCTCTCTTGCCTCACACATCTTATTCCCCTGACCTTGCTCCGTGTGACTTCTTTTTGATTTTGCGAATGGAGAGGGACATGAAAGGACAGAGATTTGAAGATGTAGAAGAGGTGAAGAAGAAAACGAGGGAGGTGCTGTTGGCCACCCAAACAGATGAGTTTGACAAATGTTTGCAAGAATGGAATCACAGATTTGACATATGTAGTAAGTATAATGGAGAGTACTTTAAAAGATGATAAGGTGGTTTGTACAAAAATTCTGGGTTTTTTTTTAGGGGGGGGTGCCCCCTCATATAAGGAATCTCAAAGTTACTTTGTGAGCTCATTAGTGCTATAGGATATTTTTATAATAAAGTTTATTTTGATATACAAGTGGGTACACAAAGAACAATGGAATTTTTATTTATTTTTTTTTCCCAAATCTGGTACACTGAGATGGCTGAACAGGTGGATTGTGGTGGTGGCAAAACCAGTCTCCTGCCTGCCACAAATCAGGCCTTTTTTGTTGCACTCTGTTACCTGATCCTTTTACAACCTCTAAATGGAAATCTTGATTAATGTCTGACCTGGTGAACAAACTGCAAATGCATTACGAGTAGACATTCTCCTCTGATCAGGAAACGAGGTTCCAGCAAAACAGCCTTTATGACAAAATCAACAGTGACCAGAGAGAACCCTCCCGGGCGACGCCATTAGGTGCACTAAGAGTGAGTTGTTCGATGCTCGCCTACAGGAAAAAATAAGTACTGTGAATGCTCCACTCTGCCTAGCACAATTCCGGGTTTTTGGGGGGTACCCTCTTGTATTGACAAACTGCTTTACAGATGTCTTAAGGTTGTATTGCTCTAAGATTAAACCCTAGAGTCAAGTCTATGTGGAAGAAGAAGAAAATCTTAGGTAGGAACAGTAAAAATTACCATATATACTCGAATATAAGCCGACCTGAGTATAAGTCGAGGTACCTAATTATTAACTGGGAAACCAGAAAAACTGATTGACTCGAGTATAAGCCTAGGGTGGGAAATGCAGGATATGAATTAACACAGAGACCAGAGGGAGAGACGGAGCGCAGCCACAGACACATCCTTACCAGTTCAGCTGCTGGCGTAAGTGAATCACTACACTACGGGTGCTTCTGCGAATTGGAGCCGTCCACGTCATAAGATGGCTCTGATTGGTTAGATGTGAGTAAACAAACATTCAAAGCCCTGCAGTGTCAGCGGGGCTTTGAATGAACAGTAGAGGAACAACAATCACCTGCGAGATGTTACACCTCACTGGGGTACCACTGGCCCGTATATAAGCGGAACCCCAGTTTTTCAGCACATTTTTTGTGCTGAAAAACTCGGCTTATATACGAGTATATACGGTAGCTATTTTAAAATCTAAAACACCTCACCTCTCATTTACTAGTTTTCTAACAGTGTATTGCAGTGGCAAGTCTGCTGCTGCTACTACAAAAAAAAAAAAAGTTTTCAAAAGCAAAGCTGTTACCTGAGGACGAATGCGTTCCTGACCCAAGTCATGGTATTTCCACCCACCCCAGAGGCCTGAATGGAAAAGTCGGGCAATGATTAAGGAAGACCTAAGAAGAATCAAGTCTTTGAATAAAGTGTTATTGAAGAATATTGAAAATACCACGAACTGCCAGAAGGACAAACAAATACATTTAAAAGAATTAAAGCCAGAATGCTCCTTGAAAGTGTGTCTTGTGTATTTTTCACGTATTATCAGGAGGGACCCGTCCTGGGAGAAAGGTCATCATGCTTAGTAAAGCCGAGGGTCAACCAAAAGGGGAAGATGCACAGTGAGGTGGGTTGACACGTGATGGCAGCAGTGGGTTCAAACATAGCAGTGGTGAGGGTGGTGCAGAACTGGCCCGTGTTCTGTTGTTGTCTTGTACCTTGCGTTGCTCTGAGTTGGAACCAATTCGATGGCACCTTACAACAACAACGACCTTTTTTTAATGAGAAAATTTACCCTCAGCAAACATTTACAGAGCTAGATATCTAATACAAAAGTATCTGAGTATGGTAGAACTATTTTTAGGTTTGCTTATTTTCATGTGAAGATTTAGCTTGTAAATGCTGCCTGTTGATTATACTGTCTGAATAATGTGCTAGAAGAATTTTTTGTTAATGTGAACTTTTAAAGCTTGCCTACAAATTTTAAATCTAGATTTTCAGTGCATTTTCAAATTGATATCAACATATTAGTCTAAAATGTCATTCAAAGTGTGTCTATTTATATACTACAAAACTGCTGAATTATTATAAAGTATCTCTTTAACCTAAGTTATTCATAAAATGAAGAATAGTGGAAAGATATTAAAATGTTTATTTTGTTTAATTAATATAACTATAAAATAACAGATTTTTTCCCCCAAAGAGTTTTTAATTACAAAACTATATAAGTTTTGTGGAAAATATAAGCAAGTTCAGCCATAAAATTTTAAATCACCATATCTTACCAGAGATAACTCCTGGATACATTTGATACACTTTATTTCTATGGTTTTTATTTGCATGTACTTTTTACATGATTGAGATCATTAAAAATGTGCAATTTGTTTTGTTAAAAAAATTTAACATCACAATATAAAGTTTTTCACATCTTGAAAGATTTTGTAGCATAATAGTAATAGGTACCGGTTGTTGATGAATGTAGATATACCATAAAATAAAAATTATTTCATAATCACTTCATATATATCGATCACTGTGCCTAGGTATCTTATGCCATTATCTATGACCCTCAGAGCAAGCCTGTCAGATACAAGGGGGCTTCAAAAAATTGGTGGTAAACTTTCATTTTTTCCATGAATTTGAGAGAAAATAGAATCTTTCCTATTCACTTTCTAAACCCCCCTCTTAAAAAAATTTTTACTTACTCTTTTTCTAATTGCTAAATTTTCTAGTACTTTGGAGTATGACCCAATCGTCTGCTTTTTTTTCCCCCTCCAGAATTAACACATCTTACCAGAGTGCCTTCAGAATTCAACTCCTGAAAGGCTCTTAGCTAACAATTTAGAGCGCACTTTATAAAGACAAAATTTACTTCCCTGGGCTAACTGGTAGTTTTTGTTGTTGTTTTCATATCTAATTTTATGCTTCCTAAAATCTTACTTAAACAGAACTAGAAAGCTCTTGGCTCAGTGTCCACTCTGTGATAGAAAAGTGCTTTAAATGAGCATGGCGTACCTCTGGAGTGATTCCAGGTGGAGAAATTGAAATGCTCGCTCAGTTTTTCTTCTTAGCCGGTCTAGCTAATAGAGTCATCAGATAATCTTTTTTAAAGTATGTAGTTCTTAGCTCAAAGATTTAAAGAATAAAAGGTAGCTCCAATCAGTCTTTTTTTAATGCCGTCAGTCATTTTTTAACCTAGCAAAAGGGCGAATGGAGGGGAGTGCTACAGAAGACGATGGCACGTGATCCTCGTGCTCCCAGCGGGTTGGGCTAAACTGGTGCTGTTGGCTGGTACCCATCTCTGTAAGGACTGTACTAATGTTGTATCTCAGGTACAAAGTTGATCATCATGCAGTAGCTGTTAGAAAAATGGCCCAAGCAAAAAGGAAACAGAATCAGAAGGTTAGATAAAATGGAAAGACATCAAAATATGCCTTCATACCCAGTTCTGTCATTTCTCATACTGGAAAGAACTGTTTAATTTAAAAGACAAGGCCACATTTGGCAGTTTAACCTGGCCCGTCCAAGAGTGCCATCGCAACATTTGTAACTTGAAGCCAGTAAAGAAATTAATCAGCCACTACTAAGTAATATATCGAAGTAAACTTTCATTGCTGTTATGCTAGTCCAGGTAGACTAGAGACAAAAATTCATAGACACACTCGTGTATGGGAAAGAGGTTTATGTACAAGAGCAGTTGAATATTGAGAAAACATCCGGCCCAGTCCAGATCAAGTCTACAAGTCTGATAGTAGCCCACATGTCCGTCACCAATCCATAAAATCCTAAAGACTCACAAAACATATGCAAGGACGCCGAATGCAGGAGGATCACAGGCCAGTTGGGTGGGAAGTCTTGTGGGTCCAGTGGCATTGTAAACAGCTCAGTGCTGGCAGGGGTCTCCATGTGCCTTCTCCAGTTCCCAGGGCATGGGGTGTCTATCAGCATTGTGCCATGTGTCTTGTCAGTAGAGCATCTCTCAGGTCGTGAGCAGAGAGAATGTCTCCTGCCTCCAAGAGTTCCCAGAATCCTCAGGAGAAGGCCATGCCCACACAGAGGCTTCATTAGCTATAATCCGATTGACAGACTAGACTCCACCCCTTCACTCTTAATCCTCTACGTCCCAAATTGACACCAGATGATGTAACTAATAACTACCACAACTGTTACATTTTTTTGGGTAAGAAACTTACACATTGTGTAATATGTTGCTTGGGAGATTAAATTTTATTTGAATCTTTAGTGATAACACATACAGGACTCATATCCATTCTGGTAGCTTACTTACGTATAAGATAGCCAATAAAATGATAACATAATGCCTGTTTTGTTGCTTGGTGATACTGTTAATTTGAACTTCGTCTATTAAGTAGTAAGGGATATTATAACTGACATTTTGTAATTTACGTTTTGAGACAGAAAAACATACATATATTACCATCAGGTTAGTTTTTTCAGAGTTAGTTTAAATAGTTTATTCTTGAATGAATGGAATAATTGAACCTGTCTAATCTTAAAAGATAATTATTCATTTTACATATTAAATGTCACTGTTTAGAAATTTGTACCTTGGATTTACACATATTTTTACATACAGCCACTTGTTATAAATTGATCATGCAGATACAAATGGGATAATTACATTTTTGAAATATACACTACTATGATGCAACCAGACTAGGCCTTATCTAAAAGGTTAATTTTTAAAAGTATGTCAACATTTTCCAATAATCCATTTTTAATGTTGCCTTACTGAGGTATATTTTATTACTTCTCTGAAACAAGTTGGCACAAAATTAAGTTTAATCCTCCTTGACATAGTGGGTGGTGTGTGGCTCCAGGAAACAAGGAGCTGTGGAACTTGCTGAAATAGTGCGTCAGAGTAATTCTCCAGCACCTCGTTGATTGCATGTGACAGCGAGAACGTCATCAGATTTAAAATAAATAAATTTCCTTTTTTGTGTTCACAGGAAACCTATCCAGTTTAAGTCGTCTTGGTCTGAGATATAACCGGCTGTCAGCAATACCCAGATCATTGGCAAAATGTAGTGCCCTTGAAGAATTAAATTTAGAGAACAATAACATTTCTACTTTACCAGAGGTAAGAAGTGGACTAGAGAAAGCTTTAGAAAGAACTCTGCAGTAGAATGAAGGGAAAACCACTTTGACTGGGATCACGTAAATAATGAATATGGGACGGATGAAGATTACAAATGAGAAAGAAAAATTCCAAAGTTCCTAATAAACCCCTTTACCCTAATGAGCAAAAGAAACCCAGGAAGAAAAGCAGCTTGTCATTTGCCTTCAACTTGACTTAGACTCATGTGAGTGATAGTAGAACTGTTCTCCACAGGATTTTCAGGGACTGATTTTGCAGAAGGAGCTTGCCAGCCCACTTCTTTTGAGGTGCCCCTAGATGGACTTGAACTTTGAACATTACAATTAACAGTTTAGCTTGTTAACTGTGTCTACCACCCAGGGTCTCCACATTCCCTTTTAGTACCATATAAGCTTTCTCAAATCCTTTTGGAAAAGTTGTAAGACTGCTTTTAAAGCCAAACTACCCCCCAGTTTAATTGTTAAAAGGTAGGATGATAAATGTAAATGAATAAATGAGATAGGACATATTATCAAAATTACTATTACCTGTAACTTTCTTATGACCATATTATTACCCTGTTTATGAAATAATATTAAAGCCTATTTAGTATATACCAATCACCAACTCTGTTATTTTTTTAAACAAATTTAAATTTGGGTTTTCTTGGTTCTATTTATAATAACATATTTACTTATTTTACTTATGGATTGAGTAGGATACAATTTTTTATAAACAAAACATTTTCAACATTGTTTATTATTTTACTTATTGCCATTCATGATCTAATATTTTAGCATAGCAAACAACTTATGATATCCTTTCTTATTGTTATTCAAGTAAAGTATCTTATTGTAGTATTCTAACAAAATTGTGGACTTATCAATTGATTGTAGGATCTTTTTTAAAAATATTAAATAAGTTATATATGGGTAGCTCCATTTAACATGCTTGTTTTTAAAGCCTGTTATGTTTTAACTGTTGCTATGCTTTGAGCACATGCAAATTCAAACTTCATATATGCATATGAATATGAGTATATGTATGGATTAACATATGCATGAGTGAAGATGCTTGGCCAGCTTTAGTAAGGTTGAAAACTTTGATATCATTATGCTTAAGAGTGAATCTTGCAATTCAAGGATTTTTTTGGCAATGAAAAGAAATTAGTAGTTAATGGGTGTACCTTTTTGGACAGCAGTTCTCAACCTGTGGGTCGTTGTGATCCCTTTGGGGGTTGAATGACCCTTTTACAGGGGTCACCCAAGACCATCAGAAAGCACATATTTCCGTGGTTGGTGGTCACCACAACATGAGGAACTAACTGTATTAAAGGGTTACGGCATTAGGAAGGTTGAGAACCACTGTTTTAGGAGCACTAGTGGTGTAGTGGTTTTGTGTTGGGCCTCTCACCACAACGTCAGCAGTTCAGAACCATCAGATGCTCTGAGGGAGAAAAAGACAAGACTTTTTCTATTGTCTTAAAGATTATATAACCTTGGAAACCCAGAAGGACAAGGGCAGTTCTACCCTGCCCTATAGGGTCACTATGAGTTGGAATCAACATGAAGGCAGTGAAAATGGGTTGTTTATTTTTAGGATACAGGCATTGTGCTAGATACCTTTATATACCATATATACTTGAGTATAAGCCAACCCGAATATCAGCTGAAACACCTAATTTTACCACAAAAACTGCATTTTAAATGTACTGAAAAAACTCGCCTTATACTCACGTATATGCGGTACCTGCATTATTTTGTAACTGAAAGAAATCAAGATTTACTTTTGCCAAAGAATTCTAAAGACGATAGCTCACTTCAGTTTGGATGTTGACGGTGTGTGTGTTTATAAACGGACCTATTTTCAGAAGAGAAGCAACGAGGGAAGACCTTGATTGGCCTTTTTGAAATATAGGAAAGCATTATTTAAAAGTAGTCTGTGTGCTTTGGAAGCAGCACATTCTTAGTGCAAATATGTAATGATCTGCATTTATAATAAACAATAAGGAAAGCAACAAAAATCCATTAGAGAGCACTTATGAAACATTCAAGGTGGGTTAAGCAGAAAAAAAATCAGGGAAGTGGTTTTCTATCGGACTGGGACTCATGATGCTACAACCAGAGCCAACAGAATGACTCCATGCTTTTTCCATTTGAATACGATCTAGAAACAAAGCAAAGACATCTAATCAGTTTAAGAACATGCTGTGCTCAAGGCATAGGGCTATGAGCTCTACATCTATTTTTTTATTTTCATAATTTTAAACTTGTTGCTAGGCATTTCATCTGATAGATCAACAAATAGCTTAAAAGCAGCTATGCTTTAGCCCATTTGTTACCAATTGTGCAGATAATTTTCACATTTGCACTCAGAATATTTTTCTGGGAATACAATGAGTATCTTAATTATTTTAATAGTAATAATTTATCAGAGGCCATAAAGCTGGTAAACAGAAGATTTGAGGTAGAAACCCAGATGTTTGAATCAAGCAATGATAAGGATCCCCAAAGTTTCACAATAAGACCTACAGACCTAAAAAGGAAAGGTGGGAGACTTGTCATATTGTTGACCCTTCTCTTGTAGCCAGGTATCGGCATTTCTCATCAAAGTAGATCCATTCAGTAAGTCAATTGCAGTAGGAAAGGCATTTTTGCATAAAATTCTGTAAGTCTCATTTCCTTTCCACAAAGGAGAATAGAAACATTCTTTTTCTTGAATTGGCTGACATGCAGCTTTCTTAGCACCACTCATACTGTGCTCTTTCTTTTGTCTCTGTACAACAGACAGATACTAAGAGAAAGTTTCAGTTTGTCGTGTACCTTCTATGAAGTAGTTGTTTCAGCCCTATAGCTGACCTTACAAATCACAGTGACATATCAGATGCCATGTCTGGAATTGAATCTTGGCAGACGAATAGCGTGTGAACATTTTAAAAAACACAGGCTCTTGCTTGTGCTTTCATTCTAATCTAAGATGCCTTTTCCCTACTTTTCTACTTTTTAAAAAATCTAACTCACTCTCTCAACCTCCTTTTGGTTTTTCTAGTTACTCCAGTACTTCTTCTTTTCTTTGAATTTAAGTAGAGAAGGGATTTGAAGTTTATGTCTGCCGTTGTAAAGCCATTTATAGATTTCTCTCTTTTAGTCTCTGCTGTGGACCTACCCCCATCGAGTGCCCTAGGCCGTGCGCCTTATGGGAGCAGATGGCCAGGTTTTCCCTCCTGCGCACTGGTGGTGGGTTCCACTGCAGCCTCGTCTTCCCTGAAACCTGTGACATCAGTTCACAATGAGTCAACTAAGATTCAGAGACGTTCATTGCGAGTAGTGACAACAGTGACGGTCTCTCTAAAACTTATTCTCATTTTGTGTATGGAACTGCTTCCTATACAGATTAAAGTTGTTACAGTGCTAATTCTTAATCTTGATTTCATTTTTTACAGACTCTTTTATCAAGTCTTGTGAAACTGAATAGTTTGACCCTCGCCAGAAATTGCTTTCAGTTGTATCCAATGGGTGGCCCCTCTCAGTTTTCCACCATATATTCTCTCAACATGGAACACAATCGCATCAATAAAATCCCATTTGGAATTTTCTCAAGAGCAAAAGTATTAAGTAAGCTGAATATGAAGGTAAGTTTGGGTTTTCTGTTGGGGAGGGACACAGAAAGCACAACGGTTGACAGCATGCTTGCTAACATTTACGCTTCCTCGTGGTGGGGGCAAAGGGAGTCATGCCTTGCTGATGAAACCGCAGTCGGCAGTGTGTGACAGCCATGTGCTCCTGGGGAGAATGACGAGACGATCTACTCCTCTAAAAAGATACCATCTCAGAAACCCACAGGGGCAGTTCTGCCCTATCCCTTAGGGTTGCTGTAAGTCAGACTCGACGGCAGTGAGGGTAATAAGTGATCTACATGGAATGTTGTGGAGCTATTAGAAATAGTCTTCTAAAACAGCTAATGCACCGACATATTGTAGTCAAACTCTGCACAGATGACAAGGAAAACATTCTAAAAATGTTAAAGCATGTAATCTTCTCTCACAAATATTTTTAAGAACCCTTTTTGTTATGCTATTTAATGTGTTAAATGCTCCTACTCCTCATATATCAACTATCTTGTTATCTGAATTCTGCATTGTAGAAAATATGTTGACATGTCTGTTGGTAACAAGCACTGAATTGTGCTGTGCTAGGTGAGCGTTCCTCTGGCTGTGAATGATCTGTCGTAGTTTGGCAGTTACGTATTGATGTAATTTCACAGGTAGGCAATGGCGTAGCAGCCCTCCATTTTGTGATCAGATGTAGAAATCCTGTTTCCCCTAACGGTGATCTTCCCATAGCAACGGTGTCCTCAAGTGATTTGGTGTGTACGCCCGCACGCTTGCATGCGCGCGCGCGCACGCACACACACCACCTCCCCCACCTCCCCCAAATAATGCTTGTCTTAAGAGCCCTGATGGTGAAGTGGCTTTGAGTCATAAGGTCAGCAGTTTGAAAACACCATCTGCTCCCCTGGAGATAGATGGGGAGCTGCAGTCTCAGAAACTCACAGGGGCAGTAAAGTACTACCCTGCCCTGTAGGGTCACTAAGAGTTGATATCGACTCAATGGCAGTGAGTGTTTGAGTTGATGTTTATCTTTGAACATCAGAATCATGTATGGGTGTTTATTAGTTTTCATTTTTTTGTTATCTGTATTCCACAGTGCATGAGTTTTACATTTATGATAAGAAAAATATAGTGATTACAAAAAGAAATAAATGAAAAATAATCTAGCCCATTTTGTTCTGTTGTAGTGAATGAAGTTTAGGTCCAAGAGCAGATAGCTGATTTGACTGCACACCTCTGCCTTTGAGCGGATTCCAGCTCATAATGACCCATACATACGGGGTTTGCGAGGCGATAAATCTATAGGAGTAGGTAGGCTCTCTCACCTGGGCGGCAGCGGTGACTGTGAATTGCCAACTGTAGTGAGCATCTAGTGCTTATTCCCCAGGGAGTCTTTGGCTCACAGTCTAAATTTAAAACTTAGTAATTCACACTTGTTCGTAGATGTAGTGTTGTGTTGCAGCTCTTAGGATTATTTGAGGTATATAATAAGAGAACTAGTTGAAATTCAAGATAATCTTGTAATCATAAATATGAAATGTATTGTTACAAAGTTGGTTATGTGTGAGATTCAGTAGCAATAATGCCATTCATTCTTAATACTCAGTTTGTAATGACAGGCTCAGATACAGTGGTCCAGGTATTCATTAGTTTTGCCATGATAGACATTTTACGTAGTCCTGGTGTTACCATACTATGTTAGTTTCAAAAGGTTTGTTGTTTACAAGGAAATAAAAACAAAGCTTTGCATAGAGCCTTGCCTTAAGTTTTCTTTAATATCCTGACAGATGCTTGACAAAACAACTTCATGAAAGTAGGCAAAATAAAGTCTGACAGTTTTTCCTTACAGGCATTTTGTCTTATAAACATCAGTAATACATTTTTTTAAAACTATACTTTCTCCTACCATAACTTTGGGTACTTTGGCCATAAAAATCTTGCTTACAATAGGTAACATGTTGGAATATTTTATTAAAACAAATAGTTTAGACATGACTTGTTACTTCATGTATTAATTAAATGGGCAGGTAATCCACATGGCTTTCAAAAACAGAATATGCAGGTAAGAAACGATGACATAAAACGAAATCTCATCACTGTTAGCATTTTGACATGTATTACTGATACCTAATTGGAACTAACGGCTCCAATACTCCCAACACATGGAAAAGAATTGTTCTTATGGAAGTGTTTATGAGTGAATGGTGTAAGGCAGGAGCAGAGGTAGTGATATCCGCGCCAACACCTCCCCTCCCCCACTCCTCTCTAATCAGCATGGTTAGGTTCCAGACACCAGGATGCAAACATTGGTATGATTCAGAAATGGAAGATGATCACATTGTTACATACTGTCAGACCACCTCATCACATAACTATCAACTGGGCAGTCCTGGTCCAGCCAAATGGACACATCGGCTGGACTGTCACAGGCAGCTCCCTAGTGGTCCTTACTGTCTAATGCATGTCATTAATGAAAAAACTAGCCTGATAGGTGTTTTAAACTGTTGTTTTTAACAAGAAATGTTAAATAATGAGGTAGTTGATAAAGCAAGGAGTAAGTTTAATATATTAAACTATTTTGCACCATGTGTAAAGCTATGCCTTTTTATTAAAACAAAATTAGGATCATACTTCACTTAACTATTTCATATGCTTTTATTATTTAATATGACCATTTTCTTAAGAACTTTAGCTAGGATTATAAAAACTAATGGGATTTAATTAGCTAATGCTAATTAATTAGTTGTTTTGAGTTTTGCTTTTCTTCTCTGACTTGACTGCTGAGCGCCTCTGGGGTCACTGGGTTCATTTGCATGGCCATGCGAGCTCTATTTGGCTGTTTCTTTTGCCATTGTGCTCATATCTTTATTGGAGTTTTCACATTTATGCAGTGGCTTTTATCCGTTATTGTGAAAGAGGGAAAACACTACATTTACCACTAGGCTCTTTGAAATCTCAGGTGTGGCTTTGTATAGTATACTTTTCCCTTTTTATTATAGAATCAAAATAATGTATTAATCATGTGAAATTGTAGCGGCATAGGGTTTGTGTTTTCTACATTTAGGTATCAGAAAAGGGAATCAGGTGTTCGGTTTTAAGAATTATCTTTCTAAAGGAGAATATATTTTGGTTTTGTTTTTGTGGATTTTTGTCTTTAATATTTAATTTTTTCTTTGGTAGGACAATCAATTGACATCTCTTCCCTTGGATTTTGGAACTTGGACCAGCATGGTAGAATTGAATTTAGCCACCAATCAGCTCACAAAAGTCCCTGAGGATGTGTCTGGTCTTGTTTCTCTTGAGGTAAATATGAAAGAGCAACTGGAACTACTCAGACTCTTCCAGTTATCTGACCTACAAAATTACATCTGAAATGTGCAGTCTCTGTTTGGATGAATAACCTCTTTGGAAATCACAGACCTCCCTAAAACTTACAACCCGTTTAGGAGGATGAGGTGTAGATTTCATTAATCTAAGATTGATGCTTGTGAATCTTTTTGCCCGCTAAACAGATGATAGATTGGGTTGAGTGCAGTAAGGTATCTTTGAAAGTAAAGATCCCTAAAACATAACATCTTTTACTATATATTGTCTCCTTAGTACTCTTCAGGGTGCTGTACCCTGTCTGCCAAAGTGACCATGGATCCCTCGTCTGGGATTCAGAACTCTCCATCTGAAGGCTTCCTCTTACATTTCCATCCTAATTACCCACACAGTATGACTTTGTTACTAATTAAATAATAATTTTCTTCGTTAGTATGTATATTTCTAACTGTACACTCTGGAACGCCATCTTCTCGTCCCTTAATTTTACATGTAAAATTGTTTTCCAAAATTAAGATTCATTCAGTTGTCCCTGTGTGTTCAATCTTACTCCTCTTCTCTGGATTCCTAGAGTTTCATGTTTGCACCTCTTTGGATGAAAAAGCTTACTAATAGTAGATAGATAGATATATTTCCGATTTTTCTCCTATATTAATGTTTCAAAACACTAATTTATTTATACTTTTGTTATTTATAAATTCAAATAAAGTCATAAGCCTTGAAGCCAGGCAGATCTGGGTCCACTTCCAATTTTATCTCTATTGTTATGGGTTTATCCAGCTCGTTTCCTTACCTGTGGATTGTAGATAACAGTGATTACCCTATAGAACTGTGCTTAGGATAAAATGTCCAAATGCACACGAAACAGTCCAATGTCCTGCTAATATTAAACCCAGTGCATTGCAGCCGTTACGGTTTTCTTGGACGCACATTTATTCCAGTACGCTGTTAGTGCCAGTGGGGACTCACGATGTTCCTCTTCACAGTTATGTTTGAACCCATCTTAGAACCCTGTGTTAATCCATTTTGTTGAGAACTCATTTTCACTAACCTTCTACTTCACCAAGCATGATGTCCTTTTCCAGGGACTAGACTCTCCTGATATCATATTCACAGTACAGGAGATGAAATCCCTCCAAGTAGCATTCTAGTAATTTTTCCAAGACAGATTTGTTTGTTTCTGATAATCCATGCCACGAATACCATAAATCAAATGCATCAGTTATTATTTCTAATAACTATGGGTTGTATTTTTTTTAAGTTAAATGTTTTACCTAATTGGACATTACCCTCAATATTCACTGTTGTGGAAAATTAAAATTGCTTATGTTAAGCCACAGAATAGTGATTCTATAACTATTTCCTGAATTGACAAATGCTGTCGATATTTTCTCCTAGGTTTTAATATTATCAAACAACCTTCTGAAGAAGCTTCCCCATGGTCTGGGAAACCTTAGGAAGTTAAGAGAGTTGGATCTAGAGGAGAACAAATTGGAATCCTTGCCCAATGAAATTGCTTATCTTAAGGATTTACAGGTAAAATACTTTGATTTACAATTGTATGATTAAATCTTTGGACTCCATTCCAAATTGCTTGTATTCTTTAAGGAGTGGGTATAATTCTGAGATAAGAGTTTTCATTTAAGTCATTGGCAGGGCTGAGTTATATGTTCAAATTTGGGGGCTTCGAAAAGCTCATGGAAACATTCAATTATCTTTTTTTTGCCCCCAACAGGTTTTTTTGGCACTATTGTTCCCATATCATACAATTCAGTAGTTCAAATCCATCAAGAAGAGTTGTACAATCGTCACCACAATAAGTTTTAGGTCACTTTCTTCATTCTTGTCCTCATTATTATTATCTCCCCATTTCCCCCAACCTTCCTTGCCACACCCCAAATTCTGTTATCTTTTGAGTTAATTTCTCTACAAACTTTGTGAAGCATTTTCTATAATCTATCTTTTCTTGACAAGTGAAATTTTGGAGAGAAAAATCTACAAATTAACACAAAGTATAATCTACAAATTAATAATTCACAATTTATTGTATTGTTTAGTAGATGTACAGTTTTAAGTATGCATCAGTTATAGGAGATCTATATGTAACTGTCTTTTATTTTGTTGATCTTTTAGAAATTAGTCTTGACAAACAACCAGTTGACCACTCTTCCTCGGGGCATTGGTCACCTTACCAATCTTACACATCTAGGCCTTGGAGAGAATCTACTTACTCATCTTCCTGAGGAAATTGGTATGAACCCTCTGAGTGCTGACTTTGTGCTGATGCCGGTCTCTGACGTGCTTACGCTGTGTTTCTGATGAGCACGACATACTTGTTTTTCTAAATTAAGGTCATAGCAGACTCAATTTCTTTTTTTAATTGAGCACCACTTTAAATATTTATCCTAACACCCCATGAGAGATTTTATTTGATAGTGTTTCTAACACTTTTTATATGTAAACTAAATTTAAAATAATTATATTTCTTCCAAATTTAGAAATTACCTAAGCTTGAATTAATTTAAAATATTTTCATATTACTTTATATAATCAGCTGATCATTTTTGAATTTTAAGTAGTACAAGCCGCAATCTCGTTTTTTTTATTTTTTATAAAGAGTTAGTTCGTTGTTGTCACAGAATAAGTAAGAGTATTGGTGCTTAAATTGGTCATTCCATGTGTTACTATTTTGTCTGATGTATATATACCATGTTGTCCCAGAGGCACTATAGAATTAGTGGTTAAGAACAGATCCTGTAATAAAATAGTATCCAGCCCTACTCTGTACTGGCCTTGTGAATTTGGATAAGGTACAAAATCTCCAAGCCTCAAGTTTCATATTTGTTAAATAAAAATGAAAATGGTAACTTCTCATAATGGTTGCATTGAAGATAAAATAATATCTTAAGGAAAATCAATTCATTACTTGCTAGCTGTTATTTTATTTGACTTTTGCCTGCTACTGCCTAATACTTTAAATGTTGAATTTTAAATGTGGACGACGCATGGGTAGCTTTGCATTGGTGTTCCTAGTATATTCATCCAGCCTCAAACAAGTCATTGAGACATTTGACTAAAGTACATTGTCCAAAGACATCTTAGAAGGAAAATTTAAATATTGCATAAATTGGTTTTTAACGTATAGCCAATTATGTGTTAATTCTCTTAGTAAAGAGGCTCCTTGTACATTGTTAATTATTACTATGAGGCTGTCACATTGCCTACAAGAGAAAAGTCATCCTAGTCACTGACTAGATAATAATCTCATTTTTGGAGCTTTGAAAAGATGTTGACGTAAGCTGTCCTACAAGCTGTACTACAGAATCTTTGGTGTTGGCGCACATGTGTGTATTTTTAAATCACCAAGCTTGAAAGCTTACGATAAAGGAAGAATTCCTTTTATTTTGGAAACAGTATTAAGAAATGGTTTTCAAACTTGTTTTCATAAATCACCAAAGCAGCTTTAAAAAATACTGGTGCTTAAGTTGCAACCCCAAATTCTGATTTCATTGATAAAGGCATGACGTGAACATCGGGATTTTCTCAGTAGCTCCCAGGTAGGTTTTGAGTGGAGAAGGACTCGGGCTTGGCAGTGAGAGGGAAGGCCCTGTGCGAGTGGGTTGACTGACACGGTGGCTGTGAGTGAGCGGGCCCACGCAGAGCAACGAGCGATGGTGAGGCAGTGTCTCCCGCTGTTGCGCACAGGTTCGCTGTGGGCCGGAACTGACTTGCTGGCTCTAACAACACGCAGCAAAGGCTGAGCTCCAGGCCACCGAGAGTTGTGAAGCTCTCTACAGAGAGAGATATGCAGAAAGGTATGGTCAGAGTATACAGTGCCCAGCTTAGTATTTCATCTAGTTGAACTTAATAAACAGCAGCAGTGTCTTCTTTTATATCATAATTCGTTCTCTTTTTTGAAAACAGGTACACTGGAGAACCTAGAAGAATTGTATTTGAATGACAACCCTAACCTGCATAGCCTTCCCTTTGAGCTGGCGCTCTGCAGCAAGCTTTCCATCATGAGCATTGAGAACTGTCCACTCAGTCACCTTCCACCGCAGATTGTTGCTGGGGGGCCTTCTTTCATCATCCAGTTCCTAAAGATGCAGGGTCCCTATCGTGCCATGGTCTGACATAATCCCCTGGTCCCACACACTGTTCCAAAATAGACTGCCATTAATGTTTCATATCTTTATCTGTATCTATTTATGTAGATAATGATAGGTATGGCAGATTTATAAAGGCTGCATTATGTGTTTCTGCTAATAGAGGAATCATAGCCATTTAGTTGTTTTTTTTAAATTCTGTACAAAAGCTTATATAAGTTTTCTTTGCTGAACTTGATGGATGTTTTTTCTCGTGTAATCTTATATGCCAGTTTGCTTAAAACATTTGCCAACAAATTTAAGAAGTTATTAAGTGTAAGGAGCAGAGGTAGTATAGCTAGATATACTTTCTCTTGGGAAAAATGATGGGAATTTTGTTGCAACTTTTCATATACACTTTCCCCTTCCCAATTGTCGTATCTTTATAGTATCAGAGACCCGGAGGTAGAATTTTTCTTTAACTTATTTTGAGATTTGAGATTTAAATTTTATATATTGTTTACAGTCAGAGTAAATCACTGGATTATTTTTTGTTATGTTTTGATTTGCTCTGTTTTAATCAATCAAGTCTAGAATTTATATCCTGCTGACGAATTAGGATCAGCTGGTTTAAATATCAAAAGCTATTTGCTTGGGGGAAACAGCTGGCAAAGTGAAAAGATGCAGTTAACCGTTCCAGAACTCCTTCCATTGATCAGTGTGAGGCAAAAATCTTGAGTGATTTTTGGGTAGGGGGAGAGATGGGTACTAAGACCATTTCTAGTATAAATACCTTTTTCTTAAGCTTAGAGGAACCAAAACTTCTAGTGAAAAGTTTTCATTTCTGGAAGTTGCAGATCCACACAAACTAACAATTTGAGGGGGGAAAATCACATTCTATATATGTATATACAATGCTATATAGATATGTATTTATTATATCATAAACTACAATAGGTAACTTTTAAGGATTTCTCCCTATCCTTGTACAATGAAATGAATGTTTTTCTTTAAACACTGCAATGTATGTACGTTTCAAGGTTATTTAACAGTGTGCTATGGTTTTATATCTTGACTTGCCTTGTACTTCTTTCAAGTTTGGAATATCTGCGTCTAAGCACAATATCCTCCCACTGTGCTGTCTTGCTGCTGATCTAAATGCACTTTCCCCACGTGTGGGGCACTGCTTCCAACAGTCCAGTTCAGTACATTCGTTTTCGTCTCCTCTCTCCGTTCTTGGCACTTGTTATTACAGTTCTTGAAAAGAGGCGCAGTGCACAGCAGCCTTGTTGGTTGTTCAGTGAAGCTGTCAGATGTGCATGTGCTATTTGGTGTATTTTCTTTTGCTTTACTGCTTTTAAAGGCCAGCAGTATTGTAAGTGTGCGGCCCTTATACAGTACTCTGACTTTTGGTAGTATTGGTCTAAGTCAGTTTAATCACTGAAGAGGCTCAAAGAACAAGTACATTCTAGACATCATGCTAAAAAAAATTTCCCTATAATGATTAAGCATAATTATATATTGCCTCTTATTTTTTGGCCAATCAAATGGACATTGTGTTTTAAACAACAGATTTTTAATTGGGGCTATAAAATATTGAGATACAAATTTGGAGTGTTGTTTTTATTTTCCCTTGGCATAAAAATTCAGAACTAGGTTTTCGGTTGAACCGATCTTCTTAATTGGAGTTTTATAAGAAGCAATGTGGAAAGGGAAGGCAGGTGAAGATATAAATCCCTAGGATGCTTAAATGTGCTGTAAAACTATTGTAGATGTCACTGGATCTTACCAAGTAATATCCTTCCTTCTTTTTCCCATCTACTGTGGCTTTTCAGTTAAGATTTTGTTTATAAAAGAAATTCGTTTATCACAGCTCTACCTAGAGCTCTCGTGTGTGCGTTTTTTTTTTAAATCTCATATCCAGGTGTGTTTAAATATTAAGGTGATAGAACATGAATTTAAAGTCAGTTGCTGTTGACTTCTTGAAAAATACCATATATACTCGGCCGAATATCAGCTGAGGCACCTAATTTTTCTACAAAAATGGCATTAAAAAGGTGCTGAAAAACTTTGCTTATACACGAGTGTATACAGTGAGTATGGTTGTTATTTCTTGAAATGAAAATCGATATGGTTTCTAAAATATTTTGGTTCCCCTGCATTGACTTACTACATTTTTTACAGCAGTGCAAAGCGACCCCAGTCTTAAATGCAGAAGGGATGCTCCACGCACACACCGTGTTGGTAAAGAGTTATAAAAATGTTTGAGGAGCCTGAAACAGACGGCCTCTCTATGACTCCCACCTTCACTGCTACTCCTACTAAAATGTGAAAATAAACTCTAGTTAGGGTGTCTTTGTGACAGCAAGATACTTAATGTGTAAGTAGTGAAATTTATGAGGAGACTCAAAAATATATGGGTAAATGGAGTGAAAAGATCCTGGAGTTTTTTCACAAACATTTTGAAGCCCCCTTGTACTGAAGGCTATTGTTGGGTGTCTATATGCCAAGTTTGACGGGGAAAATAGTTTCCACTGCTTAGAGAAGTCAGACCTGGACCATTGGGTCTGGGCTTTGCAGGCCGTGCAGTGGACCACAGTGGACAGCTGAGTGAGTCAGCATGTGTTACAGGTTTGCAACGGGTGAAGAAAAGCGTCTGGAGGAAGTGCTTCCTCTGCCTTCGCCCCAAGTGCTCAGGAAGCTAGTGGCAGCTTAAAGTGCTCGGGAGAGCCCACTTTTGTGCCAGTTGTTAAAGCTTCACCATAGCGCTCCTAATAGCAATCAAATAATATTTGCATAGCGTGCCAACCTGTGTAGACTTTAGGAGTAGTCCTTATAAGGGTCTGTCTTGTAAAATCTACTTGGAATCTGTGGGTCCTTTAACAGAGATTACTTAAAATCACTCATATTCTGTGTGCGACCTAATTTACCCTTTTTGGTAGTGATATTTGTGTGGAGAATTTAACCTTCCGCAGGTCTGTTGGGGCTTAATATCCAAGCAGCTGTAAGTCTGTCCGTCTAGGTAGCACTCCAAGACCTAATGTTCACTATTAAAAGGGATGTTAAATGGATGGTTCAAACGTCTCTAAATCGTAATGTTCAACTGAAAAGCATGATTATATCATTTTTCTTCATTTAATGTTTTGCTTTTTTCCCCACCCACTTCATAATCTAGTATCAGCGAGTTGAGAAAGCGCTTGGCTTTGCGAAGAAAGCAGCAGCCTTTTGTGTTGTGTAGCCAGTGCTGCCCTCCAGTCGGACTGTAATCTGCCTGTCAGACCGAGTTACCGGATGTGGGGTCATCTGCACCACACACGGCATGCAAGGCAGTTAGGACAGCACAGAAAGGACAGTCGGGAAGCAGCATTTACATGGGGTTTCTCCCAGCAGAGGTCAGTTTGCCGCTGCCGCTGCTGCTGGCACAGGCTTTGTGCTGTGGTAAATACTCAGCCATCCTGGAGCACTCTCCAGAGCAGCAGGTGTAAACAGGCTTCAACACCACATTTCTAACTGCAATTATGTTGTCGATTATTTTGCCTAGGGGAGAAGAAACCCTTTCTAGTAAGTCATTCTTAATATATTAAATACGAAGATATTTAATATAAGTAATGAAATATTCTGACATGGAGTGTTTTAACAGGCGTGTAATCCTAAGTGTAGCGTGAGTACATCTTTAAGAGCCTCTGAGTCGTGAAAATGCAGATGTGAGAAACATGGTTTTTCACTCTCCTTTAATCTTCCGGAAAACCTTGAAACAGCAAATGGCAGTCATCAACTGTCCAAAAGCTAAGTGTGAAAGGAAGTATTTTCCATCAGGAAAAGCCAGAGCTGCAACCACTGGGTCTGAGAGTCCGAGGCTGTAACTGTGGGCGCAGAGCCGGGGCGAAGCACTGGCTGGCTCGAGCTGCTGACCTTGCCTAGCCGAGAGTGCAGCCAAGGCTTCCATATGCGGCCAACAGTACCCTTCGATACAATGGTTTTAACTTACTGTTTTACAGAAACCCCAAACTAGTTTCTAAAACATACTATTGAGAGTCATGACATGAACAGACATTCTCAGTGCAGCAAGTGTTCGCAGTCGCAGGAAGATGAAAACCCTAAACGACTGCCGGTGGAGACTGGATAAAGGCCCCGGCGCGCACACAGTGGACTACGAGGCATTGCTAAACAGTAGCGATGAACCCGTGGAGTGCCTCATGACCTGAGTGGGCTTAAGGAACCGAGTGAAATCAGTCAGTCACACAAGGACAAATATGAGAGCATTTCTAAAAGGGGAAAAACATGAAAACCTTTGACAGCAAGGGAGCATACCTTAGAGGTTGCCCTGGGGTGGGGGGGGGCAGAAAGAGGGTCAAGCGAAGAGCTAGGCGTTGACAGGTGCTAACGGGTGAAAGGGAAGAGGAGGCCCGAGAACAGAAGTCAAAAATTGTGTAGAGAGTAAATTAGGATCTTGGGTTAGTAGTTGAAGCCATCGAATACCAAGTTGATCTGAAATGCAAATTCCCCTTCTAACAGTAAATTC
Organism: Tenrec ecaudatus; assembly: GCF_050624435.1. Classification (NCBI taxonomy): domain Eukaryota; kingdom Metazoa; phylum Chordata; class Mammalia; order Afrosoricida; family Tenrecidae; genus Tenrec; species Tenrec ecaudatus. The sequence goes on from NC_134545.1 coordinate 94,882,299, forward strand.
ACCTTTGGGGGAACCCCCCCGCAGAGCCCTGGGGGCCCTGTTGGAAAGTGTCCAGCAGCCATCGGTAAGGCTGACGATGGGTGCACAGCCACCAGTCAATCACAGGACAAACAGGAGACCAGCGGCAAATCCACAGCAGGAAGTTGTGGCTGGAGGGAGCCCAGAAAGATTTGCTGTGCATTGGAATTGAGTCTGTGGTAGTGGGTTTTTCAATTGAGTCAAGAACCAAGTGTTTGCAGTTTTAGCAAAATTCAGGCCTAGGAAGAGAATGAGTGGAAGAATCACAATTCTAAAAGACACTGAAAATACTCTGATTTGGGAAAAAAATGCTAATGTGAAATACAAAATTAAATGATTAGGATGTTGATAACATTTTTTACCATAAATTATTTAGATTTAAGTTCATGTGTCATTTTTCTAACATTTTTAGAATGGAAAATGTTCACCATAAATTACCAGTGCAGTAATGCCTGAAGGAGCTTCAGAACAAATGTTGAGGAAGAGATCATGCGTGAGGGTCTTTAGAAAGTTGGGTGAGGAGGGAGTGAAAAGAATGGAATTTTCCCATGAACTTTTGAAGCCGCTTCTGATGAGAAATGCTACCTAAAATGCCTAATCTTTCATATTAGGCATTGCAAATGTCTGACTTAAAATTCTTCACTCGAATGAATAATTGTACCTTTATTTTAAATTCCTTCTTTCAAATTACAGCTAAGAACGAATTCTTGGATTTTTGTCGAGCCATTTTTAATCACTGCTTTTGACCATTGGAATCTATCATTTGAATGTAACAGTTCTAGCGAGGGGGCAGGCGGGAGCATTGCAAGCTCATGGCTAAGCATCAACATGGCCGTAGATTTTACGGCAGAGGTAGCACTCCGGATACTGGGCGTTAGCCTTTGCAGCTCTAAAATGTGCTCTTACGTGTGTGTCTAGCTACATAAATCTGGGAGAAGGGCTTGTCGTAAAAGCAGAAAGGTGAAAGCAAAGTGACTAACTTGCCTTCCACTCAGGAGAGGTACCAATCTGTTAAGAAGTTCTCTGTGATTTTTTTTCTTATGTGGGGGTGTGTGTGTGTCATGTTTTACAGGAATTTCTTACGGATTCCATATCTTTAAACTAGCACTATTCCTTGGTTTAATGCTAAATACTTAAAATGTATCCCTTCTTGTCAAACACAACCTACAGATGCATATGCATACAGGTCATAATCTTGTGGAATTCACACCTATTTGAATAATCTACTTTGACAAATTACAAATGGCTAACCCTATTGAGTCTGATTTTCCTAATCTCCCAAGCACCTCCTAGGCATTTGAGAATCTCTCTTTTTTAAAGTACTGATAAACTCTGATTACTGTTGTTGTCATTAGGTACCATTTAGTGGGTGGGGCCATAGAGGCCCTATGCGCAATAGGATGAAGCAGTGCTGGTCCCTTGCCCCTCACATAGTTTCCTGTGCTTGAGCTCCTTGTTGCAGCCTCTGTGTCAATGCATCTGCGTTTCTGTTGCCCCTCTACCAGGCATGATGCCCTCCAGGGCCCGGTCTCTCCTGATGACATATCCAAAGTATGTAAGATGAAGACTCGCCAAACTTTCCTCTACGGAGCACTCTGGTCATTCTTCTTCTAAGACAGTTGGCGTTTGGGGCATTCTGATAGCACTTTCAATATTCTTTGTCACCTCCATAATTCAAATGCATCAGTTTTCAGTTTGACTTTCTTGTTCAACGTCATATGCGTTGAGGCAACTGAAAATACCATGACTCGGGTCAGGTGTGCCTTAGTTCTCGAAGTGACGACCTTGTTCTTCAACACTCTACAGAGGTGAAGCAGATTTGCCCAAGGCCTGAGTATTGACTGTGGATCTAAACAATGAGATCCTTAACAACTTCAGCTTTTTCTCCATTTATCACGATCTTTATCGGCCCAGTTGTGAGGATCTGGGTGTTCTTTACATTGAGTTGCAATCCACACTGAAGGCTGCAGTCTTTGATTTTCATCAGTAGGTGCCTCAAGTCCTCTCTACTTTCAGCGAACAAGATGGTGTCATCTTCATGTTCAGCAAGCACATCACAGACGTAGTGATTCTTCCTCCAACTGTAATGCTGCACCCTGCTTCATACAGTCCAGCTTCTCGAATTACCTGCTCAGCAGAGATTGAACAAGGATGGGCAGAGGATACAGCCCTGATGCCTTCCTTTCCTGGTGAAACCACGCAAGAGTCCCTTGTTCTGTTTGAATGACTCAAAAAGTGCCCCTACTTTCTTAGGGTCACACGCAAAAACGGAATGCAAGTTTGTCTAATTTTCTGTTACTTTTCTCAAGGCATCGTTTCTTATTGCAGTGTCACTGGGTGTGATTGTAGGTAAGATACCAGAGAATCAAGTTTTGTTTTTATCCACGCCAACATGAGATGTATTCTGTGTACATAGCCTAGTTTGATTCTCTCCATGGAGATACCACTACTCCCGAATTTCTAGTTCATTTGAAGACAGTTAGTACATGTCAACTTGGGAAATAGGGCAGTCCAAGAAATTAGTTCAAAGGAACACCCCCTTAGTTGGATAAAGTAAGAAGATACAAAGAGTGTTTAAAGTTATCTGGCCAAAATATAGCGCATGGAGTCCCAGGCGGCCTCCCTAAAGCAGGTTCTTTTGACTCCCGCGCTGACTCTGAAAGACTGTATGCTTCCTTGTGAATACATGCCCCTCTGTAAGTTCAGTGTGTGTGGGAGTGGGGTGGGGTAGGGGGGCTGGAGGGGATGTTGTTTAGAGCTGTATGAACAGTAACTACGGATGGGGGCCTGCTGGCCTGTCAACTTGATCAGCTGAAGCTAATCCAGAGGTACAGGCATGGAGGGACAGGCTTTACATCCAGATTGTATTTACAGCCAAGACCATAGAAGCCAGCTGGCCTACAACATAGATAAATCTAAATGGATGTGATCTCCGTTGTCTCTTGTGGTTTGGATGACAGATATTTATGCATTCAAAGTGTGGGGATTTTTGGGTAGAATCAGGCTTGAAGAAACAATGTTCACCCTGCAAATCTCTGCGCACTCACCCCAACACGCATTGATCTAAGTGTAGGATTTAGATCTGACACGTCATACTCTGACCACGTGAAACGTGTTCTGGAATCCCTCACTCACCATTGATTTGAGCTCGCTGTACTTTGTCCTCATTTCTAAGATGGGGATGATGGCAGTCCTAACAGCCTTGTGACGATTAGTGAGTTAACCTTTGGGAAGTGCCTCCAGTGAGCTATTGTTACCTTCATCATCCTCTTGAGCAGAGAAATAACATGATTTAAGTATCTTTTCTCTTGAGAGCGTGAGGTGGTGTGAGGAGAGCAGGGGACTGGTAAGGAAAGGATGGGAGGCAGGAGACTCGTTAGGAGGCAGCTGCAGTAAGGAGAAGGTGGTGGCTTGGATCCAGGGATTTGGGGCACTCGTGAGAGGTAGGCAGGTTCTAGAGAGATTTCTGAGGCCAAATTTCCTGTGAAGGTGCGAGAACGATGCCTCCAAGGGGTTTGTTTGGCCTGAGTTCCTACACGGGTAGAGATACCATCAGCCTTTCTTCTTTAAACTTTTTATTGTGAATTGGGTAAAAGTTTACGAGCTGCTATTTACCATTCAAGGATTCACACCACTTTGGTGTCATGGGTTTCAGTCCCCATAATGTAACCTCACCATGATCACCACCACCAACAGACTGTAACACATCACTTTTTGCCTGTGTTTCTCACTTCCATGCTTTTTCCTTTCATCATCTTTCTAAACTCTATCCTTGGAGAGATGTTGCCTTGTTAAAAAAAATGGATTTTCCTAAAGAACATATACATCCCTAATGTTATTGCTTTTCCTTATAGACTTGTCTAAGGTTTGGCTTAAAGGATAGCAGTCAAGAGATCAAAGGATGCACTGCATTGGGCAAGTCTGCTGCACACGGCTTCTTTAAAGTGTTGAGTGAAGAAGGAGGTTACTTTGAGAACTAAAGTGGGCCTGACCCAAGCCATGGTATTCTCAGCTGCTTCAAAAGCATGTTAAAATTGGATATTGAGTAAAGAAAACAGAAGAATTGATGTGTTTAAATTACAGTGCCAGTGCCAGAAGACTCCTGGAAGAAGAACAGTCAGGATGCTGCTTAGAGGCAGGGACGGCAAGACTTTGTCCCATGTACTTTGGACACGTTGTCAGGAGAACAGTCAGGATGCTGCTTAGAGGCAGGGACGGCAAGACTTTGTCTCATGTACTTTGGACACGTTGTCAGGAGAACAGTCAGGATGCTGCTTAGAGGCAGGGATGGCAAGACTTTGTCTCATGTACTTTGGACACGTCAGGAGAACAGTCAGGATGCTGCTTAGAGGCAGGGATGGCAAGACTTTGTCTCATGTACTTTGGACACGTTGTCAGGAGAGACCAGTCCCTGGAGAAGGACACATATTTGAAAAAGTAGAAGAATCGTGAAAAAGAGGAAAGCCCTCAACAAGGTGGACGGGCACAGTGGCTGCAACAATAGGATCAAACATAAGCACAACTGTGAGGATGGCGCAGCACCAAGTGCTGTTTTGTTCTGTTATCCACAGAGGGGGTAACACCACCCCCCCCCCAATAAAGAAAGAAACCTAAGTGGGAATAAGCTCCTCTGGGCAGAGCTTTCATAGTGCACATCCCCCCCCACCCCCCCAGGTGAGCATCGAGCAACTCGCTCTGAGCTAGTGCACCCAGTGGTGTCACCTGGAAGCTTCTCTTTGGTCACTGAATTTCATAAAAGCAGTTTCGTTCAAACTTTGTTTTTTGTGAGGACCAATTTAAGAAAACAGCATGTGGCTGTGAAATTTTGTTTCTTGCTCTGGAGTAAAATGCCACAGAAACGGTTGTGATGTTGAGCACAGCTTAAAAGGACAGCATTATGGGAAAAAAGCGTACGAGTGGTTTTCTTATTTCAAAAAAACCTGAAATGTCAGTTGATGCCAAACCTTGTTCTGTACACTCATCAACGTCCTGTACTGGGGAAAATGTCGACAGAATTTGTCCACCTCTGCTCAAAACACTGGCAAGGATGACGGGCCATTGACGATGGGGACGTGATGAAGACTTGGGAAGGAGAAGGGTTGCTGTGAAATGTGTCCCTCTGGTTCTGACCGAGCAGCAAAAGGACATCAAATGGGAATATTCCATTCTGAAAGAACAGTTCTGAAGCAACCCAGACTTTGACCCCCCCAATTCATGTGCTATTCTTACAACTCCAAAAGGAAACATCAACCAAGCCAGTGGAAGACGCTATTGTCACTTCACCCCCCAAAAAACTCAAGTGAAATCAAAGATCGAGATGATGCCCCCCCTCCTTATATTCTAATGTAAGGGGGTTAATGCCTGTGAAATCTATCCCACCAGGTCAGACTGTTCAGCTTTCTATTTAGAGGTTCTGAAAAGATAGCGTAACAGCGTGCAGTACAAATGGCCTGATTGGTGGCAGACGGGGGACTGGTTTCGCCACCACAGCAATGCATGCAGCCATCTCACTGAGCCCGTTTTTTGGCAAAAAGCAGCATGCCTATCTTGCCCCACGCACCTCACTCACCTGACCTTGCTCCATGAGACCTCTTGTTTCTGAGAATGCAGAGGGATGTGAAAGGACCGTGTTTTGACAAAGTAGAAAAAGTGAAGAAAAACGAGGGAGGTGCGGTCAAGCCATCCAAAGAGATGAGTTTGAAAAATGTTTCCAAGGATGGAATCACAGATTGACAAATGGATGAAGTGTAAAGCAGAGTGCTTTGAAGGTGATAAAGGTTGTTAAACAATTTTCAATACATAGATTTAGAAAGGAAAAAAAACCCCAGGTCTTTTGGGTGCCCCTTTGTGGAGTAGTCACAAGTCAGAACGGACTGGATGACACTTAACATTTGGCTTAAAATTAATTGAGCTGTAGGGATGAGGTCATTCCCAGACCTCAGGTGACAAAGGGCCATATTCCCGAGGGTCCATCCGTCTCCATTTGATGAGTGAACCTGACTTTTAAAAAGTAATGTTGAGTTTCCGCCCACACCTTCCTCACCCTCGATTTGAGGACTTCTGTAACCTCATTCTGAGCCCTTGGTAGCGACAGCCTCAGGTCATGGAGATGATGTTCCCGTGGTTCACGAGTCCGGTGCACTACTGGTTTCCACGTGTCTTCTTTCCTCTGAAAGGGAGGGGCCAATAGTGAGGAGCCATCAACTTTTAACTTTCCCTAGTAGCATTGTTTATTGTTTGTTTTTATAAAGTGTATGTTATGATGAGGTGAGTTCATGGAAGTAGACAGCACTGGTTTCCTGGCTATGAAACTATTACTCTGAGAATGTCATACTTTGACGATATCACTGACGTTTAAGACTGCAACGAGAGAGCGTATTTGGTCACATCTAATTAGTTATTTCATGTGAACATTGTTTTTTTGTCCAGACTTCTCTGAGGAAAACAGAAAAGGCTTCCCCATCTATGAAATGACTGGGGAAGGCAACCAGTTACATAAAATTTGAAGCTGTTTTTCCTCATTTTACATCATCTTACATCAGCAAATGAATGGCTGGGAAGCTTACTTCACCATCTTTTTATGGTTAAGTCTACCTTGAGGAGGCAGCTCTTGCCCAGTCGTATTTTAGTACCTTCTAACTGAAGAACTCATTTCCTGGCATTACATCAGATATATAATGTTCTGCCATTTCTAAGACTCATAATGGTTAACTAGTCGTTATTATGCCATAGGCACTATGTTAAGTACCTAACATTCATCATGTCACTTAATTCTCACCACAGGAAACCCATTAGTCTTAGCTTATAGATGAGAAGCCAAGGTTCAAATAGGTTAAGCAACCTCCATATGGGCACAGAATAAAAAAATGCACTCCCTCCCCAGGGGACGGACAACAGAAACTGCGGGAAAAGTGAGACAGCGGTTGCTGTAAGATATGAATATAATAATAGTTTATAATTTATCAAAGGGACATGAGGCGGGGCTGGAGGGAAAAAAAGAGGAGCTGATATCAAGTGCTTGGTAGAAAGTAAATGTTTAGAAAATAATGATCACAACATATGTACAATATACTTGCTACAAGAGATTGCTAAAAGAGCTGTAAGAGTACCCAAGAAAATTTTCTTTTAATTAAAAAAAAAGTAGAAGCAGCAGAATAAACTCTTAAAGTCTCTTTGAATCGGCCATATGAAAAAAATCTTGAATTCTTAAAGAATTTAAATTCCTAAGTGGCTGCTCATTGGAGTCAAGAAATAATAAGACCCTGAAGTTTTTGGTACTTCTGGACATCAGAGCTCTAAAGTCAATTTTCTGCTTAGATTTATAAATTTTGAAAATGATTTTAGGAGGAATCATATAGATAATGTATGTGTGGGGTGGTGGTGGTAGTTAGGTGAATATTGTTCTATTTAGCCTTAGGGATATTTTTATATGAAGATCCCTGAAATAAATGAATCAGCCCAATTCAGTTAATTTAATAAGATTCTCTGCTGTACTGCCTATTTCATGTTTTCCCAGAATCAGTGACTTGAATCCATGTACATATTATTCTTATACTGGAAACATGGTTAGCCAGGATCTCCGGTGGACAGGGCTCAGATCTTCAAAAAACAGTTTTATTGACATATAATTCACCTATCATACACTTAAATCATTCACTTATATCAAAGAGTTATATAATCGTCACCACAATCAGTTCTAGAGCATTTTCTTCCTTCTACTCATGATTAACACCCTTTTCCCTCCAACCTCCCTTCCGATGCCCTCAATAAACCATTTACCCAGTTACTGTCGAAAGATTTACCTGTACTGGATTTAATATACTGGAAAACACAAAAATTTAAACAGCAAAAAATAAATACTAAACAAAATAAATGAGAAAAGCAGCAATAGAAAAGAAAGCAACGCAATTTTCCCAGTTTCAAATGGGTCAAAGGGAGATCAACTGATCAGGTTTTACCATTTAACCTAATTACATCTGCTATACTCGAGTTGACAATGCTGTCGGTCTGAGAGCAACTGTTCACATCCTTCAAGGATGTTCAGAGGTGATTCACCTGAGGCTTAATCCATGTAGGGCCGCTGCAAATGGGTGTTGGGTTCCTACAGTCACCCAAATCCTTCTGCAAATCAGGCACAGAGCTTCATGGAGCCAAGCTTGCTTTCTTGGAAGGTCTTTGCCCAGAGAAGCAATGAGAGCCGGCAGAGGCTGGGACTGCTGGGAGCTGTCGGGAAGGCGGAGTCCCTCTGTTGCAAGCTCTGACCAGCTCCAGTGATGGGGACTGGCGAGTGGGCCTCTTGGGCAGTTGGTGCCATGGGTGAAGAGGCGCGAGGGGAAGACTGGATCCACATCTATGCTTCAGGGATTGAATTCCGGCTGATCCTCACCACAGTAAACGAAGGTAGGGCCTCCTCCCCTTGTCCTCTTAGCCTGGTGCTCTCAATTAACCTTATCAATGCTGAGTCAATGAGCCTCCTGGGATTCTGAGGCTGCTATGTGAAGGACACACTGTCATGTTCCCGGTATCTCTGGGAAGCATGCACAAATGCATCCGATCAGAAGGAAACAGACCAACTTAACATGAGCACGAGGGAGGAATCTTCCACGAAAAACTTAAAAAAAACATTTTATTGGGAGTTCTTCCAGCTCTTGTCACAATCCACCCATCCATCCATTGTGTCATTACCTTTGTGCGCCTGTTGTTGCCATCACCATTTTCAAAACGTATTCTTTCTCCGTGAGCCCCATTTCCCCCTTCCCCTCTGCCTCCCTCATGAACCCTTGATAATTCATACATTGCTTTTCTTTTTAATGTCTTACACCAACCGCCGTCTCCCTTCACCCACCTGAGGGGGTGATATATCGATCATTGTGATAGGTTCCCCTTCATGAAAAACTATTTTGAAAGAATTGTTCTTCCAAAATGTCACTGTCATAAAGAACAGCTATGGAAATGATCCAAATTTAAGGCATTTTTAAAGACTTGCCAAATGAATGAGCTATCTGAGCCTAGACAGACTTCGGGGAGAAAAGATACATAAATTATTGGGTCAGCTGACAAAACAAATGTAGTGAAAAAGGAACGTGGATTCACAGAAGCTGGTAGCTGTTTGGTAGCTATACAAGAGAACACTGTTGCTCCATTTTGGAAATACCCACTGATGTGATGTAGGGGTGACGCGCTATACCATTCAACTTCCCTTCAAAGGATGTTGAAAAGTGTTCTGTGGGCACAGGTGTGTGTGTGCACATGCATGTACGCAGAGAGTTGTGTGGCACAGATGTGTGTGTGCACATGCATGTACGCAGAGAGCAAATGAACAGGCAAATGGGGTACCATCACGGCAGTAGGTGAATGTGAGTAAAGAGTAGATGAAAATTCTTATATTAATTGTTCTGTAGCTTTGTTATAAGCTTAATAAGCAAGTTTAAAAAATGTACCCACCATTTTCCTGACAGATACACAAAGAAATATTTTAGCTAACTAAAAAAAGTAATTTTCATTGATTTCTTGACTGGAAACCCAAACGATTTCAAGTCTGGAAAACAGCAGGTTTCTAGTTTGTGACAGAAATCTCTTTAAGGCACAGCCAGAAAACCTCCCCTCTGCCTCTCTTTTAATGTTGGGCGGATGTTTCTTTTGCTAAAAGGTTTTAGAAAATTTCCAATTGTTTCAAAATATTGTACCATGACTAGTCTGTTTTCTTGCTTTATTCAATTCAGCTCCACCTTTGACTTGCTATAAGAAGAAACTGATGAGTGAAAGGAGCCGTAGGGCACGCACAAGCCAATTTAGGCATGTTTCTAGGGATTTGTCGGTTCCAATCTAGATTATCTGATTTGTTTGGCACATGATTGTTCATAGTATTGAATTGTAATCCTTGGTATTTCTGCAGGATTGGTACATTTCTGATTTTATTTGCATCTTTCATGTTTTTCCTTATTAATCTAGCTAAGGGTTTACCAGTTTTAGTTCTTTTTAAAAAGTCTATTGTTTTTATTTATTCTCTATTTCCTTTATCTCCACTCTTAATTTTTAAAATCATTTTATTGGGGACTCTTACAGCTCTTAAAACATTCCATACATCAATGGTATTTGACATATTTGTACATATATTGCCATCTTCATTTTCTAAACATTTACTTCCTATTTGAGTCCTTGGTATCAGTTCCTTCCCATTGTTTATCTCTCTCTTTTTTTTTTAATTAAAAAACATTTTATTAGGGGCTCATACAACTCTTATCACAATCCATACATATACATACATCAATTGTATAAAACACATCTGTACATTCTTTGCCCTAATCATTTTCTTTTTCTTTATCTTTTTTTTTTTAATTTTAACAATTTATTAGGGGCTCATACAATTCTTATCACAGTTCATACATATACATACATCAATTGTATAAAGCACATCTGTACAGTCCCTGCCCTAATCATTTTTTTCTTCTCTTTTCTTTTTTTACATTTTATTAGGGACCCATACAACTCTTATCACCATCCATACATATACATACATCAATTGTATAAAGCACATCCATACATTCCCTGCCCCAATCATTCTCAAAGCATTTGCTCTCCACTTAAGCCCCTTGCATCAGGTCCTCTTTTTTTTTCCCCTCCCTCCCCTTTCCCCCCTCCCTCATGTGCCCTTGGTAATTTATACCTCGTTATTTTGTCATATCTTGCCCTATCCGGAGTCTCCCTTCCCCCCTTCTCTGCTGTCCCTCTCCTAGGGAAGAGGTCACATGTGGATCCTTGTAATCAGTTCCCCCCTTCCAACCCACTCACCCTCCACTCTCCCAGCATCGCCCCTCATACCCTTGGTCCTGAAGGTATCATCCACCCTGGATTCCCTGTACCTCCAGCCCTCATATGTACCAGTGTACAGCCTCTGTCCTATCCAGTCCTGCAAGGTAGAATTCGGATCATGGTAGTTGGGGGGAGGAAGCATCCAGGATCTGGGGGAAAGCTGTGTTCTTCATTGGTACTACCTCGCACCCTAATTAACCCATCTCCTCTCCTAAACCCCTCTATGAGGGGATCTCCATTGGCCGACACTTGGGCCTTGGGTCTCCACTCTGCACTTCCCCCTTCATTTAATATGGTATATATATACATATACATATACACATATATACACACACTTATATCGTTTTATTTGCATGATGCCTTATACCTGGTCCTTTGGCACCTCGTGATCGCACTGGCCGGTGTGCTTCTTCCATGTGGGCTTTTTTGCTTCTGAGCTAGATGGCCGCTTGTTCACCTTCAAGCCTTTAAGACCCCAGACACTATCTCTTTTGATAGCCGGGCACCATCAGCTTTCTTCACCACATTTGCTTATGCACCCATTTGTCTTCAGCGATCCTATCATGGAGGTGTGCAGTCAATGATATGATTTTTTGTTCTTTGATGCCTGGTAACTGATCCCTTTGGGACCACTCGATCACACAGGCTGGTGTGTTCTTCCATGTGGACTTTGTTGCTTCTCAGCTAGATGGCCGCTTGTTTATCTTCAAGCCTTTAAGACCCCAGTCACTATCTCTTTTGATAGCCGGGCACCATCAGCTTTCTTCACCACATTTACTTGTTCACCCACTTTGGCTCCAGCCGTTGTGTCGGGAGAGTGAGCATCATAGAGTTCCAATTTAATAAAAGAAGGTATTCATGCATTGAGGGATATCTCTCTTTTTTTTATAGTTCTATTTTTAAAAATCATTTTACAACTTATCACAATCCGTCCATCCATTGTGTCAAGTACATTTGTACATTTGTTGCCCTCATCATTCTCAAAACATTTGCTTTTGACTTGAGCCCCTGGTATCAGCTCATTTCCCCTCCCTCCCCCACCCTCCCTCCCCCCTGATAATTTATACTTATTTTCCATGTCTTACACTGACCGGTGTCTCCCCTCACCCACTTTTCTCTTGGCCATTCCCGAGACGGGGTTATATGTAGATCCTTGTAATCAGTTCCCCTTTTCTCCCCTATCTTCCCTTGATTCTCATCACTGGTCCTGAAGTGATCATCTGTCCTGGATTCCCTGTGTTTCCATTTCTTATCTGTACCAGTGTACATCCTCCGGTCTAGGCAGATTTGTAAGGTAGAATTGGGATAATGATAGTGGGGGTGAGGAAGCATTTAAGAACTAGAGGAAAGTTGTATGTTTCCTCCTTGCTATACACTGCACCCTGACTGGCTCATCTCCTCCCTGTGTCCCTTCTGTAAGGGGATGTTCAGTTGCCTACAGATGGGCTTTGGGTCTCCACTCCATACTCCCCCTCATTCACAATGATATGATTTTTTGTTCTTTGATTCTTGATACCTGATCCCTTTGGCACCTCCTGATCACATAGACTGGTGTGCTTCTTCCATGTGGGCATGGTTGCTTCTCAGCTAGATGGCCGCTTGTTTACTTTCAAGCCTTTAAGACCCCAGATGCAATATCTTTTGACAGCCAGGCACCATCAGCTTTCTTGACCACATTTACTTATCCGCCTGTTTGTTTTCAGTGATCCTGTCAGGAAGGCTCCACACTAATTTTTACTACTTCCTCCCTTCTGGTAGTTTTGCTTTGTTCTTCTAGATCCTCAAAGTGTAAATTCAGGTGAATTTTAGATTTGCATTCTTTTTTAATGTAGACATTTGCACAATTGATTTCCATCTGAACATTGCCTTCCCTGCCTTCTGTAAGCCCTGGTAAAATGTGTTTCTGCTTTCATTAGTCTCTATTCTATAATTTCCCAGGCACGTCCTTCTTTGGCTTCCTCGTTGTTTACTCATGTACTGCTTAACTTTCTTATATTTTCAAAATTTTCCATGTTCCTTCCATTGATTTCTAGTTTTGTGACATTGTCAAGTTAACATGCTTTGATGATTTACATTTTTAAACAATGCTTTGAGACTTGCCTTGAGACCCAACAAATGATCGGTTCTGAAAGTGATCCAGGTGTACTTGGGAAGAGTGTGTATTCTGCTGTTGTCAGAGGGCGTGTTCAATATAAGTCTGTTAGGACAAGATGGTTTATAACATTCTTCAAGTCTACTATTTCCTTACTGATATTCTCACTGGCTGTACTATCTATTAATGAAAATGGTGTATTAAAAGTTTCCAATTATTATTGTAAATCCATTTAGTTTCAACTTCTATTAATAGTTTCCAACTATTATGGTTTATTTTGCCCTTTATGTATGTCAGTGTTTGCATCACGTATTTTGGACTGGTGTCTGTTGTTACATGTATGTGTATGGAAAAATTCTATGATCTTTTAATTCCATTATCTCCACTAACTTTCTGAAGCCCCTCATATATCTTAGCTGTTATGCCTTCACAATGATGTGTGATGTATTTTGACAAAAAGTCTATTTTCTCTGATATGAGGGTAAGCCAAAATATATTGCTACAAGATAAGAGAAACTACTATTGAACAAAAATTAAAAATATATGGAAATGTTGTTTCTCAGCAGATCTATCTAGGTATATACACTTCTGAAGCTGGCGTTTCTGTCCCACCAACCAATTTTCAAAAGAATTCCACAATCTTTAAACGGGACCTGAAAACAGAAGTTTGGGCGTCCTCCAGCGACTCGTATCCTATTCCTTCATCGTGTTCTTTGAGTTTGGAAACAACAACAACAACAAAAGTACAAAAGCCCATAGGGGCAAGCTCAGGAATGTAAGGTTAAGGTTTCCAAGGGGTTAAGGTTTTCCAATGAAATTCTCTTCAGGAGTCTTCTCTCTCACGAGTGAGCAACTGCCTTGCTGTGATGGGGGGGGGGATTCCTCAGTACAACTTTCCTCATTCCCACCCCCACCCAGATTTTTCAGTTTTCATAAAACTTCCTCCTAATAAGCCCTGTGATCATCCTCTGTCCTCTGAGAAAATCTATCAAGATGCTCCCTTTGGAATTCCAAAACCAATTGCCACCACCTTCTGAGCTGACCTCTCTGCCTTGAATTTAACTAGTTGAGCAGATCTCTTTGAAAAGCCACTGGGGATTGTACCTTTTGCGGGAAAGGTACCCTATAAAGTTGCTACAGGTCATATTGTCTCAATGGCACTTGGTTCGGTTTGCTTTGAGTTTAAGGAGACTAAGACAAGTGTTGTGGGAGGAGAATCAGACTTTCTACTCCCATAATGACTTGCAGTCTTGGAAACTACAGGGACAGCTCTACTCTTGCCAATGAGTCTGATTTCACTTGATGGCAATGAAGAGAAATGTAGTACTAAGAGAACCAATCTCTAGCCATCCACTGGTCACAGAAACATTTTTTAATACATTGAGTTTGGCACAAATCTGTACATGTCTGAACTGTAATCCCCATAGTAATACTTTCTGACTTGCCCTCATTAAGACAGCCTCCCCAGCTCGCCTCTGATTATTGTTTCCACAGAATTTCTTTTTTATCTTTCTACTTCCCATTTCTTTCTGTTTGTCTCTAAAATGGTTCTGGACAGCATATAGTTGGATATAATTTTTTAACATTTTTATTGGCACCCAATCCACATATCATACAATTCAATAGTTCAGTCGTTCAATCCTATCAAGAAGCCAATGATGTATTACATTGGAAACATTTGCTGTGGAAGATCTCTTTCAAGTGATAATACAGCCAGATGTCACTTTGAGGACTGAAATGCTGCTGACTAAAGCGACGGCTCCTTCACATGCCTCGTCTGCAGATGCAAAGTTGGACAATAAATACAGAAGACTGGAGAAGAATTGATGCATCTGGATTATGTGTTGGTGACGAATATGGAAAGTTCCGGGGACGGTCAGAAGAACCAACATCTCTGACTCTGAGGAAGTACTATCAGAAAGCTCTGGAGAGGCGAGAATGGTGAGACTTTGTTTCTTGTCATATGGCTTATCAGCAGAGACAAGTCCCTGGAGAAGGACATGATGCGTGGTAGAGAGGGTCAGTGAAAAACAGACCCTTAAAGAGGTGGACTGACACAATGGCTACAACAGGGTCAAACATAGTAATTGTTTTGTTCATTATACATTATGGTCGCTGTGAGAGTCAGTGTCAACGCGATGGCACTTAGCGAGAACATGGTAATATTAGAAGTTCTGGGAGCATAGTGGACTAATCGTTGGGCTACCAACTAAAACACTGATGGTTTGAACCCACCAGCAGAAAGATGAGGCCAATTATAGCCTTGGATCAGTGTACATGATCCTATAGGGTCGCTATGAACTAGAATCAACTTGATGGCAGTGGGTATGAGAGTGGCACATCTAATATATACAATTCATCACAATCCATACATACATCAATCGACACATCTAATATTTTGAAGAAACATCCAGACTTTTCAGGAATGGCTGTATCATTTTTCCTTCTCCTCAGCAATATACAAATAAACTTGGCTTCCTGTATCCCCACCAAGATTTGTAATTGCCACGTTTTAAAACTGAAATTTTAATCACTCTAAAAGGTGTGCGCTACTATCACAGTATGGTTGTCATTTGGTTGCCTAATCAACTTATTAATATCTATCAAATATAGGTTTCTCCCTCTTTTTAAAAAGATTCCTTTAGAAGGTTACTGACTCGAGATATAAAAGGAATTGAAATTCATTCTTTCGACTCTCCATTCCATAGGTTTATTTTTTGCTTGGACCTACTGTATATACTCGTGGATAAGCCGAGTTTTTCAACACAAAAAATGTGCTGAAAAACTGGGGTTCGGCTTATACACGGGTCAGTGCTACCCCAGCGAGGTGTAACATCTTGCAGGTGATTGCCGTTCCTCTGCTGATCACTCAAAGCCCGGCTGACACTGCAGGGCTTTGAATGTTTGTTTACTCACATCTAACCAATCAGAGCCATCCTATGACGTGGACGGCTCCAATTTGCAGAAGTACCTGTAGTGATTCACTTACGAAGGCAGCTGACCTGGTAAGGATGTCTGTGGCTGCGCTCCGTCTCTCCCCTCTGGTCTCTGTGTTAATTCACATCCTGCATCCCCTGCCCACATGGACTCCCCTCACTCCTCCAGGCTAACATGTCGTGCAGGGGGCAGGAGGGTATTACCATGAAAGTTCTTTTTCAGAGTCTTGTTTTTTTATCCTATTAGAAATGGATCCTCTTGAACCAAAACAAAAACGCCGGTCATATGAGGCTGGTTTCAAAATGAAGGTTGTGTCAAGAGCAGAAGAGAGCAATAACAGTATTGCAAGTCGGGAATTCTGTGTTGACGAAAAGCAACTAAGGGAGTGGCGGAAAATAAAGGCTGACTTGGAACAGATTCCAAAAGCTACAAAAGCTCGCCGTGGTTTAACATCTTTTTATGGGGCTCTAGAGAGTGAATTGCATAAATGGGTTATGGAGTGTCGTCAAAATGGTTACTGTGTAACTCGCATGGGAATCCACATACGTGCTCTACAAATGGCTAAGGATGACAAATACAACGCACCAGGCATTGAAAAATTTGCTGCGTCAGCAGGATGGTATACCTGCTTCATGAATAGGTTTGGCCTACTATGTTTGAGACAAAGAACAAAGATTTCCCAGAAATTGCCACAAGACCTTGAGGAAAATTTATGTCATTCCAGTCATTTATCATAAAACAAAGAAGGATTTATAATTATGACCTGGAAGATATTGGGACTATGGATGAAGCTGCCATGACTTTTGATCTTCCAAGCAACAGAACTGTGGCAAGTTTAGGAGAAAAAACCATTTTCCTCAAAACTACAGGAAATTAAAAAACAACAACAACACTTTACAGTTCTATCATGTTTGGCTAATGGAACTAAGCTGGGTCCTGTCATTATTTTTAAAAGAAAGACCTTGCCTAAAAAGATCAATTTCCCACCAAGAATTACTGTGCGTGCACATGTTAAAGACTGGATGGATGAAGATGAAACACAAAAATGGCTGGAAGAAATTTGGAATCGACGACCAGGAGCCATTGTTACTTGTTTGGGATATGTTCAGAGACCACCTATCGATGATATTTTTTTAAAAAAGGCAAAATCTAGTAAAGTTACTTTAGCCATTATTCCAGGTGGGCTTACAGCTGTACTGCAGTCTCTGGATGTATCTTTGAATAAGCCTTTTAAAGGCCGTGTGCGAAGGATGTGGCATGAATGGATGTCATCTGGTCAAGCCCGACTAACAAAAGGAGGAAATCTCATGAAGCCTGACATAGAGTTAATAGCAAAGTGGGTTCGAGATGCATGGGAAGACATTCCAGAAGACATGGTGCGACGTGCCTTCCGGAAATGTAGTATTAGTAATGCTATGGATGACAGTGAAGACTGCGCTTTGTATGAAAATGAAAGCAGTGATGGTGATGACGGTGATCTCAGTGAGGACAGCATCTATGATGACCTCACACCAGCTGAAGCTCTGCATTGGGATACGGATGATGATGAGGAATCCAGTTTTGAGGGATTTTAACTCTATATTTTAGCTTGGTTGCTAATTGAGCTCAGGGAATAGTACTCTTAATGTATCATTGTTGATACCTTATTGTTTTTGTTGAACCTATCTTCCACTTACTGTGCTGGTTTACTAATATTACATGACTTGTCCTTTTATTTATGTTTTTATTTAAAATAAATATTTAAATACATTACCCCACTGATGTCTCAATTTTTAGTAATTTTATTTTCATTTGTTTTGATTACTGAAACTCACCAGTAGTTTCTGCATTTTCCACCCTAGGTTTATACTTGAGTCAATCAGTTTTTCTGGTTTCCCAGGTAATAATTAGGTACCGCGGCTTATACTCGGGTCGGCTTATAATCGAGTATATGTGGTACTTTTTCGACTGGCCAGATGTAACCTGTAATAATGCTGGAGCGTGCATTCCTCTTGGCAACACGGACTTAATAAAGAAACAAGAAAACGAAATCTGTAGACCGAGGGCTAGGATGACTCCGGGCAGCCTTTTCCATACACTCATCTTTTGGGGGATCCACGTGGTCCCTGACGGCCGTTACTATGTCTTGGGAGAGGGATGGAAAGGATTTGTGTTCCCAGTGACAGTCCTAAGCCACTGTATCAGCCTTGCCCACAGGCAAGCCTGCCCTCTGCTTGAATGGCATGTTTACATGAAATTAATCCATTTTTGGTTTGACTTTAGACCCTGTGAGTTGAGTTCTCCAGGCAGAAGAGAGCCCCCTGAAGGAATATTACACTCTCTCCCAGTTACTTGAAGCTCCATCAGCTTCAGGACTTGACTCCCTTTGTCTCAGGTCCTTGTACACCTCCAGTGTTGGTCTGACTCAAAATTAACAGACAAACAGGAATCGTACACGTTCTCCCAGGAAGGCAATCTCTAGCCTTTGTCATAAATTTTAACAGTTGATGAACCAGACGGGAAACTTTCCATTTTAAGTCCAACATCCCTGGTCCCCTGAACTCCACCGGAGCTGGTGTTTCCTTTTTGGTAGCTAACGATGTATCGATGTTCATCTCCCTTACGTGGTTCAGAACGGGTCAAAACCAGGGGCTTGCAGCTCCTCCCTGGCCTTTCACATCCAAATGTAATGCATTCTTATTAAAATCTATTAGAGGCCTGTCTGCCCACTTTCATTTTCTTGTCATTATTTTTTATGCTAAATATTTATGAAGTAACTGCCAAATGTTATGATGAGCCAGCCTTAGGCTCTATTCCCATCAGTCTGAGGGAGAGTGAAATGAGTAATGAGCGATGTATTGCAAAGCAAAACAAGCGCATCTAATGCACTGAACCACCTGCTGGGCCTCAGACACCGTGGGGGGCGTTTGCCTGTCTGATTACCTTCTCCATTGTCCCTATCAGGAAGTCGAGGTCCAGAGAAGTCAAGTCAGTTAATACAGTTATTAAGGGACAAGCAGGTCCAGAGCCCAGGAATATTTAACTCCAAAGTCCACATTCTTAATGACTTGACTTGCACACCTCCAGCTGGAAGGCTCTTTGGAAGGGCGGTGCTCCCTTGATGTCTTTAAACAGGAGCCTGGGAAAAGAACAAATCATTGTCAGGGAGCAGTGATAGCCAGGCTCCCTCAGGAATAGTGTGTGTATGTGTGTGTGTGTTTCATATACGGTGTCTCCATGGTGGCTTGGAGTAAATGTGAGTCACCAGACATAATTAGGTTAATGGAATGTTAGCTTAAGAGTGATTAATGCTGGCGACAGATATCCCCTTTACACCTTGGGGCCAGCATCGAGTCAAGCTCACCTGCTATACTGAGCACAGATAGGCAGTGCTTGTCATAACGGACTCAGGGTTTGCTTTTTTTTTTTCTTCTAAACAAGGCAGGATAAGGGTGCTGTGAGAAAGGGCACCTCCTCTGTGAGCTGGCTCAGGGGACCACTGTGCACGCGCGCGCGCGCGCACACACACACACACACACACACACACACACACACACTTTAGTGGAAATACAGCGTGTCCTGCAGGTGGGGGCAGCAGCAAGGAGCCAAATGGGAGCTCCGCTTTCTTGGTACCTTGAAGGTCGAACTGATCCAGGGCCGATACTGTTCTTTCTGGTGTTCGTCGGCCCCTTGTAAACGCAAAAATACCTGGCTTACTTTGCTAGGCTGGGCGGGGCGCGCTAGCGATCTTGAAAGGGAGATGGGGGAAGTGGCGGGTTTTGTGAGTACCGGAGGGTCCATCTGGCTGTCAAGGGATGAGAGCCAAGGGCACTGAAGAGGGCACCTCTTCGCAGCTCTCCGAGGACCCGTGACGTTTGGGCTGCTAACCGTAAGCTTGAACTCCCCCCACCCCACCCACTCTGCACATGAGGTTTTCTGCTCCTACCAAGAGTTCCAACCTCAGAAAGCCACTGGGGCAATTCTGCGCTGTCCTGTAGGCTCAGTGCAGACTCAGTGGCAGTGAGTTTGGGATGGGGGCTCCCCAGCTCTCTTGGGGCTTTCATGGATCTCCATGACCCTTCACGAATAATGTAGTTCCCAAGGCTCCAGCGTAGGCACAAGAAGTGGAACGGTCCGACAGGAGCTCAGAAGGAGCAGTACTTTTTGCCTCTAGTGATTCCGCCCCCCCCCCGCCCCGCCCCCGCCCTCATCAGCCACACAGAGCTCCGGCAGATGGTTCCAGCTTCCTGCAGCATCTGAGCATCTGGCTCCAGCTGGGCACACGGCTGAGCCATGGTGGGAACAGTACGTTCCCCACCTGCTCATGTTCCAACTGGGGAGCATGCACACTGAACGACGTGCGCACTCCGGATAGTTGTGCAGTGGCTCCGCTGCTAGTTGTGAGGGCCCAATCACAGGCCAGCCAATAAAATGGACAGTCTTTTGTTCTCCCGAACAGCTGAGTATATTAAAATAAACTAGGCAATTAATGCCACCTTCTACTCCGGCTGCCCACTCCCTTTAGAAGCCACTCTCAGACCTAGAGCCAGACTCGAGGGAGCTGCCGAATAAACTGATGTAATTCCAGGACAGACAGGTTATTCAGTGCGAGCTGGTTTCATTCATTGCTAAATTGCCTAGTTACAAACAGAACATCTCCTTCTACTTGCATGATCTTTCAGGAAATTAAGAGAATGTGGGTAAGAGAAAATGCTGTGTCCTTGAACTAGTTAGGGTACTTCAACAAAGTCCTGATTTGCAGATAGAATATGAAGCTTCTATGCCATTGTCCCTGGGGCTCTAACTTCTTTGGTGGTTTACTAACAAGTGGTGTCCGTCTGTCCATCCATCCATCCATCCATCCATCTATCCATCCATCCATCCAACAGAGGGTTCTCAAGCATCCATATCTGTGCATCATACATTTTGGTTTTACTCAGGTGTTTCTTAGAGAAGTAAGTACTCCTGGACCAGAATCTTCCAGGGGTGGCTGCAGGAATGTGATTTTTTAAAATGCCTGTGATTTTTTAAATGCCCTGTGAATACAAAGGTGGACAGGGCAACCCTGTCCCTTTACTAGACCACAGGACAAGTGAACAGGGAAGCAATAAGGGTTAATTAACTGAAGCACTGGGAGACAGGTGACAAGGCTTCAACCAGTTCAAGGGAAATGCCATGATCTTTTACTTCCACCTTTCCATAGACGTTTGGAAGCCCCTCCTATATTTGAGCCCCCTGAGTGGGGGAGGTTGCTTCTATAAACGGAGAGCAGCCCTCCCAGGGCTCTATCCCCAGCTGGTGCAGTGCCTGCTCTCCTCTGGGTTTGCTCTCAGGAACTGTTCGGATCCCTGGAGCACGTACCTGGTGCACTGTCCAGTAACATGGTGGCAGCAGCTATGGCATGGACCAGCACTCTGGTCTAGACTGCCCTCCTGTGCTAGCAGCCATGGATGGATTGGGAGCAAGGACATGACAAAGGGATTAATCAACTTGTCAACCTTCTACTTTTGCATGAGCCTCCTGTAGGGTCCCTCTGTCAGTGGCAATGGTGGGGTCGAGGGCAGAGACCCTCAAAGGAGAACAGGCATTAGAAAGCTCATCGGGATCACAGTCAGGAAGCAGAGAGCTGTAGCTGCCACTGCCACTAATCAGCTGGACAATTTGCCCTGCTTCTCTGACCTTTGTTTTGTTTCCACCTGCAAGGTCATGAAGCAACATCCACATTAGTGCACGGCGTAGGGAACCCAAAAGGCAGAACACGCTCAGCATCTCTTAAACTAAAAGGACTCAAGAAAAAAAAAAAGCCTTGAGTTGCAATATTGAAAGATTCTCTGAGCAAAAGACTGACTGATGCAGTTAGCATCAAAAGAAGAGGCAGGGAATACACAGAGTCACTGTAGCAGACAGAACTAGTCGACATTCCACTATTTCAGGAAGTAGCATATAAGCAAGAACCAATGGTGCTGAAGGAAGAAGTTCAAGTTGCATTGAATGTATTAGCTAAAAATAAGGCTTCAGGAATTGATGGAAGCACTCATCTGCCTATGCCAAGAAATTTGGGAGACAGCTGCTTGGCCAACTGGAAGAAATTCATATTTGTACCCATTCTAAAGAAAGGTGACCCAACAGAATGTTCAGATTATAAAACAATATCTTTGATATCACACACCAGTAAAATTTTGCTGAAGATTATCCAATAACATTTGCAGCAGTATCTTGACAAGGAACTGCCTGAAGTTCAGGCTGGATTCAGAAGACGTGGAACAAGGGATATATTGCTGTTATCAGATGGATCTTGGTTGAAAGCAGAGAATACCATAAAGATGCTTACTTGTGTTTTACTGACTACAAAGGCATTCAACTGTGTGGATATCAAACTATGGATAGTCTTGAAAAGAATGGAAATTCCTAAATGCTTCATTGCACTCATGAGGAACTTGTACATGGATCACGAGGCAATTGTGTGAACAAGGGACTACTGCATGATTTAAAATAAGGAAAGGTGTGAGCCAGGGTTAGATCCTCTCATCCTATTTATTCAATCTGTATGTTGAGCAAGTGATCAGATCAACTGGATTATATGCAGAAGAATGTGGCACCTGGATTGGAGGATGGCTGGTTAATGACCTGATATGTGGAGATGACAGAATTTTGCTTGCTGAAAGTGAGGAAGAGTTGAAACACTTGCTGATGAAAATCAAGAATTGCAGCCTGAGCATGATAGTGGGACAAGAAGAAAGTACAAGGAAATAGAGGAAAGAGCTAGGAGGCAAAGGGCATTCATAGATGTCTAAATAAAGGCATGTATATTTGTAAATATATTTATATATGAGGATGGGGAAATAGATCTATGTACATATAGGTATTGTATTAAGTTAGCAGATGGACATTGGGCCTTCACTCAAGTACTCCCTCAATGCAAGAATAGTTTGTTCTATTAAACGCATTATATGATGCTCATCTTCCCAACACAATCACTGAAGACAAAGAGGGTGAATAAGAAAATGTGGTGAAGAAAGCTGATGGAGGCCGACTATCAAAAGATATAGTGTCTGTGGTCTTAAAGGCTTAAGGTAAACAAGTGGCCATCTAGCTCAGAAGCAACAAAGCCCACATGGAGGAAGCACACCAGCCTGTGTGATCATGAGGTGTCAATGGGATCAGGTATCAGGCACCAAAGAACAAAAAAATCATATCATTGTGAATGAGGGGAAGTGCGGAGTGAAGACCCAAAGCCCATTTGTAGGCAACTGGACATCCCCTTATGGAAGGGTCACAGGGAGGAGACGAGCTAGTCAGGGTGCAGTGTAGCAGTGATGAAATGTACAACTTTCCTCTAGTTCCTAAATGCTTTCCTCCCACCCCAGCCCCCACTAATAGCATGGTCTCAATTCTACCTTACAAATCTGACTAGACCAGAGGATGTACACTTGTACAGACAGGAACTGGAAACACAGGGAAGTCAGGATGGATGATCCTTTCAGGACCAGTGGTGTGAGTGGCGATACTGGGAGGGTGGAGGGAGGGTAGGGTGGAAAGGGGGAACCCATTACAGGAATCTACATATAACCTCCTCCCTGGGGGATGGACAACAGAAAAGTGGGTGAAGGGAGACATCGGACAGTGTAATATGACAAAACAATGATTTATAAATTATCAAGAGTTCATCAGGGAGGGAGGAGTGGGGAAGGAGGGGGAAAATGAGGAGCTGATGCCAGGGATTTAAGTGGAGAAAAAATGTTTTGAGAACGATGAGGGCAACAAATGTACAAATGTGCTTTACACAATTGCTGTATTTATGGATTGTGATGAGTTGTATGAGCCCCAATAAAATGATTAAACAAAAGAAATATATACAAACACCCCTCCCCCCACCCCAAATAATTGCAGTCTTCAGTATGGAAGCAATTCAAAGACAACCAAGACCCTTGCGACTGGACCAACAGGCCACATCAGGGTAAATGGAGAAGAGATTGAAGTTGTCAAGTATTTTGTTTTGCTTGGATCCACAATCAAGGCTTATGGAAGAAGCAGTCAAAGAGATCAAAGGATGCATTAAAAAACAAAAACAAACCCTCTGCCCTCAAGTCAAGGCCAACTCATGGAGACTCTATAGGACAGGGCTGATTTGTCCTTGTGTATTTATTTCTGAGGCTTCAATTACTGCGAGAGTAGAAAGCTCTTCCTCCTGTGGAGCAGTTGGCAGTTTCAAACTGCTGACTCTGTGGATCCCCGTCAAATACATAACCACTACACTACCAGGGCTCCTTGGCCAAATATGCTACACAAGACCTCTTCTAAGTGTTGTAAAACAAGGAGGTTACCTTGACTAAGGTGCGCCAAGCAATGGCATTTTCAATAGCCTCATAAGGCTATGAAAGTTGGACATTGAATAAGAAAGATCAAAGAAGAATTGATGCATTTGTGTGATGGTGCTGGTGAAGAATAATGAAGATACCATGGAGGAACCCTGGTGGCATAGTGGTTACATGTTGGGCTTCAGTCCACATGGTCAGCAGTTTGAAACCCCCAGCAGCGCCAAGGGTAAAAGATTGGGTTTTCTACTCCCTTAAGCAGTTACAGTCTTGGAAACCCACAGGGGTCACTGTGAGTCCCACAGTGCTTTGACTTGATGGCAGCCAGTGTTTAAGTGGGCTGGCAAAAAAACAAACAAATCGGTCTTGGAAGAAGTATAGCTAGAATGCGTCTTGGAGGCATGGTGAGACTTTGTCTCAAGTACTTGGGATAAATAACCAGGAGAGGCCAGCCCTTGGAGAAGGACATGCTTAGTAAAGTAGAGAGGGGCAGCGAGAGAGAGGCAGGTCCTGGATGAGACCGATTGACATTATATACCACGATGGGCTCAAACACACTAATTGGGAGGTGGTGCAGGACCTGCCAGTGTTTCCTTCTGTGGTACACAGGGTTGCTATGAGTTGGAACCGGCTTGACAACATCCAACAACAACAACTACATAAACGGTTCAGCATTTTGCCTAAGATGCCATCAGTACTCATGAATGACATTCCCTCTTACTAATCATTATCATAAACCTGGAACCCCATTTTTGTGCCCAGAAGTCGCTCATTCTCAGGCCATCAAAAGCAACCTCCAAGTTGTCCTCTCCATCCTGCCTCAGCTCCTAGGAGGTCTATGACACCCCTGGGTGCCCTGCTGGCCCACTAAGGCAACGACTCTCGAGGACCCATCCTTTAGGTTGGCTTGACAGCAGTGCCCAGGGAATTCAAACACTGCCTGCTCCACCAGGACTTGTCTCATCATTCCTGCTTCCCTCCTCCCCTAACAAGTCCTCTGCAGGACCCCACTGCAGACTTAATGAACCACGGTTCTCCCTCGGGAGCAGGGCTGAGCGTGCCTTACTTTTCCGTGCAGTGCCGACAGGCTGCTTAAGGATTCATCCCGACGGACGTCTGCCTGCTCAGTGCGGTTTCCCTCAGCGAGCACAGCACTGAATCTCCTAGCAGGAACAGCAGTGTTCGTGGTGCTTTTCAAAGCTCAGCGATACGGGCTCTGGATGTCACCATGGGGATCAGGCGCATATGGCAGGAGGAAGACCTCTGCAGAGAAGGGGGAGGGGGTGCGGGCTCTCTATACAGCGCAGCATATAATGCAGACGAGGAGTCCTGGGGAGTGGGGGTGTGTGTTGCCAATGGTTACATGCTTAACTACTAGCAGTAAGACTGAACCCACCCAGAGGCCCCTTCGAAGAAGGGCCTGGTCACCTGGTTCCAAATGATCTACTGTCCCCATGCGTGGTCACTGTAAGTCAGAATCAGCTTCATGGCAACTGAGCACAGTATCATGGTGCGCGCTGCTGTATGGAACAAAGAAAGCTATTCTGCTATGAGTACTCATGTACTGGCCTCAGAGCCCCTCTCCAGGAAAGGCCTGTGGACATTGAAGGATCAAAGGCTGCAAACCCAAGAACCAAGAACCCAGCGGGTTATTTGGGAAGCACTTAGAGAAAGTGGCACACATGGGTGAGCAGCAGAGAGGGCATTGTGGCCTTTGTTTTTCACGCCCCTGCCCCCTAAATTTACTTCTGAAATTAGCCACAGAGGAAGGCAGCTGGGGTGCAGATGAGCAGTGAGTGCCTCCTAAGATGCAAATTCTATTTACCCGATGGCGGATCCCCAGATCGCTAGGCCTTGAGTCCTTTTGCATTCACACTTGCTTGGGCTTGGGCCTCCTTGTGGTTGTTTGATGGTGAGAAAGTCACATTTCCAGTTGAGCCCAGTGGCCATGTCCCTGCCTGCTGCCAAGAGTCTGCAGCCAGAGCCTGGAATCGAAGATGGCAGATGATGGGCTCAACAGAGAGGACTTCGGAGCTTTGGACTTCCTTCAGATTCCCCAGAATAGACAGTTAGGACAGCCCTCAAGATTTAGACTGGAAGGGGCAATGATTGTTATCTGGGGGCAAAGAGGGGGAGATTGAGGTACTGAAGCCCAAGAAGGATCTCTGAAGACCTTTGAAAATAAGAAGATCTTAAGATAATCTTTTTGTTTTTTTAACAGAGCAGCAGTATCACCAGTGTGTGTCCTCAGATGGGCATCTTGAAGGTGACACTTGAGGTCCTTAATTTAGTCCCCAACCTTAATTCACTCACCGGGACCTGAGCCCACACCTGGCTGGGCAGAGAAGAGGTCTGTTCAGTTCCAGGAACTTTCAGGCCACATGATTACATAAAGCAGGTGTTTGGGCTTGTTAGTTACTTAAATAAGCCAAGTCCTTCTCGAGGTTTAATCTCTTCTTTGGACATGTCCTATCTATCCTCTTGGATTGCCTGCCTGCTTATCTGAACACTGCAGCCATCTCCTCATGTGAGCTCCCCACTGCGCCAACGGGTCCCCGACATCTACATGTTCACCCAAACCCACCCTCACCCCAGGCTCTGCCCATCAGAAAACCCCAAACCAAACTGCCATTGAGTCAATTCTGATCCACAGCGACCCCATAGGTCCCCATAGGGGTAGATCTGGCTCTGCGTTTCCAAAATGTAACTTACCGGAGTTTCTTGGAAAGCCTACTTAAACTGCTGACCTTGTAGTTTAGCAGACCAGTACATAACCATTGCACCACCAAGGCTGCTGCTGTAGACAGCGTGGAAAACATTTGTCCCTTACTAGCTAGCATGCTCCACGTACTGAAAGAAGATAGTGCTCGTGTGTGTGTGTGTGTGTGTGTGTGTGTGTGTGTGTACCTCCTACTACTTTTGTGCATCAACAAAGCTAGTATGCCACGGTTGGAGGAGAGAGGCAGCATCCCAACACCGGAGTCTGGGAGAAAGAGTGGGCTGTGTCATCAGGCTGTGTCAGCCCTGCTCTGTGGATTTACAACGACCTCTTCCTGGTGTGACTTTATCAGATGAAGCCCCCACGGAGGGAACAGACACACACAGGGTATATCAGGAAGATGTTTGCAACACGACAGTGCGCATTTAAAAGGCTGGATTTTCTTTTCCCAAGCCGGGTCCCTAACTTGCCCGAGATGGAGAGGACAGTGGAGGCTGAGAACCGCACAGGCGGCAGCAGGCGCCTGGCGCAGGCGGGTCTCTCCCAGCGGTGGCGGTGCTCGGCCAGCAGGTGTCAGTGCGCCCTCGCTCTGCCGCGACGCGCGGCTCCGCCTGCAGGACCCCTTCCCACGGCGAGCAGAGGACGCGGGCGGCCAGACCCCCGGCCGCGCGGGACCAGCAGGCAGCCCTGCGCTCGGCGGACACATTGCCACTTTTCTCCCAACGCTCCCAAGTCTGGTGGGACATGGCCCACGTGGGTGCTGCCCCTTCCGTCCCAGGGGGCTCCACCCGAATCCTCTCCTCGAAAGCCGCACGCACCCCCGCCGCCAGGAGCGCGGGTGGTCGAGGACGGCCTCCCAAGACACGTTCGGGGGGCGGGTGGGGATTCCCGCCTCCCCAAGAGCTTGCTCCACAGGGCCACTCCCCGCCCCAGCCGCTCTCTGGCGGGCTGGCCTGGGGCTTCTCGGTCAATTCCCAGCAGGGGCGCTCCCACTGCTGGGACGCGCACGCCAAAGCCTCTCCAGGTGTCGGCCGGCCGGGACGCAGTGCTGCTGGGGTCTCGGCCGGGGTGCGGGCGCGAGGCGGCGGCGGCGGGGCGGCGCGAGGGGGCGGGGGAGGGTCGGCTTCCCACGTGGGGGCTGACGCCGCTGCTCGGCAACGCCAGCCTGATCCCGGGGCTATAAAGCGAGTCCACCGCGAGCGCGGCGGAGCAGCCGCGGCTCCGCTCGGTGCAGACGCCCCGCCGGCGGCGCGTCGCCCAGGACACCCGGTGCCTCTTCCCTAGCCCGGCGCGCCCGCCCCAACGCTCGCTGCCCTCGGAGCGCGGGCCGACGCCCAGCAGGTCCCCGGCTTCACCGCGGCGCCCGGGGGACCGCCCGCCCCGCGGACCGACGCCCGCCTGCGCCCCCACACCCCGCACCGCCCGCCGCCCCTGAGCTCCGCGCGCAGCGCCGCGGCCCCCGCCGGCGGGCAACTTGGGAAGTCCCGCGGCGCCCCAGCAGCGGCCGAGCCCGCGCCCGCGCCCCTGCCCGGTCGCAGGGCGGTGAGAGTGGCCCGGCGCGCTGGCGATGTAAGCAGACAGCCGGGGAGCCGAGCCGGCACCCGCACCCTCGGCTGCGCCCGGGGTGGGGGCGGGCCCGCACACGGTAAGCCGCTCGCTTTCGCTCGGCCTCAGGAGCCAAGGCAGACAAGACAGAGATACATGTCTGTTTTAATTTCCTGCCATTCCTCCAAGTCACCGGGCCACCGCCGATTGCCGTTCTCTGCCCGGAGAATAACCCTGTTCTCGCACCGGTTCGCGCTACTCTCCCCGCCGCTTAGAATAAAACTTGGCGGTGCCCTGGAGCCGGGAGGCAGGAGGAGACCGCGAGCGCCTTCCGCGGGAGCCGGACCGCGGACCGCCAGACCTCGCACCCCTGCTCCGGCCCGGCCCCCCTGCTGTCCCCTCCCCATGTGAGCACCGCGGGCGAGCCGGGCGCAGGAGGAAGAGGAGGACCCACGGGCGCCGGCCGGAAGGCCGCTGGCAGCAGGCCCGGGCGAGCGGCGCCGCGTTCATGTTCCGCCAGGAGCACCCGCTGGCCGAGGGCAGCTTCGCGCCCATGGGCTCCCTGCAGCCAGACGCGGGCAACTCGAGCTGGAACGGGACCGAGGCGCCGGGGGGCGGCGGCCGGAGGACCCCCTACTCCCTTCAGGTGACGCTGACGCTGGTGTGCCTGGCCGGCCTGCTCATGCTGCTCACGGTGTTCGGCAACGTGCTGGTCATCATCGCGGTGTTCACGAGCCGCGCGCTCAAGGCGCCCCAGAACCTTTTCCTGGTGTCGCTGGCCTCGGCGGACATCCTGGTGGCCACGCTGGTCATCCCCTTCTCGTTGGCCAACGAGGTCATGGGCTACTGGTACTTCGGCAAGGCGTGGTGCGAGATCTACCTGGCGCTCGACGTGCTCTTCTGCACGTCGTCCATCGTGCACCTGTGCGCCATCAGCCTGGACCGCTACTGGTCCATCACGCAGGCCATCGAGTACAACCTGAAGCGCACCCCGCGCCGCATCAAGGCCATCATCTTCACCGTGTGGGTCATCTCGGCCGTCATCTCCTTCCCGCCGCTCATTTCCATCGAGAAGAAGGGCGGCGGCGGCCCGCCGCCCGAGGAGCCGCGCTGCCAGATCAACGACCAGAAGTGGTACGTCATCTCGTCGTGCATCGGCTCCTTCTTCGCGCCCTGCCTCATCATGATCCTGGTCTACGTGCGCATCTACCAGATCGCCAAGCGCCGCACCCGCGTGCCGCCCAGTCGCCGGGGCCCGGACGCCGCCGCCGCCGCCGCCACCACGCCGGGAGGTACGGAGCGCAGGCCCAACGGCTTGGGGCCCGAGCGCGGTGGCCCCACGGGCGCGGAGATCGAGCCGCTGCCCACCCAGCTCAACGGTGCCCCGGGGGAGCCCTCGCCAGCCGGGCCGCGCGACGCCGACGCGCTGGACCTGGAGGAGAGCTCCTCGTCCGAGCACGCCGAGCGGCCCCCGGGGCCCCGCAGGCCCGAGCGCGGGGCCCGGGCCAAGGGCAAGGCCCGGGCGAGCCAGGTGAAGCCGGGGGACAGCCTGCCGCGGCGCGGGGCGGCGGGCGGGGGGCCCGGGCCGCCCGCGGGCCCGGGGCCCGGGGAGGAGCGCGGCGGGGGCGCCAAGGCGTCGCGCTGGCGCGGCCGGCAGAACCGGGAGAAGCGCTTCACGTTCGTGCTGGCAGTGGTCATCGGCGTGTTCGTGGTGTGCTGGTTCCCCTTCTTCTTCACCTACACGCTCACGGCCGTCGGCTGCTCGGTGCCGCCCACCCTCTTCAAGTTCTTCTTCTGGTTCGGCTACTGCAACAGCTCGCTCAACCCCGTCATCTACACCATCTTCAACCACGATTTCCGCCGCGCCTTCAAGAAGATCCTCTGCCGCGGGGACAGGAAGCGCATCGTGTGAGCGCCCGCCGGGCCTGGCACCGGGCGCATGGACTCACGCCAAAGGCAGGCGGGGGAGACGGACCCAGGGGCGCGTCCACGCAGTCCTGCCATTCGGAACCCGCGTCGGTTGCGCTGCCTCTTGCCCGGCGGCCCCCGACGGGCTCTTGCTCCTGCCTACCAGGGAAAGGAACAGACTGGCAAGGCAAGCCCCCGCGCCCCTCCCCCCCTCGTTAGGGCTGCTCCTGACAGGATGGTCTTGGGTCGCCCCGTGATCAGTATTTGCTTCCTGAAGGGGTTTCCCCCTCCTCCCTCCAGTGCGCTCTCTGGGCCCTCCAGAGCCGCGCAGGAACCCAAAGGACGGTAGTGCATAAAGGGTTAAAGGAGGAGGGCTGCCCCAGACCTGGTGAATGGCCCCCTCCCCCTTCTGTTTTTAAACAAATGCTCAGGGCAGCCCAGCCCGCCTTCCCCACCCCCACTGTAAATAGGCACCATTTTTGATAGGACATGGGGCAGGGCAGGGCCCTGTGCCAGTTGGCATTGGTTTTTGAGGTTGGCATCCTGGCCGTCGGCGATGCCCTCCAGGAGCCTGGGCGTCTCTGGTCTGGTCGCGACTCTAATGCCAGTTCTTTTCAGGCCTGTCCGTTTCCGCCAACAAGTGGACTGGCTACTGGTCTGGGAGCTGGACCTGCTTTAATCGGTCCTGGCTGAGGGCGGGGAGGTGGCTGGATGGGGGGATTTCTGCCCGCGTGTTCCTGTGCCTAACAGCATAATTGCCTTTTCGCTATGTCAATATTACAATGATGGACCAGGACAGAAGTACCGTGAAGGAACCTGGCCGCCTCGCATGGGCCCTGTGTATAAAGCCATTCTCCTGTGATGCACCGCACACTCGTCCCACGCGCTCACTTGCCAGTGTCTTCTTCAGGTGCCCCCTCCTTCGCTGAGGCGGGGTGGGCACTGCTTGAAGAATATGTTTCTCTCTCGTCTGTCTGTGCGCCCCCCTCCCTCCCCCAAAATGCTGACTACCAGGAAATCTTCGAGCTGCTGTTTTTAGACGCAGAGTGGAAATTATGTGGAAGAAACAAACCTGATGTAATTGGCCCAAGGTAAACAGTTGGAGAAGGCAAATGTACACTCCCTGCCCCACGAGGTAGCAAAGGGTTTGTCCAACCCTGTCCCCTCCTTTTCTGGCTGAGATCACGTGATTGATGACCCCCCCCATCCCCACCCCCACCCCTACCACTCTCCTCAAAGTCAGGGCAGGCGGGTGGAGGCCTTGTGTTTACATCAGCGTTTCTACAGGTTACAGGTTTTAGATGAGACTCCTTATGACTTGCGCTCTTCTTTCATGAAAGACAAGCTCATGTCAGCACATGTTGCTATTGGCAGTGGATTATTATTTTTTAAATAAAAAAGTTTACAGATCAAATGTGAAATAAATGTGAATCAAATGGTCTTGTGTGTTATCTGGCTTGCCACACACACTGAGGACTCGGGGGACATCTGATTCTAGTCTGTATATTTTGTCATTTAAAAACGTACATCATGAGATACTTGCCTGGAACTGGCAAAGTGAGCAGGTGTCTGTTGTGGGAGGCACCTTGGTGAGCTCGTCCAGACAGACCCTGCTCTCCAGGGACCACAGGGGCACTGTGCCTCAGGCATTGGACTTCAGCTCAACTCCCTCCCCCCCCACCAGCTGCTTCAAGGGGAAAGGTGAAGCAGTCTGCTCTCATAAAGAGTTTATGATCTTGGAAATCCTAGTAAGGGTCAGCATTGACCCCCCCCCCCTGGCCACAGGGTTAAGAACTCTGTGAGGGAAGTACGGCAGTTCCCGGTTCTTAAGTTTGCCTTTCAGTTGAATTCAAATGTAACTCACGTAATCCGAACGTAATTGCCCGTGGCTCTTAGCCTTATTTCAGGATGAGGAGGAGCTGTGTGGCATAGTGATGCCATGTTGAACTGTTAACTGCAAAGTCAGCAGTTTGAAACCACCTGCTGCTCCAAGGAAGAAAGAGGAGGCTCTCTACTTCCTTAAAGAGTTACAGTCTCAGAAACCCACAGGGGGTGTGTCCCCTGTCCTCTGTGGGGGAGCTACGAGTCAGAATCCACCAGATGGCAGGGTTTGGAATTTTAGGTTAGTACAGGATGGTGCTGTGAAGTAAGCATTGCACAGGTACCAGCAAGGTTGGCGGGTCAAACCCACCAACTGCCCTATGAGAAAGATGAGGTTACCTACTCCCATAAAGATATACAGGTGCACAAAACCCTACAGAGGGTCACCACGAGTCAGCGTTGACTTGATGGGCTTGGGTTTGTGTTTGTGTTTTAGTCCAAGAAAAGGTTTCAAGGCTTTCACCTGATTTTACAGCTTCCTGTGTAGCCAGGGATGGTGATGGTGATGAAGAACTTGTTGCAAGTAGGGGTCTGTTTTATTCCAGGTGAGGGCAACTTTCCCTACCTTGACAGGGAAAGGATGAGTTGTCCAGCAGTTGAGCAGTAGTAAACTGGGGACCCGTATTACAGGCAAAGAAACAGTCTCACAGTATTTTTTAGAGACTGATGGCAAGGAAGGGGGTCAGTGCCTTGACATCCAGCCTTTTCCGTTTCCAGGGTCTGTACTCTTGACCCCAGAGGATTGTCTTCCCAGAGCCACCTGCTTTAACACAGCACCAAAAGCTGTGTTCATAAAAGACAGAGACACCTGTCACAAAGGATGCTCTCTAGGTCAAGTTCAGCATCCATTCCAGTCTCTGTGTATACCCTAACGTATGCACGTGCCTCAGAGTAGTAAGTAACCCTAAATGTGGCACATGTATGAAAGCAGAACCCCCAAATCATCATATGCCTTAAAGTGGGATACATTCTCTGAAGGGGTATATGTGCAGTGTGGGGAGCAAGCAACTAAATAGAAGCATGTTTTATTATGGTCATTGTTACTATTATTGCTGGTGCCTTGAATTGCTGCCGCCAAAGGCCTGAATCTTTCTACTAACATTTCTGTAATACCAGGTCCATCCCGCTCTTCAGGAGGGCTTACAACCCTCTCCAAAAGAGCCGCGGTAGCGTAGCAGTTAAACACGTGACTGCCAACATTGAGCCGAGCACTTCAAACCCAGTAGCTAGCTGCTCCACGGGGGACAATCGCGACAGTCTGTAAGGATCGACAGCCTTGGAAACCTTATGGGGGCAAGTCTACCCTGTCCTATGGTGATACTAGGTGTTGGGATGACTGGTTGGCAGTGGGAGGTCTGAGTTCAAGGCCCCCTTCCTACGATTATGGCACTTTGGAGCTAGCAGAGTTCTTGAAGATCCAAGAATCCAATTCTTCCACTGACAGGAAGCCAGCCCCAGAGGGCTTGCCGAGGGTCCCGTAGATGTGGGTGACAGTGCTGGACACAGACCCCAGGGCTCCAGATCCACGGTGCTTCTTTCACGAAGAAAGCAGCTGATGGTTGGGCAGCGTTTCAAGGCAGAAGGCCAGACAGCATTGCCAAGAGACTTGCTGAGGGGGCTGGGCTGGAGGGGCCAACACAAGCCAAGGCTGTGGTTTTGGGGGAGATCAGCCCTTCAAGCCCAGCCTCTTACAATGCGTGCGCAGGCCAGTTCAGGGAGCAGGAAGCAGGAGCTGAGCTCTGCTTGAGGGAACTGTATATTCTTGGAGGGAAAGATGACAGCAGCCTTCTCTTTGCTCCCTTCAGGAGCTTTCCTGGATGAGGGGAGGGGCACAGTGTTTGTGCAGAGCCGAGAGGGTGGGGATACCAGAGAAGCGAGCTGGGCACCGAGGGGTTTTCGAGGGGCAGGGCCGTGGTTCTGAGCAGGTGGTTTAGAACCGAGGAAGAATTCTGCCATGGCAGAGGTCAGACGGCGGGTAAGCAGGCAGTAGACCCCAGCAAGACTAGCCCAGGCTGTTGTGACTAAGTTAACTGCTGGTCTGGAGCTGGGCCCTGCTGCTCACCCCCACTGGAGCGGCCTCCTCTCCTCCCAAGCCCATTGCCCCCCAGGCAAAGACCGTGCTAGACAACAGGCCAGCCTGGCAGACCCACAGGAGCCGGGCTGTCTATCCCAGACACAGCAGAAACAAACGCTGCCAGCTGCTGGCTCTGCTCTGCTGTCTGCAGGGAACTCTTTGCCTCGACTTACCCCCACCTCTGGAGACCTGCTTTCTGGGGAAGGGAAATTTGGGGCACTTGTGTCATGGGAGCTGATGCTGGCTGTCTCCCCCGACTAGGAACGCAGCGGAGATGCCAGAGGAGTAGGGGGCTGGTTCCTGGTTCAGTGCCCCGAGCTCCAGGACAGCTCCAGGACAGCTCCTGCCTGGGGCAGGAGAGGGGATTGGAGCAGGAGAAATGGCTAGCCGGGGGACTGTTGCCTTAGCATGCACAAGGGGCAGCTTCTCTTACTCCATAGCTCCCTGATCCTGAACTGGGCCAAAAGGAACTGGCTAGAGGGTG